>NC_066627.1:49280985-50672181 GCF_025201925.1 Gopherus flavomarginatus
GAAATTCAACCTGTTGAAGCCTCAGATGTTCATGGCTGTTCAAAATCACCAAAATATTTCCTGTGGGGTAACTATCTGACATTCCCTCCACCCGGACATCTCAGTGGCCAGACAGATTTTCTTTTTTGTCAGTTCCATTTTAGAACCCTTAAAAGAAACATCCTCAGGCACCTATACCAAGAGAGGGGGGGATGGCATGTGTTTACTCACAGTGAAAGCTGAATTATACAGCTAGAAAATTTGAGCTGTCTGGAGTTTTTAAATGCAAATAAAAGACTATTTCCTGTCTCCTCTCTCTACCCACATCTGCTGCCTCCTTCCCATGCATCCCCAGTCTGCTGTCATCTCACGTGCCTTGGTACCAAACCCACTCCATACCCATCAGTCTCTTCCTTCCACTCTTTCCATTCCCCCATGTGGTTCCCCAGTTAGTCTATAACCCTTTTGATTCTTGGTCCTCCTC
The DNA here is from genome assembly GCF_025201925.1 of Gopherus flavomarginatus. Lineage (NCBI taxonomy): Eukaryota > Metazoa > Chordata > Testudines > Testudinidae > Gopherus > Gopherus flavomarginatus. The sequence goes on from NC_066627.1 coordinate 49,281,449, forward strand.
TGTTTAACCCCTTCTGGATTCTTGCCCCTCTGCATTTCCTAGTCTCCTTGCTCCACCTCTGGCTTGGCCCAGAATCTTTGGATTAAAACAAAATCTTCAGTGTATGTGTTTTCCTATAATACAAGGAAGACACAATTGTAAACAATTTAGAAATGCAAACACCCAGACTTACCCATTCGCTTCCTCTTCAGACTAGGAACATGGTCATCTAAATTCTTAGCTTTTGTCCAGGAGAGGGACTGCCCAGATGACGTGGATGATGTCGGGTCCTCTTCACATATGGTGCTAGGGCAGGAGCTCCGTGTTGGGGGTGGGGGCATCTGCACAAAGACTGGAAAATGTTACACTAGGCAACCACTACTGTTCCACTTCCAAGGCTGAACATTTTTCAATGAAAGAACCCAGGAGCAAAGCTGAAGATAAAATCCACTATCAAAATTTAGTCTGAGAGGTTTGAACATGTATGCACCTGAGATGCAACTGAATAATCAGAAATTAGCATGGGCAGATTAATTGGAGATGGGGACGTTCAGCACAGAAAGACATAGGTGGAACAGAGGGATCATGCAACTGTAAAGGGACGTCAGAGTGGGAAGCATCACACAATCTTGATGACGTTCTCTCTGCAATGCAGCCCCTTCTGATACAGATGTACTATCCCTTGGCCCCCCTTTACAATGAGATAGTTCTCTTTTGAACCACCCTAAGTGCATGAGAATTCTAAACTCAATTTCAGGCTCACACCTCTTTCACACACACAAACTTACACAAAGTACCCTGCCACTATTATTGTGTAGTCTTTTGACAGCACCACATTACACCTAACTCTCAACTTCAAAATCCTGTTGTCTATCAGCTGTGCCTCACTATAGCATGCAAACTGTATTGTATTAGCAAATCAAAGAGCTCCCTAATGCCAAGGCAGAAGCCAAAGTATTAAAGATGTCCTAGTACCAAATGGGCAAATGATAGGATGATTTCTGGCCTGTGCTATTAACCACGGCTGCTTTTCATTTTACGTACCAGCCAGCTTGGAGCTAAATAATTTGAGAGTCTAATCACTTTTTCCACATGTGTCCTCTCTATGTGGGTGACAAGGGGACTTTTAGGAAGTATATAACAACATCAGTTTCACTCCCTCATTTTATATTCCAGACCAAATCAACTTGTGTTTAGGGGCAGGCTGGATGAGAGAAAGACAAAAGAAGAGTCTTCTCCTTTGAAATCTAGCCCAAAAGGCCCTGTAGCTTGGTGACACATTCCCTGGGAGGGATGACCCTCAGAATCCTCCAGTGTAGCTCAGAGTCTTAAGTAAAGGAGATCACTTAAGAATGAAGAGACCCTTTGCCCAACTCTCCTATGGCTGAGTGTGCCTAGTTCCTGACAGCCTTGGACAAAAACTCCTCCTTTGTTTGACAATACCTACGATTTTTTGAGCAATACGGAAGAACTGGGAGACCTCTCTGATTGCATGCCCGAAGTTGTTGTAAATCTTGACATAAGGGCGGACCCAGGAGGGCAGCTGGGATCTTACATCATTGTTCACGAACCTGTGGAGAATTGGAAAATAGGAGAAAAATCCCTCAAACAAATTAATCTCTCAGCAGAAGGCAGCTTTCAACATCTCACCTGAGGAGCTGGAACAGGGACGAGAGTGAAGTCTTAAGAGCATACGTAGAGACTGTCCTCAACATGACAAACTAAATTTCATAGTAAGACTATGCCCCTACTCCTGGAAACGCCAAGTAAGGAACCAAGCAGCTAAGCAGGAACAGTAAGAACAAGCAGCTGAGTAAGAACACAAAAAAACCTGGGACTGATCTTTGTTCCCAGGCGAGCAAGAGTTAGCTGGAGCCAGGGTGTTTGCGTCTATCACTACCCCTCTGTACTGAATGGCAACACTCCTGCTAGACACCAGTTATATTATACTACCCAAAACTGACTGGCAGCTGCATAAGGTAGAAAAATGCTCATTAGGGATTGGGCTGAAACCACCAAATTTATTTTCACTTGTGAACACAGATCAGGATTCATACCCAGATGCCCAGAAACAAAAGGCTCATTCTAAACCGGTGGTTCTCAAACTTTTGTATTGGTGACCCCATTTACACAGCAAGCCTTTGAGTGCGACCCTCCTTGTAAATTAAAATCACCTGTTTTATGTTTAATACTATTATAAATGCTGAAGATGAAGTGGGGGTTTGGGGGTGGAGGCTGACAGCTTGCGACCTCCCATGTAATAACATCACAGCCCACTGAGGGGTCACGAGCCCCAGTTCGAAAATCCCTGTTTTAGACCATTAGTTCTCTGGATCACCTACCCCATAATCATTAATATCAATCTTGAGATAGTTTAATTTAAAAATAAACTTTATTGTATCCAGAGGTTTCTGGGGGCTAAATCAGAAATAAACAAAGGAAGAAGCTGCATGTAGTGCAGAGATCAGATGAAAGGCCTGAGAAACAAAACATTATGGGAAATGGAAATAACCAGCTCTCTTCTTCAGAAACTGAATGGGAACCATGCAAAGTACAAAGTGGTGATTCAGTCTCATTCTCAGGAAAACAAGGAGGATATGCATGCTCAGAAGGTTCACAACACGCAAAATGGCCAAACAAAACTCCTACTCAAGATGATAGGTTTCAAGGCAATGGCAGGAATTCACTCATTTCCCAGAAACAAGATTCTGGTGAGAAATACAAGTGAGATCATTTTTAGATTTTTCTGGCAATATGTAACTTCTTCCTGCATTTCCCTTCAAAACTGCAATTACCGTTCACTGCCTTCTCAGACTTGGTGGGGAGCAGGACTGGAACCTCTGTATTCACATAATTTGTATTAGCGTTTCAGGAAGTTCTAACTCCTGGCATGAGAAGGGTTAAAAAAAGATATATTAGCCCTTCCCTCCCCCCCCGCCATCAAATAATCACTGACAGCTTATTCTGCATCTGCTAATACTACCACCAGCCTTATGGAGGGAATGGGGAGATGATTTTGGGAAAGGAGAACAGAGGATGAACATGTATGTTATTTTCACTTATTAGGGAGAATGATACCTAGCTCACTGTTGATGATCATTAATGAACTGTAGCCTTCTTCAACTAGTCATACTAATGCACTTATACACACAGCACATACAGTTGTGTGTGTGTGTTGGACACAGGTACATCATTTATAGCCCAACCTATTCAATACAAGGTACATCATTTATAGCCCATCCTATTCAACACAAGAATTCACCTGTGGTCGCAAAGGAAAATGGCACCATAGTCCTGGCGATGTCTGATAACCCTGCCGATGGCCTGGTTCACAGCCCGGGAAGCCTGCTGCCGGTACCACTCACGCCCAGATAAAAACTAAAAAAGGGCCGGGGGGCAGAGGGGAGGGGGAGAGAGAGAGAGAGAGGGGAATCAAGCTATTCAAATACAGTAACTCCTCGCTTAACGTTGTAGTTATCTTCTTGAAAAATGCAACTTTAAACAAAACAATGTTAAGCGAATCCAATTTCCCCATAAGAATTAATGTAAATAGGGGAGCATGGGTTCCAGGGAATTTTTTTTTGCTGCCTGCTAGTACAGTACTTTGTCCACTACTTGTGGAATTCTCTGGAAGAGCAGCCCATCAGAGCTAGCAGGTGAGGGCTTGGAACCACGGTGGGCCGGTAGCCCCGCTATCAGCTCCCCTCCACACACTCCCCAGTGCCTCTCACCTGCTGGCAGGCCCTGAGGATCAGTGCCTCTCCGCTCCTCCCGAGCGCGGCGAAACACCTGTTTAATTTAGTTCGAGAGGTAAACTAATAGGGGAGCTGCCAGCCCACCCTAGTTCCAAGCCCCCACCTGCAAAGCAATGTTATAAGCGAACACTGCACAACTTTAAAGGAGTACGTTCCCTAATAGATCAGCGATGTAACAATGAAACGTTAACCAGGACAAGGTTAAGTGATGAGTTACTGTAGGTAAAATGTATTCTCTATGCAAGGGCTATTTGTCTCAGTCTCCAATACATGCTATAAATGTATCTCTAAAAGGTATGAGTCACGTGCAAGACTCTGCTAACGCAGTCCCTTCCGACTATACTGAGGCACTACTTATTGCTACGGAGCCCTGACCTAGTTATTAATATATAACCTGCACTGGTGTTTAGCCACTGAATTAGGGCTTGTACAAAGCATTCACCATGCCATTAAATAGCTAACAACTACCCTGCAAGATGATAAAGAAGAAATACATAGTATTTGCACTTAAATCCGAAAGGCTGCCAAACACAGCCCACCACGCCCATGGTTTATACTTCCTGACCAATTTTCTTCTGGGCCAAATATTTCCTTTGAAAGATAAATGGTTACCATGCACTCAAGCTATTTTGAATGCAACTGTGTTCAAGAAATTTATGACCAGTGTTTGATTATAAAAAATGGTTACTCACCTTCTTGTAACTGTTGTTCTTCAAGACGTGGTTGTTCACGTCCATTCCCATTAGATGTGTGTGCGCTGCGTGCACGGCCATCTGAATGTTCTTCCCTTAGATGCTCCCGTCGGGTCGCTTGTGGAGCCTTCTGGAGTAGTGCCTTCATGGTGCTCAATATATGACCCGGCTGACCCGACCTCTCTTCAGTTCCTTCTTGCAGGCTACTCTGACAGAGGGGAAGGAGGGTGGGTATTGGAATGGATGTGAATACCACATCTCGAAGAAGAGTTACAAGAACATAACTGTTTTTTCTTCGAGCGCTCGTTCACATCAATTCTAATCAGGTGACTCCCAAGCTCTCCCGGAGAGGTGGGAGTCAGTGTTAAGGAATCGCTGACTGGAGCACCGCTCTGCCAAATGCTGCATCATCTCTGGCATGCTGGGTGATAGCACAGAGAGTGGTAAACGTATGCACCAATGACCAGGTTGCAGCTCTGCAGATCTCTTTGAATGGGGATCTGGGCCAGAAAGCAGCTGACAAGACTTGCAGCCTTGTGGAGTGTGCTGTAATAACCAGGGCTGGGGCCATAGCCAGTTCGTAGCATGCGCGGATACAGTCCGTCATCCAGGAAGAAATGTGTTGGAAAGAGACCAGGAGCCCTTTCATCTGGTCTGCCACTGTCACAAACAGTTGGCTGGATTTCCTGAAAGGCTTAGTGTGCTCGATGTAGAATGCTAGTGCACACCAGACATGCAGTGAGTGAAGCCTCTACTCCCATGCACTGGTATGAAGTCTGGGATAAAAGATTGGTAGAAAAGTGTCTTGGCTAGTATGAAATTGGGACACCACCTTGGGAAGTGAGGCCTGGGTTGACCCTTCTCCTTGTGGAAGATGGTGTAGGGTGAGTTGGAGGTTAGTGCTTTTAACTTGGACACTCTCCTAGTTGATGTAACGGCGACCAGGAATGCTACCTTCCACAACAAATACAAAAGAGAGCAAGTCACCAGTGGTTCGAAAGGGGGCCCCATTAGTCTTGAGAAGAATAGATGAAGGTCTCATGCAGGGACAGGTTGTCAAGCCTGTGGATATCATCTTTCCAGGCCTTTGAGGAAACACCCTGCCATGGGGTTGGTGAACATGGAACGCCTGAAGTCTCATGGGTGGAACGTAGAGATAGCAGCAACTTGCACCCTGATGGGTTATCCTGCCAGGCCCTGATGTTTTAGGTGTAAGAGGTACTCCAAGACGAGTAGTATAGGTGCCTGGAGTGGAGATGTGCAATGCTGGACACACCAGCAAGTGAACCTTTTCCACTTAGCTAGGTAAGTGGCCCTGGTGGATGGTTTTCTGCTGCCGAGCAGAACCTTCCTTACAGGTTCCAAGCACCAGAGTGCCACTGGGTTTAACCATGAAGCTTGCAAGCTGTGAGATGGAGGGACTGGAGGTCTGGATGGTGAAGGCGACCGTGGTCCTGTGTGACCAGATCGAGGTAAAGTGGTAACACGATCAGGGCGTCCACTTACAGCTGCAGAAGCATGGTGTACCAATGTTGGCAGGGCCACGCTGGGGCCAGCAGGATTACCTTTGCCTTGTCTCTGAGGATCCTGAGCAGCACCTCGTGCATAAATGGAACCAGTGGAAAGGCATACATGAGGCATTCTCCTCAGGGTAGCAGGAACACATCTGAGATTGAACCCAGGCTGTGCTTCTAGAAAGAGCAGAACGTTGGGCACTTTCGGTTGCTCCAAGTGGCAAACAGATCAACTTGGGGAAACCCCCACCTTTGGAAGACGGAATGCATGACATTCGGATAGATGGATCACTTGCGGTTACAGAATGACCTGCTGATCCGCTAATTCGTTCTGTCCTCCCAAGAGATAGGACGCCTCCAGGTGAATGCAGTGGGCTATGCAGAACTCCCATAGCTGGAGGGACTTTACGGCATAATGGGGAGGAATGAGCTCCACCCTGTTCGTTGATATAAAACATGGCAGTGGTGTTGCCAGTGCATGGCAGTGATGACTATCCTTGTAGCTGGGACAGGAAGGTGTGGCAGGCTAGCCGCACTGCTCTGAGTTCCTTGATATTGATATGGAGTGAGAGCTCATCCTGCAACCATAGGCCCTGTGTTTGGAGATCTCCCAGGTGAGCACCTCAACCCAGACCTGACACATTCATTAATAGGGACCAAGAGGGCTGTGGACTGTTGAAGGGAACTCCTTTGCAGACTGTCTGAGGGTTGAGCCACCAACAGAGGAACCTGACTATGTGTTCTGGCACTGACATTACTGAGCTCAGGCTGTCTCGCGCTGGGCAACAGGTCAAAGTGAGCCATGCTTGGAGTGGTCTGAGCCTCAGTTTGGCATGTCTGACCGCATAAGTGCAGGCTGCCAAGTGGCCAAGGAGACTCACGCATCCCCTTGCTGTCATGGTGGGGTATCGCCTGAGGCTTTGCGTAATGTCTGTCATCACTTGGAATCGAGGCCTCTAACAGGATTGCCCTTGCTTGTACAGAGTCCAGCACCACCCCGATAAATTCTATTCTTTGGGTCGGTGACAAGGTCGACTTGTTCACGTTGAGGAGTCCCAGCCTCTCGAAAGTAGCACTGACTAATCAGACTTGAGACTCCACCTGCTCCCTGTTGCGCCTCCACAACAGCCAGTCAACAAGGTAGGGATATACCCAAACTGTCTCCTGCGAAGAAAGGCTCCAATCACCGATATGGTGAAGACTCGGGGGGCTGTTGATAGGTGGAATGGGAGGACCATGAACTGATAATATTTGTGATAGACTAAAAACCGCAGAAATGGTCTGTGCACAGGCTGAATGGATATGTGAAAATATGCGTCCTTCACGTCGAGGGCAGTGACCCAGTCTCCCGCAACCAATGAGGGGATGATCGTGCTCAGGGAGCCCATGCAGAATTTCAGCTTGACCAAGAACTGGTTGAGTCCTTGCAGGTCTAAGATGGGTTTGAGACTCCCCTTTGCTTTGGGGATGAGTAAATAACGGGAGTAGAATCCCCTACCCCTTAACTCCAGAGGACCCTCCTCCACTGCCCCCACAGCGAGGAGCGACTACACCTCCTGGATAAGGAGTTGCTCGTGTGAGGGGTCCCTGAAGAGGGATGAGGAAGGGGGTTGAGAGGAAGGGGAGAAGCACAATTGGAGAGAATATCTCACTTCCACCAGCCAAAGGACCCAGCGTTCCAATGTTATTTGGGACCAGGCATGGAAGAAGTGGGATAGCTGATTCAGGAAGCACGGGGAAGGATCTGGTGTAGTGCTGGGTATGCCATTCTCGGGCATCTCTTCAAAAGGCCTGCTTTGAGCCCGATGAAGATTTGGCTGGACCCTGGCCCTGACCTGAGGGGGGATGCGACAGTCTGTGCCTGCCATTCCTACCCCTCCTTCTATAGAAGTCCTATCTTTGAGGAGGGTAGGAATGCTGCTGTTGAGGCTGCAGTTTAAAGTTTTTACGCTGGGTTGCAGGGGTGTGCCTGGGAGTCCTTCAGGCTGTGCAGCTTGGAGTCCATCTGCTCAGAGAATAGTCCTGTGCCCTCAAACGGCAGGTCCTGAAGGTTTGCTGCACTTTGGGGGGCAGCCCAGACTCCTGCAGCCCTGAACCCCTTCTCATGGCTAACCATGAAGAGAGGATGTGGGCGGTCCACTGCATCAAGGGAGGCTTGAAGAGAGGTTTGTGCCACCACCTTCCCTTGGTCAATAATGGCCATGAATTCAGTCCTGGAGTCTGATGAAATTAGCTCTTTAAACTTCAACATGGAGGCCCACGAGTTGAAGTTGTATCTGTTGAGGATAGCTTGTTGGCTAGCTATCCTCAGCTGCAGGCCCCCGTTGAGCTGACCTTCCTATCAAAAAGATCTAATCTTTTAGACTCCTTGGATTTTAGAGTTGGTCCTTGTTGGCCCTGCCTCTCCTTCTCGTTGACCACAGTCAGTACTAGGGAGGAGGGCTGCACATGTGAGAATAAGTTCTCATATCCCTTGGATGGGACAAAGTATTTGCACTCCACACCCCTTGCCGTAGGCAGGATCAATGCCAGGGTCTGCCACAGCATTTTGATATTGCTCTGTATGGTTTTTATCAGGGGCAGAGTACCCTGGAGAGACCCTCTGGCATCAAGATATCGACCATGGGGTCCTTTGGCTCGAAAGCGTCTTCTGCCTGCAATCCCATGTTGTGGTCAATTCTGCGCAAGAGGTCCTGGTATGCACGGTCGTCTATTGGGGTAGGTCTCAAGGCCGAAGTCCCTGCAATTGCCTCGTCTGGGGATGAGGATGAGGAGGCTAGAGGCAGTACCGAATCCTTCTGACCATCCAGCTCTCTAGCATCCTCCTGGTCAGTGCCTGTGGGCTCTGCGCTGACCGTAGTCATGGCAGCGGTAGTCTGGCCGGCTGTCACCATGGCTGCTTCAACGATGTCTAGGACAGGCTGTGATCACTGTCCTGGTGTTGATTCCAATCCCTGAGGTGCCGGGCGATTTTTATGCGGCTGGGGTGCTTGGGTTTCAGAGATTAATGAGTGAGAGCCACTGGAAAATGAGCCCTGGGCCTGGTGATAAGCCCAGGGAGTCCAGAATCGCCACTGAGGCTGCGGCTGCTAATCTGGAGACCATGCTTCCAGTGCCTCACTTCTGTGTCGATTCGACCTCTATTTGCTGCGGCATAAGTAAAAAGAGTCCCAGTCCAAGTCAGATGACTGATCTATATTGTGACGACCACAGCAGCACTGAGCTGTACTGTACTTAGCAGGGGAAAGGTGCGGCTGGTGCTGGGGACCGGTGCCAGGGAACCACGCACGGGGTCCCAAGCTGGGGAACGGTGCCTCAGCGATGGTGAACCCGAGCAGTGCGGAGGTGAACGGTGCCACGTTGGAGAAGGTGATTGCCGCATCATGGCTGCCTTGCCTCTACATGGTGCCAGACATGGCACAACCAGAGGCTTGTTCCTGATAGCCAGAGGTTATAGGGCCGTCATTGCTCTTAGGTCCCTGGTGGCCTCAAAAAGTGTCTGGGGTGGAGTGGGACTCCAACTCCTCCACCTGGCACTGTCTGTCCGGGTAGTCGCTGGGTGCCGGATTCAAAAGTCCACTCTGGGGAACTAAAGTCAGCGGCACCGACTCTTGGTACTTGGGTGCTGAGTGCTCCTTCATGGGATGCACTGCTGTTGCACCTGTCACGGCCTTCAGCACTGGGAAACAACTCCTGTCCATCTTCTTGTGCAGCACCGGTGAGCGCGAGCAATGCCAGTTGCCTGCGCCACTTCTGGTGCTGGGAACCGCCAGTGCGAAGGATCTCTGGAGTCAGAGTCTTTCCTTGGTGCCATGTCACGCACCAAGGCCGGGACGCTCTGCGCCAACATGCTCGGGGTCGGATCCTGGAGCTCTGTGGCAGGCTGTGGATGGAGAGCGGACTCCACCAGAAGCTGTTTCAGCTGGAAATCCTGCTCTTTCTTCATTCTAAGGCAGAGCAACCTGCAGATTTTGCACCTGTCTGTTTGGTGCTCTTCCCCCAGATATGCGTCACGGGAGTCACCTGTTGGCATGGGCTTCCTGCAGGTCTCGCAAGGTTTAAACCAGGCGTGGGCAAACTTTTTGGCCCAAGGACCACACTGGGGTTCCGAAACTGTATGGAGGGCCTGCCCCAACCCCTATCCACCCCCTCCAACTTCCTGCCCCGTGGCTGCCCCCCTCAGAATCCTTGACCCATCCAACATCCCCCTTTATCCTTGTCCTCTGACCCCACCCCTCCTGGGACCCCTCACTCATGACCACCCCCTCCTGGGCACCAGGTACACACACATTTGAAGTGAAACAGACATGTGCAATCACTTGAAGAATTTAAAATTTCAGCACAACCCAGCCAGAGGTGGGGTGTGGGAGAGGGGTGTCAAATTTGTATGGTTCAATAGAGCAGTTTTGCTTACTGTGGCCCACAGAGATGGCAAGAAAAGCCATATGCTGGAGAGAAACTATGAGACAATGGACTGGCAAAAAATCATCTGCGAAAAGTTCCCCAATCTTACCTGTGCCCCTGAACCTTGTCTTTTCATTTCATCCAGGAATTGCATCTTTAAAACGACTCTTGGCTCCATGCGAGGGGGAAATGGAAGCCCAGTGATAACAACACCTCGTCCGTTCATGTCTGCAAAGTCCAAGCCTTCACTGGCCTGAAGATGAACAGTGCTTTCAATCACTAACAGGGAATTACGTGACATTTCAGAGCAGTTCAGGGGTTGTGGCCTCTCTGCCTTAAATTACACATCTAACAATTGTAGTTTGAGAGTAGTGGAAACAAACAATTTGAACTGGATTTCTTACTTTTATTGCCAGGGTTTTAATCCCAGTGTTTTCCTACTACCAGGCCTTGAGCGAGTAACACATCGGCCAAAGGGTGTAAGGAGAGGTTTCTCTGCTTCTTTCTTATTTCTATGGTTTCTGCGATAGTAAGCATTTCAAAATCTTCCTGATTTCCAGGCTGTGTTGCCAGCACACCCATTACTGATTATACATTTCATGCCTGAACTTTCCATACACCAGAGGATGACCATTAATAACAACATCTATTTACAAAGTGTGCTTCTCTTCTGGGGCACCTCCCTCAACATTCAGAACAAATACAACCATTTCAAGAGGATCAAATCCCTTTCTAAAATTAGGAAAGTATGACGGTAAAACCACCAACACTGGCAGAAGGGCTCCAGCGCAGGCACTGGGTTTGAACTAACTTTAGCTCATCTTTTGAAATTGCACAACATTTCAGACAGTAGTTTCTTTATAATGTTAGGCTGACAAACGCTTGTCAGGTCTTGTCTAATACAGTCTCTCTCATACAGTAATACAGCTCTTCTGTGAGCAACCAACAGAAAATGTAGGAAAGTATGAAGCCGGTCCCCTTTGAGATTATGCATGTAACACTAGCAAAACCATGAATGACAGACCAGCGCACTTAAAATAGAGGTGGAAAAACTATGTATTCTACATTTGCTCCTTTATTTCACTAGGGCTTTTTTATGCATGTGATTATTGACAGATACACAAAACACACACATTTCTCTTTGCTAAAAATAGTATCTGGAAGAGCTACAGTCTTCCAAACTCAATGCAAAAAGCAGCCTGCTCTTAAGAATGACAAACTGCTCTACATTACCTTTCCCCGACATACTGCCAAGAAAGTAGCTCCACTAGACTTGGGACAGACAATCTTATCATAATATGCATCCATGATCTACAAGACAAACAGGTTAGGTATGAGGAAGGGGGAAACCACCTCCTTTACACACACACAAACAAACTTGTACATCATAACAAGTTTGACTCATATATTAAGACTCAAGATGTAGTTAACTAGGCTTAGCGTCAGTTTCCTTACTGGAGTATAACTATGGATGTTAGAAATATTTGCTTTCCAAAACCCCCTTATTTACAAAGAATCCCACAGATCTTCTGACAGACATAACATTGTGATGTCACCTATCTCTGACGGGAAAACAAAGAACTTATCATGCAGTACTCTTATGACTCCACATTGGCAAAAGACGAAAACAAAAAGCAATTTGACGTTATTGTTTACTCTAATCATTGCCAAGAAGAAGAGGCTGGAATTCAGTGGAAGAGAAAAAGGTGGAAGAAGTGTGGGGAATTTCAACAAATTAGGAAAATAGAAGGCTATTCATTTAAAACTTTAATTTTGTTTTCTATAAACCATTTATGATGCAAGCAGCACATGCCAGAACTGCATCAATATCTGTAAGTATGAAGAATCGTATTTTAACAATTTCACTAGATACAGAAAAAAAGTCTGTTCCCACCGAGGCCTAAACAACTAAAACTTAGGTTGATCTAGCCACTTCACTCAGAGCTGTGAAAAATTTCACACCCTGTGTGACGTAGTGAGGTCAACCTAACCCCCACTGTAGACAAAGCTAGACTGATGCAAGATTTTTTCTTTTGACCTAGCTACCATCTTTCAAGGAGGTGGATTTATGACAGTGATGGAAAAGTGTAACAATAATTTAGTCAGGAACCTCTTTTAACATATTACAGGCCAATTGCCTCAGAAGAGGTACAAACTCTACCTAGCAGCTTCTTGGATTACCGACATGTTTTTTCCTCTACATGTTAAGCTGTTGGTATGAAACTTTTCTTATCTTTTTAGCAGAGGAATACTTCTCAAAACCTCTGTAATCTAATCTTGCTTCTAAATTAGGTCACTTCCATCTAATTTTGTAATTGTTTCTTTAACAATTTAAACAGTAAAGAATATTGTACATCATCAGCAAGGTTGTGCATGTAACCAGGAAGTTGTCCTCTCTTTCCTCTCTTGACAAATGGCCAGTCCATGGGTGTAACAGCTGTTTTGTTTTCTATAAACCATTTATGATGCAAGAACTGCCAGAACTGCAAGGAAGCCTCCTCTTCTCTTACAACAACTGAATACCAGTATCTTCCAGCAATGCAGTCCCAAGAAACTCTATTTAAACAAAGTTGTGCCAAGGACAGACGCACACACAGAGCAGTATTTATACTGAAGAGTGGTAGGAGTTTCTCTTCCCTCTGCTAGAGTTCACTGCCTTCTCTATTTAGCTGCTTCTAAACCATCTCTGCTTTGTGTATGTGTGTGTGCACACACGCCCCTTGGAAATGCATCAGATTTTTTTTTTTATATATATTTATATTTTTTTTTAAGATTCCAGTGGAAGGCTACACTTAAGAGCCCCTTTACACCCAAACAAAATGGCTTCCCATCTCACTGGAAATTACTGGGTTTAATACTGGCGTAGAAGAAAATGAATATGCCATAGGTGAGATGTTCCAGTTGAGTTGCTTCTACAAAGGCAGACCCTGATTACAATAATTGAGCCCCTGGGCAAAAGCTAGTGTTGCCCAGCATTCTGAATAAAAAATACACTTCACGGTTACACAGAACATTTTCATAATCAAAAACAAACTGCAACAAGTTGGAGGGAAATGGCCTGCAGAATATCCAAGAGTTGGATTTCCAATGCTGACTGGTGCACTGACAAACTGAGCTAAGCTTTTCTACCCTATCCTTCACCATGGTGTCTAAGCAGGGTGACCAGATAGCAACTGTGAAGAAATGGGAAAGGGGGTGGGGGTAATAGGCACCTATGTAAGAAAAAGTCCCAAAAAACGGGACTCTCCCTTTAAAAATGGGACATCTGGTCACCTTATGTCTAAACATATGGTACTAATATCCAAAGCGCATGCAGATTTCAAACCATGACTATATTAGTGTTCAGTGCACCTCATCAGGAGAATGGAGCATGAAGGAAGGCAGAAAGGAGAAGGGAAGAGCTGTATTTCAAGAGCCCCTACAGCTCTTTTGGTTTTAACCCAACAGCATGCAGTTCTGTAGTCACTGCTGCAAACACATCTTCAGAGAAGTATTTAAGCATAAAAAGAAGAACTTATGAAATGAGACAGACAACACAAATGACCAACCTCTGTGAAGGTTCCTTTATTCCTTGGTTCCACAAACATTGGTTTCACCTCTTCTATTCTTTTAGCAAAGTCATGCTCCTATTAAACAGAGAGCAAATAAGTCAGAAGTACATATGGGAAAGGAAGCCACAGGCGGTGGTAACTACATGCTCCCCACCACCTATTCCTCTCTTGTCAGCCAGTTGGAGGCAGGGGCATGTAGCTACCAATGGCAGGGAAATGAGCTGAGTCCAGGCAGCAGTTCCAACATGGGCAGTTTAGACAGAATGGCCAAGACACTTTCTCCACGCTTTGTGCATCTTTTCAGAAGCCATACCAGCAGTGAGGTAACCTCCTTCCTTCCACTTGTAGACCCTTGGCACACAATATCTGCCTCCTGTATACTTCTCCTGCAATATGTACTGAGAATCTGGTTCCGTGCTCCCCACCACTGCCCAACACTGGTACCTTAGAAGGGGAGCAACAGTTACCTAGGGAAATGTCCTACAATGGCTTCTGCTGGGACACACAACTCACATTAGAAAAACATCCCTGGCTTCAGCCAGAAAAAAAGACAAGGGATGAGAACAGCAGCAACCAAGGAAAAATACAAACTACAATAAATGTATTATAATGAAAAATAAAATAATCATCCAACTGGGAGTTTACTATCAAGGATTTTTTAACTATTTACTATTAACTTTTTTTAAAACAAGCCAGTTAGGAAGTATTACCACCCTTTGGTACATCTGTCTGAGAAAACCACCAAATTGATTGGAATCCAACCAAAACTCAGCTTCAAGTCATCCAGGAGTCATTTCCGTATTAAGGATACCAACGATGAACAAGAGGAAAGCCAGTTAGTGATTTAGTCTAGGATAAGTACTGCAGAAAGCTAAGGGAATAGGGTGACCAGACAGCAAGTGTGAAAAATCAGGATGGTGGTGGGAGGGTAACAGGAGCCTATATAAGAAAAAGCCCCAAATATTGGGACTCATTCCCATCCCCACTCCACAGCCCTCACTCTCACACCCCAATGCTCTGCCCCAGCCCATAGCCCCTCTCACACCCCAAACCCCTCATCCCCAGTTGCGTTGGGTCATGGACATTAACAATTTTCTTCAACTGGGTCACCAGAAAAAAAGTTTGAAAACCACTGGGCTAGAGCATGGCTAGCATGCACAGAATCTTTGGGAATTTAACTGCTAAAATCTAAGTCTCTACTGAGCATGCACAAACTGAGATTTTGCAAAGGCTAATAACTTGGTCAAGTTTGTGTGGCTTTTCACAGAGACACCAAAAGTAAATCCCTGACGCAAAGGCCACCCCAAATTTCAAGTCCCTCTTCCAAAGCATGGGGGCAACAGAACATTTCCAAAAAAAAAAAAAGCTCAGCAGAATTTTTTAACATGGGCAAAACAAAATATTCCGCCTGAGGCAGATATTGGTCATGAAAAATTTCAGCTGAAATGGTTAAAGTTTGGCAAAGTTACTGAAACTGAAAACAGGGTCTTATAACAGGATGTGTTGGGTAACTTTAAGAGCACGTGGTGCTACCAGTCCTACCTCAAATATACATTAATTTGTAGAAACATGCCTAATTAACCAAGCTTCTTTTATTTCTTGCTCTGCTTGTTCCCCAGTTCCCTCATTGTTCAGCATTTGTTGTGTTATGACTTTAAGCTTTTTTTTTTTGCCTAGAGTGCTGTTCACAACCTTATGTACCAATATAGACAATAAATGTAAATGAAAACAGATGCATAAAGTAAGTATTTCGCCAAGTCAGTGCTAGACTGCAGTACTGGGAACTCCAATATAAGCATCTGTGTGTGAAAGTTTGGTCCAAAGTGTGTAACTACAATTCATACACAAAGAAAGAACCAACATACTCTCCAATATTCCAGGCTTTTATCCATGACTGGATACGAAGGGAAGAACACCAGCAGCCCATGTGGTATAATTCGCACAAGATTACCTGCAACAAGAAAGATGGTGCATAACATCACCATTCAGAACACTTCCATTCTGAGGCATTGGTAGGGGATTAGCCTACTTTTTTCAGGGCACGTACTGGTCTCCCTACAATTCCTCTTCATCTTCTTGATGGAAAGGGTGGGAGAGACAAGCGAGTGTTGGAAGAGGACTATCTCATCACCACTATTCTAGCCTGGTTAGCATTCCATTGATACTGACACAACATAGCCACGTACCACATTTGTATACTAGAAGCAAGAGATGGAAAATACCTAATAAATTGTCTTGTCCATCTCCATGCCAGGGTTGAATTGTTTCCTACAAGAAGGTGTGAGTACCAGAGGGAAAATTATTTTTTGTAGTGACTCAGCCATTTCCAGTCTTTATTCAGGCCTACTTTGATGGTGTCAAGTTTGCAAATTAATTCCAGTTCTGCAGTTTCTCACTGAAGTCTGTTTTTGAAGTTTTTTTGTCAAAGAATGACAACATTTAAGTCTGTTATTGAGTGTCCAGGGAGACTGAAGTGCTCTCCTACTGGTTTTTGAATGTTACAATTCTTCATGTCTGATTTGTGTCCATTTATTCTTTTGCACAGAGACTGTCCGGTTTGGCTAATGTGCATGGCAGAGGGACATTGCTGGCACATGATATCAGAATGACAGATGTGCAGGTGAACGAGCCCTTGAGGTGTGGCTGATGTGGTTGGGTCCTATGATGTCCACAAACCTTTTTGTCAACTGCTGGGAAGGGGCCACATCCATTTTGATTGAATTGGCCTTGTAAGCACCACAAAAAGTAATTTTCCCTCTGTTGATATTCCCCCTTTTGTCAACTGTTGGGAAATGGGCTACATCCACCCTAATCGAATTGGCCACTTGGTAAGGCAACTCCCATCTTTTCACGTGCTGTATATTTATACCTGCTTACAACATTTTCCACTCCATGCATCCGATGAAATCGGTTATATCCCACAAAAGCTTATGCCCAAATACATTTGTTAGTCTTTAAGGTGCCACAAGGAGTCCTCACTGTTTTTACTGATACAGACGAACACAGCTACCCTTCTGAAACTTGCTTATATTTGTTTAGAAGTCATTTCCCCCATTCCCTGATCATTTATCAATAACGCAGAGCAGAAGCTTGTTGTCTGAATCTGATTATAACTTCACTTACCTATTGTTTTCCCCAGAGAAGATAGACATTCCACTGAAAACCTACAAAGACGACATTACCAATCAGCATCACCATCATATTTCCTTTTATTAAGTCACTCTTGTTTGGAATAATGTTGCACTGCTAAACCAGCACCCTCTCTCCTTCTCCTGTGCCTTCACGCCTCTCCTCATGGACAAACCTCAAAGACATAGGCATTTCAAGCATTACCGCTAGCAATCATGATGTCCAAGTTTTCTTCACTTATTTCCTCTCACCTTGCTTTGCAGGATGACCCCACAGCCCTCTAGGAAAGAAAGACAGAAGAGGCTCTACCTCCAGATGCTTCCATAACACTATGATTTGCCAGTGTGGATCACGACTAGTACAATACATTACTTATTGCTCCACAAGAGCCAAGCACCTACATAGAAACAGAGGAAGATCCTCCTACAACTAGCTTTTGTACATTGTATGTCAGCAGCATCCAATGTCCCAAACGAGGAGGAATAGTCAAGATGGCAACAAGCAGGCAATCTCTATCAACAGCAAAATTAACAATTTTGAGATGTTAGCAGTGAAGAAAATCAAGGTCCTAACGTATCAGCCTTCAATCAGTGGAAGTACAGATTACCACACACAATAAAGCTCATTATTAACAGTAATAAATTAAGGAACAGAATCCTGTCAGAGAGTAGTCTATGGAAGCTGCCAACATTGTGATTAAAACAACTGATGATGAACTAGGTGTGGTCATGCCATGGGAAAAAAAGATGGGTTTGGTTGCTGTATTACTAGTGACAGCCGAATAAGTCACTGTCCCTAAGCATTTTTCTTTGGCTCAGCACTGCTTGTACAGTAGTATGCTGTCTGTGCTGGTTTCTATGGAAATTCCCCACATTTTGTCTTTATTTTAACCTCCTTGTTTCCTTCTCTTTAGTTCCAGACAGTTTTGCATGCTGTTTTCTTATTAAGCCTGTGGCGGGTGAGGGGGAGTAAAAAAGGATTACTCACTTCTCATAACTGTTGTTCTTCAAGATGTATTTGTTGTTCATGTCCATTCCAATCAGGTGTGTACACGTGCACGATAGCTGGAAGATTTTTCCCTTAGCAGCATCCGGAGAGCTGGCCTGGGCACCCACTGACATCGTGCCTTCGTGGTGTTCAATATAGAGCCCTGCCGACGCGCCACCCCTTCAGTTCCTTCTTGCCGGCTACACCAACAGAGGGGTAGGAGAGGGGTATTGAAATGGACATGAACACCACATCTCAAAGAACAACAGTTACGAGAAGTGAGTGCTCATTCATGTCCATTCCAGTCAGATGACTCCCAAGCCAAGTTCAGGAGATAGGGTCAGAGTTGTCCACTGATTGGAGTACTGCTCTTCTGAAGGCCACATCATCTCCGGCCTGCTGGGTAATCGCATAATGTGCGGCAAAAGGGTTGTCAGAGAAAAACAGCGTTTTAACTTTTTGGCTGGGTGCAGCAAAGTTAGATACTTTGTTATTGTTAGCAATTGCATGGAGGGAGAGAGCTAAACAGGTTTTTTTTTTTTTTTTTTTTTTTTTGTTTTTTTTTTTTAAGACAAACCATTAGGGCAAGCATTTATACCATTTATTACAAACAATAATGTGCAACAGCTGCATTTTGTTTATATATAGGTCATTCTGATTTATTTATTTATTTTTACCAATTTAACTATAGTCTACATTTCATACTTATTTGACTTAAGGTTGCAACAACTTTTTACACAGTTTTCTCCCCCCATCTCACACAATTCTTGCTTCTACAAATTTTGCGTTATTAGGGTTACAGCTTAGCCTGACAATTGCTTACAGAGGGGACTGTTTGCATTGAAATGTCCTTTAAAGTCCTGTCAGTTCTTTTTCTACTTTCACAGGGTGTATGGAGGACCACATTGCTGCTCTGCAGATTTCCTTGGTGGGAACCTGAGCCAGGAACACTGTAGATGAAGCCAGTGCCCTGGTAGAGTGCGCCGTGATTGGAGGTGTGGGAACAGGTCGATCCATGACAAGATGCATTGGGATGAAACCGGCTGACCTTTCATCCTGTCTGCCACTGCTACAAACAACTGGACTGACTTTCTGAATGGTTTCATTTTCTCAGCATAAAAGGCCAGCACCCTGCGGACATCCAGAGAGTGGAGTCTCTGCTCCCTGCTGCTGGAATGAGGTTTAGGGTAGAAAATGGGATGAAAGATGTCCTGGTTGACGTGAAACAGAGACAATCTTCGGGAGGAAAGCAGGGTGAGGCCAGAGCTGAACCTTGTCCTTATAGGACATGGTGTAAGGAGCCTCTGATATCCAGGCCCTGAGCACGGACACCCACCTGGTCGAGGTTATTGCTACCAGGAACGCGACCTTGTAAGAGAGGTAGAGCAGGAAGCAGGTTGCTAAAGGCTCAAAAGGGGGCCCCCATGAGCATAGAAAGGACCAAGTTGAGGTCCCAGGCAGGAACTGGTTGTCGGACACAAGGGTATAATCTATTGAACCCCTTTAGGAATCAGCTGACCATGAGGTTAGCAAATAGTGAGCAGCCCTGCTTGCCTGGATGGAAGGCCAAGATGGCGGCTAAGTGCACCTGTATAGAAGACAACGAGACCCTCTTGCTTCAGATGGAGGAGATCGTCCAGAATGTGTGGCACTGAAGCAAGCATCAGGGGTGACTGGCACTGCACTGACCAGACTTAAAATCTCGTCCACTTGGAAAGGTATGTGGCTCTCGTAGAGGGCTTCCTACTTCCAAGGAGGACCTGTCTAACCTGGTCTGAACAGGAAAGCTCCAACAAATTTAACTATGGAGCTTCCATGCCATAAGATGGAGTGACTGGAGGTTTGGGTGTTGGAGACGTCCATGATCTTGTGTGAGAAGGTCTAGGGAAAGCAGCAAGGAAATCAGGGCTCCCACAGACATGTCTAGGAGGCATGTGTACCAGTGCTGATGGGGCCAGGCTGGTGCTATCAGTATGACATAAGCTTGAACTCTGTGGATCTTGAGCAGCACCTTGTGAATGAGCAGTATCAGTGGTAAGGTGGATAGGAGAGAACCTCCCCAGTGGAGGAGGAATGCATCCACGCTGGAGCCTGGGCTGTGATTCTGAAAGGAGCAGAACTGCTGGCACTTTCTGTTGCGTCACATGGCAAAGAGGTCTACTGGGGAAACCCCCACCTCTGGAAGACTGAAATTGTGATGTCCGGGCACAGGGACTACTCGTGGCTGTGGAAGGAACTGCTGAGGTGGTCCGCCAGCTCATTCTGAACCCCGGGGAGGTATGAGGCCTGCAGGTGAATTGAATGTTCTGCACAGAAGTCCCACAGCATGAAGGCTTCTTGGCACAGGGGAGAGGCACATGCACTCTCCCCACCCCCAGTTGGTTGATACAGAACATTGCTGTTGTATTGTTCGTCATGACTGATACACATTGCCCGGTTAGGTAAGGACAGAATGTCTGACATGCTAGGTGCACCGCTCTCAGTCTTCTGACATTGATGTGGAGACACAGATCTGCTTGTGACCAGAGGCCTTGAGTTCTGCGGTCTCCCAGATGATCTCCCCAGCGCAAGTCTGATGCGTCCGTCACCAACGACAGAGATGGCTGTGAGGCAGCAAAGGGAACCCCTGAGTACACCTGGTGAGCGTCAATCCACCATCGGAGGGAGTCGAGGACTGGGCGAAGCAGGGTCACGATTCTGTCCAAGCTGTCCCAGGCTGGGCAATATACTGATGCGAGCCATGACCAGAGAGGTCGAAGCCTGAGTCTGCATCACGTAGGTAAAGGCTGCCATGTGCCTGAGACGTTTCAGGCAGTTTCTTACTGTAGTGGTGGGGCACTGCATGATACCTCGGATTAAGTCACTGAGGGCCTGAAACCTCACCTGTGGCAGGTATGCTCTGACTTGGGTCAAGTCCAGTACTGCCCCTATGAACTCTATCCTCTGGACAGGAGAGTCTATTTTACTTCATTTAGGAGTAGACCCAGACTCTCGAAGGTGCCTCTGATAAATGTGACCCGAGATTCCAGTTGGTCCTGGAGCGGCCTTTGATCAGCCAGTCGTCTAAGCACGGGAACACCTGTACCTGGTGCCTCCACAAGAACGCGGTGATGGCTGCCATGCATTTGGTGAATACGCAAGGTGCTGCTGACAGGCCGAAAGGGAAGACAGTAAACTGGTAGTGGGTACCACTGACGACAAACCTGAGGTACTTCCTGTGGGGCTGAGTGATTGCAACGTAAAAGTACGTGTCCTTCAAGTCGAGGGTGGCATACCAATCTGCTGGATCTAGTGAGGGGATGATGGAGGCCAAGGAGACCATGCAGATCTTGAGTTTCTTCATGAACCTGTTGAGTTCTCGCAGGTCCAGGATAGGCCTGAGGCCGCCACTGGCATTCAGTATTAGGAAATACTGGGAATAGAAGCCCTCACCCCTGTGCTCCACAGGAACCTCCTCCACTGTCCCAAGCGATAAGAGCAACTGCACCTCCTGGATTTGTAGATGCTTGTGAGAAGATTCCCTGAAGAGGTACAGGAAATGGGGGTGGAAGGGCGGGAAGGAAAAGAATTGAATGGAGTATCCCCTCTCTACCGTGCCGAGCACCCAGAGGTCCAAAGTGATACAGGACTGTGCACGGTAGAAAGGGGATAGTCGGGAGGAAGAGGTAAGGCAGGGTAGATCCAGTTTCTGATTTGGTGCGCTGTTCTCGACCGCACCTTAAAAGGCTGGTTTAGGGTCAGAGGGCAGCCTGAGGATAGGTGTTGCCTCCTCCTGCTAGTCCTATTCCTCCTCTGAGAATCATCCTGTTGGTTCTGCTGATGGAATCTCGGAGGAGGCTATGGTCGTAAGTGTCTCTGCTGTGTGGCAAGAGTGTGCAGACACAAGGACTTAAGGGTAGCTTGTGAGTCTTTCAAGCTGTGCAGCCTCTAGTCTGTCTTTTCAGAAAAAAGCGCCTCACCCTCAAATGGGAGGTCCTGAATAGTTTGATGGACCTCATAAGGGAGCCCCGAGACTTGGAGCCAGGAGCCCCTACTCTTGGCTATCCCAGCTGCCATGACCCTAGTGGCAGCACCAGCATCGTCCAATGCAGCCTGGTGGGAAACCTGGAATATTAGCTTCCCCTCCTCCACCAATGCCAAGAACTCGGTTCGGGAGTCCAACGGGAAGAGTTCCATAAATTTGGCCATCGCTGCTCAGATGTTGAACGAGTACCTGCTGACAATGGCCTGTTGGTTAGAGATACGGGGCAGCAGACCCCCTGTAGAATAGACCTTTCTCCCAACAAGATCTAGACACTTAAGCCTCCCTGTTTTTGGGGGAGGGCCCTTGGAAGCCCTGTCTCTCATGCTGGTTAGCAGCGTCCACAACAAGAGGGTCAGGGGGTTGGTGGGAGGGAGTATAAATGTTCATACCTTCTGGAGGACATGAATAACGCCTCTCATTGCGCTTGGCAGTGGGTGACAAGGAAGCTGGGGTCTGCCATAGAGTCTTGGTGGTGTCTACAATGGTTTTAGTAAGTGGAAGGGCAATAGGGGAAGGTCCTGAGGGTGCGAGGATGTCCACCATGAGATCAGCCTCCTCTACGACTTCCTTGGCCTTAATGCCCAGACCCTGAGCAGCCCTGTGCAGCAACTGCTGCAGCACCCTGTTGTCCTCAAGCGCCAGGGCTACGGCTGTAACCGCCAATGCTTCATCCAGTGACGAAGAGGAGAAAGCTTTTATAATGGGCGGATGCTCCCTGTCATCCACCCCCAGGGCAGCGTTGGTGCTAGTGGTGTGCCAGACGGTGCCAGAGCTGCAGACACCAGACCAAGAGTTGATGCCATCATCAGTACGATGGGAGGAACCGTTGATGGAGCCAATGCCAATCCACTCGCAGGTGCCGATGAAGGCGAAGGGCCCTCCACACCGGGGCCACCAGTGCCTGCATCGTACTCGATGTTGACAATGGTGCCAGCACGGAAGATGGACGCAAGGACGCTGCCGAGGTCAGTGCCAAGGTCGGTGCTGGAGTCGATGATGGTGCCACTCTCAGAGGCGTTGGGGTGTGGGCAGATGCCGAGGGCAGATGCAAAGCTGATGGCAGGACAAAGGTGGCTGAGACCACAGAAGACGTTGCAGAACAGTGACCTTGGATTCCTCCCTGTCCTTGGTGAAAGGCCTAGGAGGTCCAGAAGGGCCACACTGAGGTGGATTCTGCAATTGCAGAGGCCACTTCTGGGGCTCCCTCCTGTCTCTCCCAGACCTTGATCTGTGGCTCCTGCTTCTCCTGGCGCGATAGGAGTCAGACTCTGAGGCCTGGTCTACACTACGTGTTTATACTGATTTTAGCAGAGTTAAACTGATTTAACGCTGCACCCGTCCACACAACAAGGCCCTTTATATCGATATAAAGGGCTCTTTAAACCGGTTTCTGTACTCTTCCCCGACAAGAGGAGTAGCGCTGAAATCGGTATTACCATATCAGATTAAGGTTAGTGTGGCCGCTAATCAACGGTATTGGCCTCCGGGAGGTATCTCACAGTGCACCATTGTGACCGCTCTGGACAGCAATCTGACCTCGGATGCACTGGCCAGGTAGACAGGAAAAGCCCCGCGAACTTTTGAATTTCATTTCCTGTTTGGCCAGCGTGGAGAGCTCGCAAGCACAGGTGACCATGCAGAGCTCATCAGCACAGGTAACAATGCAGTCTCCTGAGAATCGAAAAAGAGCTCCAGCATGGACCGCACGGGAGGTACTGGATCTGATTGCTATATGGGGAGAGGATTCTGTGCTAACAGAACTACATTCCAAAAGATGAAATGAAAAAACATTTGAAAAAATTTCCAAGGCTATGATGGAGAAAGGCCACACCAGGGACTCAGTGCAGTGCAGAGTGAAAGTTAAGGAGCTCAGACAAGCCTACCAGAAAACCAAAGAAGCAAACGGAAGGTCCGGGGCAGGGCCAAAAACATGCCGCTTCTACACTGAGCTGCATGCAATTCTAGGGGGGTCCACCACCACTACCCCACCCCTGTCCGTGGATTCCGAGGTGGAGGTGGTAATCTCAGCCAAGGCTGAGGATTCTGTGGACGGGGAAGATGAGGAGGAGGACGAGGACGAGCTTGCAGAGAGCACACAGCACTCTATTCTCCCCAACAGCCAGGAACTTTTTCTCACCCAGACGGAATTACCCTCCCAGCCCTCCCAAGCCACTAGCCCAGACAATGAAGCCATGGAAGCGACCTCTGGTGAGTGTACCTTTGTAAACATAAAACATGATTTAAAAGCAAGCGTTTTTTAATGATTGATTTGCCCTGAGGACTTGGGATGCATTCGCGGCCAGTACAGTTATTGGAAAAGTTTGTTAACATGTCTGGGGATGAAGCGGAAATCCTCCAGGGACATCTCCATGAAGCTCTCCTGGAGCTCCTCCAAAAGCCTTTGCAGAAGGTTTCTGGGCAAGGCAGCCTTATTCCGTCCACCATGGTAGGACACTTGACCACGCCATGCATATAGCAAGTAATCTGATATCATTGCATGACAAAGCCTAGCTGTGTACGGTCCCGGTGATTGCTGGCATTCAAGCAACATCCGCATGCAAGCTGAATTCTGCTGCCCGGACCTGCGTCTGTGAGATGTCTAACACCAAAGCCGCAGGCACTCAATATTAAGATGCAAAATGCGACCTTGTACTGAAATCACATGTGCTGTGTAAGGTGAATATGTTGTTCACTGTGAAAGAGTATAACCATTGTTCTGTAAAATGTATCTTTTTAAATACTTCTCTCCCTTTTTTACCTCCCTCATGCAGCTGCAAATTTTTCAAGCCTTCCTACTCCATCCCGAAGGCTATCTCAGATAAGGCGGAGGAAAAAAAAGACGCGAGACGAAATGTTCTCGGAAATCATGGAAGTAACCCGCAATTGAAGAGCTCATCTGAATCAGTGGAAGGACGTGGTATCAAATTACAGGAAAGATGCCAGTGAACGTGAGGACAGGAGGGACCAACGTGAGGAGAGGAGAGACGCTCGAGATGAGAAGTGGCAGCAGGAAGATCAGAGGTGTAGGCAGGAAGATCAGCAGTGGCGGGATGCAACGCTGGGGCTGCTGCGTAATCAAACTGACATCCTCCAACGTCTGGTGGAGCTGCAGGAACAGCAGCAGGGTCACAGAGTGCCGCTGCAGCCCCTGTGTAACCACCCTCACCACTCACCATGTTCCATACCTTCCTCACCCAGATGTGTAAGAACGCGTGGGGAAAGGCTTCGTGCACTCGCCCACTCCACCCCTGTGGACAGCCCAACCAAAAGGCTGTCATTACTTTGAAATATTTTTAGTGGCTTTTTCCTTCCCTCCTATCCTCCTCCCAAACCACACCCGGGATACCTTGTCAGTTCTCTCCCTCTTTTTATAATGACTTTTTAATAAAGAATATATGATTTTTAAACGATAGTGACTATTTCCTTAAGTAAGCTGTAATCGAAGGGGGAAGGTGGGTTGCTTACAGGGAATGAGTAAATCGGCTGGGGGGGGGTTCATCAAGGGGAAACAAACACAACAGTCACACCGTACCCTGGCCCATGATGAAACTCATTTTCAAAGCTTCTATGATGCGCACCTCTTCTTGGTGTGCTCTTCTAATCGCCCTGGTGTCTGGCTGTGTGTAATCAGCGGCCAGATGATTTGCCTCAGCCTCCCACCCCGCCATAAAGGTCTCTCCCTTACTCTCACACAGCCAGCAGCAATAACAATGGGGACATTGGTTTGGCTGAGGTCTGAGCGAGTCAGTAATGTGCACCAGCACGCCTTTTAAACGGCCAAATGCACATTCTACCACCATTCTGCACTTGCTCAGCCTGTAGTTGAACAGCTCCTGACTACTGTCCAGGTTGCCCGTATATGGCTTCATAAGCCATGGCATCAAGGGGTAGGCTGGGTCACCCAGGATAACTACAGGCATTTCAACATCCTCAACTGTTATTTTCTGGTCTGGGAAGTAATTCCCTTGCTGCAGCCGTTTAAACAGAGTAGTGTTCCTGAAGATGCGAGCGTCATGAACCCTTTCTGGCCATCCCACGTGGATGTTGGTGAAACGTCCCTTGTGCTCCACCAGTGCTTGCAGCACCATTGAAAAGTACCCCTTGCAGTTTACGTACTGGGTGCCCTGGTGCTCCGGTGCCAAGATAGGGATATGGGTTCCATCTATCGCATCCCTACAGTTAGGGAATCCTATTGCAGCAAAGCCATCCACTATGACCTGCATGTTTCCCAGAGTCACAACCTTTCGTAGCAGCAGCTTAATGATTGCTTTGGCTACTTGCATCACAGCAGCCCTCACAGTAGATTTTCCCACTCCAAATTGATTCCCGACTGACCAGTAGCTGTCTGGCGTTGCAAGCTTCCAGAGGACTATTGCCACTCGCTTCTCCACTGTGAGGGCTGCTCTCATCTTGGTATTATGGCGTTTCAGGGCAGGGGAAAGCAAGTCACAAAGTTCCACGAAAGTGCCCTTATGCATGCGAAAGTTTCGTAGCCACTGCGAATCGTCCCAAACCAGCAAAACTATGCGGTTCCACCAGTCTGTGCTTGTTTCCCGGGCCCAAAATCGGCGTTCAATGGCTAGAACCTGCCCCATTACCAGCAGGATCTCCAAAGTGCAGGGGCCCACGGTTTGAGAGAATTCTGTGTCCATGTCCTCATCACTCTCGTCGCCACTCTGCCGTAGCCACCTCCTCCTCGCCTGGCTTTGCAGGTCCTGGTTCAGCATAGACTGCACGAGAATGCATGAGGTGTTTACAACGTCCACTATTGCGGTATTGATCTGAGCAGGGTCCATGCTTCCTGTGCTATGGTGTTTGCACAGTTCACCCAGGAAAAAAGGCGCGAAATGGTTGTCAGCTGCTTTCATGAAGGGAGGGGTGAGGCTGTATCCAGAACCACCCGCAACAATGTTTTTTTTCCCATCAGGCACTGGGATCTCAACCCAGAATTCCAAGGGGCAGAGAAGACTGTGGGAACTATGGGATAGCTACGGAATAGCTACCCACAGTGCAACGCTCTGGAAATCGACACTAACCTCGGTACATGGACGCAAACCTCCGAATTAATGTGCTTAGTGTGGCCGAGTGCACTCGACTTTATACAATCTGTTTTACAAAACTGGTTTATGTAAAATCGGAATAATCCCGTAGTGTAGACATACCCTCTGACTCTGAGGTCTCAGACGGAAGATCACGAAGGAGCCGAGCCTCAGTGCCTTGAGCACTGAGAACTCGGGGAGCGGGTAGGCTCTCTGTCTGAGTGAACCAGTGCTGAGGGACATGGAGATGGGGAGTGCCTCGACATCATAGCTGGCTTCCCTCTGGACTGCACCAGGGGGCAGGAGGGGTGTCTGCCGGCACTGAAGGTTCTTCCTTCCTGGGAGGCGAGAAGGACCCCATAAGGTGCAGGAGGTCCCGAGCGGCTTGTTAAGCTTCCGGTGTTGAAGGGAGCTGTAGCTGCGACTGAGAGGGGGGCTGGACTCAACTGCCTTACTTGGGAAGGAGTTCACATGGCTCCAGAGCAGCTGTCTGGCTTCCTTTTCTTCTAAGGCACCAGCCAGTGGGGTCAGTGCCTGCTTTCAGCTGGGCCTCGTGAGGTGCCTGTCAGTGCCAACTGTTTTGGGACGAGTTCTCTCTTGGGGCAGAACTTGACAATGGTGCCGAGGTGCTCCGCGTCGAGGACAAAGCATTAGGAGCCAAGTCCCCTGAGCCTGGGTTGGATAGGGGCGTAAGGCTGCCTCCACGAGGATCACCACAAGCTGCCGTTCCCTTCCTTTAAGGGTTCTGGGGCAGAACTCGGAGCAGATCTTACAGTGATCCTTTTGGTGGCCTTCCCCTAGGCATCGTAAACACAATGAGTGTGGATCACTTTGAATGCCCTTCGTGCAGGCCACAGTTTTTAAACCCCAGGGACCATGGCATCCACAGCTATGGGGAAGCGGGATGGGTGGGGGAAACCCCAACAACTCTACTAGGAACTCTAATATAAAGAAGACACTACTGTAACTATATACAATAACTACAGAACACGCTTGCTAAGCAAGGGCTAGGGGAAGTTCCAGCCAACTGTCACTGGTGATAAGAAGGAACTGAAGGGGTGGTGGGTAGCTCTATATTGAACGCCATGAAGGCGCAATTTCAGGGGGTGCACAGTCCGGCCCACCGGATGCTGCTAAGGGAAAAAATTCTTCCATCCATCGTGCATACACACCTGATTGGAATGGACATGAACAAGCACTCGAAGAACAACTATTACTACATTCTGATGCTATTACCCTTGAGAAATTGCAGAAATTACACCAAACACTGTATGCACCATTTACTCCACACAACACACTGTGGAAAAGAAAAAGCTCAGTGGTATCTTACATCAAAATAAACTTAAATGGCAGGCCAACTAAGTTACTTGGACTAGCAACACACTATCATAGGACTGTATATTGTCACCCATCATTGTAGTATCTGAGTGCCTTCCACATATAATCAACAGCAACAGCGAACTTCATGGAATCTCTGGCATGCTTCCTTTTACGTGGTAAAAACTCTTCTATGGGCAGTGGTTTTGGTTTACTGAGTATCACTAAAAAGGCCGCATCTGCCCCGGCTAAACCCAAACAAAAGCAGTCTTAACCAGGGGAATGTAGATATAAAGTTGAACTTAAAATGGATAAAAAAAGTATCAGGATATAATTGCTTTGAATATTTTGGAAAGGTAATTAAAATAGGAAAATATGTAAAATAGGAAAATAGGAAAAACTTTAAAGACTCATTGACAGAAGTGAATACGATGGTGCCAAAACAACTGTGCCACTCTGTTAGGTAAATAACTTTCTTGTAAAGAATTGATAAATACATAAAGCACTCAAAGCATGAAACTACTTCTTAAAGTTCTACAAACAGGTTTTTAAGAAAAAAAATGACATTACAGAATAGAAACAGAACAAAAGGGGGAACCTTAAAATCAGGTCTTCAGTTTTCTAGGCAACAACACTTGTGTTTCTTTTTTTCCCCAAGCACAGAAATTCTCTGCTTTTTCCGGTTTGGCTAAGCATGAACCGAAATGTAGAAGCAGCATAACATTTCTCTATAACCTCACCTTCT
Organism: Gopherus flavomarginatus; assembly: GCF_025201925.1. Taxonomy (NCBI): domain Eukaryota; kingdom Metazoa; phylum Chordata; order Testudines; family Testudinidae; genus Gopherus; species Gopherus flavomarginatus. The sequence continues at coordinate 49,310,585 of NC_066627.1, forward strand.
GCTGCTTCCTGTTACTAATTAGAAGCCTTTTATCTAAGAAGTGAACTTTGCAGATCACTTTTTCCACAAGCACTCTCCTTTAAACAGAACTCAGACAGTGATACTGGAGACTTCACAGCAGTATTTAAACAAAGAGCTGATTACCTTTTTTCATAGGTAGAGCTGAGCAGACCTCCGTCTGGTCCCTTGGGAATTATCCCCACCCAGATCTGGTGTTTATCAATAACATGTGGATTTTCCAAGCAAACGGGGAAAGGACTGAGGAAACAGGAGAGAGATGATCTCTAATATAAGAACATAAGAACGGCCATACTGGGTCAGACCAAAGGTCCATCTAGCTGAGTCTTCCAACAGTGCCCAATGCCAGGTGCCCCAGAGGGATTGAACAGAATAAGTAATCATCAAGTGATCTGGCTAATACCCATTGATAGACCGATCTTCCAGGAATTTATCTAGCTCTCTTTTGAACCCTGTTAGTCTTGGCCTTCACAACATCCTCTGGCAAAAAGTTCCACAGGTTGGCTGTGTGTTGTGTGAAAAAAATACACTTCCTTTTTTTTGTTTTAAACCTGCTGCCTTTTAATTTCACTTGGTGACAGCCAGTCTTTGTATTATGAGAAGTAAATAACACTTCCTTATTTACTTTCTCCACACCAGTCATGATTTTATAGACCTCTATCATATTCCCCCTTAGCTGTCTCTTTTCCAAACCAAAAAGTCCCAGTCTTATTACTCTCTCCTTATATAGAAGCCGTTCCATACCCCTAATAATTTTTGTGGCCCTTTTCTGAACTTTTTCCAATTTCAATACATCTTTTTTGAGATGGGGCGAACACACCTGCACGCACCATGGATTTATATAGAGGCAATATATCTTCTGTCTTACTATCTATCCTTTTCTAAATGATTCTTAACATTCTGTTCCCTTTGACTGCTGCTGCACATTGAATGGATGTTTTTAGAGAACTATCCACAATGACTCCAAGATCTTTTTCTTGAGTGGTAACAGTTTATTTAGACACATCATTTTATAAGTATAGTTAGGATTATGTTTTACCAATGTGCATTACTTTGCATCCTCTTCATGCCAGTTCTAAGCCGTTATTTCATTTCCAACCCCAAGCATTCAAAAATCATGAGATAAGGCCCATTAGATTGGCTTACAAACAGTAAATAATACTATATAATGACTTTATTTGCACAGAAAAAAAATGAACTTACATCTGCATTTCCATGGTGAAGGAGGAGAGTGGGGAGAGGGTCCCACTAGTGAGAATGATTGTCCGGACTCCCTGACGGACCAGCTCATGCATGCTGTACCCAGGGCTGAAACACCAGTAGCTCAAGACCTTTCCTGTATCAAACAGAAAATAAAACACTAAGAACTGAGGTCTGTTTATACAGTGGAGACCATATGTCTGAGCTGCTCATGGTGTAAACCAGAGTTTGAGGTTCTATAACTGGATATGGGCACAAACCAAGAACCTAGTGCTAAGCTTTCATACCTGTTTAGAGGTGTCTGGACATGGGGTTTGTGGTTCAGCTTGTCTTTGAACTTAAGTCTGACAATTCAAAGCAAAGTTGAAAGGTCAACACCCACCCAAATTTCAGTAGTTTCTAATTTCAACAAGAGACTCTTGTCATCCTCAAACACACAGTCTACTAAGGACGATTGTGCCAGTCAGAGTAACCAAGGTTGATGGTGTCGCACCAGGCACCATGTATAGAGAAGTTCCTAGAACTGGTTCAATCCTATGAATCCACGAATCTCTGGGTCATCCCCACAGGCGGCATCAGGTAGGGTCAAGATGTGCACCCCTTCATATGTTGATGGAGAGTGAGAGCACAGGGTGCAGGGGCGTTTTTATCCATCCTGGCAACATGGTCGAAAAGCATGTAACATCACTTTTGAATAATGAACATCACTTTTGAATACAAGGAGTGACTGAAGGAAGGCCTGAGACTGTGGAGGAGCCCAAATACATCACCCGTTACACATCCCTTACACTAGGCTCTCCTGGTCCAAATACAGCAATTGTTACTTCTGTAGGGGAACTAACTGAAAGCTTCTTCCAACCCTGATCAAGCTATGCTTCTCAAGGGAGTCACTAAGTACTCATCATTAGAGGCGGGAAAATTATTTTAAACCAATGTTTTATTCTCCACACTCCGTCCCACACACAGCCCTTTGGGCAAACACAGCCAGGAGATATTGAACCCTTGGAGATTTATATTCAGAGACTATGAGCAAATCTCTTCACTACACACCAAATCTGGTGCAAATTAGCATGGTGGAGGCAGTCTCTAATTGGACCTGTATGTGGATAGGTCTGGGAGAGTGCCCACACAAGGTGAGTAGACACACAAGCAAGGAGCACAGGTAATCCCAGTTAATGAGGATGTTGAGAGTGAGTGTGGGAGGCTCAGAGAGAGGAAACACTCCCCTCCAACTCATGAACCCACCCCTGAAACATCCTCTCTCTCTGAACATGCAGAGGGCTTTCAGAGTGTCAATTCCATGGATTCTGGAGGAGCCAGGATTGGACCACAACAGCTACAGCATCTGGTTCCTCCACTGGTTGTGACTTTTTGAGCATATGGGTAGCCCAAAGCGAGAATTTAGCCCAAGGTGCTGAACTCTTCTTAGTGAGCTGAGTCAAGACAGATCCCCATAAAATCCACTGAAAAGCAGCACTTTTCAGGCATCTGACAGCATTCCTATAGACTATCCTAACACAAGCATTACAGCACCTATGTGAGGAAATATTTGCTTTTGGCTATTTTTGTTATCTGTAGGATTTGTACATGTTGAAGTCTACTAACTAGCTTGTCATGAAGTAATTTTCTTGTTTTGAAGAAGAGGTAAAGAAAATATTTTTTTCTTGGTAAACTGTGGAAGATTTTCATGACAATTTTGCAAGGCTGATGTATACAAAACATAACCAAACAACATTTACCAAACAACATAAAAAAAACAAAACAAAACCAAAACAAACTGTGCTGTTTGTTCTGCTTCCCCTTTCCCCACCTCCCCGATAATGAAATTTGTCCAGGAGAGTTCCTGTAATAGAAAACTAAGATTACACAATATCCGAAGAAAACAAAACGTGCAAGTTATCAGAGAACTACGCTTACATTTAGAACTGACATCACTGAAGTCAACACTTATTTCACTGAAATACTTAGAAGAGGAGGTCCAAAAACAACAGCTGAAGTGCTATGACTACTGATATTCCTAAAAATAAGTTGTTTTGGCCTCAAGATGAATATTTTTACATGGAAAAAACAAACAGCCTCCAGTATATTTAAGTGCCAAAATTATGAAACCAGATACCGACAAACAAAACAAAATAAACTCTTAAGGCGTGTCTACACTGGAAATAGAGGTATAATTTCCATCTCAAGGAAACGTGTGTACTACTCAAGCCAGTGCACTAAAAATAGCAGTGTAGCTGCAGCGCAGCAAATCGGGCAGGACAGGCTAGCTACCCAGAGTACATTTCCATCTATGATCCTAGGTACGTACTTATGTGGCTACCCCTCCCACAGCTCATGCTGCTGAGGCTACACTTCTAATTTTAGCTCACTAGCCCTAATCAAGCTAGTGGATGTTTCCTTGAGCTGGAAATGACATTTTCCAATCTCACCGCAGATGTATCCTTAGAGAGGCCTCCAGACAACCAAATTATTTCCTTCTAGCACCATCTTCCATAGGAAATTTAAGTACAGGGACCCTAACATAACTTCTGAACCTTAATGCTCTAACCAGAGATTGTCAAAAGGTCTGTTTTGTTTGCCCTGATTAACAGATTTTTTTTTTTAGGGAGATTATTTCCTCATTAAATCCAACTTGGAGCAGGTTCAGTGGCTTGGGAAAAAGCCTTAAGTGCAGAGAGAAACTTGGCTTCTGAATTCTGTGTTTCATTCTGCAGCAGGGTTATACGGAGATGGTGCCAGATAACAGATGTAAGGAGCAGTACTAACAACAACAGGAGAAAACCCTAATTAATCATGAAAGGCTCAAAATTTACAGTTAAGGCTGAAGCTCCACCATGACAGCACCCAGCTGTGCTTAAGTATGGAGGTCTCACAATAGGGTTACCTAACAGAGCACACTGATGCTGTAACTCTGCTAACTGGCATGGGACCTCTGGTAAAATAAACATGGGAGATTTAATTTGAAAGGGTAATTTTTCTGGCACATTGCAAGAGCCAAATGATGGGGACTTAGAATGAGACAACCAATTACAGCTCCGCAGCCAGATCTGAAAGGTTTGTACTGAGATAACAACTCAGAACACTGATAGGTATGTTACCCCTGCAATTAAAAAGCCACAGCTAGCCTGTGCCAGCTGACTCGGGTTCAAGCTCAGGGGCTGTTTAACTGCAGTGTAGACATTTGGGCTTGGGCTAGAGCCCAGAGTATAAGACCCTATAAGGATTCCAGAATTCAGGCTGCAGCCCAATAATGTCTACATTGCAATTAAACAGCTGCTTAGCCTGAATCCACATCAGCTGGCATGGGACAGCCGGGGGGTTTTAACTGCAGTGTAGACATATTCTATATAAACACTAACTTATTCTTAGAAAGAGTTTTACATAGAAAGAGGCCAAAGTGTTGCCTTCTATTTGTTACATCAAAAATGTGTCCACTCAGTAAGCTTGCAAACCCAGTTCTCTGTGTTTGTACAGAAGATGCCTCTGTAATGTGTTACCACTGCCACTCAGAGAAACCACAACTCTACCTGACCTGCTGTTTATAACCAGGCTTTACAAAGAAGGACAGTGACTACAATTCAGAACCTTCAAGACCCATGGAGCAGCAGTTTATGCTACAAAGACAGTTAAAAGACAAATAACTGCACTGGCTTGCTAAGATTCCAAGGAGCCTATTAACCTCACACCTTATTGGCTCCTGATGTTAAGTCTTACAAAGCTAGTGCTGCAGTCTCAATCAACCTTTTAACACCAGAAAAGCATGCAACAAAGAAGACTAAAGGCAAGAGGAAAACTGCAGTATTTCCCTCCAACCCCCATGGGTACTTTTTCCTCTTAGGGCTAGTCACCACGGTTTTGTATAGGCATAACTATTTCAGTTAAGGGATTGATTTTTTAAAAATAGTTATACCTGTGCATCCTCTAGCAAGGACAGTGCTATATGCCAGTATAGCTTATTCCCATTCCTATACAGGAACAGATGTATTGGTACTAAATATCCATGAAGTGATATAACTGTGTCCACACTATAGGGGTTATATCAATTTAACTGATTTAATACAGTTAGAGCAGTGCAATTTGTGTTCAGGCAAACCCATAAAGTTCCCTACAGAGCTACTCTGTTTTGCCTTCCCATCCAGCACAGCCATTTTGACATTCAAGGAAGATGAGGTGGCGCTTCATGCACAGCCCTGCGTTGGCACTCCCTAACCTGCCAGACAGCTCCTTGTTGAGTGACATGAGACACTGCAGACTGAAATGTTTGCTGTACTAGCATTTTCAACCACTGGGACAGTTTCCAACACTTAAGTCAGAGAAGGCCTTGTTAACTGGCTTTTGTATTAGCCTCCCATCACAACCCACTCCTGCACCTTCTTTTTTTGTTACTGATGAACTCCATAGGTCTGTCCTCTGCTTTTTTTTCTGATTACTGGTATCCATATGAATGTGCACCTGTGGAAGAAATAGGTACATGACAACATCTTCCCAAAGACTGCTGCAGAAATCAGATATATCTGAACTCCCATAAGCCGTGGTCCAGCCCTGGATAATTGAGGTTCACCAGCAGTTCTTATAATGCTTACAGTGTTTGGCATTTGCCTTTCCTCATTTCTCCTCCCCACTCCCACTCACCCCCCAAAAAACCCAACAAGGAACACACCACCACTCAAATTGTGATTTTGAACCAATTTGTTAGAGCAGGATTTCCTGAGCTGCATAAAGAAAAGGCAAATAATACAATTATTTAGCATGGACTTGTTACCTCCCATTGGAATGCAGTGTACAGAGTTACAAGAAGAAGATTATTAGAAGGAGATGCTGTATATAGGGCAACAAAAATATTAAGTCTTGAGAATAAAATTTCTGAGAGGAAAGACTGGCTTTTCTTCATTTGAGGTAAAAAGTGATCCTATCTCAGATGATTTAAAAAGCAAAGGAAAAAGCCAAAAGAAAATGTTCACATAGGTAATGAGTTCAAAAACTACCAGGCAACCTAAAAATTAGCAGTTTGGAGTTAAGGAGGAACACCAGTAGAATAATTTCAAATGTGGGGTAAACCCATGGAGTAAACTGTCAGGGAAAGTGATTGACGCTAAGAGTATGCATGATAGACATTCCTTCTGGAGAAGGAAAGGATTGAGGGGGGTCTGTTAAAAATGCAAGAAGGCAGGGCGAATAGTAGCCAAAAGAGGGCAGGTTTATTGGGCTAGAATTTCTTCCCCAGCCCTAAAATTTTAATGTCATACACCCCAAAGGGGTCTGTAGGACAGAGAATGCAGGTGCGAAAGGGGCCTGGGAGTTGAGTGCTACAATTAAAAAGTAATGCCAGACAACAGGGAGGGAAAGTATTGATGTCTGTAATCCCCAAAGTCTAAAGAAAGGAGATCTATGCTTCAAAAGGATCAGACCCTTTCCAAAACCTTCAGAGCATCTGCCAAGATTAAACACACAATTCAATTTACCAAATGCAGTAGGAACCTGGTTTATACAAATCCATCATCCAAAAATACCCATTTATCCAAAATTAAGAGGTGTCCTAACATTTAATATTGAATTGAAAGGTCAGTGTATCCCATTCTCCATTTATTGGAATAAATTACATTCTCTTCTTCTCTTCTGATGGACGGGGTTTTAGTGTATTTAGTGTGGGAAAAGAAAAATTAAATAGTGCCATAGTTAATTCAGTTCTTTCTCATGGGAATCAAGTTTAGCACTTCCCAAATGCTATGTAGGACAGTTTATTTCAAACCTTTCCATGCACCCTTTCTCACACTGTCCAATTCTTTTGGGGTTGGGGGAAGCTGACACAGTTTTACTGGTGAAGTATGTGTGTCTCTTGGTAGATAAGCATAAAGGAAGAGGAGTGTCATGTTTTTAAAGCAAATGCACTTTGATGCATGGACTCCCTATGCTGGAATGAAGAGGATGAAATCCCCTCTAGGTCTTGAACAATAAAAAGGGTGTTCAGAGGACTAAATGGGGCTTCAAACCTTCAGTCACCCAAGAGATTAGTTTAGGAATATATTAAGGCCTAGTCTATACTTGAAAGTTAGTTCAACATAGCTATGGCACTCAGGGATGTAAAATATTCAGATCCCTAGGCATCGCAGCTGTGCTGACCTAACCCCAGCTTTAGATGCCGCTCGGCTGATGGAAGAATGCTTCTGATAACCTAGCTACTGTGGCCCGGGGAGGTGAAGTTCCTACCGCAATTCCACCAATGCAGGAAGCATCTACAGTATGATGCTACAGCACATAGCTATGGTGCTGCAGCTGTGCCGCTGTAGCTCCCATAGTGCAGACATGGCCTAATCCTTAAACAAAAACATGTGGCATCAAAGTTTTCCCATAACTCACAACTGCATCATCTTCATGCTTCCTAGGTTCTTAGCAGAAATTTAAGAGCTAAAAACCAGATGTTCCCTTCTTCCTGGAACTTGAGCAATGGATTCTAATCTCAAGCTGTACTCGAATATTTGACATCCCCTTGACTCCCGCCTGTAGGATTTACACATCCTCATCTCCTAGAATTCAACAACATACTTTGATGTTACATTGCCCACTCCCACTGATTTCTGCACTGTCTGCTCTTGACTACAACAGCCTATCCACGAAACACCAGAAAGGAAGAGAAAGTGACAAAACACATCAAGCATCCCATACCTTATAATACTTGGATATTGATTGAACTGGCATGAAGCTGGATGTGCCTTCTGGAGGATCAATGCTAAAAACAATCTAAGAAACAGATGGATAAATCAGAGAAAATGTTAACAGATGCCTCCAGCAAAATCAGTAACGTGTCACAAACAATTATGCAAAATGATTGCTGCTGCACTAACTTTAAAATATATCTTTCAGTATTTGTTTTCTATACTTAGGTGCTGTAATTCTGTTCACAAAAATAGATGCAATGGTGAAAGTATCTTTGACAATCAGGACAAATATGTTTAAATACATGGAAATCTTTTTACGTTCCAATATGGACTTCTTCACTGTGAGTTGAAAGTACCTGTGACACTATTAAGTAGAGGGGAAAAATAAGTATTAAAATGTATAATTAGAACCTAAAAGGGTTTGCTAGTATTTACACAAATTTGTCCTGATTGTCAAATATACTTTCACCGTTATATCTATTTTTACAAACAGAATTACAGCACCTGAGTAAACAAAACAAATATTTGCAAGCACAAATGGATAGTTACAGAACTACTGAGCCATCTGTGTGAACAAATACCAAATTTATGCAAGCAACACAAATAACAGTGCATGTGTAAAGTCTAGATAATATTTAGTCCTGCATCAGTGCAGGGGACTGGACTAGATGACCTATGGAGGTCCTTTCCAGTCCTACATTTCTATGGTTTTATGTTCTACACAATTAAACAGGATTTTGGTTAATTTTATGATGAGTAGAAACACTCTACAAATACACAAGCTGGCAATGATACAGGCTACAGCTGCTACAGCCAAGTTTCTTGAGACATTTAAAAGGCATTAACAGTGCTCATGAGAATACAGTTCATAGTTAAAGGAAGGCGTTTCCCATTATAGTGAAGAAAAAAAATAAAGGCAGCATTCTTGGAAAGCATAACTGATGAAAATTAACCTTAGTGTGGCCAAAAAGAGTTTTACCAAATGTCTTCAAAACAATTTTTTTTTCAACAAACACATGATAAATTGAAAAGTTATACCCCTGAAAACAAGGTTGTATAACAAGGAAGCAGTAAGACCCTGAGAATAGGGGCCCAGAGAATAGCTGCGAACTGAGTCAGAAAACCCAGCTTCTATTGCTGGTTCTACCACTCAATTGCTGTGGGACACTGGGCAAGCAGTTCAACCAATGTGCCTTATCTTCCCCACATGGGGATAATGACACTTGCCTTTCTTTATAAATCACTGAGACACATGGATATAAAGTGCTACTGTTATATCAGAACATACATATATCTACTGAATCGATATAGAAATATAACATCTTTTACACGGCTGGGCACATTTCACACACATGAATGCATGAACAGCTCAGCTTTACAAACCAATCTTCTATTGGCCCAGTGATGTGAGGGACCAGAATTCAAACACCTCACTTTTATAACTTCCAAAATGTAGGCGTGCCCATCTCACCAGACAGGATAGGAGCAGCTGGTTACACTGACAGGCTGTAGCAACTCTTATGAAGTGGATGAGTAGCAGCAAAGAAAGGTTCTAAGGCACTCAAAATAGAGTAAAATCTGGATGATGTGTCACTTGCCTAACAGACTCATTTCAACCCAAAGGTACTGGTGCACTTTTGACAAGGGTAAAATGTGACATGATAAATCTCAGACTCCCCACGAAACCTCCTCTTTGTGCTGAGCTTCTGAACTGCATGTTCCCAACTAGATTGACTGTTAGGAATGAGACTCACTATTATTGTCTGAAAGGCAGCCTGATTCGTCAGCTGAGGCAGCACTGAGCTCAGCGCTGCTGACCAAAACCAAGACACGTTCATACCACACATCCAACTGAGCAGGGTTGTAAGATTCAGAACAGCACTTGACTGAAGCTCAGTGTGAAAGTACTTTGATCCCAAATCTGATTGCACAGATAGAAGTTGTTCTAAGGTGCTGATGGCCCAGAGCTGGCAGACTGTTAGGAATACAGCTCTATGTCTGATCCAGTGGTTCTCAACCCATTGTGGGCTGCATCTGCAGCTCTCTCTGTGTTAGCTGGGCTGCATCCATACAATATATATACGCCTGTACGGCCCTCAGGATGTCACAAGGACTGCAGCTGTGTGCTGACTGGGCCGCAAGCGGCCAGCAGGTTGAGAACCACTGGTCCAATCTTTGCCATGCAAGAGGAAGGGTTAATACATTAATTCTGCTCTTTCAAGTGACCTCCGGAGGGGTGTTTTCTGTAATGTCCTTTTGGATGTTTGCTTTCTGGCAGCACAGCTGACCATAGCAGGACCAGTAAACAATGACTACTGGGAGGAGGAAAGGCTAATTCCTTTTAAGGTAAGAGAGGTGAATCAATTGGTGGAAGAGAGAGGAAAGAGACTGTGATGAACGAGCTGCCTATTCTGCTGTACAAAGCTAGTTATTTTTTCTTAGAAAAATACGGAATAGAAAACAAGATCATCCCTTCCTGCCAAAATCCAACTCTAGAAGAAGGGGGAGAGTTTATTCAGCTGCCAAAGCATGCAATTCATGATGGGAAAACTAACAAACAGTTATTGGGAAATTCACTATTACCGCTTATGTTTCCAGGAATCACCAGTGAAGTGAAAACATTAACTACTTGAATGCTGTCAAACGATCCAAGTACAGGTGACAAAATGCATTTCAGGTACATCACTTGGAAACAGCAACATTTCAGGTTTAAGAGTGATAGCTGTGTTAGTCTATATCAGCAAAAACAATAAGGAGTCCTTGTGGCACCTTAGAGACTAACAAATTTATCTGAGCATAAGCTTTCGTGGGCTACAGCCCACTTCATCAGATGCATGGAGTGGAAAATACGGTAGGGAGGTACAAATAAAGCATATGAAAAGATGGGAGTTGCCTTACCAAGTGGTGGGGTCATATATCACATTGGTAGATGTGCAGGTGAATGCCACACCATCAGGGGCTCATTCACCTGCATATCTACCAATGTGATATATGCCATCATGTGCCAGCAATGCCCCTCTGCCATGTACATTGGCCAAACCAGACACTCTCTAAGCAAAAGAATAAATAGACATAAATCCGACATCAAGAATTATAACATTCAACAACCAGTAGGAGAACACTTCAATCTCCCCGGACACTCAGTAACAGACTTAAAAGTGGCAATTCTTCAACAAAAAAACTTCAAAAATAGACTCCAATGAGAAACTGCAGAACTGAAATTAATTTGCAAACTGGACACCATCAAATTAAGTCTGAATAAAGACTGGGAGTGGATGGGTCACTACAAAAACTAATTTCCCATTGCTGATACTCACACCTTCTTGTCAACTGTTTGAAATGGGCCACCTTGATTACATTGGCCTCATTAGCACTACAAAAGTGATTTCCATCCCTCTTCTTGTCAACTGTTGAGAATAGCCCACTTCCACCTCAACTGAATTGTCTGGTTAGCACTGACCTCCACTTGGTAAGGCAACTCCCACCTTTTCATATTCTGTGTTTTTATACCTCCCTACTGTATTTTTCACTCCATGCATCCGATGAAGTGGGTTTTAGCCCATGAAAGCTTATGCCCAAATAAATGTTAGCAACATTTCAGTACAACACCAGGGCTTCAGAAGAATGCAACCATATTCCACTGAGCAAGAAGTTTAAGCGCAAAGTATCTGGTGTAATTATAGGGAATGCTGGAGCCTACAAAATGTAACATTATTCCCAGTAAAGAGGAAAGTAAGTAAAAGTCATAAAAAGTCTTTGGCAAGAAGGGAGACTGCAGACTGACATATATTGCCCTCCCCAGATTAAAAAAAATAAAAAAAATTAACTGTTGGTACTGTATACAGACAGAAAATACAGGGGAGGCCATTTGAGTTAGAAGCCTGTTAACATACTAAGGTGCTTTGGTAATTAAAAAGCACATAAGAGCGGTTTATGCTGTTACCAAACGCAGAGCAGTGCATACAGTTATCCAGTTCAGTTTTCAGATAAAGTGAATTTCACAGAATGTGTTGAATGTTTCTGTTGTCCCCCATGCTACTCCCCCCCGACAGCTAGCTTTCTCCTATCCCCCTCCTCCTGCCTTTACTAGTAGTTCTGGCACTTTTGCGCTTCCTACAATTTAGTTTACATTTACAAGCAGCATCTTCTCCCAGCAAAGAGTCTGTGTGGCACATGCTTTCTGAGTAAAAAGAGTGAAAGTTAACTGCTGTGGGGGACTACTAGCCACTAGGGAAAGAAAGTCCTTAGAGCTACAGTGAATAAAGGGAGTCAGGGGGTCACAACCAACTATAGCAGTCCTCAGGGTCATTGGAGTGGAAGGTGGGAGTAGGCAAACTACTGACTATACAGGGTCACTGGTTTCATTTATTTTTCGTTTAGTTTAAGTGTCATTTATCAATCTGAATTTATTTCTTGCATCTTTACCTGGATGTCCAAATCTTTACACTGAATTTATCAATGATTTCTATATATTAAACAATAGAGCAATGAGCAAGAACAAAGCAGCAAGACACGTTTACAAATCTTTACAACGATTATCACCACCGCTCTATGAAAGGCCAGAGGAAAATCTGCTCTGATCCAAAAAAGAAAAAGGAAAAGTTGGGAGAGTGCACAGTCAAATTTCACTATCAGCTTTCAGGGAAAGTTCCAATTAAATTTGACATACAGTGACTCAATCGAGGAGACTGCCCTGAAATCGTTAAAGTCTGGAAACAAAGCGACCCCATCTGAAATGTCAGCAACTGTTCCAAAATGAAAGAATTACAGTTGTGATACTACTATTCAGTCTGACTTCTTGGCTCTTCAAACTTCATTATGTACTTCATTGATACAACTCAGAACAAAAGCGTTGGCCAAATTCAGACTTCAACTAGGATATGAATTTCAGTTCACTAGTCCACAATATCCTCTAAGCTCTTTGCAAACATTTCCTTCCTCAAAGGCATATTTATATTTTCTAGTCCTGCAACAGGAGGGAGATTGCTAGTGCAGTGTACTCAACCATGTTCTTCTGACGTGTTATTGAGCTACAACTGTAAAACATTTTATAGGTGTCCTATTTTAAAAGTTCCTTACAATCAATAAATAAATCAAAAGAACAGAGATTAAGATTATCTACATTTTTCCCCCAACTGCACCTTACTCTTTCATGGGAATATCTCTTCTAATCAAATACTGCTGGCTGAACATGCTATTTGCACAACTCAACAATCCAGCTCCTCCTGGTGGTGGTTAGAAACAACTGAATCATACTTTAATCAGACACCTCTAAAAGGGACGTTTATATCTATAGAATCAGAGAATATCAGAGTTGGAAGGGACCTCAGGAGATCATCTAGTCCAACTCCCTGCTCAAAGCAGGACCAATCCCCAGACAGATTTTTTCCCCAGATTCCTAAATAGCCCCTCAAGGATTGAACTCACAACCCTAAGTTTAGCAGGCCAATGCCCAAACCACTGAGCTATATATGAATCTTTAAGATTGCCTGTTCCCATCTCATCATAGTTCAGAGAAATATCAACAGATTTTCACTTTCCCTTATTTCCTACTATGTCAAATATCAGAAGTACACAGATGCCTAACTCTTTTATAGCTGGCTTCTGAATGCCACAAATCAGTTCTGTATTTCCTATAAATGAACTTTCAGTCCACAAGATGCCAAGAAAGTCTGGTCCTGGAAGTTAAGAAATGAAACTCACAAAAAGGTTTCCTTTAGAGACTAATCTCTGTACTCAAAGGAAATTTAGAATAGTGTGGATTTAGATGTTTTAAGTAGATTCTCACCCGTATTCCATATGCCCCACTGAATTACATAGGTAGGAGCAATTTCTCAATAGAGAAAACTAACCAGAACAGCTATACCCACACCTTAATGCTTACAGCGAAAGGCATTAAATCTCTGCTGAAACACACTACCAAACAACAAGCCACATGGAGGCAGCTCTGTTTGAGTCTATAGTCAAGTAGAAATTCTTCCCTCAATAGTATGTCAACTCCCATCAATGCTTAAGAATTAAACAAACACACTTCAAAGAGAAAAAAAGACGCCTTTGGTGTCTTTCCACATCCTCCACTATCTTTTCAATCTTTTAGAATTATAATGAAGAAACAGAACAGAATTATTTACCTGAATAATGTCTGAAAGTTTATGTAATCCAGCTATGTTGGTAAATATCCCAGTACCTAGAGAGGATAGTATATTAACTTTTTATGTAGACAAATGCACATATGTATTTACACCCATACCTGAGCGTGTACACACACACACACACATAAATGTGCACTGCACACATCCACATCTCACTCACTACCACAATGATTATGAATAAAGCAGCAAAGAATCCTGTAGCACCTTATAGACTAACAGACGTTTTGGAGCATGAGCTTTCGTGGGTGAATACCCACTTCTTCAGATACATGACGTTTTGGAGCATGAGCTTTCGTGGGTGAATACCCACTTCTTCAGATGCACGGCTATCCCTCTGATTATGAATAAAGTGGCTCAAAAACATCACTGGATAACAAAAAAATAAACTAAACCAGCACATTGCCAGCATAGTTTGGTGTGCAACAAGAACATGACGATTTCATAGTATTTGGTCCCATCTCCGCCGTGCACTGAGAAGTTGTAATGTAAATTAGCTTTCATACTCCTCACATACATTAATAATCAATGACAAAATCTCAATGGAGGTTCTCTAAACTGAGAGTCTGGAGAGGCTGGATACTAGCTGTTTATAAGGTATTTCAAAAGGGAACATTATGCCATTTTCCCTTCTAGGAGTAGTAAGGCTTCCCGCCCCTTACAGGCACCTGACCACTTCCCACTGAGTATTACTGCCCGGTTAAGAAGGTAGCATATATAGTTCTCCAAAATAGCTTTCCTGATATCAGTGAAGCACTCAGAGATCCCGCAGACTATGCATGTAAACAGGTATTTGAGAATAAACAATTTTCAAATTGTCAGTTTTCCACTTGCTGAAACTATGACAGAGGTGAGTGGGTGGACACTTTTAACTGCCATTTCACAAGCCTATGGCACAATTAATGTTGCTCCCATGCAAAGGGAATACAGGAAGAACATTATGTGAATAGTGCTCATTCTCCCTTTCTCATTTACACCCCCAAAATATGGAAGCTTCCATTTGCCGTCATCTGTAACTTACAGAACTATACATAGTAGCCCTGGCGACAGGTTTACACTTACGGCCTGACAGAAATTGTTCAATCTGTTCCAGCGACTCTAGGAGGGAGGTTTTGGTTTGGAATGTGATCTGGGCCTCTGCAAACAGATCAAAGATGTAGCTGCAATTCAAGAAGAAAAATACAATTGGACAAACTTTGCAAATAACCCTACATTTAATAACAGCAATACCTTGCCCTTGCAGTTCACTGTATTCCCTTCTCCATAAGCGATAAGGGTAAATAAAAGCAGTAACTACTTTGTTACAAGATTAACTGAGATAATGCTGGGATATTTTTGTTTGAAAGCCCAACGACCTTCACCACCACATCATCTGCAATTACTTTTCATGCACACCTTATTACAACACACAATTTCCTTTGGTTTACAAACAGTTCTGTAGAGCCTGAAGTATCTCAACCAGAATGTAGTTACACTGGTACCTTAATATGAATCAGTATTTCACAAGCCAGCATTTGACGGAAACAAATAAAGACCATCATCCAGTTCAATATACCCTATTATTCACTTACACGCTCCATGCCACACCTTCCAAACTTTAAGTTACTATTTTTATAGGAGCTGCAGTTTCCAACTTATAATATGGTTGGACTTTGCCATTACTAAACAGTGAGAGGCTAAACAGCAAAATCCCAATCACAGTAGGATAATACTGTAGTCAAAGCATCATATAATAAACAAACTACTCGCTATTCCTAAAGGCATGGAGTCAACTGATTTAGGGTCATATTTGATAGATTTCATCATTAGTATAATCTGAGGCTGAAATGCTCTTCAGAGTTTTAAACATAACAAATTACTGAAATACCATGAAAGTAAGCCAGTACAATGGGGAACATTTTATGGGGACCCACCGAATAAAGTTACGTAATAAAAGCTGGTTCCCAGAGCTAGGGTAATATTACTAATGTTAACAGCTAGTATACCTTTTAAACACTTATTGCTACTTGCTGTCCCAGGGGCTTCCTATTTCAGAGCATGGTGTTACTTTCATATGGAACTTTGGAGGAGAAACTCACATTGGAGACAGTCTCATTAGGCCAGAAGTCTCTTCTCCTAACGTACAGTCACACTAATGAGGAGGATAATACAATCTCAGAGCACCAATTGGCACCTACCTCCCTTCTTTAGTGACTCCATTTCCATTATCCGGCAGCTGCACAGCATCAATAGCATTTTCCAGTTGAAGAAGAATTCCTTTAAGGCAATCAAAGGAGAAAATAGTTGAATTTATAGCGTTAGGGCCTTTGTTACAAAGATAGTCACCTAGTTCCTCCCTCTAAACCTAGCTATTATCATGTTTGTGTAACCAATCTGATACTTTAAAAAACTGCTGAAATATACATTTTAAGTTCTTCCAAATGTTTAATTTTTAAAACTTCTTAACGTTTATAGTTATGACCTTATAGTTATAGACCACTTATCATCCAAAAGCCCTTTGTAAGCATTTAATTAATTACGCCTCACAACATCCCTGTGATGTAAAATCTATGTAGGAGAGTAGAACATATGTACATTTGCCTATTTCCTTGCATTTACAAGGGATCCTCACATCTAAGAGAATTTGCTACTATGTGAGATTTTAATAAATACATGATCTTTCACTCACTCTGACACCTTTGCAAATTTATTTCACTAAAGACCTCTTTAATTCAGTGGCAGGTCACCATTTTGTATAGCTGAGCCTAGAAGATGAAGGTTATGAAACCATGGGAGAAACAAGATAAGAGAAACAAGGCATAATAATACCTAGCTCTTCTATAGCACTTTTTATCCGTGACTCTCAAAGCACTTTACAAAGGAGGTGAATATCCACGTTTTACAGATAGGGAAACTAAGGCACGTGGAGGTAACTTGCTAAAGGTCACCCTTCAGGCCAATGGCAGAGCCAGGAATAGAACTGATGTCTCTCCGGAGTCTCACTCCAGTGCTGCATCCATTGACTCATACTGCCTGTTCATAACAGTGAACTTTATGCTGAGGACATCCAATTACACAGTAAACTGAGATTTTACATGCCACCTTATTCTATGACTCTCTGAACTACCATTGCTGATCTCCTGCTGGCTTATGAGAAGGAAGTATTCTGATTAAGTGAGAGCCCCATAAACAGGCAAAAACAGCAATATGAAGAGCTCATCCAAACAGTTCAAATATTGTCTAGGCCATGCCGAGTAATTTCTGTGATTAATTTGAAGTTGTAGGATGGAACTGTGGAACTAAGCATTTGAAAATATTTATTGGCAACAAGAATATTCAAAATCCCCCATTTAACACAACCTTGGACCACTTTGGTAATGTATGGGACTCTGTAGTTTTCTGGCCTGCTGAGCTGAAAAACATTATCAGGATTTCCATTGTACTTACTTCCTAACGCCATAACCCAGGATTAGAGATCTTAAACTCACCTTGCACTGCCCAGCAACATGAGCAATTAGAAGACAGATCACTGCTGCAGGGGTTACAAATTAACAATTTTTCCTCAAACACTGTGGAAGTGTTCCCAGAATCAAAATGCTATTGGATCACTTTTCAAAAAGCCAGCAAAGTTCTTTTCTATTCCAACATGTATTCTTTTTTGGTGGGATGAAAAATGTTATTTAAGGTCAAATTCTTTAGTACAAATTCAGCTGCTGGCTGGCAGAATTGTCGTTGCAGCAGGGTGGTACAACCAATGCTCCACCAAAAGAGAGATGGATTACAAAATTTGCAAAGTCCCTGCAGTAGTGAAAATGACGAGCTGTAGGAGGCATTCTTCTCTCAGCTATACAAACCTCTCAGCTATGCTGAAAAAGGCTGAATGCTCAAAGGACCAGAACACTTGACAAAATTTCTCTCTAAAATAAATAGAAGACCCTCCCCTATGAAGCTTTCACCTATGTGCCTGACAGATGTCAAAGGGTGCCACGGAAAGACTGCATGAGGTTGATTTACCATCATTTCCCAGAGCACCTTTTTCTCCTATTGTATCAAAAGCAATTTTGTTGAGATAATTTAACACAGATGAAATGGTACTTACTCTTTATCTTTGCTATATCTTCAAGCTCCATGCTCAGCCCTGTTTGAGAAGGAAAAACAATTCACTCCTAATCACACAGGGATTAGATGAAGTGTTCAGCGTTTGAGGCAACTGCTTCTTAACTTAATCCCAACTTTCTCACAATTTTTCAACTTGCATTTTTCATTCCTCCAAGAGAGACTATTATTGCCAACTGCCTTTCTGGATATTACAGTTTTTGAAGGCTAGACTCAAGCGATCACACAACTACATATTTTGTATTCTATTTAATTTTCATCTCCTTGATTCCTTATCTCATGTTAAAAGACTTGGCTACAACTTGATGTGCTTGGTTACCATAGGTTAGAAGAACAGCAACAATGTTGGCCAAGTAGAAAGTTCCATCTATCCACCACCCAGATTTGACCTTACAGGGACTAAGAGAAACAGTTATTTTCCAGATTTGTTGACAATGCCACCCCCTACATCCCTAGCAAACCATTAGTCCCCAGCTATCAACACACCTGAACTGGCAAACTCCATATTGAATTCAGCATGGATTTCATTTTGTTGAACTACTTTGGCTTGTTCTTCCAGTACCACATTTATAGCATCCATGGCTGACGCCAAGTCATAGGGGGTCAAGTCAAAAGAAGATGACTCTTCACACAATTTCTCCTGAAATTCAAAGAAATACAGAATTTAATGTCATTTGGATTCTAATATTGCGCTGGGTGTGCTGAGCACTTCAAAGATTGTAAGGTCAGAAGGAACCATTGTGTTCATCTAGTCTGACCTCATATACAACAGAGGCCATAGGACTTCCCTGAATTAATTCACATTTGAAATAGAGCATGGCTTTTAAAAATACATCCAGTCTAGATTTAAGTTTCTAGTGACAAAGAATCCACCACAACCCCTGGTAAGTTGTTCCAATGGTTAATTATCCTCACTGTTAAAAATTGCTACTTATTTCCAGTCCTAGGCCATATCTACACTTACCTATAGATAGGAGCTGCTGTGTCGATCCAGTGCGTCTGCTGAAGATCCGCTAAGTTAATGGCAGTGCACTCTCCCATTGACTCCAGCTCCCCGAGAAAAGTAAGTTAAGCCGGCGGGAGAGCATCTCCCATCAACACAGCACAGGGTAGGCACTGTGGTAAGTCAACCTATGCTACGTTGACTTCAATTACATTATTTATGTAACTGAAGTAGTGTAACTTATGTTGATTTATCGCAGTAGTGTAGACAAGGTCTATATTTGTCTAGCTTCAACTTCCAACCACTGGATCTTGTTATAACTTTGTCTGTTAGATTGAAGAACCCTCTATTATCAAATTTCCATTCCCAACGTATGCACTTATAGATAACGTTCTTCTCTTTAATAACTAAATAGATTAAACTCCCTGAGTCTCTCACTATAAGGCATATTTTCCAACCCTTTAATTGCTCTTGTGGCTCTTCTCTGAACTCTAATTTTTCAACATCTTTCCACTTTTCAGAGTCACTGCTTCCCAGGATAGATTCCCCAAACATAAAATTGTGGCCTACATTCTTTGTTCCTAGATGTATCACTTTGCATTTAGCCATATTAAAACAAATATTGTTTGCTTGCACCCAGCTTACCAAATGATCTGAATCACTCTATATTAGGGACCTGTCCTCTTCATTATTTACAATTTCCCCAAACTTTGTCTCATCTGCAAACTTTATCAGTCATGATTTTGTGTTTTTTTCCAGGTCACTGATAAAAATATAAAATAGCAGAGATCCAAGAATGAATCCCTCCAGGACCCCACTAGAAACCCACATGCCTGATGATGATTCCCTATTTACAAAATTACATTTTGGGACCTGTCAGCTAGTTTTAAATCCATTTAATGTATGCTATTTGATTTTGTATAATTAATTTCTTAATCAAAATGTTCTGCGTTACCATGTTAAATGCTTTACAGAAGTCTAAATATATTATATCACTTCTATTACCAATTTGTAATCTCATCAAAGAAAGGTATCAAGTTAGTTTGAGAAGATCTATTTTCCACAGACCCATGCTGATTGGCACTAATTATATTATCCTCCTTTAATTCTTTATTGAGTCCCTGTACCAGCCTTTCCATTACTTTGCCTGGGACTGATAACAGGCCTGTAATTACCCGGTAATCATTTTCACACTTTCTAAATATTAGCACATTAGTTTTCTTCCAGTCTTCTGAAACTTCCCCAGTGTTCCAAGAGTTATTGAAAATCAACATTAATGATCTCATAGAACTCCGCAGTCAGCTCCTTTAAAACTCCTGAATGCAATTCCTCTGTATTTCTCAAGATGAGGTCTAATACTGAATTCCCCGTTTTGGGATGCAACACGTTTTGAGTTAGCAAATTGTCATCTATAATATTTACAAATTCTGAGGACATTTTAGTACAGGCAGCACAGGAACCCCAGCATGTTATTCAGATTGAAGTCCTCCAGGATAATGCAATTTTTTTCCTATGCATTGTAGTTAGGCACTCGAGGAGATGGACATCCTTTTCCTTAGGGGATTTGGTGTTCTGTAGCAGAACCAAATTAGTACTAGGAATGTAAAATTTTAAATTGTCAACTGGTAAGCATTAGTCTTACCATTAACTACCAGCCCCAGGCTGGCCAGAGCAACTCCAGCCCCACTCCCTTTAATCGATTAACTGGTTAAACAATGTAATTTTAATCATTTAAATGGTTAACTTTTTAAACAATATTCACATCCCTAATTAGTAACCCATCTTGTGCTATATCTGTTAGGACACTGATACATAAGCATTCAAGATAATTTGCTTCTGACTTGTCAGTAACACAAACAGATAATGACACTGCTGATACCACGCCACTACTCCTCCCTTTTTGCCCACTTGAACCTTTTAAATAGGTTAAAACCACGGACTTAGCATTCCAATCATGCAAACCATCCCACCCAGTTCCAGTAGTACCTACTAAGTTGAATTTATGCTCAAATAAGCAATTCCAATTTCTCTTTTTTACCACACAGGCTCCTAACACTGGTATATAGACAAATAAAGAATTTCTTCAGTTCATATCTCTTGGTACCTTGATTAATTTTGTTCTCAACATCATGTTTTTTCGTAACTGAGTGCTTATTACATTCTCCCATTTCACCATCCTGTTTTTGCTAGTTTAATGCCCTGTCAAGTCTAGTCAGCCTGTAGCCTAGAAGAGTGGTTCCCATTCTACTGAGAGAGAGGCCACGCAAAGTGGACAGTTCCCTCATCCCTACAGAAGGTGGACTAACGTTTCACAAAACCTAATCCTTCTTCCATTTACCTAGCTAGTGGTTTACTTCTAAAGTCTTCTGCCTTCTGTCTTCCCTTGCTCATAGCAAACAAAGGATTTCAGAAAAGATAACTAGAGCATTCTTCTCCTGCAGTACCCTTCCGAGTTCCCTGAAGTCATGTATGAGGTATCCCAGGAAACAGCATCATTAATGCCTTATGCATCATTACCAGTGGATCTCTGCCTCCTGAGTTCAGAAGCCTATCCAGTCTTCAAGTCACATCTGGTGTCTTTGCTCCATGAAGACAGCACACCATCCTGTTTTCTGCCTGCTCCTTTGAAAAGGATGATGATGTTGTTCTTCGTTCAGAATTCCCAAGGAGGATTTTCTGTCTTTCTTGGTGGTTGGAGATCACTTTGTGGGTACATTTGATTGTTTTGTGGGTTGGGCTGAGCAGCCAACCATAGGTATGTCCTGTACAGCTTTTTGTTTCATTTGACCAGTTGCATCTTCACAGATGATATCCTCAGTTTCTATGTTCATAGACTTTAAGGTCAGAAGGGACCATTATGATCTTCTAGTCTGACCTCCTGCACAACGCAGGCCACAGAGTCTCACACACCCACTCCTGTAACAAACCCTGGCTCGTGTCTGAGCTACTGAAGTCCTCAACTTGTGGTTTAAAGACATCAACATGATTATTATTAGATTCTTCTACTTATGTGGAATTCCTCCTGGACTGATTCTATCTGGTGGTCATGGCCTGCCCCTCCTCTTCTGCCTTCAGCCATGTAGAATGCACCTGAACTTCTTGCCTCTGATGGTTACAAACTGCCAAGTCTCCTCTCCAGTTCCCAATATCCTTTGGTGACCAATTTCTTCCTTTCTTGAATCTGGGGTGGCAATGCTTCCTGAATCTGGATGTCCAATAACTCATCAGCCTCTCTCATACTCTGTGGTGTCTGTGCTTGTTCTTCTAGACCAAAAATATTTGCTTCCATAAAATTTTACAGGAACCAAACCATTCCTGTCCTTTGGAGGACTTGTTCTGGATTTGAACTTGGGACCTCTCACACAAGTGAAAATCATACCACTAGACCAACACATATATGAAGATGCAGTCCCTTGCACTCAAGATTTTACAATCTAAGATGGCAAGTAATGAATGAAGGTAGAGGGATAAAATACAACATACAAACATGCCATCTTAGATTTAAATACACACACACACACACAAATAAAGAAAATAAGTATCAACTATGGAGAAGGGAACTGAATAATCTTACATGAGAGATGTGATCTAATGGGCTGAATACTCCACAATTGTAATCTTAGTTTTGACAATACTTCTCTGTCACCTTGGCCAAGTTACAACCCTCTCTGCCCCAGATTCCTCATCCATAAAATGAAGATGGTATTGACCTTCTTCCCAGCTGTGAGAAATAGTAAGTACTTGCTTACATGGGAAAACTGAGATGCAGAATAAGCTATTATACAATAGCTATATTGGAATAGCTCCTCATAAGCATGCTATATTTTGGAATAAAAGTCACTTTTATTCTAGAATAGAGTCATAAAATTTAAGGCCAGAAGGGACCACCAGATCATCTAGTCTGATCTCCTGTATAGCACAAGTCACCAACACCACCTGCACACTAAGCCTGTCAAGCAAAATGAGAACAAAGTATTACAGCCCATAGGAGATTTGACTCTTATGTTCCACAGGAAAAGAATAAGAGGGATTGAGGGGCACCACTGCCCAAGGCCCGTACAAAGAGTGTGTACAGGGTGAGCAAAACAGCTTATTCCAGAATAATTATTTTAGTCAATTTCCCTGTGTAGACAGGCCCTAAGACTTATAACATGCTGTGAAGAGGAAAAGCTCTGTGGGAACCCAGTTCACTTTTTAATGGAAAGGACTATTTTGATTAAGGCAGCAAATACAGTATTCCAACACTAAAAATAATTTCTACACCTACTTCAGGACAAACATCCTCCACTTCTAGCAGCCATTTTGCAGCAAAATAGACAACAATGCAAGAACAGGCACTCTAGTAAATAAACATTGCTGCTGCCAGAGAGAAATTCAAAGTGGTGTAATTTGGCAGATCAGGGGACACATTTTAAGAGTTCCTTTATACTTCATTATCCAAGCACTGAACTAGTGTTTGAGCCAGTTAGGGGTATAATCTTGTAATGCAACACCTTCCGACATCTTCTTGATAGGTGGAGGGTGCTCCAGCAGGAATCCAATCTTTCCTTTACAGAGTTCCTATTGAAAGAGGCCACCAGCTGTTTCTTTGTTCTTAAAAAAACAACAACTCAACAAATATGCTTGTGAAATAAGTCTGATTTTCTGTCATTGCTGAGACACTCACCTGCTATCCAGCATTTAAAGGTGAGATAGCCCAACATGTCAGAGCAGAACGAATACAACGCAGTCCTCCTGGGGGGGAGGGCTCTGTTTGCAATGAAGCACATGAAAGTACACCAGAGCCTGCTTTTCCAGCTTCCATCTACAACTCTGCAAGGTGGGAGTACCCACTGCTAGCAGAGACTTCATACTTTCATCATGGAGTTCACATTCGATAGAAGCCGAACCATTCTAGACCCAGAATCCTTCTTTCCAAAATGTTTGCTTTTAATACATCTAATTTGCACGTGCAGCTACTGCAGCTGTATGTTCAAGTGATTATTTTAGACAGATGTACTAGTTAGGCACATACCTGAAATCTAAAGTGCAGCAATACCTGAGTGAGCAATCACAGAAATTCTGTGCACTTTTGACAATAAGAACCAGAATGATCAAATCTGGTTAGTTATTCAGTAAGCAAATAAAATTCCACATCTCTTCCAGCTGCAACACAAACACCTGAAAAACCAGAACTGGATCAGACTACTATGGTAAGAATTGTTCAGTTTCTTCACTAATAATCACTTCTTCACTTCTAATCACCAATTATATAATAAACAAGCCAGGTGCTCCAGGGCTGCTTGCCAAATAAAGTACCTAGCAATTTCCTGATTCTGCAGTCATCTGAACAACATGCCACAGGAAACTAGTGACCTGTACGTTCCAGCAGAGAAGGGGTTAAATCCCTGGTGCCAGCTCCCAGCAGATCCAAAGATCTGCCAGGATTGCTTCAGAAAAGCAATAAGGCTGTGCAAGAAACTCATGCACAAGAACAGTGAGTAACAGTTCTGACAAGCACAGTATTACTCAGGGGCTCTGCTATATTGTAAATGTACGTCTTTCAGAAAGGTTTGCAATATCTAGCACTGAGCATAAACTGCTGAGTATAAACTGTTCTGTGTGCTCGCTAGGCTTAATCACTGGTTTGAATAATCCATCCTACTTCTTCATTATGTAAACGTTTTATCTGTAATGCGGTGATATTCAGCCCTTCGTGCCTCAGGAACCAAATCAACAACAAACATTACCCAAAAGAGCCATAGTAGTATGAATTCATTGTTTCATTTACTATCATACTATATATAAACAGTAGGACAGGGGACATACTGAGTACATATAATTCTCACAGCAAAATGACTGACCAAGTATTATTTTATCAACTACAATTGGTTAATAACATAGTAAAGGCATCCTGATTGGTTAATAACTTAGACTGGTTAATAATCAAATCACACAGTTTTGATATCGTGTGCTGCAAAAAGCCACAGGAGACACATTAAAGAGCCACTTGCGGCTCACAAGCCTCCATCTGAGTATCACTGCTGTAACGTGTCCTCTTTGCTCTATAACCAATACACTTTCAGTGATGGACACAATGTAAGAAAATGCGCTGATTGTATTATATCTATTTAATTCCTTGGTATCAGAAATTGGGGATTCAATCACTTACAGAAATGTGAAGCCCATGACAGAAGACGACAGAGCAATACCAGAATCCTGGCTTCCTAACTGATCACATAATTATAGATGGAGAGTAGAAGGTGTACTGCCTCAGATATTGGTTTAGCTAATGCTAAGATTCATGCAGAAAACAAACCCACACTTCAACATAGATGGAGTCGTAAATGTATACTTAATAACCACCTTTCTAAACTGATCATATTAGCAGCTGAAATACTTTCTTTTACTGTAGCTTTCGCCTTGGTACAAGTAACCTACAAGGGTCAGGCTTTGTGTTTGGGTGAGGAAGCGGAAATGGTAGGGGAAAAAAACAGATATAATTTACCACATTGTGAGCTTCATCGAGTATTACCACAGTTCCTTTCAGATCTAAGTTGTGTGCTCTCCGGCTCTAAAAGCAAAAACAAAGGGGACATGGGTGAGATAGCAACACGGCCTTTAGACACAGCTTAGTGAACTGGACCATGAGAGAGTTTGGAAGGGATATAATTCACTATGGAATGTGGCAAGCAAAACAGTTCTGGCAGCTTACATTGCAACATATTCTCTTGAAATGGAGATAATAAATGTGTCCTCTACAGGTAAGGACAAGGCCACACACCTGTGCTAAAAGTTAGATGACATCTAATACATAAAACACCATCCTAGCCACCATGGATGTAGAGGCTCTCTACACAAACATCCCACACACAGATGGAATACAAGCTGTCAGGAACACTATCCCTGATGATGCCACAGCACAACTGGCTGCTGAGCTCTGTGCCTTTATACTTACACACAACTATTTCAAATTTGATGACAATATATATCTCCAGATCAGCGGCACTGCTATGGGCACCCGCATGGCCCCACAATATGCCAATATCTTTATGGCCGACCTGGAACAACGCTTCCTCAGCTCTCGTCCACTCATGCCCCTTCTCTACCTACGCTACATTGATGACATCTTCATCATCTGGACCCATGGGAAGGAGACTCTGGAAAAATTCCACCACGATTTCAACAGCTTCCACCCCACCATCAACCTCAGCCTGGACCAATCTACACGGGAGGTCCACTTTCTTGATACCACAGTGCAAATAAGTGATGGTCACATTAACACCACCCTATATCGAAAACCTACCGACCGCTATGCCTACCTTCATGCCTCCAGCTTCCATCCCGGACACATCAGACGATCCATTGTCTACAGCCAAGCACTGAGGTACAACCACATCTGCTCTAACCCCTCAGACAGAGACCAACACCTACAAAATCTCCACCAAGCATTCTCAAAACTACAATACCCGCACGAGGAAATAAGGAAACAGATCAACAGAGCCAGACGTGTACCCAGAAGCCTCCTACTGCAAGACAAACCCAAGAAAGAAACCAACAGGACTCCACTGGCCATCACATACAGCCCCCAGCTAAAACCCCTCCAACGCATCATCAAGGATCTACAACCCATCCTGGACAATGATCCCACACTTTCACAGGCCTTGGGTGGCAGGCCAGTCCTTGCCCACAGACAACCTGCCAACCTGAAACATATTCTCACCAGTAACTGCACACCGCACCATAATAACTCTAGCTCAGGAACCAATCCATGCAACAAACCTCGATGCCAACTCTGCCCACATATCTACACCAGCGACACCATCACAGGACCTAACCAGATCAGCCACACCATCACTGGTTCATTCACCTGCACATCCACCAATGTAATATACGCCATCATATGCCAGCAATGCCCCTCTGCTATGTACATCGGCCAAACTGGACAGTCTCTCCGGAAAAGGATAAATGGACACAAATCAGACATTAGGAATGGCAATACACAAAAACCTGTAGGAGAGCACTTCAACCTCCCTGGCCACACTATAGCAGACCTTAAGGTGGCCATCCTGCAGCAAAAAAACTTCAGGACCAGACTTCAAAGAGAAACTGCTGAGCTTCAGTTCATCTACAAATTTGACACCATCAGCTCAGGATTGAACAAAGACTGTGAATTGCTTGCCATCTACAGAACCAGTTTCTCCTCTCTTGGTTTTCACACCTCCACTGCTAGAACAGGGCCTCATCCTCCCTGATTGAACTGACCTCGTTATCTCTAGCTTGCTTGCTAGCATATATATATACCTGCCCCTGGAAATTTCCACTACATGCATCTGAGGAAGTGGGTATTCACCCACGAAAGCTCATGCTCCAAAACGTCTGTTAGTCTATAAGGTGCCACAGGATTCTTTGCTGCTATGACATCATGGGTCCATCTTATGTATCATAGAAGTCTGTCTTGTGAAGGAGTGGAATTAGGGGCCAAAAGGTGAAACAGAGGCGCTCACATGCATAAGAAAGAAGATAACACTAATACCTTCAAGGATGCATTAACGAATTATAATTCATTCCAACTTCTCTTTTTGTCGTACTTTCTACATATATTTTTTGTCATCTTTGCAAAAAGAGAACACACTCACGGTATTATGTGCAGTACAATTATAAAGTTGTCAATTCATTTCCTAATATTCTCTTCATCTTTAGCTCACTTTGATACTCTGTCACAGGCTACAGATCAGCCTGCTCTATTTAGCACCGGTGAGGCCTCACCAGAGTACTGTGTCCACTTCTGGACATCTACCCTCAGTAAAGATGCGGACAAACTGGAGAGAGTCTAGAGGAATGCTAGGAAAATGATAAAAGCTTTAGAAAATCTGACCTGTGAGGAAAGCTTAAAAAACTGGGCACATTTAGTTTTGAGAAAAGATGACTGACGGGGGACCTGATAACACTCTCCAAATATGGTAAGGGCTCTTACAAAGAGGATGGGAATAAACTGTTCTCAGTGTCCACTGAAGATAGGACAAGAAATAATGGGCTTAATCTGCAGCAACAGAAATTTAGGTTAGCTATTAGGAAAAACTTTTTAATTATAAGAATAGTTATGCACTGGAAAAGGTTACACCAAGGGAGGTTGTGGAATTATTGTCATCATTGAAGGTTTTCAATAACAAGTTATACAAAC
The DNA here is from genome assembly GCF_025201925.1 of Gopherus flavomarginatus. NCBI lineage: Eukaryota > Metazoa > Chordata > Testudines > Testudinidae > Gopherus > Gopherus flavomarginatus. Next base: position 49,338,809 of record NC_066627.1, read on the forward strand.
ACCTCTCAAGGATGGTCTAGGTTTACATAAGAACGGCCATACTGAGTCAAACCAAAGGTCCATCAAGCCCAGTATCCTGTCCTCTGTCAGTGGCCAATTGTTTACTGTATGACCAACACAAACAACGAAAGGGAATTTTGTGCCCTGCAGGGTGAATTCCACTTACTGGATGATATTGAGCTCCTGTTAAAACCAAAAAACCCATACTCCTTAATTGTAGGGGAGAAGGAAATTCAAAGAGCAAGATGTGCAAGCATCCATCTTTAAGGTTCTTGATTTGAATTAGGTTATGAAGTTTTGCCTCATGTACTCTGCGCAGTGTTTTAGCTAGTTTTGAAGTGTACCACCTCAGGAGTTTGCTTGCTATGCACATTCTTTTTGGCATATCCACTAAAATCTGATTTAAAAGATCAATAAAAAACATTTGAACTTAAAAACAAAAATATTACCTTTGAATCTAGTAAATAGTTGTAAGGCATAAAAATAATATCTGCTTGCTGCTTCAGGCTCCGAGATAGATAATAAGGACAAACTCTGTTAAAAAAAAAAAGTATGAACTATAAAACAATATCCAGAGAGAGACTAAAGTGCACTCAGCCTTCATTTACTGTGTTTCAGGCTCTAAAAGGTTTCTGAACAGCTTTTTAATGACTGGAACATTAGATCTCAAGGCAGATGCCTCGCTTTATCCCTGTAGGCCCTTCCTATTTATACTTCAGTGACAAGGAATGCCAGACTCAACACTTAACAGTGCAGCCCAGCAAAACACAGACCCAGACACCTAACAGGGGAAAAATGAGGTGGCTTAGTGGTTAATGCACTAATCTTTCTCCCCTGAAGACCAGGATTCAATGTTGGATTAGATAATTAAATCTTTAGTGGTAAGAGATTGTGTGGACTCATCCACCTCATAAAACCATCATTTCACCTGCATAATCAGCAGTTCCTCCTTGGGTATGCCTGACTGTGATCACTATCTGGTCTCTGCAGCAGATCAGGACTCAAATACACCAGCAGCTCTAGGAAGAGGCATTAAGGTCTCAGTGCAGAGATGGATTTCTTGAGAGTTCTTTGCACACATCACTACTCGACTCTTGTCATTGCTGCTCATCTGGAACTTTAAAGTTCATACAAATGGATTCCCCGGAACAAGGAGGCCAGTGCGGAACTTTTACCTGTGCTTGTTTCCATTTTTAACCAAGTCTTCAATATCTAAGATGGCGTTGGTCAGTTCCTTCTCTGTACTCTTCTCTGTGAAGGAGAGAATGAACAGTTACAGAAATTGAAGCAAATAATTACATAAACATAACCACATGTGGGGACTGTACTTCGCTCCACATTCATTGGATTCTATCAAAGTCTCTTATCTTGATCCCCTGGATTGAAACTAAGGCCTGAGGTTATTCTCTGTAGCTCCACCAGCATTGAATACTCCACCTGCACAAGCTTCAGACAAACACACATTAGCATTTGAAGATTTCAGTCAACTATTTTGTATTTTGTTCCATCCACTCCAAGGAGAACCGTTTCATAAATAGTGTTTGATTTTTACCCTAATGTCCATATTGCAAGAAATAATCCTGCACTGGACCTCTTGGGATGGCCTAGATGTAACCTAGCAGGTCCCTTTCCATCTTTAATTTCTATTGTTCTATGAAACCTGGCCCTGCCGCTTCCAAATTCCAGGCCAGGCTCTAAGAAAATGTGAACACCTGTTGATTTAACTCTTAATTACATTTTTCATAATAAGCCACAACATGTGTAGATGATAGTTTGTGAGCTAATACACATGTTGGTGCTATAATTTTTTCAATGGTTTAGTCCTAACCTAATTTCTGGTTTGCTCAGTTCCTGCAACCCAAAATTCAATGACCCGAATGCCTTATAATTCACTCAGGCAAGAGGAACTGCTATCCTTTCCTTAACTTGGTCCTGTGCTGAAGAACCGTTTGTGTGTGTGCATATTAGTAAAAATTCAGGATGACAGTTTACTGGTCTAAGCTTCATCTTAAAATATATAGAACCACAGGTTTGAATCCTAGCACAGTTAACTCAGCCATCACCCTTCAGAGGATACAATAAGCACAATACAGTTTATTGAATGGGGGTTCTGCAAGGATATTTAAAACTATCTGCACTTGAAAACAAGGGGTCTATCATCCCACACCAGCAGACTCCTTGGCTACTTCCTCCCTGCTCCCTCACACTGTGTATCATATAGCATGCTGGTTCTCTGCTGAGTTGCAATGCAGTAGTGCTGACAACTGTTTGGTGACTAACATGATATTAATTTGTGGTCTGACCCAAATCCCCAAACCGACTCTCTCATTTATCTCAATTGCTAGCAGACACAGCAAAGAGGCCAAGAGCTGAATGGGCATGTAGAACGAAATACCCTCTCACTCCTAGAAGGACCTCACCAGTTCAAGAGTGAGGCATATTGCTGGGATTATATGGATAATTTGCACTCCTGCCGCTCTTGATCTGTTTTGCAGACAAATTAAAAGGATTTCAGCCTTCAGGGATATCAACCCTGTACCTTTCCTAAGCATTAGCTTAAAAGTCTATTAAAAGTAAATTTACATGCATACATTCAGGTGCCAATGGGTTCTCTCATGCCTTTTCAACATCCCCATCCACCGGCCAGGTACCTCTCTGCCCAAAATCAGGGCATTGCTTCCACAGCCAAACTTACCCTCCACATTGTTATAGAAATGGCAAGTACGAGCCATCACTTTCATTCGGCACATGTGGATCTGAAAGACAAAGCACATTTCAGGCACAAAGACACAGCTGGCCCAAGGCTGTGGAAGGAGGGGCAGGGTAAATGAACATATTCAGTGACACCAGCTCAGCATAATAAGGAATGGGGAAAGGTTTCTCTAAAAAAACAATCCCTCTTCTTCTCACATTTTCTGCAGACCTTGATCACGGTGCAGCATCTACCCCAACCAAGCACAATGGAAGATCAGGTTATAATCCACAGCCTACAAAACATGTGGCTTCACTGGGCTTCTTCATAATGAGGCTGCCATTTGTTCCTAAATTCCTCCATTTCCTAGGATTTTTGTTGTACATCCATCATTACGCCTCCATACTTCCCATAGATAGGTCCCCTCCCCAGGGGCATCCACCTGCCCCTCTGAGACCCTTCTAATACTGCCTCTTTATTCAGATACCAAGAGGGCCTGCAGTAATGCAACACATCCTTTGAGCATCAAGCTAGAAGCAATGCATACCAGATCATCAACAACGAGAATCAAATAGGGGGATACCAACAATTTGTCCTGCCAAAGAAAAAGGGGAAAAAATCCTCTGAGCATCACCAGTATGTTGAATTTCTATGGCACCTTTCAAATAAAGACTTAAGTGCCTTACATACATTAGGACATGTAAGGGAAGTAGTATTGAACCCCATTTAAAAATAAGGAAAACGAAGGCAGAGAGAAAAGGGACACCAGCCATTTGAAATTTAGTCAATTTCAGGGAATGAATCAAATATCATTGCAGGGCCTACGCCTGCCTACAAATCCCTGGGCCAATTTTTGCAGTTTTACAATCAGATTTTCCTCTCAGGGTTCTTCCCTTCCCTACTGATCTGTAGGGCACCCAAACAAACAGGGGAAAGTGACAGACCACTCAGTTATTTTTCCCCATTGGTCTTTTTTCAGCTAAGGTAGGCCTTAACATTACATGTGACAACAGTAGGTAAAACATTTTCAATCAGGAGCATGATTTTTAAATTGATGGTGTCATTTTAAACTACTTGCCTTGGGTCACTTGGTAAGCAAGTGGCAGGACTGAAAGCTGAATGCAGAAAACTAATTCACATGCTCTCACCAGTCACAGTCACAACCCCTCTTGGAAAGGTAAATCCCAGAACTTAATTCTTCACTAACAGAGCAGGACAAGAATACAAACTTTCTATAGCACTCCAACTGTACGGTCAACTAATACCGCTGAGTTTTGCCAAGGATTGCAATGAACTTCAGCATTAGGAGTTACATGCCTTAAAGCCAAGATACAGTCACTTACACATAGGAACTGTGCACAACTTCACTGTTGCGTTCTTACCTGCATGTGGTTACTCTCCTGCCTCTTAACTTCGGGGTTAATACAAAGCTGCTCTCTGGAGCCCAACACACACACCTTTGGCCTATTTAAACAAAACACACAAATAGCTGGTATTAAAAAAAAAAGAGGGAGGACAAGAGAAAGAAAAAACAGACTTTTGAACACATATGTTGCTAGCTTGAGTCAAGTATTTCAAATGTGAAAGTTGGCTGGGAAGAAAGTGGGTGTTAGAAATTTGGGAATCTCAAGGCTTTTCAACAGCTACATTGCTCATCTATAATATCACTTTATTTTTTTTTGGAGCAGCAATAAATGCTCAACCTTAAACATCCATAAATGAAATTATTTTGACAGGGGCAGGGAGTAACCAATAGTAGCTTTTAGTCAACTCTCAAAAAGCACCCCCACAAAATCTAGATCCCATTATAATGCCGCATCTAAATACCATGGACCTAAAAAAGAATCCTCTCGCACCATAATCTATTTTTGAGATAGCAGGGAGATTGGATTAATGATAATTTACTGCAGAAGCTGTGGCTGAAGGCAAGCATTCAAAATAGCTTTGTTAATTGAAAAGATATATCCATACAGACATGCAAGTGGTTACTAACTGACAAATTAAAAAAAACAGAACCATGGAGCTACATGAAACAGCACCATTGGCAGGAATACAAGCAAAATATTCTATTAACCCAGACAAACTGAAAAATCCATATCTCTCTCTGATGAAAAATATGAAACATTTCTTTTCATACACAAAAAAGTTCACAGGCTTGACTGGAAAACCATGTAGAAAACCACACTTTTCCAAAGGAACTTTTGAAGTAAAGGGGATTATATCCAAGAAACTTTGGGATAGGAGCGAGAAAAGGAAGAAGAATAGGAAGCACAACCCTCAGCATGGGGAAAAGCTACACAGTGAGTCAGAGAAGTTCCGTTTCCATCCATCTGCATTACGAGAATTGCATTCCAAGGGATACATCATCAGATATGTAGTCATCCAACACAATTCAAATAATACCTGAAATGACTGGGTTTCTACCCTTTTACTCCGACTGAAAAGCATTTTCTTAATGTGTATTTACCTGTAGACTGTGCTCTTTAACTCACTGATGACCTGAGTAAGCTGAGAATGGGTTCTGGAGGCATAAATTATTTTAGGAACATCCGTGTAATAAGCTGCCAAAAGGAGAAGAAAAGAAAAAACGTTATTAGCACTAAACAGAAGGAAGAACTAAAGATATCATTAGCCTGCTTTCCCCAGCTGGTGCTATGGTAACAGCGTGGCTTATGAAGACAGCAAAGGAATTAACAATCCAACTATTCACCTACAGGAAATGAGCTAAGTGGATATTTTTACTGACCTGTAGCAAGGAGAAAGGTTATGTGAGACATTTTAGGTTTACATCAGTAAAAGGTAAGTGTGAAATAATGCTTTAGCTGTTAAATAATGCCATTGTGACATTCACAGGTACATGACAATGATAAAAGAAATACTAATCATCCCCTGTCACTCCTTCAAGGTTCCCAACCACATATAACAGTCAAAGCCTGCTTGCTGGGACATTTACCTGGGATTTCAGCATCTTTGGCAGCATCACCCCAGGATGACATAGGTCTGTCAGGAAAGAGTTCCACTCCACTCATTCGCTGTGCAATTTTCCGTGCTGAGATGGTATCTTTAAAATGCTCCCGCCAAGCCAGAGTGGCACAGAGGAGGCACAATGTCTTCCCCGTACCCGTGGGACTCTCCAAAATGCCATTCACCTTCTTAATGTTGGGGGAGAAGGGAGGAAAATTTGGAGACAATTCAGAAATTTGCCTATTATTGATCAACTTATAGTACAGTATTTTCCCAGGAAGAGAATAATCACATCACTGTACAGATTTAAGTAGCATGATATACCTTCCACTAGAAACACATACGTACATTCTTATAAGCCTGTAAAAGCTGCCACATAGAAGTACAACCTGTAAGAGCCTTTACCCCAGTCAAGTATCAGAGGGGTAGCCGTGTTAGTCTGTATCCACAAAAACGAGGAGTCCGATGGCCCCCTGAAGATTAACAAGTTTATCTGGGCATAAGCTTTCATGGGTAGAAAACCACTTCTTCAGATCCACTTAGTGGGTAAAAAACCACTACTTCAACCTAAAACATAGATTCATGAACTATTTTATCCTTTAATTAGCCCAGAAATTCTCCACACTTTGCTTAACATGTGACAAATTTTAGGTTAAAATAAAGGAAAATATAAGCTGCTGCCTTAGGCTAAAATTGGAAATGATTATAAGACTGTACATGGTGTCTGATTTGCTAAGCAAGTTAATAGTTTAAACATATACTCCACATTACAAGATTGAATCACGCAGTATAGATAGTTTACACCAGGGAAAGAACTGTGCCCATGACCTGTTTTTAAATATCTTATGTCTGTAGACCAGACATTACAGAATGCAATTTGTTTTAAAACTTTTATGCCTGGATTATGCACTGGCCAGGGCAAATTATGCCAAAACACTATTAAAGGCCATTCATAAAACAGGTTTAAAATGATATCTGCTTTTTCATCCCAACATCAGTGGGGGTCTACTGAGCAACTAACATTGCAGCTGTGGTGAGGTTGAATGCTGGAGTGTCATGGAGAGTAAAACTTCTCCTCTTCCACAAAAAAGCTCAGGTCTTGGATAGGGTGGAACAAAGAAAATGAATCTCAGAAAAACTACTTTAGGCACTCCAGGCAAAGAATAATCAGTATTTTGGAAAGCGTTTCCTTATTTGTTTGACATTCACTAAAACTATATTGTGGAAATGCCAAGTATATAATACCATAAGTACACCATCATTTTTTTTAAATTAAGGACAGATTGCATGAACATAAGGACTACTTATTTAGTTTTCTTTTCTTTTTCCAAGTTTCGGAGAGAGGGAAGAAAAAACGTACCTACATTTATGCCAAAAGATTTAACACTAACATTTCTGGAATTGTTTTTTTTTTTAATTGCATGCTAAAAAATATGTACAATTAAAATTAAAGTCTGGTGAAGTGGAAAGCAGAGTATATGGACTAGAAAGGAGAAAAACTAGGTATTTTTTCATTAGTAGTTTAAATTGTGAGAGTCTCCTTTCGCAGTTTGCAAACCAGATAACTAGGGCCCTATTAAACTGACAATTCACTTTGGTCATTTTCACAGCCATGGTGGTCTTAAAACTGTTCAATGTCATGATTTCAGATGTTTACAGGTGTTGTAACTGGGGTCCTGATCCAAAAGGGGATTTTGGGGAGTGGGGTGTTCTAAAGCTGTTGAAGAGGGGTTGCAGGATTGCCATACTCACTTCCGTGCAACCTTCAGACCCCAGCTCTGAAAGCAGCAGCTCCAGAGTTCACTGCAGCTAGAGAAGGCTCCTGGAAGTGGAGGTAGGTCTGATCTCCCCAGTGCTGGGCAGCACCCTGGGCAGGAGCCATGGGGGAGAAGGAGCAGAAGCCCCAGAGCTCAGGTGCCCTGAGCCTGGTCAAGAGCCATAGAGGCCAGCAGTCCGGAGTCCAGCTCTGAAGCTGCTGCAGCGCAGAAGTGAGGGTGTATCACCCTCACTTCTGTGCTGCCTGTGGAGGTGGGTCTGATCTCTCCCCATAACAGCCGTGCAGGGGAAGGACAGGTCCAGTCCCTCCCCAACCCAGCTGATTTTGGGGAGATCAAATTTCACAGGAGAGGGCTTATTTCACGGTCCATGACATGTTTTTCATGGCCATGAAATTGGTAGGGCCCTAAAGATAACCTTTTACATAAATTGCATTCTAGCTTCTACAAACTGTGATTTCTGATAAAGAAAAGAATTAAAATTCCACAGTAAATCACCAGGGAAAAGGTTAGTGCATAGCCATTTAAATATTGTTTTCATATTACAAAAACCACTTACCCGCCATGCTATACAAACAGCCTTTAAATGTTACAATACCCTCAAAACATATGATACGCTAGTCGACTTATTTTCATGTTCATTTTGCTTAAAACAACCAAACTGTTTTTTTTTTTTAAATAAATAAAAGGGCTTGCTCTTGGTCTCGGACCAGGCCCCCTATGACCGAGAAATCATCACAGTTATGAACCTCTTTCCCCCACACCCCTGCCAAAAAAATAAATCTACATTATAAATTTCACCCTCTTGAGGTACGGTGTTATATTATGGCCTGGTACTGCTTGTGGACAGAATCAAATTGTGTTATAAACACGATACAGAACCCTGGGCTAAAGCCCTACAAAGAGCAGGCTCTGTGACATGATTATAATTCAACCTGATAACAGGTAAAACCTGTCTCTTGACACAGTAAAATTGCATTGTAGGTAGAAGGAATTATTTTGGAAACACTGACACTCCAAATCCTAAATCGGCCTTCCCACCCACTCCCCAACACGAATGGATCCCAAAGGAGTCCACCTGACCAGGGCTGGAAATTTACTGTAACCTCTCCCAGTGCTTACCTTCTGGAGGCACTCAAGCACTTTAGTCATGTATTCCTCCTGACATCTGTATGGTTGAAAAGGAAAGTCCACCGTGATGCCATTTAATGTTATCTTGGGCATACTTTATCTTACACACTGAAAGCACAGAAACAAAAAGCATGCTTTATCATGTTTAATTTACAGCACACAACAAGCATATATGCTAAATATGTACATACTGCAACTTCTCATTAAAATTCATTGAAATTACATGTATATGGTAGAAGAGAGTACTGTCATTTCATTTTTACGCAACAACATTGCCAGCAAATCACTACTTACAACAGCTACGAAGTTCACCAGGATTTATGGCCCAATTTTGCAAAGATCTAAGCACACTCTTGTAAGTAGTCCAATGCATGCAATGCAACTACTCACAGGAGTAAAGTTATTCACATACTTCACTCTTTGTAGAATCACACCACTAATGCGGCCATGGAATATGCCAAATTTATTATTCTATTTATGTTTGTTAGGAGGCTTTTAGTGGAATAGAATGGGCAGTCCATCATTGGAAACTGCAAATAAATTGATACTGTCAATTTAGAGTTATGATTATCCAGAGCATGGGAGAGGTGCATGTAGTTTAATATTAAACACAGAGGATAAATGACTTGGTCACCTCAAATACTCTCAGTCCTGTCAAGTCTCCCTGCTTTGGGAGAGTCTCTCCTATCTATTCACTTCAAATATCTGTTTCTAGAAGAATTCTGCTATTTACATCTCAAACATTTTAAATCTCACTTTTTGTTGTTGTTGTTTGTTTAAAGTGTCCCTCATTCAAATTGCACAGACTTCCGGCAGCCTTGCACACCCAAGTCCTGGGATCTTGTCACTTTTGTCCCAAGTTTCATACTTTTTCATAACCTAAGTGTGCACATGTATTGTAAGTACTTTGCACAAGGCCTTATCCGCATGAAAAAGTTGCACTGATTTGACTAAAGCTGTTGGTTTAAATGAGTGCAAAAATCTGCACAGTCCCTCTTATGTCACTTTAAGGGTAGCCTCTTTAGCCCTGGCCTATACCTAAAAATGAGGTCAACCTAGATACTTCACTTAGGGTTGTGAAAAATTTCATGCGCTGTACAACATAATTACGTTGACTTAAGCCCCCCTCCCCTCCCCTCCCCATAGACACAGCTAGATCAAGGGAAGAATTCTTCCAGAGACCTACTTAGCTGCCTCTTGGAGAGGTGGATTAACTAGATTGATGGAAAAACACTTACTTCCTACATCGATCGATCTATGCTATGGTGCTGCAGCAGCAGATACCGCACAGTACAGGTAACCACTCACTTGTTCCTGGAATACTAGACATTTCAGCACTTCCAGAAACAGCCTGAGTGGCCTCCCTAGCACCCCAGCTGTACCCCTCTAGCATAGTCCCTCTAAGCCAGAGGTTTTCAACCTTTTTTCATTTGTAGACCCCTAAAAAACTTCAAGTGGAGGTGCAGTGCCCTGTCGACATTTTAGACATAGTCTGTGGACCCCCAGGGCCGCCCCCAGACTGAAAACCACTGGTAAGGATAGCTTTTTGCAGACCCCTCAGCCACAGTCTGCAGACTCTCAGGGGTCCCCCACCCATGGGTTGAAACCTTAACCTGACTCCTAATGAGCTCAGGTTAAATCACCATGGGCCACAGGGGAGCTGAAATAAGCAGATCCACGCCCAGGAAAGAAAGACTTCAACGCCAAGGAGTGCAGGTCCCGGGTCTAGACAGGGCCTGAGAAGCCGCACACGCTGCCTTCCCCGAGGAGCCGGCCTTCACCTCCCCACCCCCACGAGCCCGCCAGAGGCGCAGAACCGCGGCGGCCGGGTCCTAATGAGGGTCGGGGGCTGTGATGGGATCCCGAGGGCGCTGCTCCGCCGGTTACCATGGAAACGCCGCGGGCGCGCAGCGGCCGGGCTAGGACGACACGGGGAGCCAGAACCCGCGCTACCGGCAGCGGCAGCCCCAGGGAAGAGGCCAAGCCGGGAGCAATCAGGAAATGGTTCGCGCCGTCCCGCCCGCTCCAGCTTTCGCAAGACCCGCGCCTGGTGCCCACGGGCCCGCCCTCCGCCGTCATGCTGTGCGTCACTTCCGCCTGCTCGGTCCCGCCAGTCCTGCTCTCGCGAGAGCTGGCCGCGCGGGGTGGGGTGGTGTAATGGGCGGTCACTGCTAGGGGGATGCGGGGAGACAAACCCCGTGGCGGGAAGGAAGCGAGCGGCCAGGGTCTGGCCCGGGAGGTGCCTAGTAGAGCGACGCCATTTTGGGGGTGTCCTTTGCTCGCCTCAGTGGGCGGAGCCAAGTGTTTGAACGAACCCGACCCCTTCAGAGGCGGTTTGGCTCCCCTCACGCAGCTCCCGGACGAGCCCCAGCGGGGCTGAGCGGCTCTTCGGCCTCACCTCGAAGGCCCCACGGAACTTGGCCTTGGCCAGCCTCTCTCCCACGCGCGCTTCTGCTTTGGGCGCTGGCTGCGCCTGTCCCGGCTCGGGTAGCCGGGTTTCAGGGGTGCGCGTGCAGGAGTGTCAGCCCCTGCAGGAGCCTTGCGCGCCCTCTTCCAGGTATCGTGTTGTCATGTCGTCACATCGAGCCGCGTGGTGCCTGCAGCCGGAAAGCTCACGCGATCTGCCAGGCGGCCTGTGTTAGTGGGGCGTGTGGAACCCCTTTGTTTTCCGCCTACCTTCAGTTCCCTGGCACGAGTTCCTGGGCTGTGCACTTGCCCAGGAACTGCTGCAGCGGAATCTCAAAAAAGGAGGAGCCCCCAGGTTTTAGCCCACGAAAGCTTATGCTCAAATAAATTAATTTCTAAGGTGCCACAAGGACTCCTCCTCCTTTTTGCTGATACAGACTAACACGGCTACCACTCTGAAAAGTGGAATCACAGTTACTCAGACCAAGGGCTTGTCTCAGATCTATATGCTCATAATGAATTCCTGAGTCACTTCGGAAAGATAGGTTAGTCTAGGCAGGTCACTAAGATTCTAGTGACTTGTACATGTATGTAATAAAAGGAGATGTGTGCTTTAATTAGATTCCCAGATTCCTCTGTTATATTTCATGTACTCATAGAAGCTAGAGATAAGAAGATAATATGAGCTCATCCAGTACAGCTCCCTGTAAACCATCTGGCTAATACTGATGATGTTTTTGAATTTCTCCATACTACTAGATAGCTGTTCTATAGACAAGAAACAGGACATGCTCTCATGTAGAGGTGCCACAAAAACTTGCAGATGCCATCCATTTCTAGCCAATCACAGGTGCTACAGAATTTACAGGTGCTATCAATGTCTAGTCAATCACACATATGGTGTTGTCTATACAGAAGTACCCTAAATAATGTTTCATCCAATATTTGAAAATCTAGATAAAAGCAAACCTCTGACCTCTTTGCTGGCAGAGTCAGTAAAATTCTTTTTCTGGAGGTATTCAACTAGGAGAGATTACAGCTTTGCGGGGCTTTGCCTGGCAAGCTTGTCTTTGCGTTGAAGTAAGTCATCTAGCCTATAGAGTGCCTGAACTGTAGCTATTATGTTAGTGAGCTACCTGTGCACAATTCACTTTAAGGCTGGGTCTGTACAAATTATTCTCATACAGAACTTAAAAACTCCAGCTTCTCAACTCCTGCAGTCATAACAAAACTATAGTTAACAGAACATGCTTAATTTATCTGTACTTAATTTACCTTCAGTAACCCAGGCTTCCATAATTCAGTCGTCCTTAACAGAGTTTGTATGTTCCATGAAGCAGAGATATTTTGTTTGCAGAGCTGAGTATCTTTAACTGGGGAGTTCTTAAAGAATGCATCATTAGGATGAATACAGAAAATATAATGTAGATACACATTTTTAATTTTAAATATACCAACCAAACTGTTTAAACTTGCTGTGACTTTTTAAAGTCTTAATGAGATCAACAAAACATGTAAGATTTAAAATTTCTAGCTTCACCTCTTTTGAGTTTATGGAACATATAGAAAACAAAACATTCTTTTCCCACCTGTTCCTGCGTTCCCTCCCAGTGTTCCACTCAAAAGTTAAACTGATTTTGCTCAGAGTTTCTTGAAAAGGTGAGCCCTTTGGGGTGAACCCAAGAATACAACATTTGAGCCCTCCAAAAATTAGTTTGGGAAGGTGGGATAGCTCAGTGGTTTGAGCATTGGTCTGCTAAACTCTGGGTTGCGAGTTCAATCCTTTAGGGAGCTACTTAGGGATCTGGGGCAAAATCAGTACTTGGTCCTGCTAATGAAGGCAGGGGACTGGACTCAATGACCTTTGAGAGTCCTTTCTAGTTCTGTGAGATAAGCATATCTCCATATACTATATTATTATAAAACTCTGAGCTACTACAGAAAATTGTGGGAGGAAGTGTAGTGGAGAGTGATGGTTAGAATTCAATCTCTACAGTGAGTAGGGGGAGAGAACCCAATATCCCACTGTATCTCTTTGTAATGCAATGAAGAGTAAAATAAACATTCTGTTGAATTGTATTTTATTGTTTGCTACAGTTTACATTAACATAATAGCAGCTACTGCAGTCCTAGCACAAACAGAAATATGAGTCAGCTTATGCTCTTGTTCAGGGGCTGATGTGACTCAGCATAAGCTGGATGCTCTCTATCTTTCTAGATAATTATTTCTCTGCAGCATTTACCTTATTTGACCAACTCTGCAGCTTAGCATTGGCAGGTTTATTCTTCACCCCCCACCACTCCATTGTCTTCCAAGAACTGTAAAGGGATGTCTGAGAACAATAAACACAAACAAACAAACCATCACAATTCTAAGGGAGATGGATTTTTTTCTCATTATGATGCTCTTCACAGGAGAACCATAGATGTTTATTAAAGCCAAAGCATATCTCCAGGAGATTATAATAATGCAGGATATTTAAAGAATGGATTCTGTTGACTATTTCTCCAAGTCAGAGACTCAGATTTGTGCATTTCAGATGAAGGCTAACAAATAGTCTATAGATTTTGCACTGTTATATGGAGCTGTACATCTTATTGGCTTAGCTGTGCACACAAGACTCATTTTAAAATGTATGATACCTATGCCAGCTACACTATTGATGCTGGGAGGGGGAGGGGGATATGTGAGGGACAGATTCTTGCTAATCCCCTGAATCATTGCATTGTGCTTCATTTGCCAGCTACCCTGTTTTATCTGTATCATATACTGTATGATTTTGGGCAAGTTTCTTCCTCTGTCTGCCTCAGTTTCTTCATCTGTTAAAAACAGTAATAGCACTTACCTATATCACAGGGATTTTGCAAGGCTACAGTAATTAGAATTTGAATGTGTTTTAATAACCGCAGAGCCCATGTGTGCGTTGTTGAGTGGTGGTTTTTTTGTGCCAGAAAACAGTTCTGTATTTCTATATGGTGAGTTTAGTGCATTTAAAGTCAACACATGAAAGTTGAAGATGGATGCTTTATCTTATACCAGAGCTTGGGATCTATTTCCTGGGCTATCTATAAGGAATAAACCAGTGGTCCCCAACGTAGTGCCCATGGGTGCCATGGCGCCTGCCGAGGCATTAATGTGCGCCTGTCTAGTGCCCAGCAGGGTATAGAAGCTACGGCCCCATGCCTGACGAGGACAGAGAACTTAGGCTGCGGGCGCGGTGTTCTCTGTTCCCAGCAGGCACAGGGCCCGCCTAGTGCCCCGCAGAGTAGAGAAGCCACAGCCCCGCACCTGTCAGGGACAGAGAACTCCGGGGCTGAAGGCTGCGGGCACCGGTGTTCTCGGTCCCAGGCAGGTGTGAGGCCCGCCTAGTGCCCAGCAGGGGAGAGAAGCCAGGGCCCCACACCTGCTGGGGACAGAGTACTCTGGGGCTGCGGACGCCGGTGTTCTCTGTCCTCGCGGCTTCTCTCTGAATTCATATATTATGTAATAGTAAATATGTTTTTTGTATTATTTAATGTACAAACACAAAATAAGCCTTGAAAAATTGTTGGCACCTGCAACACTCTTCTGAAAACATGAATGTGCTACTGGCCACAAAAAGGTTGGAGACCACTGGAATAAACACATTTAGGACTAACATAATAAAGCCCCTAACATTTGTAAATAGGAAATAGAGCCCGGTATACTTGCCATTGTTATATTTATGGGCAACATACCCAGGGAGACAATATTTCTAAGTGGTTATCCCAGGGAGCAGAAAATCCAAAGACTAGAGTTGTATTCCCAACTCTGTTCAACATACAAATTTGGGCAAGTCATTTAACTTTTGTGACTCGGTTTCTTATCTGCAAGAATAGCACTTATTTACCTCCACATTAGGAAAAAAGTTGCTTTTTTAGAATGTGTTCACTAACATATGTTAACTCACCAGGGGCAAAATCCTACCGTGGACAAAGTAGTTGTTGTTTTAACAAGTGGTTAAACCTCCCCACACCTTTTTTCATAAGAAAAACAAGGCCTATATAAATTCAAAGTATTTTTTGTTGTTATATGCCAATAGGATAAAAGGTAATCACTCACTGTACCACCTTTAAATGGGAAACAGAACCTGGGATAGATCCTTTGAGACATGCATGAAATATATGCCCTTGCTGTTAAACTAAGCAGCCATGGTACATCTTCTAATTAGGAAACTGAGCATGAGATAAATCTTCTGCAATCTCACATATGCATAATTCAAATAACTGGTCTTTGTACCACCGGCATATAGAAACACAGCAGGAGATGTGTGTAGGAAATATACACTTAACTCTAAAAATACCATCAAAGCAAGATTCTCACTCCCACATTCTCATTCCTGGAATTTAGCTCTTTTGTGGAGGAACTTCAATAGTTTTCAAGGTTGTTGTTGTTTTTTTTTAAAAAAACTCTCAAGGGTAATGGTAGAAGGCTAGAGCATAAGTCAGACCCCTAACAGTCTTTGCATGGCACCCCTGCCAAGTATAAATGAAGCTTTTGAATGTTCCAGGTAGTTCTTTCAAATGAGAAGCTCTCAGAAGAACTATGTATTGATTGAAGTTGGTGCACATAAGATAAAAACTTTGACTCCAGGGAAAAATAAAAAAACAGGTGCAAGAGAAACACCTCAAAAAAGAAAACCTCCTAATGAGTGAGTGGATCATGCAAGATAACGTCTTTGGCGAAGTATAGTTACAAGATAAGTCATTTTCTCTTCGTTACAGAGACCGTCTGTTCAAGATTCTTGCTCCTGGAGAGTAAGAATCTTGGGATGTGATGAAAATGAGAGCACAGATCAGATCAGCCATAAGGCCAATGCCAATAGTGTGAAGGTAATTTTTTTTCTTTATAGATAGAAGAGCAGATTAAAGATGCCAGTCACTGTCCTCTTGAAGAGGCACAATGGTTCCCAGGGAAACCATTTTCAAAAGACATCTTTTGTTTGACCACATAATTATTTAATTCCTTGAGATCCAGATGGGGCCAGATTCCTTTTGTCTTTTTGACTTTCTTTCACATTCAGATTTTAATTAAATAGACCTATGAAGTAGGTGCATAAGTAAATATTATCCATTTTTGCAAAAGGGGAAACATCTCTTTTCACAAAAGGGGAAGCCAAGGCTGAGAGGATAGGGGATTTGCCCAAGGCCAAACAGTAAATCAGTGCTGGAGTCAGGACTAGCCCTTATAAATTCCTGGCTTTCAGTTATCTGCTCAGGCTATTAAGCAATGTATCATTTTATTGTTTGCCACCTCTAGATGTAATGGTCCAGGTCAGGACCACTATCTTCTTTAAACAGGCCCTTAACCAATTTTAGATGTATTTGTCCCTCTCTGAGTCAGATGCTGAATTTGTAACACGTTGTAACCCTTACAAGAGAAGGCAGGTTGGAGCATTTCATATTGGATTGGTGTTTACGCAGACTGGACTACAAGATGAGATGCCGGGTTTTGCCTGCAGCTTGTAGTCTCTTCCTTGAGGTTTGTCATTTTATAGGCAAGACAATTGGAAGGAGACTCCAAGATGGCCAGAATCCAGCCTTCACTTCACATTTTCACCTGCTTGATTTGATGCAGTTCCTCCTCCTGATCCAGATCTTTTATATAACTTGGCCTCATTTTCTTTCCCGTCTGAAGTGCACATGACAGGCACCAAAACGGAATCAGTCAGGATGTCCCAGTTGTTTCTTTTGCCTTTAGGGAGACATTTTCCTGATTTAGTGCTGATGTTGCCATTGCTGGTTTTTCTCTCTCTCTCAGTTGCTAAATACTGCAGAGGTACCTGCAGGCTGGCCTCAGCTAGTTTTCCTGCTAGACAATCACATTCTTTTTCTAACTCTCTCATATATTATTTATTAATTTCAGGCTGTTGCCTGAGTACCATGTACTTTTGAATTTCATGCCAGACGAGGTGGACTGTTATTATAACCTTAGTCCCAGATTTGGACCTTAGCGTCCAAAATATGGGGGTTAGCATGAAAACCTCCAAGCTTAGTTACCAGCTTGGACCTGGTACTTGCTGCCACCACCCAAAAAATTAGAGTGTTTTGGGGCACTCTGGTCCCTCTGAAAAACCTTCCCTGGGGACCCCAAGACCCAAATCCCTTGAGTCTCACAACAAAGGGAAATAATCCTTTTTCCCTTCCCCCCTCCAGGTGCTCCTGAAGAGATACACAGACACAAGCTCTGTGAAACTACACAGAGGGACTCCTCCTCTCTGTTTCCAGTCCTGGAAACAAAAAGTACTTTCCTATTCCCCCAGAGGGAATGCAAAACCAGGCTAGCAATCCAACACACAGATCTCCCCTTGATTTCTTCCTCCCACCAATTCCCTGGTGAGTACAGACTCAATTTCCCTGAAGTAAAGAAAAACTTCAACAGGTCTTAAAAGAAAGCTTTATATAAAAAGAAAGAAAAATACATACAAATGTTCTCTCTGTATTTAGATGATATAATACAGGGTCAATTGCTTAAAAGAATATTGAATAAACAGCCTTATTCAAAAAGAAGACAAATCAAAGCACTCCAGCACTTATATTCATGCAAATACCAAAGAAAAGAAACCATATAACTTACTATCTGATCTCTTTGTCCTTACACTTAGAAACAGAAGATTAGAAAGTAGAACTACTTCTCCAAAGCTCAGAGAAAGCAGGCAGGCAGACAAAAGACTCAGACACAAACTCCCTCCACCCAGAGTTGAAAAAATCCGGTTTCCTGATTGGTCCTCTGGTCAGGTGCTTCAGGTGGAAGAGACATTAACCCTTAGCTATCTGTTTATGACACGCCCCCCAAATTGCAGACAGTGGGGAAGCTCACTGGCGGCGATTTCCTTCTAGAACTTTAAAATAAACAGATTAATACAACACATGCACCTTTACATATACCCCTAAGTATATAACTAACAGACTTCTACATTTTAAGAACACTTTTTAACTACTGAATTCTGGGAAACTCTCACGGGAGAGTGCATCAGCTACTTTGTTAGAAGCTCCTGTGATGTGCTGAATTTCAAAATCAAAATCTTGGAGAGCTAAACTCCAACGAAGAAGTTTCTTGTTGTTCCCCTTGGCAGTATGAAGCCACTTTCGTGCAGCATGGTCAGTTTGTAGTTGGAACCGCCGTCCCCAAACATATGGGCGTAGCTTTTCCAGGGCGTACACAATGGCATAGCATTCCTTTTCACTGACTGACCAGTGACTTTCCCTCTCAGACAGTTTCTTGCTGAGAAACACGACAGGATGGAAGTTGTGATCTGTTGCTTCCTGCATGAGCACTGCTCCTATACCACGCTCAGATGCATCTGTGGTTACTAGGAATGGCTTGTCAAAGTCCGGGGCCCTGAGCACAGGGTCAGACATGAGCATTGCCTTAAGCTGGGTAAAGGCCTTTTGACACTCATGCATGATGCTTCCATCTTATGGGCCTGTTGCGCCTTCAAGACCATAACCTGGTCTCCTACCTTGAAGGAACGTTCTCTGGCATGTCTGTCATACCAGGCCTTTTGCTCTTCTTGAGCATCCTTTAGGTTCTCTCTAGCAAGGGCTAAAGAGTGTCGGAGGGTGCTTTGTAGGTTGCTTACAAAGTCCAGAATGTTAGTTCCTGGAGAAGGCGTAAACCCCTCCCATTGCTGCTTCACCAACTGTAATGGCCCCTTAACCTCGTGACCATACACAAGTTCAAATGGTGAAAACCCTAAACTGGGATGTGGTACAGCCCTGTAGGCAAACAGCAACTGCTGCAACACTAGGTCCCAATTATTGGAGAATTCGTTGATGAATTTTCGTATCATGGCCCCCAAAGTTCCATTGAACCTTTCCACCAGGCCATTGGTTTGATGGTGGTACGGGGTGGCAACCAAGTGATTCACCCTATGAGTTTCCCACAGTTTTTCCATGGTCCCTGCCAGGAAATTAGACCCTGAATCTGTAAGGATGTCGGAGGGCCAACCTATCCTGGCAAAGATGTCTGTTAGGGCCAGGCACACAGTGTTAGCCCTGGTGTTGCCTAGAGCGACTGCTTCTGGCCATCGGGTAGCAAAGTCCACTAAAGTCAGTACGTACTGCTTTCCTCTGGGCGTCTTTTTTGGGAAAGGGCCCAGAATATCCACAGCTACTCGCTGAAATGGGACCTCAATTATGGGGAGTGGCTGGAGAGGGGCCTTGACCTGGTCTTGAGGCTTTCCCACTCTTTGGCATACCTCACAAGACCGGACATACTTGGCAACGTCCTTGCCCATCCCCTCCCAGTGGAAGGACTTCCCCAACCGGTCCTTGGTTCTGTTCACCCCAGCATGGCCACTGGGATGATCATGGGCTAAGCTTAAGAGCTTCCCCCGGTACTTAGTTGGAACCACCAACTGTTTTTGCGGCTGCTATTCTTCCCGGTGTCCACCAGAAAGAATTTCCTTGTATAAAAGTCCTTGGTCTATAACAAACCGGGATCGATTAGAAGAGCTGAGAGGCGGTGGGGTGCTCCGTGCCGCCGCCCACGCTTTCTGAAGGCTGTTATCCGCTTCCTGCTCAGCCTGGAACTGTTCCCTTGAGGCTGGGGTCACCAGTTCTTCCTCAGACTGTGGACTTGGGCTTGGTCCCTCTGGAAGCGATGTAGGTGATGGGGTTGTTTCCGTTGCTGGTGAACCGCTCTCCGCTGGTGCACCTGAGGGTATTTCAGGCTCTGGCTGAGCCTTTTGGGTATGGCTGTCTGTTGCTTCTGCCAGTTGTGGCTCGCTGGCGCCCTCTGGCGTTGAGTTTGAAGATGTGGTTGCACTTGCTGGTGCTGGTTGCTGTTCCAGTTCCGGGCCTGGGACTGGAGATGCTGTGGCTGTTTCCGTGTTAGGCATGGAATCCGGGTCCACTACCTCTGTCTGGGTCTCTGGTAACACAGACGGGGCGTCTGTGGACGGCTCAGGAACAGGAATGGGTCTGGAAGCTTGCCTGGTTTGGCTACGTGTAACCATTCCCACTCTCTTGGCCCGCCTCACCTGGTTGGCCAAGTCTTCCCCCAGTAGCATGGGGATAGGATAATTGTCATAGACTGCAAAAGTCCACATTCCTGACCAGCCTTTGTACTGGACAGGCAGTTGAGCTGTAGGCAAGTCTACAGCTTGTGACATGAAGGGGTAAATTGTAACTTTGGCCTTTGGGTTGATGAATTTGGGGTCAACGAAGGATTGGTGGATAGCTGACACTTGTGCCCCCGTGTCTCTCCACGCAGTAACCTTCTTTCCGCCCACTCTCAAATTTTCCCTTCGCTCCAAGGGTATTTGAGAGGCATCCGGGCCTGGGGATCTTTGGGGTGATGGTGGTGTAATGAATTGCACTCGCATGGTGTTCTTTGGACAGTTGGCCTTGATATGTCCCAGTTCATTACACTTAAAGCATCTTCCATCTGATGGGTCACTGGGCCGAGGTGAGTTACTGGAGACTGGTGAGGTTGAAGGGTAGGGTATCTGTGGCTTTACTTGGGTGGTATGTGGGGTCTTTGGCTGTCCTCGGTTGTAGGGTTTATGGTCTGTGTGCCCCCTGGGGTAATCGTTCCCCTTGACAGTAGCTTTCTTGCTTTCTGCCAGTTCCATCCATTTGGCTCCAATCTCCCCCGCCTCAGCGATATCTTTGGGATTTCCATCTTGTATGTACCGTGTGATGTCTTCAGGAACACCATCCAAGAACTGCTCCATTTGTATGAGGAGGTTCAGTTCTTCCAAGGTTTGAATGTTGTTTCCTGTTATCCAGGCCTCATAGTTTTTTGCAATGTAGTAGGCGTGTTTGGGAAATGACACCTCTGGTTTCCACTTTTGGGTTCTGAAACGCCGACGGGCATGATCTGGGGTTATCCCCATCCTGTATCTGGCCTTGGTTTGAAAAAGTTTATAGTCATTCATTTGCTGCTTAGGCATTTTAGCTGCCACCTCTGCTAAAGGTCCACTGAGCTGTGACCTCAATTCTACCATGTACTGGTCTTCGGGAATGCTGTACCCAAGACAGGCTCTTTCAAAATTTTCCAAGAAGGCCTCGGTGTCATCACCTGCCTTGTAGGTGGGAAATTTCCTGTGCTGTGGAGCAATAATTGGCGCCGGGTTGTTAGGGTTGGCTGGCACATGCAGCCCAGCTTTTGCCATCTCCAGTTCATGTTTTCTCTGTTTTTCCTTCTCTTCATTCTCTTTTTGTTGTTTTTCCATTTCTTTTTGGTGTTTTTCCATTTCTTTTTGGTGTTTTTCCATGTCTCGGCGGTGGGCCGCCTCTTCTTCTGCTTGTTTCCTTCGGTAGGCCAACTCTTCTTCTTCTAGTTTTCTTTTGTGTGCTGCCTCTTGGGCTGCCTGTTCTCTTTGGAAGGCTGCCAGTTTCATGCTTTCTTCCTTTTCTTTCATCTCCATCTGTCGCCTGTGTTCAGCTTCTTTGATTTGTTCTTCGGCCTCAATTTTTGCCTTAGAAGTCATGGTTCCTGTTTTCTTGTGTTGGGGTGCCCTCCGGTGTTTATCTTCTGCACTGCAGGCTCTGTTGCCTCCTGAAGTTTGCCTAGCAACAGTGCCTTTAGCTAATCTTCAATGTTAAGTAAACCTGAAAAACCACTTTATTTGCATGTGTATATAGTGCTGGTAATGACTCTCAATGGGAGTGCTATTGCATGACAAAAGACCCTTAACAGTTTGGTAATGGCTTCTTGCTTAACATGCAAGCCACAAACTGCCAGAGAGAGCAGAAAAAAAAATTTCTCTCTGGTTCCCTTTTAAAACCAACTGTTTCTCTCTGCTAAAAAGCCCTTAGCAGAGAAGAGAAAAATATAATATTCCTACTGGCTTCTGGATTCTGTCTATATCCCACCTGCTGCACACCATATCATAACCTTAGTCCCAGATTTGGACCTTAGCGTCCAAAATATGGGGGTTAGCATGAAAACCTCCAAGCTTAGTTACCAGCTTGGACCTGGTACTTGCTGCCACCACCCAAAAAATTAGAGTGTTTTGGGGCACTCTGGTCCCTCTGAAAAACCTTCCCTGGGGACCCCAAGACCCAAATCCCTTGAGTCTCACAACAAAGGGAAATAATCCTTTTTCCCTTCCCCCCTCCAGGTGCTCCTGAAGAGATACACAGACACAAGCTCTGTGAAACTACACAGAGGGACTCCTCCTCTCTGTTTCCAGTCCTGGAAACAAAAAGTACTTTCCTATTCCCCCAGAGGGAATGCAAAACCAGGCTAGCAATCCAACACACAGATCTCCCCTTGATTTCTTCCTCCCACCAATTCCCTGGTGAGTACAGACTCAATTTCCCTGAAGTAAAGAAAAACTTCAACAGGTCTTAAAAGAAAGCTTTATATAAAAAGAAAGAAAAATACATACAAATGTTCTCTCTGTATTTAGATGATATAATACAGGGTCAATTGCTTAAAAGAATATTGAATAAACAGCCTTATTCAAAAAGAAGACAAATCAAAGCACTCCAGCACTTATATTCATGCAAATACCAAAGAAAAGAAACCATATAACTTACTATCTGATCTCTTTGTCCTTACACTTAGAAACAGAAGATTAGAAAGTAGAACTACTTCTCCAAAGCTCAGAGAAAGCAGGCAGGCAGACAAAAGACTCAGACACAAACTCCCTCCACCCAGAGTTGAAAAAATCCGGTTTCCTGATTGGTCCTCTGGTCAGGTGCTTCAGGTGGAAGAGACATTAACCCTTAGCTATCTGTTTATGACAACTGTCCCCTTCCATCTCATGATAATAGCTGGGATGGTCAGGAATTTTCAGGAGACAAATTCTGAGATATTCCTGGAGACATAAAAGCTCAAATTTGATATTTTTAAAGACCGCCCTGAAAAGCAATCATTAAAAAAATATGGACTGAAGGTGACATGTCTGATCTGTACAAAAGAAGACTGTGAGGGGGAAGCTAAAACCCAAGGAAGGGAGCACCAGTATAGGCCAAGCTCCTGTGGCTGTCAGGATTTTAACTCAGAGGTGATACAAGAAGATTGATTGATATCCCATTAATTCAAAATCCATTTGTTATGAGCAGATCAAGGACTAGATTCTCAGGTATGCCAAAATCTGGTGCACCCGGAAGAAGTTGGATTATATCACCTCAGTCCCTAGTCCTGGGTGCCAGTTTGACAGTCAGCACAAATTAGGACAGCTTCTGGGATGGTCTAAATGCCATCAAAACTGTATCAGGAAAGCTTATGCCCAAATAAATTTGTTAGTCTCTGAAGTACCACAAGGACTCCTCGTTGTTTTTATCAAACCTGTAGTTACTCTGTATATAGTAGTATAGCCCTCTCTAACTTGAAGCTATACTACTTAGCAGCACAATTACTTTATGCCATAGCATAAACTGGCCAGTGCCTTGCACACCCCACAGACAGATCAAACAGACCTTTGTTGCAGGCACAGAGGGTGCCCGAGGCAAGCAACAGTGGTTCGTTGCCCAGAGTGCGTAGCGCCAATAAACACACTAGGGTGGAGAAGCAAGCAAAGTTTATTTGAGATCTCAAAGCGGTGCTGGGAGACTTAGCATGCCTCAGATCCAGCACCTCTACACAAGCGGCTTTTCCTTTTTTTTATAAGTTTTTTTTCTCTTTCTTCTCCCCCCCCCTTCTTCCTCCTCCCCCTGTAGCAATTACGTAAGCGCAGGTGCATTAAGTAATCTTGGCCGTGGGCGCTCGTTAGTAAGTTTTCCTTCTGCAAGTTATCTTGTCCTTCTGCTAAAGGTGCACAGGCCTCATTATTTCTGCTTTAGACCAGTTAGAACTGTTGCAACTGATAACGGCTGTTACACCTGGCCTTTTAGGTCGATTAAAGTTCAAACATGGAGGGACTTTTGTCTGCTGATGCCTAAAACCAGGAAGGCTCCATACCCTTGTGGCCTTCCACCCTCCGGAGTTACTTAGGGTTATGCTTAGTGACACCAACACCTTCACTGGCTAAGTCAGCTTGGAAGACAGAAGCTGAAAGGCGCTACACTGATATTAGCTTTAGTGACATAGAGGCAAAAAAAAAAATTAAAATTGAAATGTTTTGTTTCAGCATTTTCTAAAATGAAACATTTTGATTTTTCAATTCAAAACAACTTCCTTTTTTGAAATATCCTTTAATTTCATTTTTAAACATTTAAAAATGCTCAAAACCAAAATGATTCCCTCTCCCCCCACACTTTTTTGATTGCCAGAAAACTGAAAAATCCATTATTCACCCAGCTGCAAAGAAGACACTGCCCACATGAAACTCAGAGAGAGATTGTGACTCCGGAGGACCCCAGTGATCTGGGATAATACTCACACTGCACTATTCTTTTGGATGTTGCAGCCAGCTTCACAGACTTGCCTGGTTAACTTCGCAGGCCAGTGCTGAGAGGAGCAGGTCCATGCCCACCATTCCTCTACTTTGCCGTGATTGCACATCTTGAGATGCCAAGAACATTAACCTCGGTGTCATGGACAAATTCAACTGTGTGTAATTACATTTTGCTGATTAAACAGCCATTGTATTCCCTCCCTTTGTCCCCCCTCCCCCCAGAGATGGCTGCCCTTCAGTGTTGAGGAAAATGATTAGTATTTATGTTGTAAATTCAAAGAGATGGTAAAATCCATAAAGCCCACTGGGATAGATCTGGAGGAAAGGTACTAAATTAATGCAAGATCATTAAGACTATTACCATTCTGATGCCCATGATAGACGATTACTATAGCCTACTTTTAATTTTGTGTCTTCTGGTACCTGTGATGTGAATTTGGATTCTTAATATTATTTTAAATTGTTTGTTTTTGGTTTGCTTTGTGTGTATTTCACATGCTAGTGACTAGAGTATGTACTCTCTACCATCACAGACTGAATGATTTCCATCCTTGTATCTGGTTTTACCAGATCCTAGGCAACCAGCACCATATGTGTCTTATAAGATAATAAGCCCGAGAGGGGATTATTATGGGTTCCTATTGAGATGCAGAATGTATTGAGGAGGCTCCTGTCAGGAGGAAGGATGGGAAATTTCAGGTGGATTTTTCTTCTGAAATTGACCTTTTGAGCTTCATAGACTAAAAGGGGAATCAGAGACCTCCTGCTTATGATCTGCACCTTTCATGTGGTGCATAGTTGGGAGCTCTTTTCAGCACCACTGAAAGGATGACGTGCCAGAGAAAAGCTTCCCATAGGGGAAAAGTCTAGGACATTTTAATTATGATTTTTTTAAAAAGTCACATTATTCATAATGGAAACATCTGAAAGACATGCATGCCACAAACCAGTCTCACTGCTGATTCTACTTGAATACCCATCATTCCTGATAATCTGCCTGGTTAGATATCACATGCCATGGAGGCAGAGGGGGACCAGTCACATCAGTGGAATATACACACTTAATTTCCTGAATCCCATCATAAAATACTGCAGAAATTGTTCTGCCTGATTCTTTCTAACTTGTCCTGACCCAAATCAGGGGCAGCTTGGAAAAGAAATTACATTTAAAATAGGGAAGAAAACAACTTGGAACATTAGACATCTACCTACAGTTATTATTTGAATATTGTTTATATAATCAGGAGTACCTAGAGGCTTTTGACCAATATGGGAGCCCCATTGTGGTGGGCACTGTACAGACACATAGTGAGAGACAGTCCCTGCACCAAAGAGCTTGTATTTGAAATAGACAAGACATGGAAAGGGCACAAAAGCACAGAGAGGTGAAATGACTTGCAAAAGATCATACAGCAAGCCAGAAACTGAACCCAAATTTCTGGAGCCATAGTTCATTGTCTAATCCAGCGGCCCATATTACCATCTATATCTCAATAGCTTTTGTTGCCACACAAACAACTCCCCAGTCTCTCAGAAGGAGCATCATAGCACATTCACCAGTTAATCTGTCCATTCTCCTCCTGTGTGCCACAGAATGTTATGTAATCAAGGCACATGCTACAAAGCTAACTAAGACCAGGTTGACAGTGTTCCAACGCTTTTCAGAGTAAAGGGACTCAAACTGGGATGTGGCAAGAAGAAAATAGATCCTGTCAGAATGGTTGGGTAAATCAAAGAAAGCATTATTATCAAGTAAAGAGCAAAAATTACTCCAGCTGCATCTGCAAATAGGGAAATGAACTGTAGATGTCTATAAGGTATGCCTGTCTAACTTTAGGCTGCTGGCCTCAGCTACAAGCTTTTTGGGGGATTTCTTGGGACTACCTATTAAGTCTGAGGACTTTCAGCCCAGGAAGTGGGTGTGGGGATGACTGTAGTTGCTATAGCCATGAAATAGGCATTGGAAGGAGGGTAACAAAGCGTCCAGATAGGCCACAAAGAAACCTGTTCCATAGTCCACTGTTGTCCAGCTTCCTTTACAGTTGGGGATATATTAATAATATTGTTTTCCTGAATTAAAAGTTTAATTTGTACTTTTTTCTCTCCAAATGACAGAGACCCTCCCTTCCCACCAACCTTAAGGCATTAAGACAAACAGGGATTGGAGGTAGAATTTAGCTGAAGGGGAAAATCTCTGGCTTTTCAATTTCCTTTGAGAGGTGGGTACTGTCTGTGACTTCTGTGCTAAACAGGGATGTCTGTGGCTGCTTGATCAAGCTGTAATTCCCTGCAGCTGCTGGGATGGGTTGGGAGTATCTGTATTGCAGCATACTGGATAATTTTGGGGTGTTTGAGGATGTGCAAGTTGGCAGAATAGTGTGAGGGACCTAAAGCTGATGAGGTTAACGGTGGTAAGAATAATGTGGTGAGGATCATACTGCCACACTGCCACAACTGGATGAATAATACAGGGGTGCCTGCGGCAATTAATATGAAAGAGGGGGAGTTTTTCTGGTTCCTGAATGGGTGTGTGGAATAGACTTGGAAACCATCATAAAACATACAGTGTATCAGCCCCTAGCAACAAACACCAGAGCGGAGGTGATACAAAATGTAAAAGCCCAAACACCCAGAAGAAAAAAAAGCTCCATTGGATTCAAAGGGCTTGATTCTCCTCTCCCTCACATCAGTTTAACAGCAGTGTAGCCCCCTTGACTCCAGCAGAACTTCTGGTTTACAAGTAAGAGGAGAATCAGACCTACAGATTCCCATTTTTCTCAGGTCACTCTTCCCCTTCACTGTCTGTGTAAAGCAGCTGACGGGTTTTTTGCTGGTTCTCCTGGATGCCAGCCATAGCCCCTCAAGTGGTTGCTGGCTTTGAGAGAGTTTTTCCATTTTAAAAGAAAAAATAAATTACATGAATCCGCATACATACTTTAGCTTTCAATTGACAGAAAAGGAGAGAGAGAGAGAGAGAGAGTGCCAGGCTAGTCCATCTACAGCAGACAAGAGAGGGAAGGAGAAAGAGAGAAAAATCGCTTTGGATAGAGCCCAAGATTGGGTGTAGCTTCTTGCTCTCCCCCCTCAGTGATTCTTTCTGTATTTATAGCAGTAAAACTCTGGCTCTGGGAAGAATCTGACATCAAAGCCACCCAGCAAAGAAGGCCAGATTCGCTCATTAATATTCTGAACTGGTGACCCCCGTCTCTTTCTTTCCACCCACTTCTTTCAGTCTCTCTCTCTCCTCCCTTCAGATGGCTGCAGCCCCCTACAGCTGAGTCAGTTCTTCCTCTTTTCCACAGCATTGCAGCACTTCAGCAGAAAGCCAGCAAGGCGTTCTTTCTCTCCTCCCGATTGCTGCATCTCCTCTACAGCATCCACTCTGCTACCCACCTCGCCACCATGGCCAGTACTGTGTCAGGTAGGACCAGCATGGATTTTTTTTTAAGTTAATCTTTTAAAACATCATTATTGTTTGTTTCCAGTGCGGATTTTGCTTTCATGCTGGGAGGGTTCTCTAAGGGACAGACAGCTGATTTGGCAGCATTGTCTTTTTTTCCCCATTTGATGTATGAAAGCTGGGTGGGATTTTTTTTTCCACCTGTATCCACCATTGTAAAACCTGCCAACTTAAAAAATTCCTGACCTTAAAATGTGACACTTGAGATATGCTTAATGCATATCAAATAATATTGCCTGTCAAGTAATATTTTGTGGTCACATCACACAGTAATTTAAAAAAAATCATCTGTTCATTTTTGGAAGAAGGGATGAGGAGGGGCTGGGAATTGCATTTTTACATTGATAAAGACGAGGCACTGTACAAGTGGGTCAAGGAAAGAGACATAAAGAAAAAATTGAAAATTATGCTTACAAAAAATCAAGCTAGCTTTCTGTGCATTCCCAGAGTCTTGCATCCATAGGATGCATTGCTTCATTATAAAGTGCTATAGGGGAGCGGTCCTCTGATGGTGCTGAGTGAAATCCAGTGCTCCAAGGGAAGCCTTTCCTCCTTCCTGCAGTAATACTGGGAATAATAGCATTGCTGCCTCTTGTTTTCCCAGGTTAGGCCCTATCTGGATCTGACATTCAGATTAGCCTGCAGCATGTCAGGTTGTGGCGAGAATGCTGCACCCTTTCTGTGAAACTGGTTCCTAGAGATGGGTCTTGCGGCACCTTGCTGGGGAAGCTGCGCAGGTGGGGGATGAGGGCGGGGTTCACGTGGATGGAACTGGAGCTCAGTAAGGAAGAAAATAAAAGCGCTGATTTACACCTGAACAATGGATGCTTGTTGAGAGTCTTCCAAAAAAAAAAAGTCTCTTTCTTGAAACAGCTCTGATTCCTGTCTATGCTGCGTTACTGAGGAGGGGGCTTTATGAAAGATGAGGAAGGCAAAATAATCATAAAGGGTTGGAATGGAGGAGGAAAGGACAAGCTGTTTCTGTTCCAGACCCTCTCCCCTCCAGAGGACTTGCTGAAAGGAAGACAGAGCAGCCTTTTTTGGTGCATTCATTAGCTTCCCCCTGTGTTCCCTGCAGTGCATATTCTGTTCTTTTCTCCTTTTAAAAAGCCCACTAGAGCCGGGAGTGGGGAAGGAAAAGAGGGCTGGGAGGGGGTGTTGGGGGATGTGTGCAGGGATGCAGCTAATCCAAAGCAGGCTTTGTATATGATTAGGAAACCAAAACTAGCCATTGTTAAAAATGTTTGCCCTTATGCTAGAAAATCTGCAGGCATGGGAGAGGGAGAGAGAGAGCACCTGTGTCATTGAATGTGTGCTAGTGTTTATTCTGAAGGCCGCACCCAACCATCTTGCTCTATTACTGAATTGGTTCTGGTCTAATTTGAATTGCAGGGAGCTCAGCAATCTAAACTAAGATTGTATTGAACCTGACACAAATGAGATGGTGGGTGTGACATGCATAAGTACAGAGCAGAGGAATCAAGAGACAGCAGTATTATAGACGAAGGAGAAGAGAGAAAATGGAAACTGTTGGTATATGACAAAGAGCAAGGCTGAGTCTCATCCCGTGGACTTTGCAGGGGTCAGCTCTCTATTCAATGTTGCACTTACAATAGGAATAGAATGAAGGCTGCAAAGGCAGGAAAAACAGGCAGATTTTGTAAATGAAAGAGAAAGGTCTTTTTCCTTTATTGTTTCTGCTTTATTTCTCTCTTTATCCCAAGCAAAAACAAATCAGTGCTGGAGAGAGAGCAGCTGTAATTGTTTGCAACTGATGCCCAAGGGCTTATATCCCTAGGGAAGATATCCTTGGGTCTGTTAAAATAAACAAATTTCTCAGATGAAAAGGAAACCAGTCATACATGCCCTGCTTCACCAGTTTGTTTCAATTTCTCACCCGCCTCTCTAGGCACTTTCTTCTTGCCACGATTGTCAACTTCAGTGATAAAGCAGTAGAAGCAGCAGCACATGCTCAGTGCAGGCTCAGCTGCAGCAGTGGCCATGCTATGCTGACAGAGGTGGAGCCCTCACACATGCTCTGGTGAATCCTTAGAGAGTCACTGGGACTAAACTATTCCTTTTTGTATAGCCGTAAAGAAGAGTCCAGGCCACACAGCTGTGTCTACTCATCCATCACTGAAAGCCTTGTTTGGGCATATGAACAGGCAAAGGAATATTTGTGACCTCTCCTAGGGATTATGAAATGGTGCAGTATTGTGGAAGCCTTGTGGATTCTTCTTTTTTGATAGATGAGTGCATCTGCTGTGGTGGAACCAGGCTGAATGACTGGTGTCTCTCATTTTGGTATGCACAAGTGGACACCACATGGCACTGGAAAATCCCAGAGGTTTCTCTTCACTAGATGGATGTTGGCATTATATGGCCCTGGTGGTTCCCCATGATCTCTTCTTCTGGACTCTATCAGTGGACACTCTGTACCACTGGCATGTATCTATTATTTTTTAATATTAATGTTGCAATAGCACACACAGGCCCCAATCAGATTCATTCCTATCCATCCTGTCTATGCATCTCCATGGTATCTTTTTAGTTCCTTTAAACATTTCTTTAATGAACTGAGTGTACAAGGCTCATCTTTGAGGTTCCTGTTACAGCTAGCAGGACTTCAGTTTTATAAACCTAGGGAGTAGAATTAAAGGAATAGTCTTTTTAAGCCACTGTATCCAACCAGGATTCCAAATAATTTGAAAATATTTATTTCTCAGTCTATAAACCAGGTCTCCATTAATTGCATATTGCAGAGCTTCTGAAATCCCTCAGATATTTCTAAGGAACCTTCTCTGAGGTATCCAAGCGCTGGTACAGATTTGATGAATGTATTGTTTTAATGAAGTGAATAGACTCTTCTGGAAAGGAAAAGTGAGGACTCAGTGGCATCATGGCTTTGGGGAAGTTTCTGTGAACTCTCCTTCTGAGGAGTAGATATGGGAGTGGTGCAGCACTGGTGTAGGCAGTAGCATTTGGGCTTGGTCATTTTGGAGACAGGGAGCAAGACGCACAGAAGTTTTGCCTTCCTGCTCTGGGTAGGCCCAGAAACCCCCTGATTAATAAACCAAGCTGCATTCCATGAAGTTCAGAAATCTTTTTCTGGTTACTGCCTCTAGTGTGGAATGCCCACTCCTCCTTACTCACCTCCCTGGACATGGGAGAGGTAGGCGAGTTAGTTTGAAATTGAGATGGAAGATGAAAGGGCAAAGATGGAAGGCTGAAGGGGAAATAAAAGCTTTTGGACTTATCTGCTCTACACTTACTGTATCCAGAACAACCCACAATGCTCTGTAAACACCAGTTGTGCACAATCCCAGCCAGCATGTTCACAAGTGTCCAACCCCCCACTTTCTTCTCAGACACAAGAGACAACTATGGACCATCCAGGTGTAAACTGGGTCAAAGGGCTGTTGAGCCAAACTCTTGGGTGAAACTCAAGAGATCCAG
Source organism: Gopherus flavomarginatus (assembly GCF_025201925.1). Lineage (NCBI taxonomy): Eukaryota > Metazoa > Chordata > Testudines > Testudinidae > Gopherus > Gopherus flavomarginatus. Next base: position 49,370,006 of record NC_066627.1, read on the forward strand.
TCAGTCTGAAAAGGTGTTATGGGAATTTGGTGAAGCTCAGCAAGCCTCCAACAGTTTGTCTCCCAGTTCTACTAAAGTTCATTGGAAACTCCATACCTTTCTGACTTCAGCCCTTTGATCTTCTCCCTCCCTTTATGATATGATGCCTCATTCTTTTAGGTTCATGGCAAGGTTTTCATAAAGAGTCTCATCTAATGCAGGATTGAATTTAGGATCACATCTTCAGCTGCATCTGGGAGTGCAAAGGGGCTAAAAAAACAGCCAGGCTTACATGCCTCTTCTGGTGCACTGTAGCATTTCCCAGCTGGGTAACAGCTCCTTAAAGTCCATTATCAGCTGGTGTACTTCAGAGCAGTCCTCTATCCACCTTAAATACTTATATGGCCTCCGTTACCCTAGTATCTGAGCACCTGACAGTCTTTAATTTTCTTATCCTGACTACAACCTTCTGTGGTCAGTCAGTGCTATCATCCCCATTGTACAGATAGGGAACCAAGGTCCAGAGAGACTAAGTGACTTGCTCAAGGTCACACGGGGAGTCTGTGCCAGAGAAGGGACATGAACCAAGGTCTCCCATAGTTCAGGCCAGCAACCTACCCACTGGAATATCCTTCCTCTCTAGGTTCCTGGGTAGCTCCCCATCTCAGCTATAGCTGAGATCTAGTCCTAAATAGGTCCCATATCCACCAAAACCTTGGGTCACCTGCGCCCACTTGGACACCTTGATTTTCCTTTCTCAAGTACCCTACCCCCAAATAGCCTCTTTCCCTCTTCACCTCCCCTTCACTAAGTAGACTTGTGGTTTCTCATTGACTCAGCTGCTGCATCCAGGCCACTTAATCCACCAGACCTGGGCCTCAGTGCTCTGGTCCTTCTCCTTCCATGGCCTCATTGAGAGATAGGCACAAGCTAATTCTTTTATTGGGAGGGCCTAGGCGTTGCTGCACTGGAGCTTGAGTTCTGCTGCTCTCTTTCTCTCCAGTCACTCCGAACAAAGAGAGGTAATCCCAATGGCCCAAACTGCTCTCTCCTTCCCTGAGTCCAGACTGTCCTTCACTATTATGCCTCTCCTGCCTTTCATCCAAATGGCATTGTACTACTTGCTCTCTCAAGGGATGTCTTCAGTCAACTACCATGGCCCCTGTGAACCCACACAAAGGCATTGTCTGAGTCCTGCTTTTGGCACTAGAACCCGATGTGGGGGAGGTAAATAATATTCTGATCCATGCTACACCCCTAGAAGTAGAAATGGAGAGGAAAGCCTTAAGCCCAAATGTACGGGGCCCCCGCATTATGTGGGCACATGGGCCCAAGTTCTTACCTGTGGCCCCACAAGCTCTGTCTCTGTCTCTCATATTCTTTTTCTTTCTGTCTCTCCCTCCTTCTCTGTCTCTCACCAACTCCCATGACAGTTCTGTTTTGCATTATGTCTCTGCTGGGGGATGGGTAATTTTCATCTCTCTTTCCTGAATCATGGTTAGTATGCATGAGTCTTTAGCTCGCCTCCTGGGTGGCACTCTTCAGACTTTCCCCAGAGATCTTAAATAGGTTCCTGACAGCCAGATGCAGTCTCAGAAGTATATGGCTATTACCATATGAAATCCGTGTTTCCAGTGCATTGAATAAATTACTTCCACTGCATGGTCTTTCTTGTGCCTGATAGACACATCCCTGCATGAGGGGTGGTGCAGAGTTGCATTGCCTTGGGAACCTCACCCCTCCTGGATCTCACAGGCGTGCAGGGGGAGCATATCTGGTGTACTGTCCCTTAGGACAATGCAGCATACTTTTATCCCTTCTCTGTGCCTAGCCAGCTTTACTAGCTGGTGCAGCAGTTGGCAGGACTATGAGACAAGGAGAGGAGTTGCTAGAAGTGACTGCATTGATGCTGGCTGCCTGGGCAGGGATCAGAAGTTGAGAGAAGGCTTCTTGTGCCCTCTTCTCCTTGAACATCCAGATGGGGCCCGTCAGACTCTGGCCACATATCAGCAAAACCCGCTCTACAAAACTGTAATTGAAGATCTTCTACATACTCAAACAAGGAGTTCTGGGAAGAGACTGATCTTTATGGCTTGGCCAGTCTCCTGAAGGGTTACAAAAGGCTGATGAATACCTTTGTCACATGGCAGGGTTCAGTAGCTTCCAACACTGTTACATCTCCCTTTTTCTTTTTGAAAGTCAAATACAAATAAAACAAAACATCATGCTAGCTAAAAATAACACACTACTCCTGCAGCCAAGTAATAACACACACATGAAAACTTCAGGAGAAGCAACCCCAAACCCCAGCAGAGGGGTGAGAGGATCATTCTGCCTCTTATTGGACATCTGTCATGACTACTGCCCTAGAACCTCAATTTTTTTTTTTATTACATGACCATTTCTTGTTCTCAAATAGTTCCTTCTCAGGACTGGTTAAGATTTACGCATTATAGCCCTCTTGGGCTCATGATCCTAATAAAGCATTGCAAGTTGTATTGCAGTATTCCGACAATACTAACTATGGATCCCTTGCATTCACCAGGGCTTTTATTTGCTATTTTCACTGTTTTTTTTCTGTTAGCCTCTTGGCTGTGCATAATAAGGGTTTGGTGTGGAGTACCTGAATTCATATATGAAAGAGAATGGCCTAAATAAGATACTCATTAGCTGTGGATCATTATGTGTTATTACCTCATCTGAAATCTCAAGGTGAGCAAACTGCAATTTACCAGGTGTTGCTGCATTGCTGCTTGTTGTGTTGTGCAACAGCTCACTTTAGAACAAGGTATAGTAGTAGTCCATTAATACAGATAATCTTTCCTGTTGAATTCAAATAGATCTCTGTCAGCCTTGGCCTATGACCTGATCAGGAATCTCAAGTAGTTTCACTCGTTCTTTTGCATTCTGTTTCCTGTGGATTTCACAATGTGTTGGGCCAGAGTTGCAGGTGTACCAGGCGTATGCTTGGTGCACCTGAGGAGGGGAGGAGAAGGAAGTGAAGGTAGTTTTAGACTAGTTGTGTTTAAATTCTGGGTGTGGCTGGGGAAGCCTTGAGACTGTGCTGGCTTGTGATTTGTGAATTTCCCTATGCACGCGGAATCCCCAGCTTCCCTAATCAGGCTGTTTTCTGGCATAGGTGCCACAGAAGCAATGCAGCCGAAGATCTGACCATTATCTTATATGACAGTATTCAAACCTCTATAGAAAAGGATATCTCAGACTCTGTTCTTACACTTCTCAATGCCCAGACTGGCATTGTGCCTTATCTAACATAAACATATAGCAACATGTATATGTGTATATATATATATAAATTCCAAAACAAAACACTCCTCTCCGCTGCACACACTTCTGCCTTTAGGGAGAGGATGAGAGAATGAACACATGATAGACATTAGACATATTGCTTAATGCACTTATAACTCTCAGATACTATGGTGATGAGAGCAGTAGAAGAACCTATATATTTAATTGAATAGTAAAATTGAAGGGAAATAGAAGTACATGGAGGCAAAGTGATTCACTCAAGCTCACACGGAAGGTTAGTGACAGAGCTAGGAATAGAACCATGGTCTTCTGCATCCTAGTCCAGCATATTTGTACACTGTAACATGCTACCTCTAATATTTCCTTTACATACCAAAGGCTTTGGGATAGGACAATAGCTGTTTGGATTAATCCCAGTTATATATTTGTTGTGGATCTCCCCAGATAATCTATTTTAGTCTCTGTTTACTATTTAAAAGTGAGGCAGGGGCTGACTAGAGTAGGATCCCCAGGAATTGACTTTGTTAGAGAAATATTTAAAAATGTGTGAGTGTTGTAGCTAATATTAATGGCAAAGAGCAGGAGTGAATACACGGCAATCATACTAGAGTACACTAGGGGGAACTCCGGGGTGAGTCGGTTGACAGAAAGCAAGGTGGTGGCTCTTCTGACCATCTTAGCAGCTCTGTTTGAATGAAAATCCAGTTAACTCCTCTTCCCTGCTTGTTTACTTCACTCAGAATACAATAGGGAGAGAGTCATTTTGTTCATGCAACATACACGGTGCACATGCAGGTTTGCACAAGGGGTTTATCAAAGGGTTGTGCCAGTCATGTAATGAGATATGAATGGAGCAGAATCAGAGCATAACTGAATTGCCTATATCCACAGGAGCTCAGAGACCAACTGCACACTTTTTGTGGTAAGGTTGTGGCATCAAAGGGCTGTGAAGGCATTGTTCTCTGAAGGCAAGGGGACATAAGGATGCCCTGCACTTTGTGAGATCAGGCTCTTCATTTTGTGATGTGTTTTCTGTGGCTTTTACATTGTTTGTTCACTTACTAATTTGCAAAACTCATCCATTCGCAATGGATCACCCCAGTGATATGTGTGAAGCAAAAACATTCTGCTGCTTAGTGATGAAATCTATAGCCAGGCTTAATGAACTTCTTTCATATTCTTGTATTACAGCTGTCAGTCTAAAGGAAAAGTAAAATGTTGTCTATTTCTGCCTTGGAAGGGCATCTACAAACTACTGTTTGTAATAACGTCTTCCATTGTAGTCAGAGTAAGAGCCTTGCGTGCCACCTCCATGACATTTCCAATCTCACCAAGACTCAAAGTGAGGTCCCAAAAGAGATGCTATTTGCATGTGCATTTTCTGCTCTCTGTGTTGGTTATTGGCTTTCTGATCCTTAAATCTATAAAAATGATTTAAAGTGAATGGTTGGAAGCCTTCCTGCCTTAATTTACACACATACATAATATCAATGCTAACTCAGCTGACTTTGTTGTTCCTTTAAAATCTAATGGAAGCAGGAAAATGCAAATGGGTGACTAATTGGAGAGCTCCACCTGCTTCTACCCAGCTATTTAAAAAATGTGTAAAAATGTGCTCTTATAATCACACAATCCTATTTTAAATAACAAGCCTGTGGTACAGTGCCCTGACCAGCAAACTGTAAAATGTGGGTGCAATGGGTGTATCCACAAAATATGTATGTGCCCTTTTGTCATGGTATAATTCTCCACTCTGAACCTTAGCGTACAAAAGATGGGGTACCAGCATGAATTCCTCTAAGCTTAATTACCAGCTTAGAACCTGTAGCGCTGCCACCAACCAGGAATTCCACTGCCTGGTACACTCTGGTCTCCCCAAAACCTTGCCCGGGGACCCCCAAGCCCCAGTCCCTCTGGATCTTGACACAAGGAAAGTAAACCCTTTCCCCCCGTTGCCTCTCCCAGGCTTCCCCTCCCTGGGTTACCCTGGAAGATCACTGTGATTCAAAGTCCTTGAATCTTTAAACAGAGAGGAAAATTCACCTTTCCCCCTCCTTCTCTCTCCCCCTCCCAGATTCTCCCTGAGAGAGAAAGTAATCCTAACACAGAGAGAAATTAGCCTTTCTCCCTACCAATTCCCTGGTGGATCCAGACCCAGTCCCCTGGGGTCTCACTAGTATAAAAAAAAACAATCAGGTTCTTAAACAAGAAAAAGCTTTTAATAAAAGAAAGAAAAAACAGTAAAAATTATCTTTGTAAATTTAAGATGGAATATGTTACAGGGTCTTTCAGCTATAGACACTGGGAATACCCTCCCAGCCTAAGTATTCAAGTACAAATTAAAATCCTTTCAGCAAAATACAAATTTGAACTCCTCCCAGCCAAATACACATTTGCAAATAAAGAAAACAAACATAAGCGTAACTTGCTTTCTCTACCTAGCACTCACTATTTTGAATCTATAAGAACCTGTATCAGGGGGATTGGAGAGAAACCTGGTTGCACATCTGGTCCCTCTGAGCCCCCAGAGTGAACAACCACCAAACACTAACAGCACACACACAAACTTCCTTCCCTCAAGATTTGAAAGTATCCTGTCCCCTGATTGCTCCTCTGGTCAGGTGACAGCCAGGCTCACTGTTCTTGTTAACCCTTTCCAGGCAAAAGAGATATGAAGCACTTTTGTTCTATTAACTCTTCCTTATCTGTTTATGACACCTTTATACCCACAACCCCTCACATTTATGTGCACAAAAGGGGAATTAGTACATACAAATAAGTAGGTGCACAATTGCTGGCCCAATTTGCATACAGCTATATCAAAATGTGTATAAACCTCATTACACTAGAATTTGGAAGTGTTGGCCTTTTAGTCTCCTGGATACTGTAAGCAGGTTCTTTCTGAAGCAACTGTGAATTAGAAATATTCCTGCTCCAGGAGACCTTGGCTCTGCCTTCTAAGTGGTGGCTGAGAGGGCAGTTTCCTTCCTTTTGTTTGGTGAATTGTAAATTCTTCCCCAGCTGATTAATGGAGATGTATCATGGTATCATGTATACCTGTGGTCCGTGGACCCCTGGGGTCCATAGAATATGTCTTAGATTTCCAAATTTGAAATATTTTAGGGGTCTGCAAATGAAAAAAGGCTGAAACCACTGCTGTATACATATTCCAAAAAAGCCTGACACTGAATAATGGAACTACCTGTATGAAGGGGTTCACTCCAGAAATTTGATCACACAGTGGAGACCATTTAAGTGAGCCGCAGACTGCTGGATTCCCATTCCTTATTTAGGATTGAGAGCTACAGAATTCTGGCTGCATTGTTCATTCTCTTGGCTGCAGTAACAGTTTGTGAAGACTGAGTTATTCATCTGAATTGAGTTTGTGTGAGTGAATGAGAGGGAGAGAAATTTGACACCAGCCTACATCTAGTACAGGTGAAGCGGGAGATCACGTTCCAGCAACTATAAGAGAACAGCAATTATTATTTATTAATTTGCTTATTTTTTTGTACTGTCCAAAATTTACTAGGCCCTCTCCAAAAATAATAGAAGGCCTGATCCCTTCCCTGAAGTGCTTACATTCCTTAAAAAAAAAACACAAAACAAGGCCGAGAAAAGGAAGATAGGGAAAGGAGGACAACAAACAAGTTTGAGGGCCAAGGGGTGACTGGCCATAGAATCACAGGGTTAGAAGGGACCACAAGATGCAGAATTTGTGTCTAAACCATCCAAGACAGATGACTATCCAGCCTCCTTTTGAAAACATCCAGTGGAGGAGCTTCCACAACCTCCCCAGGCCTCTGTTCCATTGGCCTACTGCTCATACAGTTAGAAAGCTTTTCCTGAGATTTAATCTAAATCTGCTGTGCTGTAGTTTGAACCCATTGCCTCTTGTTCTCTCTTGCCAGAGGGCAGGACAACTTTTCTCCATCTTTTTATGGCATCCTTTCAAGTATTTGAAGACCATGATCATGTCTCTCCATAATCTCCTCTTTTCCAAATTAAACATACCAAGTTCCTTCAGCCTTTGCTCATATGGACTGGATTCCATCCCTTCGATCATCTTTGTCGCTAGCCTCTGGATCCTTTCCAGTTTTTCTACATCCTTTCCATACATTGGTGACCAAAATTGGACATAGTACTTCAGGTAAGACCAAACAGTGCCAAGTAGAGCGGTACTGTTGCCTTCCATGACTTCCATGCTATACCTCTGTAATGCAACCTAAAATTGCATTTCTTTTTTTACAACGGCATCACATTGCTGATTCACGTTGAGGTTGTGACCCACCAGAACTCCCAGATCCTTCTCAGCAGTGCTGATGCCAAGCCAGTTATCCTCCATTTTGTATTTGTGCATTTGATTTTTCTTCCATAAGTGTAACACTTTACATTTGTCTTTGTTGAATTTCATTTTACTGTCTATAGCCCAGTTCTCCAATTTATCAAGATCCTTCTAAATTTTAGTTCTAGCCTCCAAAGTGTTGGCAGCCCCCGCTGGCTTTGTGTCATCTGCAAATTTGATCGGTGTGCTCTGTATTCCTATATCCAGGTCATCAATAAAGATGTTAAACACCAGACACAGAACAGATCCCTGTGGAACCCCACTTGAGACCTCCCTCCAATATGACATCTTTCCATTAATAGTTACTCTTTGTTTGCGGTTGTTTAACCAATTATGTCCTGGTAATACACAGTTCTAATACCTAGTGTTTTATAGCTTTATAATGTAAGATGCATAGAGAATCCCAAGCTACCCACTAGCCATTCCATGATAGTCACTAGGAGGCATTGCTGTCCCCTTCACTAGACAAACCCTGCCAGTCGCCTCTCTGATACATGCCATAATGGATCATCGTGCATGTTGCCCATTAAATAGACCCTGCTGGGCCATCCCTGTGCTGGGCAGCTTAATTGCTGTGTGTTTTTCCCTTTGCTGACCTCTGCACTGTGCTCAGAGACTGTAAATTCTAACCTGGGAGAGTGTGTGGGTGCTGATCCCAGGGCCTGTTCAAATACAAAAGGTGGGAGGCTTGAAATCTAAAGCAGGCTTTGCAATTATCAGAGAGATAATTTTGCATCCTTGTGCAGACACATGACATATTCTTCTGCTGCTTCCCCCCAGCCTGCTGCTTATTCCCTCTCTCATCTGGGTATGCTGCCAAGCAAATTCCACTAAAACTGTAGAAAGATACAAAGGATTGCAGAACACAAAAGAAACATGGTCTAGCTGGAACACACAGTTTGCCAGGAAAGTTCTTTAACTGTCTGCATGCTGATCTTGGAAAAGCTACAGAAGAGTCTCCCAAAGGGAATGGGAGAAACCACTTCCTGGACAGCTTGAATATCTGATTGGGCAAATACTAGCAATGAGTTGTAGGGATCAAATCTGTGGGGTGGGGGAGAGTGGGCTAGGTGATCAGCTGGTCTGTCTCTCTCTGTCTCCTAGGAGTCTATGACATGTGAGAATGAAAGAGAGGGGTTTGTTAGAAAGAGGATGTCTGTGCAACAGACATATAGAAGTAGAAGACAGAGAGCAGTAACTTTATATCAGTAACAGCTGTTCCACTGTCCTGCCACATCCTTCAATCCCACTGCATGTGAGCAGGAGAGTTTAGAAGGTGACATAAGAATGAAACATAGGAGAGAAGAAGGACATGGAGGGGACACCAAGAGAAGAGTAAAGGCTTGTCTGCTCACAAAACGTTTACCAATTTAATGATATAGGTAATGCAGCATAACAAAGGAACTGCAATTTGTGTGTGTGCATTTTCTCCTCTCTGAGTCGGTTATTGGCTTTCTGATCCTTAAATCTATAAAAGCATTTAAAGTGAAGGCTGGAAGCTATCTTGCCTTAATTTGTACACATATATAATATCAATGTTAACTCAGCTGACCTTGTCATTCCTTCAAAACCTAGTGGAAGCTGGAAAATACAAATGGGTGACTAAGTAGAGAGCTCCATCTGCTTCTAACGCAATCCTGTGTGCATGCTTGTTACCCTGAATAGCAAACCATCAAATGTGGGTGCAATAGGTGTGTCCAAAAATGTATGTGCCCATTATACCCACAAAACCTCACATTTATGTGCACAAAAGGAGAATTTGTACATGCAAATAAGTAGGTGCAAAATTGCCATCCCAATTTGCACGCAGCTATATCAAAATGAGAGGTTTAGTAACTCCATTACGCTAGCATTTAGAATTGTTGGTCTTTTGGCCCCCTGGAAATTATTTCTGAACAGATGTGAATTAGAAATATTCCTGCTTTGGGAGGCTTGGCTTGCCTTTATGGACATGCTATTCTTTATTCTTTGAGGAATAAAAGTGCAATTCCCCATAGCGTGGATGCAATTATATCAATATAAAGGTTCCGTAAGGGAATAGGAATAAGCTATCCTACTATAGGCACCAAAGCTGCATCCCCAGTAGGTGCTGAACTGATTAACTATTTTATTAGACTCTCACAGCCCTAACCAGAATAGTTAAATCCATACAAAACCTGTGTGTAGACCAGGTCTACAAGAGGGAAAAGGGAACAGAAAGAGGAGTGAACGAAATCAGAGAACTGTTCAGTAAAATGCACAAATAGAGCTTCCGTCCCACTTCTGAGCTCCAGTAAGTGTCTGGTTTGTACCAAGAAGGAGGTAGGTGTGAATAAGTCTGGCCTCTGTACAGGAGATATTTCCATGCCCTTGCTCTATAGAAAGACAGCCCTGTAACACCAGTTTAAACTGCTCTTGGTGGAAAGGTGGATGCTAACTCCATTTTGGATGCTGAAAAAGAATATGTGTGTGTTTGCTGACCAAGAGTGTTACTATGGATAAAAGGGCTTGGAGCAGACCCCAAAACCCTTCCATCCCTGAAGCAGCCTCATTCACTCCTCTCCATGTTTCAGAAATCACTCTAATTCTGGGTTTGCCAGGGGCTCCTCTGCATTGGGCATGACCTAGATTGCCTGGATGGTGCTGTTCTATATGCATACCTAATGTTTGCACAATTAGCACGTGTGAATGTTCATGCACACGCAGTACACAGATTCTCTTCAGAAATCTTGGGGTCAGATCTCCAAGTTTAGATGAGTTGTGCTTGCTGCAGGACCTGTGGGGAATGGGAAGAAGCCACCCTTTCATTCTCCAAACCTGAGGCTGACTGGGGACTGAATCAACCCTGGTTTAACTTAAAGCAGCTCCAGCTTTGGACACACCATCTCCTGTTCCTCTCAGCCCACCACAGAACATGAGTGGGAGGAGGAACAGTAAGTGGCATAAAACCCTAACTTATATTAGAGGAATCCCCAGCTGCCCTATTGGTGCAGCTAGCTTCTCAGTCTCCTTTGCACTTCCAGAATAGCACAACGGGGATGGCACCAGGGACCATCTGTTTGTGGTGCCTCTGCTAACCTAACTGTACTACTCTCCATTGGCTTCTTCCTAGGTCTGTCTGGGAGCTGCTGGAGTGCAGTGGGGAGGGAATCTGTCAGAAAATGACACAAGGCTTTGTGAAATTTCCCCATCTCCTGGCAAGATGACTAAACCCTTCTGGGGAGCCAGGCCTGTGCTGTCCCTCCCTTCTTGCTAGTATTCTGCCATGCTAGCTTGCTGTCACTGGTAACCAGCAGGCCATTGCATGAGTCTTATTTTAAAATCCAAGCCACTGTGTGTCTGTAACTGTCCAGGCTTGCTGCTGTTTCAGGTATCAGGCAGGCAAAACAGCCATGTGTTCATTCACTTGACTGAGAATCTGGGCTCCTTAAAATGGAATTTAAAGAATAACCCAATTTTAAACTTCGGGTGTTTCTAACCCCATTGAAAATCTGGGGAAAGCTGGCTAGTGTGAGTCACTGCTCTGGGCCTCCTGCACTTTGTAGAGACAGAACGGAGTCTAAGGAATGTGCCACATGGCAAGGAGGGGGCTATGGGCTGCCCCGCTCCAAGTAGTCCAGGACTTTACACTGAGGCCATTCTAGATTCCAAAGATCATTGGAATCATTAGACAGTCTCATCTGGATGTGGCTTACTTATGTTGCTTTAAGCTCCCCTTTATCTCTGCCCTGTTAATGAGCAGTCAGCATGTGGTACCCTTACCCACCCGAGGTGTTTTCACCTCAGGGCTGACAGAACTCTCTGGAAGCAATTGTTCCAGCCTCTGGGACTAATAGTTGGGAGGCCAGCGTTAGCCAGTTTGCGGACGGGAGAGCAGGGAAGGAAACTCCAAATGGAATGGGTCCAGCTGCTGAAAGGGAGAAGCTGTATCCTGCAAGAGTCTGAAGGGAGACCAGGAAATTGGCTTTGTGGAGACAGAGTAAAGCTCAGATAACCAAACACAAGGCAAGGAGACTTAAAGATTTGTTTGGATCCCCATATATTCATCCCCTCATCAAGAGATGAAGTGCTGTGTGCGCTCTGCGGGTTAGAACATGGGGGCTGGAAAGCAGGACTCCTTCATTCTATATGTGGCTCTGGGATGGGAGTGTGACCTAGTGATTAGAGAAGGGGACTGGGAGTGAGGACTCTTCTGTTGTTCTATCCCTACCTTTGTGTGACCTTGGGCAAGTCACTTACTGTTGCCATGTCTCCATTTCAAACTTCTGGAGAATGGGGATAGTCCTGCGCAACTCCAAAGTGAGGCTCAGTTACTGTTTGTAAAGGACTTTGAGAGCCTTGGGTAGAAGGTTGTGGAGAGGAGTAAAGTATCATTCTGACAGCCTGGAAGCCACATAGTGGACTTTGAATATCCCCTCTAGTTCACAAGTGATTATTTCTGACCCACCTATTGGTTCCAGAGACAGTCCCAGCTCCTGCCGTACTGGGCTGAACTGATCCAGTTTGCCCTCTTTTCGGGTTTAGTTCAAAGCTGTAGGTGTAGGGAAACCAGTTGTGCTAGTGCATGCATTACCATTCTTATCTCGTTCAGAGGCTGGCCAGCCATAGCTGTGGAGTGGTGCTGAATGGACAGCTCCACTGTCCAATCATGCCTATCGCACTAAGCTCTTTTGCCTCCTCCAACAGGCAGATCTGAGTAATAACAAGGCTAGATCTATGCTGGGGTGTGATTCCCAGCCCACATACACATACTCAGGGCAGCTCGATGAGACATACTGCAAGTATACATAGCAGTGTAGCCGCAGTGGCATGAGTAGCAGCAGCATGGCTTAGCCAAGGCGGGCTTCTGCTCAGCACAGCTAATCTGCCACTGCCCATGCTACCACAGCTACACCATGACTGATACAGGCGCCAGGCCTCATCAGGCTAGTACAAGTATGTGTATGCGAGCTGGGAATCACGCCCCCTAGTGCATTGTATAGATACAGCCTTAGAGCATATTGATTTGGTACCCATACAGCAAGGAGAAAATGCCTCTAAGAGCAGAGGGATTTCCACCACTTCCCCTTTATACTCCCATTGTTTTCTCCACACTGCTTTGCTCCAAGATATTATTCCAGCAGAAGGGCTTGACTTGTTCTTTGTTGAGTAGCAAGAGACAAACCACAGGTCATAGCTCCTCCGATTTTTCCCCAGTGGCTCCCCCCCACACACATACACACTTGCTGAGCCCTCCAAAGCTAAGAGCCTCCTGCTCCCCTCCCCTGACCTGTGCGTCTGGATTCTGTTAATTGCCTCTGGTAGCTGGCGCCGGGATGGAGCTGCAGAGTCTCAAGTGCCAGGAGATGTTCACACACGGCGTTCCCAGCTCATTAGGCTGCTGGCAGCAGCTCGACTAACCAATGTCCTTTTGTCCTCTTGCTCCTTTTCATTGTAATTGACAGAAAGAGCCAATTTGCAGAAGGGAGTAGGGAAGGAAAGCTCCAAATGGAATGGGTGCAGCTGGTGAACACTGGGTTAGAACTGCTGAAAAGAAGAAGCTGTATCTTGCAAGAGTCTGAAGGTAGACCAGGAAACTGGCTCTGTGGAGACAGAGTAAAGCTTAGATAACCAAACACAAAAAAATGAGAGTTACCAGCCAGTGGAATCAGTGTGCAATGCACCAGGGCTCTCTGTTAATTCCTCTCTATCACACACAGCTCCTGAGGTAGATGTGGAAGTAAAGGCCTCATGGTCTGGTTTGTTTCTGTTACAATGATAAATTCTTTTACCATAGCCAAGTGGGTGCTCCTTTTGGGTTCATTGGCAGCACTAAGGTACAACAGCCACACCATGGCAATAGTGTGACACTGAATGGCTGCTGAAACAGTATGCCCTGGAATGGTTTGAAACCTACTTACTTTCAATAAAATATTCAAACATGTATGTCCAAATTACACTGTCGCATCTGCCAGCAAAAGTCCACAGGTCTCAGTGTCTAGCCAGATGCTTGAAATCACAAGAAACTGACCCACCTTTCCTAATCCCCACGTAAAATCCTTGCTCAGTCTGCCAGAAAGGGTGAGGTATACTTTCTCCAAAAGGAAGAGATGGGAAAGGCCAAAGATTTAACAGTGCCTGGACCCCCTGCAGTCGTAAGAGAATGACACACTTGATCCTCCTGGAAGATCCTTGCTCAATTTGCCAGAAAAAAGAGGAAAAGATCCCTGCTAAAATGCTCAGGGGAAAATTTCTTCCCAGTCCTAGTTTCAGGAGGAGCATGCTAAGCCTGCACATTAAAGCAACAAGACACTATGCCTGCATCTTCAGGGGACAGAAAATCCAAAATGTCCATGGAGAACAGCCCAAATCCTCTGTTCTCCCCAGTTACAGAGGGCCCAGATTGACCAGAAGGACAAGATGTACCTTGAAAGAACAAGCTTTCTTTGCAGGAAAGGGCAGGTTGAAATAAGAACTTACCCCCTATATATATTTTTCTTTCAGGCACGTACTGTCTTTCTCCTGGTGTCACCTGCTAGCCATGTGCTGTTACAGTTGCACAGCCTGTAGGAAATAGATCAGCTCCTCAGCTTGGTGGTTCTGAGCTTACTAGTGCCCCATGAAGCACTCTTGGGTGGTTCTCAAAGCTGCCTCTGTCATAATGGTGAAGCATCTATCAGTCACCAAGCAGTGATGCTTGCTGCTGGCTCTTGCCCAGTATAGGGGTCTCATAAGATTTCCAAAAGCTTTTTTGATGAGCTAAATTAAAACAACCACTACCTGCCCCTCTCTGCACCTTGCATTGCTGCAGCAAGCTGGTCTTTTCTGGGGTAAATTTAAACATGATCAGCCTTGTCTTTGGTATTAGACCTGGAAGGGCTTGTAAAGTGACTGGGAGAAATCTGAGCAGTGGGGGCTGTGGGGTAGCAAAGGCGGAGCTGCAGCCAGGGAAAGGAAGTAAACAACACAAGTACAAAAGAACCACATGGCAGTGAGGTGCGAGTATGTTCCTCTTATGTCCTTAGTACTGTCCTGTACCTGTCACCTTTCCAAACACTTGTGCCAGGGGGAAGACGGCGGATCAAGGTGGGAGACTGGGAAGTGAGGTGTCCATGAGGGGACATGGTAAACAGTGTGACAGGGTTAGAAAATGAGTGCCTTAGCGCTGGAGCTCCTCTAAAACCTCTCCCAGACAAATCTCTAATGAGCCTCTTCCTACCCTACAAGGTTACATAGCTGACTCAGCAGAGTGAAGGGATCTTGGTACTTTGTAGAGGCCTGAAGTGTACTTCAGCAGTGGCATTCCCCTGTTAGCCCTACAGAGAGCGGCCGGTTCATCACTGCACACTCACTGAGGTCATTGTGGCTCCTTTGTATCCTGCATACAAGCAAGGTGGGAGTAGCCCACTGCCAGGGAGACCAGAGGCTGCAACACGTTGGTCCTGATGGCAGGACCCTAGGAACAGCCACTCCTGGGGTTTGCATAATTCTCCTTTTTGTTAATAAAATCCAACCCCAGAAGGCTGTGTACTTTCTGGCTCCCAACAACTAGTGTTCTTTGTCTGCATCTGAGTGATGCCTCCATCGGTCTACATGTTCTTCCCACCATGCCCCTGATGATTTGACCATTGTATTAGCAGCGGAGTCTAGTGGGCAGGGGAGGAGCTATGGGTCAAGATTCAAAGGTTCTACCCTGAAGCGTGCCACTGCCTTGCTGTCAAACCTTTAGGCAAGTGCTATATTTCGGTTTCCCCAGCTGTAAAATGGAGATAATGCACCTCTACCTCAATATAATGCTGTCCTTGGGAGCCAAAAAATCTTACCGTGTTATAGGTGAGACCGCATTATATCGAACTTGATTTGATCTGCTGGAGTGTCCAGCCCTGCCCCCCCAGAGCGCTGCTTTACCGCGTTCTATCCGAATTCTTGTTATATTAGGTCACGTTATTTCGAGTTAGAGGTGTGCTTCCTCATCTGGCCATGGTGCAGTGAGGGTTAATTAACTCTAATTAGGGAAAAGGGCACGTAGAAGTATTAAGTACTGTTTGCTATATTTTGCGTTGATTCATCTGGTTCACTCCAAGAGCTCATCTCTGTACAGGGAGGAAAGAGTTAAACTCAAAAAATGTGGGTGCCGGCTGTGCTGGGAAAGCAGACTCTGCAGACTGTGCATGTTTTGTTCTGATTAGGGCAGCAGCTTAGTGTGTTCATTGCCACTGGGGACTGCTGCAGCTGCAACCTTCTGTCGCAGAATGGCGAATGAAGCCTATGCTAGCAGCAGCCCTGCGGCTGAGCCAGAAAGGATCATGTATCCCAACCTCGCTCTCAGACAGTTGTGAGGAGGGAGAAACAGGCAGGTTTCACCATCATTGCAGACCAGTAGCAACCTTCCCTGAAAGGGGCGGGGTTCCTAGGGTAATGACAGGATCCATTTAAATCATCTCTAATCTACTGCTGAGATACAGGACTGGAACAGCTGCAGAAGAGATGCTGCCGCACTGGAAAGTCAGAGGTGCAGGGATCTCCACTGTGCGCCTGCCACCCTCCCAGGCTCTTGGCTTCACCATGTGCTGAATCAGCGTTCTTTTTTTGTGGGTCAGTGCCTCCAGCAGGAGTCCCTTTTCCTGGGACTGTCATGACCCATGTGACAGGTGGACCTGCCACAAAGACGGAGAGTGGCACGATGGTGGTTCAGTGGACAACTCTTATCTTGCAAAACTTAGGGTCATTGACAATCCTGCATATCCGAGCTAGAAGGTCAGAGGCACAGTAGTACCCCTAGATGTGGTGAGTTTCGTCCTCAATGTTACCCAGTTAACCTATGGCAACCCTCTTTACATCATCAAATTACCAACCAGGCAACCCTTAGCATCACTCAGTCTCTGTTGCCCTGAGTCCAGAGCTCTGTCCCTGGGCTGTGGCTTCAGGACACAGCGAGAGCCAGGTTTGTGTTAACTTTCATTCACCCTGCAAGCTATAATTAAAAGCCATTTACATGCATCATGGGTCCAGTGCTCAGCAGCGCTTCATGGACCCAAATTTCCCTTGGTTCCCCACAAACCTGACCATATCTCTTCTTTTCATTGTAAATTACTGATTGACATCAGAAATGCAGGATCATAAAACTGAGGGGACCCTCTCTACAGGCTGCAGGGTTTGCCCCACCAAAGGTCAAGTACCATTTATAGGCACTGATCAGCGATGTTTCAGTGGTGCTTTTAAAATGTCATTCTTAATCAGTGAGTCTGGAACTGTTTAGGGGAGGTATCTGGGCAGCCTTCACTGTGTAGTTATTTATAAATGCTGGAATTCACCAGCTCCCAACCTGCTTTTCTTGCAATTGGGGGCAAGATTCCTCCTGGGTGATTCAGACCTGCAGAGACCATAAAACACCTTTAAGGCATCTCCCTGTGTAGCTTACTGTACCGCCAGCGGATGTGGGAGACGCTTGTACAGCTTGCATCTGGCTATTTGGAAAGGCCTTCAGAGAGTCCAATAGCCCCAAATGGGTCTCTGTGTATCCCTCTGCTTCCTTCCCCGAGAGAGCCCTGAGATTGCCAGTAGACCTTTCCACTCATTGCTGTTTCTTTCTTTTCAGCCTACAAGGAGAAAATGAAGGAGCTGTCCTTGCTCTCACTGATCTGCTCCTGTTTCCACACTCAGCCGCACCCCAATACCATCTACCAGTATGGAGGTAAATGACATATGCGAAGAAGCTCTTGTAGATCCAATCTGCAGGCAGCTTCTGTAAACCTTGGAGGACTTCAATACATTAGGCTGGGACCCTGACTTGGAGGAGAGACCATTTTCATGTTCTGACCCAAGTTTTCTGTATTACTGGAGCATGGTATTTTGGTCCACTTCCTTAGAATAGTTTATTAACATGTGACCTACATTTACCCACAAAGAAAGTGTATGACTATTACCAAACAGCACGATTACATATCCTGGGATATGATTCTTGATCTTATCAGCAGTATGGCCTTTCTGTGGCTGCCATCAGCTATGCTGTACTTATTCTATGGCTGTAAGATTAATTGCATTAGCAACACAACACATTTCTTTATACAGTTCCTGTGAAAAGCCCCTGAATGGGCAGAGAGAAAGATGCTGCTGCTGGGTCTTTCAGATAAAATGTAAGACCAAGGTATTGACCTCCTGTGGTCACCAAAGGCCTCATGGTTCTTTCATAAGAGCAGGGAAGTTAATTCTGGTGTCCTGGCCGAATTCCAACATGGGTAATTCCATTCTACCTCCCAAAATTCCCCCTGCAGGTTCAGCTGAATCCCTGAATCGCCTTCACTTTCTGACCACTACTGCCTACTGTTGCTCTGCACCGTAACATTTGACAGTGATGCTCCTACTTCTAGGCTGTACAGTGTCATTGTCCCTTTTACCAGCAATTAATGATTGACTTCAAATTCTCACCTCTCTGAAACCCTCCAGCAGAGACTCAAGTGACAATACACCCCATTTAGAAGCATATCATCACAACCACGTCTCACTGGGTGATCACAGCTTCAGGGCTTCTTCAAGGTGCCTTTATCAAATTAGCCCTTTCATGAGTGTCCCATAGTCCATCAAGTGCTTCTGTTCTTCTTTCACAGACATGGAGGTGAAACAGCTGGACAAAAGGGCATCTGGCCAGAGTTTTGAAGTGATCCTGAAGTCCCCTTCGGACTTGTCCCCTGAGAGTCCAGTCCTCTCTTCTCCTCCTAAGAAGAAGGACCTGTCCCTGGAGGAGCTGCAGAAGAGGCTGGAGGCTGCAGAGGAGAGGAGGAAGGTAACAGGATATTCCAGGGAAATGCTAACTCACATGACCAATCATGTTTTAACCACGCCCCCCAGGTGACCCCAATTCATAATTGGGGGCAGAAAAACTGAAACAGTGCTGGAGGTGAACAACACCACTGATTTTACTTAGGAGTCATATCTTGTGATTGGTAATAGTGCTGTGTTTTCTTGTTCAACCTCCAGTTGTTAGGTTTGATGTAGAAATCACTGGATGAAATTCTCTAGCCTGTGTTATGCAGGGAGTTAGAACAGATGATCACATTGGTCCCTTCTGGCCATAAAATCTGTGGATCTATGGAATCCTGTGGTCCTCTGGTTTAGATTTTCATATAGTATTATATGTGTGATGCTATGCTGCTGCAGAATGAAAATCTCTACGACTAGCTCTCCATATAAGAGATAAAAATATAAGCCACACATCCAATAAAGCTTAGAATCAGTGCCTTTTGCACCATGTCATTGCTTTTTAACAGCTGGCATTGCTATTTTTGCACTTCATTTATGAGCATAATTTAAAGTCTTAATGGAGAAAAATTTTGGACAATTAGAGAAACTATAAAGAGAAGCAAACCACAACACTACAAAAATTGGTGGGTAAGAGCAGAAGAAGAGGCAGTTTAATGTATAGGGGCAGATTTCCAGAGGAGTCTCTACATAGCTTGCAAATTGCACCAACAGTGTTGCTCACACAGCAAAGATATAATTTCGGATGTTTAACATCTACCTGCCTGAAATGCAGGTACAAATGTAGAGGTTTGAAAATGTGTTCCATGTGATCTAGAAAGGATTTGTGGGTGAGGAGAACATGGTCACAGTATCTAAATATCATCTAATGGATGGAGGGGGGTAGCCACATTAATGCAAGATGGTTGGACAGAAAGCAATGGTCAAAACCTTAAGAGGGGCAGATAAGTTTAGAGTAAATATTGAGTGGAAATCCTATAACAGAACTGTTAGGTTTTGGACAGACACCCAAAGGAGGTGGTTGTGGTACATCCAGGAAGACATTCCAGATCAGATCAAGGAAGTTTCTCTGCGACAAGGGACATGAAGTGTTCCTTTCACAAACACACACCCCTGATCTGTTGGCTACCCACAGACCCAAGAGGCCCAAGTGCTGAAGCAGCTGGCGGAGAAGCGGGAGCACGAACGGGAGGTGCTGCACAAGGCCCTGGAGGAGAACAATAACTTCAGCCGGCTGGCTGAGGAGAAGCTCAACTACAAGATGGAGCTGAGCAAGGAGATCCGCGAAGCTCACCTAGCTGCCTTGAGGGAGCGACTGCGTGAGAAGGCAAGTGCTAGATTCCCATGTCCAGGCACACCTAGAGAATGGGCAGGGCAAGGACGCCTGCCTATATTATAGTGGCTACTGGTACCAAAGCCTGTGCCTAGCAGGTCTGCTGACCTCAAACGCAGCTAGGATGATCACCACGAGAGCAGAGCTTTGGATACAATCTGCATCTTCTGCACCACCATTTTCCTAGGTTAGCTTGTGCAACTCTCCCTCCTCAAGGTGTCCAATGTGCTCTCCCCACCCCTTCGCTCTGGAGCCCTCCTTCCCAGTTTTCTCTCTCTCTCTCGCTGCCTCATACCATCTTGTTTTGGGTTTTGGAGGGTGGTGGGACTCTGTACTTGGCTGTGTGAAAGTGTGTATTGAGGTTTGGGCTCTTTCTTGCCACATCTGACCTCTCCTCCCTCAGAACAGGTACTAAGAGAGTTCTTCAGCAGTAGCTTAGGATGCCATGAGATGGAGAAGACATGCACCTGAGATCAGTGTAGCAGGCTCAGGCTCCTTCACCTCCGGTCTAATGGCAAAGAATTTTACCTTATCTTCTGCTGGCCCTTGCTTGGGAGCCCAAAGGCAGCAGTGAACTCAGGCCGCCTCTGCTGTACTGTGGTGTGATAACTGCTCATCTCTGGGGCCAGAGGTTACAACCTCTTCTGGTCTCTGTGGGGACAGGACATCCTTTGTGTGGGGCTCCTTCTCTGAGACAGCTGCAGCAGGCTCTGAACACTGGTACTGAAGACCCATTCACAGAACATTCATGTGATGTGCCTGGTCTTGAGTCCTGCATAGGAGTGGGCAAAAATTACCCTAGGTGTAAGTCTAGTGTCTTCAGTGTCACCAACTATGACAATGTTCTAGGGCATTTATTTGATGGCGCCAGGCCCCGGAGGAAGAGGAGATGCACAGATGCATGTACAAAACCAGTAACTGTTAAATTGTAGATGAAACTGAGGGGAGATGGGAAACAGCCTTGGGTTTGCCCTATGCAGCCTGCAGATGCTGTAACACTTTCCATGTCTTTGCAGGAACTGCATGCAGCTGAGGTTCGCAGGAACAAGGAACAGCGGGAGGAGATCTCTGGATAAAGGGCTTTTCTACACATCTAGCACCTGGTTCCTGATAACTAACCAACCAACCAACTAACCCAACACATTTTATTTTGTTTGTCTAGATGCAACATTTGGTTCCCCATTTCCCCCAACCCTCTGGTGTTTGTTCCCCAGCTACACGCTTTCTCTCTCTCTCTCCATCCTTAACTGTTCAGTACTTGGGGTGGATCGCAGGCCATGGATTACCTCTAAGCATACTAGCAGCTAGTTCATATGAAGTATAGAATCAGTCAATACCAATCAAACAGCTTCTCTTTGGGATTTTGTTCTTTTTAAAAAATCTTTCTGAATCTTAAAGAATTCAGATACTAATAAATTCAGCCAGCAGTGCCATGGAGATTTGGATTCCCTATCCGGAGCTTATACTACTCCTGGCATTTGCTCTGAGCCAGATATCAGTGTCAAGACAATGGGCAGTAAATAGTGAGGATTTCTTCCTTGGGGGGGAGTGGTTAATGGATCCATTGTTTCCCAGCAGATGGAGAAGGGGACCAGATGGCTCAAGGAATTAGTTATGTCATGCAGAGCCTTTCACCTTGGGTCATTGGTTTGAAGTCAGCCCAGGTAGGTAGTGACTTAGTCATTACTTGCTGACGGTGCTTTGGTAGCCCATGTGAAATTAGCTGGGGGTCTCAGAGCCTAGCGGACCAGTGCCCATATCGCAAAAAATACCATCACCACAGGCATTAGTGGATATCTTAGTTGGCCACAGGTTGAATAAGCCTGTAGGCTGAACTACCCTCTCAGTTGTAGAGGCAGGACTGGGGCACACTGGCTCAGCAGTGTCGGGGAAGCCTGCACTGTTACTGCCTGTGTTGAACCTGATTCTATAGATGATCGGGGTGGCTCAGTTTCCAAGGCTGTCAATCTGACACTTTTCACAACCAATAACATTTCACTTCAATAAGTAAATAAATAAACTAGAAAGGGTATGTGATTGCCAATCAGCCCACAGGCCTTTAGAGAAACTCTAATTTGGGAGAATTATTGTTCCCTCTTCCCAAAGATGGATGTGACTCTTCAATACCATTACAGGAGAGACATTTGGACCAAAGATCACAGAATGAACCAGAGAGCTCTGGCTCTTCAGCCTCACATCGTAGCAAAGGACACACTGATCTCTGCAATGGTATTTCCAGAAGAGCAGCTTTGGAAAAGACGGGAGGGATGTGGCCAGGGAGAGGGCAGAAGGGGTTAGGAGACATTTGTGTGGCTGCTTCTGGTGTAGTCATGGCAGTAGAAATGTAAGGTCATTGTTTACAGAGATGGCTGCTAAAAGCAGATGATGAGCCAAACTGTAAGGGGTCTGCCATTCCATCACTAAGGTCAGTAGAGTTGCAAACACTTAACGCCAGATCTGAATTTGACTTGGTAAATCAACTGGCTGAAGTTTTTATGTCTGGCTGAAGTGCAAGAGGGCATCGACTTAAACTCAGTGAAGACTTGCGATAGGGTGTTTGTGCAGGTTCAGCGTGCCCAAGAGCATTCCCCTGTGGGGGGGTTTTGTGGAGGAGACCTTGGCAGCTCTTTTTCCTTTTGGAGCATAGAGCAGCAAAGAATCCTTCCTTCCACCTTCCAACTTTTGCAGTGTACTGGTACCTTTCTTCCAGACCAGTGGGTGCAAGACATGTATATACTGCTTCCTTTTACTGTACATAGAGTGATTCCTGGAAGGCGCTGAGGGGTGCCACAGACCAGAGTTGGGATAAGCAGGGCTGGAATGTCATCTAGCACAGAGGTGGTGTCAAGATGCCAAAGCAGATAGGAATTTCATATTTGGTATAAAGTTCCCCTTGCACACACCCCCCAAACAAATATTTGCTGACTCAGTTCTGAAGCTGCAGGTTTTCCCTCTACAATGAGCTGGCAGAGTGTAAGGAATCTGCCATGCCCCAAACCAGATGGGTGGCAATTGGTCACAAAAACCCAATAGTGTGGTAAAGAAGTGGCAGCTGCTGCTGGAACTAAGGCTACTAGCCTCTCTCTAACCTACCCGAGAATAAATTCTCCTTTTAACTAGAGAAGATCCTTCTATGGCCACAACATGTTTATGGATATTAGGGAAAAGCTCTGCTCCAAAAGGGAAGGGCTAGCTTAGCCACAAACCCCTCTGCCAGGGTCGGAGAAAGGCCAGGACTGTTATTTGGCCCCAGTAGCATCCAGGGACAGGAAGCATGTTAGGGGCAGGGTCGGGAAAAGGATAGGAAACTGAGGGTTGAATTTCTTAACAGTAGCTAATGATCAGTTTATAAGTAGCAGTTGTCTTAGATAAGCATCTGTGTACACTGCAGAATCATTGCCAGAATCATCTCATCCATATAGTGACAATAAATTTTAAAAAGTTAATAAATAAAATGTTTGTGTGTAAGAAATGGTTGAAACTGTCAAATGTCCGTGTCTCACACCGGTGGGAGCTGAGAAGGTGTCTGCAAGATATTATCCATGTCCTACTCTCTGTAGTGCTGAGTGTTTGCTTGGTGTGTAATTCTGACCTGAAGCTTGGTGTAAATACTGTTTTTAGTACTATGATGATGATTATTATTATCAGAAATGTTGTACTCATAAGCACGAGATTAAAACAAACAAGAAACAACCATTTCCACTTGGATTACCCACTGGGCTCAAAAGAATTTGGAGGCAAGGCCAGGTGAGGACAGGATGCCTGGGGCCATGGGATCCAGGCCCAGAGAGAGCAGTACATCCAAGAGGCAAGTAGCTGCACAGTACATAGCTGTTTGCTGCCTGCAGAGGTGGCTGGGCTGCTTCAAGTGGAAGGTAAATCAGGGACTCAGGAGTAGGAGGCAGACCAAGAGTCCTTCAGCCAGGGTGGGTGGGAACTGGGAGAATCCATTCCAGGAGTGGGGCTGAAGGAGGGTCAGGAGAAAAAAATCTAGTAAGGGGGGTGATGTTTCAAACACAGCCCTCAAATGTAATGGAGCCGGGTCCAATTTAGTGTTAATTCAACCTTGCCTCTGGGGAGGTAGTCCAGTCTATTTCCTGTAAGCATGGAACAAGACTGAGGGAATGGATGGTTATATGTGTGATGCAGAAGAAAGTGGGTAGCTGCAGACTGCTTTGTTGGGGGCATTCCTTCCCTTATCCTGTACAGTCACCGGGTCTAAATTTTTGTCTCTGCTTGTATCTTCCATCTCAGACTTTCATGGTGAAGCTCCCAGTTTAAGATCGTCTCCATGCAGTTACAGGCCAATTTTGATCTCAGGTAAAGACTTATTCTTGCAATAACTTGCCTGACAAACACTCAAATTGGTGATACACACAAAACCTGGCTAGAGAGGAGCCTAGGATATAGTGCTTGTGCAGACAGGAGAGCTGGGAACCTCATTTTCTTCACCATAACACTTTCAGTGCTGTGAGGTACAGTGGACATGTCAGGAAAATGCATCAGTGCAGGATTAACTGATGCATCAGGCAGAGAAACAGGGATGTGTCAGGTAGAGGTTTGCATCAGTAATGTCAGGGAAAGGTTTGTTACACCTGATGGGATATGTCATGTCAGGGAAAAATGCTTGTCTGGTGTGCCCAGGTGAATCAGGTATAATATGGAGCTGTCTGCCCCATGCAACTGAATGTGTCAGGGAAATGAGTTTGTCCAGTGCCATTGGCTGTATCAGGGAAACGTGTGTGATTTCTGTGGCTGTATGCCTCTGGAATGGAATTTCTGTTGCGTGGAGGGCCATTCCACTAACATTGCAGATGAAACGTTTGCATGATCCCTACTGCAGCAGAGAGGTTAATGACAGGTGCAAGACATATGCCTGAACTCTGTGCCTGACAGCATCATACATTGCTTTGATCTTCAGTTCACAAATCCGTATTAGCTCACAATTATTTCATTCCTGTTGAGTTCTCAGAATTGCTAACACTTAGTTTGTGCCTGAATAGGGATTTCTTACTCCCTTTTATTTCCATCACACTTCATTTTTCTTGTGGCTCTTCAGCCATTCCCTCATGTTGCCATCTTCAGGTGTATTCCATGGCATGCAATTTACAAATTCCTGGGGCACCGTGTCTTGTGACTGGACTCCAGCTCCTTCCGTGGCCTTCTAGGGTATATGTACTTGGCAATACAATACCCGAGGCTGTGCTATATCAGCTGACTTGGGCTCACGGGGCTCAGGCTGTCAGGCTATAAAATTGCAGTGTAGCCATTCAGCCTTGGGCTGTAGCCCAGGTTCTGGGACCTTCCCTCCCCGCAGGGTCCGAGAACCCACATTTCAGTTCAAGCCTGAATGTTTGCACTAGTTTTATAGCCCCAGAGCCTGAGCCCAGGAGGCAAGGTCAGCTGACACAGGCCAACTGCATGTGTCGTATTGCAGTGCAGCCATACCCTTAGACACTCATTGAGGGGAATTTCTAACTAGACTTGCTGTTAAGTGGCCACTTGTAAGAACATATCTACTTGTGTAACAGCAGATCTACTTTGGGCCCCAGTCTCTTTAGGTGTAACTTCAATGAAGTCAATATTTACACCAGCAGAGAACTTAGCCTAGTGTATATTCCAGGTGTAACACAAAGAACCGTGGTGGCAAAAGACCACAAGTGTGTATACACATTTCAAATTCCTAGCTCCCTCCCTGTTCTCTTGGGCAAATTATTTCCCAGGTGTCACAAGCATCTTGGTGATTAGCAATTCTGGGGTAAGAACTAGAACAGTCTGGCTCATGTTCCAAATATTAGAGCTTCCATTTGCTTTATGTAGAGTAAGTGTTCAGATTTGGCTTTAAAGGGTTTCTCTCAAGGCTGTATGGCCCATAAACTGACAATGGAGTGCTCCTCGTTCATGTCTATTTTGGAAGTTCTCACTCCATGCTGTTGTTGTGTTGTCAAACAAACCTTGCAGTCAGAGTGTGGGAGTTCCCCAAATGCTACCCTTTTAGTGCCACTGGCGATTCAGACAATTGCATGCATGTTACAATAGGGATCAGAGCTGTGACACTGCTCCTGTAAAATGTAAATTTCAGGTTTTTTCTCTTGCAAGGACCAGTGTGACTTTTTACCCCATTTGTTTAACTTTGTCGTCTCATGTAATTTGTTTCATTCCATTAAGCAGCATTACTGTCTTTGCACACTTGCGGTGGTGACGCGTGTGTATTCACATACGGTGAGCACGCACAGACATGCGTGTGTGTTATGCATACACCCACAAATCACATCAAACTTGAAACAAGAGTCAGGAAATGGCTGTTTATGGTGCTATAGAGACTTATTGCCAACCATGCTAGGGATGATATGACATATTAGGACCAATAAACTCTATCTCTGTACAGGTGTCTAAGTAATGTAGATAAGGGGCATGGACCAACATTTAGGTTTCTATAATCCAGAGCCTACTGGGTGATGAGGGGATAACTGACTTCATTGGAAGCTGTAGGGATGAGTTATCTGAACACAGGAATTGCAGCCAGGAATGCCTGACTTCTTATCCTGGCTGTCTTGGGCAAGTCATTTGGGGTAAGTCTACACTGCAAAAAAACAAAAAAAAAAACATGGCAGCAGCAGTCTCAAAGCTCAGATCGACTGACTTGGGCTGGCGCTACAGGGCTAAAAATAAAGTAGACATTCCTGCTCAGTCTAACACCCACCCCCCTTGCTGGGTTTCAGAGCCTGAGCCCCTGCCCAAGCAGGCATGTGTGCAGTGCTACTTTTCACCCCATCACTCGAGCCCCATAAGCCCACATCATTTGAGCCCGGGCTTCAAGGCTTGCTGCCACAGATTTTCTTGCAGTGTAGAGGTACCCTCCACCTCTGTGTGTCTCTCAGTTCCCTCATCTGTGACATGGGGATACTACTACTTCCCTACCTCACCAGGGTGTTGAGAGGATTAACAAGTTAATGTCTGCATAGCACTTTGAAGATGGAAAGCACTCTGCAAGTGCTGAGTATTATTACTATTACATCATCAGCCACTTCCCTGCAAAGACAAAAATTAAACGATGGTCCCATTCAGTTCCCCCAGGCTGCCCTCTTGTTCTCTCTGGAGCCAGTTTGGGTTTGAATGTCAGTGGCCTTGTGCAGGATTCACTCCTCATGACCCAGTGCGTGCTATCTTTGTTCTTCCCAAATAGACAGCTCAATAAGATACTGTAAATGGTGTTATGAACAGACTTTCCATCACTGTAACGGAGCCGTGTCTGGTTCCTTTAGGTCTACCACGTGCATTTAATTGTCAACTTGAGGTTGTTGTTGTGCAAAAGAAGTGATTATGAAAAACTAAAAGAAATAAACTTGGTATGAAACCACATGTCTCCATTTCTCTTAATACACCCAATTTGTCTTACTCTTCCAAAGCTTATGTTCTTGTTGGGAAAATAACTTGGCAGAATATAAAACCGGCTCAAAGATAAAGTATGGAATCTAGAGTTTTGTTGAACTAAATAGTAATTATTGCCCATCCTTAAAGACATCTCAGAGATCTATAATTCAACTACATTCTCCAGAAAAAAAACCTCATGAAACACTTCAATGCAGATAACACCATTATTTTCCCTTATCCTTGAGGAAGTGAAGAGTTCAAAGCCCTTTCATGAGGACAGAGGGATCAAAGACTCAGCAGTCAGTTGTCCAAAATAGGGTTAACATTCTGGGAAACCTACAAACATCTTTTAGCGCTGGTCCTTACTCAGCTAGGCAGAAGTAGCTTTTATGTAAAAAAAAAATTTTTTTTTAAATGCAACCTCATTCCAAAACATTGTACTTTATACTTGCTCAAATCTCCTTGGAAAGGCACCTCCATCCTGGGCTACAAGAGAAGGCCTCACGTCACTGGGCGCCTATTAACTTCAATAGTATTTGAAGGTCAATGTCTTACAAGGACAGGCTCTAATAAAACATCCAGGAAGCCCAGTAAATGAGCTCCTGAACCAGAAGTCACAAACAATGGAATATACATGGTCATGGATGGGGGATATGAAGGGCAATAGTGGTCTTTTAAACCTAGTGAGTTACCTGCACTTAAGCCCATATGCAGGGAAGGGCATGAAGGACATCTAGAGAGAAGAAATAGGAGCTGCAGCTGAGATTTTTCAAAGTGGCCCAGGGGATTTCTCCATTTAAATGGAAGATGTCTGGCTAAATTCCCTGTATGCTCTGGACATTTCACCTCACATCCACTGTTGCTTTCACTGGATGAGATTTTGGCTAATTTGGCAAATGGCCAATGTCACAATTCTACCCCTTTGTATGGAATCATCTATAAAAATGGATAGCGATCTAGACTACAAAAGCTTTTAATGATCCCATCAAAAACAACACAACTGTGGCAGAATTCAAGCAACATAATTTGGTAGATGAGAAACTGAAATGAGAGGAAGACAGGGGGTGGTGATGTTATAAGAAATAAGGGACTCCATATCCTAATGGAGAAGTCTTCCATAAGACCAATTTTGGAAGGACAATGAAAATAGTCATGAACCAATGACTGTGTCAACATTTATGTACCAAGTCCTGAAGAGCCTGAGGCCCCAGGGCATCCTCTGCATGTGCGCATGAAGCCTGCAGAAGGTGGAATTCTACCTTTACAGCACAATCATCCTGTTTTTGAAAACAGTCTATGTCCTTACTGGAGGGATAGCGCTGCCTCTGTTTTTCTACATGCTCCACAGTACACCACTGATCCTGCCTCAGGAATTCTTATTAAAAAAAAAATCACAGTAAGTTAAAACTAGATCCCGTCCCCAGGAGCATAGGCATGGCACTTAGACATCACAAAAGAGTTAGTCTAGATATGCGTAAAGAAAACTAAGTAACCCTATTCTCCTTGGTTTCTCCTACAGCTGCTCATTGAGGGCCAGATTCTTCCTTGTGTCATCCTCACAGTCCCATGAAGCCTTTCCCATTCAGTCAGGCACATCTGCCCCATTCCCACGTGTCCCTACACCTCCCGCCCCCATGTATCCCTGAACTCTCCTCCCCCTGTGGCCTTGCAGCCCCTCTCCCATTCAGCCGCTGGCTCAATGCTGTCACCCCACTAGCTCCTGAGCCCCCGCCCCAGTCTGTCCCCACCACTTATCCTTCTGAACCGCAGTCTGTGACCCCCCCAGCAGCCCTGTGTGCCCCACTGTCTCCCCCCCTCCCCAATGTCCCCATCCCTCCTAACCTGGCTCCACGGGCAGGACCCCATGATGAACGCAGCCAGCTGCTGACTGTTACTGCTGGTGTTCCAGCGCAGTGACCTCTGGTGGGAAAAAGGCAGAACTGCAGCACTTAGGCAGCATGCATTTTCTGTGCAGAAAAGAATTCCACACTGGATATTAATTCTGTGGGTGCGCAGTGGTGCAGAATTCCCCCAGGAATATCTCAGGCTCACTAGGAGACTCCATCCCATCCCAGTGAACACTGACCTGGCCTCAGTAACTCATGCCTTAGTCACCTCCTGGATGGACTAAAACAGTGCAATGCACCTGTGCATGAAGCCATCAGCCCTTAGGAAACCCCAGCACAAAGAATGCTGCAGCGTCTCCCCTCAACAACACAGGCTACAGCGATTGCATCAAACCTGCTCTGTATGCTACTTCCCCTAAGAGCCCTAGTTAGATGTCATTAATGGGATCACCTGGCCAGTATTTGACCAGCCTGGCCATTTTTTTATGGATTTGCCAGTTGCCATACAAATAATTTAATCTGCCAGGTTTTTTGTTTTTGTTTTTAAAAACCATGGGCCTAAAGATTTGCATTATTCTCATAATACACTGGAATATCTAATATTAAAAGTTTCTATGTCCAGCTAAAGATGCTGAGGTGTTCCCATTTCCACAGTTTAAGCAATAACAGCCCAAAATGGTGAGCAGACAGCTGCCGTATTTTCAACAAACATGTAAGCGCACTGCATGTCTGTGAGAGAGGGTTTGAGACACTATTAGCAGCGATTGAAGTGGGACATTGCAGAGTTGCCTTGTGATGGGGGTTGTGGTGGGCTTGCCTTGTGGCAGCTTTTTTAATTTTTTTGGGGGGTGCATTTCAAAGGTGATAACATTACACCTGACCTGATCTTCAAGAGACTGGATGCCAGGATACCTGATTGCCTGATGCTCAGGTACTGATGACAGCACTTCTCAGGAGTCAGGCCAGGCATGAGGGAGCTGTCCCTCACATGGACAAAGCTAATCTGTGCTGGGAGAGAACTTTCTCAGGGGCCAGTCACAGGTTGTGGAACAAACATCACAAGATCCAAGAACTATCTTAAGCATCATCATTTTCTGTTCCAAGTGCAAGATTCACTTTTTTTTTAACCCTTGCCTTCAATATATACACATGAAGCAGAGCAGACAACCAAACAAAACAAAAAAATTAATCAAGAGAAAAAAGAGTCACGAACCACACGTGACAAACGTTAGTCACTTCGCTTAATGCACTGCTGGAAGGTGCTTCAGATACTATGCTGAAAAGAGCAGTATAAGAACCTGAATTAAACTTAATATTTTAAATTTTATTGGACTAGTGAGGTTTGTGTATTATTTTAACTTTCAGTGCAGCACTCTGAGTGCCTTAGCAGAGATGCTTTATACTAAAAAAAAAAAAGACACCACCACCAGGAACTAGATGCCCACTCATTGCAAGCTCTAGGGGTAAGGCCCAGAGTGCGAGGCCGTTTGGGGCATTTTAATATTACATCTGCACGAGCACCGTATTTCAACCAGCACCAATCCTAAAGAGAATGCATGCACAGGTGCAATGCACGGAGAGCGGCCAAGGTGAAGGCAAGCACAAAGGAAATGCACGTGCACATACAGGACGCTTGCACAAACCCAAGGCAGGTAGATTAGCACTTAAATGCCAGGGCCATATAAGCGCTTAATATGAACGGGAAGGGCCAGCACACACCCGGAACGTGCAGCAAGTGCGGTACGTGCACCAGCCACCAACGGAGGTAGGGACCCCGCGCACGGAATGCAGGCACAACGCCCACTGCCCTGGGAGCATGCACAGGAAGGTGGCCCAATGCACGAGCCCGTCGCAGCAGCAGGCACGAGCGCGCGCGCGCGCGCACTCCCCCGCTGCGCACACAGAGGGCAGAGCGGGAAGCGCGCGGACGGAGCCCGCCCTCACGGCACGCGCCAGCTCCCTCGCCATCCTGTCGCGCAGGCGCGCTAGGCCAGGCCGGCACCTATTTCACAGCCCAGCCGGCTCCGCCGCCCCCGCTAAATAAGTCCCAGCAGCGCTGCCTTGCCCCCGCGTGCGCCTGCGCCAGGCAGAGCGGCGCGCGCCGAAGCCCGGCTCCCCCTTCTCCCACCCGCCGCCTAAGAAGGAGCCAGAGCCTGCGCGGGGCAGCGGGAGCCCGAGCCTGAGGTAAGAGCCGGGCCCGGCGCCGCCGCTGGGCCTCCGCACGCACCGTCCGGCCAGCGGGTCCCTGCGGAGCGTCAGGACGTTACGGCAGCGGCAGGGAGACGGCGGCAGCGCCCGGCCGCCCGCCCCGCTCCCCCCCACCCGGCGCAGCCAGCGTGAGCGCGCCCCCGCCCCCCGTCCGGCGTTGCCAGCGTGAGCGCGCCCCCGCCTTAACCTTTCCTCCCCTCCCCCTCCCCGCCTGCGCTGGCACTGCGGGCGGGCGCTGCCTGCGGGGGGAGGGGCGGGTGCTCCTCGCAGCTCGCGCGGGGGTTGCGCGCGCCGCCCGTGGGGCTCCCCGGGCACTGCCTGCAGCCGAGCGGCGCGCGCGGACCCCCTGGCGTGGCGCGTAGCGTCTGCACCCCCCCGCCTCCAGCTGTAACCCCCGCCACCTCCCCCGGGGATTGAGTGCGGCGGCTGCCCCGCCCCGCTCCTAGCTGTGCACTGCCCTCCCCGGGCACGGAAGGGATTGTCTGCAGCACCTTGCGGCCCTTTGTGCTTCTGCTCCCCCTGGGCATTGCACGCGGGAGCAGAACCTTCTGCGAGCGGTGCATGCACTGTCCGCACCCACGCCTGGCCAGCAGACCCGCCTCTGAGTAGTGCATGCAGTAGGTACACCGGCCCTTTTCCTCTGGGCACCGCTCATATCACCCCCTTCCCTTACAATACACGTCTTCTGAGTGTTGCCTGCAGTGTCTTCTTACACTGTAATACACCACCCTCTCTAGGTGTTATGTGCAGTTAGGGTGACCAGATGTCCTGGTTTTATAGGGGCAGTCCAGATTTTTGGGTCTTTCTTATAGGGGCTCCTATTACTGTCCCAATTTTTAACATTTGCTGTCTGGTCACCCTATGTGCAATAATATTTGCACCCTACCCCCCATTTAAATTCTCTCCTCCAGGCATTATATGAAATGCACCCCATAACCTTTCATTGCAACTAGCCCCTATTACTTTGCATGCATTGTGCCATCGTTCCAATTGCAAAATGCCCTTGGGCACTGTACAGAGTGTGTAGGTAAGATGTGCACCACCTTGTAGTCAGAAATACCTCAGACGTTCTGTGGGAGCCCTTTTCTCTCACACACCTGCTGGCATTATTGTAGTCTCCATACCCATATACCTCTCAAGGTCCCAGATCTCCCCTGCCATTGTATGCAGTGTGTTCACCTTGGGCAGTTTGTGCCCTCCCCCACCCTGCCTTCAGCGCAAGTACCCCCCCAAAACAGGGTTACTGGCAGCTCCCTGAGTTACTGTGATGCTCTGGTGTTGAACACTGCCATGACATGGAATATCTGTGGTATCATGAAACGCACAGATACATAATTAAATATTGAAATGAATTTGTTGACTCTGTAATAATTACATTAATCTAAAATTTTGTGTTTCAATTTGTTTCCAAGCATTTTATGTTGCTGTGTACCTTCTGATTTGATGCAGAATTCAGGGCAGGACACTCTTCAGAAATGGATTGGGGATGGAACCCGTTAGCAGTTCCAGAATAAGCAGTTTTATGCCTGTTTCCAAAGAGTGCAATTTGTGTTTGGGGATGGGAGGGGAGGTTTCTACCTCTCCTTCTGGCTGTTTGAAGTCAGGTCGAAGGAATTTTAATCTTTCCGCATATCTGGGTTTTTTTAAACACAGCATCTCTTCTTTGTCCCTCTTTTCATCCATGTGGTCAGGCAGACAGCTGCAGTGATAGTGGCTTTAACTAGGGCTGTCAAGCAATTAAAAACATTAATTGCATGAATAATTGCGCTGTTAATAGAATGCTATTTATATAAATATTTTGGGATGTTTTGCACATTTTCAAAAATATTGATTTCAATTTCAACACAATACAAAGTATACAGTGCTCACTTTATATTTATTTTTATTGTAAATATTTGCACTATAAAAATATTTTTCAATTCACTTAATACAAATACTGTAGTGCAATCTCTTTATCATGAGTGTTAAACTTACAAATGAAGAATTGTGTACAAAAGATAACTGCACTCAAAACCAAAACATTGTAAAACTTTAGAGCCTACAAGTCCACTCAGTCCTACTTCTTGTTCAGCCAATCACTCAGACAAACAAGTTTGTTTACATTTGCAGGAGATAATGCTGCCCTCTTCTTGTTTACAATCTCACATGAAAGCGAGAACAGGTGTTCGCATGGCACTGTTGTAGCCAGCGTTGTG
Source organism: Gopherus flavomarginatus (assembly GCF_025201925.1). NCBI lineage: Eukaryota > Metazoa > Chordata > Testudines > Testudinidae > Gopherus > Gopherus flavomarginatus. The sequence goes on from NC_066627.1 coordinate 49,403,273, forward strand.
AGATATTTATGTACCAGATGTGCTAAGGATTCATATGTCCTTTCATGCTTCAGCCACTATTCCAGCGGACATGCATCCATGCTAATGATGGGTTCTGCTCGATAATGATTCAAAGCAGTGCAGACCAACGCATGTTCATTTTCATCATCTGAGTCAAACGCCACCAGCAGAAGGTTGATTTTCTTTTTTGGTGGCTCGGTTTCTGTAGTTTCTGCATTGGAGTGTTGCTCTTTTAAGGCTTCTGAAAGCATGTTCCACACCCTGTCCCGATCATATTTTGGAAGACCCTTCAGGTTCTTAAATCTTGGGTCGAGTGCTGTAGCTATCTTTGGAAATCTCACATTGATACCTTCTTTGTGTTTTGTGAAATCTGCAGTGAAAGTGTTCTTAAAACAAACAAGATGCTGGGTCATCATCTGAGACTGCTATAACATGAACTATATGGCAGAATGCGGGTAAAACACAGAGCAGGAGACATACAATTCTCCCCCAAGGAGTTGAGTAACAAATTTAATTAACAGATTATTTTTTTTAATGCATGTCATCAGCAGGGAAGCATGTCCTCTGGAATGGTAGCCAAAACATAAAGGGGCATATGAATGTTTAGCAGATCTGGCATGTAAATACCTTGCAATGCCGGCTACAAAAGTGCCATGCAAACGTTTCTTCTCACTTTCAGATGACGTACATAAGAAGCAGGCAGCATTATCTCCCATAAATGTAAACAAACTTGTTTCTCTTAGCGATTGGCTGAACAAGAAGTAGGACTGAGAAGACTTGTAGGCTCTAAAGTTTTACATTGTTTTGTTTTTGAGTGCAGTTATGTAACAAAAAAATCTACATTTGTAAGTAGTGCAATCTCGTTATTGTGAAAGCACAATCGTATTTGTATGTGGTTAATTGAAAAATACTATTTCTTTATCATTTTTACAATGCAAATATTTGTTATAAAAATAATATAAAGTTAATACTGTACACTTTGTTAATTTCAACACAGAATACAAGGAGTCCAGTGGCACCTTAAAGACTAACAGATTTATTTGGGCATAAGCTTCTAACCTGTTACCGCCTAAAGTTTAAATGTTGTTTCTCTTAGCCTTTGATCTGCTTTACCCTCTCTCCAAATGTGTGCGTCTATTTAAAACAATAAGCAACCTTCCCTCACCCCCGATCATATAAAACCCTTGTTACTTCAGATGTGCAGTTAGTATGGCATTCTGGCAGGAGTCCTGTGGGGTGGAAGCAGAGAACTTTGCATGCCATTAATTGCACTACAAACAGTACCATAAATTTTAAGTGGATGAAATACAGACTTTCAGGAAGATTGCATGATTGTTTCATCATGGTTCATGTTGTAGTTGTTGGCACAAAATATTCCTTTCATTTGTTATAAAAGAAAATAGAAGCTGCATTGTGTTTGAATTTTTGTTACTGTCCTTGTAGAAATTTGCTGAGGTCTCAAGAGGAAATTAATTTTGTTGTATCTCATCCTGTTTCCTAACTGTTCACATCTTAAAAGCACCATATAAGTTGGTATGATTGGCAGTCCTAACTCAGAAAATATCCTGTGATGGAACAACAGTCTGTTGCTGATAAGACTGGAGGTACGCGGAAAGCGAAAGTGAGCATTCTCCTAACAGCTCCTTGTAGTCTTTTGGCTCAAGCTGTTGCTGTGAGAGAGCCCGTCTTTCATGAATACTTAATTTAACCACCAAAATCTTGGGGGGGAGGGAAGAGCACTTATTTAAGGTTGAAAAAGTGGAGCACGTTTAGTTTTAGAAAAGAGGAGGGGGGGGGACATAAGTCTTGAAATATGTGAAAGGTTGTCATAGATAGGATGGTGATCAGTTGTTCTCCATGTCCATTGAGGGAAGGACAAGAAGTAATCAGCTGAGTTTGCAGCAGGAGAAACTTCGATTAGATATTAGGAAAAACTTTCCAACTATAAGGATGGTTAGTCACTGGACCAGGTTACCTAGACAAGTTGTGGAATCCCTGTCATTTTGAGGTTTTTAAAAACAAGTTAGACAGACAACTGTCAGGAATAGTCTAGGCATACTTAAGCCGGCCTGAGTGTTGTGGGATGGATTAGATGACTTCTTGAGGTCCCTTCCAACCCTACATTTCTATGATTCTAACAATTCTTTAAGTTCTCCTTTTGTAACTGTTTTATAATTCAGTATCTTCAGCACTGGGAGGGCCATTGTAGTGATTGATCTTTGGATTGTACAGTAGCTAGAGCATAGGGTCTCTGGCCAATATTGGGAGGGTGAATAGGGTGGAATGAGATCTTCATCCAGAGTGGGTGCAGGTTGCTGAATGGTTAGTAGGTGGACATATGAGATGCACTAATGCACTAGTGGAAGGTGCTCAGATACTATGGTGATAAGCATAGTATAAGAGCCTATATAGAACAGAAAGTTGTGGTCCCTAGGAAAACATGGAGGAAAAGGTTGCCTAGTCATAAGTTAGTAACAAGCTTTGTTACAACTTGAAATCCAGTATGAAGTGTTTCCTTTGGGAGAGTGGTGTTCTTTTTCTGTATCTTGACCGTTAGGTGGGAAAGTTTTTGGCTGGGAATAATAGGGCAGAGATAAAGCTGTTTTGGAAATTTTGTCTGCAAGTTCTCTTACTTTCATATGTGATTTGTTAGTGGTGTTTGCCTGCCCCTGCTCTAGTTGCTAGCTAACTTTTTGGCCTGAGTGCCACATCGGGTTTTGGAAATTGTATGGAGGGCCGGTTAGGGGAGGGGACCGTGGCCCGCTCCCACCCCTTATCTGCCCCCTCCGCTTCTTGCCCCCTGACGGCCCACCCCCAGGACTCCTGCCCCATCCACCCCCCTGTCCTCTGACCGTCCCCGGAACCCCCGCCCCTGACTGCTCCCTGCCACCCCATCCAACACCCCCTCCTTCCTGACTGCTCCCTCCCCCTCGGACCCCTGCCCCATCCAACCATCCTTTTTCCTGTTCCCTGACTGCGCCCGGAACCCCTGGCCTGACAGCCCCCCACCACCCCATCCAATTCCCCCTTCCTTCCTGACTGCCCTCCTGAGACCTTTTCCCTGTCCCTGGACCGCCCCCAGAACCCCTGCCCCTGACAGCCCCCCCAACCCCATCCAACCCCCCTTTTCCTGACTGCCCCTCCAGACTCCAGCCTCCATTCAACCCCCCTGTTCCCCCTCTCTGACCGCCCTGACCCCTATCCACACCCGTGCCCCTTGACTACCATCCCAAACTCCCCTGCCCTCTATCCAACCTCCCTGCCCCCTTACCGCACTGCCTGGAGCACTAGTGGCTGGCGGCTCTACAGCCATGCACCGCGCAGCACAGAGCACAGGGTCAGGCCGGGCTCTGCAGCTGCGCTGCCCTAGGAGCTCGCAGCCCCACCGCCCAGAGCATTGCACCAGCGGCAGGGCGAGCTGAGGCTGCGGGGGAGGGGGAACAGCAGGGGAGCAGCCAGGGGCTAGCCACCCAGGGAAGGAGCTCGGGTTGGGCAGGAGGGTCCCGTGGGCCAGAGTTTGCCCACCTCTGAACTAAAGGCTCTAACCGAGAGCAGGGCTTCATTGTGCTAGGTGCTGTACATGCATAGTAAGAGACATTTCCTTCCCTGAAGAAGTAGACAAGACAGACAAATGTGGGAGAAAAGAAGTACAGTCCCCTTTTACAGACGTACAGCTCTTTGAAGATTTGAGCCTGAATTGTAACTGTGTCTGATCTGAAAATAAAAACTGGCCTCCCACCTCAGTGGGGGAAGTGGCACCAACTGGTAGAAAAAACTATCTGCCTGTTTGCCTGGCTAAATTCCTGTTCTGGCTCAGCTCAGATTGCCGTGGCCTTTGGGAAGCAAGCCTGTAGCTGACTGTAATGCTCTTTCCAAAGTGCCATAATGGGGCATAACTGGTAGTGTTGACAAGGAAGCTGAAGCAGGGAATAGTTCTGTCTCATCTTCATATTGGTCAACTAGTACGCCCAGGATTTTTAAATGTAGGTCAGAGCAGATCTGCAGCTAGGCCTTGAGGGAGGGGACATGCAACACAATTTTCTTTTTTTAAAATAATAAACTTGGCTGAGAAGAAGTGGGGGGAGGGGAAAGATCCAAGACAACTTCTCTTTTGTTTTGTTTTTTGTTTGGCAAACAGCTTGAGGTTCTTGTTCTTGTAAAGAGCCTTAAATTGTCTTTGCCTCTCCCCTGCTCTGCTTTTCTGTAGGATGAGTGACGTTTAAAACTGAGGTTCCAATTTGCAACAAGCACCATGTGACTGGACCCCTCTTTCTGGGCTGAGCTCTGCTGACTTCATTGGGGCTTTACGTGAGCATGAGGGTGCATGTGTAGAAGAGTGCCTTAATTTTGGAAAGCAGGGCTCTGGGTAAATATACCAGACACTGTCAAAGAAAGAAGGACAAATAGTTTAAAAAAAAAAAGGATACAAGAGAAGCCAGGAGATTATAGAAGGCATAGAACAGGAGTACAGAGAGCCTAGGGAGACAGTGGGCAGAGCCTGGGTCTGGAGCTGTTCAGCAGCAGTCCTGCTCCCCGCATGCTGCAGAGCCATTCCCAGGCTGGCTACTTGCCCCATGTTGGCAGCTGATGATTCAGAGCTCTGTGGTTCTTACGCCAGAGGAGATTCCAGGCTCTAGGGGCAGGGCTTGGGCACTTTGGGGTTATAAAGTGGCTGGGTATGTGACCAGGAAGGCAGAGACAGCAAGGGCAGCAGCTGTGAGCACCAATGCTCAGCCCGGTAAGGAGGGGAAAGGCTGTCATTGACACCCTGTGTGAAACCTGGGAGCAATAGAAATAGCTTTTGTGTGTGTTTGCAATGTAGTGTAGTATAGCGTAATGTAGCTGTGGAGAAGAGGGTGTGTAAGAGAGGGAGAGAGCGCACTAAATAAGTAGGGCTTCTTTTAAGGGTTTGTCCTGTTTTGTTACTTATAATCTTTTGCATTTGAATCTCTGATCCTAGAATCCAAACTATCTACACCAGTCAGGTTTGCACCTGGAGAAAGTAGTTCCAGAGGTGTTTAAGATGGCATCCTTAAGTGTGGTGTCACTTTGCTCTGAAAAGTAACTTTGCTGGTGGTGTGTTTTTTTGTTTTTTTTTTAAAGCATGATGTGGTTCCACATGTAGTATATCAAATATTGCTTACTTCACAAGTAAATAATTTTTTTTTCTCCTCGAATTGTCAGTCTTTCAAGCTCAGAACACAGCATGGCCTTCAGATACCAAGCTTTCTGGCTCTTGCATTTTCACCAGTAATAAACTTTCTAAAGGGCAAATGCTGGTCTCACTTACAGTTATGCAGCACTATTGTGGGTTTGCACAAATATAAACAATAGTGTAATTTTAAGCTTGGAGAGTTACGCACGTAGCCCTAAAACAGGGGCTTAGTTAATAGTTTTTTTTCATGGTACATGAGCCAAAAGTATCCAGGTTTACTCTCGCAAACTAAAGTTCCGCAGGGATGACTGTTGTAATAACTTTGGTAAGTAAAGTGAGACTCAGTGCACCGAAGGAACAGATCCACTGAGTATGAAAATGCCATTTTTGCATAATCACATTTCAGAATAGAACTGAACTTTAAATGACAAATAGTACCATTAATAACTGGAGACTCACTTCTGCAGTGCAGTCTATTATACATGGTATATCTTGATATTGTGATAATGTTAACAGACTTTCTAACAGAGCACTGTAGTGCAGAACAATGAAAGTGTTAAGCTGTGTGTAGGTGCAGTGTCACAGCTTAACTGCTCAACATAATCTTGTCTATATCAGTGAAACTAACAGAGGGATTCCCTGTGGAGATACATTTAGTAAGGCAGAGAAGTCTTCTGATTCTTCAGGGAGTCTTTTTTTCCCCTTCAATCAATAGCAGCTAAGAGGCGAGCTAGTAATGGGAATGTATTATGAAAGTACCCACAAAAGCTTATACCCAAATAAATCTGTTAGTCTTTAAGGTGCCACCAGCCTTCATGTTGTAGTAATGGGAAAGAAAGTATGGAAAGCTGATAGCAAGAGATATCTGAGACAGTTATGCCTTTAAAGGGACAGCATCAACATTAAAATCAGAACTTGAAAAATATTTTTTTCTCTTAAATTTGTTACTGATCCCTTAGAAACATTGACTTGAAAACAGTTTTCTCTGTCACTTTGTGCTTTTCAATTCTGCAAAGTTTTTGTTCTGGGCTAAAACTTCTGAGAATGGAAGGAATTTGCATTTACATCCTGGAGCTGACTGGTTTCCATGAATCAGTGTCCAAAAATCACTATGACCTCCAGAAACCTGACGCCATTCTCTTCTGCTCCTTACAAGAATACCACAAGACACATTTTGGAATCACCGAGGACAATGAGGCCCCAACTTGGTGGGACTCTAGTTACTACTGCAGTATAAATGTTAAATAATAATAGAAATCTTATGGGAGTGTACCAGAGAAGCAGGAGGATGTGCAAGTGTTAACAGTGGAGAAATCCTAGGCAGCATCAGAGATGGACTGGAGACCTAGGGCTTTTGGGACTGGCATAAGTAAGTCAGGAGCTGTGGTGACTGGATAGTGGGCAAGCTTCAAGGGGAGAGAGGAAGAGAAGGGGTAACAGGTGCTCACAACACAGATGGTGAAAAGTGTAGTGTGTAAAAGTTTTAAGCACATTAAAATAGGAAACACACAAAGTTTTAAACATAATTTTAGTGACATTCACACAAGACATTAACAAGAAAAGAGAGACATTATACAATGAGGGTGTTTTCCAAACAGAGTAGCCAGGGTTGTTTGAAACAATCGAGAGGATCCTGGGGTATCTTTTGCCTTGAATTTGCTAGTAAAGGTAGCCCTATGAAGCCAACTCCTAATTGATAGAATTAGGAAGATGCTGCTTCCTTCTCCCACGACAAAGTAATCACTGAAGTTTCTTGCACTTTACTTTGAAGCATCTGGTACTGGCTACTGTCAGAGACTGGATACTGAACTAGAATGACCATTGGTTTGAGCTGGTAGAGCAATTCCTATGGTCTGAAGTGCCATGGGAACTGGTAAAGAGGATGCTGGGCCCTGAAGACCTTGACTGCTGCAACTCAATAACAGTCCAGATGGGAGCAGGAGATGACATGCATCAGCCTCTCTCCCTAGTGTAAAACAGATGTGGGGAGGAAGGAATAACAACAGAGAGGAGCCTCAGATTGCAAAATGCAGTCCAGTTGTCACAAGGCATACAATGCTCGGACAATAGCTTGCTGGTCAGTAGTTCTTTAGTGTTGGGAGTACATTTATAAATACCAGTGATATGGGCAGGCTCTACTGTTTGAATGTTTTTTTTCCCAGGGTGCCATTTTATAGGGCCAAAAGAATGCAAGGTCTTGCCTCTACCGGTTGTTTCACTTTATGAACATAGACAGTACTGGGAGAAGTCCAGCTACCATGTAATTTTGTTGTCTCAAATGGCTTCTGAAGTAGCAACCACACAACAGCAACAAAGCCTATTAAAATCCTACACCCAATACTAATGTATTTGGGTTCCTATGTATAGACTTGGTACATTTTTTTTCAATATCTCATCTTGTGGTTCTTATATTCTTCACTTAGACTGTTTTCAAGATGGAACCAGTGGGATGGGAATTACTAATATTTACCTGTGAAATCCTTGAGAAGGTCTTGGTCCTGTTCTGTGTTGGTTCTTATATTCCTAGCCATTTTTATAGTGGGAATCTTCTCACATACACCTCTACCCCAATATAATGCGACCCAATATAACACAAATTCAGATATAACGCGGTAAAGCGGTGCTCCGGGGGAGGAGGGTGGTAGGGCTGCACGCTCCGGTGGAATAAAGCAAGTTCAATATAATGCAGTTTCACCTATAACACAGTAAGAATTTTTGGCTCCTGAGGACAGCGTTATATCGGGGTAGAGATGTATCACATTTTTGGTCTTTCTTTTTTTGACAGGAAACCAGTTCACGGAGGGACCTCTCCACACAGCTGGTGATCTCAGTGCTCTCCTGCCTAACCATGGCAACCCCAGATGTGAGCGTTCACATGGAGGAGGTGGTCGTGGTAACGACACCTGACAATGTGGTTGATGGCAGTGGTGTGGAAGAAGTGAAAACTGTGCTAGTGACCACAAACTTGTCTCAACATGGGTAAGAAATAGTTTCACCATATGCAATAGAAGTGACATGGAGGTTGGGCTTTAATATTCAATCCAAGCAGACCTCAAATACCCGTGAAATACAGGGTCAAAAGTAGGAATGAGAGTCAGTCCCTTATGATCCTGCCTGTGCTGTGGTGGTTTGACTTGTTCCTTGACAAAGGAGGACCAAGATTTCCCCTACCACCATGGATACCATGCTAACCAAGTAGAATTAGATTAATAATCCCCATGTCCCCTTCCAGATAATCTGTGGCCAGGCATATGTAGCCAGGAAAACAGGGTTTACCAACAGCTGTTAAACTTTGGACTGGCCAAGTTGGTTTAAAACTGGGCTTTAGCTGAGTGTCTTGTCTATACTGTAATTTCTACTGCGTTGAAGGAACTTTAGTTACAACACTGACATTGTTAAAACATGGTTTGGTTTTTTAGCATACACTGTTCCCAAAGAGGGTTTAACCATATTCTGCTACAGTCCTGGACTTTGGCTGACCTGATATGAGACTCAGGGCCATGGTAAAATCCCTTTGGTTTTGTCTACCCTGCAGACCCAAGCCACATTGTACCTGGGTCAGGGGACAACCAAATTGCCTGATATTGTAGGAATTGCTGCAAAGACAAAACTGGGCTTCTGCTTGAGCTAATGCTTTGATTTTTTTGAGTTTGATTGGTGTTATCCATACATGCTGTGCTAAACTGTATTGTATCTTGGTTCAGGTACAGTAGAGTTTACTCACTGTTGTTAAGCTCTTTCATTTTTGTAGTGTGGATGGAGACTACAGCAGGGTTTTAAAACACAGTTCTTGGTTGAGGGAAGTGTGATGCATTCATGTCCACACTGGCCATAGAGACTGTTAGTTGCTGGAATGTCTTAAACTGTATTGCGGACCCGCCCTGAAGCAAAGTGGGGTATCTCCTCCCAGACATTCAAGATGGACAACTGGCTTTAAATTAAAGCAAAAAAATTTAAAGTAAATGTTGCTGTTTTCCTTGGGTGAGTGGGGAAAGAGTACAGGGTACAGCACTCTCCTCTCCATGAAATCATGTGAGGAAATCCTTTTGCAATCCCACACTCTCACCTCCCAGCATTTTGCTGACGTCAAATAGGTGTCACGGTGTCTCTTCTCATATTAGGAACAGTGCAGAGGACTCCAGTGGGTTTTCTTCTTGAATCACCCTTATGCTTACTTGCTAAAATATACAAAGTAATAAGGTAAGGAGAGAAGGCCTTCTCTTGGGCAGCAGTTAACTGACCACTAGTTCAATCTGCTGTACTGTGGAAACATTAACTGTTTGCTGAGTCTTTTACTCTTCTTCTTCTACTGCAGTATCATTAGTTTCGGAACCATATATTTTAGAGATGGAATAGACATGCTAGCTTATCCCTAGAGAGGAGGTGGGGAGGTTTTATGGTAAAGGCACTTGAATGGGACAAGGGAGATCTGGGCAAAATTCTTAGCTGTGTCCAGACTGCTTGTTTGACCATGGGTAAGCTACTTAGTCTTTCTGTACCTTAGTTCATCTTCTGTGAAATGGGGATAATGGCACTTTCCTACCCCTCACAGATACTGAGGATAAATTTGATAGTGTTCAGCAGGGGCTCAAGGTCATATAAATACCTAGACAGAGCCAGTCTCCTTGCTAGTGCAGAATTTTTTTTTTAAACACATGTTTACGCATCCAGATGTGTACTGAATTTTACATCTTTTTTTACTGTTTTTCCTCTTCTTTTTCTTTTTTCAGGTCAGCAAATGTCTGTTAAATGCAATTAAATAATCATTGCAAGTCAACAAAATGGTTGAAACAAAAATTTAAATAACAGTAGGTAGCTCCAGATGATCCTATGCTAATCTAATTTTAAGAAAACTGGAAATTGATTGAAATAACACGCTGCACCACCTACCTTGGATTAGTAGCATTGTCCCTCTAAGCATAATGCACTAACAAAACCTACCACTGGAATACTTAACTCTCTTATTCCAAATTTGCATCAACAGGGTGTGCAGGCCAACTTGTATTTGCATAGATTTTATTATGTTAAGGCCATAGTTCACTGTAGTGCTGGACATAGAGGCAAGATTATATTTCTAATGAAGTGAAGAGTCTATTAGATGCTGAAGTCCTTTATGTAGCAATGCTTCAGCTATAGTATAGGTAGACCACACTGAAATAACTGGGTTAGCTTCTGAGAGTCTGATGCTGCATTCCTTGCACATTTCAAATTCCCATTGACTTCATTTATCCTTGAGGTAATTGGCAATACAGTCCCCATGCCAACTTATTCCTAAACTCCTCAGAAACAGATCACACCGTGTCCTGCTGGTTTGGGTGTATTTTAGTAGTAAGAACCGCCATCCCCTCTGGTGTGAGCTGAAGCCTTCTAAACTAAAATAATTGAGGATCTTAAAATACAAATCTCTCCTACAAAATGACTTTGGAAAAAGGATGCCATGAGAGTCCATATGTACTGTTTCTCAAAGACTCCACTTTGGATACGTAGTTCATAAGTAAAAAGATGCTGCTTCTAATTTTCATCCCTACAAACTCATCTTGGAGGGAGTAACTGGGCTCTTTCTATCTCATGCATCATTGTGACCAATAGGACCGCAGTGGCATCTGTGCAATTCCTCTGTCTTCAAATTATGCACTCAGTGACATCTCCGTAAGCCTGCTATCTTCAGTGGGACTCTACAGCTGTAATGATTGGAACTTACTAGTAATTCTGTTTAATACTCAAACTAGAATAGAATCCACAGCTCATTCTATCTTAGAGTAGAAAAGCAGTACAAACTGTTTTTGGACACTAAGCAGATAGGATTTTGTACACATAAGGAAAATGTCTTTTAATTAAAAAGTGCCATTTTTGAATGGTCACTTTTCAGAGCTATGCATGTTAAGGTGGACATGAAGCAGTTGGGAGTGAAAACAGGCAACTAAATCAGTCTTTTATTCACTAAACTGTGTGCTCCATGTCAGGAAACTGATCCAGAACTGTTTTCATGTTGTGATATAGCTAAATCTTTTGTTTGCAATGTGTATTTTTGGGTCCAGGATTTTAGCAGCATTCTGCAGGAACCTTCTTCCTGTAATTTTCAGCAGCAATTACTAATAGGCCGTTAGCAATAAAGATGACAGATGTCAATGAAAACACTACCGAGATATAGAACAGAGTTGTGCTTCTCAAAATCCTACATAACAGTGAACTTGGAATGGCTGTAAAATATTGTTTCTCTCATGTTTGAAATCAGCTTTTAAGTTGATACTCTAGATACTGTACTGCCTGGTTTATGTTGGTTCCTTATTTTCCTAGACTTTCCTAGATTGGCTAACTCTTTGTGTTCACAAAATGAAAATGACCTGTTTGTACACAGAAGTCCAAAGTAGGGAAGGGCTGTTTGTGTTACCTGGTTGAATTTTCCTTGGCACATCCCTGTCTTATACCCAGAGCATGTATACATGTTGGTGCTTCCAGAGCTTCTGGATTTTCAGTAGGCAGGAAATCCGTGTTCATATTTACAACTGGCTCCAAACAGATTTATTTGACCAAAACAATCTCTTGTTTGAACTAGATTGGGAAGTCTGCTGCATTTGCTTATCCTGTTTCCACAAATACATTCCACTCCAACTGTATCACATTCTTCTTACTGCTCTGGGGAAGTGCATCAGGTTACAATGTCCATGTTCCAGAAGGGTCAGTAAGGGTAATACCATTCCTATCGTTCTGCTGAAACCAGCCTTAAAGATCTTTGTTAACAAACTGTTATGAAATAGGCCATGGCCAGTAAGAAATGAGCCATTCCATTGGCTTCCAATTCAATCTGCCCAATAGAGATGTGTTATTTTCCTTCATCCCTAAGAAAGTGAGGATGGGAATTCTGGGGGAAGGAAGGTGTGATATGTTAAATGCAATTAATGTGCCAATTGTGAGGAAATTGACTTCTCTCATCTGACATCTCCTGGATGCTTATTTGTTTGCTATTGGCAGAGCTGTTTTGTCCCAACTTAATAGATAGTGATGGGAAGGAATGGACCAGTTCTTTCCCCTTTGCCTTTTGTAAAGTTCCATGCCGTTTGTGCTTGCATTAACCTCCATAGACTGCCCATCAGGGAAGCAGCCAGACATGAAACTGGGAAGTTGCTGTGTAAGATGGGTGCTAAATAGTTTTTGTTGTGTTTGTTGCCAGGTGATCCTGTAGATCCAGTTGAAGCAATGTAATATGCTTTTGGTGCTCTGGCTAAGGAAATTTTTGGGTGTGAGTGTTCGTTTTTTCTTCCCCTCCCCATGCAGTTTTGAAAGCACCTTTATTTTATTTATTTATTTTTCATCTGTCCTTTTGTGTCTTTAATAATCAGGAGTGGGATAATTCCATAGAATGGGGGGAAGATATCTATTTTTATTCAGTCATAGTCATAAGAGCCATTTGTTTCTCTGGGTGTCAAGGTGGGTGTGATTAGGAGATTCTTTGTTCTTTTATGAGACATCCAAAACCTGTATTCTGTCTGTCTCTCTCTCTCTCTCCTTCCTTCCCACCTGGAACCTTAGCATGTAGGCATGACCTCAGAAGGAGACACATTTTTGGGCCTGCCTAGTGAAACTCATAGAAGATTATTACTGTGAGACAGAATGCATCTCTCTGAGCAGGTCTGCAGCATCAATAGTAGATGAGACTCATTTTCAATTCTCTGGGCTGCCACTGCAGGGATTCCCATCTTCTCTCAAGATTCCATAGTCAGTTTGGTTCCTACCCTTTCAGTCTCGCTTTCCAATGCTTGCTGGCATAAGAGAATAACCGAGGAACCTGAATTTGGATCCTCCTGCCTTGTGTGGGTCCCAGTCTACCCTGTGAAACAGACTTTGAATTTGGCTTTTATCCCATGTGACATTTAAAACAACAGCGTCCAGATTAATGGCCCTATCAAGATAGAGTTCTGGATAATGCATTTTTTCTAATGCTATTGTGGGTTTATTTTTACTATAAAAACCAAACTTGCAATTAAAGCATAAGAATGTATTAGTTTAACAACTTTTTAATAAAACAAGTGGGAAGTGCAGAGGAAAACAAAAAATGGCAACGCCTGGCAATTCACAGCTTGCCCAGTTTGTTTGTGTGGGATTGGGAGGCTCAGAGTTAGTACAGAAGCTAATGCAGGTGTCTGCAGTGCACTTGGTGTGTGATTAGAAATGGTCTAAGGTTCTGCTGCTAAGTAAAAGCAATTGAGAAAGAAGAAATAAGCCAGTCACTTCATGAGCACTTAATTTCGTCTTTTTCCTCCTCTGGTTTATGGCTCCTTCTGGTGAGAAACTTGGGTGATCCTGTCTGATGAAATGTGAGCAGCGGCTGCCTCCCACAGCTTTGTCATGGCAACCATGCAACTACTTGTTTGGTGGCGGGACGTACTGTTATAGCTGGAGAAACTCATTTGAGTACTCTCCCATCCCACCCACCTCTGTCTGCTGAGGCGCACAACTGTCCTGCATCTGCACAGGGGAACAGAGGCAGGGGAGAGCAAGGGATATGGCAAAGCAGAGAAGGAAAATTGGTATATTCCATTTCAAATGCCTTTTTTGTCCCAGTTAAACCTCTGCAGGAAACATATCTTTTTATAGGAGCCTCAACAGTGTCATGAGTTATTGTCTCAAAGACTGTTGAAGGTTATTAGAGGTTGGGATTTAAGATGCAGCTGGATTAGTTTCCCCTGCCAAAAGTCATCGCTAAAAGTAATAGAAGGTATATAGCCTGACTCTTCTCTCACATACACTGGTTTTTGTTTCTAATTTGCACCCGTGTGAGAGATCTGAATCAGGCCCATGGTGTATTGGTGCTCTGTATGTAAGAGAGAGATCTGTCTCTCTTGCAGCCACCAGAAGGCAGGTCCAACTGAAATGCACTTTGGCTGTTCCCCTAAATGAATTTAACAAATTGCTGGGAAGGAGTCCTGTGGCAAACTGGTGAATTATTGAATTACAATTCTTCCTTTCTTCTCTGGTGGTAGACTCTCATTCCTTGAACAGTCTTCCCTGTATGTCAGCTCAGCATCTGCAGTTATGACTCTGCAGGTTTGCAGGCCTGCCATATGCCTAGTAAGACTTGAGGAAAGCACAGCACTACCTTAGAAGTAAAATGTATATGTGGATGAGGCTTGGAGTATGACTTGACTTAAAGTGATCCTTCATAGTAAACATGAATGTGACAGTCCGACACAGACAGAATAGACATGTTCTGCAGTAGGTCGTCGTGAAAATTATTTGGGCCAGTGAATTGTTGATGTAGGTTGTCAGGGATTGAGATGGGTGAAAAAATTGTTTTGGTAGGGTGGGGTGTGTGTACACCTTCTTTATAAGTGGTCAGGCCACTCTCATACAAATGTGAGAGACCCAGGTTCCATTCCCCTCTTTACCTGATGTGAACAAGAGATATGAACCTGGGTCTCCCTCAGCAGGAAAGTAGCCTAACCACTGAGCTATAGAATATTCTGATGTGGGGCTCTGTCCCGTTGAAGCTATTCCACTGAGTATAAATAATTAAATAGTCATAGGGCCAGAGAGAGATTGAGAGTGCCTCTATTGCCTGGTGATTAGGGCACTCACCTGGGAGTGAGTTCGTATCAAGTTCATGACATGACCAGGTTCACATCATAAGAACTGCCATACTGGGTCAGCCAATGGTCCCTCTTATCCAGTATCTTGTCTCCAACAGTAGCCCATAGCAGAACTTTGGAGGGAGAGTACAGAACAGGGCAATTATGGAGCAATTCATCCTTGTCTTCCACTCCTGCTTAGGGTCACTCTGAGCACCAGTTTGCCTCCCTGACCATTTTGGCTAATAGCCATTGATGGACCCATCCTCCATGAGCTTATCCAGTTGTTTTTTTAACCCTGTTACACATTTGGCCATCACAACATCCTATGTCAGTGAGTTCCACGGGCTAATTGTGCATTGTGTGAAAAAGTATTTCCTCTTTTCTGTATTAAACATAGTCCCTATTAATTTCATCAGGTGACAACTGGTTTTTGTATTGTGGGAAAGGGTAAATAACGCTTCTCTATTCGACACCATTCATGGTTTTCTAGATCTCTACATATCCGCCCTTAGTCATATCTTTTCTAAACTGCACACCCTTAATCCTTTTAGTCTCTCTTTGTATGGAAGTTGTTCCTTATCCTGGATCATCTTTGTTGCCCTTTTCTGAACCTTTCCATTGTATCCTTTCTGAAATGGGGAGACCAGAACGGGACACACTATTCAGGAACCATGTTTTTATATAGTGGCATTATTGTATACCCTTGTGACTGCTCTTTTTAATTTCTGCCTAACTAGCATCTTCATTTTTGGGTAGTTCCCTACTCTATTGGCTATTTAATTATTTATACACAATGGAACAGCTTCACCAGGAGAGATTGAGAGACCTGCGTATCAGAATATCCTGTGTCCTCCTCTCCCATGCTGTTACTTGTCCAAAGCAGGAACTCTGGAAGAGCCTTGGAGCGTTTTCACCTACCTCATGATACTGAGATGCCTCCCACCCAAGATCTCCTATCTCCACATTATAGCTATGCCAATCTGTGTGAACAAGAGACTAGTCCCTGTGGCTGGAAGGGAGAGCAATTTCTTGACACTGTAGTTCTACCCTACAGTCATATGCTGAGAAGTCAGAAGGGAAAAACCGGTAGCTCCTGAACTTGACTTTCCTGTGTAGCCTAGCGCTGTCTTATGTAATCAGCCAATGAATCACTGAGTCAGTCAGTCACTTCAATCCCTCCCTCCTCCTCCTCCTTTATCAGAGCTGGCTAGACTTTAGATTTACATCCTCCATAAACTCCTGCTTAGCACACCCAGTTTATACAGAGTGAAGTGTCAGGAAATTTGTTAACTATCATTTCCCCTTCCTCTCTTCCCCACTCCCAGGACTTTAGAGAGAGATGGAGAGAATGTGCTGCGGTAATTAGACTGGGCCTCTTTGCCAGAAAATCCAAATGCACGTCTTTAAAATCCAGTAGAGATGGCCATGCAGACTGATAGCCAGAGCTCACATGTGTCTCGGATGTTATCGATCAAGTGGCCTGCGTGCCCTTGCTTCCTTGCATGGGAATTTCTGTGAAAGATTAACACATATAGCATCAGTGTTCTGTGCTATCTAAGATTGCAATGGCATCCCCTGAGTGTAAAGAATATTTACAGTCCAAAGTAGCCTTAAATATATTTCACATTTGTGTATATTTTTAAATTTTCTTCTCTTTAAATAGTCTGTTTTGCATGTACTCTGCAGATTAAGCTAATGCAAGCTAGGAACTAACTGGGAGGATCGGAAAGCCATGCAGAGCTAGTTGTGTCTCTCTCCTTCCATTAGCAAGCACTAGTACAAGACAGGAAGTAGAGGAACACTTTGATATAGTGTCCTTAATTAGCTGTCTGCCTATGGCTGCAGTGGCTTATACTAGATGTACGGAACTTGCAGGAGGCCAGGAAGCCTGAGCTTTGGGGTACACAGAGATGCTATAAAATGTTTATCTGTATTCACGGGTTGGTTGGTTTGTTCACAGATCTTTAGTAAAACATTTTCAGCTGCAAAAAAGAAACAAAGGAGAAGTTAGGCCTGGTCTACGCTACAGAATTTTGTCAAGAAAAGTGATGTTGACACTCAAAAATCGCTATAATAAAAATCTGTATGTCATGTTCACACTTGCTCCCTTTGTCGGCAGAGCGGATCCACAGTTGGGGCACTGTCATCGACAGTATGAGCTATGCATTGTGGGTACCTATCGCACAGCTCAATACCTGCTGCTGCTAGGTGTTGTGGGAAGGCAGAGCGGATCGCAGCGCATCTTGGGACCTGGCTCAATGTCCCATGATTCATTGCTTTCTGTCCCAGCATTACGTAGGCTTCTGGCTTTCCTTTGCGGCATTTTTCAACAGCCCTGGTTTGCTGTGCACCCAGGCATCTTTGTGAGAAGGGATGTGTGCTGCACTGCTCTCCTATGCTCTGATAACTATCATGAGGACATTGCGATGGCAGTGCAGTTAACCACGAAGTTCCTAACTGAAGAAGAGTCCCAGTTGCCTGACATGCTCCTATCCATGTCACACAGCAACTTTAGATTGCTTTTGGCTTTCACAGAACAGCTGCAGAGTGTGGACCATCATATTTTGGGCTTGGGAAACAAGCACTGAATGGTGGGATTGTATCGTCATGCACGTCTGGGATAACAAGCAGTGGCTACAGAACTTTCGAATACGGAAAGCCAGCTTTCTTGAACTATGTGCGGAGCTTGCCCTAGCACTATGGTTCAAGGACACCAGGTTGAGACCTGCCCAATCAGTAGAGAAGGACGTGAAACTGGCGACTCCAGACTGCTACTGGTCGATTGTGAATCAATTTGGAGTCAGGAAGTCGACCATTGGGGCTGCGTTAATGCAAGTGTGCAAGGCAATTAATCGCATCCTGCTACAAAGGATCATGACTCTGGGAAATGTGCGTGAAATAATGGATGGCCTTGCGGAAATGGGTTTCATTAACTGGAGGGGCAGTAGATGGCACACTTATTCCAATTTTGACACCAGACCACTTTGCGATGGAGTTCATCAATAGGAAGGGGTATTTCTCCATGGTGTTGCAGGCTCTTGTGGATCACCGTGGGCGTTTCACTGACATCAACGCAGGGTGGTCCGGAAAGGTGCATGATGCACACATCTTCTGGAACACCAGCTTATATAGAAAGCTACAAGCGGGGACTTTCTTTCCAGACCAGAAGATTACAGTTGGGGATGTTGAAATGCCCATAGTGACCCAGCCTACCCCTTACAGCCAGGGCTCATGAAACCTTACACAGGAAATCTGGATGGCAGCAAGGAGTAGCTCAACAACAGGCTGAGTAGGTGCCAGATGACAGTGGAATGTGCCTTTGGCAGATTAAAGGCGCACAGGCGATGCCTTTTTGGCAGTTTGAACCTCTATCAGGATAATATTCCCATGGTCATAGCCACTTGTTATATGTTGAATAATCTTTGTGAAGCTAAGGGTGAGAGGTTTGCTCCGGGTGGAGTGTGGAGGCAGACCGCTTGGCTGTTGATTTTGAGCACTGGATACCAGGGCTATCAGAGGGACCCAGAGGGGGGCAGTTCGAATCAGGAAGGCTTTGAGGCAACACTTTCAAAATGAGAACCAGTAATGTATAACTCTGTGACTGATGCTGCAATGTTACATTACATATAGGTTTTCCTAAGAAGCAATGGTGACATTTGGGGCCTTACGTTCCAGTAAGCAAATGATTACACCGCCTGTGTATGTATTGGTAGTGCCTGCTATCTCAATTCATAGGAAACAAATAAAGATAAGTTACTGTTGAAAAATTTGCTTTTATTAAACAAGACACACACACACATATTATATATAATAAAAAAATAAAATAAAGGCCCTTGGTGGGAAAGGAGGTACCAGGGAAGGGAAGACTTTCAAAGCTGTGTGTATGTCCAGCTATCATTTTGAAAGTTGTCTGAGGGGGTGGAGTGAAGGGGAAACCAAGAACTCCCAGAAAGGACTGTGTGGGCAGAGTTTGGGGGGAGAGGGGACATGTGAAAGAGTTCTTAATGTGCTGCAGGGGAGGGCGGGCATGTATCTGTTCAGTATGCAGGATTATTAAGGACTTCAGCATCTGTGTTTGCTCTTCCATGACTTTAATCATCCGCTCAGTAGCGTCCTTTACAAACTCCTGATTTTCTTTTCTGTCCTCCCTCTCCACTTCCCTCCACTCCTTGCATTCCCTTTTCTCTGCATTGGAGAAGTGCAGTACCTCCCGGAACACGTCTTCTTTGCTTTGTCTTGGGCGCTTTCTTATCTGGCGAAGACGCTCGGCCGGTATATGTGGGGTGTTCCTGAAGGCCACTTCTGCCAAAGCACAAGGAACAATGCACAGAAGCATGATTGTTAAGTTCATGCACAGCATTGACACATTTCAGTAAAATACACCTCTGGTAACATTAGAATCACTTTCTCACTGACCCTTGGCAAGCACATATCTTGGCAAACACCCAAAGCATGGTGACTGTTGGCTGCGGGGGGTGTTCTACGTGAGGAAAAGGGTGCTCCGCAAGGGTTCCGGGGCAGCCAACAAGAAAAAAATTCTAAAATTCTCCCACACTTTTCCACAGGTACGGGTCATTGTAGCAGATGTGTCACTGCTGAGGGTAAGCAGGGAAGCAAGGATACATCCACTACATGCTTGTGGCTTCCACCCTGGTCCCTATGCTGCTTGCCTGTGTGCCACTTTGGTCTCAATAAGCGATTGCCAAATGGCACAGGAAAGTTTCCTACAATGAGGGGAAGGAACAAAGCTGCTCTGCCAAGGAATTTTCAGCAGAGGATTGCTGAGTACCTCCAGGAACCTTTCCTAGAGGTCTCTCTGGGGGATTCCTGTGAGATCTCCGTGTGAATCAACTCCCTGTTCTGCCGTAATGATTAGCTGCACAGGGAACCGTCCAGCACACAGAGACAGCCAGCCTCCCACATTTCTATGCCCTGAACCTACCTCTGCACGACACAAACCACTGCCACTTACCAGGCGTCTCCTCTCCTGTTTCTTGCTCACCAGAGAGCAACTGCTGAGACTGGCTAGACAACTCCGGAGTGCTGATCAGTTCCTGGCTGCCTACCCCACCAGGAGCCCCACATCATCATCTAACTCCACCTCTTCATCAATGACTTCATCCTCTGGGTTAGATTCTCTTTCCGCTGCCTCTGTTTCCTCCAAAGTATCCATGGGGCTCTTGGTGGTGGAGGTGGGGTCACCACCGAGGATAGCATCCAGCCACTTATAGAACAGGCAGGTCTTAGGTGCAGCACCAAAGCAACGATTTGCCTCCCTTGCCTTATGGTATGCCTGCTTCAGCTCCTTTAGCTTCACTTTGCACTGCAGTGTGTCGATTTGTAGCTCTTTTAGCACAAGCCTTGACAGATCTGCCTGTAAGTATCAAAATTCCTACGTCTCAAGCTCAGCTGGGACTGCCCAGCCTCCTCTCACCATATACTGATCAGTTCCAGCAACTCTGCAGTGGTCCAAGTGGGAGAGCATTTGCTGCGATAACCCACCTTGGTCACCTGGGACGATGCAATGAGACCTCTCCATGGCGAGCCAACAGGAAATGGAATTTCAATAATTCCCAGGGCTTCTAAGGGGGAGAGGCACATGGTTGTTTACCTGGCTGCAGGGCAGTGGAATTCAAACTGGTGACCAGAGCGGTCCAATTGGGCATTGTGGGACACCTCCTGGAGGCCAAGTAGAGTTACAAAATCCAGCGTGGTGTCTACACTGGCAGTTTATCGACCAAAATTTTGCACAGAAAGCCTTATCTCTCATCTGGGTGGTTTTATTTTGCTGATGAAATGGCATTTTTGCCAACAAAAGTCACATCGCATTGTGTACACATTCACTGGTTTGTCAAACAAAGCTACTTTTTGTCAACAAAACTCCATAGTTAGACAAGGCCTAAGTATCCAGCAGAGAGAATTGAACATGTCCCTGCAATTCTCCAGTGATGCATGAGCCAACTAAAACCTAGAAGGGGCTCTGACTTCCATCATCACAGCAAGTGCAGGTATTCCAGGCACGGAGGGAGCTGAGGCTAGCAGCTCCTGCTTTGATTTCTGCTCCAAGTGACTGGGAGGAGTGGGGAGGGACAGCAATGACATGAGCTACTCTGTAGGTCTTCAGATTTGTCCCCAAATACCAATGTGTATTGTAGGATAACTTCTGCACGTTGCGCATGTGCATACTGTGTTCTGAAACCATAACTGTAAGGTTTGTTTTAGCCCTTTTTTCTTAAAGCGGAACGTACGAGTATTCCCTTTCCAGCATGCGCGCACACACTTCATTCTTCTTCCAGTCCTGTCTTCACCATGTTTAACAATTAGGCCGACCATGGTGTAACTCATTTGTGTGCCAGGACATGGCAAGAGGAGGGGTAACCCCACTTGTGAGATCCAGGTGGAACACTTCAGTTAGAAGCCCAGCATCTCCTGCCGCCTCCTCCAGTGGCTGGGTGGGATTTCTCCCAGTTCCTGCCCCCAGTTCCTGCTTCAAGGTGCCATATCATGTATCAGCCTCTAGTTAGTAGATAAAATGAAAGATATGCCTCCCTCTTACAGTTGGATCAGAGAAGAGATTCCTTTTTTTTTTTTTTTTTGCTCCTCCAGAGCCTTTTGGTTGTTGCAAGCAGGGCAGGTTTCACTACTCCTTCCTCAGGTCTCCATTTCCTGGATCCTCCTACCCTGTGAGTAAGTATAGTTCCTGTCTCTGCTGCTGCATAAACTGTTCCCCAGCAGCAGCAGTGTGACACTGACATGGCCCTTGACAGTTGCACAGCTAGTTTCTGAAAACACGCAGTGAAACTGGCCAGACTTTTATTTATTTATTTCTCTCTGAAGTTTGGTCAAAGTTACTGCGCAGCAGCAGAGGCACTGGAGCTGTCTGGGTCCAGGCTCAGGAAGCAGCACTGCCTTGGTTTGCATTTGGTTCACATTTGCAGAATTATCCTTGAAACCATAAAGTCTAGAAGCTTAATTTAAAACAAATTTTGCAGAAACTCATGCTCACTGGGGCCCCTATGCTCACTGGGTGTATGAATTCAAGTCCTTTCATCTGTCAACATGGACAGAACCAAACTGCATTCAATCCAGGTTTAGAGTCCTAGCCTCGCTCTCTCCCTGGGATAAAACACATTAGACATAATAATTGGACATAATTTGCTCTCATTCATCAGCTGGAAGAACTAGTTATAACCCAGACAACTGAGTTTAAAACATGCTTAAGCACAGTTTTCCAGATTGTGGTTAAAAGTCCTGTGTAGAGGGGGCCTCTATATGTTTGTTTTGCCCCTTCTTCTTTTCTCATTCAATATGAACTGGTCGTTTTAACACTGGGCAAGTTCATTGGGGTACAATGACATGCCAAATGTCTATCCATCAATTCAGAATGAGCAGCTACTCTAGGTGCTGATCACACTGAATCCTTTTGACATGCCACACCATGCTGCTGCCACATTTTTCCAACATCACCAAGATTCACTCAAGTTCAGAAACAAAGGTAATATAATCCTGCTTCCAGGCGAAGTCTGTTAATCTTTCCTCCTTGTTTTGCCTAACCCTTATTGGGGGAAAAATGAAATACTCTACTATTCTTCCAGTCCTCTCGGGCCCTATTCCTAAGAAGCATAGAACCATATAAGTTAGAGATGGAAAATAAGACCTATTAGGTCATCTAGTCCATCCTCTAGCCAGCTGAGGATTGTTGCCCACTTGCTTCCTTTGGGAATCTTTTTAAAAGAGGCTGCCAGTGACTGGCAACAGTCTGCTTTTGATTTCCATTGTGCTGGCGGAGGGAAATAGCCAGCTTCCTATGAGCGCATCAGGAAATTGCAGCACAGGGATCACACAAGTGTTGTTGTACTGGGCTGGAGTTGGCAACATCAGGCTGCAATTTTTTAATTAAGTGAGGAAAAGATAACTTACCTTTTGCCAGTGGATACTTTCTTAAGGAAAGAGATCTGCATTTCTAGGGATTATGGGGACATCTTTTGGCTCACACCAAAGTGTATTACAAATGACCTTTGAAACAGTGCTCGCTCCAGAGATCAGAAATGAGAATGATTCATCTAAATTCCTTAATTTTTCATCTCCAACTCTTTTACCAGTGGCGACCTAAATGAAGACACCCTGGAGACAGAAAATGCAGCTGCTGCAGCCGCTGCTGCCTTCACAGCTTCCACGCATCTGAAAGAAGCTGTCTTAGGTAGGTTCAGTGTACTGCCTTAGCCTTTACCGCAACCTTCCTCATGGCAGGTTTGCAGCATCAGCAGTCCTGCTGCTTGAGAGTTTAAGTGCTGCAGGTCTGCCTAGCTCAGCTGCCTGGGAGCACACCACACTGCCAGTGAGAGGCAGGCAGACTGACACCTTCAGGATCAGATCATGGTTTCACACATTTCCTGCAGGCATCACTGTAGCTGTTATTTGCTCAAGGAAACAGAACAGTAGAGCCATAATCCTGCCTCTTAAGTGCATGTGACAAAAAGGAAGGTGAGAAGGCCCAAAAGGGAGAGTGGGCAGATATGCCTCTGACGAAGTGGGTATTCACCCACAAAAGCTCATGCTCCAATACATGTGTTAGTCTCTATCAGGTGCCACAGGACTCTCTGGTGCTTTGGGCAGATAGTTTTATAGCACACTGCTGCCCTCTCCTGGTTAAGAGTGGGATTGCTTGAATTTATTCCCTATTAAATCTGCTACCTGTATGTTTTGCCCATAGTTCAGCCATGGGATCATCAAATTGTCTGTTTACAAGAGCATTACAGGTTTCAGAAGCAAGCAGAAGATGAATTTATGACTCAAAAATTGTAAGAATGTCTCTGCCAATTGGGCTGAAGTGGCATAAACCAGTTTAGTTTGGAAAGTCTCCCTTGGGTTTGCTGGTCTCTTCATTATTTGTATTAAGTTTAATGAATTTACTCTAGTAATAAAAATGATGACTCCCCAAAGCTCTCAGATCCCTGTAATAAAGTATTGATGCTTGGGCTTGGACAGTGATGCTTTTGTATCTTGGAATGTTCCTGTGGCTCTCACTTCAGTGGCTTCACTCCAGTGTAGGCAGTTAGGAGATATTCACCAACTGAGTTGAAGTGGGTTTGCAAGTGTTTAATTTTGCAAAAGACATGATTACCTGCTTATAAGCCCTCCTTTGGGAACAGTGGAAGACCCACCACCTTGAAAATAGACACTTGCACCATAATAATGTGTGTGACTATATCATCTATCTTAAATGTTTCTGCATTCACATAAAGGGTCAAATGTTCAGTCACAGCCACTAAACTTTCATATTGACTGTTGTGGACCACCAAAAATAGACATGTGTTCATTTTGCCTGTGGTCATCTGGCTGCTTGGTATTGAAGGCTGGCTAAAAAATTGTCTGAAGAGCCTGATTTTCCTGACTGCCTTCTCATTTTGCTCCCAAGCTTTAAAACTCTGTCCCAAAATGTCTTTAACTCTTGATGGTAATCAATAGTTGTAACTCATTTTCCTTTTGACCTGCCCCAATCCCTGCCTCTCATTCCCTGTGAGAAGTGAAGATGGCTGAAGAGGAGGACAGCTTGGAGGCTGAGATTGTTTATCCCATCACCTGTGGAGATAGTAAAGCCAACCTGATATGGAGGAAGTTCGTGTGCCCAGGCATTAATGTGAAATGTGTCCAGGTGAGGGTACAGAGTTCTTTGAAGGTCCCTAAGGAAGGACTGCATGTATAGAGATAAGAGGTGTGCTCTTAGGTTACCTTTCTGGCCCAGAAAGGAGAATAAGGACCACAGATGCTAATGAAATCTAGCATTCCAGTGCTATTGCTATGGTAGATCACTCTACCTGTTTGCTAAACTCCATCCATATGTGGTTTTGACTGTGTCAGGATGCAGGGCTCTGTTATAACTAAGTTGAGATCCTGCTTTAAAGGGGAAAGGAGAGGAAAATATTTCAAGTACCATTGTCTTCACACAGTCCGTCATTGTGACTTAGTGCTTCATAGGAAAACTGAGCAGCTCTGGCTAGAGTTTCAACTTCAATCTGGCTCTCCCTTTGCACAGTTTTCTAAAAGCTAGACATTCCCTTTATCAATTCAGTTTAAGAGAAATTAATACGGTGATGCAAATCTTGGTAAAGATGGTATTGACCTGTTTCCAGTCTTTCCACCCCAGATGGTTGGGGGTGAAAAAAACTCTTTAGGAGTGGGGGGGGGGTCACTTATCATGAAACATATGTTCTGGAAATGAAAACACAGTAAGGCATCAATGGTGAACAATAATCTGTCCCTTAAGAATTGTCTGCTTTCAGGCTGTGCTGCCAGAGAGCTTTTGATGAGATGGCCTACTCCCCCTGCTTTGGAGAGATGGATCTTTCCATGTGTCTCTCTCTCCAAAGCAAACAGTAGAGACTGGAGCAGATCAGTTGTGCCTACTACCACCAGAGATCAGCTTCCTCTTTGCACTTGACTCTGGTTCCTGTTGTAGATAAATGGTTCCTGTCATGCAGCAGTTGGAAATACTAGGTTTACTTTTAACATAGGAGGGAATGAAAAGAGCCTTGGAGGTGGTAAATCCCTACTGGAATTCCCCATAGAAGGTTTATTAAAGGAGAACTGTCTAGCTCAGAAGGGGTCCTAGGTCACCAGTTCAAATCTACAGGGTCAGTAATGAGGGAAAGATGTCACATGACTATTCAATATGAAATATGCTGGTTGTCTCAATCTGGTTCCCAGTGGAACAGATGTCCCCATCATAAAAGCGACTGCTGTCACTGGCACTAATTGTGCTTGTTGACTAACTCTGCAGAGGCCAAAGATTGAGCAGCCAAAGAAGCTGAGTCTTAGCATCTCTTCTAGTCAAGTCATTGTTGAGGTGCCTTGTGGGGTTGACCATTGGGCATCATGCTGTTAGGAAGACTGGATACTAATGGTGGGTGGGAGCAATCTGTTTTTTGTCACTAGTTTGCTTGATAGTTAGTGGGAGCAAATGAGAGCTAAATAAAATAGTGTGTTAGTTGCACATGGTGTGGAGCAGCACACTATAATGCAAATTGTATTTTGCATAAACCGCATTAGGATGGATCTTGTATGGCCTTCCTGTCTGATGCTTTGTGGTGTGTACAGGGCTAGGAGAAGAATTTGAAACCAATTTCTGCCAAAGTTCAGACTGTTGGCTCTTGTTAGGATATATTTCAGTGTAATCACAATATCTTAATGGGTGATTTTCACTAGAGATGGGCGTAGCCCAGAGAGTCCTATCAAACTTTTGGGTTGTTCAGATCAGGAGTTTTGGTTTGAGCCCAGCTTTGGTTTTAACAATAATATTAAAACTTGGCCATCAGGGTCGTTCTGTTCTGTCACTGGGCACAGTGCTAAATACAGTCTATGCACCCTGGTATAACATATGCCTGTCCTCTCATGTGGAACGAGTCCACATTTTTCCTGCTGCCTCACACCATGTTGCATTTCTCCCCTTTGCAGTATGATGATCACCTAATTAGTCCCAAAGAGTTTGTCCACTTGGCTGGCAAGTCAACCCTGAAGGACTGGAAGCGAGCAATCCGAATGAATGGGATCATGCTCAGGTTAGTCTTTTTGCTTGCCTGTATATGTGCCTGGATGGCCATGGTTTCTTCTTTCTGCGAGAATCCAGGAGGATGTTCCGTATGCTCTGATACAGTTGTTAAGCGACTGAGTGGATATGTGTGCCACTGAATACACTGAAAATTTGTCCCAATAACTGTCTATCCATCCCATGATCAGTTTTATGTAAGTGTTTTCCTTGTTGCAGGTAGGCAGAGGTGGTTAAGAAATGAAGGACTGTCACTGTCTGTCATAGTCCCAGGGCAACAATATGATATGCAGCTGCCTCTAGGTGGTACATGGCAGTAGTGTAACAGCCACACAGCAACAGCGCTCAACAGTTTTAGAACAGGAAGTAAAGAGAATACACTATCCAGTTGGAAATGCGGAGGAAATTTGGAAAGACAATTGTTAATTTCCTTATCTGTTATATTCCTTATCTTCATCTCAGTACCAATGTGGACACAAGAACAAATTAATATAAACTGGCTATCAGGAAGTTTAGACTTGAAATTAGACAAAGGTTTCTACCCATCAGAGGCATGAAGTTCTGGAACAGCCTTCCAATGGGAGTAGTGGGGGCAAAAGACATATCTGGCTTCAAGACTAAGCTTGATAAGTTTATGGAAGGGATGCTATGATGGGATAGCCTAATTTTGGCAATTAATTCGTCTTTGACTACTAGCAGTAAATATGCCCAGTGGCTTGTGATGGGATGTTAGATGGGGTAGGATCTGAGTTACTACAGAGAATTCTGTCTGGCTGGTGAGTCTTGCCCACATGCTCAGGGTTTAGCTGATTGCCATATTTGGGGTTGGGAAGGAATTTTCCTCCAGGGCAGATTGGCAGAAGCCCTGGGGGGTTTTCGCCTTCTTCTGCAGCGTGGGGCACGGATCGCTTGCTAGAAGGTTCACTGCACCTTGAAGTCTTTAAACCATGATTTGAGGACTTCAGTGGCTCAGTCACAGGTGTGATACAGGAGTGGGTGGGTGAGATTCTGTGGCCTGCATTGTGCAGGAGGTCAGACTAGATGATCATAATGGTCCCTTCTGACCTTTAAGTCTGATTCTTAAAACCCCATCTCCTCTTACAAATAGTGTCATGAGATCTTTAATGGCCACAAGTTGTCAGACTGTGCTGTTTACATCTCTTCTAAAAGACAGAACTTGTGCAGTGGAGCACTCCTGAACACCATTCCAGAGCACTGGTTCATTACTGATTGAGAGAAGAATGCCACCTACTGAATCCGCACTTCCTGTTGCATGAGATTAATCTATCCATACTCTTATGTTATGTCTGTCTTAAACCACTTTTTTTGCCAAAATGCTTATTTGTGCCTTCCTCTTCTCTGGCCTTGACTACAGAAATTTGTTTCGTTATGGTCTCCCAGAGCACCAGCTTGATACTCCTATCTGACCAAATCCACTTGTTTCTTCATCCATAGTCAGAAGCAAAAAGAACTCATTCCCTACCCCGGAATTGTCAATGGCTCCATGCTCTGTTCATAGCAAGGCTGCCCCACCCACTGAGCTCCTGCAGTTACACAAACTGCTCTCGTATTATTGCTAATCGGCTTTTACTCATTGTAACCCAATACATCAGTGTTTTGGTAAGGCTGGTCTTCTGAGGAACAAAACCTGTTTACAAAGGATGTGTGAGGGCCAGCCCAGTAACCTAGTGGCAAATAGAGCCTAGTAATTCAAGATGTTGTCTCCAGCCAGCAGAGGTTCAGAGTACTAGAAGTACCTAGGGGTGAGGATACCATCTGTGCCACTCTGGCAATGTCCTTTTGCTGAGTTGAGAGATCTCCTTGTTAGATTCCAAAAGGAGCTACCTCCAGCCCTTCTTTACACTGAGGGAGAGTCTCCAGGACACGGGGTAGATGAATGGGTGATGAAGAGGAAACCCACTTTCTGCTATTTCACTGTTAATTTGAGGCTGTCATTGTGCCATACTTTATAGAGGTTCTGTGATGATGGGAGCATGTGTTGGCATTAGATGTCCAATAGGACCAGATTAAGATCTTCCTTTGTCCTTCTCCCACCCCTCTTCCTGTTTGATAACTAAGCCTGGAGTTTGTCAAAAGAAGCCCATTATGGCTCAGTTTCCACTTTCTCTCCCTTCCTCAGCTGAGCATATTATCATCTAACTGACCCCTCTGCGGGGCGTTCAGCCAGTAGGCAGAGAACTCTGTGTGCTTGAACCTGATTCCCAGTAAATCTCAGATTAACTTCTCCATCAGCGCTTCTAACCTCCTGCTTATCGACTCAGGGACATTACCCACCATGCTTCCTGTATTCAAAGCGCTGGCATGTATCTGTGAATGTGAATATGCTGACACAGTTTTGCCCTATTCACAATGTATTAGCATGCTATTCAACTCTAGTGAGTGATATAGTTGTTAAACTCACATGTAAAGACTGTATAGAAGGGGATTAAATGCTTGTCTTGTTGGTAAACAATTCTTCCCCTCTCTTCCTGTCAATGAGTGGACTTTCCCACTCACACTTTCATTTATAGGCCACTAATTTGGTTAATGTTCCCAACAGAATTGTATAATAGGGAGAAGAGAGAAGCACCTCTTGGCCCATTACCTCTGCCAATCCCTCTGATCTTTATTGGCCCCTTGAGCAGGAGACCTGAGGGCACTTCAGCAGTTGATTATCCTGCAGGGCAATCTCATGTCCTGCTTCCTCTCCACCAGGCCAATTGGAATTGTCTTAAAATTTAAGAGAAAAAAAGGGCAGAAGCTGAAGTGCAGAGTTAATTTGTGCAGGGTTTTGAGAGGTTCACGTGTTTGAAATGCAGTTAAAAACTTCAGAAGGGGAGCTGTGTTTCAGTGATCTATCTCACTATCTGTGACATACTGGTACAAGTGTGTGCTCATGCTCGCTCCTTGTGCTGCAGGAAGATCATGGACTCTGGAGAGCTGGATTTCTACCAACATACTAAGGTCTGTTCAAACACCTGCCGAAGCACTAAAATTGACCTGACCGGAGCCAGAGTATCTCTGACCAGCCAGACGTCAACAGAGTATATTCCTCTCACCCCTGCCTCTGCAGATGGTATGTTGAGTGCTTTCCACAGCCCTCGCTATTGGGGCTCTTAAGAGTCAAAGCTTTATTACTGCTTCCTTATGAATGCAGTTAATGTTGTCTTTATCGTGTTTTTTCTTGTTATCTTTTTCCTCCTTCACTTCTCCCCCTCCCCCTGTTGCTGGGTCTCCCGTGTTGGAACCATGCAGAAGCAGCCATTGTAATGCTGCATGGCAGAGCAGTAGCAGCCTGGAAGGAAATCACTTGGGTACTCTGTAAGAATGATATTCATTCTAAAGAGTTACCCATACTGCATCCTGGCTTACTAGGAGCTGCATAGCCAAAGTTGTGGCCTCTAGATAATCTGCAAGAACGCAGTAGTCCCCCCGTGATGTGGTCATCCCTCAGTGCCAGCATCTGATCAGCTGCTAGCTGTCCTCAGTGTTCATGACAGTAGGCTGCAGAGATGAGCATGATTTCTGTGTCGCATCATGCTGGATTTGGGGCCCCTTTTATTGCACTTTCTTTCAGCGATGGCAACTGACTTCCTTCTAAATAATTTAGATATTTTCATTTAAGGCTCTGTTTCTGAATTATTTATTGCTTTTGTCTGATGAAAGATTAAATGCAGCCATAGAATTCTCTAAATTTCTATCAGATCTCACACAAATAGGTTACAACAATGAATTTAAAAGGACATTGCTATAGAGTTTGTTATAAATTTGATTTGCCTTAAGCAGGGAATGGTCTGTGGAAATGTGCTCCTATTTCTAAATACTTATATTTGCAAATCCTTTCACCACTGAGAATTTACCAAAAAAAAGAAAAAAAAATCTGATAGCCATAGATTTTGCAGGAGAAAAGCAACAATTGTTTTTGTACTCTTGTGCTGGCTCTGCCCAGAGCATTTAACAATTGAATTCCATGCTTTGGGCTAGTATTTATGGTTGCTGTACATGTGTAACCCATTGTTTATTTCAGTGGTAGTTCTACCCCACAGTGGGGCTCTAACCCTTGTCGCTGTGAGGAGTCCTATTAATATAATCCAAGATGTTAACATGCAAACCAGGACGTTCCACACTGTTGGTGTCAGGCTGTATTTGGCACAAGTGGGAAAAACCAAATTTTCAGAGTGGAAGGAACAAACTCCTCAGGGAAAGAATTATTTGAAAACTACAGTGTGTTACAAACTGCTGTTGTCTTTCAGGAGAGCATTCTAGTGTTCCCAGAATGATCACTGCATCTCTGGCCCAGATTTTGAGCTGTACAGCTCCTGCATGCAGCTTGACATCCTCCTGGCAACTCAACTGACATGTGACTCCTTCATCTCCATAGTAACAGTATCAGAGAGATTGGAAAGGGCTATGGAGAGCAGAGGTCACGTGTGTCTGGGCGGGAGTATGATCACAGTCATATGCTGGAGGCAGCAAGGGTAGAACAGTATCCCAGTGTGTATTATCTGTAGGAATGATGAGGTCAGTTCAGTCTTCAGGCCTGTCAAACCACAGGTCAGAGGCAGTCTCTTGAAAATTTTGTGTCTCTTCCATGTCCTGTAGATTGGCAACAAGCCAGGTAATTGCCTTGAACACTTACCAGACCAGATACAACTTCTACTTGCCAGCCCTTGGTTACATTAATTTTTCTATTATTATTATTATTATTATTATTATGATAAAGAAATTACTCTCCCCAAGGCAAAGAGAATTTGCAAGAGTTGTGTAAATAGTGCCCAGGGTATTGCCTGGCTGTATGGAAAGGTAAGCAAAGCTCACACAATGGTCTCATGTGACTTTTAATCCCACTTCAGAGTCTCTGTTTGTCTGGCTTTCAGCTGGAGGAGATAAGTTCATACAGTATTGAGTACTGCATGGACTTGCCTGTTTTCTTGGATGTAACATAGTGAGTGGGTATATAATGCAGGGACAACCTGATGCTATGTGGCAAGACTTGTCAATTCATGACTTGTGTTTTTCTTTTCCTTTTCAATCTTGGTTGCAGTAAATGGATCTCCTGCTACAATCACCATAGAAACTTGTGAGGAAGCCAGTGATTGGACCACTAGCATTGGAGGTACAGTTCAGGAAAACCACAAGACACAATGCTGTCAGTATCTCCTGTCATACTCCATGTGGGCTACCTACATTTGAAAGGGATGTAGGGGGAGAAGGTTGAGGAGAAAGAAAAGATAGGGTGAGTAGGAAAAGTGTTTCTGCCTGTAGGTGTTCCCATACTCAGCTCCCTGATCTTCATGGTATTTATTTGCCATAGCTTTAGATTATTGTAGTGTAGAACTAAGTCCCTTGTGTTTGCAGTGTGGCCACAAAGTCGTCTTGGCATGAAATTGCTTCCAAGTGTCAGAATACCCACACATGGGTCAAATTCTGGCCACTGCCCTCAAAGAAACCTGGATGTGAGTTCTGAGATTTCTCCCATGGGTCACTGATTCAGCAGAATTACGAAGGATCATGGAGGATAACACGTGACACCCAAATGGGATAGGAATTTGTGGTGCAGCATCCAGTTGCCTGTGCTGGGTTGTGGAAGAGAAGTGAGCGAGACTCCTAGAAGGAGCTCTGCCTCAGTCCTCCTGGCTCAGGGTTCAAAGTGACTCACATGGTTCTTCCGCAGCTTCTCTGCCCTTTGGGCAGGACCAGTCCTGAGTGATATGGAGAATGGGGGGACTGTAAAGGGAAAGTATGTTCTTCCTTTAAAGCTACGCAATTGACTTGGCTTTTCCCCCATTGCCTCGGGGTGCCTGTTCGTACGGAGTTTTGCCCCATCCCCACCTGCCTATAGATAGAATGTCTCCTGCTTCAAACCCCACCAGAACAAAGTCTAGAATGAGCTCCTGCCTTTCGATGGGATTGCTGGATGTGCACACCCCTTTTACCTCACAGTAAGGCATGGTGATGTATCAATCATTCAGCCCCCCCACAGCCTTTTCCTGGTAGTCTGAGGTTCTCTTGTGCTTGCTGCTCCCCTAGATGACACGTTTGCATTCTGGCGAAGTCTGAAGGATGCAGGGCTGCTGGAAGAAGTGATCGAAGAGTTTCACCAGGAGCTTGTGGAGACCATGAAGGGCTTACAGCAGCGGGTCCAGGATCCTCCCTTACAGCTCAGTGGTAAGTGCCTAATTGCAGGAGCTAATAAGGAACATCTCTGTGTCTTGATGATTATTATTAAATGGCAAAAAACCTTTGTGAACACAGAGTTAAGGTTGCCAGATGATAGCTCATGCCCTCCCAGAACGTCGAGTTCAACAAAACTCAGTCTTCTGAAAACCAGGAAATACAGTTAAGGCCCACACAGCCTTAACTCTGCCCTCCTTGAGCACTGCCCCACAGCACCCATAACACACTCACACTCTGCCTTGTTACTGTAGTGGACAAGCACTACCTGTGCTGAAATACTGAGACTCTTCTCCCTACAGAGTACCACATTTTGTCTGATCTGACAGCCACTTCAGACCCTTTTACAACCCTTAACATCTGCATGCAGTATGCCACCTAAACCTATATTTTCCCCTCTCCCATCATTAGATCCGTAGACTGCTCTCAGATCCCACCTTGCTGCTGACACCCGAGACGATTCTGCACTGATAGTGACACGTGCACTTCTTTCCTTTGATAATATGCATCGGGGAACTCAGACCCCGATCTCCTCACATCACAATCACAGCTCTTCCAAGCTGCTCCAACTTCTTCCTCCACTATTCAATACAGCTACACCTGACGCAGTGACTGCAGCTGGAGTGCATGCAGATAATGCCCGGTGGCTTATGCCAGCTCGAGGGGGGGGGAGGGGGCAGAGTTAAGGTTGCGTAGGGATTACAATAACTTTAAGTATGTGAGAGAAGACTGGTGTGTGTCTCTTTCTCTAACCCTTGCCTCACCATTTCCTGCAAAACATAGTCCCCTCCTCCCCACCAACACTTCCAGTGCACCATCCCATTAAGCCATTAGTTGGCAGTGTAGAAGCCATTAACATGTAAGAAGCTGCTCCTTGCCATCTCCTGCATTGTGCTGCTGTGTACACATCATGGGCAGCAACTTACTAGAGGGCCATATGCTCCCTTGGTTATACACTGAGCTGGACCCACTCCCACTACACACCTCCAGCTGAGATTTCTGACTCTACTTCAGCCAGGCTTCCCTAGCCATGTCCATCCAGTTCGCCCGTCCTTCAAACTGGGCTCCCTCTCCAGGCATGTTATGTATTTTAGCTATTCATCCTATGGACTTCAGATGTTTACATGGTTACCTTCAGTCCTCCCAGCCCAGATCCCAGCTCACATGGAGGGGTATGGAGAGGTGCTCAGAGTCCCCAAGAGAAGCAAGGTCCCCTAGATCCCCTAGATCCCAGAACACACAGGGGCAAGGAAAGGGGCTCAGACCCCTGCAGAGGTGTAAGACTCCCGCAGATCCCAGCACACATACTGAATGGGAGAACTAAGGGCTAACCCTCATCTTCTCTGCTACTCCTCACATTCTCCAACCCACTTCCTTCTCCCTTCCCCAATACCTCCTCTCACCCCTTATCTGAGCCCCTCAATCACTCTTCCCTCCCCTGCCACCCATTCCCATTTATTCCATCCCTGGCTCCACACCAAACCCCTCTTCTCGTGTTCCCACCTACTCTTGCACCCCTAATTAGCCTCCTCTCCCACTGCATTCACGTGTATTTTATTTTATTTTCAGAAAATATTTGCAGTACCTTCTGAATATTCTGCTATATTCAGATTACAATTCCCCAAAATAAAAAAAACCCTTTGATAGAGGCAGATTGGGCAACATGTCTGCTTTTTTCACTTCAGATTTCTTCCTTGAGTTGGATTTGAACTCACAATGCCGGGGATGGAGATCAGATTCAGTGCAGGTTACATTCCCTCAGAACTCCCAGGTCCTGTGACCTGGAAGTAGTTTTCCAGATAGTTAGCCTCTCACGCCGCACATGCTCAGTGTAATACCTTAGGAGCAAGAATAAGCACATGCAGCTTGTGATGAGAAGCAAAAGCTTTTTGAAATAGCAGTGTGATTTGATTACGCACAAAGGGCTGGTGGGTGCCATGCACTCTGTTGGGGGACCCTCATGCAATGATCTGAGCGCTTGTTGAGCTTTGTCTGTGAGCCAAAAAAAGTTGCCAGAATCTCTCAACTTTTGTTCTAGGAGATGTATCTTGAAACCTGCTTGGTCAGATGACCTCAAATTTGGATCACTAACGAAACCCTGTGCCCCATGAGGCAGACCATATTTCAAGGCAATCCAAGTAGCCATGTAGATTTTCAAGCACTTAGAGTTGAACTTCAAAAAAAGGCTAGTCTTAACTATAGCAGAATGAATTATGCTCATTTTGCTGGCATCCCATGCAGGGTAGGGTTTGGAAATAACTGGCCGATATGGACGGTGCGTCAGTGGTGCAGGATAGTTTCCTTAGAATCTGCAATGCAGTCTGTGGTAAAAATTTGTTTCCAGCAGTTGGCAAACAGATTCCCACTGGCTTTGCCATCTGTGCACATGCCCTGCTAATTTGAGTCTGTTTCTGCAGTTCATTGCGCTGCAGCGTTAGGTGACGCACCATGTGATGTAGTTGGAGGTTGAAGGAAACTGACTGTCCTTCCCACTCACACATGTCACTGAATATAGAAAAAATAATTCAATATGACTGCTTCATATTTTGGAATGTCTGAGACTGAGAGGCAGTGTCACTTTGAGAAACTCTTTGCCCTTCAATTATCGGATTTTCTTTTCTTTGGGGATGTCTGTGTGAAATTACTCAGACAACAGTCATCTTAAGCACAAGGTTTAATACAAGCACTGAGAAAACAGAATGAAAATAAAAGTAATTGTTTGCTAAACTCATCTAGATTTATGCTTCCCATAAACTGAGCTAGAGAAGGCATTTTCAGCATTGATAAAGGGGGGAGGAAAAGGCTTCTAGTTTGTATCCTGTGAAAGCAATTATCTCCTCTGACCACGCTTTGGTCAGCCTGTCAGCAGTGCTTGCTGTCCAGATAGCAACTAACTATGTGTCCCAGGAACTCTCTTATCAATCTCTGTTTGGGAAGAAAGGACTATTGTCTCTTAATCACCCCTTGATGCTTCTCCCCACCCTTCCTGTCTCAGTATTTTACGCATAAATACTAATGAATTCTTAAGCTCTGACCTCTTGCATTATCCTAAAACATTTGGCTATGTCAGTTTAGTGCAGCGGTTCTCAAACGTCATTGGAACACAACCCTCTTCTGATAGCAAAAATTACTACGCAACCCCAAGAGGGGGATTGAAGACTGAGCCTGCCCGAGCCCCACCACCCTGGATGGGAGGTCCAAAGTCCAAGAGTGTCAGCCCCAGGTCAGGGACCTGTAACCTGAGCCCCGCCATCCAGCAGGTGGTTGGGCTCAGGCTTTGGCCCTGGCCCTAGGCCCCAGCAAGTCTGACGTCAGCCTTGGTGACCCCATGAAAATTAGGTTACAACCCACTTTGGGGTCCCGACCCACAGTTTGAGAACTGCTGCTTTGGCATATCTGTGTGTTTTACCAAAAAAAAGGTAAATTCTTTCTGTGGGGAATGATTCTTTCCTCAACGATCAGTATTTATTTTTCTGTTTTAAGATGCTGTCTTACTCAACAACATAGTCCAGAATTTCGGCATGCTGGACTTGGTAAAGAAAGTTCTAGCTAGCCACAAGTGCCAGATGGATCTCTCAAGAGAACAATACACACGGGATTTAGCAGGTATGCCCAACTGGAATTTCAGTGTTTTTCTGTTAGCATCGCTGATACTGTCCGGGAGTTTTTCTTTGTAGGAAAGTAGATTTTTGGTAAGCCAATGCATTCTAGATCAAGTTAGCTTGGAATGATGCTACAGAATTAGCTACATTTCCTTGGTTATGGTACTTCAGTTGTTACTATGCTGTTAACTAGGAAGATGGCCACTGGGAAGCTTATGCTAGGTGAAGTTGGACAGTACCCATACTAACATTCATGACGGTCTCCTGTTTTTAGCATTGGAGCAGCAATGTGACGAGCACCGCAAGCGAGCAAAGGAGCTGAAGCACAAATCGCAGCATCTCAACAACGTGCTCATGACTCTGACTCCAGTCTCCATCCCAGCACCTTTAAAACGCCCCAGACTTACCAGGGCCACATCTGGGCCAGCTGCTATCACCTCTCAAGTCCTGACCCAGTCAGCACAAATTGCCTTGGCCCCAGGAGTGCCGGTCTCTCAGCTTGCCAACCTCCCTCTCAGCAAAGTGGTGTCTGCCCTTCCAGCCTCAGTGCTTGGGAAAAGTACATCACAAGCTCCCTCAGCCTGCTCCCCAGCCTCTCCGTTATTGGGAGGATATACTGTACTGGCTTCCTCAGGCTCTAGTTTCCCCAACACCGTTGAGATCCATCCCGACGCTTCCAACCTGACAGTCCTCAGCACGGCAGCCATACAAGATGGTAGCACTGTGGTGAAAGTGGTGAGCCCTTTTCAGCTGCTCACTCTCCCGGGACTAGGCACCACCATACAGAACGTAACACAAATGGCTCCCAGCGGGAGCACAATTGTGACGGTGCCATCGAGCGCCGTTGAGGATGCCACAGCGTCAGACGAACACACCACCACCATTGAGGTGACAACAGTGGCAGAAGAGCCAGAGCAGAAATGAAAAGGGGACATGCCTGAAGGGACATTTTTTTGTGACGTACTCTGGCTTGAACTGCCTTTTCTTTGCCTGCGCTGAGGGAAGAGGGAACAGTATAAAGAGGGCACAGGGAATTGAGACTCCGAGGTAGATTGGCTAAAAGGAGTAATAATGAGGTTTGAGCCAAAGAAAGGGAAAGAGAGACCTCCAAAAAAGAGGGGGGGGAAATGAATCGCACTGACCCATTAACCGGTTTACATATAAAACTTTCCTCCCGTGTTTTCCTGGAACACATGTCATCTTCATGTCTAGTTCACTAGCTCTGCATCGTCTCCAGACATCTCAGCTGGAACAGAGCGTCAAGAGAAGCAGATGTGGGCAGGGCCTGAGAACAGGGAATGAGCAGAAAGTAGCGAAAGGTTAAGGAAACAGTAGATGAGGCATTTTACCCGAAGCTAAGGGGTAAGTGGCCAAGGGGCACTCCTGAGTTCTGGCATGATTCAATACTGCATGTAGGCCAGCAATACTAGGGAGTCTGCTGCTTCCCCTTCACAGCCGAGGGCAGTTTGGGAAGCTGGTGGGTGGGCCGGTACAGAGTGCATAACTGGGCATGAAAAATGTGCATGACAGTTGAGGTAAAGCAGCCTTGGACCAGGGAAGTTTCTCTGATGTGTGGCAGTCACAGGGCTGATCCAAGTGACCCTTGTTGCTGGTTTCTGCACATAATGTTGGGTTTGGGTAGTTAAATGCAGTGTCTCAATATTACCAAATGTGCAGTCTCCTCATTGTGAGTGAGAAGCTGGTCTCCCAGGTCTGATCATTGAGAGCGGAATGGGGGACAGTTATTAAAAGTTTTGGTTCCATCCAGGGACAGATGTGGAAAATCTGTATCTTCTGAGGATTCAGGGTCTCCTTCTGTTTTCTCAAAAATCTGTTCTTTGGGCTTTTTTAAAAAAAGGAAACTCTTGTGGCCCTTCTAGTTGTGAAGATGATGTCCGGGGCACAGTTGTACTGTTGAGTATGTAGAGAAACCAATTAAATAATAGCACTGAGAGACATCTGAACTACTTCCATCTTAGCAGGTGTTAACTGTGGAATCTAATCATCTCCATGTCTCTGCTAACCTCTTATCAGAAGCATCTAGCCAATGAGCCTTATCTAGTGTGGCTGCG
Organism: Gopherus flavomarginatus; assembly: GCF_025201925.1. NCBI lineage: Eukaryota > Metazoa > Chordata > Testudines > Testudinidae > Gopherus > Gopherus flavomarginatus. The sequence continues at coordinate 49,441,390 of NC_066627.1, forward strand.
TGTTCTTGTCCCCTCCCAGAGTGTTCAAAAGGATATTTTGTGGGCTGCAAGGTTTGAATATGCAAATAGAATATTCAAATATGAAATACTCTTGATTATTCAGCTCGCTGAGAGGTTCGCTACTGTCCTTATTTTTGTAAAAGAGGTGTGTGTGTGTGTGTGTGTGTGTGTGTAAAAGTGACATTTCAGCTAGAAACAGTGTTAAAGGGGCTGGATTCCTGCAGTGTGGGTTTTCTATCAACTTGATCTGGCGGCAGCAGCAGCAGCAACAACAGGTCACTTTAATAAGCTAATAAATATTTTTGAAAGAGTGCTGCTGGCTTAATGCATCTCCTTGTCTGTGTCTGATTGTTACAGCTAAAGCACAAAACTGGCTCCAAGAATGAGCAGAATCCTCTTCCTCTTCTCCTCATGCCCCTCCCCCCCCCCACACCTGCAAACAAATACTGCCAATCCTTCCAAAATTTTGGCAATACACTGTTTCGGGTTATACTTTAGGAAGTTATTTCCCTAGTGCTGTGGTGGTAGGAGAAAGCCAAGGGTGCTTTCCCTCACATGAGCATAGACTAGTTTGTTAGCAAAGTGAAGGGAATGTCACTGGAAACCTAGACTGGGGCTTGGTAGGAAAGAAATGTCCTTTGTTTGCTGCCTTAACCCTTTGGAAAGATTTAATACACCTCTACCTCAATAACGCTTTCCTCGGGAGCCAAAAAATCTTACCGTGTTATAGGTGAAACCACGTTATATCGAACTTGATTTGATCCACCGGAGTATGCAGCTCTCCCCCCCCCCCCCCAGCCCCCTGAGCGCTGCTTTACCGCATTATATCTGAATTTGTGTTCAATCGGGTGGCGTTATATTGGGGTAGAGGGGTAGTGGCAAAGCTTTAGATTTGAGATTAGCATCCCCTGATGCTTTCTTTACCACTGTTTTTTCTAGGCCAGCCTGGAATTCCATATGTTGGTGCTAATAAAACTCTAAGAATGCGTGAAGGCATGTTATTGTTAATGTCTTTACATAGCATTTTTAAAGGTGTTAGGGCCTTTTAATAAATTAAGAAATAGAATTTGAATGATAGGAGGAGAGTCTTCTTTCTTCTCTTCTTTTGAGTGGTGGAGGGGGCAGGAATCTGCAAGCAAACAGAACAAGGCTTTGCAGAAATGTGAATTATAACCTTGACATCACCTTATTTTGTGAATGAAAAGAAGCTTAGCCCAAGACTTGTTATTAATTACATAAAGGGTTTTCTCTGTGGCTGATGCTCTTAACTCCAGGAGGCAGGAAACATTTATGACAAAACCATGCAAACCTAACCAACTGTTTTGGATGGGAAGCAACAAACCTCAAAAGACCTTTCAGTTTTGTTGTCTCTCTTCCCCAGCTTTGCTATGAAATGTTGCTGAGAGTGGTCTCAGTAATGGGTGGAATTAGGATGCTTCTATGAGAAAGCAGTTGTTCCCGTACAGACGAGAGGTGCTCAGTTGAAATGGGGAAGAAATTAGAGAGGGTTGGTGGTGGGTGGGGTAGGAAATGGCAAGATGAAAGATTTGAACCCTATGCTGCCTTCCCTCTAGTTAGAATATCAGGGTTGGAAGGGGCCTCGAGGTCATCTAATCTAACTGCTTGCTCAAAGCAGGACCAAATCCCCAGACAGGTTTATGCCCCAGATCCCTAAATGGGGGGTGGAGGGGGCACAGTAGGGACAAGCAACAGAAATACCTAGCAGGTGACTGTGGTTCAGAAATCAGCCACAGGGATATGATTCAGGAATCACTAGCTCTTGTTTTACTGAGTTCAGTCTCCATTGAAGCTGTTGAAGCAACAGCTTGGAGTCCACAGATCTGCTTGGCAGAAGATGTAAAACAGGTGTTCTCAAACTGGGAGTCGGGACCCCTCAGGGGGTTGCAAGGTTATTACATGGGGGGGTTGCGAACTGTCACCCTCCACTCCAAACCCTGCTTTGCCTCCAGCATTTATAATGATGTTAAGTATATAAAGAAGTGTTTTTAATGCATAAGGGGGGTCGCAATCAGAGGCTTGCTGTGTGAAAGGGGTCACCGGTACAAAAGTCTGAGAACCCCGATGAAAAGAAATACTAGCAACCCCATCCCCCCATGCGGTGAAAGAGAGAGCGCAGCTATTAACTATGTTGGGGACCTTTCTTGTCAGCTGAAATAATCATGGGAAGCACATATGTCCCTTGTGTGCCTCTCACGTGTGGCATTTAACCTGCCGCTTAAGAGCCTGGAGTTCTCATCAATACTGCCTGTATCTCCAACACCAAGCAGCATGGTGACATCAGGAACGCTCTCCACTGCCCATTTTGTGGAGGGAAGGGATGACCTTCCAATGTGTGGGGAGCTAGTCCCCTATCCCTATTGGAGATGGGAATAAAGGCAGTTGCATGGTTGGATTCCCTCTGCTCCTAAGCATTTGGGTACAAGTAGAGGAAGAAAACACACATACTTTCACCAGGAAGGGAAGGGAGAGATTACGTTAAATAGCATCACCAAGCCACTAAACAATCCCAGTGTGACATCCTGACATTATGGTTGTGACCTTTACTGACTGGACACCCACAGCTTAAAAGTGTTGCTTGGCATGATGGATATTAGGGCCTTAAATCACTGACTTTTAAATATCTCAGGGTGTATTCTTGTGTGCTACTGTATTAGGCTGTTAAATTGTGATGTCACACACAGATGCTGGATCACTATGCAAATGTTGCAATGTGAAGCCAGGATGTTGCCCAGGGATTACTTTGTGTGTCTGCAACCTCTGGTTAACAGCATGCACCTAGAGCATAACGAAATAAACAGAGGCTGTCGAGCATTAAAACTAATTAAACCAAATTTGCTTCAGTATCTGATCCCCCCTCTCTCGCTTTGTTGGAAGCTCTAAACTGTTTAGTGGCCAGACACTGACAACTCCAGGAAATCCAATCAGGACTCTTCATTTGTTTTGCTGTGTGAGACACTGTGTCTGTTGCTGAGGTTTTTGCAATGTTTTCCCAAGGATATGAGATACCCAAGGTTGTGAAGTGTTGTGTGAGAGGAATGTTTGTTAATGATAGTCAGGAGACTGCTGTTTTCCTCATATATATTTTGGCAATACAGTCGTAAACACTGTAAAGCTGATATGGAGCTATAATGCAATATGGAGAGTAAAATTTATTGAAGCATTTCCGCTTGCGGCCAGTAGGTGTGGCTAGAGAGAAGCATATTGTGACGCTTGCCAGAGCACAGCAGCCAAAAGATCGACGGGAATAAAAGAGAGACGGTTGGGAGAGGTCTGTTCTCCCCCAGAATGCAGATGTGTGACTGCCATTAACATTCATTTATTCTGTCTGTGTATATCTGGGTGACAGTAGGCTGCATAGGCAGGATCTTGTCTGGATTTACGCACCAAAGTGTGATTTAGGAGCTACTGGCTAAAATCCAGTGGTCTTTAGACATGTGCCTGGTAAGTAAAAGGGTTGGCTTGGCTTGGCTGCTAGGGCCTTAACTCACCAGCTTTCTAATATTTCATGGCACACTTTTTTTCAGTGTATAGGGACAAATTAAGTCCTGGTATCCTGAGAGAATCGGTGCTTTTCCATTTTCTTCACTGCAGTAGATTCTGCTTATTAACAGACCTCAGTTTCCAGCAAAAAAAAAGTTGCTATTCTCTGGTAGTTGCTAATGAGCAGAAAGCAGGTTTGTGAGGCTGCCCTGAAGGAAAGAAGCACTGGGACCCGCTGAGTGCTGGCTCCAGGCAGGTTAGCAAGGCAGCAGCCAGGGAAAGCAGGTCCCAGTGCTTCCTTCTCTAGTTGCAGCCCTGCAAATCTGCCTATCATGGACCCTTTCTTCCAAAAACATGTTGCTAATAAGCAACATGTTGTTACCAGTATCCAAATCCCATTAAGATTAAAGTCAGTGAGATGGAATTGGTTCCTAGCAAAATGGTGCTATTAATCAGAAGTTGTTAATGTCCAGGTTGCTATTAAGTGGAATCTACTGTACTTCCTTGAATATAAGAACAGACACACTGGGTCAGACCAATGGTCCATCTCACTCAGTAACCTGTCTTCTGACAGAGGCTTCAGAGGGAATGAACAGAACAGGGCAGTTTATCAAGTGATTCATCCCCTGTCATCTAGTCCCAGTTTGTGGCAGTCAGAGGCTTAGGGACACCCAGAGCTTGGGGCTGCATCCCTGGCCACCCCGGCTAATAGCCTTTGATGGACCTGTCCTCCATGAACTTACCTAATACTCTTTTGAACCCAGTTATATTTTTGGCCTTCACAACATCCTCTGGCAAAGAGTTCCACGGTTGTGTGAAGTACTTCCTTTTATTTGGTTCAGACCCACTGTCTATTGATTTCATTGGGTGGCCCCTGGTTCTTGTGTTCTGTGAAAGGGTAAACAGCACTTCCTTATTTACTTTCTCCACACCAGTCATGATTTTATAGACCTCTATCATGTTCTCCCTTAGTCGTCTCTTTTCCAAGCTGAACAGACCCAGTCTTATTAATCTCTCCTCTGTGGAAGCTGTTGTACACCCCTAATCATTTTTGTTGCCCTTTTCTGTACCTCAGGAGCACAAAGGCCAGAAGAGGTGTGTGCATCCTCTTGTTGGGGTTATTTTCCACCTGCTGGACTGGAGTGTGGATCTGTTACCAGCACAGAGCAAAGTCAGGCTGCTTTAAGCATTCACACTCGACCTTCACCCACAGGCCTGTTGCTATTCTGTAACTCAGACTGAGGAGGGGGAAGGGTGGTTCAAACCACCCAGCCCTGTGCAAGTGAGTCAGAGCAGGCGTGCTGACAATGATGTGGGGCCAGCACAGTCTGTTTTTATTGTTCCTCCTACCCACGCTCCTGAAACTCCCTCCATTCTCACAGGGCCCGGTCCCGGTCCCGCTGATGTGAATGGAACGACTCTCAGGGTATGTTTACAGTGCAGTTAGACATCTGCAGCTGGCCCATGCCAGCTGACTCCCACTCAAAGGGATCAGGTTAAGGCAGGGCCGGCTCCAGGGTTTTTGCCGCCCCAGGCAGCAAAAAGGAAAAAAAGCCACGATCACCATCTGCAGCTCTACTGCCGCTGCTTCAGTCTTCAACGGCAATTCAGCGGCGGGTCCTTCGTTCCGAGAGGGAGTGAGGGACCCGTCGCCGAAGACCCGGACTTGCCACCCCTCGCCGTTGGCTGCCCCAAGCACCTGCTTGCTGGGCTGGTGCCTGGAGCCGGCCCTGGGCTAAGGGGCTGTTTAATTGCAGTGTAGATGTTCACGCTCAGGCTGCAGCCCTAGCTCTGGGACCCTCCCACCTTGCAGGGTCCTAGAGCCCAGGCTCCAGCCTGAGCCCGAATGTCTACACCGCAGTTAAATAGCCCCTCAGGCCAAGCAGCTGGCAGTGTAGTAATTGCAGTGTAGACACCCTTACTGACTTCAGTGAGCATTGGCCAGGCCCATAGGTCCTAGGCTGTGTCCTGTGATTCTACTGCAAGCAGGACAGGCTCTGGGGACCTGGAGGTGTCAAGGGTGAATACAGAGAGGTATATGGGGATGTTCTAATGTGTCTTGTATCAAATGGATGTGATAGGAAGAATTTCTGGTTTATGACAGCCATTCCAAGAGTATAACAGAACATGCCTTGTAAAGACAATGATGCATCCTAAGTACAGTGGTAGTAAATGGGGTTGATTCACCCACACTAGCGGCTGGGGTGCAAATTGCTTCTCTGCCCCAGCAGTGAACACAGTGACCCAGGGAGATTTGCTGCCAGGGAAGGGCAGGCAGCCTGAAGGGTGAGAGGCTGCCAGTGAAGGCCTCACTAGGTTTCCCATTAATTGCTGTATTTCCCACCTGTGACCAGTTCTAGGTGGTACTAGCCTACTTCAGGCTTCCTCTGGAAAGTGAAGGTTGCTGGTACGTTATCCTTCTGTACTCTCCTTCAAGCCAAACTTTCTGCTGCTTGCAACTCTTATCTGGATTATGCTGCCAGAATCCAGCATAATCCAGGGGTGAATCTTGCGCAGTGACTGTTCTTAAGTGGGAGAAGGCACCTGACTTCAGGCTCATGCATTGCAGGATACTCCAGGCAGGCAGGATTTGGTATAACTGCACCCTGGGTTGAATGATACTGCTTAGTAGGTCTGTCTGTCTTGCACAGACAAGTCTTTATACACAGATGCTCTGCAGTCTTCCCTACATAACTTCGCCAGTGCTCCTCAGCTCTGATCAATAGCCCCTCTCCCTTTCCGTAATGTTCGTAGCATACAAACAAAGAAATAGATACAATTATGGAATATTCTTTCTTGGAGGTTGCAATGTATCACTACTTTATTTCTTAAAATCCAAAATCTTCACACACAAGAACCAAAAACAGAGAGGCACAAAGCAGGCTGCTCCCTACGGCAAGGCATGGCTCATCCACTTTGCTCTAGGTATGCTGGCTTTTTGCAGACTGACTCTGATAGATCCAGATTGCATGCTTCCCTCCAGAGCCCCCTAGCCTGCAAGCAGGACCAGGAAAACTCTTGAAATTTCAAGTGATAGCTTACAATTTTAACAGTTTTTAATTCAGCACATACGCAAATCCTGGATCACCTAAACAGTGACTGTTAGTTGTGCCATGTTGCATGGAATCTTGCTATTCCAGATATGCTTTGTCAGCAAAATTAGTTGCCTTTCTGTGTCTGAATTTCATTAATCTGATAGGATATTTTTGTCAAAGGACGTTTACAGTATCTCTTGATTCATTTGGATTAGGGTTGAGTACGTTGTTTGTTCATAAGGAATATGTGCACTGGAGGTGCAGTTCTAATGTGTTCAGTTTGCAGTATTGTAGCTCAAAGCAAATCTGCAACACAGTGCAGTTTGGAAAAGATGTCCATCTGCTGTCTGCGCTGTGATTTATTTATATTTTTTGGTAAAACTAGAACGGTCAGATTAATAGCCATTGCTGTCATGGCCTTGGTAAACGCCACCAAACATCTTCTACAACTGTAAAATCAGCCTTAGTAACCTAAGTACCCACTAGGGCTGCCTTTGTCTAATACATGAGAGACAGGCTAGAAGATGCTGAATGTGGCCCAGGTTATGCTACAAAATCAGCCATGTGTAAGCATAGCTGTGAAAAAAGGACTGTGGCCAAGCGATGGCCTCATATGATTTATCCTTGATGGCAGTCTTTTTGTCTGCACTGACAAACATGAGACACTCCCCTCTCCCCACCAATTCACAGATGCAGGTCCATTGGTGGCACCAGCAGTGGAAGCTGGTCATGTAGACAGTGCTTTACCAGCATGTTCTCTACTTGCCTGAGCCCTGTCTACACTACGGCATTTGCTGTTGCCATGGTGATGCTGCACCTTTGGTGTGAATTTATGGGTGATAATCTGGCTGGGTAAATGAGGCCTATCAGCGGAGAAACACAGTTCTCTAATGTGGTTCTAGGGTTTTTTTGTTTGCTTGTTTATCTGCACACAGAGGCAAGAATAAGCCATGGTATAACAAGGTTTGACCTCAATTACCGCAGAGTTATTTGTGTGGTGAAGTCAGCAGAACAGAAATTTTTTCTTTAAAAATTCATAAATAAATAAAGGGACCCAAGAACATCCTAAAGCTCAGACACCAAAAGGAAAAGAAACCTTTCTCCAGGTAGATAGATTTGAGATTTCAAAATATCCATATCTGTATAATATTAATATATTATATAATATATAAAATATTTTAAAATCACGATTGACTGGTTGGCTCAAATACTGCAAATAGTAGTTATTACTAGCAGTTGATACAGCTGAAGGTACCATTGATATAGTGAGAGCACGACTCCCTGATCTATTTAAAGGTCCATGATATCAAGTGTGCACAGGAAAAACTGAGAGCACAAAACTCGGGTCCTGGCAATAAGTGAAAAAGTCAATGACTTTAACCTAAATCTTTAAAATCAGCATTCATTTGTAATTATGGAACCCAAACACACATTATGTTACTATTTTGGGAGTCTTAAAATCTTTACTTTCTAAATTTTATAAGAAAGAGAGTGCTTTTCTCCTTCCCTGGCACTTGGATAAGAACAGAACAGAGCATTGTCTTTCGATAATTCTGCTGTGACATATATACTGAGATATCTAGGGTTAAAATTCTCCAGTAGAGAGAGCCAGAGATACATGCATGCATGCAAATATACAACCACTGTGCTACGGTGATTGCATATGCAGGTTGGGTAAATGAGCGCTCACGCAGATAAATGAGCGCTCACATGACAAGTTAGATGCCTTTACCCAAGCTTGTGTTGTAAATGTGCATGCTGCCCTTTGTGGGGCACTGCTAGGCTGGATTTCCAAAGGAGACTGCAGGAATTAAGCAGCTGCTGTGGAAATTGAATGGGATTTAAGTTCCTGTCTGCTTTAGGATCTTTTGAAAATCCCAGCCCTGCACTTTGAAAATGTGGCCCTTATTTCCATGGAAACTGACAATGACTCTGTGACAACATTTTATCCTGTCATACCAAATGACGGAGGTAGATTTATTAGGTTTTTGGGTGGACATCAGTGTGATCAATCTGAGATATTTATCTGACACACACACACACCCCGGCACTACAGCATCTGAGCACTTCACAATCTTCAATGGCTTTAGCCTCCCAGTATCCTGTGAGATAGCACAGTGCTATCTATCCCTGCTAGATAGATGGGGAACAGAGGCAGAGAGAGACTAAGGACCAGTTTTTCAAAGGGATTTAGGTGTGTAAAGATGTGAATAGGTGCTTAGCAGTAGTTTCAAAAGCACCTAGAGGCCTAACTCCCATCTGCATTGCCAGGTGCCTAAATACCTTTGAAAATGTGATCCTAAGTGACTCGCCCAAGGTCACACAAGCTAGTTTGTGGTGGAGCTGGGAACTGAACCTGGGTCTCCCAAGTCTCAGGCCCTAACCAGTGGACCATTCTTCCTCTCTCAATAGTAATGGTAGCAGTAAATATGGTGACAGTCACTACCTGCACCATTAGTTTGTGGCTACAAGCAAGGACCTGCCTACCTATGAAAATACAGATTTTTAAAATTAAAGAAAAGCCTGTTGCTGTTAGTTCCAAGTTGACCTGAGTGCCTGACACGTTCTGATTGTAGTGACTGAAAGTGATACCTGCTTCAATCTGTCTGGCAAATATTGTGTTCCGCATAGCTATCAGTAGGACACAAGAGGGTGTGGCATAAGGACCAGAATAACCCTGCCAGAAATACTCTAAAACCTAACTCCGGCAGCTGATTGTCTATCTGTGGCACTCCAAGGTGGAGTGATACCTGATGGTATCGTTACACCCTGCAGCAACTAGGTTTTGCTGGGTTTATTTTTCCCCAGCATAATGTAATTTGTTTTGCTTCTTCAGACTTGGAGTTTTGGTCCAGCATCCCCTAGGCTCAGGGGACCAGATTCTCTGCTGATAAAGCGTCTGTGCCAACATCCATCAGCTGCGAGACAGACTCTGAATGCTCAGTGAGCAGGCAGAGCCTACCTTGTGCAAATCCCATGGTGGTAATTCACAGGAGTGATGTCAAGGTACAAAAAATGTAGTGTAATTTTCTTAAAATCTATACCTGTGATTATCAATAGCTGAGGTTAGTGCAATGTGAAGGATTGTCACAGTAGATCTATATTTTATTGGTGAATCTCTCCTTTTGGCATTTCATTCAGCACAAACAGGGCAACAGAACTGGTCAGTTCCACTTTCTGGTTCTAGTCCAGCCTTGCAAAATTCTGCTTGGACTGAGCAGAATAAGTGTCTGACGGGAGTAAAAACAGGCTCTGTAAAAGCAGCAGAGTTGGAGTCCTTGTCACAAACACCAAGGTACAGGCAGGTGAGCAGATTTTGTGGCTGCGCAGGTCTCATACACTTTCATAACAATCTTGGGTTTCCCCTGCACTATCACAGCATTTGCAGAACAGGTGTCTTTGGTCTTGCTGATAGGTTCCTCTGTCATCCAAGGGTACTTACTCTCCGCTCCATACGCAGGACTGAGCCACGCTGCTTACTGGACAGTAAGTTACAGGGAGGATGGCGGCACATGCTTAAGTATCCACTCCGAGGGCTTGTCTGCAAGCCAAAGTTGCTTTAATTGCACCTCTCTAGTTAACCCCTAGTGAGGATGCAGTTATATTGGTATAAGAGAGCTTATAGCGGTATAGCTTACTGTCGGGACTCTGCTGGTAGAGCAATCTCTTCTGAGAGTAAGGATGGCTCAGAAGTTAGGGTGCTGGCATAGCCCTTGGGAGACCTTGGGTCAAGTACAGGTTCTGCCATAGACTCTATGACCTTGGGCAAGTACCTGAGTGTCTTTGGCCCTCAATTTCCATCTGTACAAAGGGACCATAACCCTCCCTTACAGTACAGGGGTGACATGAGGCTAAATCTCCAGCGGAGCATGAGATGCTCAGATATCCCCGTGAGGGGGGGCTACATAAGTACTAAGACAAAACCATCTGTATGGGAATAAAAGGCCTGGATAAAACTATCCCATGTTAGGGGCTGTACTGCTTTAACTATTTGGGGGGGAAAAAATCACACCCCTAGCCAAAATAGGCCAGGCCAAAGACCTGCCCCAGCAAAGCACAGGTAATTATGTAATTAAGTCCCAATGATTTCAATGAAATTTAATCAGGTGCTCCGGTGCTTTGCTAAATCAGGGGCCTAAAATATTCTGCTCTGAAATACAATATGTTTGATTCTCAAACAGGGAAAGAGGCTAGATCTTTCAACAGTTCTCCCATTCCACTCAACAGAACAGCTTAGGGGTGCTTAGGTGCATTTCATGGTAAATGGCAGATGATGTCATGGCTGCATTGTTGAAATTGTCATAGGAGCACTGGGGTTTGCTGGCTAGCAGGGCCGGCTCCAGGCCCCAGTGCGCCAAGCGCGTGCTTGGGGCGGCATGTCGCCGGGGGCACTCTGCCGGTCGCTGGGAGGGCAGCAGATGGCTCTGGTGGACCTCCCGCCGGCGTCTCTGCGGAGGGTCCACTGGTCCCGCCGCTCCAGTGGAGCATCCGCAGGCACGCCTGTGGGAGGTCCACCGGAGCCGCAGGACCATCGGACCCTCCGCAGGGACGCCTGTGGGATGTCCACCGGAGCCGCAGGACCGGCGACCGGCAGAGCGCCCCCTGCGGCATGCCACCATGCTTGGGGCAGCGAAATGGCTAGAGCTGGCCTTGCTGGCTAGGAGACAGTTGAGGCTTCTGGTACTGGGAAGGAGGAATGCATCTCATCCTCTTTTGGCCAGGAGTGGAGGCTCTTTAAAGCTGGAGGAAAGATTTCACTTCCTTATTTCTCACTCAGTAACTAGCTGCTCCAATGCACCCTGTCCTGAGGTCCTTCGTTATTAATTGTTTCTGGTAAAATTATCAACAGTTAAATTGTTAACCAAGCTTACATTCAGCCTGCCAACATTAGGCTTCAGAGTTAATATTCAAGTTAGATAAATGGAAGCAGTTCACACATTTCTCAGAACTATTGCTCTGAGATAGCTGGAGGCTTAGGCAAAGATGCTGTGTTGGTTGCATTCAGCTTGCTCTCAGAAGTTTTCTTTGCAACCAGAAGCACTACAGATTGTATATATTCTATGTTAAAAAACAAATGAGAACCTTACATTTTTAGACCACAGCTAAGTGGTAGGGAAAAAAACCTGAAGTTCTGTGTTGTCATGGAGTCCCCGGGTGATGCTCTGGAACAGCTCCCCACAAAGCCAGGCAGGACTTTGGGGAGCCTCCTCTCCCTTGGAGCAGACTTGTTCAGGGCAAGAAGCTCACACGTCTTCACCTCCTGGATCTCTCCTTGGAGCGTTCAGCATCCTCTGCCCCTCCGTGCGCTTCCCACAGCGAGCCCACCCAGGCGGGGTCCTGGGGAAGCCACAGGGTCCTGCACCCCCACTTTGCAGTCAGACGTGACTCTCAGCCAGCCAGTAAAACAGAGATTTATTCGATGACAGGAACAGGGTCTAAAACAGAGCTTGTAGATACAGCAAACCGGACCCCTCGGCCGGGCCCATTCTGGGGGGCAGTGAAGCAGACCCCCACGTCTGCCCTCAGCCAGCTCTAGACTAACAACCCCTCCAGCCCCTCCTCTCTGCTCAGCTCCTTTCCAGGGCCAGGAGGTCACCTGATCCCTTTGTCTCCAACACCTTCAGCCGGCACCTTTGCAGAGGAGGGGCCCAGGCCATCAGTTGCTAGGAGACAGAGTGCCAGGCATTTAGGTGCACTGGCCCTTTGCTCTGCAGCAATCACACACCCTGATTCCACCACCTAGATATTAAGAACTGCCTAGGGGACACTGAGGCACCAACACAGTATTCAGAGCAACATTAAGAACATTCCCAGTTCGACACATGTGTCTATTTACACGGCAGCATAATCACATTATAGACAGGAGGCTGGAGAATGGTGAACCCACTAGGAAAAGACAGCAGAAAGTCAGTGAGGAACGGACTGTCACCTTGGATCCACACAAGGGGAATAGGATATGACACACCTGATAGAATTCCCTACTCTTGCCTCTGTCAGATTACATACATGTCATGGGTTTGACCATGTTTTGGCAGAGGTGTTTCTGCCTATAGTCAAATGCCCTGCCGTGCTGGGCACCTCCTGGCAGCAGTGTCTGCCCTGTTTTACTTTCAAAGTGAGTCTGACGAAACAGCTACAGTTGCTTAATTAGGGATTGTATATTTGAGATAAGTCCTATTTTTGGGCAACAACTCTCAGGGAATCATGTTTCCTCTAGTGCAAGTTAAAAAAAACAACCCACGTTGCACTGACCTCAGAAATCAAAAAGAGGGCTGGTTTTGGTATTCAAGGAATATGAATCAAGTTTGTTATCTAATGTGAAAACCTAAATACCGTGTCTGTAAAACTCACCAGGTAGGTGACCCTTTAATTAGGGACAAAGCAAGGTTGCTGTCAACTAGGGACCAGAGCAACGCTTTCCCCATGTGGAGAGACCAAATGTAGATGGATTTGTAAAAATCTTTGTTTACAGGCTCTGTGAAAAAGTCTACAGCTGTACTAATGCTACTACTATCTTTAGTGCTTTGCAGCCATGGATATCGAAGCACTTCACAAAGCAGACAGGCATTCCCCTTTTCAAAGTGAGATCCGGGGCTTGGCTTCAGTGCAAAGTTAACTTAAATTTATAACTCAGCCCGTCCCGTCCACGCACACAAACCTTAACTCAGGTGGGCTGGGCTGGCTGAGCGGACAGGCTAAAGCCTAAGTGAACACAGCTTGACAGCAGCTAACCTGGCTCTGCAGTGTGGACACAGGCTAATGCCCCTAGTCGTCCTTGTGCCTTCCTGTCCAGATGTCTGGAAAGGACAGATAAGATCTCACACAATTTACTGGGGAAGAACTCACGCAGAGGCTCAGCTAACCGCAGCACAAAGAACCATGGGAAGTGCGTCCCAAAACCCCAACCCCACATATGGTTAATACAGTGCTAGTGTGGACACAGCAACTTGAAGATAAGTTCCCAGTGTGGCTGCTCTCTCTCAAGCTAGGCTAGCTGTGCAGTGACAATATGTCCCCCAAGGTGGAATGATTTGTCCAAGACCACAAAGCAGGGCTGGGCCCAGAGCCCAGGTTTTCCGGGTGCCCGTCCTTTACCCTGACTGCCAGAGAATGGCTCATTCAGCCACTATGGGGGGCAAGTTTGTAGAAATTTTGGTGGTGCCCAGAACCCGCCCCCCAACTCTGCCCCCACCTTCCTAAGGCTCTGGGAGGGGGCTTGGGAGCGGGAGGTCTGGGGTGCAGATCCTGGGCTGGGGATTAGGGTGCAGGGTACAGGTTTGGGATGGAGTTTGAGTGCTGGGCGCAGGCTCCAGGCTGGGACAGGGGGTGGGTGTGCAGGAGGGGGTGGGGGTGCAGGCTTTGGGATGGAGTTTGGGTGCAGGCTCTGGGCTGGGGGTGGGGGCATAGGAAGGGGTGAGGGGTGCAGGCTCTGGGAGGGAGTTTGGGGGTGGGAAGTGGTGTGTGGGGAGGGGGTGCACCCTCTGGGAGGGAGTTGGGATAGGAGGGAGTGCAGGGGTGAGGGCTGTGGGGCTGAGGATGAGGGATTCATGATGCAGGAGGGGGCTCAGGGCTGGGGCTGAGGATTAGGGTGCAGGAGGATAAGGGCTCTGGCTGGTGCTGAGGGGTTCATGATGCAGGAGGGGGCTCAGGGCTAGGGCAGAGGGTTGGGGTGTGGGGGGAGGACTGTGGGGCTGAGGATGAGGGGTTCATGCTGCGGGGGGGCTCAGGGCTGGGGCAGAGGATCAGAGTGCAGAAGGATGAGGGTTGGGGCTGAGGATGAGGGGTTCATGCTGTGAGGGGGCTCAGGGCTGGGGCAGAGGATTAGGGTGCAGGGGATGAGGGGTTCATGATGCGAGGGCACTCAGGGCTGGGGCAGAGGATTAGGGTGCAGGGGGATGAGGGCTCAGGGCTGGGGCAGAGGATTAGGGTGTGGGGGGATGAGGGCTCTGGCTGGGGCTGAGGATTAGGGTGCAGGGAGATGAGGGCTCTGGCTGGTGCTGATGGATTCATGATGCAGGAGGGGGCTCAGGGCTAGGGCAGAGGGTTGGGGTGTGGGGTGAGGACTGTGGGGCTGAGGATGAGGGGTTCATGCTTTGGGGGGGGCTCAGGGCTGGGGCAGAGGATTAGGGTGCAGGGGATGAGGGGTTCATGCTTTGGGGGGGCTCAGGGCTGGGGCTGAGGATTAGGGTGCAGGGGGATGAGGGCTCTGGCTGGGAATGAGGGTTTGGGGCGTTGGAGAGGCTCAGGGCTAGGGCAGGGTAAGGGCAGCCTGCCTTAGCATTAGTGGAGGGCAGGCACTAGGACCCCAGGGCAGCAGACAGCAGTTCTGCCGGGAATTGCTCTGCTCCGGCAGCAGGAGCAGGCAGGGGAGAGGCTCGGCGGGGAGAGGGGTGGCAGGCGGGGGCTGGGACCTGCTCCAGGCAGGGACGCAGCAGGGGAGGCCCGCAGGGGCCGGGGCCCAATCCAGGCAGGGCCGGGGGAGAGACCCAGCTCCAAATATTGCTGGAGCAGGGCATCCGGCCCTGAATATTCCTGGAGCCTGAGCACTGCAAATGTATATAACCTGCCGCCTATGTCAGCTGCCATGTTCACTTATGCACCCCCAAATGCCCGGCTAGCTGTCGGATACTGCTGTTCTCTCCCCCTTCCGATGCCTGCAGTAGGGTGGCATTCCTCTGGCCCACACAGAGGTGGCTAGCGTCCAGGAGTGACCTAGTCCCGAACAACAGCCTGTAAATAACGAGCACCACTCTATTTGCATAAGAGACTTATGAGGCTGACAGCATGACGTTGACTCACTCAAACACTTGCTTACATTTCTGTGACAGCTGGGAAACATGCCAGGTTTCGTTTCTCCTGCTGAAGTCTTGCTGGCCTTGATTACGAACCAGGAGCAAGCCCCAGCTACTACACTAGTCTACAAATAATAGGCCCCGGGGCCCGTGGACTGCCAGCTAAGATGTATGTTCAGTCTCCTAGCAGCTTGCAGCCTATGCTGCCATCAGCAGGATGGTGTTGATGGAGGAGGAGGACTGCAAAGTCCCCCTCGCCCTCCCACCATCATCCTCCAGCTTCAGCAGGTGGAATCTTGCCCTGGCTAGGCTGTTCTCCTTGGCTATTGAGTATTCAGCACTTAGGAGCTGCTGGGTTCTCTTGACTGTCTTGCAACATTGTGCTCTCGTATCAAACACAGAAACAGCCTGCGTAAGAGCCTGCGTGAGAGCGTTCCTCATCCCTGGGTCTTGGCAAACAAAGGCCCACCCTCTGGGAGGGGTGGCAGGGAAAACTACATCAACACAGCTTCGGAGGCTGCCTGTTTTCTAGCTGCTCAGTGTGAGAAATGGAAACAGAAACTTGTAACTTCCTGCAGTGTTTCTTTTGCGTCGCGTTTCATAACAACCAAATTCTGACTCCCAGTGACTCGACTTTTTTTCAGAATCTCTCTCCCCACCCCCTTCTTTGTGAAATCACCCATCAGGATCATAGCTACTCCCCTGCTTTTTCTCTGTTTTCAAGAACTGAACTGTTGAGCATCATTTCCTGCAGCATTTCCATGTACCTTTGTGGCCATGGTGGAGTGGTCCTTTAGTGTTTCCTCTTGGTTCCTATGGCCACAGTCCTGTTGAGCACAGCTGGCCAAACAGCAGGACACCTCAGCCATTCTCTTGCTTTCCCTTTGTGCCTCTGTTTGGGTTTTGGGCGGTATTTATAGCCAGCTTTTGAAGCAGACATGAAGACAACATTGTCAATGCCAAAGATTTGAAATAATGAGTCAAGCCTCCCCACCCCCGAGTTATGAGACTAGCTTTAAAAAAATCATACGATTTCTTAATAAATGCTGGGGGTAGGGTGACTAGACATCCCGATTTTATAGGGATAGTCCTGATTTTGGGAGCTTTTTCTTATATAGGCACCTATATACCCTACCGCCTTTCCTGATTTTTTACATTTTTTACATTTGCTATCTGGTCACCCTAGCTGCAGGGGTGGTGGGTGGGGGAAAATTCTGTTTTCTTGGGCCTATACAGGTCACTTTTCCAAGCTTTCTCCCCCACAATGAGGCCTAGGAACTTTTGTTTTTTAAAGAAAGCTGAAATTCTTCCCTAATCCCATGACTCCAGGAGCTGGAGTTTTAAGAAAAAACACCCAAGAGTGTAAGATTCATGATGAAATCATGAGAGCTCTCAACACTGCTGAGACCTTGCCCTGTTTGCAGCCATAATCCTCCCGGCAGGAGCACCACTGGAGGCAGCATGAGTGGAAACCATCGCATGTGCAGGACTAGGATGACGTTGCTGCTGGTGGAACTGCCCCGCTACAACAAGCAGAACGCTGTCAGGGAATCTCAGTTTGACATGGCTGGCTCCTGGACTGGTTCCATGGGGCAGGCAGTGCTGGCAGCTGGCCTGTCTCCTCAGCCCAGGAAGGATGCATGTTGCACCCAGAGTCTGTTCAGGCCCTTCCTTCAGGGCACAGTTTGTTCTTCAAACACAAAGCAACACCACAAGCTATTCCACTGACCCAAGCAGGTTGCAGGAACCTGGAGGCCTTTCCTCTTGCATCATTCCCCACCTCCAGGATCTGCCATAGGAAATAACCTCCTTCCTACAGCCTTTAAGGGAGCACTTCCAGCCCTTTATAAGACTCACCTGACCCCTTCCTAGCTGGGTTTAATAATCTTTTCTCCCAGCCCCAAACGGCTATTCTTACATGGCCTCTGGCTGTGAACAACCAAGGGGCCGTCCACCCTTCTACAGGGGGCCTTAACACTGTTCCTGAATTAAGCACCATTCTGGACCATTGATAAGATCCTGTCCACAGAGTGCACAATGGAACAGTGTTGTAACAAGATCAGGGGCCACCCTTGGTGCAAAGCGTTCACATGACATAACTCTGCTGGTTAGCCGGGCCTTATACATGAGAACTATGTCCCTCATTCTGGACTATTTTGTCTTTGAGTGAGAATATGGTTGGGCCTGAACGTCCCTGCATGACACATAATCACGTGTCTGTGACTGGCTATTTACACAAATTCCTCAGCCATAGTTCAGCTGATAGTGGGGTGTTCAGTTTGCACTTAGTTCTTTTTGATTATTCCCCTCCTCCAGGCAGTTACAGACAGGAAAGTTACTGCAAGGATGATACAGTGGGATTGTGTATTTATTCCGCTACTAGGTCCTCTTTGCTCACTTTATAAGTCCAGACAGGAATTTTCTGTATGTCATTGCTTCTCATTCTCCAGTGACCAGAGAGCCCAGCCACCCTCTTTCTGCCTCTTGCATCATCTCTCTTAATGAAGTTGCACAATAGGAACTTCTCAGCTGTTTTTTGTTAATGATGTGGAGGGCAGGACAGAATCCAGCTCTCTCTGCCATAGCTGTATTGGTGCTGCAGGGCTGTGAGGAGTAAACAATTAAACATTTAGTGCTGGCAGTAAAGTGAGCAGCCAGGACCTGAAGGCACACAGGAAGCAGCTATCACTGGGGTCACGGGAGTTGGCATTTTCTTCAGTAACTTTCCTGATCATTATGATTTGTATTGAGGTGGCAGCTAAAGGCTGCTCTGACCAGATCCCCTTTGCACTAAATTCTGTATATAACACCCAGGTACTGACACTGGGAGGGAGGAAAACATCAAACGCTAAAGGGACTCTGTGCCCAAACCTGCCAGAAGCCAGGCACCTCCTGAAGTGGGAATTGAGGGTATTTAGCTCCTCTCAGGATCAGGCCCCCTGTTGGCTAGGCCCAAAATTTGTTTTGTGATTAAAAGTTTTACAGATCCTGCTATGAACAGGCATGTTGACACTGAGGCTTGTGCTCAATTCAAATAATTGACTTTGGCTTGGATTTGAACTTTCCTCTGCAATCTTGTGCAATAGTGCTGGTGGCACTAAGAAATGGAAAAGGAAACTGATTTATCCACAGAAGGGAAACTGATTGGACCTTGTTTACATGCAAAAACTGAACCACTTTTACTTGCACTGGCATAATTAAACTGTTACAACTCACTTAGTGTGGATGCAATTATACCAGTAAAAGGTGCTTTGAATTGGGTCACTGAAATTATTTATAACTATTTATTATCTTAGAAGGAGAACCAGTCGTCTTGAAGAGAGGCGGTAGGACCAGACAGGAGAGTGTTAAGCTAGTAACAAAAGAAGAGGGTGAAAAGAGGGAACAAACAAGCATTCTTTACAACAAAATCAAGATGTTACAAACAAAATTAATCAAGACACCAAAATAGGTGAAGAGAAGAAATTCTTAAGTTGCCTAAGGCTATACACCAATGCGAGGCAGACAGAAATTCCCGGGGCCAGGGCCATTCCTGGGGGGGGCGCATGGTCTGGGGCGGAAGTGACAAATCTGTCACTTCCAGCACCGCCCATGCCAGCCCATGGGGCCCCCCAAAGCGCAGTGCCCAGAGCAGTGCCTGGAGTGGTGCCCGGAGCGGCCCTGTTAAATCACCTGGGCCCCTGGGCAATTGCCCCATTTGACTCCCTGTCGGCTGACCTGATGCTAGGAGCCTGGGTAATAAACAAGAGGAATTGGAATTGCATATTTATGAGCATAAATTTGATCTAGTTGGTATTACTGAAACCTGCTAGGAAGATTCATCTGAGAAAGAAGAAAGTCATACCGGTTAAAAAAACCCAGCCTGACTTAGAAGGGCAGTGGAAGCTGATATGTATAACAACTGGAAGAAAGGGGAAGGTGAAAGCAATTAATTTAAATCAGAAGCTCTGAATTGTAAAAAATTGATAAAGGAAGCAAAAAGACAGATGGCGAACTCAATCATCAGCAGAGTTACAGACAATAAAAAGAAGTTTTTAAGGTATATTAGGAACAAAAAGAATTGTAACAATGGTGTTGGTCCACTATTAGATGGAAATGGTAGAACGTTCATTACTATTGCAGAAAAAGCAGAAGTGATCAATAAATATTTCTGTTCTGTGCTTGGGAAAAAGCTAGACGATTTAGTCATAATTGATGAAAATGAATTACTTTCCATTCCAACAGGAACTCAGGTGGATGTTAAACAGCAACTACTAGACATTTTAAAATCAGCAGGTCTGGATAACTTACATCCAAGAAAGTTAAAAGAGCTGGCTGAGGAACTCTTTGGACCATGAATGTTGATTTTCAAGAAGTCTTGGAACACTGGGGAAGTTTCACAAGACTGGAAGAAAGGTATGTTGTGCCAGTATTTAAAAAGGGTACAAGGGACAACTCAGGCAATTATAGGCCTGTTAGTCTGACATTGATCCTGGACAAAGTAATGGAATGGCTGATATGGGACTTGATTGATAAAAATTAATTATAAGTAATATAACTAATGACATTCAACATGACCTATGGAAAATAGATCTAGGCAGCTAGCGTGATTTTTGTTATGAGATTACAAGGTAAGGTAATAGCGTTGATGTAATAGACTGCTGTAAGGCATTTGACTTGGTGACACGCAGGGGCGGCTCTAGACATTTTGCCGCCCCAAGCACGGCATCATGCCGCAGGGGGTGCTCTGCCGCTCGCCGGTCCTGCGGTTCCGGTGGACCTCCCGCAGGCGTGCCTGCAGAGGGTCCGCTGGTCCCGCGGCTTCGGTGGAGCTGCGGGAACAGCGGGGACGGTCCGCAGGCATGCCTGCGGGAGGTCCACTGAAGCTGCGGGAACAGCGGACCCTCCGCAGGCATGCCACCGAAGGCACCCTGCCTGCCGCCCTCCCGGCGATCGGCAGAGCGCCCCCCACGGCATGCCGCCCCAAGCACATGCTTGGTGTGCTGGGGCCTGGAGCTGCCCCTGGTGACACGCAACATTTTGATTAAGAAATTAAAATGATACAAACTCAATTGACACCCAATGGCATACTAGGGTACAGTCCAGGCGTAGTTGTGTCACCCCTGCCCTGTACCTGGGGTGCCTTTTGCAATGCCTTTGATGCTGGAGCCTCCAGCCCGGACTGCTCACAAACCGTCTCCAGCATGTAAATCACTCCCAGCTATGTCTGTGTGTACTGCAGCCGGGAAGCCACAACCTGACTCCTACCAGCTTTAAAGATTACCACGGGGTGACCCCCCTCTCTGTCCCTGTCTGTCTTTGGCATCTCACCCAAGTCAAAGAAAAACAGCCATTGGACTTGGTCGGGGGGAGATCGTGGTCCTGACGTGAGAGTTTGGTCACTAAGCTGCTGGAGTATGTGGTGAGAAACTTTGCTTGAATCTAATACAGTTTGTTAAGTTAGGCTCTCATAAATGTTTTATCAGTATTTTTCTTGTAACTATTTCTTACTTTCCATGCCTCAATACTTTTACTCTCTTAAAATCTCTCTTTGTTGTTAATAAACTAGTTTTATTGTTTTCAGCGTGTTCAGGTTGAACTGTCTGGGTGACTCCATTTGGGGTAGCAAGTTGTGTACATATTATTTTCTTACAGCAACAACGGACATAATATAGTCATACTGTCCAGGAGAGGGCTGAGCAGAACAGGACATACATTTCTGGGGGAAAATCGGGGACTAACGGTGTGCTGGGGTCACACACATTAAATGAATTACACCTCAGCTAACCGATAGGTCTCAAATGTAACCATGCGGGGAATCAGCATCAAGCAGGTGTGTTTTCAATGGGGCCCTGAAGGGATCAGTTCTTGGTCCTATGCTATTTAACATTTTTATTAATGACCTGGAAGAAAACACAAAATCTGAAGAAAACACTGATAAAGTTTGCAGATGAGACAAAGTTTGGGGGAATTGTAAATAATGAAGAGGTCAGGTCTCTAATACAGAGTGACCCGGATTAATTGGTAAGATGGGTGCAAGCAAACAATATGTGTTTTAATACAGCGAAATGTAAAGTCACACATCGAGGAACAAAGAATGTAAGCCATAGAATCATAGAAGATTAGGGTTGGAAGAGACCTCAGGAGGTCATTTAATCCAACCCCCTGCTCAAAGCAGGACCAAGCCCCAACTAAATCATCCCAGCCAGGGCTTTGTCAAGCTGGGCCTTAAAAACCTCTAAGGATGGAGATTCCACCACCTCCCTAGGTAACCCATCTCAGTGCTTCACCACCATCCTAGTGAAATAGTTTTTCCTATTATCCAATCTAGACCTCCCCCAATGCAACTTGAGACCATTGCTCCTTGTTCTGTCATCTGCCGTCATTGAGAACAGCCGAGCTCCATCCTCTTTGGAACCTCCCTTCAGGTAGTTGAAGGCTACTATCAAATCCCTTCTCACTCTTCTGCAAACTAAATAACCCCAGTTCCCTCGGCCTCTCCTCATAGTCATGTGCTCCAGACCCCTAATCATTTCCATTGCCCTCCACTGGACTCTCTCCAATTTGTTCACATCCTTTCTATAGTGTGGGACCCAAAACTGGACACAATACTCCAGGTGTGGCCTCACCAGTGCCAAATAGAGGGGAATGATCACGTCCCTCAATCTGCTGGCAACGCCCCTACTTATACAGCCCAAAATGCCGTTAGCCGTCTTGGCAACAAGGGCACCCTGCTGATTTATATCCAGCTTCTCGTCCACTGTAACCTCCAGGTCCTTTTCTGCAGAACTGCTTCCTAGCCATTCGGTCCCTAGTCTGTAACACTGCATGGGATTCTTCCGTCCAAAGTGCAGGACTCTGCACTTGTCCTTGTTGAACCTCATCAAATTTCTTTTGGCACAATTCTCCAATTTGTCTAGGTCACTCTGGACCCTATCCCTACCCTCCAGCGTATCTACCTCTCCTCCTCACTTAAAGTCATCCCTGAACTTGCTGAGGGTACAATCCATCCCATCATCCAGATCATTCATGAAGATAGCCATGAGGGCAGGGGACTGGACTCGATGACCTCTCGAGGTCCCTTCCAGCCCTAGAATCTATGAATCTATGTTGAAAAAAAAACAGCTCCAGGACCAATCCCTGGGGCACACTGCTTGATACCAGCTGCCAACTAGACACTAAGCCGTTGATCACTACCTGTTGAGCCCGACAGTCCAGCTTTCTACCCACTTTATAGTCCATTCATCCAATCCATACTTTAGCTTGCTGGCAAGAACACTGTGGGAGACTGTATCAAAAGCTTTGCTAAAGTCAGTGTATGTCACGTTTTAAGGAAAACTTGCCTTAAAGTGATAGAGTGAAGGACCTCAAATCTATTTAGTTTAACAAAGACCGAAGATTAAGGGCTGGCTTAATCACAGTCGGTAAGCACCTACATAGGGAACCAATATTGAACAATGGGCTCTTCGCTCTAGTAGACAAAGATTGAACAAGATCCAATGGCTGGAAGTGGAAGCGAGACAAATTCAGACTCGAAATAAGGTGCAACATTTGAACAGCGAGGGTAATTAACCACTAGACCAACTCACCACGGGCTGTGATGGATTCTCTAGCACTGGCCATTGTCCGATCAAGATTGGATGTTTTGCTAAAAGATCTGCTCTAGGGCAACAGGAATTAGTTCGGGGAGAGTCCATGGCTTTTATTATGCAGGTGGTCAGACTGATCCCAGTGAGCCCTTCCGGCCTTGGAATCTATGGATCTAATTTACCACCCAGGAGCCCAAGTTCAGGACCCCAGGGACCATTTGTAACAAGCTGGCAGGGGCAGGGGTCTTGCTCGGTGCTTCAGTTCAGGGCGTGGGGGAGCTCTGGCTAGGCAGGACGCTCAGCCGGAGCTCTGTGGGGGGCAGTGCCTATGCAGAGACTGCGTGGATGCAGCAAGTTGTGTGTTTTCTGCCCCCTCAGGGCCAGGTTATTTTTGATGGAAAGGCAAGGAGGGCAGCAGTAAAGGGGAGCGGGAGGGGAAGAAGCTGCCTGGAGTGATGGGTTGGATGCAGGAGGGAAGGAGGAACAGAAGGGCTGTGCATGCAGGAGACTGGGTGGTGCTGACTCTGACTTGGCCCCACCCTAGGCTGGAAAGGAGATGGGGGTAGTCAGCATGGACTGGAGTGGGCTGGTTGGTGCTGGAGACAAGTAGAGGGTGGCTGTGTATGCAGAGGGTGGTGCTGGCTTTGTGCCTTCCCCGGGCATGGAGAGGGGGGCTCTGCATGCAGGGGGCAGGGCTGGTTTTGGCCTCTGGCCTGGAGGGAGGCTGGGGTGGGAGGGTGATATGGTATGCAGGAGATGGTGCTGGAGGCTGGAGGCTATGTATGCAGGGGGCTGTGCTGGGTCTGCTCTCAGGGCTGGAGGGAGGCTAGGGGGACTGGCTGTGCATGCAGGGAGTGGTACTGGGGACTGATGCATGCACGGTGTGTGGCTTTGCATGCAGGGGCGGGGCAGGGCTGGTGGGGCAGTGCAGGGGGCGTGGCTGTTCATGCAGGGGGCGGTACTAGGGGACAGTACATGCAGGGGGCGGTGCTGGAGGGGGATGGCTCTGCATGCACGGGGCGGTGCAGGGGGCATGACAGTGTGTGCAGGGGGCTGTGCATGCACAGGGCAGTGTAGGTGGCGTGGCTGTGCATGCAGGGGGTTGTGCTGGAGGGGGTGCATAAAGGAGGTGTGGCTGTGCATGCAGGGAGCTGTACTGGGGGATGGTGCATGCAGGGGGCGGTGCTGGAGGGGGTGGCTGTGCATGCAGGGGCGGTGCTGGGGGACGGTGCATGCAGGGGGCGGTGCTGGAGGGGGTGGCTGTGCATGCAGGGGCGGTGCTGGGGGACGGTGCATGCAGGGGGCGGTGCTGGAGGGGGTGGCTGTGCATGCAGGGGCGGTGCTGGGGGACGGTGCATGCAGGGGGCGGTGCTGGAGGGGGTGGCTGTGCATGCAGGGGGCGGTGCTGGGGGACGGTGCATGCAGGGGGCGGTGCTGGAGGGGGTGGCTGTGCATGCAGGGGGTGGTGCTGGTGGGGGACGATGACTGCAGGGGGCGGTGCTGGAGGGGGGCAGCTGTGCATGCAGGGGGCGGTGCTGGGGGATGGTGCATGCAGGGGGCGGTGCTGGGGGGAGTGGCTGTGCATGCAGGGGGCGGTGCTGGTGGGGGACGATGAATGCAGGGGGCGGTGCTGGAGGGGGTGGCTGTGCATGCAGGGGCGGTGCTGGGGGACGGTGCATGCAGGGGGCGGTGCTGGAGGGGGTGGCTGTGCATGCAGGGGGCGGTGCTGGGGGGAGTGGCTGTGCATGCAAGGGGCGGTGCATGCACGGGGCGGGGTTGGCTCTGTCCCCCGCGCCCCCCCCGGGCTGGAGGGGGCCGGCCGGGCTCCCACGGGGCTGCGGTGATGTAATTTCCGCGAGGCGCTGCCATAGGTTTGAATGCAGCGAGGGCCCAGAAACGAAACCGATCGCGGCGCAGCCCGGCTTATAGGGGCTGGACTGAGTCAGCCCCAGCTCAGTCGCCGCCGCAGTCGCAGCCCGGGGGCAGGACCCGCCAGCGCCGGGCGGCAGGAGCCGGAGCGCAGCCGGGCAGAGGGGCACAAAGTTTCCTTCCCTCCATGTGGGCGCCGGGGTAAGAAGCTGGGTGGCCCCAGGCGGGGCGCGCCGGGCACGACCCCGGGCAGGGGAGTTTGCAAAGTCCCAGCTTAGGGGAGAGTCGAGCCTCTCTCGCTTTTCCCTGGCTCCCCCTGCCCGGGCCAGCCCGGCTGGGTCACCGCTGCCCCACGCGGAATTCCCACCCGGGACCGGCTGACCCGCGTGACTGTTCCCCGAGTGGGGCGGTGTTGGGGGGACGGGGAAGCGGCACCCTTGTTTCTGGCCGACACCTCCCTCCCCATCCGGTGGCGTCCCTTCCCCGGTAGCCGACGTGGGATGGGGAAGTGAGAAGTGACCGCGGGCGTTATTACAGCTCGGGCGGGGCTGTCCCCAGAGCAGGATCAGCTGCGGGGACTTGGAGGAAGTTTGTGACCTGTTTCCCCAGCGGGATGGTGCCTGAGGGGTCATGAGTTAGATGCAGCCCTGAAACCTCCCTGTATGGGTTTAGGGAGAGAGGCCGGGGCAGGGGCAGGGGCGGGGGCGGGGGGGCTGCGGGGCTGGGGGAGATTGTTTGTTTATTTTGGTCAGCAGAGAAGCCTGGACTCAGCGATATTGGCCCAGGTAAGTTAGCAGTTCGTATGCCAGGCACACAGGCAGCGTGCTAGGGGAAGCGATGGCAGCTTTGTCTAGGCTGGGCAGGGGTTGGATACCGCCGTGGGTAGGCGGATACAAACCCCTAGTGTAGACTGTCTACACTGGTGTGAAAAGTAGCAGGCGCTGGGGTCTGTGCTAGGAATTTGCACCAATAAGATATGGTGCAATAAAACCCCAGTGTAGGCAGGCTGCTAGAGACGTGTGACACTTTCTGTCTCAACTGTTTACTTGTAGTTTTGGGGTCCTGTTGGGTCCAACTGACTTATTACAGTTAATACCTGGGTTTATTTTTCAGCCACCTCTTTCAAGTTCTTAGAAACAAAAGGGAAATGATATGTATTTGTTTTGTGGGGGCCTCACAAAGTACAGGGACGCTCTGCCAGGAAGTGAAAACACTGACTGCTTGCATCAGGATTTCGCCAGGAGCAGGAGCCTAGATGAGACTGGTGTTCCAGAAATGCACCTGTCACTGGGGTGTGTGGTAGAGGTGAGGTTTGCACCCAAAGATGGGGTGAGCTGCTCCTACCAAAATCAACTGTGGCCCAAAGAGAAGGGGCTGTGTTCTGTGGGTACACCAGGTGTGCTAAACTAGCCCTGAGTGCAGAGATGGGAAGGGCACATCTGGTATTATGACCCATGTAACTCACCCCTGATTAAGGGGGCTAATGGCTCTCTTTGGAGTAACACATTAGAGAATCACTGGTAAATAATTAATCAAGGCCAAACCTAACTATAAAGACACTAGGCCAAATTCTTTTGTCAGCCTCTTTGAAGTTATGGTTAAAGCCCTGTGCGGATATAAAATTTGTATCCACATCTGATCCGCAATCTGCGAAAATGGCCTATGGATACCTGCATCCATGCTGTGGGTATCTGCGGATATCTGTGGCTCTTCCGGGCTGTCATAGTTGCCAGAGTGTGCTGAAGAGCAGAATCGAGCCCCTTAAATACAACTAATATGTTTCTCTACACGTGTGTGGGAGGTGGTGCCTTAAATTCAGGGATCTCTGTTTCCTAGGAAGTAATTTATTATTCATATTAACCTAGCACCTAAAGGCCTGAACCAGAGTGGAGACTTGTGCTAGGTGCTGTTCAGACATAGTGTATATAGCCCTGACCCCAAGAGTGTGCTGCTTTTGGAGTTTGAAGGAAATGTTGTTGCGTCTTTGTCTTCGAAATGTCTTGCAAAATGTTGTTGCAATTTTAAAGCAGTGGATGGGGTAGAGGTGAACAAGCTGAATATTGCACATTGGACTCCATGAGCTGCACGGGAAAAGGGCTGGAGCAGTGGCAAAGGGAGCAGTTCAGTGTGGCAGGGCTTCATGCAAGGAGGAAATGTAACCTATGAGAAATGAGCCCAGCTGTTAATCCTGATGAGGCAGGAACACTGTACACGTTTGTGCTGGACTTTGGTAAGGGGTTTAATAAACCAGCCTCCTCTATGTTGGGATCTGTGACTTGCATCTAAACCTGAGATCAACAGTGAACCTGCTTAGACTATAGGGCCACACTTTCTAGTGTTCTCCCACAGAAGGGTGAGTGCACTTCTAGAGGCATTTGAAAACTATCCACGGGCCCCGATGGGTGAGTGAATGTTCTTGGTGATTGGGTTCTGGTGGCACCCCTCGCTGCTTAGAACAGTCCAATTGAAAACAACCTAAACAATGGCTTGGCGAAAATACGTCCCAGTGATGACAGCATATGACCACTCTTTACACTGCCCAGTGCCCTGGATCTCCTTGCAGCTGGGAGAGTTCCCCTTACAGCCCAAAGGACCAGAAATGCCTTTTCAAAACAAAAGCTAATCTCTTAGGCCAAAATGTTCATGCATGGATGTTTAAAGGTAGACCTCCCCCTACTCTGTAGTGAGGGGTGGGTTGTGGGGAGGAGTGTAACAAGGCTGATTCTGGTGGGACCGAACTGAGAGTGCCAGTTCAGGACAAATTGCTTAAAGCAGGGCAGTTGCAGCCCAAGGCTGGGGTTTCTAGGCAAACCAAACCAGCCAAACAGAGAGGACTTCAGTTTTACTCCACTGGCTAACCACAAGTCACACAAGCAATTCCCTTAGACACTCCAGTTTGCCAATATCACCACCAGTGCCACTCGTTATGGGAACGAATGGTTATGAAAACCAACACCCCTATAAAAGAAAAAAACGTTCTCTTGATCCGAAAGGACCAAGCCCCAGACCAATATACAAATCAGATCTTGCCCCACAAATCATGCTGTTGCCAATCCTTTAGAATCTAGAGGTTTATTCATAAAAGGAAAAAGATAAAGATGAGAGCTGGAATTGGTTAAATGGAATCAATTCCATACAGTAATGGCAAAGTTCTTGGTTCAGGCTTGTAGCAGTGACAGAATAAACTGCAGGTTCAAATCAAGTCTCTGGAGCATCCACAGCTGGGATGGGTCATCTGAGTCCTTTGTGTAGAGCTTCCCTTTGTAGCAAAGTCCCTCTGGAGATAAGCAGCAGGACTGAAGACAAGATGGAGGAGCTGCAGCAGCCTTTTATAGTCTCTTGTCATGAGGCCTCTTTCTTTGTTTCAAAGACAAACATTTGGGCACATGGGAAGAAAAAACCTTGGAGTTCTGTCCATAGGCATGTTCCTGCATACCTTGCTGAGTCACAAGGCGTATCTGTCTTCTCTCAATGGGTCAGTTGGATAACTGATAGTCCTTAATGGGCCATCAAGCAGGCTAGGCAGAGCTGACACCAACTTGTCAGGGGTGTTACCCGGAAGCACAGCATAAGTTTGAAATACAGACAGTATAGAGCCAATACTTATAACTTTAAATACAAAAATATATGCATACAGATAGCATAATCATAACCTTGTCTTAGACACCTTATTTGACCCCCTTTACACCAGATTTTGTGCTATTACAGGCCCTTGATTGCAACAATGATCTATACGGTCCCAGAGTATGTCAGTAACATCACAAGGAGGTCTGACTTTTATAGCTTTGCAAAGGAGGCCAGTACCATTATCTCTATGGGGAAACTGAGGCTCAGGAAAGTTAAGGTCACCTAGCAGGCTAGCTAGGACTAGAACCCAAATCTTTCAAGTCCCAGTCTAATGTCTTACCCACAAGACCAGACAGACTTTGAGGCAGTAGGTGCTGAAAACTTCACTCTCAGTAAGCGCCATGCAGTGAGGAGTTCTGCACCCCTAGAAGAAATCTGGTCATTGTTATTCAGGGGCCTGTCTTCAGGTCATTTTAAAGGCCCTGAAGGAAATACAAGATGAAATCTTGGTAGCAGAGTGAACCTGAACCATGCATCCAGCCAGGCATGCTGGAGAACATAGGTGATTCAGCAAAGCACTTGAACGGATCCTCAATTCACACTGGCTTCAGTGGAACCTTAAACACAGGTTTGAACGTGGACCTAAGGGCTTTGCTGAACTGTGGTTACTGTGAGCACCCAATATCCGAGGTCCAGGGACCTGTTCTCCCTGTAACTTCTACTGGTTTTTGTTTTTGAAGAGACCAAGCTTTATAAGTTTTAAGATAATGAACATGTCCAGCCCTTCTGACTGGGGCAGAGCTGTCAGGATGAAAGCTGACCTGGTGTGGCCCTGATGCTTCAGTCAAACAATAGCTAATTCAATGGTGTGAACTATTATCCAAGCACCCAGTTCAGCTTCACTCCAACCACCTTGATTAGCCCCTTTTGGAAATGCTAATTGTTGTGAAGTGGGGCAGTTGAACTCAATTGGTACTGAAGCAGTCTCAGCAGCACTATCTTTATGCCTAAACTCTCCCCTCCTATCCACTGTGTGGGAGTCCTGCATTCTCCCAAGAAGGACTTCCACAGGTTCTCTCTGGAATGTTTCCTGCTAGGAGCTTTCCCCCTGCAGCCAGGGCCCTGGTAAGTCTGCAGCAAGGGCAACAGAAATTGGAGACAGCTTTAGGGAGTCTGCAGCTTTTGGCATTGTGTAGTCTGCATTAACAAGGAGCCCACTACTCGCTGCAGAATTCCAGAGGCATGGATTGCATTCTTCCCTTTCTGGCCCTGCAGATGGTACAGGATTGCCATGGCCTGAAATGCGCTGACTCAGGCTATGTCTACACTGGAAACAGTGTAGTGGCGCAGCTGCACCACTACAGCACTGTAGTGTAGACACATGCTACAGCGACAGAAGAGGTTCTTCCGTCCCTGTAGCAAATCCACCACTGAGCGGTGGTAGCTAGGTTGACGGAAGAATTCTTCTATTCACCCACAAGTGTCTATGCTGGGGCTTAATTACAGCACACAGTTTTTCACAGCCCTGAGCGTTGTAGTTAGGCTGACCTAACTCTGCAGTGTAGCCCAGCCCTCATGCCTTGAGCTGCCCTCTGGCAGCAGGGGTGTGTGGATGGGGCATAACAATCTTTTTAAAAAAAACAACCATCCAGTGATAGAAATCAATTTTTTACTGTAGGTTATAACAGCACTTGCTCTTACCTGGTGCTTCTCGTCCCTGGGTGTGGAAGCGTTGTACAAAAGTGTTAATCTCTAACAGAGGGGACACAGGCACCAGGATGAGACATGACTTACCCAAGGTCACTTAGTCAGTGGCAGAGCTGGGGATAGAACCCAGGTCTCTTGGCTCCCAGGCCAATTCTCTCTCAGGATAAATAGTCAAAGGTGGGCAAGCACGGGGATGTGACTGGTATACCCAGAACCCTCCAGCCCTTTGTAGCTGGGTAGCTAGGCTGCTGGGGCTAGATCCAGTGAGGCACTGATCACCTCCTGCAAGGTAGTGAACACCCTCCTCTCCCGTCTGAGGCTGTGTCTACACTGCAAAGGCTATGCCAGCGTAGCCCCTTGGTGCAGACTCGACCCACTTAGCCATGGTCCTAGTCTGTCCATGCTGCAGATGGAAGGTCTGTTGAACAGGAGTTCTCTGGCTGTTGTAACTGATGTACGTGGGCCATGGGTGTCTCGACAGGGCATGCAAAGGGCTTTCTGTTCAGTGCAGTAGATCCGCTGTATACCATGAACCTAAATATGATTGGTTAAAAGAATATAGTCTCCATGCACCATACAGTAAAAGGGGCTCTGTTGAAACAATGGAGCTACGTAATTGAAACCTTTTTCTCTACCAGTCATGGCTCTTTAAAAGCTGGATGCCTTGAGATGAGCAGACCTGCCAGTGGGAATGTGTTGCCTCCTTCGACTTTTGGCAAACCTGTGACTCCTGTCAGGAGGAGTTACTGACTCTGGAGTTACTAACCGGAACAAGAGAGTCCTGCCCCCGATACAAGGAGAGGTTTTCTTTCGTGCCAGGTTACTGATACTTCCTCCCAGGGCACGTGTCGCGTTGTCTGGAGTGGCTCAGAAGCGTGAGTAGTGACTTCAGCCTGCAGGGCAGACTGTCAGAAGACAGGGCAGACCCTGAGCGGGTGGTGTGTTCTAGAATTAGATTTCACCTGCCCAGTAACAAATGGGAGCTCCTGGATCGCTGTAACTGTCTGTCCATGGAGTCACAGACGTCGCATGAGGCTCTCCTGTCTGTCTTGCCGCCCAGGCAAGCTGGGCTTAGTGATAAATGGTCACTTACACCAAAAATTACAAAACATTGAGGTTGTTCCCAGGCCCAAGAGACCAGTCACTTACCCCGGATCAATTGGTGCCCTAGATCAGCATTTCTCAAATGCAGCTACCAGGGGCTTTTCTTGCAGTCCCAGCCTCCTGGGCGGTAATTGGGGTGGGGGTGAGCGGGACAGCAGCGGTCCCTCCTCCATGGCCACCAGCAGGTTTTGGGCCCTACCCCTGCTAGAGCCAGCCAGTGAGAGTTCCTCACCTTCCTGGGGGTAATGGGGCTCAGGCTTCTGGCTTCAGCCCTGGGGTGGCAGGCGGCAGGCTCTGGACGTGGGGCTGCTGGCTCTGGGCTTTGGATGCACGGGGGGGGGGGGGGCTCCATCCCCTAACTACAGGGCTCACTATCCCACTCAGCGCCTGGCCCCTGCTGCCTCCCTACCCACCTCCCCATGCAAGCCTTAATTTGTCCCCTGGCTTGCCAGGGTTGAGTAAATCCGTTGTGAAAAGTGATATTTGTATGTTTGTTAATATCACTGTTCACTGCCTCCCAGGTAACTAACAAGTCTGCGCCTGTGAAAAGTGATATTAATAAACATATAAATATAACTTTTCACAGACAGACTTATTAGCTTACTAGTTAGCAAGTCTAAAAAGAAAATGCAACCAAAAAAGCAAAAGAAACAACAGCAACAAAATAAAAGAACATGCAAAGCGCCTTATTTGTGTTTCTATTCTGTTTAGATCCAGTACAGAAATAGAGGCAACTGTATGTTATTTTTATTATTCAGTCTGTGAAAAACCCCTGCATACATAAATTACTGTGATTTGGACATGTATATCTGCATATTTATTTTTTCCTAAAGTTAATTAAGTATTTTAGGAAAAAATGTCATAGCAGCCACCAGTAAGAGTTGATGGCAACACACTGATGCCACCAAAAAGGTGTTGTGAGAATCCCTGCCCTAGATCTGACAACACCTGTAGCCAATCCTGTCATAAACTGTTTGAAGGGTTATTAACGAGGAAAAAGAAATGAGTTCTTTGCAGGTGAAAGCAAGCAAACATCTACACACAAATGAGTTGCAGTCCAGCTCCTAAGAGTGACTGAATTGTAGTGATCTCTCAGTTTGACATGTCTTTTAGGGCAGACCCAGGGAT
This sequence comes from Gopherus flavomarginatus, assembly GCF_025201925.1. Lineage (NCBI taxonomy): Eukaryota > Metazoa > Chordata > Testudines > Testudinidae > Gopherus > Gopherus flavomarginatus. The sequence continues at coordinate 49,473,661 of NC_066627.1, forward strand.
AACCCTGAGAGATCTCTTGTTTCAGTTTACAGCAGTGGTTTTCAACCTGTGGTCCACAGACCCCTGGGGATCTGCAGACTATTTCTTAAGATTTCCAAAGGGGTCCTCACCTCCATTTGAAATTTGCAGGGGTCTGCATGTGAAAAAAGGTTGAAAACCATTGAGCTAGTCTCTCTAAATATAATATAAAATATTTGGAGATACACCTATTTCATAAGGTGGAAGGGACCTTGAAAGGTCATTGAGTCCACTCCCCTGCCTTTGCTAGCAGGACCAAGTACTGTCCCTGACATTCCCTCTCCCCCTGGATCCTTAATGGCCCCTTCAAGGATTGGGCTCACAACCGTGGGTTTAGCAGGCCAGTCTCAAACCATTGAGCTATCCCTCCCCCTGTGAGAGTTCAAACAGCAAAGAGATTAAAAATCATCGTGTTAGCTATTTTTATTTTTCTCTCTTCCAGCAGTCAAATGGCTGGGGAGGCCTTCTGCACAAGTGGATGGGGCAATGAACAAAGCTTTATCTCATAATGTCCCGCTTAATTTTTCAGAGGCTTCCTGAACGGTTGAGGGAGCGAGTCCCGTGCCTGGGTCCACAAGTTCAGAGCAAACATTTTCAAAGTTATAAAGCGACACTTAACATATTTCCGTATTTGCAGAGTTGTTGTTGCTGTGTCAGTCCCAGGATAATAGCGAGACAAGGCAGGTGAAGTAATATCTTTTAATCACCTCACCTGCCTTGTGTGTCTCGTATTTCCTTGTAGCGTGGAATACAGACATCCCAAGTGAGATTAATGTGGGTAGCAGCGTAAGACATTTCATAGAGTCTAATCACTAAATACTTCTAACAATACAATCACACCTATCACAGGTGAGCTGGTTTGTTTTCCAGCTATGGGTTCGGCAGTTCTTAGCTCACACCTGCGGCCTTGGGCAAGAGCTGGCACTTGGCTTACCAGCCTGACAGCGTGATCATGCAATTTGTTCAGCTAAATAATAATAGCAATAATACTACTTGGCACTTAACGTCTTGATTGCCTCCACAAACAATAAGTAACTCTCCTAACAACGTGCTAGGAAGGGAAGTGGTGCTATTCTCACTTTGCATGCAGGGAAATTGAGACATGGGGTTCTGATGCATCCTTGGCGTAAGTCAGTTGAAATGGTAGCATTCCATCTGGAAAGAATTTGGCCCATGGGAAGATTTGTGGCTTTACCTTTTCCAGCCTGCTGTGGTAATTGTGTGGAGCCTGATTTCCAGAGCAACCAGGAAGCCGGGTTGGGTGCAAGTTGCTGTGTGCCCCATTGCTGCATGCATACCAGATTTGTAGGAGACAGTTAAGTGCGCCAATATGAAAATCAGGCCCAAAAGCCATATATTGCCTGATCTATGTACAAAGAACTTGCTGGGTCAATGGGAGCATTGCGTGTGGCTGCAGGGCAGCAGATGATCTCTGGTTATATCATAAGGCTTGCAGGTAGCCCTGGTGGATGCTGTGTCAGAAATGGCAGGCTGAGGACTCAGTGAAGCTGGGAAGGTGCCTTGCTTGTGTGTAGGAATACTCTGGACTAGGATCAAGCACTTTTTTTCTTAGGAATGACCTTAGAGCTGATGCAGATGAGATCTATCTTTAAAATGCAGCAGCAGATTGACTCAGCGTGGCTGTTGGGGAAAAAGCTGTGAATTCCCAGGCCTTAGGCCTTGTTACTGTAACGTTGGCTAATAGGCAGAAGACCTTGAGCATCCTCCTATCACAGTGAGCTGCGTGGGGTCAGGGACTCAAGACCTGTGTCAGTGTTGCGTTGTCTTTGCTTTGCTGTTAGTATATCAGCAGGTTATCTGGTTACCCAGAGGCCCCAGAAGAGCCCAGACACACTGCTCCTCTGAGGCAGGATAGTCTCTGGAACTGCAGATAGGTTTGTCCAACACTGATTTGGATTCTCTCGTTTATTTTTTTATTTTCCAGGCTTTTTTTTTTTTTTTTTTTTTTAGCCAGAAATGCTGGTTCCACATTAGTCAAGGATTGGCCTAGGACCAAATGAACTTTGCTGGGTCCCAGAGGAGCTTGACTTGCCGATACATTGCAGCATTTAATCCCGAATTTCTAGCATAGAGTTTTATCTGATATTTAGACTTGAGTAAATTTTAGGTTTTTAACTACATGTCCACCCTAGATAGAAATCCCTTGAGCTTGGAGCCAAGTGAAACAACGCAGAAGTGCCTTCATCTTCTCTCCAAACGCACTTTGCCCTGATGGACTCCATTGCTCGGAACTTTATTGGTGAAATTTTAACAAAATTGGTAACAAAAATAAAAAGCGGTGGTGCAGTGGTGGGGGGAGGGAAATGTTCTCAATGAGATACTGACGACGACGGGGAAAAAAGGGACTGCAGGCTGTTGGAGAGTTACTGCAAGGACCCGTACGTGGTGGCTGTGTTTCAAGATGAATGTCCTTCCTGATCAGGGGGGTTTTGTTCTCTGGTAGCTGGAGAGATCGATATTGTACTGCTACACACTGTACCATCCTGGTCTCCCATCAGCTCGCTTCCTGGTTCCATTTCCCCATCAGACCATTCCACGCATACCCCGACCACTGGAGCTCTGCACTCACTATGTTAATTCTCTCCTCCTACGTGGTCCAGTGCCACAGCCTCTGCATGCTCTCTGTGCACATGGTGCTGCGTTGTGGTGGATGGTCCATCACTGGCACTTTTAAATTAAGATTGCATGGGCTGCAGAGCCAAGGGGGCCACGGCCCAGCCACTTCTTGGTCCCAACTTGGAGCAGGAGATCCGGCAGTTCTAGGGCAGGATGGGGGTGGGGTGTCACAGAAGGATGGTGGCTGGAGCAGTGACAGGAGCTGCTGTGGGGTGAGTGCAGGGTATACTCCAGTTTCTGCCAGAGGCAGGACCTCTGATTCTCTCTCTCTCTCTTTAAATGGTACTGTGCAGCCCCTGCAAGATGGCAGGATTTTCTAAAAGATCTGCTCTGCTTCAAACGGGAATTATTGCAGGGAAGTCCAGGGGCTGTGGTGTACGAGGCTCAAAATTGTCCCTTCTGGCTTTCTAATTGAACTCTCTGAAATCTCCAGTCCTCATGCCACATCCCCCATCAGCCTGTCCCTGTACTGTTGTTTAACACTTGCATAGTGATTGTACCTGGCTAAGCAGGTCAGCGCCCCCTAAGGGCCAGGCTTGGTACACACACAGGATCACTATCACTATAGCCCCACCCCAAAGCATGCACGTGCTCCTAACCCCTCCTTGGCCTTTCCTATGCTGAGCCGTCGCTCTCCTGTGCCCCTGAAGATTTCTCCTTGCTGCGCGTGGACCCGGAGCCTGGTTACACTCCCAGCGCTGTTACTTGTTCTGGCCTTGGGGAGCTCAGGAAACGGACTAGTCTAGAAACTTGCTGTTGCCGCTGGCAGACTAAGCAATCGTTCTAGCACTGAGAAACCTGTGGAGGTCAGCCCGTCTGCTGCTTTAATCCCATTATGATTATGACTGCAGGGTAGGAAAGCAGCATCTGAAGGGGATTTCACCCAGCTGGGGAAGCCAGGAATGCCTGGGCACTAATGTCAGCTCTAATCCCCAAACCTGTCCACATTGGTGTCTCTGAAGGATAGGTGAGGAGGCTAATACCTACTCACCTTACAGGGGTGGCGTGAGAGTTGATCAGTGACTGGACCACAGTGCTAGGGATGCTGAGGATGAGAGTTATTCTGAATTATTATTTCTATCACAGTAGTGTCCCCACCAAGTGCTCTCTGTGCTACATGCTGCATATACACCTGGGAAGATACAGTTTTTGCCGCAAAGAGCTTGCAGTGTGCAGTATACGCCTCATTTTCCAAAGCCCTATTATCCAAACCTCTGCACTGTCCGTTCTGGGGAGGACAAGGGAGAGATTCGGGTCATGTAGAGGTTGGATAAGAGAGCAGAGCCCCCTGGCTGGGGGCGGGGGTCTCCCAGCAACTGAATGGCTCCTGTGACAGTGTGGAGCCCTCTACAGCCCTGCTGTCATGGGAGGGCTCCTGTCCTCTCTGTTACCCGAACTCCTGATTAAAATCCATGTCCCTGCTGCTGTTCAGATAGTCGGGAGCATTCTGCATCTAGATGGGGAAAGGGCGGGAGAAACGAAGTCTTGTTATCCGCATTGTACTGATGGGTGGATAGATGTGGAGAAGTGAAATCACTTGCTCACGGTCCCCCAGGGAATCTGTCAGAGCAGGGGTTGAACTGGATCTCCCAAATTCTGTTCTGTTTCCTGAACCCCAAGAGCATCCTCCTTCTGATCAGTATGGTCCGAGAAACGGCCTTTTGAGCATTCCCTTGTGTTCCTTGCCACCCACCATCCACACCAGATTGGAAAAGAATGTCTCTTCTTTTACATCTGTGTTGCTGCAGTGTCCAGCGGCTCCCCCAGGAAACAGTCATATAATTAAGCTACATAATAAATAATCGGTAAATGGGCGTTGATTCTACTTAAACATGCAGTGGCCTGAGAGGCTACTGCCTCCAGATCAGGTACAGGAGTGAAATTGTTATAAATTGAGGAGCCTACGAGAAACAATCCAGTCCATGTTCTCTGACTAGCAATGGTATAAATTTTATATCAGTGAAACTAACAACATTATGAACTCTGTAATATAGCAAAGGAGACAGAGCCAATAAAGAATGTCTAGCACATGCATTACTCGCATCATCCTTGTGGAGAACCCCAAAGTAGGCCAGGTGATCTGTGCGTAGTCATCAGGCTAGTGCGTTTCAGTGTATCCCACCGCCCATAGGAAGGGATACACCAACACCTGCTACACCCTGCTCATATTCAGCGTTGGTTTCAGCCTGTTTTCCTTAGACATACTTCCACATCACAATAATATTGGGGTTCCTAATTCCCATATGTTAATTAACCCATGGCATCCTAATCACAAGCATTTATGCCTGTCAGTTGCTATGGTATTTCTGCAGTTAGTATATGTACATTTTGGTTAAACTCATCAGCCACTAAAACTTTTCCTTAAACTTCCCTTTTGTAGTGCAGTCTGTCAGTTAGTTCCTCCTTTTAACTTAAAGCTTTAGGCCAGGGGTCGGCAACCTTTCAGAAGTGCTGTGCCGAGTCTTCATTTAGTCACTCTAATTTAAGGTTTTGCTTGCCAGTAACACATTTTAACATTTTTAGGTGGTCTCTTTCTAGAAGTCTATAATATATAACTAAACTATTGTATGTAAAGTTAATAAAGTTTCAAAATGTTTAAGAAGCTTCATTTAAAATTAAATTAAAATGCAGAGGCCCCCAGACTGGTGGCCAGGACCCGGGCAGTGTGAGTGCCACTGAAAATCAGCTCACGTGCCGCCTTTGGCACTTATGCCATAGGCTGCCTACCCCTGCTTTAGGCCTTGGCTTAGCCGTGCTAAGCTAACTGTCCTGCAGAGCTGAGGCCTGTAGGTCCTTGCTTTACGGCCTTGCTCTGTATTTACACTTCTCTGCGGTATCTAGGTGTGTTTTTCAGGGATATGGCAGTGACAGTGATTTGTTTTGCTATCACACCTAGGAGTCCTGGTTGTGGCCCAGGACCCTCTTGCGCTTGGCGCCGTGTGAATGCAGATGAGAAAGATGGTCCCTGCTTCAAGGACTTGACAATTGACATCTAAGGAGACAACAGATGGCTACAGGGATAAATATACAAAGCCTGTACAGTAAGAGACAGAGTGCCATCCCTGCTAAATAAAGGCATGCAGCTTGTAGGTTCAGCCTTCCAGTGTGAGATTTGATAGTTTAATTCTGTGTGTTGTCTGCAAAGGTTTTGAAACACACAGAGATGAGTCAGGGATGATTTATTTCTAGACACAGCGTAGGTGACTGAATCTGAACGGAGAAATTCTAACGATGCACTGACTTTCTGCTGTGTAGTTTAACGACTACTTCCTGCTTCAGTAAGTGACCTCTCATCAGGCTGTGATTTCGCTGCATCTTAGAAGCTGAAGAGGACTGGGCCTGATGAGTGTGATAGGAGAACCTTGGAGTGCTTACAGGATATCGGGGGTTTCTGTAGGTCACAGCCTGTCTTCTGATGCCAGGGTGCTAGAGTGGCATTTGGATAGGGGTAAGATAAAGGTCTTGATCACATATAGCCATCAGAATTTCTGGGGCACTTTCAACATCTGTAAGGGGGGCAGGGGAGGGCTGGCCATTGTATCCTGGGGAAATTCCAACATGAGTAGATTCTGTTACCTGAGTCCCTCTGCAGTTTCAGTTGGACGGTGGGCTGTGTCTCATCCCAAGCTTGTGCCTGGTTCTTCTGTGTGCTGTTAAACAGCTGCTGTGTTTCACCCCAGAGGTGGGTGGAAGGATCCTGGCTTGTGAAAATGCTTTGCAATGAGAACCTTCTGTATAAAACGAATGCAAGATATTGCACTCGGCTTCATTCTTTGACGTAGCTTCAGCCCTTTCTCTGGAGATTCCACCCCTTGAGGTGCTAACAAGAGGCTGGAGGTGCCACTGATGTGGGTTTTCGCCATAGAACTCAGGTTTTGCCTGTGGTGCCAGAAGGATTGATTTATTTAAGAGACAGGCACATGCCTGGCCCTGCACCAGCTGTCTACTCCAGGTGCTTTGTCATGTGGTCAAGGTGGGCAGGGGACAGGCCTTCCCCTTGTGAGCAGTGCAGCTCCACAACCCCCGTCATTCTTCAGTTTCCCCCTGAGATCTGAAGTATTGCTTATGGGACGCTCCCAGCCACTGGTTACCCAGGCAACAGCCCGCAAAAGGCTTCCAACCCATTACCCATGGGGCTGTGCACTGAGCAGTGAGTCACCTTTCCCACAGCTGGACTCTCAGCGCTGAGCAGCCCGACAGGGTGTGTGCTCAGCTGGCTGTCTAGATCTTGTTCGTTTCTGCTGATGCGCCCCCATCACCACCTTATCTAGATGTCAGATGCAGCAGTTCAGGATCACTGCTGTGATAGTCAAGCTCGCTTTCGGTGGAAGCAATCGGATCGTAGGGGGTGGGGGGTTGATGGGACAAAGAGGCAGCAGGACCCTGAGGCAGTTAGCACAGAAAGGAAACCTTTGAGCACTTAGTGTCTAGATTGAGGGGGGCCTGAGGGCAGCTAGGCTGCAGCTAATCACAGATGCCGGTGGAATGAAGGAACAGCAGTGAAGGCTGCAGTGGGATATACCTGTCTCCCGTGGTGGTCCATTCGGGCAGTGTTTCCCAAGCCGAGGAGGAGCGGGCAGGCTGATTTCAGGGGTTGCAGACAGAGGAGAGGGACACTGTGGGCTGGGAAAATTGCAGGACCCTGGAGCTGCCCCATTCCCCTTCTGTCTCCATCCCAAGCTTGGTGCTGTTGCCTCCCATGTGACCTCCAAGGCTACAGGGCTGCAGGCTGCCAGACCAGGCTTCCACAGTCTGCCCTTGGGGCACTAATCATTACTCTGCCGCGCCCCAGCATCATGCAGGCTTCCGGCGCGGTGCCGTGGGTGGGGGAATGGTAAAGGCAGGGACAAAAGGCGGGGGAGGAAGTCAGCAAAACATATGGAAAAGGGAGAGAAAAAATGAGGATGTTCCCCAAGCAGGATGGGACAGTGAGGCTGCAGAGATGGCAGCAAGTTGGTCACGCGAAGGGCCCCACATGGCCATCCAGCAAGGGAGGCTGGGAGCCATGCCTTGAATGTCTGTAACTTGCGGGTTCACCAGTGAGCTGGAGGTAGCAGTCACTGAATGAAGGGGCCCTTTTTATACGACTGTGGTACATGTCCTGCAGGACAACACTCCTCACCCCCTGCCCCAGTGGGGCAGCAGTCAGGGCATTAACTCTGCCAAACAGCAAGATGTCTGGTTTCACAAGAATCTGACAACGTGCTGAGTGGGTGGTTTTGTTTGGTTTTCCTGTGGTCAAGATGATGCATTTTTCCTTGCTCACTTCAGGAAATTGAGGAGCTGGGATGGGTTAGTTTAATACCTCAAAATGCATGCAGCAGAGGGAGAGGCTGATTTCCCTTATACACCTCTACCTCGATATAATGCTGTCCTTGGGAGCCAAAAAATCTTACCGCTTTATAGGTGAGACCGTGTTACACTGAACTTGCTTTGATCCGCCAGAGTGCGCAGCCCACCCCCCCCCCCCCCCCCCCGGAGCACTGCTTTACCACGTTACATCCGAATTCATGTTATATCAGGTGGTGTTATGTCAGGGTAGTGGTGTACCTCACTTGTTGTTTGTTTCTCTCTAGGTTCTTAAACTTGCTTTTAAACTTGCGTCGATGGCCAGGAAGGGTGAACCGAGCTAGGACCCTGCCTGCTCCTTGGAGCCTTCCTGAGCATCTGATCTAGTTTTAGAGATTCGTAGCTGTTTTTACTTGGCCACTGGGGAAAATGCCTGCCGTTAACGGCCTCGTCCCCCTGATGCTGGACGGCCTGCAGAAGCGGCTGGAGCTGTGCCTGGTGTGTTCCAGGTGCAGCGTGAGGGAGAACGAGAGCACCTACGGGCGGAGAGAGGTGGAGCATCGCTGCATGCATGAGATCCTCCTGGCCCAGTGCAGAAGCAAGAGGAGCCAGCTATGGAAGAAGGTAGGCAGGAGGCCAGGCTTCCCAAACCCAGCACATTACGAGGTCTGCAGATACTACTCCCCCGGCTCAGGGTGCCACAAGCACAGGAACCAGTGCACCTTTGCCACCAGCAAGGAGGAGGCAATGGTGTGGAACTTCGAGAGAGAGCACGACCTGGAGCGGCATGTGCTGAAAGCCATGGTGCTCCAGGCACAGACGGCAGGCAGTACAAAAGGCCTCCCAAGCCAGGAAGCGCCCAGCGCCGCAGGCAAAATCCAGAGTGAGTTTGGGGGGCAGTTCCAGGAGATCTGCAAACTCTGCTTTTACCAAAGTCCCCAGAGAATATCCTTTGGGGGGCTGGCTGGGCTCTGTGAGGAGCACAGTGCTTGGAAAGCTCTCCTGGTCCATGTGGTTACCGACGGAAGGAAGAAGAAGCAGTATACGGCAATCAGGCCATGGCCGGAGTTCATGTCACAGCTCAGCTACTGCATGTTCGTCTCCAGAGGCAACCCGTGCAAGCATGGGGCCCAGCGGTGTAACTACGCGCACAGCGAGGTGGAGATGGCGGTGTGGGAGGCTGAGCAGAAGCGTGGCCTGGTGCGCTCGGACCTGCTGCTGGCCATGGTGACGGGCAGCGAGAACGGTGACGAGCCAGTGCAGCCCCAAGTCCAGTTCTACTGCCGGGCCTGCTTGGTGACCTTCAGCTCCCAGGAGAGCTTTGAGAACCACTGCTCCCTGGTGGAGCACGCACAGATGGTCTCAGCCGACACCATGATCCAGTGGGCTCACCGCACGCCTCCCTATGGGCTGACCACATTTACACTGTGCAACAGGTAAGGGGGCAGCCCTGCGCAACCGGCCGTGCCTAGCAGGCCATGAGCAAACTGCATGGGTCCCTGCAAAGGGGGCTCACCGGGCTGATGACTTGATTCTATTCTTGAATCCCCAGATAATCCTTGTCCCGGTGCGGGGGCATGGGGTGGGGGTGCCTCATTTCCCATGCAGCCTTGGGCTGTTCAGATTAATCTGTATGCTTTGTTTTGCATGTGGAATTTGTTCCCTCACAGAGGGGACATTTGCGAATATGGCGAACGGTGCACCAAAGCCCATTCTATGGAGGAGCTGCAGGAGTGGATCCAGAGAGCGAAGGCTGCTGAGAGGAACAAGAAATCTGCCAGGAGAGATGGGCTCCTCTCCTACCAGGACCGTCTAATTGCTGAGTACAAGGAGTGCCGTAACGAAGTGTTCATTGTACGTCACCATCTGCTGGGTGGACACTGGCTGTGGGGCACCTGAATGATCTGGCTGATTGGAAGGGTTTTGAGTTTGCTTAAAGCTGAATCCCAATAAAGGGCCTTGCGAAAACCTGGCGGCAGCATTAACACATGCAAAATCCCTGCATTTGCACTGGCTGGCTGCGTGCAGGAGTTCCTGGCTGCCCTGTGGGCTTTTTTGAAGGGGGTGTTTTCAGAGGCTCTTGGAATATCTCTCCACTGCATTGGCAATATGGGCTGATCACCCCGGGGCCTGATCTAGTAAATAAGGCTTCCTTTGTGGGGTGTGCACCCCTGAGGCTAATGCATGGGAGCCTGGAAGTGAAGTGGACTAGAAATGGAAGTGAAATTAATGAGTACAGACCATTTTCATTGTAGACCATGAGAGAGGCAGAAAGCAAATGAAGGAGATAAATGGTGAAATGTAAATTAGATCTTAAAAATGTATTTGAGACTTAATCTTGAATGTGTGTGCTGCTCCTGCCCTCCAGCCCCCAGCGCGCCCCGCGCTGCCTATTTCCCATGCTCGTCTGAGGAAGGAATGGGCCTGTTAAACAACACACCCTGTGCATCAAGCTATCCTGCTCTGCCATGTGTCCTTCCACCTTTTCAAGCCCTCGCTGGCTATGCTGGTGAGAAGCGCTGGGGCTCGAATCCCTCGCCCTGCCCATTCGGCTGCCCTGCTACAGCTAACAGTGCTGGGGCTTACCGACAGGCATTGTGGGTGTGCGATTGCAAAGTGAAACACCTGGCTCTTCTTGTCTCCTTTCCATCAGCTTTCTGAGCAGGTTGATGGCATCATGGTTACCTGCGAGCAGCCCATGCGGGTGCATTCAGAGGACAGGAAGATGCGATACTGGTGGAAGTTCAAAGTTCACTCCCAGGTAAGTCGGATTCTCTGTAAAGAAAGTCCAGAGGTTTGAAACCAGCTCTGTCCCCCCACATAGTCTGCTCTTCCCACCGGTAGAGAATCGCCTGCTCTTCCGCCCCGAGGGGCTTGCTGGAGAGAGTCTCTGCACCGTTAAGGAGTGGGAGGAGGTTGGGGCATGCAGAGGAGGATCTGTTCCAGGCGCCCTGGGGCCTGCTGAGCAGAGAGGGGGAGAGAACTCCTGCCCAGAGGTTTTACAGTTGTGACCTGGGTCGTGCTGGGCTGGGGCTCTGAAAGCAGGGGCCGGCCAAGTGTTTATTGGGCAGGTGGGTCTGGTTGTGCTGATCAAGCCCCGTTATTGCCTGCTATGCTGTTCAGGACAAAATAAAACGTTCTTATGCCTGCACAGGCCTTGTGGGGAGGGAATGTGGCCAGGGAGGGATCTCGTCTTGCTCATTCCACCTGTGCTCCTTTTGCTTGCTCTTTGCTAGGTCCCAGGACTGACCCTTTATGGAAAATTCCTTAAGAGGTTAATAGGGATGAAACCCCACAGAGTTCCATAGGAATCACTCTAAACCCCTCTAGAACTGAAGAGGGAATGGGGCCATTTTGTAGATTCTAGCAGGAAGTCTGTCCCTGCTACGGAATTCCATAGGGTGATTAGAGGGGAAAAAACCTCATTCCCTATTTAGTTCTGTTGGGCTTTTGCAGAGGGGGTGGCCAGATGGCAGGTCTCATGCAGGGAGATTCTCTTCACTGGGTATTCTGTTCCCTTCTAACTGGCAGATGCCTCTGAGGCATGTGGCGTTATTGAAGAGAGATCCCGGAGCCACCTTCTTCCTGGCAGGGGATGGGTTCCCACGGGGCCTCACCTACATCCGGGGAGAGCGGTTGAAGGCTCTGCCGTCACCGCCGCTCTCGTGCCTGGTGGAGGTCTGCATGGAGTGCTGCACGTTCGGAGTCTATGAGCAGTGGGTTGTCTTTGACTTCGGCACCCGCCCCGTCCTGGTGCGGAAAATCCAGGCCAAGATTGGCAAGCGGGAGCTCCCTCGGCACGTCCCAGCTGGCATGGAGGGCAGCCGCTTTGTGAATTTTCAGCGCTGGCACAGCGGCAACCGGGTGATCGTTCCCAGCGTGGAGATGACCAGTGATGAGGTGGACCTGCTAGCCAAGTACAAAGCGCCAACGCTCTCCCTGGAGTTCCGGCCTGGCAGCACTATGAACATGCCCATCACCCACCTCAACTACAGGGAGAGGATGCACGACTTCCTGTTCCGAGAGGAGGAAGCTGAGCAGACCCTCATTGACAAGTAAGTGTCCCGGCGGTAGTGTCAGATCCAGGAGGGTGAAGGACTCGTCCTCTGCAGGGGCCTGCCTTCCTTCCATCTGCAGTGGTCCCAGTGCCAATGCTAATTCTGTATCTTAATCCCTGGTGCTATTTCAGGTCTAGTCCTCATATTTCCCCCCCGTGCCCATTGTGCAGGAATGGTCCCAAGGGACCACTGCAGGTCAGATCCGTCACAGAGAAGTGGGGTGCTGTCATGGAAGGTGACGTGTGGAACAGGAAAGAGAATGATAATATAGGGCTAGATTCTGCTCTGTAGGCTGTAAACAGGGCAAGGGGCAGAGATAGGAAGCTTCCACTCTCCACAGCTATTATGTATTTGTTCTTTGTATTACTGTAGCATCTCGCAGCCCAGGCATGGACTGGGACCCGTTGTGCTAGGGGCCGTACAAAAACAGACCAAAGACAGTCCTGGCCCCACAGAGCTTGCAATCGAAGCACAAGACAGAAGACCACAGATGGTGGGGAGCACTAGGAAACAGTGAGACGCTATTGGTCAGCATGACAGGCAGTGATCTCCGCACACCAGCAGCCTAACCACTGACAGGTTTTTGGCAGGTGCACGGAAAGGAGAGTTTGAAGGTGGATAAGGAGGTGGCTTTGCCGCTGTTTGTTGGGAGCACCTCCCGAGGTCACTTGCATGAAAATTTAAGAAGTGTATGTTTGGAGGCTAGTGTCATGGGCTGATCGCAGGTGGGAGCAACATCAGGATAGTGAGTTAGCTGATGGGGCGGGGGCAGGCTGTGAAAGGCCTAGAAAGTGAAGGCAAGCGGCTTATGTTTGCTGCGATATAGAAGCGAGGAGTCAGTGAAGGGATGTAAGGAGAGAGGGGATGTCGGCAAGGCAAGAAGAATGATCTTTGCTGCAGCTTTCTGAATGGATATGAGGGGGGCCAGGCTGCATTTGTCAAGGCTGGAGAGAAGGTTGTCGCTGTGTGAGAGGATGAGAGTCTTAGCCTTGTGGATGGATAGCAAGGGCTGTAGCTTAGAGATTTTCTGCAGCGAGAGTCTGTAAGATTTAGACATAACCTGGATGTGGACCTAGCGAGAGGTCTCAGTGAAAGCTGATACCCAGGTTATGGGCCTGAGTGACAGGCAGGATGGTGGTGCTGCCCACACAGATCGGAAAAGGAAGTAGCAGGCAGGCTGGGGAAAAGATGAAGAGCTCTGCTTTAGCCCTGTTGAGCGTGAGCTGATAACTGGACATCCAGAAGGGGAAGTCAGAGAGACCGGTGGCCACTTTAATATGGACAGAATCCGACAGGTCCAGAGGACAGTGGTAGATCTGTGGGTTGGTAGAGATGGCAGTTGAATTTGGGTTTGCAGATGAGATTACCCAGAGATAGGGTGTAGAGTCCTCTGAAGGAAAGAGTGGACAAATGATTGGAGAGAGAGGAGGAGAACCAGGAGAGGACAAGTCCCAGAGGCAAAGGGAGGACAGGATTTTAAGAAGAGCATAGTTGACTGTTGAAGGAGGCTGACAGGATAAGGAGGATGAGGATGGAGAGCTGTCTCTGAGATTTGGCTAGGAAGAGGTCAGTAGAGACTTTGTCGAGTAGTTTTCATGGAGTGCATGGGACGGAAGCCAGCTTGCAGAGGGTCTAGGCTGGAACCCGAGAAGAGGAATGCTAGCCAGCAGTTGTAGACAGTGTGTCCAATGAGCTCGAGATGAAAGGGAGATGGGGCAGTAGTTGGAGAGAGAAGTGGGGTTGAGGAAGGGCTTTTTAAGAGGGGAGAGACTAGAGCATGTTTGTATTGTGAGGGGAGGGAGCCAGAGGAGAGGGAGAGGTTACGGAGAAGAATAAGAGAGGGGATGAGAGTGGGCACAAGGGAGGTCAGGAGATGGGGTCACGGGGGTAAGTAGAGGGGTTAGAGGAGGAGAAATGTCTGTGTCTGTGACGGGGAGAAGGCAAAGCGAGCTGTGGGAGGGGAATGGCCTCTTCCGGGGCCTGCTTTCCTCTGGAGTGCAATGGTTGGTCACTCTCCCCTGTCCCATCTCAAGAGGCAAGGCAAAATCTCCTGCCCTGAGTCTCCAGAGAGCACCATTTGGTATGGCTGGCTAATGCTGTGCTGTGCATTCCACATCTTGGCTACTGCCTGGGCTCTGGTTTGTGCTGAGAACTAGCCAGCTGTAAGTGGAGATTTTCAGTGCTGCTGCCTGGGGAGAAACAAAGGGAGCTGTGCTGTGCACCCCGCCAGACCCACCACGAGGAGCCTACCCTGAAAAAAGTGAATGCATCTGGGATGTCTGTGATCCTTGTTGCACCAGCTCGATGTAGGGTAGATGAGTGCCTAGGGTGTAGCTCTACTTACCAGCAACCTGCAGGGGTTCCATAGGCAGGCAGCTCTCTAAGCCTTGTTTTGAAGGTGTCCTGTAGGAGTTTAGTGCTGCTGAGTTTCTTGGAGATTGACAACCTGTTTGCGAAACTGCTGTTCTTTTAAGTGCAGCTTTTCAGTAAGTGACGTGACCAAGTCTCCAAAGCAGCTTCTCCTGCAGGCGCAACAAGTCTGCATGATGTAATTTTAAACAAGTGACATTTAATTTCAAAACTCTCCTGGGCGTGATCTCTGGTTGATCTAGGGGAGCACAGAGAGAATCTTGTCACCAGGGGACAAGGACCAGGGCACTGGCCCTCTTCAGGGGAGAGGATGGGGTGAAGAGGTGGGGAATTGGGAGGGGATCCTCGTGATGCAAACAGTCCCTCCCACGTAGGTGGGAATATTGCTGATGAATTGAGGTGTGCAGTCAGCACTGTTAGCTCTGGTGCCTTCTTTGTCTCAGGCTCAACCTCCAGGTCACCATATCCTTGACCCCGATGCTGCAGACCCTGTCCATGGGGATGAAGTTCGCCCTCCCTGGTGAGCTCTTTGCTGAAGTACCGACCCCTTGTGCCCTAACACCGGACACCAACGAGGGGTACCTGCTGAGCCGGTCTGTGAGCACCGCTTTCCTGGTACCTGACCCACCCACAGACAACCGGGTGTACGAGGTCAAGGTGGAAAGCAAGGCCATCACGGAGAAGAGCATCTGGCTCCTCATCCCCAAGAGATGCTGCTCCGAGCTTGGCTTCCAGCAGGGCACCTCCCGCAAGGTGGAGATCCAGTTCCAGATCGACCGACTGCAGTTCCGGCTGTGGCACTACGCGGTGGACCAGCTGCTGGACGAGCGGCTGATCCTGCCCGACGTTGCAGCCTGTTCCATCCCTCACTCCCCCACGCTGCTGCTGAGCGGGAACAAGAAGCAGATGCAGGCCATCTCCTTCATCACCGGCCAGGCCACCAGCACCAGGCAGGTCCCTCCTCTTCTGATCTATGGGCCTTTTGGCACAGGGAAGACCTTCACCTTGGCCATGGCCACCCAGGAAATCATCAAGCAGCCCAACACACGAGTGCTGATCTGCACACACACCAACAGGTAACTTGCTAGTTTTGCCGTGGCTCTTCTCCAGGGGAAGACGCTGGGAGGCCATAGACTGAAGGCTGGGTGCTCAGCTGTGCCAGATTCCCACGTGATGGGGATGTGCGGGTTTTCCTAAGGCAACTCAGTTGTGTTTTGATGCCAAGAGTTTTGCAAACAATCCAAACATTTGGTCCGTTATTGAAATACGACAACATTATTTCTTAAAGAAAAGCATTCTCCTGTTCTTGGTAGAGATCTGAGCTTAGATGCGGGGCAGAAAGATGTGGGTGGAAGGAGACCAGGATACATTCCTGATGGGAACCTTGATTCTAAGCTAGAGAGGGATGTGTTTTATGGTGTGCTACAGTCATTCCCTTCTGGGTCCTCTTCCCCCTTTCCCCCACAACACCATAGGTAACAGTTACACACCAGGTGAAATGGAAATACCTTCACTTCTGCCCCTTAATTTCCCCTCTTGGTCTTGCCCAGGTGACTTCATTCTTGTATTTGCCTTCCGATGTTGACTTTTTCCAAAAGCTGTTGTGCTGCATGTGTATACGTCAATATTGATTCTGCAGGTCCCATAAAGAGGAGAGTTAGGGGGAGGGAAAGTCGAGATGCACGCAAATGTGGGAGGCTCTGAACTGACCTTTGTTATTCCGAGATTTTTAAATGAAAGCGACAGTGCATGAAGGAAGGCACGGTGGAGGGTCCATTTCCTTTCCTATGGGGACCATTATTTCCTTAATATTTTTTTTGAAAGGTATAATAAAAAGAGATGACTTTCAGTCTTAGCCTGTGTCCTGCCTTCTGGCTGCACTGGGACTTGTTCTACTCTCTGAGATGTTTGCACATACTCCACCAGCACAGGCTTCTAGGAAGGTTGGTTATGGGATGAAGAATGCCTGGGGCTATACTTTGATACCTGGGACCTTACACATCCTTGTGCCCATGTGATCCCTGGGCATGTGGCGTTGTGACTGAGGGCCCAAGTGTATGTATTCAGAGGTCCCTTGGTAAGTGAGGCTCTAGGCACCGCGCAGCCACTGATTAGACCTTAAATCGCACTCTTGAAAAACATGAGCATGGGCTCATTGTGTGCACAATGCGGATAACCGTGTGTATCCCATACTCTAGTTCCTGCACGTACGTGAGTATTGCCTACAGGTTGTAAATCAGGTGCCAGAGCTCTGGAAATTGTGACTGAGTGTGTTCCTTGTCCAAAGCGTCCGTTCCCAAATGAATAAACAATGGGACAGACTACCCCAGTGCATCTGGGATGAAGGGCTTGTCTGAGACTCCCACTCACCTTCCCTTGCCATGCTGCCTGGTCCGTGAGTGCCTGCATCAGGGCAGACACCCCAAACTGGTGGTGTGTTCTTTAATCAGACTTCACCAAGCCAGTAACAAGCATGAGCTCCTGGATCACTATAACAGTCTTGCCATGGAGTCCTAGACTGTCTCTCGTCGATCTTTCCAGCCAGGCAAGCTGGACTTAGTGATAAATGGTCACTTACACCAAAAACCACAAGATATTCAGGTTACTCCCAGTCCAAAGAGACCAGTCACTTACCCCAGATCAGTTGGTGCCCTAGGTCTTACACCAAAGACAACACCTATAGCCAGTCCTGTAATTATCTAGAGGGTTATTAACTAGGAAAAACAGAGGAGTTATTTACAGGTGAAAGCAAGCAAACATCTACACACAAATGACTTAGAAGCCAGCTTCTAAGAGTGGACAAATCACTACAATTCTGTCATTCGAAATGTCTTTCAGGGCAGACCCAGGGATATCCCTGAGGGATCTTTTGCTTCAGTTTTCAAAGTTATATTTCCTTATAGCATGAAATACGGACATTACCAATGAGATTAATGCATGGAACAGCTTACAAGCATTTCATAGTCTGAACACTAAATACGTTCTTAGAGGACCGTTACCTATTTTGAACAATACTAACATATGGGTGAGCTGGTGTTGCTTTCCAGCTATGAGTTTGTCAGCTCTTAGCTCACATCTGTGGCCTTGGCCAGAGCTGGCACTTGGTTTACCTGCATCACACTCCTGTTTTCTCTCGCTTCCAGTGCGGCTGACATCTACATCCGTGAGTACTTCCACGAGTATGTCACAAACGGGCACCCTGGGGCAGTCCCGCTGAGGATCAAATACACAGACCGTTCCATCAGCCTGACCGACCCCATCACTCAGCTGTACTGCTGCCTTTCTCCAGACCAGAGGACCTTCAGGCAACCCACTCAAGCAGAGATCGACAGGCACCGCATTATCATCACCACATCCATGCTGTCCAAGAACCTGAGGGTTCCCCCTGGATATTTTACCCACATCTTGATAGATGAGGCAGCTCAGATGCTGGAATGCGAAGCTCTGATCCCGCTCTCGTATGCTACTTTTGAGACCCGAGTTGTCCTAGCTGGGGACCACATGCAAGTGACCCCTAAGCTGTTCTGCCTGGGAGGTGAGCAGTCGGCCGACCACACCCTGCTGAATCGCCTCTTCCAGTACTACCAGAAGGAGAAACACGAAGTAGCTCTGAAAAGCAGGATCATCTTCAACGAGAACTACCGCTCCACTGCCGGCATCATCGAGTTTGTCTCCAAGCATTTCTACGTCAGCAAAGGCAACACCATCCATGCCAGTGGCAACATCCCACCCCACCCTGAGCTCCACCCGCTAATGTTTTGCCATGTGCCCGGCTCGACCGAGCGGGATATGGCCATGACGTCCTGGTACAATGTCTCCGAGATCATGCAGGTGATCGAGAAAGTGCAAGAGATGCACCAGAAGTGGCCAGATGAATGGGGAGCCCGGGACCTGAAGAGAATCTGTGTGGTCTCCCACGGCATGCAGGTAGGCAGAACGGCTCCAGGGCGAGCCGATGTGTTGTCGATCTATCGTTCTGCACTGGAGCTGCATGGGATGCATTGTTGTCTGTAAATGCCAAACATTGGACTTGGGTTGTTTTCTGTAAACACCCTTCTCTATTGTTGCTGGCAAATCCTTGCTGCCGGAAGCGTGAATTTACTTTTGTCCAGTGCATTTTGCTGAGGGGTTGTTCACAGCGTATGGGAGTGGAAGAGACGGGTGGAACAGGGGTGCTTTATAAGGGGATGGTTTTAGGTAGGGCAGAGCGCAAATCTGCTAAAGTCCTTCTCAGCCCAACTGGCAATCCAGAATTTTCCTGCCCTTCTCCTTGATGTCATTCCTCCCCTGAGCCTCAAGGGTCCATTTTGTTCTTGAAGTCTCTTGAATGTGATTCCCACTGCCCGCCCGCAGCTGCAGGTTACCTCAGCGAGTGTGTGTGTGTCCCGGGCTGCTGGGTAGAGCTCGCAGAGCTGAGGGGCAGGGTCTTAGCAGGATGCACCAAGGTTGGCTTGCCTGGCCTTCCCAGATGGCTGGTGAGCCTTGGATTGTTAAACAAGATGCTCTTGCGTTGCGTGTTGATAGGGAGCCCTTCGGTAGTGATGGTGGAAATAACACAAGCTTGAGCCAATCAAATCTTCTTCTCACCTAGTGGCCGTAGGATAGCTGCTCTCTGGAGATCAGGCGCTGGTGAGCTGCTCCCTGCTTTGTAACTTTGTGCCTCCCTTTCCCACCAGGTCAGTGCAATAAGGCAGGAGCTGAGGAAGAAGCATCTGGGAGAGGTGGCAGTGGAAAACTTCGAAAACTTACCAGGTGTGTATCTTGCTGAGTGGCTGTTTTTGCTGTGGCAGGAATGGAATCCATTCCCGGTGGCAGGAAAAAGGAGCCATTCCACTCCGGGCTCTCTCTCTAGGCTGGTGAGAACTCACGTGCTCACACCAGTGAAAAGCTGGGAGAAGATTCCCACACTGCTGGGCGCTACAGACGGATAAAGGGGCAACCTGGACCAAATGCTGGATGACTAGCAGAGGCGCCTCTGGCACCTTCAGAATCCTCCTCTGTAAACCGCAGAGGGGAGAGCAGCTGCAGCAGATGTGTCCATATGGATATGGGGCAGCCACACAGGCATACGGTGCCATTCTGTTCCATCTAGGTCCTTATCCTGTGCCCACTGTACAACTGCTGGCTGAGCCTTCTAGAGGGGGGTGTGTGTGAGATATAGATATAGATATATGTTGGGTGCCCCGCTTCAGATACCTTTTGAAGGGACCCTGCTGAGCACCACACTCTGAGAACTGGGCCCCTTTAAGGTACCTAAATTGGGTGCCCAGAATCACACATCACTTTAACATTTTTATACAGGATACAATGAGTGCATGCACACTCCTCCCCTCCCTGCAAGAAATTGGTGAGTCGCTTTTAGCTCCTTTCCATGTTGCTGCTGGCCTAGAAAGCTCTGCCTTTCTTTTCAGCCCTTGCCAGCAGTGTTGAGGATCTCTTCCTGTCTCCCACATTACCCACCTCCCCATCACTGCCTTGTCCTGCCCAGGCATCGGCACAATGCAGTGGTGGCTACAGGAGTTAGGGGCCCAGAAGTGTTCTGGCTAGTTTAAAATGGTTCCCGGTTGGTTTTTACACATGAATAGGGTTTTAAACTGAAAACCGGGCTCCTGAAGTACGTCCGTATCCTAGTCTCACCCAACTAATTTCATGGCCTATCTCTCTATTTCCTGAGAAGCCTGGACACAGGTCCTGATCCCTTTTATAATCCCGGCCTGCAGCCATACAAGCAGAAATGCGCGTACTTGCCAGAGCCCCAGAGACTGGGTATCTTGGTGTGATTCATGTCTATATTTAAAATTCGCAGGATACAAAGGCAGAGTCTAATGATTGTAATCAACAGGGCATCCATGTGCAAAGGCCTCTGGGTACTGACACAGTATAACTGGCACATGACTTCCCAGTGAGGCTGCTTGCTGAAATGTGACTCTGCCATGGGAGCTGAAGGAAGAGGGTTTTGGTTTGTTTTTTTTAACTCTCAAGCCAGAGAAGATTGATCTAGTTATGGCGCAGCTGAGACCTCTTGTGGTGGAAATAATGAATGCCTTGTGTGCGTTTCCCATCTCCACATCCCTCCTTCTTAACAAACCATTTTCAGGCTCTGTCTGGTTTATGAACTCATTGACTGGCTGTTTGTTATCACTAGTGTTCCCCATGGTTACTGGAGCCAGACAACATTTGTTTCTACTCTCGGACTGGACGATCAAAACTTTTTTTTTAAAACAGGTGAATGTTGAATACTTCCCTTCCTGCACGAAACCTCTGGTTCCCATTGGGATTTTTGGACAGAAAAGCCTGTTCCCAAATGTCCCTGTGAACAAACCCCATTCCCACGTGTTCACGAGGAGCGGATAACAAGGGGCAGAACACCGTCAAACCGCCGAGTGGCTTGAATCCGAACGTTAGTCCACAAACACTGCTCTTGTATTAGTCACCTTGCTCGGCCTCTTGCTTTATCTTGGACTCCTCATGTGGTACCTGGGTGTTGGTCTGTGTGTGAGGCCCCTGCAATATCAAGGAGTCTGTTTCATTGGGTTACATCTCAAGTCACTCTTATAACTTAGGGAAATGATCACATGTGGGTGTTTTTAGCCTGTCACTCCTGGGGTCCACATGCAGCACTGTGTAGGCACGGACACCTCCCAAAGACACATGCTCCTCCCAGAGAGAGTCCTTCTCACTCAGTTCCTGTCGGTAACCTTTTTCCTCTCTCTCCTCTTGTTCCATGCAGGGAGGGAGTTCCGGGTCATCATCATCAGCACAGTTCACACCAAGGAAAGCCTGCTCAGCTCCGCCTCCCCCAACATGGAGTTCTTCAACGAAGCGAGGGTGCTGAACACCATCATGACGAGGGCCCAGTCGCAGGTCATCGTGGTGGGAGATGCTGTGGCCTTGTGTTCCTATGGCCAGTGCAGCAAGGTCTGGAAGCGCTTCCTTCAGGAGTGCATCGAGAAGGGCAGCGTGTCTCCGGAAACGCTGACGCTGGAGCAGATTAAGCAGGCAGTGTCGGACAAGCAGAGCTGGATCCGGGGAAGCGCGGAGCAGCAGCAGCTGCGTGAGGAGGATGATGACAGCGACACGGATTCCTGGGCCTCTGAATTGGATAATGCAAATCCCGATGATCCCATTCTCCAGGAGCTCCTGGATGAGAGCAAGAACGTCCAGGTGACCGTTTCCGAAGAAGGGTTGCTGAACGTGAACTCCGAGGCGTCGGCTCAGCAGAACGGCTGGCTGGAATATGTCAACTTCTCCTCTCACACAATGCAGGAATATCTTCGCATGCACCCCAAAATGTACAAGAGGTGTGAGCTGGTCAAAGAGGGGTTTGACAGAGCATCTGCCTTCGCCTTCGATGACTCGCCTCCCCTCACCATTCAGATCAAAGGCAGAGTTCGCTGTGGCATGGCTTTCACTGGCGACGAAGTGCTAGTGGAGCTCCTTCAGACCTGCGCCCCTGAGGGCGGCACCCTCCGCCCCCAGGGGAGAGTGGTGGGGGTGCTGACGCGGGCCGAGCGAGAGCGGACCTTCATCTGCACGATGGATGAGTTCGACCCCCGCGTGATGATCCCCATCGACCACACCATCACGAAAATATTCGTCCCAGGGCTGAAAGAAAAACCCAGTGTCGTCCCCATCCGCAAACTGGTGAAGGGAAAGTACCAGGTGATCAAGTGTGAGAAGATAAACCAGGAGATGAAAAGAAGTCAGCTCTTCTGTGTCCAAATTATCTCCTGGCGGGAAGGTTTTTACTACCCTCTGGGCATAGTAACAGACATCCTGCCCATGGCTTTGACTCTGGAAGAAGGCTTGAAGATTCTTGATTTGGAGTACGGTCTGGCAAA
This sequence comes from Gopherus flavomarginatus, assembly GCF_025201925.1. Classification (NCBI taxonomy): domain Eukaryota; kingdom Metazoa; phylum Chordata; order Testudines; family Testudinidae; genus Gopherus; species Gopherus flavomarginatus. The sequence continues at coordinate 49,495,874 of NC_066627.1, forward strand.
AAAGTACCCAAGCGAAGTGACCAAGGAGCTGGCCAAAATTACCTCCAGCAAATCCAACCCTCCCAAGGAGAATCGGAGGGACTGCCGGGGCTACCTGACTTTTACTGTTGACCCCCCAGGCTCTAAAGATTTGGATGATGCCATAAGTGTCCGAGATGAGGGTGATTGTTACGAGATTGGGATCCACATTGCCGACGTGGCTGGCTTTGTTTCCAAAGACAGTGCTTTGGATATGGAGGCGAAGAAACGAGGCATTACTTACTATGCCCCTGGTAAGGAGCCGCTGTGCATGTTTCCAGCCCGGATCAGCCAAGACCTCTGCAGCCTCCTGCCCCAAAAGGATCGCCACGTGATCTCCCTGTTTGTCACTGTAGAAAAGACGACAGACAGGGTGATGAAAGGGAACTTCGCCCTGTCCACAATCCACTCGAACCGGCAGCTGTCCTACGAGGAAGCAGAGAGCATCATTAAGAACCATGACAGTGGGGAATCGAAGGCCCTTCGCTTTGACACGCTTGAGGACTGTATAGCTGTGGCTTATCACTTCTCCAGGGTCCATCGACAGTTCAGGCTGCAGGAAGACTGTTACTATGACCGGCTGGACGAGGAAAGTACTCCGGGCAACAGGGGATCCCACCAGATGATAGAGGAGTTCATGATCATGTTCAACAGCTTCGTGGCTGAGTTTCTAACCAACAAAGACCACACCAAGAACGTCACTCCTCTCCGGTGTCAAATGGAGCCCAACCCCCAGCAGGTGGCTCAAATAAAGAACAAATACAGCCACATCATCCCTTTGTCTATTCACCTCTCACACCACCTGGGAGCTCTGCCTGCTGGCCCAGCCCCCGCTGGGCGGGGTGAGTTCAGCCTCCTGACCCCACTGTGGGAGCACCTCCAGTCAGCTGCAGACACTCATGATGTCCACAAGATGCTCGACCTCATTGCTACCGATGACATTCACCCAAAGCTCGCCCCCATTGTCCTGGAGTTCAGGAGGCTGCTGAGCCGCTCCTATTTCAGTCGCTCCAACTCGACTGCTCAGTCTAAGGCAGGACATTACTCCTTGCACGTCGACTCTTACACCTGGGCCTCCTCCCCCATCCGCCGATACCTGGACATCGTGGTCCAGCGGCACCTTCGTTCTGTGCTCTGCAAGAAGCCAGTGCTGTACTCTTTGGAGGACATCGAATTTCTCTGCCATGACTTCAACAGGAAGAACTTACGGGCAGTAACCTACGAGAAGAGGGCCCATTCCCTGCAGATGGCCACCCGGCTGAGGTGCCAAGTCCTGCAGAAGATCGCGTTCGTTGTGAGTGTTGAGGGAATTGATAGGTTCTTTAAAGCCTTGTTCCCGTTGAACAAGGAGACCCTTCCGGATCCCCAAGTGATCAACTATCGGGCTCTGCAGTTAGTGGAACAGCCCTTGTTTAATCAAGAGCGGAACAGCATGAGGCTGACGTGGAGGCGGCGAATGTACTCTGTGGTGAGCTCAAAGGATCTCACCCCGCGGTTCTCGCCGCTTCGAGACCGCCACATCACCCTCTTCAGCGCTCAGGTGTGGGAAGACGTGCTGGCGGCCATCAGAAAGGAAGAGTTTGAGAGTGTGATTGCTCTCCTCAGGCAGGGCCGGGCCACGCGCCAGAGGCAGGTGGGGAGAATGGAGAGAAGCGACTGCTCGCACTATGTGGTGCTGTCTCTAGAACTGAGTGCTGGGGATGCTGTGCAGCTGCAGCTCACTACGGGGGTTCATCGGGGATTTCTGGTGCCTTCTGTGCAGCTGTGGAGCGTGACGCCAGGTTTCGACGTCTGTTTGGAGCACACGGAAAAGCCAATCAACTGCTTCTCAGATTATGCCACACACGTGTCCAAGGACAAGTACAAGAATCCATCAGACTATAGCAGGGTGTGGCAGCCGCTCAGTGCTATGGAATCTGCTTCGTGCGCTGTGGCAGAAAACGACTCTATTGTCCTGCAGGATGTCAAAATAACCTGGGATAAGCAAAGGAACAGCAAAGGGCAGCTGCAGGGGACTTTCTCCTTAACCAAAAGCTTCCTAGAGGAGTGCGCCATTGATGTAGACTTCAACCACTGTTACCTGTGCATCCGGCTAGAGGGTCTGACACTCCATGAACGCCGTGACGACGAGGCATGTCTTAGCCACAGCCTCCAGAAACTCAGCTTGTCCAACCAGAGCGTGGCAGGTGGCAGCTTCATGGTTGATCCAGCTACGTACACTTGGGTAGCCCATGGGCTGTCCGAAGAGTTTAGTGAAAATGAGAAACTGGACAGAAGTGGTCTGAAGACTGTGAATTTTTACATCCATTTTCTGTCCATGGAGACGGTTCCTGCGGAGATCTCCCAAGACTCAGCCAGGTTTACGGTGGAGATCATTCCAAAGATGCTTCCGGATGTGTAAGTGTGGGTGTGATATTCAGCGCGTAGCTGGTGATTTCAGTCATTTCCGGTCCGCTGGAAATCCTCATGTCCCTGCACAAATCACCCAGGCCCTTGGGCTTCTGGCAGGGTGCTCTGTGTTTTGGGTTGTCACTTTTTCAGCCATTCCCGAAACACCCTGCTCCCTGCAGTCCTAGCTTTCTTAAAGAGCAAAGGATTGAGGGGCTGAGAAAAGAGGCAGCCCTGGGGTGACAGCTCCGACTTCTGTTACTGTAGCAGTTCACCTTGCTACAGCGTCTTTCACAAAACACTCAGCTTGAAAGGCTGTTTCTGGTTTCTTTCGTAGCCCCGTGCCCCCTGATTTCTCGTTCTTATTCTCCTTTATGCTGGTTCCTTTGCAAGTGTGCCTTGTTGAGACAGCCACTCTTCGGGTGGATCCATGGCCTACCTTTAGAATCAAGCCTCATTAACAGGCTGGGCGGCCAGTCTCACTCGAGGTCGCTCCAGCAGACGAAGAGCTCGGTGTGGCTCGAGCTTGTCTCTCTCACCAGCAGTTGGTCCAATAAGATACCACCTCATCCACCTCATCTTGCTAATACCCTGGGATCAACCCAGCTACAATTACAGGCAGCTCTAGCTTTTCTCGTTATGGAGTGACCTCTCCTTTGGTGCCAGCTGGGATGTCATCTGTGCTCCCTGCTGCTCTGTGAAATATAATCCTCTGCCCCCCAAATCCTGCCTGGCTCAGTTCTTCATGCAGGCAGGAAAATTGTCACCTGTGCAGAGTAACACTGTTCCAGTACAACTTCTTCACAAATTGCTTTTAGTTCTCTGCTTAGAGCCTTTGTTGAGTGAACAAAGCAAAGTGGTAGGATAATGAAAGGCAGTTCAAGAAAGCTGCGTGTCACATTTTTCACCATGTGGGGCTATGTTTCAGTAACTCTCTGTTTTCCCTTCTGTCAGCCGGAAGGAAAATGCAATCTGGAAACTGAAAAATGCCTCTATGCTCGCCAAGAGCATAGCGCTGGGCCAGGAGCCTCCTCAGACAGGTATGTGCAAACGTTCATAGGGTGCAGCAGGCTTCTTTTGCTCAGTTGCCAAAGGAAATGGGCCAAGTTTAAGACAATACTTCGTGGTGATAATAAAACAATCTGGCTCTTACATAGTTCTCCAGTCATGAGAAGTCAATTATCATTCTTCCCATGGGGAAACTGAGGCGCAGGGCAGGGAAGTGACTTTCCTGAGATCACCCAACAGGCTAGTGGCAGAGCCAGGAACTGATCTAGGTCTTCTGAGTTCCAGTTCAGTATCCTATCCACTAGGCCACACTGCCACTTCCATTGTAATTATACCACTCTCGCTGGAGCCCTTGGGAGCCATTAATTAGTGCCCCTGTGAGGCAGCTGAATAAGGATACGTCCACACTACCTGCTGGATTGGTGGGTGGGGATCGATACATCGCGTCTCGTTTAGACACAATAAATCGATCCCCGAACGTGCTCCCGTCGACTCCGGAACTCCACCAGGGCGAGAGGTGGAAGTGGAGTCGACGGGGGAGCTGCGTCTGTCGATCCCACGCCATGAGGGCAGGAGGTATGTCGAAATAAGGTATGTTGACTTCAGCTACAGGAATAGCATAGCTGAAGTCAATGCATCTTACATCGACTCTTCTCCCACCACCCCCCTGTGTAGACCAGGCCTAACAGTTATCCTTCCTCTGTGAATGGGGAAACCGAGGCAGAAAAAGTTTAAAAAAAAAATCTTCCCCAGTTCCTGCATGGGGTCTCTTAGCTGATGTGAGGTTTGAGATCTTACAGGTCCCAGATATGTGCACGGTCCTGGTTCTGGGTTTGACACAGGTTACCTTTGTTCATGGATAGTCAATAAGCAGGTCATTCACAGGGCTGCGCCAGCTCCCTTGTATTGTGGCTACCTGCCTCTATCTAGGTATGTCCCCGGGAGTCCCAGCTGTCTGCCCAGGTCCTTATGATAGAGAAGCGAGTGTGCTCCCAGATAGAGCTCAGCTGTTCTCAGCATCTGCTTCTTCTCTGTTCCCTGGCTAGGGATTCCTCTTTCTGAAAGGGAGTGGAGTGATGGGACCTAGCTGCCATATTAGAGCAGCTAACATTTAACCCTCTGGATCTTAACAGGTGATTCAGTGGCAGAGGGAGTTGGTGTTAAAGTAGGATTAAATTTGGGAGTTCTCAGCTTGGACCATGCTGTGGTCAGTGACACTGCAACGTGTCCTGCTTGTTTGGGGCCCTCTGTAATCTCCGTTTTAAAGTTGTTGCATGTTCTTGTTTTTATTTTTTTAAATGTAGCAGAGAAGAAATCCAAACTCCTGACACAAAAAACCTTTGATATCTCTGGGAGCCTGAGGAAACTCAACCAAAGTCAAAACAAGGCAATCCTAGATGCTCTGAGAAAACCCTTCACTCTCATCCAGGGACCACCAGGTGAGACAAGAGGGGGTACCTGCACGCGTTGGTATGAGTGATAGCATTTTTTATGGAAGCTGCTTGAGCCTGGCCTGCCGTTCCACCAGAGTCCTCTGCTCGTGACATTCGGGCCAAGCCCTTGAGGTGACGTGTTCTTTGTGGGACCACACGCAAGCGAGACAGAAGTGGGGTGGGGCAATGACACTCGGGGCTGTGCAAATCCATTCAATTCTAAATTCTCAAACACGCCAGTCTGGAAAGTCTCCCTTCTCCACTCGCCAACGACAGGGTGTTGGAACATTCTCAGCAGACCTTGTTTCACCCAGGCACTGGGAAGACGGTGGTTGGGGTCCATATTGTCTACTGGTTCAACAAGCTGAATGAGGAGAGGCTGGAGAAGGAACCATCTCTGGACGATGCGGAAAAAGCAAGAAAATGCATCTTGTACTGTGGCCCATCCAATAAGTCTGTTGACGTTGTTGCAGGTAACTTGGCATGCTAACTGCTGAGGGTCACATGATACAGGCTTTTTATTTACCCCTTTCTGGGGAGAGCTGGGAGGTAAGAAGGAGAGAGATCCTAGCGTACGTCTTAGTCCGAAATTCTTAAATGCAAACAAGGCAGTGGCAGATCAGAAGTTGCAGAGGGGGTGGGAATAGTATATCTGGCAAAGTGAGATAATGCCTGTTCTTAAATAGCAGATGGTCCCTACGCTCAGGGTGCCTGGTGCAGCTTGCATTGAAGTCTGGGATTGCTCCTGCATCCCTTTGTTCTATAAAAGACCCCTCACTGACCTGCTGTCAAAGGAGCTTGGAGATCTGTGCCTTTTGAGTGCAAGGCTGTATATTGGGACCCTGAGGCTGAAAGGGCTTGTTGCTGGGGAGCATCTTAGGAGAGCAGGAGTCCTGGTGTCACCCAGTAGAGTCTATTCCGCTCCCTCCCCAGAGATGCTGTTGAAGATGAAGGGGAACCTGAAGCCTCTGAGGGTTTATGGCGAGGCAATGGAGTCGATGGAATTCCCCTACCCCGGGAGCAGCCGGCACTTCTCCCGGAAGGCCCTGCGGGATGCAAAACCTAAGCCAGAGCTCAGGTAGGACAACCCCAAGCAGATTAAAGTGAGTGTATCCTGAGTTCACCCCCCCCCAGAGCTGAGGGAGCTATCCTATAGTCTGCTCGAGAGAGGGCAAATACATCCTATTGCAGTATACTGGGGAATTGCAGGTTGGGAGTGGGGAACTATGGGCAGGAGGGTCTCTGCACTAGAATCTGAATCCTTCCGGCACCATCAGATGCCACTTAGGTCATGAACCATCTCTGCCTTTGCCAGGCCACTCTCTGCATGTCCTCTCTGATAAGTCCCCTACGTTTTCCCTCTCTGAGTATGGAGGGTTTTCTGTCGATTTGGCCCCTTTCATGTGTCCCTCCAGCTGCCCACCAGCCTTGGCAGATGCTTGGACATGTATTTAGAATGAAGCCATCTTCTTTTCTGGATAACTTCAGAAATAAGAGGTTACTGAGTTCTCTGACAAATGTTGACATTTGTTATAAATTCATTCCGTTTACTAACTGGAATAGAAAGAAGAAAATATTTTGATCCATCTAGGGAGAAATAAGCAAAGGGCCTGAGAAAACGTAAAAGCTGGGATGTATTTTCTTAGAGATGCTGCTGGCGTATAACCAAGCTGGTACACTCCATTATAGTGGGACATCTCCTAATGTGCGTGGATGTGGGTGTGTGTAATGTTTATATTGAAAAATCTTTTTTTTTTTTTTTTTTTTTTAATTTATTTATTTATTTATTTATTTATTTCAGTGAAATAATTTTGCATCACCGAATCCGGCAGCCGTCCAATCCTTTTTGGCGAAAAATCCGTGACTTTGATGCAAAAGTGAAAAGAGAAGAGCCGATATCAGAAGAGGAGGTTAAGAAGTGAGTGAAAAGAGACCCGCATGAGAGGGCTGGCTATCGTTGGCTGTACTGGAGCATGTATTGGTATGAAATAGCCAGTACCTGTATGCAACACAGTGCAGTTACTCAAATCCTCACCGGGGAGAGGTTTAGGATGAAGTTGCTGGGCCAGAACCTCAGCTGGTGTAAATCAGCATAGCTGTATGGAAGTCAATGGAGTTTTGCTGATTTACACCAGCTAAGAATCTGGCCCTCTTAGCCATTGCTGAGATTGGAAATTGAAACTAAAGAACAAACCACATTATGTTCCTGAGGTTGCTTTAAAAAAAAACAACAAATACAACCAAATCCCATTGAAACTGTAGCACAGAATATGCTGTGGAGATCATAACTCTGAATCCTCCGAGAGAGAAGATGCATCAGATGAAGCATTTTCTACTGTGAACTGAGCATAAAGGAATACTTCCTCAGGGTAACACTGTAGCTGTGAGTGCTTCTAGAGTTCTTTCTGCTTAGAGGGCTCTTCTTGTGTGGTTCATGAAACACTGGGCTGTTGGACTGAAAATTGAAGCTACTAGGACTGGGAGTGTGGAAGAATTTTGGACTTTGTGCCCTGAAGCTATACGTTCCATGGATTTCAGACTGGAGGATGTCTCCAGCAGGGCCTGTTGGAAACCCTTTATGGAGAGGCCCATGCTGGGGGGAGTGTGAGGTATAACCCTTTGGGAAGGTGTATCCCGTTTCCGGAGTAGGAACTGAGCAGAGGTGAAAGTTTCACAGGTGCTGCCGATAGTGCAGAATCTGACATCCTTCACCTTAACCTACAGGTACAAAAACCTGTTGTCAGAAGCCCGTGTGCATGAGCTGCAGCTCCACAATGTGATCCTGTGCACGTGCTCTGCTGCCTCTGCCGCCTGCCTTGTGGACCTCCTGAATGTCAAGCAGATCCTCATTGATGAGTGCGCCATGTCCACTGAGCCAGAGACTCTCATACCCCTGGTCAGCTACAAGATGGCGGAAAAGGTGAGTCCGTCCCAGTGGTGCGTCATTAGGATGCTGTCAGTTGCCCCTGGAATTACTCCCTGCTCAGAGGATCTCTCCATTGGCTTTGCACTCATTCTAGTACAGTGGTTCTCAAACTAGGGCCTCCACTTGTTCAGTGAAAGCCCCTGGTGGGCCAGGCCAGGTGGTTTACCTGCCGCGTCCGCAGTTCGGCCGATCACAGCTCCCACTGGCCGCGGTTTGCTGATCTCGGCGCATGGGAACTGCAGGAAGTGGCAGCCAGCACGTCGCTTGGCCCGTGCTGCTTCCTGCAGCCCCCATTGGCTGAGAACAGCGAACCGCAGTCACGGGGAGCTGCGATCAGCCGAACCTGCGGAGGCGGCAGGTAAACAAACCGGCCCGGCCCGCCAGGGGCTTTCCCTGAACAAGTGGCGGCCCTAGTTTGAGAACCACTGGTCTAGACCATACCTCACTACTCACTGAAGTTTGCAGTCGTATTTCAGGACTGTCCCTGATGGCCCCTGTGGTGATGCATGCACTCTGTGGTGTCTCCTCCTTGTTTTCGGCAGCACGGAGCACCAAGCAGAAGCACTAGGGTGCTTGGCTTTCTGCCCCATTACGAATCACCCTTTTAACTTGCAAGTGAGGCTCCGCTCCGGTCAAACTGGTGTGATGCATCCCAAGCTCAGGTGTACATTGTACATCTGCATTCACACCCCTCTGCATAAACACACATAACCAAAAAGATCATGCGCACACACGTCAGTATAGTGTATAAACACACACACTTAACAGGGGTCTATTATGATGGTGACAACTGCAGTATTAAACTAGTCTGTATGCTCACTAGCCCCAAGTATCTCATCTCAGCCCCACAAGTGCAATCTTTCAAACATGCTAAATCTATATTTTGGCTTGACTCTTCTCTCCAGCTCCAAATGTGCTTTTAGGAAAGTAGATGGAAGATGTGGATGCTATTTTGGCGTTCTCTGAAATAGGCATTTGTCACTGCAACCAGAAAAGGTGCTGGCCCAGATAGACAGTCTCAGTGTGATGAGATGTGCCGTGCTTGTCATATTGACCCCCCTGGCCCTGGCCCTGGCCCTGAAGTTGGAGAATATAATGGAGATTCTGGCAGGCTTTTGCTCAGCAAAGTGTCTTGAATAACAGGTGACACCTAGACTGTAAGCTAGGGACTATGTTCTTTGGTGAGACTCTGATCTTGGATTGGGGTTCGTAAGGGCTGTCTGAATAGAAATAAAGAGTAATAATGTATGTGCCTTCACACACACTCCTCCAACAAGTTAGCTTGAAGGAGTAGGGTGGGAGAGGCAGAGAACTGGAGCCTATGTGTTCACTCCATGTATTCCAGGTTGTTTTGCTTGGGGACCATAAGCAGTTGCGGCCTGTGGTCCACAACGATTTCTGCAAGAGCCTTGGCATGGAGACGTCCCTCTTTGAACGTTACCAGGACCAAGCCCAGATGCTGGACACACAGTACCGCATGGTAGGAGTCCCGTGGTGGTCTTTCTCCCACCTCCCACCATAGGAAGTGTTGTTGACTTGCTCCAGCCCATTGGGATGTGGATATTCTGCTGTAACATCTCCTCTGCCGGGGATGCTCCTCTGCTAATCCAGAGTCTGCCCTGAGTATTTACCTTTAGGGGAGCCTTCCTAGATACTGTTTTAGTCAGGATAGGCTACTCTCCACTGCAGAAGAGCTTTCTGAACTTGGTTTTCTCAGCTTCCCTAGTACGTTGGCCAACTTTTCACTAGTTCTTCTCACCTCTTAGATCGCCAGCTGACAATGGGCAGGTGCAGGGTCACGGGGGGGTTGCTGATATGTTTAGTGTAATCCTTTAGCCGATCTAACTGGCATATTGTTAGCCAGTAAATACACATTCCTATCACTGATACCCTGCTCCATACTCCTATTTGTTACCTTCACCCACAGGTTGTCTTGTCATAAATTAGACTGTAATTTCTTGCATCTGAAGAAGTGAGGTTTTTTATCCACAAAATCTTATGCCCAAATAAATCTGTTGTCTTTAAGGTATCACCGGACTCTTTGTTGTTCTTATGGAAAGACAGTCCTTGTCTCAGTGTGCCTAGTACAATTGGGCCCTGATCCTGACTCAGGCCTTCGGGTGCTGTCACAATACAAATAATTCATAGGTCCTAATGCTGGAAGGGACTATTGTGATAATCAAATCCGACCTCCTGTATAATGCAGGCTCTGGGATGGCTCTGAATTAATTAATTAGCAGTAGCCACCTTCAGTGGGTTCAATACTGGAGGAATTGCTGCTTTATAGAATGCACAGCTGTTGATCTAGGTGACGCAGGCCAAAAAGGCAGTCACCATGCTGCTTGAGCGGGCGCTGCCTTCCAGTTTAACTGTCAGAAGAGCTTTTCTGTAAAGCATTGGACATATTATAAATAGCAGATGGGCAAAATGTTGGTTGGCCTCTGATTTTGCCCATGCAATTGATTGATATGGGAATACACAACTCAAGGGGCTGGGTACCCAGTTGTCATGACTGGCTGTTGGCACATGCGGAATGCATGTTTACACACCTGCTCTCTTGTCAATATCTATCTGTATAACAGGTGACATTGAATTTCTTGCCCTTTCCATAGGGGCAGCATTTTGGAGGCTATTAAGAATGGCTCTGTGGCCGGTTGTATGAAAAGCTATGGCTTGAGAAATTGCTAGTAGACAGCCTGCTTAAAGAGGTACTGCGGGACCCGGAGCTGTCACTTTTGTTACTCACCCAAGGTTCTCTCCTTTTGATCTGTCAGCAAAAGGACATCTGCGGGTTCCCATCCCAGGAATTTTACAGGAGCAAGCTGACAACCTGCCCTGAGCTTAAACGCCTTCCCAGCGCACTTGAACACAGACACAAAAGCAGCTGTCCAATCATCTTCGGACACATAGAGGGAAAGGAGCAGAGTCTGATGGTCTCCACCGAGGAGGGAAACGAGAATTCCAGGGCTAACCTGGAAGAAGTGGAACAGGTGGTGAGTAGCCAGCAGGGCATTTTTTGCTGGCAGATGGTGGGGGTGGAATAAGGCAGCACTTGGACTTAGGGACATATTGTTTGGCATCTGGTATTGTTTGCTTGCTGAGTGGGTCCCATATAATAGTCATCCAGCCTGAAATGCTCTTCAGCCAATTAGCTGCGAACGTTGACGGTGGTGTTCAGTCTATGCAACCCAGCTGCCATTTTGTCACTGAAAGGAGTTGCTAAGAGACGCATAAGCTCTAAACATTAATAAGGTCAGTGCATCCATCGAAACAACACGGCCCTCGCTGTGCCCATTGCACAAGCTGTGATGACACGGTTCTTGCACCATCTCTCAGGCCGGTGCTGATGGGCACTTACGATCAGTCTTCGTTCATAAAATTCTGCCAGGGAGCCTTATGCTTCTTGCCGGCCACCTGTTTTCCGCATAGCGAACAAGCTCTGGCCCCACCTTCCTGTGTACTAGAGACAGTCTTTGTATCAATCAGCCATTGGTGAAATACCACAATGCCTCTCGGTGAGATGCAGGAGCAGGTTTCTGTGCATGGAGCGTATCCTGCTAGGAAAGGACGGACTCCAGTGGTAACGGGAGAGTGAGGGCCAAGTCCCACCAAAAGACTCGGCTGGGGGGAAGGATCGGGCTACTCCTGTCTCCCCATCCCTCAGGCTGCTCCCTTTATTCCCTCTGTCTATCAAATCCCTGATACAGCCAGACTACCACTACCTCTTAGCCATGCTCTCTTCCCTGGTGGCTGGCAGCAGCAGAGGAAGCACTGAGAGTAGATGAGTCTTCCCTGCCCTCAGTGCCAGGAACAGAATGGCCCCAGTGACCGGTTGGTGTCCATGGAGTCCTGGTGGAGGTACTGGAGCTGACAGGAGCTCATGGGGAATCTCAGAGACTGTCCTAGGCAGCCCCTGGCATTCACGTGTTTTCACACATCCAGTGAAAGGCCCAGGCCTAGGCTTGGTCTGACAGCGGGGCTGGGCCACGTTGTTCAGGAAAGCCCGGCTTACATCACTATTTGGTGAGCACAAGCCAGTGCACAGGGTGGTCACAGGGAAAGCATTGGAGTGATAACAACTGCTGCCTTTAAATGCTGCTGTAGCCAGCACAGCTCTGGTCTGCTGTAGACGGGCCCCAAAGGGAGCATTGGTCAGGGTTTGCTGAAATATCCAGCACCAGTTCAAAGATGTATGGTCCTGCTGATGTCACAGCTAGCAAAGGCTCTCCGCAGTGTGTCAGTGTGAAGCCCTCACTCACCCTTAGTTAATGTGGCTACTAGCACAAAACCAAGATGAGATTGTCCTGCATCTTTTTTTTTTTTTTCTTTTTAATTGTCTTGTTCCCAGGTTGACACAGTGATGTGAGCAAGGAGTTGTGCTCTGCCTCACTGAGCCCTCGGAGAGCCATGGGTAGAGCTGGGAAAGCCAGGCTGATTTTCCTTGCTTTAATGTTAAAATCTCTGGCTTTGCTGCCCAAGACTAGCTCGACACCAGTCTCTTCCTCCACCCCCTTGGTCTCCTCGCCGTGTGGACAGAGGTGGGGGGAGGCTGGGATGAGCAGTGCAACCACATACCAAAACAGTGTTGGTGAAAGGGGCCGCATGGACAAGGAGCCAGAATGCATCACTGAGTGGGGTGTCAATGGGCTGGCATAAAGCAGGAGGGAACCTTGTGTCTTCTCTTCTCTTCCTTCTTCCTTCCCAATCTGAGGGACCTGTTCTCCTCTGTCCCTCCATAGTGATTCCACCTATGTGCAGAATGAAGGGAAAGGCTGTTCTTTCACCCAAACAAGCAGGAGCTCACGTTGTGTCCCCCCTCAGGTGAGGATAGCAAAGCAGCTGACCCTGGATGGCACCATCAAGCCAGTGAGTGTTGCCATTCTGAGCCCGTACAACGCCCAGGTGTCGGAGATCAACAAGCGTCTCACCCAGGAGGGTGTCCGCGGGATGACAGTTTGCACCATCATGAAAAGCCAAGGTAAGGTCGTAGGGAACGGCAGAGTTCTCTATTTCAGCTTCCAGCTGGTGTGAAGTAAGGTCATTACCCTTCTGCACCCTCCTGTGGGGTCAAGCACCTTGTCACACTGAATCACCAAATCTCATGGGTCAGGGCTTGCTTCAGCCACCAGGAGAGACCCCACGGAGCTGGCTTTCTGGGTGATTCTTGGTCGCAATCAGCAGTGAAGGGAGCCCTTGAAATACCTATTTAGAGAAATCCCCAAAATCTTTGTGTGTCAGAAAAAACCAGCCACATGGATGGAGCGCAATTGTTGAACATAAGTGAAGAAGTTAAATGTGAATGACGCTTGGAGGGGAGGTCGGGGTTCCTGAAGTGAGCGTTCTTCATAGAGCCAGGGTTTGCAGTAAGACAGCTGCTCTCGTAAAAATGACGATGGGATACAGTAAGGGCTCCAAATGCTGTAGGAACACAGCTGTAAGCTGCGATATTCTAGACTTTTGCTGTAGAGGAATGGATGTTATTCCAGTAGGGAAGCATAACTAAACACTTTCTGGCTAAATGCCTTTAACTTCTCCATCAATAAAACTGGTGCAATTCCTTCTCTCTAGGGAGTGAATGGAGGTACGTGATCCTGTCCACTGTACGCTCCTGCTCACGATCGGATATTGATAGGAAACCCACCAAAAGCTGGCAGAAGAAGTATCTGGGATTTGTTATTGACCCAAACCAGGTCAATGTAGCCATCACTCGGGCTCAAGAGGGGCTCTGCATTATAGGTGAGTCTCCTGGGAAGGTGCATGAAGCAGGGTGGGAGAAGGAAGTGGGGATCTGAACTTAGAACCAAAAGAAGATGGTCTGTCTTCGTTTTTCTATCCGTTACAATGTCAATGATTTTGAAGTTCGAGTGGCTGGGAACCAACCCATGTATTGGAACTACCCATCAGAGTGGAGAGCAGTGATCATATGCATCTCTCGCATGTTGTTAACATACATTCAGAGTGTATTGCCTTGTTTCTCTGTTTTTGATCGTATTCTTTCTTTGCTTGCATGCTGGATCTCTAGTCCAGCAGTGTAGTAAGATGAGGCCCTGAAACATAAACTCTTGTGTCAGAGGCCCAGTCTGAGGCCTGAAGCCTGAACCAAAGTACTTCCAGGCATTGCTAAGCAAAAGCTGGGCTGTGAGCCAGAGGCAGGCCCCACTCACAGAAGTTGGCGAGAAGAGGGCTGCTAGAAGCAGGCGCATCTTAAAGGCAGGGTCAAAAGGCCAGCATGATGGATAGATCTGTTTGAAACAACATGATCAAAGGAGGAGACAGCCCCTAATGAACCAAGGGGCTGTACTTCAATACATCAGTAGGGATGAGTAACCTGTCCTGTAACTGTATAAAAGTAGGTCCCAGAGTGCGCATCTTTGTCCAGCCTAGAGGTCAGTGGAGTGTCCCACCACTGACTGAGCTGCGTCCATTGCCAGGGGGCACATATTCATAGTATGTCCTGTAAAGTCTGTAGGAAACTCTTACCGTGCTTCGTTTGACAATAAACCTGGCCCAGGTTCCTTCGTACCTTATTAGAGCCTGTGGTCTTTGGGGGTCTCTCAGGGTTTGCTGTGTCAGCTCTCTGCGCAGAGCCAGGGCAGCGCACAGAGGGAACACGCATGCAGCCAACTGTTACCATTGTGCAAGAGCAGAGTACCACACCGGTAGCTACTGACTACAAGCAGAATTTGACCGGTTGGTATTTCTCTGTTGGTCACATGGACAGGATATGTTTATAGTGATGTGGCAATGGGTGGGCCCTGGCTGGGGACTTTGGAGCTGAAGGAAATGTCCCCCCAAGTTATCCAGCAGTTTGGCTTTTTTCTCTAGGCCCAAAGGTTACAGACAGGTCTGCCAAGTGTTCTGTGGAAACAGATTAGCCTTTTCTGCTCAGTTGTTTTTCCCTTCTACCAACAGGAAACCGTTATCTCCTGGAATCCAACCCTTTGTGGAGAAGACTGCTAGAGCATTACAAACAGATGGGATGCAGCACTTTGGCTCACGACATTCGAGTCAGGAAGAAGTCAGCCCTTCGCTGATGTGAATGGATCACAACTGGATAAACCAGTCCCTGCCTGAAATGTTTGATGGGCCCATTGGGGAACAATGCTGTGTTCAAGCCTCTTTTCCACCCGTCAGGCATTAACCAGTGAACAAAAGGCACCAGGGATTGGCAAGCTGCACTTTCCTTGCATGTTGACCATTCACCTTAAGCTTTTTTTAATGAAAAGGCAACCTTGGATCAAGACTTTCAGCATTTGCAAACCAAAAGGCTTTGGAAGTTTGCAGGGGGAGATTGTGCTATTTTGTGGAAGCCAAGAGAGCCTCAGGGGAATTCCCAACCTGCCTTTTTGTGACAGCAGCTATTCTTTGGGGACCAAATAGATATTTCCACTTCATCAGGAGCCGAAGGATGGTGTGTGACAGACCTCCAGCTGAGCTGTGATGTGTCATACTAGGATCAAGGCTGCTGACTGCTCCCACTAATTCTGAAACCCAAGGCCAGGAATCTGCTACAGCTATCTCATTTCTCAAAGCAGAAAGAACAATCTGTGTTTTACTTTAAATGAAGGAAGAAACAGGGAGAAAACCAGCAAAACCAAACCCAGAACATGAAATATTCTTGGCCTTTAAGAATTGGTAAATATCAATTAGCCAAGGCCAAGTATTTTTATAAATAGACATATCGACTCTTAGTGCAAAGGAGATTCTGATGACCAGTATAAAGCAAATGAAGACCATGCAGAACAACCTCTACCAGCAGATTTTGACATTGTAAAGATATTTTTAAGCTGCCCACCTAGTTTTACTTGAAAATGTTTCCTCGTGTAAAGAATGTTTCCTCATTTTGTTTTGTTTTAAAGCTGCTTCTAACTTATTGACTTTTAACTCAGTGAACTTTGCTTTGCAATCAAAGGCCCATACTTTTGGCCATGTGATATGTATGTGTATATATTTTTAAAATAGCCAAATTCCTGTGAACTGGGAGATGTAAATCAGTAGAGAACAGGAGGCTGATGGGAACAGGAATTATTTTTCCCTTTAATTCAGTTCTGGTCATGCCTGTGTAGTAGTGAAATGGTGCTCAGCACTGAGCCTTGTTAAGCTGGAGCTGCTTATGTAGGCGTGGTATTTCTGGGGGATAGCGCCTTTATCTCATTAGTTCAGTTCTGACTATATGTGTGCCTGCCTCAGCGCTCCCTGAGACCAAACACATGGACACCTGTGAATCTATGTCCGTGTAAGACTGATCCAAGCTGCCATTGCAACATTTTTTTTAAATCAAATGAAAACAAGGTGGGCCAAGTGTCGTCCCTGTACTGACCTTTGTGACTTCAACAAGGGTTGTAGCAGGGATGAATGAGTGTTGTGTTTTGCAGGGCTTCTTCCCCAATGGGAAGGAATGTGCAATAAGAAAACCTGAACAGCCAGCATGTAATGTCATGCTCCATTTCTGTGATCCTTCCTGTTAGGTTTGAGTCATGTGCAGCCATGGAAAGGACAGAAACTGTGGAGAAAGGTTCTTATTCCTCTACTTCTTGGTTTGAAACTGCTTGCTTGCTCTCCTGCCATGTAATAGACCTGGTTTCTGGTGAAAGAGAACACACACATCTGCTCTTCTAGTACTGCAGCATATGGGTCCAAGGCCCATGTCTGAGGAAAGACTGTAGAAGGCCTCCTCATTATTTCTAAGGGGCACTGAGTAAAGGCTGGTCATAGACTCTGAGGCCGGAAGGGATCACCACCTCATCCAGACTGACCTCTTGTGTATCACAGGTCACTGCACACTAAACCCAACCACCAAAGTTTTACAGCCTCAAGAGACCAAATTTCTATGTGCCACAGGCAGAGAACGGGTGAGTTCTCAGGCCTGACAGTTGTCCCACTTTGAAGCCTCTTATCTCAAGGATTCTAAATGGGCCTTGTTTTTGCAAACTAATTGTTTTTATGACTCCAGAATAAAGTCTAAACAAGGGTCGCTTTGTGGACTAGTGAAACGGATGGTGACAGACAGTATTGGAATCCTTAAATTAAACACTTCAGTATAGCGCACACACCCTAGCAGAGAGAACATTGTATAGTTCACACACTCATCATGGTCCCGTTAAACCCAGTGGGCCTTATTCTCCTCCCTTTGGTGTAAATCCAGCGTTTCTCCATGGAAAGAAGCAGGTTACACCAGAGTACAACTGGTATAAGTGAGAGGAGAACCAGACACACTGTAGGGGCTTAGTTTGATACTGCTGAGCATTATTTAGCTGTGTTACCTTGGCGTGTACCATTTTCCACTTGTTTGTATTTAAAAAAACAAAAAACACCCCCCTCTCCACCAAACTACTGCCTTGTGAGGCAAAGTCTGGAGTGAAGTGCTTTGTCCAGTCCTTGTTATCTTACAAGGCAACAGAGCAGCATCTTCTCCAGAAACTTATTCTGAAAGAGATCGGTCCCATAACCTGTGTTTGAAAATGCTGCCCTGTGGCCTACCAACTACAGTGAGATCGCAGCTCAGACTGCTGGGTTGCACTGATGTTGTAAATAGGTAGTTGCATAATTGATCATGTAGCCTCAGTAGCCAGGGGTTAATAGGAAGGGCAATTAATGGAACGTTTTGTAAAGACTATTACTGATAACTGAATACTGCGTTATGGATATTGTGCTTCTGGATATACGGAATCAGATAAGTTAATATGGAAAAGACTCATTAAATGTAGTCCAGCTTCTGATGCGTAGAGAGATTTGAATCAGTTATTTATGATGGAAGGATTTTTACATAAAACTATTGACATAAAGACAAACCTTTTTTTATTATTGGGGGGAAGAAAAAAGCCCCCACTATAATTCCCTGGCATGCGTCTGGCATGATGGTGTGCAGTTTGTCAGCCACATCACAAGCACCACATCTTGGAGTTTGAGTAAAAACAAGGCTTGTGAATGGTTAAGTAGGAGATCAGGATGGTTTCCTAGGGAGATGCTATGAGTGGGGAATAGTCTTTCATCGTACGCATCAGGAGTTGAACTCCAGCTGGTGCTGACCATAGGTGCATGCCCAAAGAACAGCACAATGGCTGCAGTTTGGGTGAAAAGGTGTCCATCCCAGTCCTGAAACCCCTGAAAAGTCATGAACAGCCCACTATGCCGTGCGTCTGACAGGAGTCGTGGCGGGGTGGGTATGGGCTGTAGCTAAGAGGTTGGAGTACAATCTAAGCACAGCACCCTCACCACCCAGGGCCGGTGCAAGGATGCTTCGTGCCCTAGGTAAAACTTCCACCTTGCACCCACCCCTGTCCCCGTGCTCCTCCCCTCTGCCCTGAGGCGCCCCCCTGCGGCAGCTCCCCACCCTCTGCCCTGAGGCAGCCCCCCCACCCCAGCTCACCCCTGCTCCACCGCCAGCCCGAGCACGCCATCGCTGCTTCACTTCTCCCTCCTCCCAGGCTTGCAGCGCCAATCAGCTTAGGCACCGCAAGCCTGGGAGGCAGGAGAAGTGAAGCAGCTATAAAGTGCTCGGGGAGGAGGCGGGGCAGGGATAAGCTGGGGCGGGGAGTTCCCCTACGTGCTGCCACCCCTCCTTGCTGCAGGCAAGATTCGGCCACCGTGGTTGCTGCTGAGGAAAATGCTGCCCCTCAAATCTTAGGGTCGCCTAAATGGTTGCACTGGCCCTGTCACCACCCCTACTCCATACAGCCTGTTCTTTCTGCAGGATTGGGGTAAGGGGCTGTCTTTGAGTTCTCAGCCAGAAAACAAGCACCTGTTAAAATTGCCTTTGTGGTACATGTCCATTCATACTGGAGGGTAGCGTTGCTTTCCCCGGCACTGCCTAGACTTTGACCCTATGTGAGTTCAGGAAGCAGGAGGGATAACTCAGTGGTTTGAGCATTGGCCTGCTAAACCCAGGGTTGTGAGTTCAATCCTTGAGGGGGCCAGCTGGGGATTGGTCCTGCTTTTGAGTAGGGGGTTGGACTAGATGATCTCCTGAGGTCCCTTCCAACCCTAATAATCTATTCTATGTAGAGTAAACAATGTCTCAGGCTTCAAGATGACAGATCATTGTAATTTTAGCAATCTCCTGTGGGTCTGCTCCAGCTCACAGTAAAACCAATAGAAAAATTCTCCTTGGCTTCAGTAGGAATAGACTGTGGTGCTGTTCCTGAGGAGCCGTTCAGCTGTGTAGAATCTGATCCACTGCAATAGATCAGTTTTTAAATGGAAATAAAATGTTACATGTTGTGAAATGCAAATTAAGGAACCTTAAACGTGACAGGTTTTTTTTTTATCTTGTGTGTGTCTGTAACGTGTGACTTGTAACAGATTTGGAACAACATTTTGGATAAAAATATTTTTATCTGCCCCTAATGTTTTTAAATGAGAACATCAACATTCCTATTTCATATTTAAGCCATAATTGTAAAGATGATTGAATTTATTAAATGAAAAATGTTTATTTATGGAGACAAGGTCTCTCTCTGTATGTGTCCATGCGTGAATAGACTCTGTGCTGTATTTAATTGAAAGGACTCTACAGAACTGAATCTGGACAGAAACATGGGAAAAGAGGAAGTTAGCATTAACCCCAATATTCAACAGAAGAAACTGTTTTACAGAGGTTGATCCCTGGAGATTTTGCCCTCTCCTGTTTTAAGTCAAAAGATCTTTTCCTGCACTGTAGAGCATTACCATGGGATGGGAAATGAGAGGGCAACTACATGGCAGAGGCTGGTGGAAGGAACCTGGGCATGGAGACTGGGCAGTGGTAAGCGACCAGGGGGATTGTGATTCAGGTGTGTATGTGCGCGTAAAAAGAGCACTGTTACTGTGACAAGGGGCAATGAGGAAAGGACACAAGGAGTCGGGGGGGGAAGGGCAATGAAAAGTGAGGACATTGTGTGGGAAGAAGGCACTGGGTCAGCTATTTTATTTGTAGGTAGGCACCAGACAGTGGAGAAACTTTCCCTAAATTGTTTTGTGTCACACACAATGTGGTCATCTTTTACCCACTGCTATAGTCTGCTTAGCCTACTCACTACAAGGGGTAGCTGGCCTTCGTCGGCAACGGATGGCACAAAGGGTAGGTGGAGGCACAAGGTGGTGGTGACTGTTAAACTGTGTTGTTTTCAGACCATAAAGATGTATATGAGGCACTTTGTGAAATTACAATTTAAGACAGAACAAGCTCAATTTTTATGCAAAAACCTTTAAAAATACATTTTAAATTTTACTTATTCAACTTCTTTGAATTGATAAAATTAGAAAATTCTCATCTGCTGCTTCATCCATCAGGGTTCGCACATGGTGCTCTCCATGTCTTCATCAGGGTAAGGTTTTGTCTTCAATGTGATGGTATCACGCCACTGTTCATAGACGAGTGTGTAAGCCTCTGCCCTTTTAATTGTGAATCTATAGGATCTGTCAGACAGCAGGTTCCGGATTTCACACATGTTGGACGTGACTGGCATAATTCCACACTGGATCCTCTCTTGCTGGGCTCGGGGCTCCAATAGCTTAAACCTGAGTTCATACTGTTCAGGCTGTGACTGTTGACTTGTGATAAACCACTTGAGGCTCACCCAGTCCTCATGTGCCACTGATTCCTTTCGATCAAACATCACTGGCATCTTGGTACTCAGAACAAGCCTAATATGTGGGATTTTGGTAGCCCCAACATCCGACACCAGACGATGCTTGACATACAGCCTTCCAGGCACTAGCATGGCAAGGAAATTATCCATCAGCTCAGACAAATTTGACAGCTTTTGCTTGACTAAGTCCCACCTGGCGAGGAATGTTATCATGTCATAGGTCTCCAGGAAGTGGACCAGCTCCTCCCGCCCCTGTTCCAATTGTTCTAACAGGTCAGTTAAGAGCAACAACTGGATTTTGGTTTGGACTGTTCCCACCTTCTTCATCCTCTGGAATCTCCAGGGGTCAATCAGCTGGAACATTGTGGTGGGCAGCATGAGGTGGTTCTGGTCTCCCAGTGCCAAATGCTTGGGCAGAATTTCAATGTAATAAGAGCACTTTTTCAGAAGCTCAATTCGCTTATGGTGGCGTTTCAGCAGGTGGAGACTCAAGTCAGAGTGCAGGAACTCCAGCACAATGTTTTTCCTCTCCATGTACATCTTCCAGGTTTCATTCTCCTGATCCTCCTCTTCGCTGTACAAAATACTCTGCAGATGGTTTTCTATCTCATTCAAATACACATCCATGGTTCCAAAACTCATAGTTTCTGTGCAGGAAAGTAACAATAACATCATTTAAGAACCAAAGGAAAAGCAGTCAGTATGGAGCATACCATGATGGTGACTGCTTTTTCCTTATACTTTAACATTAATTATAAATTATCTTGGAAATTAGAGATGGGATAAGAACTGTTAGACTCAATTAGGCTCCCTGCCAATGCAAGAATGTTTTTCTAACATTATGATTTTGAGTGCTTTGTCTAGTCTAGTCCTAAATATCCCAATCAACTGGGCTCTGCTATTTCCCTTGAGGGACTATATCTTCATTTAATGGATAAGAACACAAAAATGGCCATACTGGGTCAGACCAATGGTCCATTTAGCCCAATATCCTGTCTACCGACAGTGGCCAATGCCAGATGCATCAGAGAGAATGAACAGGACAATTGGCGAGTGATCCGTCCCCTGTCGTCCACACTTAGTTTCTAGCAATCAGGGTCTAGGGCCTCTCTCAGAGCATGGTGTTGCATCCCTGACCATCTTGGCTAATAGCCATTGATGGACCTATCCTCCATGAACTCATCTAATTTGTTTTGTTTGTTTGTTTTGTTTTTTAACCCCACCATAGCTTTGGCCTTCACAACATCCTCTGGCAAAGAGTTCTATAGATTGACTGTATGTTGTGTGAAGAAATACTTCCTTTTGTTTGTTTTAAATCTGCTGCCTGTTAATGTCATTAGGTGACCCTTGGTTCTTGTGTTATGTGAAGGGGTAAATAACTGATCCTGATACTCTCACATTTTGTCCTTATCTCATTCGTTCTATTGAGACCACTTTATACCACCTTAAGTTATCTCTTTCTCCATTCTTGCTGGTCATTCGCATCTCTCATATCTGCAGATGTCTGCATCCCTCCCTTAGTTTGCTTAGCCAAGCTATACACATATTCAGGTCTTAGGCTTTCCTTTAGGATATTGGCTTCAAATCAGCTTGGCTACTATCTTTAAAAGACCTCCAATCTATCAACATCTTTCTGGGAGTGCAGTGGCCTGAACTGAATGTGATGGTCACAGTGCTACCTCACCAGAGTTGTAAGGAGAGGAACTATCACATGTCCTTTCTGTTTGACAGTGCAACCCATTGCTGAATGTCAATGTTTGGAATGACCAATCCTTCTCCCCACCTTTTGTTTAGTTTACATTATAATGGTTCAAAATGAATTATATTAATTTGCCTGTGGATGTAACGTGTAATTCTATATGCGTTTCACTGTAACATGACACACAACACATGAAAAACAACCGTGAACGAAGTAATGGTTAATCAGTCAGAAAAGGGACAATGGAAATGGCCCTTTATAACTCCACATCTGTTCTGTCTCCTTCGTTGTATCTATTTCCTACAATGACCAAGGCAAGGGTCCTATTTGATGCCACTGCTGAGCCAATGTAGCCATGGAAGACCTACCTGTATTATCTTTTAGTTGAGGTATCTATGGCTTAGGTATCAAAAACAGAATTGTCAGCTAAATTCCGGTTCTTGAATCTTCACTGACAGTGATAATGACTGAACCAGAATCCAGCTTGTTTTGGATGCCAGTTTGAAGCTCATATTTAGGCTTGAAAACTGAACACAGTTGATATGGAAGACACAGAAAATGTGCAATGTCGAGCTGTTGCTTTGCTAGCCCTAGCTAGGCTTCAGTGCCACGAAGAGGGTGCTAGTTCCACCCGGAGAATAGTTCTCAAGTAGCTATCTGACATCCATGGCATTAGCGGCTTTTTTTTTTTTTTTTTGGAGAATTGTTTTTTATAAAGTGGTTACAGTGCATGATTCTGAAATTTTACTCTTCCTCTTCACATGTTTTCTGACAAGACCGTGTTACCTGGTGCGTAGAACGGCACCAATCTGTGCCCAATGATTACCATTTATATAATGACGTTGGTAATACTTAACTTCATGGGGCATTATATCATGAGGTATAATTCAATTTGTGATGTGCTTTCAGTCTTTGGATTATAGAAGTGCAAAAGTGTCACTTATTTCTCATGGTGAGCGAGGGAATATCTTCTATTGGACCAGCTTCTACTGGTGAGAGACAAGCTTTTGAACTTTTAGCATGTACCTGTCCCAGACCTGAAGAAGAATTTGGTGTAGATGGAAAGCTTCTCTCTCTCACCTACAGAAATTGGTCCAATAAAAGATATTCCCTCATCCACCTTATCTCTCTCGTATCCTGGGACCAACACTCCATGCACTTATTTTAATGATAATCCCTTCATTCCCAGGGATACTTTTTCAAGGATGTCCTGAATTTTGTAAATGTTTATTCTTTCCACCAGAACAATGCAGGAAAACAAGATAAAGCCAAAAATTTGACAGAGATCAGTCCCAGGGTACCACAGTATAAAATGTAATATAGAGCTAGCAGTTTATTGGGTTATATGGCCCCAAACTTTAGATGATGTAAAAATGAGCTCTTACAAAGCTAAATCAAACAGAAATGTTTCTATAATTATTTCTGCATTCCATTGGACAGAGATGCTTTTATAACACCTGCGTGGCTTTATGGAGGAGTGAGGATTTAGCTCAGGGGTAGGTAACCTATGGCATGTGTGCCAAAGGTGGCATGCAAGCTGATTTTCAGTGACACTCTCACTGCCTAGGTCCTGGCCACCGGTCCAGAGGGCTCTCATTTTAATTTAATTTTAAATGAGTCTTCTTAAACATTTTAAAAACCTTATTTACTTTATATACAACAATAGTTTAGTTATATATTATAGACTTGTAGAGAGAGACCTTCTAAAAACATTAAAATGTATTACTGGCACGTGAAACCTTAAATTAGAGTGAATAAATGAAGACTCAGCAAAGCACTTCTGAAAGGTTGCCGACCCCTGAGCTAGCTGCATGCAACAATTGCAGGAAGTAGGGCCTGACAAAAATGAAAGCAGGGAAGATGCTGAAAGTGAAACTGACTATAACTGACCTTATGCTTTGCAGTTTGGTCAGAGAAAGACAAAAGAGGTAGGGGGATGAGGGAGAAGTGAATTTAGATTTTAACAATGTCTTCAGCTTTAGTAACTGAGGCTGATGTAAATTGTTGGGAGGGAGGTGCCTAATTCCCTGCGGAACCTTGGACAATCCCAGCCAGCAGGCCTAAGCTAGGGACAGCCTGGTGCTGCCAGTATGATACACAGGGTCTGGTGGTGCTGAACTGTGGCTGCTTTTGTGTTTTTTGTTGTACCCTAGAAAGAGGTAATTGTTCCTCCTCCTTATGGGCATGACAGCGCAGGGCCCAGTCCGACCCTGATGCAACACCCTGACTCGGGGGGCAGCTGATGCTCCAGCCGAGGGGCAGGTGGGGCGCTGGAAGGGAGCAGCTTGGGTGCTTTGCTAATGGCAGTGAGGGGATCCGGGGCTTGCCCCACACCAGCTGGGGAGTGCCAGGCCTCCTTGGCTTTCACCCTTTGTGCCCAGAGCAGGGAGGCACAGAGAAGGGACCCCCCACTGCCTTGGGGGGCTCCCCATAGCCTCTGTGCTGGCTCCTGGGAGGAGGTGTCCACCCCCTCCTCTCTGCCCGCCATCCACCCCTGGGAGTCCTTCCCTCTCCAGGCCCCTCTGCTGGGAATTCCCCCCTTTCTGCTCCCTCCCCTGGGAATTCCCCCCTTTCTGCACCCTCCCTCCCTTTGGGGTCCCCTCTCCATGCCCCTCTTCTGGGTTCCCCCTTCCTGCCCCTCCCCTGGGAATTCCCCCCTTTCTGCACCCTCCCTCCCTTTGGGGACCCCCCTCCATGCCCCTCTCCTGGGCTCCCCCTTCCTGCCCCTCCCCTGGGAATTCCCCCCTTTGTGCACCCTCCCTCCCTTTGGGGACCCCCCTCCATGCCCCTCTCCTGGGCTCCCCCTTCCTGCCCCTCCCCTGGGAATTCCCCCCTTTGTGCACCCTCCCTCCCTTTGGGGACCCCCCTCCATGCCCCTCTCCTGGGCTCCCCCTTCCTGCCCCTCCCCTGGGAATTCCCCCCTTTGTGCACCCTCCCTCCCTCCCTTCAGGGATCCTCCTGCATGCTCCCCCCCCGGGACCCCCCCCTTCCTGCAGCCTCCCCCCTTTTCCTGCACCACCCTCTCAGGTGTCCCTCCTCCATGGCCCCCCAGCCCCCTTGCTGCCCCCGGGTCCCCTCCGGCTGGTTTCCCGCGGGGGGGTCCTGACCTGTGGCCGAGCCGGGCGGCGTGTCCCGGGGCAGCTCCCCGCCGCCCCCTCTGCTGGGCCGGGCTGCCCTGGCTCCGGCCAGCCCCAGGCAGCTGCCATGGGAACCCATTGTTCGTGCAGCCCCCCCCCCGCGGGTTCCGGGGCCCCCCCGCCTGCCCCCCGCGGGCAGGGCGCTGGGCTGAGGGGGGCTCGAGTGGGGGGGTAAATGGGTGAGGGGCGGGGAGAGGCAGAGGAGGGGGCTGGGGGGGCACAGGGAGGTCAGGGGGTGGGGGGCTGGGAGAGG
The DNA here is from genome assembly GCF_025201925.1 of Gopherus flavomarginatus. NCBI lineage: Eukaryota > Metazoa > Chordata > Testudines > Testudinidae > Gopherus > Gopherus flavomarginatus. The sequence goes on from NC_066627.1 coordinate 49,521,305, forward strand.
CACAAGTAGGGCTGGGGAGGTGGGAGAGGCAAGGGGAGGTCTGTGGGGTGAGGGGCTGGGAGAGGCGGAGAAGGGGGGGCTGAGCAGGGCTGTGGGGGGGGCAGGGAGAGGCAGAGGAGGGGGCTGGGAAGGTCTGTGAGGGGCTGGGAGAGGCAGAGAAGGGGGCTGGGGAGGTCTGTGAGGGGCTGGGAGAGGCAGAGAAGGGGGCTGGGGAGGTCTGTGAGGGGCTGGGAGAGGCAGAGAAGGGGGGGGCTGAGCAGGGCTGTGGGGGGGCAGGGAGAGGCAGAGGAGGGGGCTGGGAAGGTCTGTGAGGGGCTGGGAGAGGCAGAGAAGGGGGCTGGGGAGGTCTGTGAGGGGCTGGGAGAGGCAGAGAAGGGGGGGGCTGAGCAGGGCTGTGGGGGGGCAGGGAGAGGCAGAGGAGGGGGCTGGGAAGGTCTGTGAGGGGCTGGGAGAGGCAGAGAAGGGGGCTGGGGAGGTCTGTGAGGGGCTGGGAGAGGCAGAGAAGGGGGGGCTGAGCAGGGCTGTGGGGGGGGCAGGGAGAGGCAGAGGAGGGGGCTGGGAAGGTCTGTGAGGGGCTGGGAGAGGCAGAGAAGGGGGCTGGGGAGGTCTGTGAGGGGCTGGGAGAGGCAGAGAAGTGGGACTGAGCATGGCTGTGGGGGGGGCAGGGAGAGGCAGAGGAGGGGGCTGGGAAGGTCTGTGAGGGGCTGGGAGAGGCAGAGAAGGGGGCTGGGGAGGTCTGTGAGGGGCTGGGAGAGGCAGAGAAGGGGGGGCTGAGCAGGGCTGTGGGGGGGCAGGGAGAGGCAGAGGAGGGGGCTGGGAAGGTCTGTGAGGGGCTGGGAGAGGCAGAGAAGGGGGCTGGGGAGGTCTGTGAGGGGCTGGGAGAGGCAGAGAAGTGGGACTGAGCATGGCTGTGGGGGGGGCAGGGAGAGGCAGAGGAGGGGGCTGGGGAGGTCTGTGAGGGGCTGGGAGAGGCAGAGAAGGGGGGGCTGAGCAGGGCTGTGGGGGGGGGCAGGGAGAGGCAGAGGAGGGGGCTGGGGAGGTTGGAGAGGCACAGGTGGGGGTCTGGATGAGTGGGGAACGAGGGGTGGGTGAGTGAGTGAGTGTGGGGCAGCTGGGTTGGTTCTGCTGTGCTGGGCAGGATGGGAGGGTCTGAGCTGGGACAATGAAATCATAGGATCCAAAACCAGGCAGGAAGGACCCCCTGCCGCCAAAGTGCCAGCAAAGACCCGGAGCGGAAGACGCTCAGGGGGCCCAGGCCCTGCGAGAGTTTTTTGGGATCCCCGGAGCGAGTGAAGGACCGCGCTCCAGGGGCCCTGAAAAACTCTGTGGGGGCCCCTGTGGGGCCTGGGGCAAATTGCCCCACTTTCCCCTCCCCCGGGTGGCCCTGGGCCCATACCCCATCCTGGGCTTGCATTACTATTATAGATTTGATTCCTACCTCCTTCCGCGTGGGGTTTGGGCACTGAGAACTATGCTTAGGACCTAATAAATACATTTTGCTGCACAAAACAAACTGGTGCAGATATGTGGCCCTGAGCCCATTTTCAATTAATTTTCTTTAAGGAGTTTACAAAACTTCCTGCCTTAGGGCCAGATCTCAGATACTGTGTAGTACCTGATTCCTGGAGCTGGCTGATTGGTGTATTCATGGCGGAAGGGGTGTGAGTAAGGGGATCCTAGTGTGGCTCTTAACATTTAAGTTCTATGTACGAAGACTGGAAGAATATAGAGAAGTGGACAGAGAACTATCCCAAAAGTGGAATCAAAGGACCTGCTAGGCAGCCGGAAGGGACAAGCTGCAAAGGCCTTCTGCTGAGACTGCTCTGCATCCACTCCTGGGAGTGTCACCGGCTGGAACAGACAGGAGAATCCCGGTCAACCTCAAGTGCACTCATAGGCTAGAAGGTGAGTGTCCATGGGGTTTGATTTACAGGAATTAACCTTGTGGGAAAAACAAGCTTTTAGTGAGTCCTTAGGAGAGGGATTCTGCTCTACTCCCCCTCGGACCCCATTGCTAGGTCAGAACTTAAGGATGAAAGATAATTTTCTGTATCCTTTCTCCACAAGAGGGCAGCAAAATTGTTTTCCCCCCTCTGTCAGTGGAGAAAACTGAAAGATTTATGCTGTTTTAAACTTTGCCTCCTTGCAGTAGGAGCGTGCTATTGAATAGTGACTAGGCAGGGGAAGAAATACGGGTGAGATGTTTTTGGCTGCCCAACATGAAGCATCCAAGTCACCTACCCGAAACAACCCCCTCCACACTCTTTCCCAGAGTAGAAGAGGGAAAACTAGATGGGTTTGAGAGGGTCCAGTGCAGAGAGAGAACTGAGCTGCTCATTTTCCCCTCTATGAGCATCTCCTTCATATGCCACCCACTGTAAAGCCATCACTCTATAGCCTTTAGACCCTCCTCCCTCACCTGTCACCCACTGCACACATGCCGCTCACTTCCCCCTCTCCACATTTTTCTCTGCTGCCACCCACCCTGCACAGCACTCGGTTTAAACCTTCTGTACCCATGACCTTCACCTGCCACCCACTACATCTTCTCTTCTTGCACACAATTTATGATAGCTTATTATACCTTGATCCAGGCTCCTTCCTCCTCTCGATGCACAGTGACTCCCTTTGTGAACATGCTACTTAGCACTGCTCTGGCACTGTACCTCTACAGAATGCTGTCAAACGTCAGCCAAGCCTTACAGCGCCCAGTGAAACAGGCAGCTCGGTTTTACAGAGGAGGAACCCAAGGCACAGCAGTTAATGGTCTGCTTTTCAGAGGTGCAGAGTACCTGCAGCTCTCACTGAAGTCAATGGGAACCTCACTGATCAGTGCCTAGGAATGCTGGCCCATAATTGCTCGCCCTAGGTTTGACAAAGGGGGAGTTTTCTGTATATGTTTATGAACTCTGCTTGCCTCAATTTCCCTCTGTACTTTGCATTGCTACGCAGTGGGTGCAAAAGGGTTAACAGGGCTCCTGGAACAGCTCAGGACATAGTGTGGGTGTCAGCTTGCTGGCTGGGTTGCAATGAATAGGTCTTTAAGGAACAGATTACCAAGGGTTCAGAGGGAGAATGCAATCTCCAGTGACTGAACAATCAGCACTCAACAGTGGGAAACTCAGTGTGCCTGCCTGGAGACACAGAACTGGGAAGTGACCAGCTGGGGACAATGGGTGGGCTTCTGGCAGAAGCTGGCTGCTTGCAGCAGGATCTGACCAATGCATCCGGGAGAGATAGAACCTGAAATGGAATCCATTGCAGCTTGGCTAGTTGATTGCTCTGGCTTGGCCAGACAGCCTGTGTTTTAATCTTCATATTTCCATGCTAACCTGAGCACTTCCAGTGCCGTGTTCCGGGTGCCTAATGCTACTCTGTTCTGAAAATGCTACTTGGTGTCACTGCAAATCCTTGCTGAGGGGCATTGGTCTCTGCAGAGGCACAAGTCTCAGTGTGGACTTGAAGGGCAGAGCTCATGGTGTGAAGCAGGGGTGCTTGAGTCCAGAGGCTACTTCTCGGAGGTGTTGAGGCCATGAGGCCTACCATGAAGGAAGGGTGAGTTCTTGGGGGGCTGGCTTGCTGAAGGGGTTCCTCTAAGACACAGTTTAAAAGCTGAGGCAAAGCACTGACCCTGTGATGGGCAGGGCCAAGATTAGAATTGAGAAATTCCTGGCTCCCAGCCCTGTGCTCCATCCGCTGGCAAGCACAAGCTCTCACTGTTGCATAGCAAAGTAACTGTAAAATGCACTTTGGTTTTGCAATGGATTCATCTGGCCTCCACAGTTTTTATGCAGTTTATGGTCACCTCATAACTTATATCCACCAGGAGCACTGTGCTAAATTTCTGCTGACAGCGAGACCAAAGGTTAGTTCTTCCCCAATGTCTATCTTCTCAGTCCTCTCCTAGTGGTAGAATATCTGGGCCCCTCCCCTGGGTTTTGATGTAGCTGCAGAATAAATGGTCACTGCTCTGAAGAGGTTCTAGGGCTAGTTGGGTACCAAAGAGCTCTTGACAAAATGCATCTGCTCACCCACTGGTATTTTTTAACTAGTGATATTTCCCATCATTGGTATGGTGACATAAAATCACCCAAAGTACCAATGTATGGGAGGGTAGGGATCAAACTTGGAGGTGATTTCTGTCAGCAAATGTGCAGTGCTTACAAATAGCTAGCTGAGCAATACGTGGAAAGCCAGTCTCAACAGCCTTTTAAAATCCTGCTTTATGTCCTAGACAAAGGTGTCGTGACAGGCACATCATCACAGTCTACCAGAAAAGCAGCAGCTGTCCCATGACTGCAGTGGATAATTGTATTCAGTGCTCATTGCACGATAACAAACCCTGTCAGCAATACACAAATAGTGTTTCATATCCCTGAAATCAGATCCCAGTCTGTTTCCTTCATCATTGTGTTTGACAATTTGACATGTGTGTCTCTGGATGATGTCCGAATATATCAGCATCTGAGTGTATTGTATATGCTGAGATCTCTTCCAGACGTGCTTTTTAAAGTGGTGATTTCCACAGCACCCTTGGTAGCCCTGTTACAACTCGTGTGTGGTGGTGATGTGACACATCATGATTGCATTGGAGGGTGTAGTGTTTGGTCCCAGGATCTTGTTTTGCTGTCGGGTCCATAGGCCAAGTTCAATCAGACAATCACCCTGGCAAATCTCAGGTCTCCTGTTTGTACCCTTATTGTTCACACTGATGCTTCCCATCTTGGGAGAGTAAGTGGGACTGAACAGCTCAGATCTCATCTGCCTCTCTTCATCTCTAGGGAGGGGAAGACTATGACTCTCAGAGGTCTTCCAGAGATCTGATTTTGAACTACTTCCCCAGAACTCTGGCTGGCTGCTGGAAGTGTTCCTAGGTGGCACTGCTCCTGCCACACTCCAGCTAACCACAGTACTTTGCATTTCTACAGTGCCTTTCATCCAGTTGTCTCAAACACTCATGAACTAAGCCTCACAGCACCCCTGGGAGGCAGCAAATCTTATCCCCATTTTACAGATAGGAAAACTGGGGCACTGAGCTGCTAAGTGACTTGCTCAAGGCCACACAGCAAGTCAGTGGCAGAGCTGGGAAGTCCTGACTCCCTCTCTCCTACTCCAAACCAATAGGCTATGCTGCCTGCATGCACACTGTCTCCATGTCACACAGTGCATGCTTCAAACAGGAAAGCAATTCCACACCACAGTAGTTTAGAACCCCACTCCCACAGGGCCAGGAGCTGGCCTCTGTGCTCCTCCCTGGAGTCTGTGGAGGGGAGAGTGATGTTTTCCTTTTGAATTAGATATGTGTGTTTTCCTTCTGAAGCTGTGACTCAGGCTGCTGAGAATGAGCTGGAGAACAATGGCTGGCTAACATTATCCTAGAGTGATGCATTTAGTGTATTGCCAGATCTTACGATTCAGTTTCCTGTACTTTTAAATGTGAGGTGTGTCTCTGCTTGAAGGCGATGCTGAGGAGGGTCTTTGCAGGGTCTGCCTGACTGTTTAGGTTCTTGGTATCTGAGAGCCCTCAAAAAAGAAAAGTCACTAAGGCCTGGAGCCAAAAGGCATGATGGTGCCTAACTTCCAATGCCTTTGTGGATCTGGGCCCAATTTCCTCCCTGCTTCCCCTGTGGCAGTCAGGCTGATTGTGATTCACTGTTATTTCTCTCTTCTCGCTGCTCTCATCTGGGCTGTGGGAACGCTAATGTCCTGAAGGCTGTGTGATTTGTGGTTGATCTAAGTCTCCAAGCCTTGACTCTGCAGCTGAGAAAGTCCTGCTGCCACTGTCATGAGCTTTGCCTTTGAGGGTAACAGCTCCACCATTCCTGAGGAACAGAGCTGTTAGGGGAGGAGAGATGCTTTCTTCATTACCGTGGGCCAGTTCCATGGGTGACCCTGAAGCTTAACTCCTAGGCCTGGAATTTGGCCTGGCATTCTGCAGAGAGTCAGTACGGTGTGCAAAGCAACGTGTGCTGTTTGCAGCTGATCACGCCGAGGAGGCGGATGCTGCTTTTCTGGACTTCGTTAAGCTTGGTTAATATTGGTGTGTCGTTCCTTAATGGAGTGAGCTGCAGTGATCCAATCTTGAGACTTGGAGCAATACAGACAGCTCTGTGCTTGGTGAAGTGGGGCACGTTCTCCTGACGAGTTGTAGATGAAAGCAAGTATTCTTTCTTTGACAGAGTTGACAGTCTGACAGTTGTGACTCTAAGTATGCTTGGGTTTTGCCATCCACCATAGGACTGGTGCTATTTCATGACGTTCCTAGGACAGAGGTAGTCAATTATTTCTTGGGCAAGGTCTAGTCAAGATCCGGATTCCAGAGAAAATAACAATAATGATAATAATAAGTAACTAAAAGATTTTGGAGTCCGTTCAAAAGCATCTGGCGGTTCAGATTTGGCCCCTGGTCTGCCTATTGACTCTCCCTCACCTTAGAGTTTTGTTAACTTCTTTAACAAATAAACACATCTCTTTTAAAGACCTTCCTCCCCAGAGTGACACTGGGACTGGGCATTAGTTGCCCCATCATGAGGCAAAACCTCTTTTCTAAGTGATGAGATTTGGATACTCTGTTACCTAAGGGATGTGACTGGCCAAACACTCACTGGTGCTTTATTACAGATAACAGACCCTCTGCTATCACTCCTAGAGAGCTGAGTGTAATGACTGGTCCTTTCATCAGCAAATCTACCATGTGTCCTGTCCTCTGAAGCAGCTTGCAGAATCTCTGTGCAGAAATCATTGGATCAGAGCTCAAAAATGATGCTGCATGTAAGACATGCTGGTGCATCTCTCCTGAAGTTTCTTAACTGAATGAGAGTTGTGCTCCATAATGCCAGGCCTGAGCCCCTGCAGAGGAAGAGTTTGAATAGCATAGGAATAAGAGAGCTGTCACTTTAAGAAATCAGCATAGTTTTCCAAGGCAGCATGAGTTTGCCATTTCTTTTCCCAGTCGTGGCAAGATTAACTAGGCAATTGTCAGATGCAGTCCTGCTGCAGATTTTGAGGAAATAAATATGGGTAAAAAGGAAAGCGGAGTGTCCTTTTTCATGGGCAATGGGTGCTGATGAGGAGGGCAGTGGATGTACCTGGTCTGTAACCGAAATAATGAAATTAATCAGGAAATGATACACTGATATTTTCATTTCATAGGCCCAGATGCTGTTGTTTGGTCCTTGTGCACTGCTGCTTGGAGTTGTCCTTTGCCCCCTGCCTGTATAGTCTAGGAGCTTTTTGCACATCAGTATAATTTATAAAAGGACTTCATTTGAAAAGGGTCAAGTGATGGAGCAGAGGTTTCATCTCTGGAGGCCAGTAACCGAATCTGGATTAGATCACAAGTGAAATAAGCGACATGAGCTCATTTGGGCTCCACAAGAGAAGGTCTGCCACGCTGTAATGCATTGAATTTGAGTCTTGGGGCCCGAGAGGCCAAGGAGTTGGAGAGCTGACTGTCATAACGGCTGGGGTCACCAGTTCTTCCTCAGACTGGGGACTTGGGCTTGGTCCCTCTGGAAGCGATGTAGGTGATGGGGTTGTTTCCGTTGCTGGTGCACCGCTCTCCGCTGGTGCACCTGAGGGTATTTCAGGCTCTGGCTGAGCCTTTTGGGTATGGCTGTCTGCTGCTTCTGCCAGTTCTGGCTCGCTGGCGCCCACTGGCGTTGAGTTTGAAGATGTGGTTGCAATTGCTGGTGCTGGTTGCTGTTCCCGTTCCGGGTCTGGGACTGGAGGTGCTGTGGCTGTTTCAGTGGTTGGCATGGAATCCGGGTCCACTACCTCTGTCTGGGTCTCTGGTAACACAGATGGGGCCCCTGTGGACGGCTCAGGAACAGGAATGGGTCTGGAAGCTTGCCTGGTTTGGCTACGTGTAACCATTCCCACTCTCTTGGCCCGCTTCACCTGGTTGGCCAAGTCTTCCCCAGTAGCATGGGGATGGGATAGTTGTCATAGACTGCAAAATTCCACATTCCTGACCAGCCTTTGTACTGGACAGGCAGTTTAGCTGTAGGCAAGTCTACAGCTTGTGACATGAAGGGGTAAATTGTCACTTGGGCCTTTGGGTTGATGAATTTGGGGTGTACGAAGGATTGGTGGATAGCTGACACTTGTGCCCCCGTGTCTCTCCACGCAGTAACCTTCTTTCCGCCCACTCTCAAATTTTCCCTTCGCTCCAAGGGTATTTGAGAGGCATGTGGGCCTGGGGATCTTTGGTGTGCTGGTGGTGTAATGAACTGCACTCGGTTGGCGGTGTTTGGGCAGTTGACCTTGATATGTCCCAGTTCATTACACTTGAAGCATCTTCCATCTGACTGGTCACTGGGTCGAGGTGGGTTACTGGAGACTGGTGAGGTGGAAGAATAGGGCGTTTGTGGCTTTACTTGGGTTGTATGTGGGGTCTTTGGCTGTCCTCGGTTGTAGGGTTTATGGTCGGTGTGCCCCCTGGGGTATTTGTTTTTCTTGACAGTAGCTTTTTTGCTTTTTGCCACTTCCATTTATTTGGCTTCAATCTTCCCCGCCTCGGTGAGATTTTTGGGTTTTCCATCTTGTATGTACCGTGTTATGTTCTTAGGAACACCATCCAAGAACTGCTCCATTTGTATGAGGAGGTGCAGTTCTTCCAAGGATTTAACATTGTGTTCTGATATTTAGGCCTTATAATTTTTTCCAACGTAGTAGGCGTGTTTGGGAAATGATACATTTGGTTTCCACTTTTGGGTTCTGAAACGCCGACGGGCATGATCCGGGGTTATCCCCATTCTGTATCTGGCCTTGGTTTGAAAAAGTTTATAGTCGTTCATTTGCTCCTTAGGCATTTCAGCTGCCACCTCTGCTAAAGGTCCACTGAGCTGTGGCCTCAATTCTACCATGTACTGGTCTTCAGGGATGCTGTACCCAAGACAGGCTCTTTCAAAATTTTCCAAGAAGGCCTCAGTGTCATCACCTGCCTTGTAGGTGGGAAATTTCTTGGGATGTGGAAGCATAATTGGCGAAGGGTTGTTAGGATTGGCTGGAGCCTGTTGCTTAGCCTTTTCTAATTTCATGGCCTGTCGGTGGGTCTCCCTCTGGAGTTCTATCTGTCTTCTGTAGGCTGCCTCTTCTTCTTCTTGTTTCCTGTGGTGGGCTGCATTTTTGGCGTCTTGTTCTCTTTTATGGGCTGCCTGTTTGATCTGTTCTTCTCTTTCTTTCAGCTCCACCTCTTTTTCTCTTTTTTCCAGTTGTCGCCTGTGTTCTGCTCCTTCGCTTTGTTCTTCAGCCTCCATTTTTGCCTTAGAAGTCATGGTTCCTGTTTTCTTGTGTTGGGGTGCCCTCTGGTGTTTGTTGTCTGAACTGCAGGCTCTGTTGTCTCCTAGGGTCTGCCTAGCAACAGTGCCTTTTTCCCTTTCTTCCTCTAGTTAATCTTTTAAATGTAAAGTAAACCAGAAAAACCACTTTATTTGCATGTGTATAGTGCTGGTATTTGACTCCTAATGGGAGTGCTATTGTGTGACAAAAGACCCATAATAGTTCCTTAATGGTTCCTTGCTTAATATGCAAGCCAGAAACTGCAAGAGAGAGCAGAGAAAAAAAAATTCTCTCTGATTCCTTTTGAAACCAAACTGTCTCTGCTTAAAAGCCCCTAGCAGAGAAAAGAAAAATATAATATTCCTACTGGCTTCTGGATTCTATCTATCTCACCACTGCACACCATGTCATAACATATTCCCAGATTTGGACCTTAGCATCCAAAATATGGGGGTTAGCATGAAAACCTCCAAGCTTAGTTACCAGCTTGGACCTGGTAAAGCTGCCACCACCCAAAAAATTAGAGTGTTTTGGGGCACTCTGGTCCCCCCCAAAACCCTTCCCTGGGGACCCCAAGACCCAAATTCCTTGAGTCTCACAACAAAGGGGAATCAACCATTTCCCTTCCCTTCTCCCTTCCAGGTGTTCCCTCCCTGGGTTCCTGGAGAGATACACAGAAGCAAGCTCCGTGAGTCTAAACAGAGGGACGCCACCCTCCCTGTTTCCAGTCCTGGAAACACAAGTACTTCCCTCTTCACCCAGAGGGTATGCAAAGTCAGGCTAGTAAATCTAACACACACAGATTTCCCCCTGACTTCTTCCTCCCACCAATTCCCTGGTGAGCTACAGACTCAATTCCCTGGAGTTCCCCACTAAAGAAAAACTCCAACAGGTCTTAAAAAGAAAAGCTTTATGTAAAAAGAAAGAAAAATACATAAAAATGGTCTCTCTGTATTAAGGTGACAAATACAGGGTCAATTGCTTAAAAGAAATATGAATAAACAGCCTTATTCAAAAGAACACAATTCAAAACACTCCAGCAACTACACACATGTAAATACAAAAGAAAAAAACAATAACCCCTATTGTTTTATGATCTTTGTACTCACAACTTGGAAACAGAAGATTAGAAAGCAGGAGATAGAAAAATCCTTCCCATAGCCGAGAGGAACAGACACAAGACAAGAACAAAGGACTCACACACAAACTTCCCTCCACTCAGATTTGAAAAAGTCTTGTTTCCTGATTGGTCCTCTGGTCACGTGTTTCAGGTTACTCCTTTCTAGGTGAAAGAGACATTAACCCTTAGCTATCTGTTTATGACACTGACATGTCCCTGTAGGTCAGGATTGAGTTGAGGAAGATGGGGGCATAAGACTAGAAAAGTAGAAATGTTGCAATCTAAACTAGGTGCATTGGCACAGCTCTTTAGGGACCTATGGTGAAATCCTGGCCCCACTGAGGTCAGTGGGAGTTTTCCCACTGACTTGGAGAGGCCTAGGATTTCACCCCAGTACTTTTTAACGGTAAGGGTGTTGTACGTCTGAATTGGGGCATTGCTAGAGCTGTGTGGAGAAACTTGCACAGATCCTGCTCCAGGGAGCGCTATCAGTTCCTCACTGCCATAAATACCACTATCTACCCCAAATGTAATCAGAAAAAGATGGGGTCCCCTTAAAAATTCCCCACCCCACCGAGAATCCCAAATAGCCTGTGGGCCTCCATCTTGACTTTAGGAATGTAAAAATATACTGGCTGATGATCTTAGTTTCTTGTCATCCTTACTATAACTCCACTGAGTTTGGTGGCATTACGCCAGGGATTGGTTTGCCCATGAGACTTTACAAGACTCTGTGAATCTCTATAAATTAATATGACTATAAATTAACATGAAGCAATCGAACTCCGTGTACTCCCTTTTCCCCCTCTCATCAGCCAGGATAGGCCTGTAGGAGTGCTGACAGCTGCTATCTGTGGCATTAGTCAGTTATTCTGTCCTGTCCCCATTCCCACACCATTCCAATTAAGAACTGGTTGGTTCTGTCTTCAAGATCAAAGTATAAGGAGCCAATTGATTTTCCTCCTCTCCTCATTAGTGCGGTCTGACAATAAATAAAACAAATATTTCCAATCTTGAGGAGTGAGCAAAATGCTCAGATACTGCCTGTCACTGTGGGCTGGGGAGCTGGGGTTCATCTTTGCGGAAAATCAATAGCTGGAACAGAGGAATCAGCAGTACCCAAATTAAAAGTCACTGGCAATTTCTGTCCTCGTATTTCATGTCTATTGCTTTAATGAAATAGTAATTTACTGATAAATAAACCATCAGAGGAGAAAGTGAAATACTTGGCTGTATTATTTTTGAGCACGTTGTTCTGCCCCTGCCCCCTTTAAAAAGTTGGGGCAGATGGAGTTGCTTCAGAAGCGGTAGAGGGTTTGGGGAGACTAGATTATGAGCTCTCTGGGCAGGGACTGTTTTGTGGTCTGTGTTTACACAAAGCCGTACAATGGGCCCAATCCCTGGGGGATTTGAGTTTTTAGGATGTTAGGATGCCTTGTTAATAACATTCCACTTCCCTGCCACCACCAATTCTGTGGTCACATCCATTCCTAGCAGTTGTGCAGTGGAACTCCACGACATTACCGTGATCCTCCAACTGGACACTGCTAGCCACCTGACTCCTCACACATGCTACTGACCCACATCAGGGGCGCGGGTGGGCGGGCCAGGGAGGGATTGATCTCCATGCCATATTGACTGGGACCTTGGAAGAATTTCCTCTGGAGCACCAAGAAGGGAAGGCACATCATGATCAACTGGCTACATCCAATATGATCAGTTCCCTGTCATCACAAGGGGTGGGCAATGGGGGCCTTGGTCCTCACAGTTTGTCTTTGATCCCATGTTTCAATGTTGCCTTGCACGTAGTCTCAAAGGTAAATAGTCCACTAGGGTCTGGGGGAAAAGGGTGGCCCTGGAAAGAAGCGGAGCGGGGAGTATCGTTTCCTTCCCCAGCCACTTGTTCAGAAATAATCTTCATTTGGTGAAGGAGCTGCTCATTTGGGATGAGATGTACAAGTCCCACATACTGGGCCAGGGCAGGCAGGGTCTGTCCCAAACACAGTGTCTCAGATCTACCCCACCCACAAGTTGTTACAAACCCAAGCCTGGTGGGAGGGCCCGGCAGCATTAGTCCGTAGAGAGAAGGGCAGAGAACAGAGAAGGAAGCAGGCTGGGCTCCTGCCAAGGGGAGACGAGTTTGGTAGGACAAGGGGCTTGCAGTGTTTCTCAAATGTGGCCACCAGGAGCTTTTCTTGTGGCCACAGCCTCCTTGCCTGGGTGGTGACTGGGGGGAGAAGGGGCAAAGCAGTGGCCCCTCCCCCAGGGCCACAAGCAGTGGTTGGGCCCTGCCCCCGAGACACAAAAGCTGGAGAAGCAGGCAGCCAATGAGTTCCCCACCTTCCCAGGGGCTGTGAGATTGGGCTTCAGCCCTGGGGTGTTGGGTGGCAGGCTCCAGCCACAGGGCTTTGTGCTCCATTCCCCAGCCACGCGGTGGCAGGCTCTGGCCCTGAGTGCAACATCCCCTGGCCCCCGCTGCCTCCCCCAATACTCCATCACCCCTGGCCCCCACTGCTTCCATAGCCACTTCCTCATTCAGGACTTAATTTGTCCCCAGGCTTGTCGGGGCTGAGCAAGTCTGCTGGGAAAGTGATATTTGTTTGGATGTTAATATCACGTTTCTCAGCAGACTTAATAGCTAGCAAGGCTTTAAAAAACAACCAAAAAACAACTGAAAAAGCAAAAGAAACAAGAAAAAAGACAACATGCAAAGCACCTGCTTTGTTCTGATCTGTTGTTTGGACATGGATATGTGCATATTTCTTTGTTTTTCCCAAAGCTGATTAAGTATTGTAGGAAAGATTGTCAGAGCAGCCACCAGCAAGAGTTGGTGGCCGCACTCTGGGGCAAACAACATTTTTGTCGTGAGTGCCCCTAGGGGAGCAGGTGTGATTGTCCAGGATGCCCTCAGAGAAGGGGATGCAGTGTCCATAGGCTTCTGCTTCCTCTGACAACAGGCTGCTCGACCAGTTGGTGATGGGAGAACCCAAGCAGCTTATCTGAGACAGAAAAAGAAGGCCCAGTGAGGGCTGCCCCCTGCCCATTCCAACCCAGGCCAAGGTGCTGTGATTGGGTTAAGTGAAAAGGGCCTTTTCTCGCCAGCGCCTGGTGGTGCGGGATGTTTCTGGCCCCCGTTGCAGCCAGTCACTGCTGGGATGACTCCCTCCGGAGAGCTGAGTGCAGCCCTGTGGGGCAGTGTGTTCTCTCTCTCCCCAGCCCCTCAGAAACTTCCCCCCTCGCTTCAGTGCCAGATTTCCCTGCTGTACATGGAGTGACACCGCTGGGCTTTGTTTCTGTGGCCCTGGTGTTGCAGGAGGTAGAAAGTCCCCACTCCCTGCAGGGGCAGGAGGCAGAGGAGACGGTGACACACTGAGATTGGAGCTGGGAACCTGCAGACTAATATCTCCAGACTAGATGCACCTTCTGGGATTGGAGCCTGTTTGCCTGAAATTTATAACATGCTCCACAGGCTGCTTCTCACTCTAATCCCTCACTTTAATATACAGCACCAATGTACTGTATAAATCCAGCCAAAGTCTTACAGCCCCAGAGAGGAGAACGGATGGGAGCAGACGCTGCACAGCACCTGTCCCGGAGAGAACGTCAGTGCAACAGTCACACAACAGTGCAGGGGGTGGGCTGCTGCTGTCTCAGGTCCTCGCTCCTGTCCTGGCTTGTTTACTCTCTTTAATTAAGGCTCAGGCTGTTTTGGGATCTAAATTACTTATCTGAGCACCTCACCATCACAACTGTGTCCATCTGCCCAGCTCCCCTGTGTGGCAGGGCAGGGCTATTATCAGCACAGATGGGAAACTGAGGCACAGAGACTGTCAGCAGGGACTATCCTGTACACTGCACCCTCCAAGGGTTGTTCAGCTTTGCCCTGCGCCCTGCATCGCTAGCCTCTCTCCTCTTGTTGTGCCCCTGGCCAGAGGGAAGATGACTGGTTGGCTCGTCCCTTGGAGTGAAGGGTTCTTGTCTCTCCAAGAACTTGTGCTAACCAGACCTCCTGGGACTGGATGGCCAGGTGGGCTCTACCAAGGCAGCCTAGCTGGGAGGGTGTTTGTTGGAGACAGGATTTTGATGGATCTAGGTCTGGAACATCACAGGAGCTTCTTGGATCCCAGCCTGGGAGAAGGAGCCCAGTGGCTTCACTGGCTTGGGCGGATATTGAGTCAAGGGGCCGAAGCCGTTCTGAATGGCAGGAGGAACAACGACCTCTCCCTGCACTCCAGCATGCAGGATAGCCATCAGACATCGGCAGTGCGGTCCCTGCCATGGGCACGCTCAGCAGGCCCCCCTGAGCCAGGCCCCACTGGAGCTATTGCCTGGCGGCTCAGTTCCTGCCCGCTGCACGCCACTGGCAGTGATGTATTGCTGTGTGCTGGGGAAGAGGGGGAGGTCTGTCCTGTCACTCCCCCACCCCCACCACCTTACACACACACATTGTGGGGCAGGTAGGTGAAGTCATGCCTGTGTCAGCTCATCCATCTCTGCTGCTCTCAGGCTGGTCCCCGGGGAGGCACAGGCCTCGACAGCACTAAGTGGGTTGGAGGCGGATGCAATTCTAGAGAACAAGATTCCCTTGTAATTTGTTACATATTAAAGTTCGGGGCTGAAAACTTGTTTCAAGCTCATCTCTGGCAAGGAAATGAAGTTTTAATTCCCTCATTTCATTTGCCATTTGCCTCCTGCTGTCTCTGTTCGCTGGTGCTTAGTCCACAGAGGAGAAAGCCAGGCTATCAATCCTGAAAGAAAACAGCCATGAGAAGTGTCTTTGCTCTCTGAATGTGGGATCAACCTGAATTGTGATTGTGCAGCGCTGGGGTCTATGAAATTGATGGCGTAATAATGTTGGCCAGTGCCCCGCAGAACGTTCAGGGGCTGTGTGCGTTTCCACCCCAACAGCCCAGCTCCCCAGTCCTGGCTCGAGTGTGCCACCACTGGGCCCCCCCCAGCTCTGCTAGTGCACTTCCATTGTACTATGCAGAAACTCCTGCTATTCCAGGTCATAGCCCCTTCACAGCTCCATGCATATGTCTGAATCCTGACTGCTCCTCCAGCCTGCTCCCCTGCCTGAGCAGACACTGCAAGCTGAACCATTGGGTGCAATGCTAAAAAATACACTAGCGAGGGGACATTGCTGCCTCCATGCCAATCTGAAGCCAGGTTTCTGAAGATAATTTCTCTTCCTCCTCGCCCCATCCCACTTGGTGCCAACTGCTGCTGGGAGTGGCTGAGACTGGATGGACTGGGAGCTCTCTGAATCCAATACCTCTTCCCTGCAGTGATTTCTGCTGAAAACAGGTAGGCTGGGTGTGGCTGTGAGTGCCCACCAGTGCTAATGGGTGTCCACCGTTCCTGACAGAGACGCCGGTGGTGGGAAGCTGGCTCTGGAGAAATGACAAGCTTCTTACAATAGTGTGACGTGATTTATAGACAACTGACTAACTGGTAGCTGCTCCATCCTCCATCTGTATCCAATGCCGAGATCAGAGTAGGTTTTCCTACTCCTTGGAGTTGAGGCAGGTGGTAGATAACTCTGACGTGGTCCATCTCTGTAGAGTCATCCCAGAAGTGATGGGACAGGTGGGAAAAAGAAGCCCTTGTTCAGATTCCGTCTGGCCTATGCGCTACTCCTGCCTGTCTTAGTGAGTCTGTGGCCTCCGCTCCAGAGTCCCCAGCCAGCGTTCCTGATAGTCCAATGCAAAGGGCAGAAAATGGACGGCCCTCACACTCCACACTTGTCAACATGAAAGGTTTAGCAGAGTCCAAATCTCATTTCCAGCTCCTCCTGCAGCTAGGCTGAGTCATCTCCCTGCTAAGGAGGAGTGCGTGGGTTGGCCTCGGCGTTAGCCTGTTTATCTCTGCCTTCGCCAAGCCTGATGCTGGCTCAACCATGGCCATTTGTCAGCCTGGGGATGAACTGAGATGAGCTCCCTGTGCCATAGAACAAGCCTCGCTGTCATCCTGCCCACTAGCTCAGCCAGTCCTCTGGCCAGAGCCGGCCCACTGGGTGTGGATGCTGCTGTGGGGATTGGAGGGCTCCTGAGAAAAGTATGGACTCAAGCCCCCAGCCGTGGTGTGAGTGGAATGACTGTTCCAGTCTTACAACGCAATGCCAGAGCCTCAGCGTTCAGGAGAGCAGATGCTTTAAAAACTCTTGCTCCTCGTGTGGCTGAGTGACAGACTCTGCCCTGGGTTATGAGGTCAGTGTGGGAGCCCACACACTTAACCTATTTCTCCTTTTGTGTCCCTGAGCTGAACCAGTGGGGCAATAGGTTTGTACATGTGCTGCTAGCCCGGATGCTGTCTATACCTCCCCGACATCTTGCACCGCAGCCCCTAGCAGTGCCCTGGGTGTCTGTCCTCTTGCTGTCCCTCGCAGCTGAGTAGCTGATTCCTCAGCCTCACCCTGTAGTGCTTTACCCGTCCCTCAGCTCCCACCACCTCCTTGCTCCCAACTGCCTCGCGCAGCCTGTGAGCTAGACACAGATCTGATAGTGCCCTGGTCCCCAAGAGAAAGGAGTTGGGTTTTTGGCAGCAGTAGAAGAGCTGAAGTCTTCATAGAGTTTAGCAGTCCTCTCTGCATATGAAATGGAACGTCTCAGGAGAGCACCCCCAGCGTGAGCCATCTCTCCAGGTGACTGACTGACACTAAGCTCTCTGTGCTAATGATTTTAAAAGCTTTTCAGCTCTGTGCGGTCACTGGCTCTTACCCACTCCCTGCTGCACTTTGGAGCTGGCTCATTTGCGATGTTACATAAACGCCGAACTGGAGACCTCGTCCCAAACGGCTGCTGGGTTTCGTCCCAGCCGCGCTTCCTGGGGCTGTCCAAGCAAGATGGTCTGAGTGGCCCCTCACAGCACCACGCAGGCTCAATCCTGGCAGTGGCCAGGCATCTTGAAGACAGGTGGCATCAAGGGCGCGCAGCACCTAATGGGATCAGGCCCTTGCACGTCCGAAAAGCTTTCTTTCCCCAAGGGACCGTAGTGCTGCTTAGAGGGAACTGGAGAATGGAATTTTCTATTTTTCCACAGGGTGGTGCCAGTGCAAACTTCCCCACTCCAGGCCACCCATCCACCTCTGCCCAGACAAGAGGTGACCTCCCCTAGCCAGGAGAATGGGTGAGTTCAGTCCCCATGGTCTCTGGAAACTACCTAGTCTGGTTTCCATGAGGGGGACACGCCCACTGGGGTGAACCTCTCTAGGGCTGGTGTGGCAGCATCTGCAGCACTGACTTGGGGTGAATTAACTCAAGACCTGAGCACCAAGAACTCTTTACTGGATGTCCCAGGGCCTGACACGACATGAGGAGCAACAGAGCGATTGCCCTGCCATGCTCTCCACATAAAAACACAGTGTCCAAGACCCAATTTATTCTGCTAGCACCCACAAGTTAAGGAGGGGAGTAATGGCTGGGTACTTGGGGACTGAGGCTCAGGAATGGCCTAAGAAAAGAGAGTGACAGTAACTGGCTGCTTGTGAGATTTAGGGTTGAGGGGCCCAGGGGAGGAGAGTGACAGTAGCTGGTTCTTCAGGGACACGGGAGCATCTGTGACAGCTTTCAATCCAGTAGGGTGGCCTGGTATAAAGCCGGGGCTGTGAGAGCACAAGAGAGGATACTGGGGTGGCTGGTCTCATCCAGCCCGAGGGGCCAGAGAAGGACCGATGGCTCTAGTTATTTTTTGGGAGGAGCTGTGGGCCCCACACTGGCTCTGAAAGGGTTAATGGGCCCAATGAACAAACTGGGCTGCACCTGGAAGGTGGGTCAGACTTAATGATGAGCCCCAGCTGGGGCAGGACCAGTGTGGTTAGTGCAAAGAAAGGCAGCCGTGGATCCTTCCCTGAATACAGACAGCTCGCAAGGGAGAGATGAAGCAGCCCCTGGGAGTGTAGTAAATTGATAAAGCCCTGATAAAAGGGGCAGGCTCCAGACTCCCAGGCAGAGACCACTGGGAGGGGGTCAGTAGAGGAACAGTGAGGAAAAGGCAAGGGGCATGAAAGGCCAAGCCTGAGGTGGGTAAAAGTTGGTTTGGATTTGTCAGGGGAGCCCAGGGGAGGTTGTGGTGGGAAGGCCTGGGCAAAGACCATGGTAGGAAGAAGCCCAGGGAGGTAGCAGGGGCAGGTCTGAATAGATGGACTTGGCCTGCTCACTGCAGTGTTCCTGTGCTGGATCCCTGGGTAGTGAGAGGGCTCAGGCTCCTCTGCCAGCCACTGGAGGATGTGGTCCTTGGCCCCTCACATCGGGGGCTTCAGATATTGGAAAGTCCTGAACCAATGGGGTGTAAGGACCACAGGACCCAGAGTTGGGCAGACCTAATGTATGGACCTTGGACTTCCGTTTGTTAGACTCATTACCCTGATGGGGTGGACTTCTTTACGGGAAGAGAGACCATTGCAGCACTGGAGCACCCATCAGTGGGGGACACTAGAGAGGAGAGAGCCTGCTTCATCACACCCAGCCATGAGGGGCCCATCACAGGTGAGTGTGCTCTTTCCCAGCCTCTGAGGCTGTGGTTTTCACCCTTTTTAGGCTGCATAGCCCTTTCCAAATGCTGTGTACCCCCATCTGAAATAGAGTATATTATACCTTGGATTAGATTGCCAAATCTAACTAAATCAAATGCATTGTTCACTGTTACAAGATTTTTCTTGTGTACCCCCTGATAAGAGTGTGCATGCCCCTAGGGATGCCCCTAAGGGAGGGCCAGTTTAGTGCACTGCTGGATTTTCAACCCATCCAACAAGAGACTGTCTAGTGGGACCCTGCTCTTATCTCATCTGCTTCTTAATGCTGCAGCTTTTCCTATAACCACAAGGGAGCAGTATTGGCCCTGCTTACTGATCTGCAGATGTAGCTGTGGTTGTGTGGAGGTTTCCTGATGGAGCTGCTGTTCCTTCCCAACAGCCCTTCCACAAACACAGGAGATCTTCTTCTTTTCTCTCCTCATATTGCAGCTGTTCCATACCCCAGATCATTTTCGTTGCCCTTTTCTGAACCTTTGTTGCCCTTTTCTGAACCAATATGTCTTTTTTAAGATGGGGTGACCACATCTGCATGCAGTACTCAAGATGGATTTATATAGAGGCAATATTCTATTTTCTGTCTTCTTATCTATCCCTTTCTTAATGTTTCCCAATGTTCTGTTTGCTTTTTTTTTACTGCTGCTGCACATTGAGTGGATGTTTTCAGAGAATTATCCACAATGACTCCAAGATCTTTCTTGAGTGGTAACAGCTAATTTAGACCTCATCATTATACATGTATAGCTGGGATTATGTTTTCCAATGTGCATCACTTTGCATTTATCAACCCGAATTTCATCTGCCATTTTGTTGTCCAGTCACCCAGTTTTGAGAGACCCTTTTTTAGCTCTTCACAGTCTGTCTGAGACTTAACTATTTTGAGTAGTTTTGTATCATCTGCAAATTCTGCCACCTCACTATTTACCCCATTTGCCAGATCATTTATGAATATGTTGAATAGGACTGGTCCCAGAACAGACCCCTGAGGGACACCACTATTTACTTTTCTCAATTCTGAAAACTGACCATTTATTCCTACCCTTTGTTTCCTATCTTTTAACCAGTTACCAAACCATGAGAGGACCTTTCCTCTTATCCCATGACAGCTTACTTTGCTTAAGAGCCTTTGGTGAGGGACTTTGTCAAAGGCTTTCTGAAAATCTAAGTACACTATCCACTGGATCCCCCTTGTCCACATGCTTGTTGACCCCCTCAAAGAATTCTAGTAGATTGGTGAGGCGTGATTTCCCTTTACAAAAACCATGTTGACTATTCCCCGACAAATTATGTTCACCTATGTCTGACAATTTTGTTTTTTATTATAGTTTCAACCAGTTTGCCCGGTACTGAAGTCAGGCTTACCGGCCTGTAATTGCTCGGGTCACCTCTGGAGCCCTTTTTAAAAAATGGGTGTCACATTAGCTATCCTCCAGTTATTTGGTACAGAAGCCGATTTAAATGATAGATTACAGTTGAACTCTTGGGTGAATGGCACCTAGTGTCCAGTCATCAGTAGAAATGCACTGTTTGCCCCTCACCATCTCGCTATTGGTGAGTCAATCCCTGTGCACATCTCTGAAAAGTGCTTATAAGTGTGGGTGTAAGCAGGTGCATATTAAAAAATTCTAGCAGTTAAGTATCTCCTCTTCCTGGGCTGATGTCACTATGATGACTGGCTGGTAGCTTTGTTCTTCAGCAGATCTTTTAATTAAATGCTTTGCTTGTTACTCTATTTGTACCTGCTGGGCTGACAATTGTATTATGGGTAATGACAGGTGTCCCTTGGAGGATTATGGGAAAATTGTGGGTGGGGAAAGACAGGCCAATATGTTTACTGACCTCAGACTGGTAGCTATAATGGAGCAGAATTTCTGCATATGCGATTCAGCCCCTACAAGGGTGTGTGAGGGAGAAATGCAGGATTTGACCTGGTGGGACGATGCAGATTGTCACCCAAGGAATATTTATGTTAAAATGTGCTAAGAAGGCAATGCTCTGATCTGGATACTGCGTTTGAGACTGAACGGGGTGTGTGTGTGTGCTTGACAGCACTGACACTTGGCAAGCAGTTCCCGTGAGATTTTTGGTTTAGGATGACAGACATCTGTCAAGAACAGCTAACATGGGGAGAGCACCACCATTCTGGGGCAGGGTCTGATGGGAACAACCAGGGCCAGCTCCAGGCACCAGCGCAGGAAGCAGCTGCTTGAGGCGGCCAATGGAAAGGGGGGGCACATGCGGGTCTTCGGTGGTGGGTCCCTCACTCTCTGGGAACAACCATTTTTGCCTGGATTTGGCTGTGTTCAAACTGGCACCGGAACATAACCGCCTTCCAGTTCCAGATCCATCCTGAAATCCAAACTGCAGGGGTCAGCTTGTACCTGGGGATTAGTCCCAGCCAGTGAAATTCCAAGATCTGGATTAAAGGCTCCATTTTTGGTTCCCCTCTAACTAAAATGCATCCCTTGCTCCTGGTTGGGGGTACGTGCAGCGTGGAACAAAGGTGAGAACTCAAACAGCACTTTCTAGTCATGTATCAATGGAAAGACAAGGACATGCAAATGTGGGGCTAGTTGAGCTAATGTGTGCAATTGCGCACCTAATTTGCGCATGCAAATAGGCTAACAGCATACGAAGTGACAGTTAGGTGCTCGGGTAGCTAATTGTACAAAGTATGTGTGCGATGTTGCTAAGTGCGTGTGTATCAGAGTGGTGCTGTTTTAATGGAAAAACCAAAACTTGTGTGCAAAGCTTGTGCAGACGCTGGGGGCTGCTGGCCACTTGCCAACACCGTCCTCTGTGTTACGCAAGCTGGGCTCCCTACTCTGTTTTTGGGGGAGAGGGTGTTTTGTGTCCTGGGGTTTCTGGAGGCAACTCAAGCTTCATGCGTGGAAACTAGGGTGGCCAGACAGCAAATGTGAAAAATCGGAAGATGGGGTGGGGGGTAGTAGGAGCCTATATAAAAAAAAGACCCCAAAATCAGGACATCTGGTCACCCTAGTAGAAACCTAACAAACACCTGCCCATCCCCCTCTATCATACAGCTGGGCCTGTTATGCAGGATCATGCAGTCTCCCCGTTGGCATGAACAACAGAGCTGATGTTGGGAGGACTCTTCTTCCATGTGTCTAGTGGGTTGGTACTTGTGCTGTAATGAATGCCAGCCATTTGGTTTGCCGCTTTGCGGACAGCTTTACATTTCAAAGGGTTGGTGATCCCAGTGGCTGGCAGGCAAGCTGAGCTCCATCTGGTTCCCATTAGCCAGCCTAGGGCAGAGGGGCATGTTCCCTGACCTCCTGGGTTATTAATAACTCAGGGCATTGCACGTGTGTGTGTCTGAGCTTTGCAGGGATGCTTTTTCCCTTGGCTAGGAGTGGTCATGAGTCCCTTCTTGCCCATTCTGAACAGGCTGCCAGCAGAACTCTGGGAATATGGACCAGAGCATGGGCAGAGGAGCACTGATCTCCTCAATTCCGTCTTGCTTTCATCTCTTGTCATAGGGTGCCTTAGGGCCCCATATGGTCTGTACCACAGCAGGGTCCTAAACCGGCAGAGACGGCACTGATCAGGGAGGTGATCATGAGCTCCTCCCCAGAACTAGGTGAGCCACAGCTAGAATCTCGCATTCAGGGTTGGGAGCTTCAGTAGCTGCAAGATGTTTACAAATGGAAGGAAATCCACAGAAGTGCCAGCAAACGTGAAGGGACGAGGGGGTGGGGGTGCATTGGGAGACAGAACTGAGTACGCACATGTACGGCTTGGTTAAACACGGGCCGAGGGAGGATGTGATTACTGTCTGGGAGAATATGAAAGGTGGGAATGCCAAGGACAGGAACTGTTTAGGCACCTCCAAGGGGAGGTGCGCGAAGACTAATGGGAAAAGTGAGGAAAGGAAAGCGTTGGGGGTGTGCGTGTGCGGGGGGAAGTGTCCTGACATGGAGATCTTAGACAGCGGAACAGACTCCCTGGGGAAGCAGTGAGAGCCCTATTGACCAGGACTGGCTCCAGGCACCAGGGAAGGAAGCAGCTGCCTGGGGCGGCCAATAGAAAGGGGCGGCATTCCATCCGCTATTGGGGTGGCACGTCCAGGTCTTCAGTGGCGGGTCCTTCACTCCCTCTCTTCCTCTTTGGTGGCACTTCGGTGGCAGCTCAATCAGGTCTTTCGTTCTTTCTCTCTTCGCCGCTTGGGGCAGCAAAAAAGCTGGAGCCAGCCCTGCCATTGACTGAGGTGAAACCCTGGAGAATGCATGCTGGGGAGCAATTCTGCCTTTTTAGGGGTGGAGAAGATGAGCTTGTAGGTGTTTGGTATCTCTAGCTTCGTTGATACAGTTACAATGAACTGGAGAGCACATGGGGCTGTCTAAGCCCTGGGGCTAAGCAGCATTAATTGCTCGTGGCGTATTGGTAGCAACGGAGTCTCGCTTTGCAGCGCTCACATTAAGAACATGGACCCACGGTATTGGAAGGAGAGAGAATCTCCAACAGAGGAGGGAAGTCTCGTCCTGGAGGTAGAGCTCATGCACTGGAGAACTTGCTCCCAAGGAGCCATGTGCTTTTAAGTGCTGAGGGCTGGCCCCAGTCGAGTTGGCAGCTCTCCAGCTGAGGTGAGGAGCCTCCTCTTAGCTGGCGAAGGCAGGAAGGGGTTTGGGGGAGATGGAGACAGGTGTAACATAAAGCATTTCTCTCCTGTGTTTGGCATCGAGAGAGATTGGAGCCTCGTGTGCTGCACCATGTACCTGGCTAGCCTCCTCTGGAGGGCTGGCACTTCAGACAACAGCTGGGCTGCACCAGAACGGCAGCTGGGAAAGGGTTGACAAGAGCAAACATTTGTCCTTGGAATGAAAGGACCTTCTGTCCTGACATCAGGTTTAGGTATGAATCACTGATTAGGGAGCAGGTCTGGGCTTGCAGTCAACTCCTGTCCATGTTTACACCAGTGTAAATCTGGAGCAACTCCATGGAAGGCACTGGGGGTGAATTGCATTTAAACCTGTGTAAACCAAAGCAGAATTTGGGCTGTGGTTTCTAAGAGTTTTGAGAGACTTGCCTGGAGTGAATGGCAGCTTGCTGCTGTTGCTGTGGCAGCTGGCTGGTCAGGATGAGGGTGAAGAGTTTGAGTGGAATAGAACATCAAAAAATCCATCTAGAAATCATGGAGTGAGCTGGAGAGGGGCAGAGGAGGGTTCAGAGAGGGCACTGCTGCCTGGAAGGAACTGGGCTCTGAAGATGGCAGGACTCTGTTCTTGCTAAGAATGGAGGCCGAGTTGGTTCGAGGACAAAGTTAGAAATGATGGTTCTTCTGTTTCCACATGGAGCCATTTGAATTTAAAAAAATCCCCACAAAATCTTATTTCCAATTTTACCTCCTCTCCCCTTCTTTTCCTTTTCTGTTTTGCCAGTGAATGCAGCAGGTGGACAATAGCCGGAGGATTCTCTTTTCTCCCTTTCCTGCTCTCTTTTCTGAAGGGGCCTGTACCACTCATCAGTACAGTGCTGAACACCATTCACTAGTGCAGGGAGTGACGTGATTCCTAGCCATTCTCTCATCCTCTTCCCGGGTGTGCCGGGCAGGGGCTTGTTTTGGGAAGTTTGGGGGTTTGTGACTGACTCTTGAAAAGCTGAGGATTGAGGAATTCTCCACAAGTTAGAGCAGCAAAACGAAACATGAGAATCATCCTGGTTCCCAGTCACTCAATCGTATTAGCAGCAAACTGGTAACAGGGAGGGGATGGAATTTAAAACTGCTGCATTTTTTTTTTCATTTGATTTCATTGATAAGCTTGGTTCTTTCCCAAAAAAAATCAATTTAGAAAAAAGGCCATTGATTGAAGGGGAAAAAGTCACTTGAGTGGGGGGAGCCAGCTGAACTGGAGCTTCCTTATCTTATCTCAAGGCCTGGTCTGTCCATGGAGCAATTTTGAGCAAAGCTCAGGACTGAAGGAAGAGGAAGACTATTTTCCCTCTTCCCTCTTCCAAAAGGCTTGGCTTGAAAGGAAACCTGCTCTCCCTTGAGTCTAGCAGAGCATGTTCTATGGAAAGAGAGAAATGAGGGAAGGCGATTTCACCCAGCAGAACGTTCACCATGGGAGCCCTGCTCTCACCGGCCGATCAGGGCACGGGTTGTGCAGGGCCAACTGTGCTGAATTAATCCCCCTCTTGCCCTTGGAAAGTATGGTCCATCCAGGTCAGGGCTGGGGTCCCTGGGAGAGGCTCCTCAGTAATACAGGAGCATGGGGACAGTGTAGTCTCAGCTGGTCTAAAGTGGAGCAGAGAGAAGTTAAGAGCTGGACAAAGGTGGAGATTGTTGGGCACTTTTGCCACTGGGGATGGGAATTCCTCCAGGGAGAGGCTTGAGTAAAGCAGTTCGAGACCAGCTGAGAACAAGCTGGCAGGGAGGGTGAATTTCATGTGCCTCCCTGGAGCTGAGGATTCCTCCACATCAGGGTTGGGGATCCATGCGTGCAGGAGCTGGTGAGGCTGACAGCGGAAGTAATGTAGAAACAGTGTCCGCTTCTTATGGGGGTAGAAGTGAGTCCTGTGGGCTGGCCAGTTGGAGAAGGCCAGGACCTAAGTAAACTGAAATGGCACAAGATCCCATGGTGTCCTTGGGTAGGGGGGTGTCCTGAGGCTGGGAGATGGGAAAGCTTTCCAGTGCAGCCTAGAAGGGGTGATATTTCTCAGTCAGGGATGAGATGTATTAGTGCATGAATTTCCTTCTCCCTCTAAACGCTCTTCCCAAAGCTAGGATTGCAATAGCTCCTATCTCGCCCAGAGAGCAGCTACCTTCCCACCAAGGGAAAGCAAAACTAGCCAGCAAATAAAGCTCTTGGAAAGCTTTTTCTTGGCTCTCTTCTCCTCTTAAGAACGAACTGAACCAAAGGAACCCAACTCGGAGCCCGGGAAGGTGGAGGATTGTGGTTCCCCGTGCTCAGGAGGAACCAGAAGCTTGCCCCCGCCATTGGAACAGTGGTGGGGTTGGGGATTTTCATGTTACGGTCTGAAGACCAGCTTCACAGCTGAGTAGAGATGGGAGCATCTGGGCAGTGTAGAGCCCCACCCATTTACTAATGGAGGGAGCGCAGCCTCCTGGTCTGCTTCTCCAGGAGGACAGGGAGGAATGATACATGAGAGAACAAAGCAGTAAGACTGGGGGAGGGCACTCGGCCAAGCCTCAGGGAGAAGATGACGACTGCATTATCTCTGTCTGGTCCCTAATCCCACCAGTGTGGTGGGGAAGCCACAGCACTGCCAGGGCTGTGAGTTTGCTGCATTCAATCAAATACAGCTACAAAAATCAGTGGCCCAAATAGCCAGGCTCTCAGCTGTGGCATGAAGAGACCTCACTTGTGGGACAGTCCCCCTCCTTGGAGGGTGTGACAATTCCATGGGCTTGCAGACTGGTCATTGCTGGGGAGGGTTTTCCATTTGACAATGAGAAGAAAACTCTGTTCTCGCTCCTCCAAAAAAACCTGCCCCTGCGACTCCAGTTCCAAAAAAATATCTGTAGGGTTTGTTCCCTCTACAATTCCAGCCAGCCCTGGCCATGCGTCCATGTGCGCATGCACTGGAGCAGACAGGCCATCTGCTAGAGGGCCATGGCATGTACCCAGGGCCACCCGGGGGGGGCAAATGGGGCAATTTGTCCTAGGTCCCGCGAGCCCTGGCCCAGCGGCATTTCGGCAGCAGGGGGGTCCTTCAGTGCTGCCGAAGACGCAGAGCAACTGAAGGGTCCCCCACAGCCGAAATGCTGCCGAAGACCCGGACCGCCGCCGCAGCTCCCCCGCTTTGCCCCAGGCCCCCTGAATCCTCTGGCGGCCCTGCATGTACCAGCTCTTACACTAATGGGAAGCGTTTAATGAGCAGTTCCTACGAGTGGCAAAGCTGTGGGCTTTTGTTCTTAGGTGCTGGTGCTAGAGCTGCAGGAGCGACAGCAGGGGATCTCGTGCTATTGCATGGTGCGGTCGGCATGTGAAGGGATCGC
This sequence comes from Gopherus flavomarginatus, assembly GCF_025201925.1. Lineage (NCBI taxonomy): Eukaryota > Metazoa > Chordata > Testudines > Testudinidae > Gopherus > Gopherus flavomarginatus. Next base: position 49,548,218 of record NC_066627.1, read on the forward strand.
TCCCATTCCTCACCATGCAGACCCCTTCTGCACACTGGAAATTGAATATCAGCCCTGGGGCAAAGTGTGGTGGAAGCATTTAATGTATTTCTAGCTCTTCTAATGCCATTTCATAGCTGCAAATGAGGAGCCAGCACCATGTGACCGGCCAGCTCTCTGTGGCTCACCAACTGGTGCTCCAGGGACCACGGCTTGCAAGCTGCTGTGCTAGAGCTTTGCAATGCTAAGGCATCACCCCCTGCAAGGGTGGAATCTATGTCTCCAGAGAGCTCAGCTTGGATGCAACCTCTGGCTCTCAGACAGACCCGGCTTCACGGCCACTTTTACCAGTGTGCTAACTGAGAGAATTCACATGGCTCAGCTGGTATTCAAAATCTAGGAACTCAGCTCTGTTCCACCTCTAGCCACCAGTCCACATGTGATCCGCGTGGTTCTCCCACTCGGGGTATGAAGCTTCTGCTTCCTCCCCTGCACACAATGGAAAATGACAGAGAGGAGCCCTGTCAGAGGAACAGGTGTCAGAACGTGGTGTGGTGTACCCATGCGTTGTCTTCAGCCCACGTGGGGGAGAAGTGAGAGGAAGTGAAATGCTCATCTGAGGGTTTATTACCTCTGCAGATGCTGGGTTGGTTCATTGCATTGCTAGGTTCTCACACTCCAACATCCTTTGGGGAAATCAAGCTCCTGGCAAGTCAGACTTGGTCTTTAACACTGAGGCAGAGCCACTGCCCACTTTTGCCAGTGATGATGCCAGGCTGTAGTAAATCTGTGGACACTATGCAACTCAATGTGCATTTCCCTCTCCATCCTGTTTCTTGATCCTCGCTGGCTGTATCTGGAGTCTCTTCTCTCTAGTCCCTGGGCTACGTGGACCAAGGAAGGCTACTACTTCAGATGCCATTGTCTAACACTTGGTCTGTAGAGCAGTTCTAGGTTTTAATTCTCTATTCTGATTTCCCCCTTTCCCACCTATGTGGCTGCACGTGGGTACTGGTGTGTGTGTCACAGGAGGCCTGGGCTCCCATGCTCCTCCCCAGGAAGCAAAGAATGTTTTTGTTTTCCCTTTAGCACCATTTGCTTCAACTTTTTTCTGACATTTCTCCAGCTGTGCAGGAAAAGCATCAGATGCAATTAGCAATTAGCTCAGCTGGCTCCATCCTATCCCAGGGGACAATGCACAGAGGTTTCAGGAGAGTCTCTCCTTGGTAATTCTGCTCAGTCAGACAGCCAGGGGGAATAGGGCAACAGAGGAGGACTTGGGAAAGGTTCTGCTGGCAAGTGGGAGTTAGGGACTGATCCCAGCTCTAGATGGAGAATCTGGCCTTGTGCTGTGTGAGTACAGCACACGGGAATGGTTCTGAACTCCCAGCAGCAGTGCCTGAGTGGATGCATGGCTAGGAATGGAAGAGCTCCCCCAGTGTAGGTGCTGGATTGACAGCAATGGTGCTTGACACCTTCCATCCACAGAAGAGGTACAATATGGGCAGTGGACTTGCAACACTCAGACCTGGACCCTTATCCACATCAGAAGGCTCAGTTGTGGATCTATGCCCTGTTCAGCTCTTGACATGTTGGCCGTGTCATCAGAGAAGGGCTCCAACCTAGGGTATTTCATTGTGATGTGGACACTTGGCCATTAGGAACTGGAGTGGGTGAGAACCAGGCTGGGGTGTGTGATGATAGGGAAGCCCTTCCCAATGCTCAGCAGTGCACGTTCTGGTTTGGTGGGTGGAGCTCGGATGCACAGCCCAGACGTGAATAGCTGTCTCTTCACTGGACACCCTTTGGCACTTGAGCGCCAGGAGCTGCCAAGAACTTCCTTAAAGCAAGACAATGTTCCAGGGGTGGCTGTGCTTGGAATGAGTTTATCCTTGGAGAAAACACCCTCTGCACCCTCACTAGTAGCCTTTCTGCCTGCCTGATGTTGTCTTTGAGACACACGGGAATCTGGGGTGTAACTACGACAATGAGTTGAGTAAGAGTCCCTCCTCTTCACGTGCCCTCCCAGTCTATGTACCGTCATGCCCTGGTGATGGAAGAGATGCAGAAGAGACTTCCAAGATGCTGCAGCATTGCAGGAGCCAGGGGTGACACTTGTTGCTATGGCTGCAAGACTCTGCAGCTCAGCTGGATTCCAGAGCAGCCCTGGGAAGCGAGTCAGAGCCTGTGACGTCTTTGCTGTGTGCTCCCACTCAAAGGTGTCGGGACACAAGATCCATTTTTAAGCACTAAATGGAAAATTCCACTAACAAGGTGTGACCGATCACACTTCCCTGACTGAAGTGACGCATTAGACAGGAGAATGCAGAGCAGCACTTCAGAATGTGCCGACACTCAGCTCTCCATGATGGGTTAATGAGATGACATGACAGGTGAATGTCACTGCCACCTCCTCATGTTGGACCCTTGACAGGAATTGCCCACGCTGCTGGACTGATCATGTGACCTCTTCACTGAACATCTGCTCTTGTTCAGCAATTGTCAAGGACTCGTCTTCTGTTACGAGGTTGTTCCATCATTAACCTCTAAGAAGGACTTGCCTCTGAGACTGCAGTGACTGCTGTGGGGGAGGGGAGGTGGGAGGGAAGAAGGAAGATGTACCTTGAAGGACTGAAAGACCGAACCCTACATGGAGCAAACCCAAGAACGCCATAAAATTCTAGGGCTCCCAATCTCTTTTGTCAGCATATCGGAGAGAGGAGCCAACAGCACTAGCTAAGCCACACTTCAGGCAGGCATTGTGCAAACATCCTCCCTAAGGTCTGCCATGCACCTCAGTCCAGACGTGCAGCATCCCTTGCTGCTTCTCCTCTGGACCCCACCCAGCTCTGCTAACGCACCTTCCTGGTGGCCTGCAGTATGCTGGTCGTTCCAGTCCTGGATCTCGAATGCACAACTGGACACATGGAGCTGCACGGTGGTTGTGATGGGGGCAAGGGAGGCCTATTCAGAGTCCATCTCACAAGCTTCCACATCTGCTCTAAGCCTGTCTCTCTTCCCTGCTTTGTGCCAGGCTCCTTGGGCTTTTCTTTAAAAAAAATCTTTTCAGGGACCCATCGGAGGGCATGGGGAGAGCTGGATCTCCAGAGCTGCTGACATACAGACAAGTCAGCTATCAGTCAAACCAAGCTGCTGAGGGGCCCTGAAGGTGCTTGGATGATGGGCAGCAGTTGTGAAACAAGCTCACTCCAGTTCCTAGTGGCCAGGTGTCCATATTGTCCAGGCTGCCAGTAACACCTACAAAGAGGCTGAGCGCTGGAAGGGCTGTGGAGACTGAATTCCCTCTCTTGTCCCTAGAAGCGACCTCCTCCAAGGGAAGCCTGTTGAGGGGGCAGGAGCTAGCACTGCTGCTGTCCCTGCTCCGCGGATTTCACTCTCTCCTGCACTCTCAGTTGGGGCTATCCACCCTTCCCAAACAGCACGTTCACATCATTCATATGGCCAACAGTGCTATGAGCTCATGGTGTGCGCCGATGCCCTGTAGTGGGTAATTCCAAAACTCTTCAGCTGTGTCATGGGCCCAACGCCGCTGAGAAGTACTGGAGACTTTCCATTTTGTTCTAGTGTTGGGGGGCAAGGGAAGGGCTTGTGGATTTGATTATATTTGTTTTCCTCTGCTTTTAGCGTGAGGTTCGACAGAGTCATGGGCTGCAGCCTGGTGATGGTTGAAGCCCTGCATGGCCAGGGGATGGGTGTCATGCCCTTTTCTATGGATTGTAGCAGTTCAAGTAGATCAGGAAGGGCTCTATGCTCCAGCCCTGCTGAGTGGTGGTGCTGAGTGTGCAGGCTGCTAACCTGGTGCATTCAGCACTGGGATGGCCCAGGCTGTCGTAAGTCAGCAGGGTGGAATGGACTGGTAGGTGGCCCCTTCTTACAGCCCAAGGGGCTCCGTGGAGGTCCCTTGGGCAGGTTTAACTCCCAGCCCATTCCCCAGGTGAGCAGTGCAGCTCCCGTCAGAGTCACGCAAATACATGTGCAGCCCTGGTGCGAGTGATGCTCGATTAAGCTCGCTCAGCTCAGTGCCTGAGCCTTGTCTCTCTCTGCACCTCACTGGGGCTGACAAGGCCCATTCAGGCCTAGTCGGGCTGAATGAATCCGTTTCAGATCAGTGTCGGATGTGATTACGGAGGACAATGGTGATGGGGTCTGTTCGAGGGAGCCGGTGGTGATTTGCATGTTCTGGGCCGTTTCAGTTCCCTGGGGCAGGGTGGGGGTGTGGGTAGGAAGCATGTTCAAAACAGGACCGCGGAGGTCTTTGGGATCAGGCTGGTGCCCCATTACATAAGTTGGCCGTATTGCTAGCTGCTGTCAGCTGTTATGCAAGTGCTCGAGCTGCGTCATGTGGCTCCTTCCCTCTCTGGGGCTCTGAGCCCTGCTGCCTGCTAACCTGGATAGCCAGGAATGCTGCCTGGTCCCTGCAGAGGAACCTGGGTTTGCCTGTAGCTGACATTAGGATCTCTTGGAGGTGGGGGGGGAGTGGGGCGCATTGTCCTCACTAACTACAATGGTCTGAGCCTACTGGCCCCTGAAGAGCCACCTACTGAGCATCCCTGTGCTAGCTGAGAGCTCTTCTGTTGCGGGGGTTATTTGGCACTTGCTGTGGGAGGAAGCTGGCTGTGTCTGGGCCTTTCCAATGGCAGACCATCAGATTGGGACCGGGGAGAGGTTTGTTTTCATCTCTGCCACGGGCCTGCTGGGTGACCTGCCCTGCCTCTGGCCACCCAAAACACAACTCCCTCTGGTGTCTTCATTACATGGAGGGTTTCACCCCTTTCACTTCACGTAGGTCTGTCTACACTGCAGTCGCGGTGTGTGACTGCAGCAAGTAGGCAGACCCTCGATGGCTCTAATCTAGCTAGCGTGGCTACCAACAGCCATGAAGCCACGGCAATGCAGGTGGTATAACCTGCCCTGGGCCCTTGGGAAGCTAGCTGGTGCTGCAGTCTGTGCTGTCATAGCTAGCCAGGTTCACCGAGCTGAGGTGCAGCTCCGCATGCTGCAATTGCACGTCTGATTGCAGAGCAGACGCCCCCTGGGTGAAATTCTCGGCCCCGTGTTAGACAGGAAGTCAGGTTAGAGGATCGTAACGGTCCCTTCTGGCCCTAAAATCCTATCAACTTGGTGGTTACCTTCAGTCCTGACTGTTGCTGCGCTGTCAGTTGAAAACTGCATTCACTGGCCAGGATGCTTCTCTCCTCTTGGCCCGGCTGTTGGGGAGCTGTCCTGTGCCGGTCTGTGGCAGCAATTCCAGAACGGTTCATACTACAGCAAACCTCAGACGAGTCACATGCTAATCAGTGGCTAAATCTCCAGCATTCTAGCCTGAGATGGAGGTGCTGGTTCAAAACCAGTCCCTCCCTGGATAGCTACGTACGTATTGTGATGCCCTAACTCTTAGCAGAGGTAGCTGCACTGTCTCGATCCTATTCCCGAGTGCTGCATCACTTGGAGAGAATGGATGAGCGGCTCTAGTGGTGAGAATGGGTCCAAAATCTGGACTCCTGGGTGTTATTTCTAGCTTTACCAAAGACTTGCTTTGTGACCTTTATTTGACAGTGCATTTACACTCCTCACATGCAACATGCTTGTCTCTGCACGGGTCAGAGGTGCATATGCTGCATGGTGTATCCCTGCCTGCTGCACTGGACTTTTTACATTAAGGTGCACGCACCTGGTTTCACAAATGCTTAAAATTGTGGCCCCATCACTGCTAACCTAGCATAAAAACACTGCTGGAGGGGAGTGATCCTACACTCATGGATGTTGCTCTGATTCTTTAAGAGCCCCACGGGAAAGGTCCTATAGAGCTGCAAGCCTAGTCTTTCTATGAGTGGAGGATTGTAACTTTGGACCAGTCCCTCTCCCAGTGCAGGGAGAAGCATTGTGGCTCTGGGCCTGCCATGAATGCAGCGGCAGATTGTCTGGGCCAATCTCCCTCCGTGGATTGAACTGTCGTTTTGTGCTAGAGCTTGAAGCTGTCAGGAACCAGGGCTTCCCGGAGGGAACTGTGATATTGCCTGTGCCAGCACTTGCACTATGATCAATGCGCAGGTTTGGCTGTGCCCACCATGCATGGGAGTGGGGTGTCTGGCTGTCTTTCGCTTGCTTCTATTCCTGTTTTAAATCCTCCTGGCCCGTGTGTCTGACTGCTGGGGAGGGAGCAGAGGGATTCTACAGAGTAAACAGTCTGTTTGTAGCTATTGAAGCCATAACTATCTAGGTGGGTGCATTGTTGTGGCTTTGAGCCGAATGCTTTCCTGGGGCTGTGCAGAAAACCACTCACCGCCCTCTTATTAATGAACAGTAGATTGTTGGGGGAGGGGAGGGAAAGCAGAGGCACCTCTTGGAGCGTCACACCACTGCATGATCTCCCCCCTCACCTCCACAGGGCCCTCGGCTCCAGGGAAATGCTACCCTGAGCTCCTTGTTGAATGGCTGGGAAGCTCTGTGCCTTGGCCTGTATTGTACCTGGTGTGGAGAGAGCAAAGCTGCTCGTCTCCTCAGCAGTTTTATCCTGATGCCACAGGTGATGGAGTGTGCCAGGAAAAAGCATTACAGGGACTCACTGGCCTGAGTGCGTTGGCTTTGTGTGTAAGCCTCAGTCCACCTGGACTTTCTGAGACTGCAGAATTCCTAGCTGAGCTGACACAGCCTTTCATCCTTCCCTGGCAACCGCACTGACTATTGGGGGGTGAGGAGGCAGGGCTCTGGGGTAAGACTCTAAAAGCCACAGTCTGCTGCATGTGGTGGCTGGTCTATCCTGGGCATTTCTCTAAGTGGAACACCCAGTAATGTTGGCTTGGTGCTATGCTGAGTGATCAGCAAGGTGGTAGATAGAGAAGCTGACCTGGTCACAGTATTCAAATCTCAGGGTCTGATTCTAACCCATTCTCGCCTGAACCTTGGCTGGGATGGCTCCTGTGAGCAGTGGTTACCAGATCTGTCCTCTTTAATTAGAATTCTTCACCTCCCCTAATATTTACTTGATTCAGTCCATTATCCTTCTGTCCTTAAAGAGCCACATGGCCAAAGTAAGAGCTGTTATCTAAAACTTTAATTAAAAAATGAAAGCAGGAGGCTGGCTCTGGCTTAGGGGTAAAAGCGATTTCTGTGGGCCAGAAAACACAAGACTGAGCGTATTTCAATAACTGGTGAAATGTGAAGCACAAAGCCAAGCTGAGCTAAGGCCAGAATGCCCTGGGGCTGTAGGGAGCAGCCAGCAGATGTTTTGACTAATCGGCTACTATGCTGCATACAGATTGCAGTCTTCCACCCCAGAGCTGGCCGCATAACACTGGTGCTGTATGTACTATGCACAGTTTGTGCTTTGTGCACTTTCAGGATGACAAGTGCTGAAAAAAATTGAGTTGTTAAAGAAACAGCTCTCTAAAAGTATGTTAAATGGTAGCGTACCAGGGCTGACACATTCTAGAAGGTCCTGGCTGTGGGCATGGGCATGCATGTGCACTCCGTCTAGCACAGGGGTCTCCAAACTTTGAGACAAGGACCATATTCGATTTTTTTTTTAAAGGGGCTTCACAGGCTGAAGCAACTATGAAAAAGATTAAATGTATGCAAAATTGTTAAAAAACCAACTCTACTTTGTCAGTATTGCATTAAATTCTAAATCAGGTATAAAAGTTAATCATGCAGGTACTGTGAAATCACACTATTTGTCAATACATTAAAAATCATTTCACTTTTTTTATTTCTAAAAACTCACATTTGTATCATACAAATACTGTTTGGTTCTATTAGTGCTGTAGTTAAAATGTAACCATTATGAAATTGTTAATTTCCATCTGCTTTACTCCATTTATTGGAGATGTAATCAAGCATCTGGCTTGTATGTTTACTCTAAGGCAGGGGTCTGTGCCTGCTCGGCTGCAGCAGCAACTCTTCCCTAAGTTGGCTCCCCTTTTGGGGGGACACTGGCTCCTGGGGGCACTCACCCCTCTGCACAGCTCAGCTGAGCTCCCCTGCCCCCAACCCATGCGAGCTGCTGCCAGCAGCCGCTCCCCCTGCCTGCTCAGCTGTTCGCTTCTCCCCTGTTGGTTGGAGGGCTGGACAAATGGAAGACCTGGCCCAGATCCAGCCTGCGGTCTGTAGTTTGGAGACCCCTGGTCTAGCATATTTCAATTGATGATTTAACCTCCTATCCCCAAAAGGGTAGGATCTTGCCAAACTCTGGTAACAGGCTGGGAGTGACAGCTCTAAAACTCCATCCAGGTTACACAACACAGGGAAAGAAATGGACTTGTTGCTAGGGCTGTGATTAATCTTCTGTCAGGCTGGGAGACCAGATTCCTCCAAGACAGGGTGGGGTGGAGGAAGGACTGTCTGTATTGCTCTGAGCCTCAATGTCTGAGCAAGCAGGGGTGGGGAAAAAGCATCAACTAGACAAGTGTGCCTTTATGTGGGAGTCGAATAACACTTCAGGAGACTTGGCCTATTGCTTGGCTTTCTTCTTGGGTAGCACAGATCTGCTCTACAAAGTTTGCCCAACCTGCCATGATGTTTCTTTTCCCAAATCTGAGATCAATTTTAAATCACAGCACTATTTGAAGGATCTGAGACTAGGCATATCAAGCCGTGCCTTGTCAAATATCTGCCCGCCAGACACTTCTCCCCCACCGCCCTCGTTTTGAGTGGTTGCATTAATCCTCTCTTCCTGTCCTGAACCCTTGCTGTGTGTTAAACATCCACCCTGGAAAGTGACTGGCTTTTTTTTTTTAAGCAGTTGCCATATGGTCTGTGAAGTGCTTGGGGCTCATTCAAGTTTAAAGGTGATAAGTAAACTCCAGATTATTAATAGACCACAGTCAAGACAGCTGTCAGAAATTAAATGTGAATCCTCCCCCCCGCCCAACATGTCACTTTGGTGCTACTCCCATCTATTGCTGTGCTTTTATTTTAGAGTAAGTGTAAAAGGGTCTGGTTTTGTGCTGACCGTGATCTGGGAGCAGCAGAGGAAACCAAACGCCCTGAACCATTACACTCTTTCTCCACACACTATCAGGCCTGGTCTACCCCAAGGGGGGGGAATCCATCTAAATTAAGCAACTTCAGCTACAGGAATAACATAGCTGAAGTTGATGTACTTAGACCTACTCACTGTAGTGTCTTTACTGGGGTGAGCTGACTGCTGCCGCTCCCTCATCGACTTCACCTGCACCTCTCGCGGCGATGGAGTACAGGAGTCAATGGGAGAGTGCCCGGGGGTCGATGATCGCGTCTAGTCTAGATGATCGCTCGCTGCCCACCAATCCAGAGGGTAGTGTAGACCTACTCACAGCTGGGTCTAACCAACCTTGGTGGGATCCATTTTAAAAGGCCAGCAGAAGAGCTGCTGGGCCTCTTGCATATGAGTTCACTGCTCCAGGAATTAAAGAAACGAGCTCTCTTCTCTGCTGCAGGCAGGGGCAGGCTCAGTGGGAGTTGAGGGCGTTCAGCATCTTGTAGGATACCATCCATTTAAGCTCCCTCTGTCGAAGGCGGAGTTCTGTGACATAGGCCAGCTCTGGCCCCTCTGCCTCTAGCAGGCAGCTGTCTGCACTTCTGTTACCGAAATGGACACACCACCGGCCTGTCTGCCTAGGGTCCTGCTACAGAGTTTGCTGAAGGTTCTCTAGTTCAGGGGCCCATGGTACTTACACAAGGTTCAGGGAAATTAGGGAGTATGTGCTTGCACCAGCGCAGAGATGGCAACTACTCCTGGATCATCATGCAGTGTGTTGTAAACAGTGACGCAAGATGCAGGCTGATGACTTGGGCCCAAGGAGTTCAGTTCCAAGATGTTCTGTTTACATTTTAGCTAGTCTCATTCACCCATGGACAGGGGTGGGTAGGATGAGAAGAAGCCACTTACGTTGACTTCCCTGAAGCTGAAGCAGAACTTTAATTCCTCCTAGACACAGCGTAGGGGGAGGGTGGCTTCAGAGAAGGTAGAGAACACATGCCACAAAAAGATGTCAAACTCCTCCTTGCTGTGAATCCTCGGGGTTAGACTACAAATGATAGTCTTCCGTCGTGCCTCCCCCGCCCTCCCGTGATTAGACCAAGTCATTCCACCGTAGGGGCAGGCTACTTACCCTCCAACCCTCGTCAGACTGATACTAAGCTATAAAGAGAATTTTCTTCAGCTTCTGTTTTTGGTGTGACCTCTGAGAGCATCCTCACACTGGATTACAGTAGGGATGCCATGCCGCTGGCCCAGGATGTCTAGCCACACTTGGAGTGGGAAGTGCTTCTCTGGAAACTGGCTTTCTGAAGTTGCTCTGAGGAGAGGAACATGCACTCTCCTGTGCTCATGCTCTCCTTTGCTGCCCATCCCGTGTAAGAGACGGGACCTCTCTGGAGCAGCAGAGCCTATTTCAGAGTGTCCTTAAGTGGATGACTCCAGCTTGTCATCCCTGACATAAAATGGCTTAGGTCAGAGCTCCCAGAGCTGCTCTTGGAGGTCAAGAGTATGCTCAGCAGAAGCAGTTACCTTTTTGGCCCCAGCCTGATGAGTCCTTTCCCAAGGGAGGTTAGACAAGCCCTGAAGCCTCTCCCAGGGTGAGAAGTCGTGGCTAGCTTAACCCAATGCTCTGCAATGGCGTAGGAGGTGAACAAGTGCAACCTCAATCCATTTTAGCCTCTGAGTTTCTTTGTTAACATGGCACCATTAGCTGCTGCCCCATTCATGCTCTGCCTGCTTGACCCCAGTCTGCCAACGTTTCCAATGACGCTATAGAATTTAAGACCCTGCCTTTCAGCCTCCTTCTCAAGGCCTGGAGCAGGAGACCCTCTCTCGGAAGCGAAACAGAAATAAACTCCCAAGATCAAGGCTTCAGTTTCAGCCAGAGCTCTAGCTGCAGCCCGCAGGAGCCTGGGCTGGGCTCATCACTTTAATTAGGGTTTCTTTGATTTGCAGGTTGCATCTTTTGCTCCTTACAATAGAAAAACCTATTCCAGGCTTGCTCTCACAGTAGCACTATATTGTACGCTCTTGTCCCTCCTTGCTGTAAGACCCTGACAAGATCTGGAGGGAGGTTGGAAATCCCAATGGCACAGGTGGCTGTAACAGGACAGAGGCAGAAGGGTAGCCTGGCTCCTGTCTTTCCCTCTCTTTCTAAATGCCATGGGGACTGATAGCTCAGCTCCCCCCGCCCCTTCTCTAGAGAGAGGAGCTGCAGGTGCTTTCATTTCACAGCTCTGGGAGATGCTACTTTCATGTCTTAAGAACTTCTTGCCCACTTCTCTGCTGGAGCTTGATGCTGGAAGACTCCCTAAGGGGAAGTCAAAGAACCATCCTGACCTAGCCTCTGCTGTTCTTTGTGACCATGGTACGTGCTGCTGTTCCAAGGACTCCCATCTCTTAACAATATATTGCAGCTGGAAGGCTGAAAACAAAGAAACAAAACTCGCGTTTCAAATTGAGTATGGCTTTTCAACCCCAGCAAATTGCTTTATTCACACAAACGTCTCTTAATTTACAACGCCTCTGCCATTCATACACATCAGGGTATCCACAGTGTCAAGGAACTTAAATACGTCTCATACCAACCCAAGTAAACCAAGTACAAAAAATATTTATATAAAGTTCACACACAGGTCCTAGATTACCAGCTTCTGTGCAAAACGAAAAATACAGATTTATTAACTAGTATCATGAAGTAACTTTAGTTTGGCGTCTGGGTTTAAGCCTTCCCACTCTATCTAGTTCAGTAGAGAAGATGCATTAAATATCCAACCACAGATTCCCCCTGGGAGCCACACCTTAGCGTTTAAAAACATTGAGATGGCAAACTGCAGGAAGATGGAATTTGTCACGTTGCAGTTAGAAGAGGCCACTTCCTACTGTGCTTTTCACCCTGCCTCCCCTCCCCCTCTGACTCTAAAGTGTGAAAATGCTTAGATGGGGATGGTGTAACTGCGTTGCCACTGGTTGTTTCAGGAAAACGGCAGGCTGTCACTTCACACTGCAGTCAAATGTTTACAGTGGAAGTGGGCAGCACAACATAAGCAGGCACCAATTTACGTAGATAATAGCTAGCACTGTAGTGTAGAGAACAGAACAGCCTATGCAATGATTTCCAGGAACTATGGCCAGAGGTGCCAGCAGCAGATGTATTGCTTGCAACATGGAAGGAATGGATAAATCTGAATGCCAAGTAATTTGCTTTGTTCAGCCACACAAACTAGTGTTGCCAAGCATCAGAAGAAACACAAGGTCCAGCTCCAGGGGATGGCAGCCAAGCCTCAAATCTGAACTGCTTCAATAAAAAGACCAGTGTCTCCAAGAAAGTTGGTTGGCTCCAAAGCAATATGCAGTACACAGCTTGTGGGGAATTTTAGCAGCATGGTCTAGATCCAGCAACAGATGATGTAGGGGTGGATGCTGAAGAATGGGGTAAGTGCTTGATTAGTCTTCTAGAGAAGTCACTGAAGGGCACCAACTCAACTCCAGAGGGAAAGGGAGATTGGCTTTAAAGCAACAGTAACACCAGTAGTCCCTGGGAAGGGTTTTGCCTAACATGCTTTGGCAGTGTGTTTAGAGGAAACCAGACAGAGCAGCACTATGTTCCCCACTATTATGGCCTTTGTAAATTAAACTTGATATATTTGAATTTTTTTTGCCTCCATTGCAGCTGGCTGTTCTCTTTGCAGCTGCACCCTGTCCGTGGGCAGGCTTAAACCCAGAGTAGATACTGCATAGTGAGAAGATTTACACAAATGAGGAATTTAACAAAAAAGTAACCATCTTTGTGGAAGTCTCTTATTGCTCCACAAAGGCTCTGGGAACCTCCTGATATGTTAAGGAGCTGGATCCTGAGGAGTAAAGGAAGACTAGAGAGGGACCACTGTCTAGCTGTCACTAGCCCCTCTGAACCTTAAACACAGCAGCAGGAGAACATGGGGGAAGCTAGTTTGACTCCTTCTCTAACCAGGCTATCGAGCCCATCTCAGCACCCCTCGCCTTATGGAATACAGCTGTGGTACTACAGCCACCCCAGTGTTGGTGTGATGCTGGAGGTGCAGACCTCCATTGCAGGTTGGTGCAGCTACCACATTTCAAAGTTCTCCAGAAATGTGGCTAGTTCTTTCACCCCCACTGTAAACAGAATATTTAGAAGTAAACAATTTTAATACAATCCTATAACATGGACAGGGCCATGTCATCTGTTCTAGCAAAAACCTGGCTCGTGAGAGCAAGCCTCAAAATCAGTGGAACCTCCTTGGTAGCAGCCCTCAACTCTCCCCCCTCTGGTTAGGCTTAGACCTCATAACAGCTAGAGTTGTCCCTCCAGTGTCAGTTTTTAAGTTCAGTATCAAGCGTGGTCAGTCAGAAATCAGGAGACACTCTTGTATGAATATGAGCTGCAGAGACCAGGCAGTCCTGAGCCTCCGGCTTAGCTCCCCTTTCCCAGAAGCTGGAATTACCCCAGCTGTAAAGCCTAATGCCAAAAAATGTATACGATGGGTGAGATGTTTCAGCCAGCAGCAGTAAGGTGGAGGAGCTGGGCAGATACTTGATGTCAAGCAAGAGGAAAGAGATGCCGCTCCCCAGAAAGCTTGATGTCCTTGCAGGTTAGAGCTAATCCCTCTTTTGATGCTGTTGCCCTAGGATGAGTTTGGGCAGGGCCCAGAGGTGAGGTGTGTTGATTCACCATGACCTGTAACCAGTATGGCTTTCTCATTATTCTAGTGATCTTAGAGCACTCAGCAGTAAAGCCGCCATGGGCAGGAAACCAAAGGAGAGAAGCATATTTAGACTGACCAGAAACTAAAGGGGAAATGACCCAAGTGGCCAAAGGCTAGCAGCCCCCGAACTCTTCCTGGAAGTGTTTTCTAAATCCTATAAGGCACTACGGTCTATCTAGTTAACAACAAGCTGTTTTAAAAGATATCTGCAATACAAAAGGTGAAGTGAAAATGTGAGAGCTGAAGTCGTGGCAGGGCTGAGGGTGACTTTACACTAACCAGGTGGCTAGCCGCACGCTCTGCCTGCAGTGCATATAAGTCGGGGAGTAGTCATGTCTTCACTGAAGTTTCCAGAGAGAGGGAAAGGGGGCACTCAGATATCCAACGAAAAGGATTCCTTAGTACCTCCTCTGCAGGTGAAGACCTGAAGCAAGTGGCACTGTGTCTGTTTGAAATCTGCCTCCCCACCACATGCAGCAGTGCTGGAGAGAGCGCACAGCCTCTGAGGGAGTAGCAAAACTGGAAGTCTCTGGTGGGTGATGGCTTCAGTATCGCTGGAGGTGGTAAGTAGGCTGAATAGAAAGTTCTGAGACAAGCATGAGCTAAGTCAAAGCAGCTCTCCTAGGAGTCTGCCTGGAAGTTGCCTTCGGTGCCATAACATTCCCCTGGGACTTCCTCCTGGCGGGGAAGGCATGTGTGAGCATACACAGTAAGAGCAGGTCCGTTCTAGCCATGGGTGTAGCTATAGCAGCCAACAGCTGCAAAGGCTGTACTGAGTAGCCCTGCTATTAGAGCCTGGAGTCTGCTGTCAGTTGTCCCATCCATGCACAGCTAGCATGAGTTAAGTGCCCAAAGACAGTGTTGAAGTACAAGCTTGAGACTCTCATCCTAAGACAGGTGTAGTTAATAGTCTTGGACTTTGGGGAAAGTCCAAGAAGTGCAGGAAGCAGCTGGCTGCCTGATGTCGACCGCCACATGGAAGAGCAGTTCTCTTGTGAACAAGAGTGCAGGAATATTGGGTTGCTTCTAGAGAACATGGGTCAGGAAAACAGCAAGGGGGATGGAAAAACAATGGGCAGAACAGCACGAAAGCCTGTGTTATGTTTCAATGCACCCTGTGACTGATGAGGGGCTTCAAGTAGTGAGAAAATCCACTCCTTCGTTACTCCAGAGGGGTGGGGCAGCTTAGATGCTGCTACAACAGCCCCCTGCTAAACTGGGAATCAAACGTAGACTAAGGAAAGTGAATGGAGGAGTTACAAAGCCAGACAGTCCTCTGTGGTTGATAACCAAACCCAAACGTCCTAACCTCAAATAACCATCTTGGGAAGAAGTGAGGGTACTGAAGGTCTGGCTGTGGCTCTCCACAGCACAGAGAAGCATCTCATTGGGGGTGCAGGAAAGAGTACTGGGTCCTAATCCTGGGCTTGTGCTATGCTGGTTACTATATCTGTGTGAAACCTTCAAAACACAAGGTGTTCAGTCAGCTGGGGGAGCACATATGTACAACTATATGCTACTGCTCCGCTATTCCCCTAACGCACAGCACAACCTTCCTGGTGAGGTGGCACCCAAATCTTCTCTGGTCACTGCATTCAAGCTCAGCAGAGCTGTCAAGGCATACAGGTTTAAAAAAAAACAAACCACCAACTAGACACCATCCTTAATCTAGCCCTAATGGAGTTATTGCATTCTCATTCACTTTCAGGGGATGGTGTAGCATACTGAGTAGACAGACAAGTAGCAAGTGGGTGCACAAAAATGTCAATGAAGAGAATTAAGACCGACATATCTGCACAGCCAGCAGGCATGTTAGTACGGTACAGATCCTGTATGATTAGGTCAGCAGGGCCCTTCTCTAACTGTGAAGCCAGTCACATCCTACCAGAGCGACAGTGGAATACGTAGGTAACTGGGTGAGGGAGATTTAGTCTGGAAGCACAACTAGTGGCTTCTAGACCAGTATCCCAGCAGGGGTTTGTTTGGGAAGCCATTTCTAGCATGTTTAAGAAATCACAAGGTAACAAGGGTGCTGTGCTTTACACTGAGCAAGGTCTAAAGCACTACTGAAGCCATCACACAGAGTCAGTCCCAGAATGTCAGAGCAGCTCCAAATGCAGGCCAGGAAACTAAGTATTAACTGTTCAGCTTGAGCTTCCCACCTCCTTTCCCCTACATCCCACTGATGCGTAATCTGAAGTGCCCAAGCTCGGCCAGCATTCTCTTTGCCCTTTGTAGACCACAGTTATCGTGCAAAGGGCAAACAGTCTTCTGCAGGAGCCTTGAAACCACACAGTGAGTGACTAGCTGTCAGGGCCCCCTACCTCCAATACTGCCAAGTCCTTCACGGCTGAAGTTTGACACAAGTGACTTCAGATCTTTCAGCTACTTTCTTCTTTTGTCATATACATCCACCCTACAGTTCAGTGGGTCACCTGAAAATCTGTCCCATCCACTCCACAAGCCCATTACAGAATTAGGCTCTCAGTTGCCAAAATCCACAGATGACTTTTTTATTTGGGTGGGGGGACGACGAGGATCTTTCCACTACAGCACTGATCTTGCATAATCAATTTCTTTTCCGTCTCGTTATTTTTGCTATGCTACTCTAATGTCACTTGCGTTATAGCCTGGGCAGCACCTGCCTGTTAAGGAGCCATCAGGTTCTGAGTCACATGACTGTTTGTTTCCAACATGGGGCTTCAAAGACCTTGCTTTCTACAATCTCCCAACTACAGAGCAAGCCCAGTGAGCTTCTCTCCCCTAGATAAAGGATATTAACTTTAAAAAACAAACTTGGGCACATCCTGACTTTGAGCCTTGGTACTTGGCAGCAGTTGAGGGAATGCTTTGCAGGGCTTCTAACTGCCATCAGTGGTGGTAAAAAGCCAGGGGTCTTTCCCAGAAGAACCTGTAGCATTCTAGTCGAATAACAAGGCTGAAACGGTGGAGGAAAGAGGTGGGGATGTGGGGGAAGAGAAACATGTTCTTGA
Source organism: Gopherus flavomarginatus (assembly GCF_025201925.1). Classification (NCBI taxonomy): domain Eukaryota; kingdom Metazoa; phylum Chordata; order Testudines; family Testudinidae; genus Gopherus; species Gopherus flavomarginatus. The sequence goes on from NC_066627.1 coordinate 49,564,897, forward strand.
CCGCATTCAATAGTCTTGTAACCAAATGGGCTGCAAAGATTCGGCTCTTCAGAAATCTCACGTGACCAAAAAACCCAAAACAAAGGGAAAACTTCCCATTGCCAGAGATCTTGTTGTCAAGTGATCTTCAAACCATCTGCTTCCCTCTGTGCATGTAAGTGATGGAGATTGTAGGTCCCTGGTAAATAAACCTAGAAACAAAAATAATAAAGAGAGATCAGATATTGCCATTGTTTCACACATCGGTCTAGGGGCTGTACCTGGAAAAATGTAATGTCCTGAAAGCCTCTCCATGGGCTGGTCAAAATGGCTACCCCTGACACAGTGAGAGACATCGGACCTTTCAAATCCTCTCCTTCTGCTCACCTTGCTTTCCCGCCTCCCTGCATTTCACTTGCACCATTACCACCTGCCAGTTGCTGATGGATAAGAATTGGGGATTAAGGCTTCACACCGATTGGAATCCGCCATTCCAATTTGCTTTCATCTACTATAATGCAATGGCTTCTAGTGGCATAAAACAGTAGTTGCTTAAAAACAAACAAACAAAAAAACAGATAAATTCAACTGGGAAAGGAAAAGTAAGATGGTAATAGAGTGAATGGATTCTGAGATCAGATACTTGGTAACTGGACATGAGTGGAACTGACTGTAGATAGATACCACTGCAGAGAGATTTAAGTACTTGTTTCCAGTCCTGATTAATCTAAAATATTGGTCTTTGAAACTCACACATCCCTCAGCCTAGCCATGTTGTCACTGATCCAGGACTGGCTATAGCAGCTCTGGACCTCAGAATGTTGTTTTTCTTCTCCAAAACAAATTCACAGGTAATCCAATGTATTAATCTTGGCCACATGCTATTTATACGTGCCCAAACTGTGTTGAGTCTCTGAGCTCAGTCACTTAACCATGCATAACACCACACTATATTTAAGTACTGTAGCTACATCCTAAAAGGGGTCTGCCATGGTGTGCTAGATGAGTATCTATTAAGACATGAAAGCACTTTTTCCAGAGGCTCCATATGATGTGTTCATGAGCATGCCCGTTTAAAAACCACTTTCAACTGTCTGTCTGCATGCCCGACTAAAGGAGGAACAGTGTGGCTGTCACACGCAGGTATGACCGTCTTCAATTCACTAACAGTGAGAAAGCATCTGAGGCTTCTCAAGTTGTTTTGCTGGAGGCAATTAAAGAAATCCTCCTTGCTGTACACACAGTGAGAAACTCAAGAGGAGCAGAGACTGTTTCTTATTGGCTGTGAATGTTAACTCTCAGGGATGTTAGATTCCATCTCTGCGTGCTAATTGCTATGGTCTGCTAGTTAGCTCATTCATGCGACTTATAGAACAGACGGGGAGTCAATTTCGAAGGGCCTAGACTGGCAACACAAGAATGTTCCTATGCCTTCGTTCCATGTTTGACTTGTAACTAATCGCTAGACGTCACGCACTTTGTTGCACACACCTGTCTAGTCCTCCCACAAGCTGATGTCTGCACTAACCAGATGCCAAGTGCATTCCCTGACATTCTGAAATTGATTGGAGGTGGTGTTCAAAAGTTATCATGTTACATCCCAACAGAGAGATGCTGTCATGTTGAGTGTAGGATCTCACTTTGCTGGGCCAGTAATAATACTAGAGGCTGGCCCTCTTTACTGCTGGTGTAGCTAGGGTTCCCAGCCCTCCAGGACTGTCCTGGGGTATCCAGAAATTAAAGATGGTCACGTGATATCTCCGGAAATACATCCAACCAAAACTGGCAACCCTAATTGTAGATCAAGCTCACTGCATGTATTGGAAGCTCCTGGCATCCCTTCATTCTGCACCACTCTCTGAAATCTTGGAACTGATCTGATGCAGTGTTCAAAAGTTATACGGACAAGCGGAAAAATGCCTTGCTTTTGTTTGGCCAATCCCATCAAGCTACATTTCTCTAATACAAACTCTGAGCCAGGGTACGGTGGCAGTGAAGTAAATGGGAGTTTCACTGTCAACCTCAATGGGGACAGAATGTGCCCCATCAGAAGTGTCACCATCCTACAACCTTGGTATCCCAGGAGAGCCAACAAGTCCTTCCCCCTCCAATGAATGAAATCAGTTTCCCACTAAAACAGTGCTGCTGACTTAGCAGCGACAGAATTAACCTGTTGAGGAAAGATGGTTATGCCCCAGAAAATCACTGAAATCCCTTTGTGTACTAAAATCTTGTTAAAGAATAAACTTCTTAAAGGAAGAAACCTCCTCTCCTGGTGCTTGAAGCAGAGTGGATTGAATTTAAATCACTCAATTATAAGCATGATTTAAATCGGCAAGCAGGAAGCCTTGATTTAAATGAATTTTAACTAAAAAATACAAATGTAAAACACTATTATCTTCCTAAAGAAAACTTGATTCTCACTGATTGGTAACCATTAAAACATGTTGACTTGCAACTAAATATAGTCTTTACACTACATTTGGTATTTTTCTGCTTACCAGGACAACACATTGTATCTACACACATTTATTTAAGCAGTCATATAGCTTAACATACATTTATTCAGATTCTTAATTTTTACTTTTTTATTATGTTAAAATTCTGAATGATACTTATTACAAGTTCAAAAAATATCTAGTAAATTAGTGTCAAGCTCTATTTGGATGGAAATTGGAATTTAATAAATGTGCAGAAATGGTTTTTTTATTTTTTTTTTAATTAAACAAAACTATCTCAAACATGCTGGGGGGGGTATCAAAACATATTTTGCATTTAAAACCAACTAATCTGTTAAACAAAGGAAGTATTATATGTAGTTTGTGAACTGAAGTGATTGTTTCTGGTCATCACGTCTTTCAGGATTTTAGAACTAGTAGATCTTATGCTCTCACACCTAGTTTTTAATCATTGATTGGAAGAGGAAAAAAGCCTTCCTGCTTTTTTCAATTCCCCATTGGTTTCTTAACTTTGAAAGAACTAGTCATTGAACTAACTTAGTTGAATAAACTGAAATGAAGCAAATATTGTCTGTTGCTGTCGAAGAGGTTACTACTGACAAAAACTGGTTTAGCACTTTAAGCAGCTGGAACCAGAGTTTGTTGGCCAGTGACCTTCCAGAAGTTCAGTGCTGACTTTCTTTAAAATTTTGGCAGAAAATATGTACAGCTTGAATTTTTTTATTTTAATAGATTAGGGTAAATTTAGGCCTTAATGTAGGTTGTCTAATTTTAATAGGTTGATTTTTAAAAAAATGTATTTATTTAAATAAATCAGTTTAATCTATTTTTATCTACCTTGGCTTGAAGTAGTGAAATGGGAATATATGTATTAACTGTGCTTTCTAGGAGAGTATAGATGAGAAATGCTAGTCAGAACAGTGTGCTAGTGCAGGGGTCGGCACCCTTTCAGAAATGATGGGCTGAGTCTTCATTTATTCACTCTAATTTCAGGTTTTGCGTGCCGGTCATACATTTTAACGTTTTTAGACGGTATCTTTCTGTAAGTCTATAATATAGAACTAAACTACTGTATGTAAAGTAAATAAGGTTTTTAGACTGTTTAAGCAGCTTCATTTAAAATTAAATTAAAATACAGAGCCCCTGGACCAGTGGCCAGGACCCGGGCAGTGTGAGTGCCACTGAAAATCAGCTGGCGTGCTGCCTTCGGCACCCGTGCCATAGGTTGCCTACCCCTGTGCTAGTGGATTGACCAGACAAACTTTCACTACAAAGACAAAGCATTCTTCCATGGGCAAAGGCACTTGGAACATCAGGAGCATTTTTCTTAAAGGAAATTACACAGGAAAATTTCTAGAATGTTTCTCTTATGCTGCAACCTCATAAGCAGGGTAATGTGGCTCTTCTGCTCCAATTTTACTGGAACCAGAGCATCTCCAGAAGAGATCCGCATTTGAGAGATTTCCCCAAGTTCAAAGTTTCCCAAAATAACTTTTGACAAAAGGAGAGATGAAATGATGCACGCTGTTTCGAGGGGGTAAGTGCAAGAGTTTTTAATCCCTCTACTGATGACACTTATAGTCTTAAGTAGCTAAAAATGTTCACATGGGCATCAACAGCTTATCAATTACTCCACTGAGACCTGGTGCGTGTTGGGAGTTCTTGTACACAGTGCCCAGCATAGGAGGGCACCTATGGCCCAGGTCACACTGAAGAGAACCGGAGCTGGCATGGGGGCAGTCCTGCAAAGGGTATCAGTCAGTTATTTTTGGTAGCATAGTGTTCTTACTAATATGGGGGAGGCAGAGATTAACCTGCAGATTCTCACATTATCTCCCCTGCATGGGATGAAAGGGCACAGAAGAGGTAGGGGAGGGACTTAATCACTACCTTAGTTTGCTAGATTCTACATCATGCTGCTTACAAAGCAACCTAATTTCCTTCTCTGACAGGGTTACTGGACTAGGGAAGAGGCCAGAGGCAGTAGATGTAATATAGAATGATTTTAATAAGGCCTTTGACACAGTCCCACAGGGCATTCTCAGAAGCAGCCTAGGGATATATGGTCTAAAGGAAATGACTATAAGGTGGGTGCGGAACTCGTTGAAAGGCTGTACTCAAAGAGTCGTTATCAAGGGCTTGCTCTCACACTGGGAAGGTGCATCTAATGGGTCCTTGAAAGGTCTGGCCTGAGTCTGGTACTAGTCAGTATTTTCATTACTGACTTGAATAACAGAGTGGAGAGGATGCTTATAAAATCTGCAGATGACACCAAGATGGGAGGCGCTGCAAACACTCTAGAGGACAGGATTAGAATCAAAATAACCATGACACATTAAAGAATTGGTCTGAAATCAACAAGATGAAATTCAGTAAAGATAAGTGCAAAAACCTTCACTTAGGAAGGAAAAATCAAATGCACAACTACAAAATGGGGAATAACTGGCTAAGAAGTAGTACTGCTGAAAAGGATCTGGGTTTACAATGGATCACAAATTATGAGTCTACAACGTGAAGTTTTGAAAAAGGCTAATATCATGCTGGGGTTTATTAACAAGAGTGTCGTAAGTAAGACACTTGAGGTGTCCTGCTCTACTCAGCAGTGATGGGGCCTCAGTTGGAGCAATGTGTTCAATTCTGGACACCCCTTTTTAGGAAAGATAAACAGAAGGGAGCCCAGAGGAGAGTTACAATAATGATAAAAGATTTAGAAAACCTGACCTATGAGGAAGGGTTAAAAAAACTGGGCACATTTAGTTTTGAGAAAAGACAACTGAAGGGGGACCTGATATGTCTTCAACTACTATGGGTCCTTAGAAGCATTAGGGCAGTTAAGCCCTGGAATAGGTTTCCAGGGGAGGCTGTGGAATCCCCATCAGTGGAAGTTTTTAAGAACAGGCTGGATAAACACCTGTCACAGCTGGTCCAGGCTTACTTCATCCTGCGTCCCCCACAGCAGGCTGGCCTTGATGACCTTGTGAGCTCCCTTCCAGCCCTACATTTCTGTGATCCTTTATGGAATTTCCCCCAAACCATCCCCAGGCCCAAGCACATGAAGGGGGTTGGTGAAGTTTAACAATGGCTAAAGACTAATGAATCCAGCTCAGGTTGATAGTGAGCAAGAGTCGTTATTGGCTAGTAGACGTTTGGAACCTGTGTGAAATGAGTGTGGTTTTTTCAGGCCAGTTTCCAGGAGACAAGCATCCAATCACAAAAGCAACGTGGCATTAATTGTAGTCATGTTGATCAGGGAAGAGATGGGATGAGCCATCCTTTCACCCCTCAAAAGGCCCCTCCAGATCAGGGTTGAGATCTTTTTGTTTAGCAATCTGGAGCTTGGTCCATTCTGAGGATATGGAAAAAATTTTTCTCCAAGACTGTCGGTCTAGCACTTTAAAACTGAGCTTACAAATGAAAGATAAAACAGAAGACTGCTCTTCTCCAGCCTGCAAGTTATTTGTGGGACTTAGTTCAAATGTATTAGGGATGTTTAAGTTAATAATTTTAAATTAATGGCTTTCCTTTGCTGTTATATTTTAATACCAGATAGGACTGGACTATAGCCAACAGCTCAGCAATGAATTCACCACTGAGATAGCTTGTATAGGCTCCCACCCTGAGGATAGATGGGCAGTGGGACCAGCTGTGGAGAATTATTGAATTCCTTAGGAAAGAGGAAGAGCAGAAAGTAAGGGAACCAGCAGCTCTAGTAGACAGCTGAAGGCAAAGCAGAGGCTGTGTGCTCTTGGGGCCATACTGAACCAAGACACGTGAAGTGAGCTAAGGAGGAATTTCTTATTTGGCCCTTAAAGGGATAAGGGTTTTGGGTTGGTTGCTTGCTTCCTTGCCTAGGTGTTTGTAATCCTGACATACAAGGTGTTTGCTAATCCTGCTCTGACTGGCCTATTCTAACGCACTCCCCCAACTGTACAAATCCTACAGATCCCTCTTGAGGGAATGGAAGGTAGATGAGAGGAGTAAAGAAAAACCAGCAGCCTCCCATTGTCTGGCCACAACCCCGATCCCTCTGAAAGGGTGCGCCCTGAAGGTCAAGAAGCTGGCGAAAGAGCGTTGAGGGGAAACCAATTGCATTGTGGCTGGACCTTCAGCTCTGGAGTTAGTACTAGCTGGTTTGCTTTCAGAAGCCTCGTCTACAGGTTTAGCTACGTTGCTGAGGGGTGTGAAAAATTCACCCTGAGATACATAGTTAAGCCAGCTTAAGCACTCGCATAGACATCTGTAGGTCAACAGAGGAATTTTTCCATCTACCTAGCTACTGCTTCGCAAGGGGGTGGAAATACTATGGTGACAGAAAAACCCCTTCTGTTGCTGTAGTAAGTGTGCGCACTACAGTGGTGAAGCTGCTGAAGTGTAGCTGTACTGTACCAGTCTCCTGGCCTCAAAGACAAAGACAGTCATTAAACTGCTTCTTTCCTAAAGAGACAGTGGGGACACCATCCTTGCCTCTACTCCTCTTTCTTCCTCTCCAACTCAGTTTGTGGTTGAGGACTAGCACACCACCTTTATTAAGAGACTGGAAGTGTCTAGAGATCTCAGCTACTAGAATGTCAGTCACTACTAAGTGTCCTCATTTCTGCTGCAGAGTATGCAAGGGTACCACAGGAGACCCAAAGACTGTGCTGGTCACTGAAGAGGCATCAAGACCTAAGCAATGTATTTTCGAACATGAGGAGACAGATGAGAACAGACATTTTGTTTTAAAGCAAGCAGATTGCTAAGCTTGTTTGTGAGATCCCTCCCCCTCCCTTCCCATGCGTCTGGCCCTCAAGAGGCATTTCTCCAGCGGGGGTGTGTTGGGTTAGTCCGCTTCAGCACCTAGTTCAGTAAACTGTGCTCATTAGGACTGAGGCCCATTGGAACTCTCAATTAGCTGAAGGAAACCCGGAGCAGAACACAGCTGTTAGAGTACATAGTAATTAGCAACTACCTCTTAGGCCTTAATTTCTTTACCAACTCTCTGAGAGTGCCTCTGAAACTAGATCCACAAAGCTACAATTAACCTCTAAAGAGAATGGGGTTCAGGTGTGACTGCTGTAATTAGAGGATCAGAGACCAGACAGGGGCTACTGCTCTTACAGAAAGGACTACAGTAAGGTCGGGAGAATTTCTGGCTGAGAGATGCTGGTTAGTGAATAGAAACCAGATTTCTATGTCAAGAGTTGCAAATTGGGATAAACAAAAAGCGTATGAAGAAAGACGCAAGAGAAGTATTGCAGGAGTTCTCCATGGATGGACACACGGAAATGGTATCCCAGACCATACTTGGCACAAGACAGAGGGACTGAGGAGCAGCAAATCAGAAAGGAGATTGAATGTGTCTCTTAGCGACTTTGCATAGTAGCAGGAGAAAAACTGCCACCTCACTTAATCATAATGTGATCTGGTGAACAGGCAACTAGTCACCAGAAAATGGTAAAGACACTCAACGGATAAACTCCAGGGGAGAAGTGAACCTCTCTACTCGTTTCTCAGAATTAAGATGGTAGTTGTGATTGATCTCTGAACAAAACTATTGCCAAGCTTAAAATGAACACAGGTTTTGTCAAAGTTAGGCCTCAAACTTCCGCTTTGCAGAGGTGAAAAGGGCAAGATTTGCAGACATAAGCTAAGACTTGTGGTCAAAACACACGCAACCAGATAACACATTATGCTAACTCCTATAAAGTGAGATAAGTTGTGACCCCAGGCACAGCTTGTCTAACCCACATTTAAAACAACTGGCTACAAGGATATAAGTAAGCATAAATTATACAGCCCAAATGACAACGCTAACCACATTAAAGATTTGGCTGACCCTAATTGGTTGGCCTGTTTTAAGACATGGCTGACAGATCAGATAAAAAGTACAAAGGTATGGGACCGTGTGTGTGTCTGTCATAAGGGAAACCTGACCCACCCCTCTGAACTGAAGGGACATGCACTTTGACACTTTATACCTGGACAGTGTGGAAAACGGCCGACTGAAGGGTAACGTATTTTCGGACGAATGCAGGGTAAGTTTATGGAGTAAAGAAGTGTGGTTGCTCAAGCTGAATTGATCAAGTTGTATCGATACTATAGTGTTGTTAATAGCAGTCAGTAGCTGATGAATAATAACTTTACATGTACTTGCCTTCAGTATAACTTTCCATTTATATTCATCCTTATTCAGTGTTGGTCTTTTTTCTTGCTTTTCTTATTTTGTCTGTGTTGCCTTTATAGTCAAAAGTCATTAAAAACCTTTTCTGAGGAATAATCAGTAGTTTTAATTTTTCTTATATGGGCACTACTCAACCTCATTGCATCTGTGTTGGGTGGTGGGAAGAAGTGATCACCCAGGGCCCAGTTAAGGTCCTGATGCGTATTGCCCTCTTCCTTCATCTCCGCAGTAGTTAGAGGCTGAAAGAAGAGGTAGTGCAAGGAGTGGGCTAGTCTGCTGGAATAAGTCAGTTTCAGAGAAAGACAACCTCTGCTGGGCACTGAAATCCCATCAAACCATTACCTGCCCCCTACTCCACACACTCCAGCCTGAGAAGTATTCTCTACAGTCAGACCACTCTTCACATTCATTTGTAATGTTAACAAAAGCCAGAGCAGCTCCGCCACTGGCTCATTCCCTTACCGAGCCCCTTTCACCGCTGTGCTAGTCAAAGGCTAGAAGCTACACCTCAGCTCCAGTATAAGCCCTCCTGATGAGAGTAGAATGCGATCTCTGCTACTGCTATGGCTGAACACCACCTTTTTAAAAGCAGACTCTCAGAGCTGTGAAATCCACAGATTTACATTGCTTGCCTTGAAATTTGCTGTGCCTCAGAAGGCTTCAGATAGGCTTAGTGGTCCGAATTTGGGGGTCATTTAAATGAAGGGTCCCTAAGATACTCAACCCCCCTTCCATTTTATTGCGCTCCGTTGCTCATCTAGTGCATGGCACCCCCTGACCCTTTCAGGAGGCGCTACTGGAAAAGTTATTGATCTGAGATCTCCACAATGACATATGCCAAAAACAACAAGCCAACGAGACTAGGACCAGATGGTTTCCAGGCAGCTTGCTGTTACCGTGCCTGTGTGGCTGAAGGGGACGTGCTGTGGACAATGAACCTGAGACATCCATGCATGCTGTAAGTGTGAACCTTCCCCTGGCAGAAGTCTGTGAATGATCAGTGGGCATGGTTCTATCATCTACCTGTTAAGGGGGTTTAATATTGTGTGCAATGCGTCTTGAGTAGTTCAGCTAATTTAGAAGGGCCTCTAACTACTTTCTGAAAGATTAATTACATGTGTTCTATGCGGCTGTGAGAATGATTGCTGGACCTGTGGCTGCTCTTCCACCTGCAGCATTATTAAAGGAGAGTGCTAGCACTGATTAAGGAGGATGAAACAATGATCCCGTAGTTACCCAAACTCACTCAGCACCTAACCTTTTCCAAGTCAAACTTCCTTAAGTGTCCGTGTTTCTGCCTCTGAGGACACGCACAGATGCCTCCCCCTAGGTGACTAGACACCTATTTCCTGCCTAAGTCCCAGAGTGATGAATGAATTACAAGACAACAGGCATTCGACTGCCTAAGTCACGTGCTCAAGGCCATCTACCAGAGTAGGTCCCCTTCGAAATCTGTCTGGATGAGGAGATGGTGGTGAGAGTGAGGCTCACTTCAGAAAGAACAAGAGTTTCCCACCTCTCGGGAGAGTTTGCTAGCCCTTGAGCTATGGGATATTCTGCTGTGGGGTTCCCCCAGTCTCTCCCATAGAAGCTATTGCACTCTGGGTAGATAATGAGAGTGGTTAGAGCAAGGGGACTGGGCCCAGGATTCCCCACCTCTCATGTGGGTGCCCTAACCCCTGGACTAGAGAGAGAGAGAATGGGAATGGCTGTCTCTGGACTATGATAGTCACTGGGCCAGAGAGAGGGAATAACTGCAGTCCAGTAATTAGGATGCCCACCTGGGAGGCGGGAAGCCCTGGGCTCAGTCATCCTGGGTGCTGAAACAGTGCAAGCAAGGGTGGGATGGAAAGGAGGGAGGGTCAGAACTATGTGGGGGGACTCCACATGACCTCTCCCCCCCATAAAACCCTCCAATTATAGGTACTTGCATGGCCCCCATTACTGTAGACCCTCAGTACTCCTCGGGCCAGTGTTGTTCTCAGTTTTACAGATGGAGAACTGAAAGCCATACAGGAAGTCCATTGCAGAGCAGGGAATTAAATCCAGGTCTCCCACGTCCCAGCTGCCTCCTCTATGGCCCTCCTCCAATTTCTGTCCTTCCCTTCAAAAGATGTCCCCATTAACTCCATGCTTTCCCCAGCTCCTCTACCTGGGGGTCCCGTGTTGATGCCCGCCTCTCCATGGGGACGACAGTGCTGGACAGGCAGACACTGCAGATGATACAGAGGCAGTGAAGGTACCAACGCCCAGCCAGTGCATTCTGTGGCCAGGCTAATATTAGCTGAGAAGCCTGAGGCAGTGCAGGGAGAAGAGCTGGGTGTTGAGAAACTTTTTTAAAAAGAACAATTAAATGACTAAGAGTTTAAGCCAGGGTTCAGGTTACCCCGTGGTGCCTCATGCCCTTCCCTAATGTGGAGAGGGGCTACACGAAGACCTCTGAAAACCAGGATATACAGTTAAGATAAACAGCATTGCAACCTTAACTCTGCCCCTCTGGAGCTGGCAACAGCCACTGGAAGTTATCTGCATGGACTTCTGCTGCATTCACTGTGCTATAGCCCTACTGAATGGTGGAGGGATTGCTAGAGCAGCGTGACAGAGCTGTGATTGTGACAGGGTGATGTAGGGAGTCTGAGGCCCTCTCCCTCCTCACCACGTGTGAGCCAAGGACAGAAGTGTCCGAGTATCTTTAGGGATGCAATGTCTCATTTCAGTGCTGCACAGGGTCTTCTTGCCACGGTGATTGTCAGCAGTGAGGTGGGACAGGAGTGAACTGTGGGTTTAAATGATTGTCAAGTGAAAGCATAACGCTGGATGGAATGCTGTCTGTGAGGGCGAAGGGCTTGTAAAATGTGGTTCTTGCTGTGGAGCAGGCACAGTGAGTGTGGTGTAGGCAGCTCTTGTCTAGTACATCTCAGCTAAACACAAGTTTTACTGTAGCACAGGGAAGGTGTTAGACTTAGTCCTATAGTGCTCACGTAGCCTATTCCCTGTGTGTTCTACACTAGCTGCAACGGCAGGGCACCAGCAGGAGTGTTATGGGAATATTACGGCATCACTCGGGGCAAGGGTCAGAGTGTAGTGGGTGGTTTTTAGCTCTATATTTCCTGAGGGTTAAGTATAGCCACTCTCCCCCTTCTGGAAGGGCTCAGGGCACTACCTGGCAACCTGAAACTGTCTGGACATGTGGGAGTTGTGTAATACCCAGTGCTGGCAGCTCTGTACAGCCCTCTGACCCCAATACAACTGTTCTAAAATAACTTTCCGTTCGCAAAGAGGAACAGCTCTTGAAGTTTCAGGAGAACATTAATCAGGATGTTTATAGCTTCTGGAAGGTAGTTATGCAAGATCACTCTAAGGGGATCAAAGTCTCAGCTATCAGCACAGGAGAGATGTTGCCTTTACTCATCTTATGATCTGCTTATTTCTATAGCTAGGTTACTAGAACCACTGTGATGAGAAAAACCAAAATTGATGAGATCTTACTTGTGTGTGCTCGTCCCCCCACTACCACTCACGTGAGCAGAGTAAGATCTCTAGACAACTCATCTCCACCAGAGTGCCCTAGGTTCCTGGCTGTATAAATAGTTAACTATGTCCAATACTAAACTGATGTCCAAATATAAACCACTTGCCTAACCTGTAACCATAAGGGGTGGTTTGCTGCCACAATTAACACCGGGCGAGGGAAACCTGCCGCATCCATATGCCACAGTGGCCACAACATTAGAACGCAGTGCACAGCTGGGAAAAGGGGGAACTGATGCCACTGTCTGATCAAGCAGTACATTCGTTCACCGGAACACAACAGGATGATAACTGCAGAGTGAACAAGGAAGGAAATCCTGTGTGTCTCTAGCCACAAAGGAACTGGCTGGGCTGCTTCTGCCCCTTCAGTGTTGCTCTGCACCAAGGAACATGGCAAAATTACAAGGGCAGAATCAGACCCACAAGATGGAATCTACATTAATGCTGATGGTTACTTACAAGTAATATTATCCAACCACTTCCATGCTTACAATCAGCCTCCCCCCTTGAGTCATGGAGAGGTTAAGTACTTGCTAATGTGTAATGCAGGTGCAGTAACAATGCTAAACACCTACAGGAATCAAGGGATTAACCTGAGGTCACCCACCAGGATCAAACAGCTCAGTTTCTGGTTGTACTAGAATGACTTCTGTATCACATACCTTGAAAGGGAAAGGTTGTATAAAGTGTGCATACGATCTTAGCTCACAGCGACAGCACCCTCTAGAAGCAGGGGTCCTGTGAAAGTCTTACCCCCTGTGTCTACTCAAATGAGGAGGAGAAAAAATATTCCTTTTATGTCAGTAAAAGATGAACACAAACACTGCAGGGAATGCCTGCTACTCTTACAGAGTAAGTCTCAGGGTATGTGGAGTCAGGAGCAACAACTGGGACAGTCTGAGTAACCACATGGGACAGACAGCTCTGGGATACTCAGCCAGGCTGGTAAAACCAGTAGGAAGATCACCTTCACTGTCTCCAGCTCATTGGTTCTGGCTAGCTTCAGCAGAACAGCAGGTAACCATAAATACTGGTTAAATATAAAATCTGCTGCATGGCAGATATGCAGTGTCTGTAGCATAAGCGCAGAGACATGAGCCCCCTTGGACCTTGAGAAGCCAGAAGTGGCCAGTGCAATACCAAGAATGGGCAAGCTCTGGCTGGCAGCACTGTGTGCTGTTTAAGTTAGGACATGAACTTCAGTTAAAGTCTGAAGTCTCTTGCCATTTAACTCCTCAAACAGAAATGAGAGGCCTTGTTCTGAATGGCACATACAGCAATTCAAGAAACAAGGTCCATAAGGGTCAAAGTTACACTTGCTGTGGGAACTGACTTGTGGTTAAATGCTCAAGTGCTGGGGCATTAATGCTGACCTCAGGCACTGATTTGTTCATTCTGAGCTTCTCAGGCAGTTTCTGACTTAAGCAGTGGGAATGTTACACTAAAGCTCAGCAACAATGAAAGGGGCCTGTTGTGGATTTGAAGGTGTGAATGCTGTTTAAAAAGCCATGCCTGTAAGAGCACTGCTGCACAGTGAAGGAACCAGAGAAATTCTTCCCCCTCGTGTAACATGATGCGCCAAGTCTACAATGAACATATCGCCGGCACTCAGCTCAGCTACTGGGGACAAGCAAAGCACAGCCACTGTGGCACATTCAATTTAGTTACTGAGTGGTAACCACCTCTGTGGCAGCTGGGTCACTAAAGGAAACATTTGGTGAAGATGAACTGCTGGCTCCATCCATGGATAGGGAAGGGGGGAATCTGAACAGGCAGCTAGGGTCTTACATAAACAGCTGCAGAGCAGGACTGTCCTCTCTCTATTATCCCTGCATTTACTATTCTGCAGATATGCGCAGAATGGATTTTCCCCAGAGGGCACTGGCTTGTTACATAACTCAGCAGCATAGTGTTAGCAGAGCATGAGTGATCACAGATGGCAACAGCAGAGGCAAAACATGGACCACTTGGGAGATGCATGATGCTGGGTGCTTTAAAAATAGCATATCCCCAACCCCCACGGGAGCAAAACATCCACCTCTTCCCTTAAAACCAAGAGGTGAAGTATGCTATTCTAGTAGCACCTAGTCACACCAGAACAAGGAAGGATCAGTTATCACTGAAGTCCATCTCAAGGGTTCACAATTCTGCTCATTCATTCTTAACCCCCTACCTCAACCCCACCAGGAACCTGCATTATACACAGCCAACGATCCACCAGCCTGTGCACTATAGCAGCCCCACCATTCTGTCACTCACTGTGATGGACCTTTTATCACATACATGGTACTAGAGGGCGAGTATCTAGAGCAAAGTCTCAACTAAGGGTGTCTTTGCTTTCCTAGGTAAAGTCATATCCTTACCTCCAAAAAATAAAAAAAATTAGTTTCTCACAGCAGCTCTTCAGCTGAGAAAAGCAGCTGCTGATTGATTGATGCTGGTAAGAAATGCCCCAAATAACCTACTTGTCTGGGCACATTCCAAACTGGTGCCTAGAGAAAGGGGACGGAGAGCACATCTTTATTACATCATCTCTGGAATGCTCATTTCAGGTCAAGGCACATCAATAGCAGCAAGGAAATTAGGAGCCAAGGCTGCCAAAGTGTCCTTAACTCATCCTGTTGTACATGCATATTACTGCAGAGGCCTGTCTCTACTCTACGGGTTGATCTTACCACATGTTGCACAACTTCACCATGAGGGGCGGGAAACAGTGACATGTGCCAACCAGCTCCAATTTGTAATTTCCTTTAATATCTAATTTGAGTCTAAGCTCCTCAGTCTCCTGAGCACAGCGAGCAGAACAGGTGGGCTAAGTTCCAGTTTAGTCATTTTCCCACTAATGACGTGTCACGGATCTCTCCTGATCAGCATTACACAGAGAGCACTGCAGGAGCTTTTGGCAGACCAAGGTTCTCCAAAGGCAAGTTTTACTTTCATCTCCCAGATCTGCAATTTTCCAGTTTCAACCTGGTTCTCTGGCTGGGAGAGCCCCTAGTAACTGCTTCTGTTTCCAAGTGGCTCTGCCACAAATAAATACTTCCCCGTTACTGAGGACACCAGCTCAATGTAACCCCATTTCCCAGTTCTACAGCTCTGACAGGCTAGGCTTTTGGCTACTGGAGTCCTTTAGGTTCTGAATACAGCAGTGGCAAAAGCAAATGAAAGCTTCACTTCCTCCTTGAATTTTGGAGTTCCTAGATGTGGTTTAGGGAACTGAGCCTAGAAGGAAAGTGGTTCCATTTAAACTGGGCTGGGAGCAATCTGTTAAAATACAACAATTCTGTAAACTTTCTGCCTGTGAATGCTTATATCACCCAACCGTGCCAAATACAGGAACACGTGCCTGGCATTGCACAAGTATGTTTCACATTCAGAGGAACTCCCTTATTTAGTACTGGGAAGTAAAAATGAAACAAGACCAGTTACATTCCTTCTAGGTGAAGCAGGATTGTAAATGTTGAAAACTCACCTGTCACTTTGCCCAGTGTATTCCTAAGCAGTTTGTAGAGCTGTTTTACCTCTTCAAATTCAAGAGGGGTGTTATCAGTCCAGTACATTATATTGGGGTGGGAATGGGTATGCAGAGCCCAGGAAATCTGATGTTCACTCTTCCAGCTTCAGGATTGTCTAAACTAAGCTTAGCCTGATTGCAACCATTAAGCAGAGGAGGATGTGGAAAGGAGGATGAAGTAGCTGAGCAAAACTGTATTGCATCCAAAAGATAGCTAGTGAGTAGAATATGGCACCTTATCATGGGAAGGCCTCTGTGCTCACCTCAAGTGGCCTCTGAGCACAGCGATGAGCTTTCGAAGAGGGGAAAGGCCTTATTTGCGCACAGACTGGCTAACCTGGTAAGGAGGGCTTTAAACTAGGTTCGATGGGGACAGGTGAGCAAAGCCCACAGGTAAGTGGGGAACAAGACCTGGGAGATGGGTTGGAAACAGGAGGGAGCACGGGCTATAATGGCAGAGAGGAAGGAGGGTCAGGGCAAAGTTGGGAGGCAAAATCAAACCAGTATCTTAGATGCCTTTATACAAATGCAAGAAGTATGGGTAATAAGCAGGAAGAACTGGAAGTGCTAATAAATAAATATAACTATGACATTATTGGCATTACTGAAACTTGGTGGGATAATACACATGACTGGAATGTTGGTGTGGATGGGTATAGTTTGCTCAGGAAGGATAGACAGGGGAAAAAGGGAGGAGGTGTTGCCTTATATATTAAAAATGTACACACTTGGACTGAGGTGGAGATGGACATAGAGACGGAAGGGTGGAGAGTCTCTGGGTTAGGCTAAAAGGGGTAAAAAACACAGGTGATGTCGTGCTGGGAGTCTACTACAGGCCACCAAATCAGGCGGAAGAGGCTTTTTTCAAACAACTAACAAAATCATCCAAAGCCCAAGATTTGGTGGTGATGGGGGACTTCAACTATCCAGATATATGTTGGGAAAATAACAACGCGGGGCACAGACTATCCAATAAGTTCCTGGACTGCATTGCAGACAACTTTTTATTTCAGAAAGTTGAAAAAGCTACTAGGGGGGAAGCTGTTCTAGACTTGATTTTAACAAATAGGGAGGAACTTGTTGAGAGTTTGAAAGTAGAAGGAAGCTTGGGTCAAAGTGATCATGAAATCATAGAATTTGCAATTCTAAGGAAGGGTAGAAGGGAGTACAGCAGAATAGAGACAATGGATTTCAGGAAGGCGGATTTTGGTAAGCTCAGAGAGCTGATAGGCAAGGTCCCATGGGAATTAAGACTGAGAGGAAAAACAACTGAGGAAAGTTGGCAGTTTTTCAAAGGGACGCTATTAAGGGCCCAAAAGCAAGTTATTCCGATGGTTAGGAAAGATAGAAAATGTGGCAAAAGACCACCTTGGCTTACCCTTGAGATCTTGCGAGACCTACAAAATAAAAAGGCATCATATAAAAAATGGAAACTAGGTCAGATCACGAAGGATGAATATAGGCAAATAACACAGGAATGCAGAGGCAAGATTAGAAAAGCAAAGGCACAAAATGAACTCAAACTAGCTATGGGAATAAAGGGAAACAAGAAGACTTTTTATCAATACATTAGAAGCAAGAGGAAGACTAAGGACAGGGTAGGCCCACTGCTCAATGAGGAGGGGGTAACAGTAACAGGAGACTTGGAAATGGCAGAGATGCTTAATGACTTCTTTGTTTCGGTCTTCACTGAGAAGTCTGAAGGAATGTCTAGTATAGTGAATGCTTACGGGAAGAGGGTAGGTTTAGAAGAGAAAATAAGGAAAGAGCAAGTAAAAAATCACTTAGAAAAGTTAGATGCCTGCAAGTCACCAGGGCCTGATGAAATGCATCCTAGAATACTCAAGGAGTTAATAGAAGAGGTATCTGAGCCTCTAGCTATTATCTTTGGGAAATCATGGGAGACGGGGGAGATTCCAGAAGACTGGAAGGGGGCAAATATAGTGCCCATCTATAAAAAGGGAAATAAAAACAACCCAGGAAACTACAGACCAGTTAGTTTAACTTCTGTGCCAGGGAAGATAATGGAGCAGGTAATCAAAGAAAACATCTGTAAACACTTGGAAGGTGGTAAGGTGATAGGGAATAGCCAGCATGGATTTGTAAAGAACAAATCGTGTCAAACTAATCTGATAGCGTTCTTTGATAGGATAACGAGCCTTGTGGATAAGGGAGAAGCGGTGGATGTGATATATCTAGACTTCAGTAAGGCATTTGATACAGTCTCACATGATATTCTTATAGATAAGCTAGGAAAGTACAATTTAGATGGGGCTACTATAAGGTGGGTGCATAACTGGCTGGATAACCGTACTCAGAAAGTAGTTGTTAATGGCTCCCAATCCTGCTGGAAAGGTATAACAAGTGGGGTTCCGCAGGGGTCTGTTTTGGGACCGGTTCTGTTCAATATCTTCATCAACGATTTAGATGTTGGCATAGAAAGTACGCTCATTAAGTTTGCGGACGATACCAAACTGGGAGGGATTGCAACTGCTTTGGAGGACAGGGTCAAAATTCAAAATGATCTGGACAAGTTGGAGAAATGGTCTGAGGTAAACAGGATGAAGTTCAATAAAGATAAATGCAAAGTGCTCCACTTAGGAAGGAACAGTTTCACACATATAGAATGGGAAGAGACTGTCTAGGAAGGAGTATGGCAGAAAGAGATCTAGGGGTCATAGTGGACCACAAGCTTAATATGAGTCAACAGTGTGATACTGTTGCAAAAAAAGCAAACGTGATTCTGGGATGCATTAACAGGTGTGTTGTAAACAAGACACGAGAAGTCATTCTTCCGCTTTACTCTGCGCTGGTTAGGCCTCAACTGGAGTATTGTGTCCAGTTCTGGGCACCGCATTTCAAGAAAGATGTGGAGAAATTGGAGAGGGTCCAGAGAAGAGCAACAAGAATGATTAAAGGTCTTGAGAACATGACCTATGAAGGAAGGCTGAAGGAATTGGGTTTGTTTAGTTTGGAAAAGAGAAGACTGAGAGGGGACATGATAGCAGTTTTCAGGTATCTAAAAGGGTGTCATCAGGAGGAGGGAGAAAACTTGTTCACCTTAGCCTCCAATGATAGAACAAGAAGCAATGGGCTTAAACTGCAGCAAGGGAGATTTAGGTTGGACATTAGGAAAAAGTTCCTAACTGTCAGGGTAGTTAAACACTGGAATAGATTGCCTAGGGAGGTTGTGGAATCTCCATCTCTGGAGATATTTAAGAGTAGGTTAGATAAATGTCTATCAGGGATGGTTTAGACAGTATTTGGTCCTGCCATGAGGGCAGGGGACTGGACTCGATGACCTCTCGAGGTCCCTTCCAGTCCTAGAGTCTATGAGCTTCATTTTTGTATAAACAGAAGAAAATTGCTATATTACATGCAAACACCACAATTAAGAGAACATTAAGGCCGCTCTAGTTATCGACAAGGCTGCCGGTGAAGCCTTCTGTCCCCTCGTGTACACATGATACAAGGATACTATTCTTCCCCAGCAGGATCCCTCCCTCTTATTGGTCAGAGCACAGGGAATGAGCCAGCAGGAAACTTTCTGTCCCAGTTGTTTGAGTGGTCCCTTGCCTCACCACACACTAGCCAGCTCGGTCAGTGAGTGTGGTAGGGGTCCTCTCAGGCAACTGAGACTTGTGTTAGACATGTTTCCAACACAGGGTTTGGAGAACATTAGACAGGGCTGCTGCTAGTTCTGTTTTCCATCTCCTTTTTATGATTTTTTTGTTTAAATAAAGGTGGTTGAAAGCCTCAGGAAGTAGTTCTTACATGAGTCAGTGGATAAATAGCTCTAAGAATATAAAAGGCTCCACTGTGCCATTACACAGTACAGCCAATAAGTGGGATGGTGCAATAGGTGGAGAAAAGAGTTGCAGAAAAACTGCAGAACACTTACCCAATTGCAAAGCGCACTAATGCTTTGCCCTGAATTTAAGCAGCACATGTAACCTGGTCCATTCTGGTTTCAAGCTCAAAGGCATCAGGTCGGTCCTGTGGGTTAGCAGCTAACATGTCTTTCAAGAGTTGCTTGATTCCCTCAGACATGGAAGTCCTGCGTTTCTGGGGGATATGCAACTCCATCTTTGGGTTTTCTAGCAGTGCTTCCCCAACGGGCACAATCTCTGTGCCCTGCTTGATGTAGGTCCCCAGTAGCTCTTTCTTGGTCTCTGCATCGATGAAAGTTATCCTCTCAATCATGGCCCAGATGATGATGCCCAGGGCAAAGATGTCTGCCTTGGCTGTGTAGTGTCCCTCCCAGACCTCAGGGGCCATGTAGAAGTCAGAGCCGCAGGCTGAAGACAGCCAGTACTTGTTCACATTCACATTTTTGTTATCATTCCCACCTTCCTTGCCCCGAGCCGTCAGGCCAGCACAGACCTTGCTCAGTCCGAAGTCTGCCACCTTGAGAACAGGGGTGCCAGACTTCTCGGTGATCAAGATGTTGTCTGGCTTCAGGTCCCTGTGCACAATATGGTTCTTGTGCAGGAAGGCAATTGCGCTGGTTAGCTGTAGCATGAAACTCTTGTTAGTGGCTGGGTCCGGTCGCCGCGAGAGCACGTACTGATTCAGATCTCCCCCTTCGCAGAACTCCATGACGAACCAGAGATAACAGGGCTCCTCAGCATAGCCCAAGATTCTCTCACCTTACAAAAGAAAGAAAGAGGCATGGTAATGGCAGACACAGCAAGAGTTTAGCAATGGTAAGGACAGTTATGATTTAAATGCAGCGGAAAGTCCTGATGAGTCTAGCCAGAGCTGCCCTCATGAGGACATGCTGGTGATCACTACTGCTAAGTGTGTCATTTGTAAGTTATGCAGAAGGCTGCAGACTGGCTGACTGACACCCTCATCTCTATAGTTTAACTGCTTTGGTGTCCTGTGGAATAAGGGGGCTATAGCATAGTTTTCATTTCCTATCACAGTCACAACTGTACCCTAGACACCAGCTTAAAGGATGGTTTGCTTTAAAAGTTGTTCTACAAGTGGCTCTGAGAAAAGGTAAACACGGATCCATCCTCCGTAGTTTCTACAGAGCTCAGATTGCAAGTGAACAGTTTTACTATCAGTCCTGCAGGCTCCACCTGGAATCTGAAAACCAAGCCATGTTCTTCAGCTTCTGCATTTACCACCAATAAGATTCTGCAGTTCGAATTCTCGGCCTTGCTGATGATCTAGGAATCAGAAGAGAATCGAGCTTGCTCTCCTATAAGGTTTCTTCTGCTGTGGTGACCGGCACCACTAAGGGCTGTCCTGCTCTTAAGTTTTACTGGCCAAGCTCCATTGGTAAGTATCAGAGGGGTAGCTGCGTTAGTCTGTGTCCACAAAAACAACGAGGAGCCTGGTGGCACCTTAAAGACTAACAGCTTTATTTGGGCATGAGCTTTCGTGGGTAAAAAACCATTTATTCAGCTTATGCCCAAATAAATCTGTTAGTCTTTAAGGTGCCGCTGGATTCCTCGTTGTTTCTATTGGTAAGGGGTAGGTTTTTTTGCTAACATAGGTGTATATTGGTAAAAGCCTCATGTGTATATATAGTTATACCAGTACAAAGCCTACTGATTACCATTAGAGATTATTTGGGATGATATCTGTGCCTACAGCTGTATTTCCAGCAGGGAGGGAAGGAATCTTGAACCGTTTGCCTTCTAGCAAATAGCACTTCCTGAATATAGTGAACTCACATGATGCAGGAGAGAAGATGGAAGTTGACCTTGGTTATACAGACAGAAGCTGTTAGTGCAACTTATTTCCTCATAAATTGTTGAGAATTACACTTCACCATAAACCCAGAGTACTCAACTTGATTGCCTCTACTTTTTCTATCAAATCACATGGGCAGAGTTGAAAAGTTAAAATGTGTTAAATGACTCCACCCTCCAGCAAATAAACATTCTAGCACAGGCTCCAGAGAACGCGTGGGAAAGAAACTAGGATTTCCAATGGCTGATAAAGCCAAAGAACACCAAACAAGCCAAGTCATCAGCTCTTTAATGGCCAGTGATTGGTATGGGTAGGTGGAGAGAAATATTGGTTATTTGCATAAACAGTCTGTAACCATGACTACTACCATGGAAATTAGAAAAGGAGAATCTGGCTGCACCTCCCTGTCCTATGTGAATAAAAAATAATAATACGAGATTACCTATCTCCTAGAACTGGAAGGGACCTTGAAAGGTCATCGAGTCCAGTCCCCTGCCTTCACTAGCAGGATCAAGTACTGATTTTTGCCCCAGATCCCTAAGTGGCCCCCCTCGAGGACTGAACTCAGAACCCTGGGTTTAGCAGGCCAATGCTCAAACCACTGAGCTATCCCTCCCCAGCAATGAAAGTTAGATGATAGGGAGGAGTGGGAGGGAGACCCTTTAAACCAGCAGTTCCCAACCGGGGTCCAAGGCCCTCTTAGGGCCGCAAGCAGGTTTCAGGGGGTCCACCATCAGAGTCACTAGAGCTCAGGGCAGAACGCTAAAGCCCCGTCACCCAGAGCTGAACCTGAAGTCTGAGCAATTTAGTTTTGTGGGACCACCTGTGGTATGAGGCCCTGGGCAATTGCCCTGCTTCCTACCCTGCCAATGCTGGCCCTGGCTTTTATATGCAGAGAAACAGTTATGGCACGGGTGGGCTGTAGAGTTTTTATAGCATTGGGGGGGGTGCACTCAGAAAGAAAAACGTTGAGAACCCCAGCTTTAAACAAGCCATCAGAAAGTGGGGTGCTGGTGGCCAAATCAAGGCTCCCTAATAAGAGTACTGAAAGAGGGAATCCCTCCAAGCTACAGTCTCTGTGGCAAACAGTCTATTTGGGGAAGGAAGGGTTATTTGTTTCTGGAGATGAAAACTCAGAACAGGAAAACAGCATCTACTGTCTGAGCCGCCCTTGGTGAGAGAGTGGGAAAAGGACATGACAAAATGGAAAACCAAAGACAGAACTACTGGTCTTGGGAACAAAAACGTTTGCACAGTGAAAACAGTTACGTGCACTTAGTTTATAATTTTATTAACTCAGCTTAATTAAAACTCTGACAACACCTCCTTAAGACACAAGGTTTGTTTGTGTATACCCTTCAGTCAGTGCTGCTCCAGCCCTCTGCAGGAAGATTTTGGGTGGCATGGCTATTCCTGTTCTGGTAATAACTCTGAACAGCTGTTCTACGAGTTGTGTATTCTATGCATGAGGACGTATGGACTCTGCTTATAACAGCAATGTCACACCCCTTGTGTGCATGTTATACAGAAGTAGGAGTGCAGGTAGTACCAGGCTATAGGGCACATGTGGGAATGCAAAAGCATTCCGATTCTAGTGGCAGTGATGGCACCTTTCTACAAGTGTGACCTGTGTGGTGGTGGCCAAGCTCAGTAACAAAGCCAGTCAGTTTCCAACTGGCTGAAATATTGGCTTAGCAATGAAGAAAAAGCCTTCAGTTTTTAAGAGCAAAGTGAGGAGTGTTGCGTTTTGAAGCACATTCTCTGCCACTGGACTCCCACAAGCCAAGTGCTCTCGTGTCAAGACAGCTGCACCAACAGTAATAGGCCAAGTACAGGCTAGTAACTAGGGGTGGGACACTGACCTACCAGGTCTAGGCCAGGAGCACTATTTATTCCCTTACTTATTTTCTGGGTTATAGAAAGTATTTTAATTTGTTCAATCACCTTGCTGCTGTCAGAACAAAGAGCCTCCATTTAAAGAGCTGACAAAGTAGCTAAAATGGAATTTCTGAAAGTGAAATTAAGTGACCAAGAACAATGAAAAGTTTAGACAATAGGTGTGATTAGAGCTGGGAAAAAAGCAGCCAGATGGGGACCAAAATGACCTTCAGCATAATTTAGGAAAGTCCTCAGTATGCTTTGGGTTATGCTGGTTGCAGTGATCCCATAGGCTCTCCTTAGCCCTCCTCTCTGGCATGTCCCCTTACTCACACACCAGGGAGTAAGGGGCCTAGAACTGGCAATGGCAACTACCTCCCCTATATCAGGACCAATCCTATATTGATCCTTCAAGGCTGCTTTCAAGCGATTTCGTGCTATCGAGACAGTGCAAGTCAGCTGGAACCAACACAGAGAATCTGGCCCAATAGTTGCAATAAGTGACAAATAATGTTACACTCTGGTTGCATGTGCACACTCACACAACTGTGGCGGCGGGTCTGAAGACTGCATGCAGCGGAATTTTGAAGAGGGTGCTCGTTGGCACTCGTGTAGTGAGGACCAGGTGATGATTTGTGTGGGACCATAAACTACACTGAGACTAATCGTAGGAATCCTATACATACAGGATAGAACATTGCCCTTGGGTAGGAATTTTGCATTTGAAATTCTGCTAATTATCCAGTCTCCTATTTTGACTTATGCAGGAATGTTACACACCAACAGCAGCAAGAGCAGACACCTTGCAGTAGGTTTAGTGGGAAAAGCAACATGGGACACCAGCCCCTTTTTTGTTCCTGCATTTGCCTTCATCCTCCCCTTGATCTTTGCCCTTTCTTTATTTGCACTCTATGGCTTTTGGGGTGATTTGTTGGCCACTCTCCTCTTCTCCTCTCTCCCCTCACCCCCATTGTTGGGGTCCTTCCCTTTTTTGTCTCGGAAGGGTGCATAGAAGGACTGAGTTCTAGTTAGTTTTCCTCAGCAGTTTTTGAACTTAGCATAGAGAAAATTACTGGGAACAGTCTCCTTCTGCCTCTGGGTTTTTACTAGGGTGACCAGACAGCAAATATGAAAAATCGGGATGGAGGTAGGGGGTAATAGGAGCCTATATAAGAAAAAGATCCAAAAATTGGGACTGTCCCTTTAAAATTGGGACATCTGGTCACCCTACATTTTACACACAGAGCAGGCAGCAAAGGGAGACTAAGAGAAAAGACAACTGATTTACATCATGGATCAGTCTCAGAACTTGTCTGAGTGTTTACATAAAGTCCCACTGAATTCAAGGACATTGCACTCTAGTCTAGGTGGTGTAGGATGGATAACGTGCACTAACCCCTTCATTGCTGCAGTGACGTTCCCCTGAAACACGTATTGGAACCTCAGCATTTCAAAGTGACTTAATTTAGTCAAATTACTGAGCAAATTTAATAGCTATCGAACTGGTGTCCCTTTCGCCATTGTTGAAATTAGATGTAATCTTAAAATACACTTGTTAGCTGTTAAGATTCATATGCCAAACAGATACGGCTAGCACACAGCACTGAAAAGAGATGGCCACAGACACTGGTATAAGCCGGTGGCATCTGAAACTAACAGGCTATGCGCTGCTATGTTGTAACCACTGTACAGGCCGTAGAGTCATGGACACTGTAGAAGTATTTTGAGAGCTACGGCATGGAGTCCAGGCTGCTGCGCAGCCAGCCTGCTGCATGTTAGGGCAGTGCTTACTAGCATGTCAGCTATCTATGTTCAGTTTCTCTCTAGTAAGCTAGTTCTGTACATTGACACCATTGGCTAGAACAGTCCATAGGGCACGTGGTCGAACATGAGCCCTGAACATGTGTATGTATGAAGGCTTTGCCGATGTGTGTACTTCCCTCTCACTGGTCCCTCAATTGAGACTAATGGAACTCCAAGCCAGGTGCTCAGCTTCAGCTGTATTTTGCTTTAACCAGAGATGCCGAAAAATGAATTTTGGATCATAAATGACATTCACTCTGCAAAAGAATTTGAACCCTACAGTCTAGTGGTCTGTTACTTGAGACTCATCCAAAATGAGGAGCAGGAGTTAATCCCCACGTCCTGAACCTCAGCACATTGGCACAACATCTGTGCATGCCTGTAAATAGCCCGGCTGAGGTCAGGCAGAATGGCATGGCAGGGATTCTAAGCGCTGGGCACATGGGCCAGAACACTGTTGGTAGGGGGGAACAAGAGGGGCATGATCAAGCCCAGGTGCCTTGGGTGACTGGGGAAGGGGTAACTGAGGTACAGTAGCTTTTGGCGAGGTCTCCCCCACCTGTTTACCTACTTCAAAGCACCTATCAGTATAAGTTACATAGCTCTGGAGGTAACTGAGCTGCAAGCTATTGAGGTTTTTGGGGGGCGAACCGATGCACTTTGGAACATATAGGGTTCTTCACCTAGCAAATAGCAGAACTCAAGCTTACTGACAGGTCTGTGATGACAGGATAGGTATGGGGAGGATGGGGGGGTGCAGTAGCTTTGAGGGAGAAATTCACCAAATGCAGGTTCAAGCTGGCTTTGATTGTTGCAACGCAGTGCATGTCTCCCCCTCAGGATAGGAAGGGGATGGGGGTCCCAGGGTAGTCTCCCCAATTTACAGCTTCCTGCAGCAGAATCCTTTACTTTCCTATACAATTGGCTCCACTTGTTGCCATGAGGGGAGGGAAGGTCTGAGGGAGAGGGGGTGGCTTCTGGATCTCTCCGCCTGAGGGAGTTTCTAGGGTAGGGGAGAACATACCGGAATCTTTCAGAGAAGAATATTGTCTTGGGGAACCTCTTTCCCCAATTTCCAGGGAAGGACTCCACTACAGGGACTGTACGAGGGCCCAGAGGGGAGCCCCCATGACCTTTCTGCCAGGTCTCCAGACTCAGATAACGCTGGCTCTGCTTATTATAAATAAGGTGGGTCCCACTGGAGGAGGGGCAGGGCCCTCAGGGGTGGTACCCGTGTGTAGGATTCTAATTATCTTTCAGAAAGTTCTCCCTGAGGAACATGCATAGTTGATTGCCTGTTGCTGGGTGTATGAGAAGGAATCCCTATGAGGGGTATGGGAGCTTCCCTCCTTTCTTGGGGGTGGGAGCATATAGTGGGACCCAGAGGTGTGGCACAAGTAGAACAGGTCTTCCTTACAGCTGAGTGGGAATATACGGGCTATGGAAGGCCCCTGGCTGAAGTTGTATGTGGGGGAAGAGGTTGCGGGAGGGGGACCCTATACCAGATACAGGTAGAGCGATCTCTGCTTGCTGCTGTGTGAGGGGGTTTATGGAGGATCCCCCTGAGGACATATAGGAGATAGTGGGGGGAAAGGGGGAGAAGCAATACTTCTCAGGGATATCTCCACCAGGTGCAGGTAAAGTGGACAGCTTGTTACTGCATGGGTGCGTATTATGAAGGGTTCGGGGGGGGGGGGTGAGTGAACTACAAGGGTGCCAGGACTGTGTACAGGTCCTGTGGGCAAGTCCCAGTAACTTTCAGGGAGGTCTCCACCAGGCTTAAGTTGAGTTACCTCTGCATGTTGCAGCGTGGGTGACTGGGAGTCACTGTGTGGGGTGTATAGGAGCTCCCAGGCTTTAGGAGGTGCAGAGGTTGCTGTGGGGGTGTAGGGGGATCTGATAGGGCTGTGGGGGCATATGGGAGTTTCAGAGCTATAGGGTCACCATGTGGGTTGCTGTGGGGGCCCGGGTATCTTTTAGGGAGATCTCCACCAGGCACAGGTAGAGCAGACTGTAGCTGTAGCTAAGAGGGCTTTATAGCGGGGGAGGGGGATCGCTGAGTGGGGTTTGGGGGCTCCATGGTTGGGGGGAGTACCTTTCAGGGAGGTCTCCATCAGGCACAGGTAGAGGGGGCTGTGGCTGTCACTGGGGGGGGGGGGGGGGGTGTTATACAGGAGATTGCTGACAGGTGTTTGGGGTCCCAGGGCTCGGTACCTTTCAGGGAGGTCTCCACCAGGCGCAGGTACAGCTGGAGGGGATACAGGGCTGGGGGGTTTACAGGGGGGTCGCTGAGAGGGGGTCACAGGAGGTTATACGGGGGGGTTGCTGAGGGGGCTCGGTACCTTTCAGGGAGGTCTCCACCAGCCGCAGGTACAGCTGGGGGGTGTACAGGGGGGTCGCTGGGGGGGTCCACAGGGGGGTCGGTACCTTTCAGGGAGGTCTCCACCAGGCGCAGGTACAGCTGGGGGGCATACAGGGCTGGGGGGTGTACAGGGGGTCGCTGAGGGGGGGTCACAGGGGGTTATACGGGGGCTCGGTACCTTTCAGGGAGGTCTCCACCAGCCGCAGGTACAGCTGGGGGGTGTACAGGGGGGTCGCTGGGGGGGTCTCAGGGGGGGTCGGTACCTTTCAGGGAGGTCTCCACCAGGCGCAGGTACAGCTGGGAGGTGTACAGGGGGGTCACAGGAGGTTATACGGGGGGGTCACTGGGGGGAGTCAGTACCTTTCAGGGAGGTCTCCACCAGGCGCAGGTACAGCTGGGGGGTGTACAGGGGGTCGCTGAGGGGGGGTCACAGGGGGTTATACGGGGGGGGTCGGTACCTTTCAGGGAGGTCTCCACCAGCCGCAGGTACAGCTGGGGGGTGTACAGGGGGGTCACAGGAGGTTATACAGGGGGCTCGCTGGGGGGGATCACAGGGGGGTCGGTACCTTTCAGGGAGGTCTCCACCAGCCGCAGGTACAGCTGGGGGGTGTACAGGGGGGTCGCTGGGGGGGTCCACAGGGGGGTCGGTACCTTTCAGGGAGGTCTCCACCAGGCGCAGGTACAGCTGGGGGGCATACAGGGCTGGGGGGTGTACAGGGGGTCGCTGAGGGGGGGTCACAGGGGGTTATACGGGGGCTCGGTACCTTTCAGGGAGGTCTCCACCAGCCGCAGGTACAGCTGGGGGGTGTACAGGGGGGTCGCTGGGGGGGCCTCAGGGGGGGTCGGTACCTTTCAGGGAGGTCTCCACCAGGCGCAGGTACAGCTGGGAGGTGTACAGGGGGGTCACAGGAGGTTATACGGGGGGGTCACTGGGGGGAGTCGGTACCTTTCAGGGAGGTCTCCACCAGGCGCAGGTACAGCTGGGGGGTGTACAGGGGGTCGCTGAGGGGGGGTCACAGGGGGTTATACGGGGGGGGTCGGTACCTTTCAGGGAGGTCTCCACCAGCCGCAGGTACAGCTGGGGGGTGTACAGGGGGGTCACAGGAGGTTATACAGGGGGCTCGCTGGGGGGGATCACAGGGGGGTCGGTACCTTTCAGGGAGGTCTCCACCAGCCGCAGGTACAGCTGGGGGGTGTACAGGGGGGTCGCTGGGGGGGGTCGCAGGGGGGTCGGTACCTTTCAGGGAGGTCTCCACCAGCCGCAGGTACAGCTGGGGGGTGTACAGGGGGGTCGCTGGGGGGGTCACAGGGGGGGTCGGTACCTTTCAGGGAGGTCTCCACCAGCCGCAGGTACAGCTGGGGGGTGTACAGGGGGGTCGCTGGGGGGGTCACAGGGGGGGTCGGTACCTTTCAGGGAGGTCTCCACCAGGCGCAGGTACAGCTGGGGGGTGTACAGGGGGTCGCTGGGGGGGTCACAGGGGGGGCCGGTACCTTTCAGGGAGGTCTCCACCAGCCGCAGGTACAGCTGGGGGGTGTACAGGGGGGTCGCTGGGGGGGTCTCAGGGGGGGTCGGTACCTTTCAGGGAGGTCTCCACCAGCCGCAGGTACAGCTGGGGGGTGTACTGGGGGGTCGCTGGGGGGGTCACAGGGGGGGTCGGTACCTTTCAGGGAGGTCTCCACCAGCCGCAGGTACAGCTGGGGGGTGTACTGGGGGGTCGCTGGGGGGGTCACAGGGGGGGTCGGTACCTTTCAGGGAGGTCTCCACCAGCCGCAGGTACAGCTGGGGGGTGTACAGGGGGGTCGCTGGGGGGGTCACAGGGGGGGTCGGTACCTTTCAGGGAGGTCTCCACCAGCCGCAGGTACAGCTGGGGGGTGTACAGGGCTGGGGGGTGTACAGGGGGGTCACAGGGGGGGTCGGTACCTTTCAGGGAGGTCTCCACCAGCCGCAGGTACAGCTGGGGGGTGTACAGGGGGTCGCTGGGGGGGTCACAGGGGGGGTCGGTACCTTTCAGGGAGGTCTCCACCAGCCGCAGGTACAGCCTGGGGGGTGTACAGGGGGGTCGCTGGGGGGGGTCACAGGGGGGGTCGGTACCTTTCAGGGAGGTCTCCACCAGCCGCAGGTACAGCTGGCTCTGCTTGTTGCCGTGGCTCATGCGCTGGCCCAGCCCGTCGCGCTGCAGCACGCACTCCTCGAAGCGCACCACGTTGGGGTGGCGGCGCCGCAGACTGGTCAGGGCCCAGAACTCGGCCAGCGCCAGCTCCACGTTCTCGGGCGCGTCGCAGCGGATCCGCTTGACGGCCAGGCGGGCGCCGCTGCGGCCCGACACGGCCTCGTACACCACCCCGTAGGAGCCGCGCCCGATCTCCGCCACCAGGCTGTAGCGCGGCGCCCCGGCCCCGCCGCCCGCCGCCGGCTCCATGGGGCCCCTCAGCGCCGGGCCCCGCTCCTGCTCCGGCCGCCGCCTCCGCTCGGCCGCGGGCCTTTGTGTCCCTCTGCGGCCGCCGTCCGCCGCGGCCGTTTCCATGGCTGCTCCGCCGCGGGGGGCTCTGGCTGCTGCCGCCCGGGACCCCCACTCCTCATCCCGCCGCCCGGGGCGCGGGGAGCATAGGCCGCCTCCGGGAACCGGAGCCTGCGAACGACACAAGCCCGACAGGCAGGGATTGAGACGGGGGGGCGTGGGACTAAGTCGGAGGACAGAAAAGCGCGCCCTGCCTGCCCCTTTAAGGGTTGAGCCAATAGCGGCTGCCGAGGCGGGTGAGGCCGAACCATTCTGGGGGGAGAGGGAGGAAAGAAAGAGGTCGCCCACCCCAAACGCCTCCAAGACAAACAGGAGCCGTTGGTTCCACGGGCAGCTAGACAGACGCCAATTAAAAATCCTAGTGGGGCATTACTAGCCTTGCCAAACGTTACCATTGGCTCAGCTCCCAATCCATTGCCTGGGTCCCCCCCGTTTAGAATGGTTTGTTCCCCGAAGTGTAAACACTCCAGCGCTGACTTCCGGGAGTTGGGAGAGTCCATTATGCACCCAGGGGAGGGGGAGAGAGGAATCGCTCATTTACCTGTCTCCCTGCCTGCCCGTGTAAAGCCCCCGCGGCTGGGCCTGGGGCCGCTGCCGGGCACGGGGCGGAGGTGCTGCTGCGGGCTCAGCGGGCGGGGCAGGGGGCGCTGAGAGGCCGCGGCTGCTGCTGCCGCGCTCCCCCCGGCCGCGGTGCTGGGGCCTGGGCGCTGCGCGCGGACAATGAGGCGGCGGCGGCTGGGATAAGAGCCGGGGCGCAAGAGCCCCTTACGTAACCCTGACGTAACAGCGGCCGGCTCCGGCCTGGGGGAGGGGAGCCCTTAATCCGCCCTCCGGCGCGGGGCGCGGCTGGCGGTGGCTACAGTGGCATGGGGGGTGCAGTGCTGGGATGTGAATGGGGGAGGGGTGCGCAGTGCTAAGAGTTGAATGGGGGAGGGGAGTGCAGTGATAGGATGGGGGGGTGAATGGGGGAAGGGTGTGCAGCATCGGGATGGGGTGAATAGAGAGGGCTGGGCAGTGGTGGGATGGGGTGAATGGGGAGGGATGGGTAGTGAGGGGTGCAGTGTCAGAATGGGGGTGTGAACGGGCAGGAGTGTGCAGTATCGGGATGGGGGTGTGAATGGAGTATGGGTGGGCAGTGTTGGGATGGGGGTGAAGGGGAGGGGTGTTAAAGGGAGGGCTGGGTAGTGGGGGCTGTAAATGGGGCTGGGCAGTGGTGGGATGGGGTGAATGGGGAGGGATGGGTAGTGAGGGGTGCAGTGTCAGAATGGGGGTGTGAACGGGGAGGAGTGTGCAGTATCGGGATGGGGGTCTGAATGGGGTACAGGTGGGCAGTGCTGGGATGGGGAGTGAGGGGTATTAAGGGGAGGGCTGGGTAGTGGGGGCTATAAATGGGGGAGGGCTGGGCAGCAGCGGGATGGGGATGTGAAGAGGGGAATTTGAGGCTGGGCAGTGAATGGGGGAGGAGGGAGCTTTGCAACTACAGCAGGAAGGAGTGTCTTGTCTTGGGGGTGGTTATGCTGCAGCTACGTGGTGGGGGTAATAAACCGAAGAGTGAGGGCTATGGATCAGTCTGCAGGATGAGAAGTAGGCAGGTGCTGTGATGAAGCAGCGTGGGGATAGGATCTTGGGAGCTTTGTCCAGTAGTATGGGGGAAGGGTCAGTTGGGAAAGGCTGTATGCCTGGCTGTGGTGTTAGGTGAAGTGTACCAAAAGATCGTTTCTGTGCCCTGAATAGCTCAGTGTTGAAGAGCTCCATGTGCCCGGTACAGTATGGTACAAGAAGAAACCTACACACAGCGCCAGGCCCTTTGAGAGAGGAGAGGAAAGAGCTTGATTTATATTAATTGGGAGGCCGTATCCATATTTACAGATACCATGGGGAGTTTTCTGTGGCTTTTAATCTCTGCTGGGCCGTTCTTAGGGGGAAATGATAAAAACCAAACAGTATGGAAAGGGAGGGAGTCCCATTGTTACTATGTATCGTATAAAATATGCAATATTTGAATTTGTTTAGCTGCATCTTCTCAAAATCCTCCTTAGGGTGCACTATTCTAAATAGCTTTGTCTCGTCAACAGCTTCTTAGTTACTGCTTTCTCGAAGCTATTAATAAATAGTTGTGGACACAACACCACTTCCAGGGATATCTCACTGAGAGCGTCTCAGTCTACACTGAGGGGAAGCTGTTGGTTAGATGATGAACTGTGGCGGTCACGTTTTGGTTTTGATTTTGTAATCCCCAAAGCCAGAGGTGGTTCAGATCAAATCCAATTTTATCTAAATCATCACAGTTTTTTTTTTTTAAAGAGGATGGTAGAGTCTGGCTGAAAAAAATCAGTTTTGGTCCATCTCTATTATTTGTATTTATGCAATGCCATAAATGCATGTGGTTCTTTATCAAACAGTGAAAGACTGTGAGGCTGAACTCTTTAAGGACACATAGGCTTTGGAGGCATAACTCGCACTCATTCCAATGGGAACTGTGTCTAAACCCGTAGATGGCTTTGAAAATCTCAGCTTGGGACCATGCCTTGAAATGCTTGTGGTTTAAAGGTAAGAACAGGAGGAGAGGACAGACACAAGCTGGGAAGACAAAGATGATAGAAGTGCAGATGAGTGATGTGTGGATTTTGAGGTTTACATGGTGGTTCATTTTTTGACAAGTATTTTTCATCCACACCAGGAATTAGCCTCTGAGACTGGTATCATCAAACATTTCATAAAGCCTGCAGACACTGGGCCAAATCCTGCTGTAACTCCATTGAAATATATGGGGGATTTTAAAATCTGCAGCAGTTTTGGCACTTAGATGTATACTGGAGCATAGATATTGTAGCACTAGACTGACTCATTGGAATCACTAATTTTTACTACTATATACCGTAGTCTGTTTCTAGAAGCTGAGAGAGAAAATTTCTGGGCTATCAGATAAACTTCTGAATGTGTTTGCCCCGCGATGCATTGCTACAGCAGTTCCCAACGCCTAACAAATGCAGTTTGCAAAGGCCTGCATTGTCCCAGTGAATCCTGATTGTAGTTTAGTGACACCTTATCAGCCATTTGAATGTTTGCTGCTGCAAAGTCTGTCCCATAACTAACTTTATCCAATCACCTGCTAATTTCAAATGCCATAGTTTCATCTGACAAAGTTAAACAAATGTCTCCCCATGGCCAGCTTGTCAGGATTTAATAACCTTTTTTTCAAATAGAAAATTCCTTGCGAACATCACTGATCATGAACCTGAAGCTTTAATTCTGTCCAGTGTTATTTCTCTCAAATTTGGAACAGCTCATTCTGGTGCTTTGGGTTTCCAGGCTTGCGATAAAGAGAGATTTGTTGCCCGGGCTTCTTAAAGCAAAATAAACTGTTTGAGATGGCTGCTCCTTGCCAGCAATACAGGATTTAAAGCAGCACCCATCCCTGTTACACCTTGCATCACAGGGCATGGCATGGGGTCAGTGATCTGCCTGAATCAGTCGAGTTCATAATATTAAGATTAAGCAGTGAAACCCAAGAGTTAATTGATTTGACACCTCTGTTGGATGATAGCTTGGCAGTAAATAAATCCAGTACTTAATACACTTGGAGGCACAGCGGAGGTTCAAGAGCTCTGACAGCTATTTGGGTTATATTAAAAAAACAAACCCAAAGATAATTACTAAAGAGTCAAAGAAACATCTGTGAGTCTCCATCTGTAATTACTTCCAAGTCTGTGTTCGTCCTTGCAAAGCTCTCCTTGATATAAAGAACATTGAGACTCTCAGGGTGACTCAGTGCATAAGGGGTTGGGTCTCCTGTACTTGTTAACCCTCTGCTCCCAGTTACTGGCCATGTGATTATGGCAAACTTCCCTAATTTCAATCCCTCCAAGTCACTTTTAGCCTGGGGCTGTGGTGACAAACCTGGAATCTGTCCTGGCACCGTTCTTTCTAGTGGGGCTGAACTTAACTGGGACTGAAGCAGTCAGACTGCATTTCCTTAATGCCTCTTGTGAGGGTCTCAGAGTGTTTGACAAGCATCCATACAACTTGTCTACATCACAGGGGTGTGGGTAAGCATCAAGGGCCCAATTCTGTAACCACTTCGCATAGTACTTCCTACTGTGAGCAATCTCACTGAAGTCAGTACAGCTGCTCGTGTGAATAAGGGCTTCAGGATTTGGGTAACTAGAAAAATTAAGGGCAAGACTTTAAAAATATAGGTGTGCAGAATGCACCCCTTGGGGCCCATCAGAGGTGCTGCGGGCCCTCTGTTTCCATTGCGGGAGGTGAAAGGCAGGAGGATGAGGCTCAAACTTGGCCCTCTTTGTTGCTCTCAGTGTTGCTTCCTCACTCCAGATCAACCTAAGTATAACGAGGTCGTTGGGGGGAAATCAAACAATTATTTTTCATAAAGTGTTGCAAACAGATATTTGCAGTTTCTTTTGGGACCGTTACATAACCTCAACTATAACCCTTTCCAGGACTTTTTATATGTGCACGATTGGCAGTTTTGGCACCAAAAATTACAGCTTGGCATAACTTCTGATATGATTCTTTGGAACTGAAATTTATTAATTTAAAAATTGTGGGGTTTTCCCCCCAAATTCAAAGTATTTCAAGTGACTACTAGGTGATTTTTAGCTCCTAAGTGATGATAATTGAGTGGGAAAACATATTCCATAGGCGGCTTTTGCAAAACTGGATCGACATTGTGAGGCTGGAAAAAATGTGAAATATATTGGGACTGATCAAAAGCTCATCAGTCAAAGTCAGTGTGTCTTTCCATTGACTTCAATGGGCTTCAGTGGGTCAAGCCCATTTCTGAGAGTCCAAAGTCCGTTGTGAGTATCGCAGCACGCACAGTAGCTATCACTGTGAAGTGTATCTCTAGGTGACTGAAAGCTGCCACCTGCTGTGCAACCTCTCCCTGGGAGATCCAGGCCATGTCTTCCAGAAAAGCTTGTGCCAATTCCCCTCTGGGGGAGGTGGGAGATTGGCGGATCATGGCACACCTCCCCTCTCTTAAGCAAAGTCAAAAGTCAGTGCAAGGTCCCCTCCACCCATTCACTTTCTGGGATGCTGGTGGCCCTGCCAAACCCAGAGCACATCACTCAGGGCAGCCAGCATGCCAATGAGCTGTTGGGAAGAGGTGGTTTTGTGTTCAGATGGGTGAATAAAATTAACCTTTGGTTCATTCCCAAGCTGCTCTAGGTGGTTGGTGAAGGCATGGGAGGGCCTACAGGGTCCCAAGGTGCTGCCTCCCCTAGTTTCCAGCTGCTTTTATAGCAGTCTATTTGTTGGTGTAAAGATGGCTAAAAATGCACAAACACTCTGAAGGGGTGGGGAGGCTGAAAGAGGACAGTGTAGTTGGGCGCTGGGGCAGGGGCCATTCCAAGTGGAGCATTTCTTTCAGTGGGTGTCAGTTTAGCCTTTAAAGAAGGGCAGAGATGGCAGCACATTTCAAGAGAGAATCAAAAGCGGAGCGGATCCCGAGGGTTACAGTCATGGGGGTCGAGGCGAAGTAGTGATGTTTGGCAAGGGGAAAGGCAGAAGTGAGGGGCTGCAGACCAAACTCCTAGTGGAGGAAGTCTCCTAAGAGTGGGATTTCCTTTTGCACTTCAGCAGAGTGTCCAAGGTGACCCAGGGGGATTTATACCCATGCTCCGTATGCAGCTGATTCAGGCAGCATGGAACACAATCCTCCTCCCTCCAGGTACACACGTGGACCATAGAAATGTACATTTATGGGCTCGGCAGATTGCCAAAAGGGAGGCGTGTTCCTGTGCTCATTTTGTCAGAGCTCCCTTTCTGATGTGTGCAACTGGCAGGCCAGTGCTTGTATGCAAAGCCGTCCCTCAGTCAGCCACTTAACCTAGGATGCTTTAGTAATAACTGCTTATAATTATCGCTGGTACGTTGTCCTTCTCTCTTATTTTCTGTCCCTGCATTGCTTTCCATGAAGCCTGCTAGCACATTGTCCCTTAGATCCCTTTCTGCAAGTTTGCAAATCCTACCACAAAAACATTTCTTATTAAATAAGAAAAGAGAAAAGCTGCTTTCCCTGCTTTTTTCTTTCCTCTTTCTTTTTTCTCCCCTCGTGATGCTGAAGGCCTTTAAAAATGGCATGTAAAGCTGGAGGCGATGACCGTAAAAGCGAGTTTTAGCATTATTATTATGTTGGCGCGCCTCTTTTTTTAGTTGTTGAACTGATCCCCTCCTGAATAGGATCTGGGACAAGGATGCTCTGTCTGCAGCAGCATTAGAGAGCTCCCCTACAAATGGTGTGTGGCCCTCGCCGCGTGGTGCAAAACAACACTGGTGATCAATACATTGGGAAAACCAGGTCCCCTTGGAAGATGGTACCTTTGTGAGTGTTGTGTTAACCAATGGATTTCAGTTTGTGCAAGGTGAAGTACAGAATGGCCGGTGATGGCGGGGGCTGGGATGGGAGATTTGTTTCTTAGGCTTTCTGACGTGAACTTGAGAAGAAGTGGGAAGATGCATTTGATCTTTAAATGCTGCTCCTGGTTGAAAAGTCGCTGCCTTAGAATCTTCAGTCCTCCTCTTGCTGCTGGACTGAGTTTAATTTGCCTGCACAGTTCATACAAATGCATCTAATTAGCCACTTGCATGCACAGTTATTTCACTTGTGTGCACAATCATAGTAATTGTGAATTTAAATTAAGCATATGTTTCCATGCATATTTTGCATGCCTAGCTTTTTTTCCTTATAAGATCTAGCCAGTAATGTCCATATAGAGCAGGTAGGAGCTCTGTTTTTACAATGTCACCCTGAAGACTCCTACACCGCAAACTGCATCATTCTCAATTTATCTGCTGCACCTTGGAAGGACAAAGGTTTGTGTAGATCCAGCCAAGATTTTAACCTGTGGTTTCAGGGAATTTGGTACCTAACTCATTAAGAAATCCCACCTCTAAGCAGTGAAGCCTTAAAAGCAAAAATTATTCCATTTTCATATTATGGGCCTAATCATGCCTCATGGTGAATCCTTGTGTCTGCAAAACTCCTGCTGGCTTCAGTGAAACCTTGTCTATGTTAGAGAAGTTTACCATGCTAAGAGATCCTCTGTTACAATGTCACTGTCACCTTGCCTTCCCTCGAACGGCCAGCCACACAAGGAATTGCTGTATCTCTCACATGGCTGAGATGCTGGGGGTTGAATTCTGCACTGTCAAACATCTTGCTTCTCACTCCGCGTGGCTGAGCAGAAATTATGTTATGTTTTGAAAGCCCACATGCTCGTTACCCAGCTCCCTCTTCAGAAAATAGCAGGACAGGCTCCAAATGCTACCGTGACACTAGAGCGTGGTTCAATGGCTGTGACCATTACGGCAGACTATGATAGCTTTGTTAGAAGGGGCTAGGGAAGGAACAGCGAAGGGGAGCTAATGGGCCTGCAGAGAACCTGTGGACCACACTTCAAGTGTTTTGTGTTTCATTATAACCCACTTCTTCACTCAAGTCTCCAGATATGGGAAGGTGAAGGTTAACAAAGACACCTTTAATTCCTTTTCAAGTGGAAGTGTTGGTAGGGGAAACATGCTACCTTAAATCTCTTGATACTTGCCTGCAGGCTGGGTTTGCCTTGGCTGTTGGTGAGGATGGGGCTTTGCAGAGCTAGCTGTGTTTGTTGGTGCCAGTGCAGCCTTGTAACAAATGACACGAATGTCTGCCCCTCCTGCCAACCGGAGGGCAGTTTATCAGGGCAGGGGATGCTCATTACAAGGTTGGAAGGGCTTGCTGGTGCAGTCGGCAGCTTTTTCACTAGTTAATTTTGTATGAAGGAGTGGGCTAATAGATGGAGATTGCAGTTTGGTGTCAGATCACTTGGCACATGCTGTGATGGAAGATCTGATTAAGCGCAGATTCGGCAGAAGTTACAAAGTGAGAGTAGGTGGCTGCCGAGATCATCTTTTTTAAACTCAATTCACTTCTAACTAAAGTCACTTTGTCTCCTGCTACTGACTGAGAGGGGCCATTAACACAACTAACAGCTCTTGTGATAATGCCTTGTTAGCAAGGGCAGAGTTCTGAGTTCAGGGCAGCAGAGGCCAGCATGTTTGCTTTTAAGAGGCTCACAGTATTCAGTAACATGTCAGGCATAATGGAAGTTATGTGATTCTTTTGTTTATTCGGGCTCATCGTTTCATAACGGCATGACATAGCTGCTAGTGTTTGCACAAGCAAATTATGTACTTTTGTGTGCACAAGAATTATGTATGCAAATGGCTAATTAGTACGAATACACACACTCATTGTCTTTGAACATTGATGGTGGGTTTTCTGAAGAACTGTGTTGTGGTTTTTTTCCACCCAGATGCAGGAACCAGTTGAAGATGCACTTTGAATTTACAGCTGACTGGGCTGTTTTCTTGTGATGTTCACAGTGTCCCCACCCTGCACCATCCCCTCTTCCCTCTCCTTAAGGAACACTGCCATTTCCCTACCTATGTGAGGCTCTGTGGGTAGCCTATGGGACTACAAACCAGGGAATTGCCTCTGCTACTGCTGTGATGCTGAACACCCTCAGCTCTCATTGCCTATGCTGTGTGGAGGGCGTTTGACATATTGCAAGATTAGGCCCTTATTCAGTATCCCTAGCTGTAAAAGGAGATTATACTCTTACACAGTGATGAGCTGGTAGTACTGGAGAGACACACTTCACATCTCCCTGTGGCCCTTGAAACATAAAGGGTGTTTCTCTTAACGGGAAGTACCCATTAAGAAGAGGTAAGGATTAGGTGCCTGTAACAAGGAGAACTTATGAGAAATGTAACACATTTCTGCCAGCTGTTCATGGTTCTTCCAGCATTTGCTTTGGTTTTCCAATAAATTATTCAAGACATTTTGAGCAAACACTTCTCAGGGCTGGTCCCATCTCCACACAGGGGGCTGGCCTAGATGACCTCCTGAGGTCCCTTCCAGCCCTACAGATCTATGAGTCAATGGATAGCATTGAAACTGGCAGTAATGGGTGGCTTGGCTGGCTGTGCCTGTGTGGGGCTGAAAGTAGTGTGGCCTGGAGAGCGACCTATCCCATTGGTCTCTGCAAATCAGGGTAAAGGCATGGCGATGGGGTGGTGTGGGAAAGCTAGCCTTCCACAGCATTTGCTCTGTGGATAAGCAGAGGGCTATCTGCCAGATTCATCCTGTTCCATGAAGACCGTGGACTTGCACCAGGGTTTAATTTGGCCCTTCTCTAGGGCCATCAGTCTGGCGCCTTTCCCCAGCGCTGACTTCAAGTAGAAAGGAGATCAAGGCTGCTGTTCTCACCAAGAACATTAAAAGCACAGTGGCTTCTTTTAGCTGGGTGAATCCCTGCAGTTCCATGCAGTTATGGTAACTAAGGAACTGGTCACTTCTGAGCCTCTTGTGAGGCATTCGCTTCCTTCATTAGCGACAGCCGCTCATTCGCTCCCACGTCACTTCATCTCAGGCAGCGGCATTCGAGTTCCGCTGAATGGCGTTCTTAATGACGGCACCAAGCAAGGTGTCACGAAGAGCCTCAATTCCCAAGGCTGAAATGAATCAGAATATATTCATAAATAGATGCAGATACAGCAGCATATATAATAGCTTCATGGTGTCAGGGCAGGAGGCTGACAGTTTGACTCATCCCAGGGTCTAACCCCTTTGTGCCATTGTTTCTTTAGGAATCCTTCATCTTGCGCATGAGAGGAATAAGCCACGTCATCGGAGACAGGCTATTTTAGCAGTTGCTTCTCAATCTTACAGCTCCACCTATGAAAGCTGCCCAGTTTTCTGGCTGGA
This sequence comes from Gopherus flavomarginatus, assembly GCF_025201925.1. NCBI lineage: Eukaryota > Metazoa > Chordata > Testudines > Testudinidae > Gopherus > Gopherus flavomarginatus. Next base: position 49,604,580 of record NC_066627.1, read on the forward strand.
TTCCTCATGGTGGTCTGAACCAATTCCCATCAAAGTAAACAGGAGTCTTTCTACTGACTTGAGTGGGCTCTAGGTTAGGTTCTTGGGTGGCAAGAGAGATGCAGCCCATTCCTTCAGTTGGTTAGCTACCAAAAGCAGAGATGGCTATATATGTCGGAAAGACCTTGGGCTCAGATCCTCAAACATATTTAGGTGCCTAGCTCCCATTGATTTCAATGAGAAATATGTACCTAAATATCTTCGAGGATCTGGGCCTGGGGACTGGATTGATTTGGCTACAGGACAACTACCACATGGACAGCAAGAAGGCAAGTGGATACCAACCCATAAACATACGTTAGCCATGACCTGGAGAGGAGAGATGCTAGTTGTCTCCATTGGTTTATTGTCTCGGTCCTCTCTGCAGGACATGGTGATGCGGGTGCCAGTTTTTAGCAGTCTTTGTGAGGCAGGTGCCTGTCCATCAGGACTGGATTGAGACCCCCAATCTCACTGCATGTGGGCCACCAAACAGCTGTCAAATGATGACAGATTTCCATCACTGCCAACGACCTAGAAAGGCTCCATGTCCCTCTGTCAATCCCCTGAACTACCTGTTCTCCCAGGAATGAAACGTGATGCTTAGCTCAGTACTCAGCAGATTGGAGTTACCTGTCTTGTCACCAGCTGAGCCCCGTCCAGTGATGAGCAATGGCTTTGGGCAGTATGTTGAGAAGGGACCCTGACAATGGTCATTGCTGCCCTCTAATAATCAAGCACCCTCTATTCACCTTCTTGGGAAAATAATACACTGTGTGCATAGCCTTATGTCACATCTGTGCTGCAATGCCCACAAATGCCAGTGGGTAGGCAGTCAGTGTTGGGTAGTACCAAAGGGGGCCAGCTAAGGAAGCAGGTGCATGGGGCAGCCAATGGAAAGGGGTGGCACATCCGGGTCTTTGGTGGTGGGTCCCTCCGTCCCTCTCTTCCTCTTTGAGCTGCTGCCAAAGTGCTGCCGAAGAGGAAGAGAGGAAGTGAAGGTCCCGCCACCGAATTGCCGCAGAAGAATGAAGCGGCGCCATTGAGCTGCCACCAATGGGCTTTATATATGTAATTTTTTTCGCGTTGCCACTTGGGGTGGCAAAAAAGCTGGATTCGGCGTTGGTACCAAATGCCTTCATTTCACTGTGACCTTGCCCTCCATTCCCTCTTATGGGTTTTCTCCACCTGTTGCCTCTCGTCACATGCTGAAATTGCAAGCTCCTTGGGGGCAGGGACTGACTTTATTCTGCCTGGCACAATGAATGCTGAACCTGGTTGTGGCCATCTGGTACTACCGCAATAAAAACAGATGGGACAGTAATTCATCTGAGGATCTCAAAGCACTTTGCAAATGTCAGTGCAGCTGACCTGTGAGTTAGTGGTTGGGCCCTTTCCTGCTGCCCCAAACTGGTGGTTAAGGTAAGATTTGTGCACCCCTGACTCTCTTCCGTCGCTGATGTGGTGAATTAAGGGGTGCCTCCCTGTAGAGCATTGGGAATCACTGGCAGCTGAATCCCAGGGAGTAAGGTTCTCTTGGAAGTGAGTTGGCCTCATGCCCAGATGTTTCACATCATTGGATTTTATTCTAGTTTGTAAACAACAAACAATCGTTTCTAAACGGCCAGTGCAGTGAGGCTTCTGGGCTGGGCTGAGTGGAATCCTGAAACCTTCCATTCATGGCAACAGGGGATGCTGCTGCAAATGGATATTTGGTCCAGGTCCCTGTACTAAGAAGACTGCCAGGGACTTCCCTTGGTACCCTATCCTATCCTTTACCTCTGTCCCCCTTCTTCCTCCACTCACTGACAAAATCCAGCTTCACACCTAGCATAGTCCTAGTAGGGCAGCAGGTTGCATCTGCTCAGGGAGAATGAGGGGTGAACAAGCTACTTAGCACAGGCCTTTTCTGGGAAAAGTGTACAATGTAATAAGATTGAAACCAACAGAATTCTTTAGAAATTGCTTTTAAAACCAGAGCGCTATCTCCTTTCTGCTCAACAATGCAACCGAATTTTATTGCAGCCATATAGCAATTAATAGAGAATTTATATCCCTGCCATCGAATTACCTCAGACCTCAGTAGGAAAGTTCTCCTTTTCTATTCAATCCCATAAGCTCAGGCCAGGGGGACTTCTGAAGAGTTGTGGTTGCCTGCTGTTAACTTGTAGCTCTTGCAATTATCGGATAAGCAGACTTTAATTAACAGTTGTAGCAGCAGTGTTTAACCAGTGATTTCTTTGTCTAAAGCTTCTATTCAGGTTGGGTAACTTTTTGTGACTTCGGGAACGTTATGGCTGGGAGGTTCACAGCCCAAGCTCAGTGTGACCCAAAGGACGATGATGGTCACTGCAGTGGGGAAGGTGGAGGTACCAGTAAAGATGCTTAATGGCTCCAGTCTCCCAGAGACATTAGAAAAACCTCAGCATGCAGCTCCCCCTGCTGGCTCCATCCCCATTCTACAATGCAGTGATTTTTTCTCTTTTGGATCTGTATTTAGTTTTTCCTGTGGGCCAATTAACCCTTGCACCCGGGTTGGCCAAGGGGTTCACAGAATACTGAGAACTGCCCTGACCATGTAGTTACTGTGTATTTATAGGCCTGGAATATTCTGAACCAGCAGAGTCCAAAAAGCTAGTGCTGGGGTGGAGGCTTTGAGGCAGCGTACAAAGCAAGAGCCTCTCACTGTATTAGCTTGTTTCATTTTTCCTGCTGCTGTCCTGGTCCAGTTAGTCACTGGGTTTAATTGTAAAAAGGCATATTTGGCTCATGGGGTCTCAGGTGACAAAACAGCCCAATATCTCCAGACCGTCACTGCTCCCCGCACCCGCTGCCTTACTGCCAAACGGAGGAGTTTCCTTCTTCCAATAGAAGAGTGTTGCCTGGTTTCTCCTGAAAGAGGCCTCAAGAAGCAGGGCAGCCGGCCTACTGAGGACAGTGGCTGCTGGAATCTGGGGCTGGCTGGTGGGAGATGAACAGCGGGAATGGTGGACACCAAACTCTGGCAAATGTTTTGTTCTGACTAGCCGGAGTAGCTTTGCTTAAAAAAGAAATCCCAGTTGCCGTCCCTCCCCAAGCAGATCTTGTTGTAGTTAGAGTGAAAGTTACTGGGGAAAATAACCACGCTGAAGATGGAATTAAACTGCGTTTAACTGACACTGCAGGAGCACCTGGGAGCTAATCCCAGCTCTGCTGGGTTCCACCAAGACTCTGCCACCGCCAGAGCTCTCCAAACATCACTCACCAGCGTGAACTCTCATTGGCTGATCGTACCTGGAGGGCAGGATACGCCTTGGTCCTGAGAGTTCTCCATTGCTCGAGCCCCTTCCCAGCAGGCCGAGGCGTGGCTGCTCTGCTCTCCAGTGGCAGACAGCATTGTAGGAACTGTATGAATTCTTTTCTCACGTTTGGGACTGAACCACTTGGTTGCTAGCAGGCCTCTCTGCCATTATCTGACCCAAGACATTATCCCCATCTGATCACCACTATAAGAAGCTCTGGCTCTTCTCTGGTATATGAGAATGACATTGCCCCTGCTTGAATATTGATCCAGAGATGGTCTTTACGTGGTCTTCATGGTACAGGCCTTATACTCCTCTGTCGTATGATTGGCCACCACTGGTGTAGGATGGGAGGTAGCCGGGCATGAGACTGATGCCAGTCAATGGGTACTCATATGCTGGGTGGCTGTCACTTTTCTTTCCTACACCTCTCCACAGTGTGCCTGGTCTCTGCCTATCCCCTGGAGAAAATCCTCAGCCTCCTTCCAAACCTGGATGTGGGCTTCTCCTACTGACTCCCAGGTGATTTCTTTAACGTCTCCTTCCCTCCCTTCTGCCCCGTTCTGTTCCTTCCCAGCTCCAGGCTCTCTGCCCTCGTCAGGATCATTTTGATGTCCATGGTGCTTAAAGACTGAGTGGAAGTAGGGAGTGAATCCTTGCCCTGCTGCCAGGAGCGGCACCAGGGTTTTTGGTGCCCTAGGTGCAGGGCCGGCTCGCCGGTCCTGCGACCTGCCGCAGGCGTGCCTGCAGATGCTCCACTGGAGCCGCGGGACCAGTGAACTGTCTGCAGGAACACCTGTGGGAGGGCCACCGGAGCTGCGGGACCAGCGGACCGTCCGCAGGCATGCCTGCGGGAGGTCCACTGGAGCAGTCTGCCTCCCTCCCAAATCCTGGCGGTCGCCTAAATGGAAGCGCCGGCCCTGCCTGCTGCGCTGCAGTTCTAAATTGGAAAGCTGGGTACAAAGGCCAGGGGCTTTGGTGAAGTGAAAGAGGAAGAAGCTTGGCACACAGCCTTCCTGAGCTGATATTTAAAGATCTTCTGAAAGGCTGTTTATTTCTATGACCTCTGGGTCTCATGCATGTTGAGAGGAGCTCACTGGTCATAACCAACTTTCCCCTTTCATCTATTTGCTGAGACTGCCAATAAAGCAGCAATGTAAGGCCAGTTGTCATTTTGAGGAATTTTTTTTTTGATGTAGGAACAAGACCGAGAAAAATAAAACTCGTTTTCCATTCAGCACTGACGTCACGTGTGGTCAGATGGTGGTAACTCTCATTCGCATTCTGGGTGGACTGGAAGAAAACTGGCACTCCAGAGATGCCATATCCCCATGACCAAGCCTTTGAGCCATCCAGTCTCCAAGGGCTGCAGCTTTATGTACCTATTGTGGTTCCATCAGGACTGTTCAACAACCTTTGGGAAATAGCTGGTCTCTTGAAGACCAACATGTTCTATCATCAGATCTAGTGAGCAGCAGTGCCACTTTGCTTCCCTTCAAAATGCAGCAGTACCTCCATTTTGATGGCGACACTTCCAAGAACTGCTGCCCAGTTGGGCATGGTGGTTGCTATTGCATGGGGACTTGCAGCTAGGCATGGCCCCTGGGCAGTGAGTTGCCTGCTCCTGTCTGGGAGTCAGTGCTGGCTCTGGGGTTTTCATCTGCCTGAGGACAGCCTGTAGTCATGCACATGGTGAACCCATAAGATGCAGTAGCAGGAGAGGGCCAGAGGGGGCTAGAAGCACCTCGCTGAATGTAATAATGTTCTATCTAGATGCCATTCAACCTTTATTTAGGGACAGCCCCATAAATCCTAGTGCACTGTGATCTGTCTTGGTAGACCTGAGAAGCAGGTAGTCGGACTTTGCTGGATTTTAAGTGAACTCACAACAATGTAATGGCTCCACCATGTTTTTCCCAGACTGTTCCCCAGTAGGTATTGCATCTGCTCACTCTGCTCGACTGGTGCTGCCATGGATACAACATGCTTCTTCCAATATAATGTTCTACTGCTCCTAGTATTTTGTAGTCATCGGTGTCCACCTCCTCTGGCTTGTATGGTGGAGCTGGTGCTGGTTGGAGCATGTTGTCTGAATGGTTACGTGGTATTCCCTGGAGATTGACCAAAGGTGATGCTTCCTGTTCCAGGCGGATCATCCTGGCCATCGAAAGGGGGGACTCAGGAAGAAGCTGATTTCATTCAAGGAAATTTGGAAAGTTCCAGGGAACTCTGCAAGCTGCTACCAAAATTCAGGGGTTTTCAAGCAGCTGCCAGTTGGCCCTGGTGAAGAGGGGCTACAATTGTGAAGAGAGGAGCTGTGTGACATTAGCTGAAATTAACTCCCACTTGTTTTTCCACTAGCCTGCGACTCATGTTAATCCCTCCTCCTTCCTACCCAGCTTTTAACTGCTCTAGTTAAGAAAACTTAACTTTTCTATTACTGCACATTTGTCTCCTTTACCCAGGTGCTTAATTACCATTGTCCCAGCGAAATGTCAGCATGAGTCAGAGACAGTCTCCCATTAGGAAGAGACAGATGAATATTAATTACACTTACTAGTGAGTGGGTTTTCTTTTTTGTCATTTCCCTGACTCTGCTGAGGACCCTGTAGCTACATGCTCCCTGGCCTGAGCAGCTGAGCTGGCACCAGATGGTCAGTGAACTGAGAGTGTTAGTGGAAGTCAGGCTGTGGGAGATGGAGGGGAACCCAGCAATGTGAGACGAGAGGACTCTCAACACTAGCTAAGCAGAGGCCGAAGATGAGAGAGAGAATCTGCAATATAAATTGAGAGTAGTAATAAACTCCATCTGCTCTAGGAAGAGAAGCAATTTAACTTTCCCCTCTAGCCAAAGGAAACAAACTCTTATTAAGAAATCTTATTACTAAGTACTTTAATCTTAGGGTGAATAACCAAGCCTGGTGCTTGGTCTCCCAAAGCAGGTTTTTCTATAGTGCAACTGAACTGGTTCAAAGCAAAGCAGCTGCGAGGACTTTCAGGTGCCCTTTGGGGGCTGAATTCCATCTGATGTCCAGGATTCTCTGTGAATTCTGAGCTACGCCATCAGTCACGGCACTGGAGTCTCTAAAGATAAGCAGGGTTAACAGGGAGCAGGCAGCTCTTCTCTCCCTCTCGTCCTTGTTTGTGAATTGCAAACAGCATGTGTGCATTCAATATGTCATACGTTCGGGGACAGATTTAAAAACAAAAAACAAAAAAACCCCTGGCTTCTAGTTTTGCACTTGCAGTTGTGTGGGCACAACAGATGTCAGATCAATGTTTGATGAAGTGGTGCGTTACAGTCAGGTAACGATGTATCTGACATCCATTTCAGCTCTCACAGTAGCTGGTGCAGCGTGGAAGCTGAGACAGGTTCCGTTTCCAGTCAGGCCTTACAGCTGCGCAGGCACTGTTATGGGAACGCGGCTGATGGCACTCAGAGGTGATCAGACACTAACATGACATCTAACGGGTCCATATAATTACAGGTTATAAAAAAGGGAGCCTGGGTTTTAAACATCTGGGGTCTTAACTTGGGAGAATAAGTTGCTAGAAATGACAGTTTTCCGTGTATTGAGAATGTTTCCAGTATTAAGCATTATGCCCACATAAAGCCTCATCCAAAACCTACTGAAGTTAACAGGAAACTTTGACTTGTCCTCAGTGGCCTTTGAATCTTACCCATTGTGCCTAACGACAAGGGTTAAATCGCTCTGAGGATAGCTGTGATCTTAACCAGCTAGACCAGGGGTGTTTGTGGTTTGCAGCTGCTTTTTACTACACTGGTGCCTGAGTCCATGTGTGCAAAGAACAAGCAGAAGAATGGGCTAAGTTAAGAAGGTGACTCCAGCCCCTCGGTAGTGTGCCCTCCCATGACAAGTCTCTTATCTATTAATGTCAGCACACGTTAGTCAGTCAGATGTGAGCAGCAAGCTGGAATCTCTGCTCCTTCAGGTAGGTTGGGGAACTTCTCTTTCAAACTCCGTGGCCAGAGCTATCAAATGGAGAGTGGTGGTTGTCTTTCCAGTGGATAAATGAAACCCCGTCATCTGTCCCTGAGGACCGTTTTTAGAAATGCACAATGCTTTGTAATAACTCTTTACAGAGTATTGATGTGAGGGCACCAGCCTTCTGTGACTGGAAGCATCTTATGGAAAGGTAGAAATTGCTGCTTCCCCTCCATTTCCACTCTTGGTCTGGCGAGCAAAGATCCTGAACACAAAAGTCCTGTCTCAAATTGCAGTGTCCCATGGCCTTCCCCTTCCTCATGCCACCTTTGGAATAAAACTAGTCACAATGACTTCTTGTGGAATTCAGTGGCTAGTAACATAGGGTGAAATTTACCCCATGCAAAGGGTCAGCAGAAGATCCCATGCTTGAACTCAAGCAGAACTTAGGTGGTACATGGGCCTTATGTCGATCCTCTGGACAGGCGTGATTTTCATCCCATGTGATTACACAGGTGTTCCATGTAACCTGCCCTGAATTGGAGCTGGATTTTCAGAGGGCCTGCAAGCTGTACATCTGCAAAATTAGCATGAGCAAAGGTCACATGTAAATAATAGTTGGGTTATTGCGCTCCTAACAAGCTGACATCTGTGCACAAATTCCCATCTTTATGTGCCAATGTGGAGTTTGCGTATGCAATAGGCTTGGCCAGTTAGGTGCAGAATCACCCTAGTTTTGTGCACGTCCCAGTAAGAAACTCTTTGAAAGGATTGGGATTTAAAATACTTTTATTAAAAGCTGAATGTTTCTCGTATCTCATGGGCATCTCTCCATTCCTACCAAGTGGCCTCCTGAGGCTTTTGTAGAGAACTAAGATTTACCTGCTAATTCAACCCATCTCTTTATTCACAAGAAGGATCTTCAAGTATCCAGCAAGCCAATTTTCAAGCTAAGGGGAAGGGAGGGTTGCTGGGAAACATCCCTCTGGAGAGAGAGATGGTAAAAATAGTACGTTCTTCAGATCCCGGATTATCACTAATATTTGAAAGGCATCACGTGCAGTAACCATGTCAGAGCCTCTCTCGTTTTTAAGGCATAAAATTTACTGGGGGAGGAGGGCGGAGGGAGAAAGAGAAGAGCTTTTTCTGTTTGTGCCCAGGCATTCATGCTGCTGCAAAGGAGGTGCAGAATCATAACCTCTTGTGCGTCACCCCAGTCAGGCGTCTCCTGCTCGCTGGTCCCTGCTGGTTTCTTTCATTTGAGACTTACTGGGAAGAAAGAGAGGGAAAGATAGTGAGTAAATTTCTGGGAGTTTTTTCACACGTCTGAAAGAGGACGAGGTAAAGGGCGACCCCCAGGCACATTGCTAAGCGCTATAGCCTCTGCTCAGTCTGTTTTTGTGGCTATATTTGCTGCTTGAGGTGAAACATGGCAATAAGGAACTCTACCGATGAGAAATGCCCCTTGTGTAGCTTCTTTCATCTAATGCTCTTACATGATGAATGACCCCTCTCAGATAAATTGAACCCCTATTTTACAGATGGGAAAACGGAGGCACAGAGGGTTTGGGTGACTTGCCTGTAGGCCCAGATTTTCCACAATGTACTTTAGTCCATGCCCAGTTTTCTCAAGCTTAACCCCTGATGCACATGTGCAATTCAAGGCTTGTACACTCAAATCTTAGCTTGTGCGCCTGCACTGAGGGTTGGCAGATGTTTAAAAATGCCCTGATGCCAGTCTGGGCCCTAGTGAATCAGAATCAGGGTGCGGAATAGAATCTGGGCACATTTCTGTCTCTCCCTTGTCCGGCTGCCTCCCACTCCCCTCCTCTATGTTAATGGTATTCCCATCTCTTTGTCTCTTTCCCAAGGTAATTATCAATAGCTCGATGTGCAGGGGAAGAGGAGGTGGAGTGTGCGATGGGGGAAAGTACAACCAACCCCTGGCTGTGAATAAAAACCTGCATTTCAATAGCAAGCGCAGGTGGAAATCTTTCGAACAAGTGAAGAGGCTTGTTCCATACAGAGCGTCAAAAGGTCAAGGTAAGGGACTGCTGGCTATACAAAACAGGGAGGGAGGAGAGAGTTGAAGCAACTGAGGAGAGCCCCTGTGGCTGCTGAATCTCTTTGCCTTCAGACACACTAGCCCCTAGCTGGTTCCCTTCCGACTCTTTTCTGAGAAGAAGCAGCTGGAGAACATAGGTGTCTTGGCATAGTTGCCAGTAGAGGTAAATTCTGGGTCTCCTGGCCTTGTGACAGATGTCTCAGCAGCATGAGGCTGCCTGGATGGTGGTAGATGGGGGAGTGAGGGTGGGGACAGGGGGGTGGGCAGGAATTTGAATGCTAAAGGCCCTGTGTCCCAGGGTTTAATATTTGGAAATACACATCCAGTTAGTTGGGCCAGGCCTTTCCCCAGAGTCCATGTGACTGTGCATTCTCTCTTTGTCTTGTCCATAGCTCTGGAAGCTTGACTCCATCTCAGAGACGTTACTGAGCCGACGAAGGCTTTCTGGCAGTTGGAAAACAGGTGAGGGCAGGTGGCAGCTTCACTGGTTTTGACTCTTTACGGGTGATGTTTGAATTTTGTGCTGGTGATAGATCAACAGGCCTGGAGGCTGAATTCCTTTATTGAGCCACAGGACAGGACCAAGCAGGGCAATGGCAGTGCCGTCTCCGTGTGCTGCCTCCTGCCAGAGTGGCCTCCCCTCTGATCCCAAGGAGCCATGTCTGGGGGTGGTGGGGATGGCAGTTTAGTCCCCAGGGTGTATTCAGTCCTGCGCCTCTTTGCCAGCTACTGTGTTCATAGTGAGTTTCATCTATTCCCTGGCAGCTGGACTGAGACCCACCAATCTCATCTCATACGGGCTGTCAGATGGCCAGCAGGTGGGTGACTTTCAGGTGACTACCAGTCTGGGCTGGATTTGAATCAGCCACGAGAGGTGAGAAGCATCTCTCTCCATTGCCAGCCTACGAGAGGAGTCTGTCTGTTTGTGTTGCAGCTGGTGACTTTCACCCTAAGTTCCAGGCTGCTTGGGAAGGGCTCGTCTCTGGGTCTGGCGCATCCTCTGGCTTATTGCAACATGGCCGGCAATCCCACAGCCCAGCAGTATCACTAGGAGAGCCACTTGGCAGGGCAGGCGCTCAGGAGGCTGGAGTGGGTTAGACTTGGAGATTTGCAAATGTAAACCACATTCGGTAGCCTCTGTGTGTGTGTGTGTGTGTGTGTGTTTACCCTCCTCCTTCGTACTCCCTTTTGCACACTCTTGCTTTGAGCAGATGCCTCGTGCATGTTCCCAGGAGTTACTGTTTAAAGGGCCTGGGGATCATTGGGGGCCCGTCTCAGGGTGGTGGAGAGGAGTCTGTGACTGATTATTCACAGCTTCCGTCTCCCCCCATTGGCTCTGGAGAGCCTATGCTGAGCTGGGGCTCAGTGACAGGAGGAGGCTCCATGTCAATAAAAAGAGGGGATCGAAAGAGTAGGGCTGTAATTCCAAAGGGGAACAAGCAGAGCTTGGCCATCCTCGGTGCCGTCAGGGGGCTACAAAGCCAAAAGCTACAGCTGCTAAAAGGGAGCAGTTTCCTCCCCCACCCTCCCTTGACTGATGACCAGATTATCCTGAAGCTGAGGAAAGGAGATGAACAGAATCTGCTGAGACTCCCAACTTTCCAAGGGAGCCTGCAGCTCCCAGAATCAACTTTCCACCCAAACTCTGCCTGGGGTGGGGAGCTCTCCAGGGACTGGGAGGAACACACAGGTAAGACACCAGCTGTGTGTGTGTATGTGTGTGTGTCTGTCGATCTGTACAGGTGTGTGTGTGATGCACTTCTCTGAATCCAACACTTTTTGGAGTTTAATTCTCTGCTTTCAGGTTTGCTTTTCCTTTCCTTGCATTTCAACTTCTAATAATGATGCACAGGCTGCAGCTTGGGTAGCAATTCTGTCATTAAAAAGGGACTTGATTTGCTTAAAACCCCTGGTTGGTTTCTAGTGCCAAGTACCTCTTCTCAATTGCTAAATTATTTAACTACATGCAAATAAGGCTCCGTGTCTCCAGATATGTTTTTCATCCCTATAGCAGTCTGTCGCCTACCCAGTCTATCTGTGTAAATGTCTTTCCTGTACTTCATTTCAGTTCAGATACCATATCTTTCTATTTTCAAGAAAGGACAGAATTACTTACGCTGAAACAAATCACATTTCAAAATAAACTAGAAAGTGCACATGGAGGTTAAGGACAACACCTATTTCCTTCTTTTATAATTCCCTTAAAAAAGACTAGTATTCTACAGCAGTAGCACCAAACTCTGAAGTAGCAGTAGTGGAAGTTGCAAAGTAATGGACCATTGCTGTAGAATTATGCAGCATTTCTGTGTTAAGGGTTGGCGTTTTGTTTTTGTTTTATTTGGTAAAACAAAACATGCATAAAAGACATTTTTCAGGTCATTTTAAAAGACAAAATGGATGCAAATGAGAGGGGAGGGGAAATGATATTAGAAATGTTTATAAGGTCCTGAAAACATCCAGAATGATAGATCTTTTAGAGAGGAGAAACTGGTGTAACCGGGCTGAGGTAAGTGTACAATGTCTATGTTGTATAAAGTGCAAGGTATGTTAACTTTATATTGCCAATAATAATTATTAAAAAATATAGTTATCTTCATATCTTTCACACCTTTCATCTGAAGACCTTGCAGCCCTTCTTACCCACTAATTATGTTGCATCACACCGCTTATCAATCCAGTAGGTGAATATATAGAAAATCTGATTCTGAAATGATCACCTACAGGAACAGCCTTCACTTCCCATTTTTCATTCTGCTCGTTAGTTAAATACACTGTACATTTGTTGCTTTCTTTATAATCTGGCACACAATGTCCTCAGAAATGGCTGAAGGGATTTTGCATGAACTTAAAAAAAAATCCACTTTTGATCAGAGACCAAGCAGGGAAGAATTCAGCCCCAAAGGTGCATATTTAACTTAATTATAGGTAGCTGCAAGCAAGAAGTTAAATTGTATTACATCTATTAAAATTCCATTAATGAAAGGATCTGTCTCTCCAGGATGTGTCTGTAACATGGTGTGTATTGGTGTGTGTGTGTGTGAATATATACACACATTATAGTGTGGGTATTGCGTACATATATAAAATATGGCAGATATTTATAACTCTGCTTTTCCTCTTCTTTTCTTTATCTCTTCCCTTCCTTTTGTTCCCTCCTTTGCTTTTATCCTACGTTGTTTCTCTCTCTCCTTTTCTTTTGTTCTATTTTTATCGGTCACTTCTCCATTTCTGAGCAGAGCACAGCTAAGCTCTGTGTGGAGTACTTCTTACAGTGCTGGGTGAGTTATGTTCACAGGAGAGGTCTCTGGCTGCCTGATGACTGGTGACCGTAACCTGCAATTTGCCCAGAGGACTTACAGCTGCACAGGGTGTCATGAAACCCCCTGTCCTCTGGCTGTGGAGGGTGTGGGGATTATGTTCGGTGCACTGTGCCTGATCCAGTAGCTAAACTATCAGGCAAATGCTCTGATTTCATAGTCTGTTAGTCGCTTCTGGAATTTGTCACATCAGGTTTGAAAACCCCTGTGTGATAAATATTATCAGATGTGTAAGGTGGTGCCTGGCTTCTCCAAATGGCACAGAGGGCTCCTTTTCTGATCTTCTCTCTGAAATCCAATACCAGATAGCCAGGGATTTAATTCACTGCTCTTGCATTTTACAAGGCGTTTTAAATCATCTTGGTAGAAATCAATATATAGGAGCTGATGTCATGGAATGCCGTAGCTAACGTAGCAACAAATAGGTGCCAGTTCCCTGGTGCCAGACATTTGTTTCAGTTTAGAGATCAATGATGTTTTCAGTGCTGGATCAGACAGAGAAAAGCTATTAATGCGGAAAACTCTGGATCGATAGTGAACAGGGAAAATACGAATCTCCAGGCTGTATCTACATGTAGTTTAAGCAGGTGAAGCGCCAGTGAAGTCAAGAGGTATCTGGAAACACCAGGTGTGAATTTGGCCCTTCTGTCTTGACTTAACCTAGTAAAGGAAGGAGGCAGAGTTGAGCCCCATTAATCCAAGCAGAATGTAGAATGTGGGGCTGGCTTGACTAAATCGGGATTTGGATAAAGCAGGGCAACTCTTCACTGGAATGGCTGTATGTGTGGGGCCAGTCTGAGACCGGGAGGTGTTCAGAGCCGAGGCTCGACTGCATGCCCCAGTGAGAGGCTGTGCCACAGCCCTGTTGAATGCAAACCTGATTGAAGGCCTCGCACTGCTTGCAGAATGCTGGGCTTCTAGGCAAGAAAAACGCCAGTCATCCTGTGTCAGGTCCCGCTCTGTCAAGCACCACTTTCCCAAGCCCCCAAGTGTGTGTCTCCCTCCCCTCATCCCCAGGCCTTGCCTTGGGCACGGGGATTTTCATGGCTAGAAAATAGGACACATTGCTGTCTTCTTTCCATGTGCTGCTGGAAACCTTCCTCAGGCTTTTGTGTAATGCCAAGCGTCCAGTCCCACTGGGCACCTGGATCGAAGTGGGGCACTGGGGAGTCTGATGTTGTTAACGGACCTGGGATGAGGAGCTGAACATGTTGCGGTTATTGACAAGTGGCATATTGGTCTTTTTCTCCATCCTTCCTTTTAACCGGTTCTATACCAGCCCCTCCTCTTTGGTGCTTCCCTTCCCCTTTTCTTCTTTGCTTTCCATGCAGAGCCAAGACCTTCAGCATTTCAGTCTTCCAGACTGAGAGCACTTTAAATTAGGCTGTTAAAAATCAGTTTTGTTTTCGTGCTGTATTGAGCTTTCTCTTCCTGTTGTATTACAGCAGAGGTAGGCATCTATGGCACGCATGCCAAAGGCGGCACACGAGCTGATTTTCAGTGGCACTCACACTGCCTGGGTCCTGGCCACCGGTACGGGAGGGCTCTGCATTTTAATTTAATTTTAAATGAAGTGTCTTAAACATTTTAAAAACCTTATTTACTTTACATACAACAATAGTTTAGTTAGATATTATAGACTTCTAGAAAGAGACCTTCTAAAAACGTTCAAATGTATTACTGGCACGCGAAACCTTAAATTAGAGTGAATAAATGAAGACTTGGCACACCGCTTCTGAAAGGTTGCTGACCTGTGTATGACAGTTTTGCATCGATATTGGCATTAGCTGAGTTTTCTCTGACCAGTTCTATTTGCATGACTAGCAGAGAGGCTAATAAAGTAACAGGGTATCTCATATTCCTGTTTCTAATGACATGTCCCGAGAGGTTAACAAGGAGGGAGAGTGATTTAACCATTAGTGGTTTGAGTGGGAGGCTGGGGATAGGGACTCCTGGGTTCTGTTCTATTGATTTGCTATATGACCTTAAGCAAATCACTTACACCTTCTGTGCCTTTTATTACTCACCTTTATAACTATGATAACACCTATCACAGTCATGGTGTGAGGCTTCCTGGCTTTTCAAGTTCTTTGAGATCCACAAATGAAAGGCACTACATTAGTGCAAAATATTGTCATTATTCAGCCATTCATTTACTGAGCGTCTTGATAACAGCTTTGAGCCTGGTGAATTCGATGTTCTATTAATGCAGATAGTTCAGCATATGATAATGCAGATAAATCAAATTACATTAAAGCGTAGCCTGAATTAATAATTGGAACATTAACATATTTCCTCATTAGTGCCAATTATGGTCCATTAACAGATACTGACTGAGAATGCAAGAGACTGCAGTACTCGTCAGTAATCCCAAATGGACTGCTTCTGAGTCATGCCATTGTCCTGGAGGCAAAAGGGACCAAGAAGGTAACAGAATATTTATCACATGGTCACAATAAAGCAAGAGGACAACTAGTGGCTAATTTTCTGCTTAAGTATATTTTGGAGACAACTAAACTTCTTACACACGTGGTTCAAGGGGCAAAATGTTCAACAGTGCCTCAATTCCATTGAAAGTCAATGGAACTTAGGTTCCTAACTCATATGAGTACTTCTGGAATTGTATTGAACATAAACAATTAATGACCTAGGGCTCTCAGGAATGAAGGTTCAGGAGTTGGGAGTCGAGATGTTCCAGGTATCTTGGGCTTGTGTGACCTGCTGTGCTCTAATCTCTGAAAAAGATGGCTTAGTCCAGGATGTTTAGGTGTCATGCAGTGGAGGGGCACAGGGACAGTGGCTGGCGCATGTAATCTCGTGGCAAGTGTGAGGGTTGGCCTGCGTTGCAGGCAACGTGGGTTAAATGGCACATTCCTGTGCCAGGCTGAGTTCTCGCACTGCCTCTTCTTCACTGCTGGTTGGAAAATAAAAGCATCTCTGACATAATTTTCCCCTTGTTGAGGGTGTAGGGACCAGCCACCTTCACTCCACAGGCCAACGGCATTTTGCTTTATCCTCAACCACCCATTTCTCTATTAGCAGAGGAATCTTGGCAGGAACAAGGCATCACGTCAAATCCCTGGCTTCTCTGATGCAATGCCAATGAACTCCACAGCAAGATTCACTTTGGTCCAGTTTAGTTACCACTTACTCTGTTCCTAGTGGAACAGTGGGTGTAAGTGCTTTGAATGCATGTCCCTGGGAGAGGCTGAGCTGGGTATTTGGGAGGCATGGGGTTTGTGTGTGTGTGTGGGGGGGGGGAGGTACAGAAGACTAGATTTTAGGAAGGAAGGTGTTTGGGGGGGTGCAGAATATTGTGAGAGAAGAAAGTTGTGGTGAGGACAGGGTGAGCTAGCAGGCCATTAGGGAATCTTTCTAGGGTGTCTCTGGGGTGGAAATCTCCAACTAATATGGCTGGTGCTGTTAGCCAATTCCATGTGTCACGGCCCAGCTGCACCATCTGCTCACTCATGAGTGTGATGCGATTGGACATAGATCCAAAAGGGAGAGGAGTGTTTCGTGTGGCCTCTCATTTGATGGATGAAGAATCCAAAATGTGACATGGAGGTAGGTTAGGTTCAGAGCCTAGTTTCCTGAACTCCACCTCTTCCCGTCTCCTTCTGAAGGCTCAATGCCCATAGGAAAGAAGACCAGAATGTGAAGTTTTCATTGCAGCTGGGAACTGAGGAAGTGGGCATTGGAAAGGTACTGCCATCCATCACTGGATAATGCAAAGACCTTGAATTCCTTCCTTCCCCCTGCTCTTCTTTTGTGAATAGCTGCTGTGGATTTCATTGCCTTTATTCTTCAAGGCCATGTGAGAGAAGCAGTGATTCACCCTCTCTAAGCCCCTCGGTAGCGCAAGGACAACAACACTGCAGAGAAATTCATGCTGCTGTTGACTAAGAAAGAATCTCTTTAAAATGATAAATAAAAGGCTTTAGAATAAATGTGTTTGAGTTGCTCTCACTCATGCACCGGGAGGAACAGGTTACTGAACAGCATTTACAAGAGCAGGACCCACATCTTCCACGAGCTGATGAGACTAGAAAGATCCTGTTGATGAGCGACATGCTGTATGCAGGCATGTTTGAAATAGTCCCCAGGACATTAGGAACATTGAGAGACAGGTCAGAAACGTACACAGGCACACTAGGACTTCCTTAAATACAGTAAGAACTTTGGTATCTAGCATATTGGAGGAATGGGGAGGCAGTTAATCAAATATTCCTGTTAACTAAGAATTCTACCTGTCAATGGAATACCAATTTTCAAACAATTAGAAGACGATAAAATGAATGAAGTATAAAATAGTGTACAGGTACTCACCAATCCAGCAGTAGTACTGCACCGCAGAGTGGTTGGTTTCTTGAAGCACTTAGGTGTAGACAGGTAAAGTTTTCTATACAGTAGGTTATCCGATGACACTACATATCACTATGGGCAGTGCACGGTGTACACCCAGATCACTAAAAATACACTTAACACTGAAACTATACTGAATATAATTTAATCTTTCTTTGATGATTCAGAAGGCACTTCAAGATCTTGCAGTGCCACAGGGTCATCATTATCAACCTCAATTATCATTGTAGCTGTAGAAGGTGTAGGAAATTGGGCTGAATCTGTAATGATCCTGACACACCCTGGAAGCTGCTTTTTTGAATAAATCCCTGATACCATCTTGTTGACCTGCATAACGTGCTGGGCAGTATACTCGTCCCCGTTACTAGACAGAAGATTTGTATTGGGAGATGTCAGAAATGCCAGCTAACAGAGCTTTCCAGCTGATAAAGTGCTGGATAACACAGCTTTTACTGCATATTGGAGTCAAAAAGCCAGATTCTCAGCTTGTGTAGCTCGGAATTAGCTCCATTGACTTCCATGAAGTTATGCTCATTTATATGAGCTGAAGTTCTGGGCTAAGTTGTGTATTAGGCACGTGTGCAAAACTTACCAGCTGGGTGGAAGTGGTGGGTTTCTGAGACATCTAGGTGGAACATGTGTGCGTGTGTGCATGTGCCTCTGTGTGTTTATTTCTGCACATAGGTGGCGGGGTGTGTTTATGCCTATATGTTTCGCGCTGAAGTCGTATCTTGCAATTCTGTATCATCATTCATGCTGCATCAGAGATCAGCAAACGCCCCCTTCCTGCCATTCAGAGCAAATGTCAGTGGTGATGCCGCTCACGCCCCTGCAACCTGTCAAGCAGCTCAACAGCCTCTAGAGGAAATTCCTCAAGGATACTGCTGATGCCCAGTGGCAGCCATTTCCTGTGCATGTCTGTGGGACTAATGTGAACGTGCAATGCTAAGCACAAGCTGCAAGGTCACAGCTAACCCCACCTTCCCACTGGCAGCCTGAGGACAGGCTGCGTGGAAGTAAAGCCTCACAGACTAGGCACTGGACAGGGATTCAGGAGATCTGGGTTCAGATCCCAGCTCTGCTCCACACTGCCTTTGTGACCTCAGGCAAGTCACTTTGAGTGAGGAACTTCAGACCTGTGCCCCATGCTCCATTGCCTTGGGATCGCCTATACATAGGTACTGTTGGTTAAGGGCAAGTGTGACATCGGTGCAATGCCCTCTGTTGGGGGACTATCACCTGCCTTGGCTGGGGCACGTTGCTTTCTAACTCCTATTGGCCCAATAGTTTTTGCTCTGGAAGCTACGCTGTGATCTCTGACTCATGGAGGACTCCCAGGACAAGTACTGACTCTTCCCCACAGTGGGCTCACCTAAGTGCTGTGGGTGCCCCTGGCTATGGGAGGGTAGTGCTGGGGACCCATTGCCTGGGGTTTGCATCTGATGGTGAAAGATCAGTGGTTTTTCTCTCTCCCTTCCTCACCACAGGAAGTGCCCACTGTGCAGAATGGAGTGGCAGGTTCTGGTGTTGGCTCTTTGCATGGGTTTGGCTCATTTGGCCTCTGCAGACTGTGCAGCCCAGTGCTCCATGTGTGCCGTGCAGACCCAGGATCTGGAGAAACCCATCAGTCCCCTGGTAAGTGCTGGGTCCTATGTCAGGTGCAGTCTGGAGCAAACTCAGCTTTGGAGCTCAGATAAAACGAGCTCTGTATCCAAACTGGCCCCTGTTTTAGTCTATTTCCCGTCTGGGGTAACACTTGATCTGCAAAGACCCAGATTTTCCAGACTTGCACATCTGTGTTTGCATGCCTGATTTGGGGGTGTCGTTGCCATGGTTGTGTGTGTGCAACTGCAGTAATTGTGCACACTAATGTGCTTTTGTGCACACAGTTCTGAAATCTAGCTGAACGTGAGCATTTCTTCTTACCTTGTATAGGGCAGTGGCAGAGCTGCTGAAATAGCTGGTCCTGCTAGCTGGGGAAAGGTTGGACCGAGAGCATAACTGCTCTCAGGACTCTGCATGCTCTAGCAGAAACCAGAGAACAACAACACGGGCTCAGTTCTCCACTGCCCTGCACTTTGTGCAGTCATTTACACTAGTGCAAAGTCTGTGTCAAAGCTACCAGTCTGATGTGACAGCATCTCACACCCACTTTGCACTGGTGTCTACGATGATCCCAAGTGCCGCGCAACGCAGAATCAGGGCCGTGGGGCTGGGGCTCCTTTTGATCTCTGACGACCTTTCCCTCTCTGTATCTGGCTCTGGGGGTTAGAGGTGTGGAAGCATCTGCTTCCCACTGTGGGACCAGATTACTCAGCCGTCCACTGCAGCGGGGTGGGATGCAGGCTCTTACAAGGTAGGATGTGGTGGGATCCCAAGGAGTAGAGCTAGAGTCCCTTCCAGGACTGGGAAGGGGAATCCTAAGACATCATTCCTCCCTCTCGAGGGTACTGGAGAGAGCCCTGGTGGTTGGGAACAGCCGGCGGGTGTTATGGGTTTGCTCTCATTGGTGTGTTGCAGATCTGTTCGCTGGAGTGTCAGGGCTCCTTGCTGTCCCGCGCAGAGTGGGAGAGGTGCCAGACCGCTCTGGCTCTCCTCGCCTCACTGATGGCGGCGGTGGAGGGCCAGGGCCTGTCCCCTCTGGAGGCTGAGGCGAAGGCAGAGCCAGAGGGGAGCCCCATCCCCGGCGAGTTCCCCAGCAACCTGGTCAAACGCTATGGCGGCTTCATGAAGAAACTGGACAAGAACAAG
This sequence comes from Gopherus flavomarginatus, assembly GCF_025201925.1. NCBI lineage: Eukaryota > Metazoa > Chordata > Testudines > Testudinidae > Gopherus > Gopherus flavomarginatus. Next base: position 49,624,324 of record NC_066627.1, read on the forward strand.
ATTTTCTCCCTCTTTCGTGAGAATGCCCACAGCAAAGGCAGCATGACTAAGAAGTATGGTGGCTTCTTCCGCAAGCCAGGGGAGAGGGCGGCCTCTGAGGTGGCGGAGGACTACCCAGAGCTGGAGGCCAGGGAGACAGGCGACCACAGCGAAGAGCCTGAGGAAGGAGACCTAAAAGACGAGATGAAGCGCTACGGGGGCTTCCTCCGCAAGTACCCCAAGAGGAGCTCAGCGCTGGCCCCCGACGGGGAGGGGCAGGAGCTGGAGGACCTGCACAAGCGCTATGGGGGCTTCCTGCGCAGGATCCGCCCCAAGCTCAAATGGGACAATCAGAAGCGCTACGGGGGCTTCCTGCGGCACCAGTTCAAGGTGACAACGCGGTCGGACAAGGACCCCAACGCGTACTCGGGGGAGGTCTTGGACCTATAGAACCCCCCCTACAGCCGGAATACTTCCAGTATGGACTGCATCACTCCTCCCGACCCACATCGCCCTCCCATGCTCAGCCAAGCATCCCAGGCATCACACACACATCCGGCCTGTGAGCGGAGACCCAGACGCACCGCTCTGCTGCTGCTTCCCTGAAGAACCAGATGTTTCGAGCCAGGAAGGGATTGTAACCTGCAAAATTCCTCCTCAGTTTCTGTCTCTGTCAGCTCTGGGACTTGCACCTGCTGTTGTTTCCAGTACCGAACCGATCAGCCCAGCTATGGGTTTAGTTCAGCTGTATCGAAAGCAGATTACTTTAATTAAGTCTCAGACGACTGACTATTGATCCTCCCTGTGATCCTTAGCGATGAGCCCAACTCACCCTCCAGTCAGAATACCCCAAATGCTGGGGAAGTTCAGCTCTGGATCCAAACTTGGTGGCTGGCCCCTTTGGTCCATCACGGACCAACCCAAAGCTCCAGGTCCAAAGGCCTCCCAGCTTTGGGGGAGTTTGGCTCTAGCGCCAAATCAGAACCATACCGCTGTAGTTCTTTGCAGTGGAACCCCATTTTCAAAAGTCCCCAGTGCTGGCACCAGGTGCTGCCAGGCATTTCCAATTTAAAAATTCTAATGGAAACAGAGGCATCTGCTACTTGCCTTTTAGTCTATCCATTCAGATGCCTCTGCTGAGAACATCCAGTGTCTCCCAGAGGGACCTGTATTTGTATGGGAAGGCATCTTGCCTGGAGAGCAAGGTGGGCTTGCCCTATAGACTTCATTATATTCCAGCTAAATCACAGCTGTGATCCTTTCTAATACACACAAGAGAAGCAGGATCCTAATGAAGCGATGAAATCACAACAGCGTCGCACTTCTGAAGGCACCCGAGTCAGCCTCTCGTTTGTCGCCTGGGGTTTTATGTGCACAGTCATTAAGGGAGCAGAGTGAATGGAGGTATTGTGCTGCCAGATTTGCTGGCACAGTCCGGTTCTTTATGCCTTGGAGTGATTGTGCGCACAGAATTGCAGGTGCAAATAATTAGGAGCGCAGACTGACGCTAGCTGTCCCCATTCTCTCTCTCTGCTCACAGGGGATCGCTCCCACACCCAATGACAGAAATCAATGAGGAGCCATGTCTGAGAGTTTGGCTCATCATGGAGTTCTCGTTGCAACCATCAGTGTTGTTCTCCATCCTCCAGCTAGTGCTGAATTGCAACAGGCCAACAAAAATACTCTGAGACAGAGGCAGGAAAGGGCGGGGCTTGGCCCATTGTTTCCTTTTCCAACCATGGGCAAAATTGGGAAATTAAACTAGATGAAAGCTATGAAAGGGAATGTAGACAAGGTCTGGACTCTGCCTGAGATGCACTGTTTGGCTCAGCACAGGCCTCCATCAGCCCTCACCTGCTCCCTTGTGCTGTTCTGAAATGTACAGATTGTTTCGGAGTCTGGTTACTTTTCGTTATTACGTTTACAAGAAGAAATAAAGTTTGGTCTGTCTTGAGATGGGTCACGGTCACCCCCTTCCTTTTCTGTACGGTAAATAAAAAGATGTTCATGAGTCTGTGTCTGGTGATGCATCTGTCCACAGCGTGGGGGCCGGCCAGGATGAGGGCTTATCGCGGTACTACATAGGTCTTTGGGGAAGAAGCCCTGGAAATCAGGGATGCTCTAGGTGTACTTGGTCCTGCCTCAGTGCAGGGGCTGGACTAGACGACTTCTCACTATGGCTCCTTCGGGAGAGCAGCCAGCATCTCACAGGAGTGAGCCCTAAACCTGCTTTATGTGCATGGAGCAAATGTGGGTGCTTTTAGATTCACTGCTGAGTACTCGGATTATTCAGCTGGGGGAGGGGAGCAGCAGGGGCCAGGACAAGGACACAGAAAAGAAAACAATGAATGCCCAGTAGCCCTGCTTCGGCTGGGCATGAAGCCCTGGCATACAGAGGGACACAAAGCATAGAGAACCCGTGGAGTTATGACCCTCATCCAGGATAAAGGAGGAAGAGTCCAGAGAGTTCTGCTACTCCTATCTGAAAATGTGTCTGTGTTAGAAATATAATAATTCCAGCCTCTCACCCACACATCAGGGCAAGGGAAATATCACTGGGTCCTCGCCCCCTTCACAGTCCGAACGGGTGGGTAGGTATTGGGCTGGGAGCTGGTAATTGTTCCTGACAGGTTTGATCTGTACAGTAGGGCCCACCCCCTGTGGATCCACTTCCACCCAGTCGCACCCACCTCCTCAGCCCACTCAATCATTCCACTCTGGTCAGCAGGTGATGCTGCTCTCTGTTGAGAACACACCTCTTCCTGGTGCTTTCTGTGCTCTGAAACAAGCCATGCCAAAAACTTCCCAACCGTAGCTCCCAGACTGCAGGTGAGCAGAGCTCTGCCCAGCAGAGACAATCCCTCAGTCTCCTGCCATTCTCCTTAGGAGAGCCATTGTTACAACAAAGCCAGCAATTTGCAGGAGATGTCAGGAGGGCAGGAGCTGCAGTAGATGAAGGGAGACCATGTGGCGTACTGGGCAGGGCAAAGGTCTGGGAGGCAAGAAACGTGGCTTCAATTCCTGGCTGTGCAACTGTTGAAATTCAGCCCTGTGCCGCCAGCTAGCACCAACCTTAGGCACTGCATGCATCTCTCTAAAGTCCTTTCCCCAGGGCTAAATTTCACCTTTTGCAGCCCGGAGCAAAACCCTTAACCCCCTGACCTGTGTCTCCTGGGCCCCATGAACAACAGAGGGCTAAGGAGACTTCTCCAGATACATGGAGCTAGGGATGAAACAAGCAGCATAAGTGCAAATGATTAATTATGAGTGTGAGACAAGTTAAGGAGGGATTCTTCTATCTTCCCTAGCACTAGGCAGGTCCCAGTGTCATATGTCTGCTCCCAGCTGGTCCGTCATTCCCCTGGGGCCCGCAGGAGGGAGGCTCAGAGAGCTTGAGCCTGATTTTTCACCTGTTGGTGATTCCAGAGGAGTTAATCCTCATTTACCCCAGCTAAGTGGGATCAGAATCAGGCCCTGCTCCTGCTGAGGAACCGCCTCCTCTCCTTCCCCTGGAAAACAAGAGTAAATCTGACAAACAGTTCCCATGGCAACAGCTGCCCAGGGCCCATCAGCAGGTGTGACTCAGTGCTAGAAGTGGCTGCCATGACCTTCAATGGAGCAGGAGCCATCGGCCAACAGCTTCACAGCAAGAGGGCGTTGGAGCAGGGGGCCTCTGCATGAGCGGCCCAGGACACCCCCCTCAGCAGGAACAGCTGGCGGGTGTATGTGTAAATGCCCCAACTGCTCCCAGAGGCAGAGAATAGCTGCACCCTGGCGAACCTGCCTGGGCTGACAATTGGGGAGGGGGTGGGGCTGTCCCCCAGCTGGCTCGTTAGGAGGGGGCGGAGGCTATAAAGAGAAGGCAGCAGGCACCTTACCCAGGGTGGGGCTAACAGAAAAATGGGGTGTGCTGGGTCAGAGGCAGTCAGCTGGTCTCCTCAGTGCCCATGTCCAGGAAGAGCAAACCTGGCCTGGCTGGAGAAGACTCTGCCTTTTTCCAGAGCGCAGTAGCAGGGCTTTCACAGGTACTTTGGGCCGGGGTGAAGGAGGCCTGCGGGGCGGTGTGGGGCTTGGAGGGCCAGGGCCTGGCTGGGTTTCTGTTTGTGCTGCAGGATCCAGGGCAGGTGCTGTGCACGTAGGCTGACTGTGGCCTGGGAACCATCATGAGGCTTAGATAGAGGTGGCCTTTCCTGTGTGCCCATGCGATCTCGGTTGGATGCAATTTGAAGCAGGTTGTGCCTTCCTGTAGCTGGGGATGAATGCTGTGTGCTGGCCCTGAGAGCTGTGGCTTTCCTGCTGCTCTTCATCCCCTGTAACTCCTTCTACTGGGCAGCCCAATTAGCCCCCGAAGGGGGAGGCTGCCCGCTGGTGCTAATGCTGCTGACAGCTCCTCGGGGAGGGCGCCCTGAGATGCTGCCTGTCTCTGTAGATGATTTGCATGGCAGCCCTTTGGGGAACACTTTCTCTGCTTTACAAACTCTGGGCTTGGGGTGCTGTCTGCTGGGGCCGTGCCTGGGGGCTAGTAACCACTGACCTACAGCACCTGTGCTGTGAAGGGTGGCTGCCGACTCATGGACAGGCTGGTGTGTACCTGGAGGGTAGTGGTGGAGCCGGTAGCAGCTGTACTGCTTAGCAATGGCTGCAGACTGGGTTGTATGTTTCATGGGGGCAGAGAACTTTGGTCTGCAAGGGAATGAACTTCTGTGGCCAGCTCAGGCCCATGGGAAGGAGGGCTTTGCTCACAGGACACCCCAGTGCCACCCTCTTTCCCAGGGGGATGCTTGATGGGGCATCACTTTGGTGGGGAAGGCAACCTGCCTCCATCCTAGGTGTGCTCTAGAGTGGTACTGCTGGCAGCTGCCAGGTAACTTATCCTGTAGCCTCCCCTTGTGGCCTGGAGATGCCTTTGTAGCTGCTTTGTAACATACGAAGGAGGCAGAGGTGTGTGTGTGTGTGTGTGTGTGTGTAAACCTAGAGTTGCGTAATGGGAATTAAAATGAAGGTGTGTCTAGTGAGCCTTCCCCACCCCCAGAGAGTGAACTGTCCTCTTCAATGGTTAATGATCCACCCTCCTCCCCAGCAATTATGGCTCCTTGGGCCACAAGGGCTCTTCCAGTACAGCTTGTGTGTCAGTTTATCTGGGGACTGATAGAGGTACAGACTCTGCTCCAGGGAAGTACATTACAGGCTTTCCGCGTATGCTTAGGTATGGGACAGACCTGCAAGTAAAAACAGCAGCGCGGGGTGGCACCATCTAGCCAGTGAGAACGAGCTCTGATCTCTCCAATAGCTGATACATGAGCTCCCCTTAATGGTGAGTCTGGGACAGAGAAAAATCAACAGGCTGCTAGTTAATGTCTGGTGTCAAAAGCTGAGGGTCCTGACAGAAGCTAGAGTGAGAGGAAAAATCTGGCAGAAACAGTTCAAGTTTAACAAACACAGAATAAAGGAAAAAACCCCAGCAGCCCAACACTGTAGCATTTCATTTCAGAAAGGAGGACTACACAAAAATGAGGACGTTTAGTGAAACAGAAATTAAAAGGTACAGCGCAAAAAGTGAAATCCCTGCAAGCTCCATGGAAACTTTTTAAAGATACTAGAAGAGACGCTCGACTTAAACATAGACCTCAAATTAAAAATCAGAAGAGAACCTTAGAAGAGCCACCGTGGCTAAACAACAAAGTAAAAGAAGCCGTGAGAGGCAAAAATCCCCCTTTAAAAAGTGGAAGTTAAATCTTAGTGATGAAAATAGAAAGGAGCGTAAATTCTGGCAAACGAAGTGTAAAAATATAATTAGGAAGGCCAAAAAATGAATTTGAGGAACAGCTAACAAAGACTCGAAGTAATAGCAAATTTTTTAAAGTACATCAGAAGCAGGAAGCTGCTAAGCAACCAGTGGGACCACTGGACGATCGAGGTGCTAATGGAGCACTCGAGTATGATAAGGCCATTGCAGAGAAACTAAATGAATTCTTTGTATCAGTCTTCACGACTGAGGATTTGAGGGAGTTTCCCAAACCTGAGCCAGACTTTCTAGGTGACAAATCTGAGGAATTGTCCCAGATTGAGGTGTCATTAGAGGAGGTTTTGGAACAAATGGATAAACTAAACAGTAATAAGTCACCAGGGCCAGATGGTATCCACCCAAGAGTTCTGAAGGAGCTCAAATGTGAAATTGCAGAACTACTAACTGTCGTCTGTAACCTACCATTTAAATCGGCTTCTGTACCAAATAACTGGAGGATAGCTAATGTGTCACCAATTTTAAAAAAGGGCTCCAGAGGTGACCCTGGCAATTATAGGCCAGTAAGCCTGACTTCAGTACCAGGCAAATGGTTGAAACTATGGTAAAGAACAAAATTGTCGGACACCTAGATGAACATAACCTGTTGAGGATGAGTCAACATGGTTTTTGTAAAGGGAAATCATGCCTCGCCAATCTACTAGAATTCTTTGAAGGGGTCAACAAACATGTGGACAAGGGGGATCCCGTGGATATAGTGTACTTAGATTTTCAGAAAGCCTTTGGCAAGGTCCCTCACCAGAGGCTCTTAAGCAAAGTAAACTGTCATGAGATAAAGAGGTAAGGTCCTCTCATGGATTGGTAACTGGTTAAAAGATAGGAAACAAGGGGTATGAATAAATGGTCCATTCTCAGAATAGAGAGAGGTAAATAGTGGTGTCCCTCAGGGATCTGTTCTGGGACCAGTCCCATTCAACATATTCATAAATGATCTGGAAAAGGAGGCGAACAGTGAGGTGGCAAAATTTACAGATGATACAAAACTTCTCAAGATAGTTGAGTCCCAGGCAGACTGTGAAGAGCTACAAAAGGGTCTCTCAAAACTGGGTGACTGAGCAACAAAATGGCAGATGAAATTCAGTGTTGATAAATGCAAAGTGATGCACATTGGAAAACATCATCCATCCCAACTATACATGTAAAATGATGGCGTCTAAATTAGCTGTTACCACTCAAGAAAGGGATCCTGGAGTCATTGTGGATAGTTCTCTGAAAACATCCACTCAGTGTGTGGCGGCAGTTTAAAAAAAAAAAGGCAAACAGAATGTTGGGAATCATTAAGAAAAGGATGGATAATAAGACAGAAAATATGATTGCCTCTATAAATCCATGGTACGCCCACATCTTGACTGTGTGCAGATGTGGTTGCCCCATCTCAAAAAAGATGCATGTGAATGGGAAAAGGTTTAAAAAAGAGCAACAAAAATGATGAGGGGTGTGGAAAAGCTGCTATATGAGGAGAGATTAATAAAACTGGGACTTAGCTTGGAAAAGAGACAACTAAGGGAGAATATGATAGAAGTCAATAAAATCATGGCTGGTATGGAGAAAGTAAATAAGGAAGTGTTATTTACTCCTTCTCATAACACAAGAACTAGGGGCCACCAAATTAAATGAATAGGCAGCAGGTTTAACACTAAAAAAAGGAAGTACTCATTCACACAACACACAGTCAGTCTGTGGAACTCCTTGCCAGAGGATGTTGTGAAGGCCAAGACTATAACAGGGTTAAAAAAAAGACTTGTCCTCCAAGAATTTATCTAGTACATCAATAGCTATTAGCCAGGCTGGGCAGGGATGGTGTCCCTAACCTCTGTTTGCCAGAAGCTGGAAATGGGCGACAGGGGATGGATCACTTGATGATTATATGTTCTGTTCATTCTCTCTGGGGCACGGGCATTGGCCACTGTCAGAAGACAGGATACTGTGGTGGATGGACCTTTGGTCTGACCCAGTGTGGCCGTTATGTTCTTGTTAACATTCCTCACCTAATCAAACAGTGCTTCTTGGCAGGGCTAAAAGCCAGTCTGCAGACTGGCCAGGCCAGTCGGAAATGGGGGCGTGTGTGATTACCCCACCTCAGGAAAACCTGCCCTGTCAGTGGGATGCATTGAAAGACCATAACTTTAAATTGTTGGAGGAGGAAGAATGAGCAAAACAAAAATTCTACCTGGGCATGATCTGCCACAACACTGCAGGGTGACTGGCTTCTTTGTATGGAAGCTGCTTTGGGCAGAGTGTGTCTGTTTCCAATGGGAGGCTAGCTTCAGCCGTAGCTGGGGAAAGCAGGCCTGTGCCATAAGTTGCAGCTCTCCCACTAACAGACAGGCAACCTCTTCTCGTGCCTCTTTAAGGTTCTTATCCTCACCCCTCTCTGACAGGCACTGGTAGGGGGTTAGCTGAGTAACGCACAGGGAGGCTATTCAACAGCTGGGGGTTTTTTCTTCTTTCAAAGCACCAGGTAACCCATCCACACTGCAGCACTGACCAGTAGCAGGCCTAGTTGTTAGGGTCCCAGCCTTCAGCTGTGTGCTGTGAGGGGCTGGAGCAACTCCAGAGACCTTCCTCTTCCCTGGAAGCTCACTGTGATGAGTCTCTTTTCGAAAGCAAACTTTGAATGAGGGCTGGGGGCTGGATTTGCACACCCTCCGCTCAGCCGTGGTTGAACAAACAGAACCGGCTGGAGCGCTGTGACGAGATTCAAAGGCTGGAAAGGCTGGACTGCAGAGAGAGGAAGCAGTTCTGCTCCAGTGATAAAATGGTGGAGGGGGGACGCTCAGCACTTGCTTCTGAGCTGGGGGATTGTAAATACTGAAACCTGGGGCTCCTAGTGCCCCGCTGACCACAGGAACAGGAAATCTTCCCCTCTGGGTACTCAGTCTTGTTTGTTTTGTAGTGTGAGTGGCTGCTGGTTCAGCTGTTGGGAAATCCGAAGTGAGTTTGCTGCTTGAACTTCTCCTCTGTGTCTGCTCTGGCTTCAGTCAGCCACAGCTGTACTAAAACTCATTGCTATACTCCCCAGCTCCCTGGGGGGATGTGGACCGCCTTCCCCCACACACACGGCAGGCAGGCAGGCTTCCTCTCCAGATGGCTATCAGAATGACGCTGCTGGGGGGTTCTGCTAGGAGAGGGGCTCTGGAGGACACAGCCCCGCCTTGCTCAGTGGGCCTTGAAGGACCATCTGCATGACAAGCAGCTTTGTGCCGGGGACCTGTTCACTGTTTTAGGCTGATGTTGGTTAATGGGTGGCTCGGTTTGGGAGAGTAGTCAGGAGGGAGCAGGGCTGAGTTACTGCTCGGACAGGGTTAATTCACCGAGGGGGACAAGTCGCTGCTGCAGGATGGAATGTAGGGGGCTGCCCTGCTTAGGGGCTCATGCCACCCCTAGACCTAGCTGTGCTTATCATTCTAGACGGGCTGTACAGGGGATCCTGACAATGCTGGAGCTCCATAGCTGGAGCAGTCATGGTGGAAGGGCCCATTTCCAGAAGTGGGCTCCTCTTCTAAAACACCTGTTACTATTGACTTCCACCTGTCTGCATACAGGGCTACGCCTGGGGGGAGCTCCACCAACAAAGCTAGGATTTGATAATTCACAGCCCCTGTGGCCAGACCCCAGCCCTTCACTCCCCAGGGTCACCCACCACAGCAACATGTTCCTGGGGGAGGGGTGGAACAGCAAGAGTGGAAGATAAAGACGCGTGGGCACGCAGGTGGTTGTAAATACACAAGTGGCCCTTGGACAGGGTAAACAACTCTTGAATCTTGGAAAGGATCATGGCTGGTCTGAAAACATTTTGGGCTTCCTGACAGTTGGGAGTCACTGAACTATTCCTCCTAGGTCTCTTGTTCTTAAGAACGATCCCAGTATGTCTGCTCCCTCCTGTTCCCAAACACAGCAGACAGCCGTGATGTCTTGGATCATTCTTGTTGCAGGCCTTAGTGTTTTCCCATCATTATTCCAAGCACACATTCTTCCTTCTGGAAAGCTCAGTTCCACCGCACAGAACCATCCAATGATTACTACCCTAGACTTATGCTCCTGAGTCCTCCTGTAGTCTGCTTGCTACTGCCTGCAGGACCTGGTCTCTGCAGTTCTCGCATCCCCCTCACAAGCTGTAGGAGCCCTGAAGGTCAGCCACAGACTCATGGGAATCACTTGAAAAGTTTCCACACACAGTGTTTTTCTCACAGCTGTATGGAAATGGGATCTGTGGATGTCTTGTTGAATTGCTTCATGGCAGCTGATAAGCCTGGCACAAGAAGTGGGGAAACATATTGCATGCCAGCCGCTTATGTCACCAGGTTCTACTGCTTCCTCCCTCTCCAGTTCAGTGCAATCTCCTGACAAATCCCCTCCCACATAGATCCCCTCCTTCTCCATGTGATGCTGCTCAGGGTCCTTGCCCTGCTTTTTGAGTCTTCTGTTGCAAGGGATGGACCTTTGTCACCCTCCAAACAATGAGCTTCATCTCAAACAGAAGTAGGCTTCAGCCAACAGTAGTTATACTGAGAACCTGTTTTGGGGTTCAGCTGGGAGCTATGGAGTCTTTTACAAGAGGCCCAGCAAGTCTAACCACAGGCAGACGGTTACTGGACCTCATCTGAGATCCAGACATCTAAGCCACAGAAAGCTAAACTAAGAAAGAGGAACACAGGCTGGCTTTCAACACTGGTTTTAACTGCCTCTGTTAGCATTATTGGATGCTCTGCTATGGACTGGGCAGTCAGCAAAACCAGATGATTGGCAGAAAGCTTCGGGGGGCAGGGGAAGAAGAGATGTGAGGGGAAAGGATCATGGGCTGGTGTTTAGAAAAGCACAAGACTAAACTAGCTCCCGAGTTCTAATCCTGGTGCTGGCTGCCTTACGATAGGTAGTTATGCATCTAAATCCTATCTGCAGTTGTGCATGCAAATGGTCCCACTTGCCTGAATTGCATGTGCAGTTGTGCTCAGTTACCATGACCGCACTTGCACCTTTGAGTGCCAGACTTGTTTAAAAACCCGGCTTTTCACCGCCCTGTGGCTTAGTCTGCCCGTCTGCTCCATGGGGATCACATTGCCCTGCCTTGCAGAGGGGTCACGAGGCTGCACTGTGAAGCCCCTGGAGCTTCTTGGATAGAAGATGCTTTAGACGTACAAAGCAGCTGTGCTCAGCCCTGCAAATTCTTCTCCCCGACACCACCAAGGGAGGGACAGAGTAAAACTGGGCAGTACAAAGAGATGTGGGGGGGAAAGGATCTGAGAACATGAATGACTCAGATTTGCCACCCCACTCCCCCAGGGTTAGATAACCCAGGAAGGATGTCCTGGCTTCCCTGTGGCAGGGGGCCCAGAGCACTGCAGTTGGCACTGACACACAAGCAAGACAGAACTTTGAACTTTTTATTACAAAAATATCCTGCAAGCAAAACAAAACAAAAAAATAAAGTTGCAATCTGTACAAGTGGTCACCCTGTTGGTTTTGAAACATCCTGTCCAGATCTCCTGGCTTCCCCTTCCTCCTCCCCTGCTCCCTGCAGGATCAAGCAGCTAGAATACAGTCTGGTTTCCAATGCGTCTTAGTACTAGATTATTTCTCCCTCGTCCGCCCTCCTTCCAAGGAATGGTACCACAGATCCCACGTGTTCCCTTTAATACTGCTGAGGAAAGGAGGGCAGTGAAAGGGCATTTGGCCATCACAATAACTGGGCAAAGGGGCTACATTCAGGCCTGGCATAAACGAGTATAATCCACTGCCTAGAGTGCCAGCTGCCTAGCCCAGCTCTTCTTGGCCCTGGGACTCTTGAAATGTGAATCCTAGGGATAAGGTGAAAATTGAACCTGTGCATTATCTGCAACCTCCCATGGAGAAACTCAGGAAGATGGCTGCTTCTGAAATGCCACTCGGGGCTGCATTTCAGCTTTGTCTGTCACTTTTCTTTGCTAGGCCGGTAAGTCTGCCCGGCAGTGGGGAAGGCCGCGAAGTCAGAAATCCGCTCCCCTCCCCGCAGCGCTGATGGAGGGTTACTTGCTTACCAGAACTTCACTTGACAGGGTTGGGGATTAGCACGCTGACTTTGACACTTAGTTTTGCACGTCTCATCCTAGTGATGAACACACAGCACTCCACCCATGGATGACACACAAGCATTGGCTTTTAGCTCTAAAGATTAACAGTTACATGTCAAACAGTCAAAGCATGGTGACGTTGTTCTCTGGGGGATGCCCTCCCCCGTGCATCAAGGCTCTCTTCTTCCTTCCAGGCACTGGGGCCAGGAGTGCTGGATGAACAGGAAGTGCTGAAAGGCAGCATAGCCCTAGGATTAGCCTGTGCTCTGGCAGTAGAGGTTGGCTAGCCTCTTCCCCACACCCTGGCTAGCACAAGCTTCTGTAGGAAGCCCGTTGGTCCCAGTCTCAGAGGATAAGCTCTGTGGTTGGTAATGAGGATGCTCTGTACCAGGGGAACACAGGCCTGGAAGAGGTGGTGCCTAATAGCTCAACTAGTGTAGCTTGTGATTGGCTCCTGGGTCAGATAAAGAATCTCCGCTCTGCCCAGGGAGCTCCGCAGGCTGTGTTCCCCAGCCCAAGCTGCTTGGTGCTGAGAAACATCCTCACTTTGTTGATCTGATTGCAGAGCGTGAGACACACAGCCTGGTGCTCAACCCTCAAGGGCAGGAGGGGGTCACTGGTCTTAACATACTGCCCAAGGATGGGATGATTGGGGAGGGGAAACCTCAGGTGGAAACTTAAGGAATTACTTATGACACACTTAGTTTGGAAGGAAATCTGGGCCTAAAATGAGCAGTCTCGTTCAGAAGCGGGTTTTGGAGCAGGGGAAGGGAGGAAGTTTGAGAGGAAGAAGTAGTAGTCACTCCAGATCAGTGTCTGCTCTTCACAGAGGGACTCCAACAGGCAAGCTAGTTGGCTTATGTTGCCTTGAGAACAGCAGTCCAGAGCCTGCTGCCAGACAGCTCTCTGCCACTAAGTTATCTCCCAAAATGGCCGCTGCCGCCTTCAGGTGGCTGATCTGAGGCAGCCTGGCTGGTTCTTCCATGCACACGACGTGCTAAATTGGCTGCAGAGAAACTCAGGTGTTCACTAGACTGACACGGCCCTTGTTTGGAGAGGTTACGAGATGGAGTAGGCCACTGCACCAGCAAAGCACTGAAAACAGTCTGTCTGCTTAACACGTGTGAAAGCAAACTCGGTGCACTGAGCGAAGGACCTCTCCAGTCTTGTGACAAATCACTGGGAGAGTAGAGGGAGAATAGCAGAGATACTGGTTCAGAAATAAAAGCTGCGCTGTGTGAAGGTCTGGGCCTCTCCAGGCTGGGTGTGGAAGTTGGTATTAACTCAAGTGAGGAAGGACACAGTGGCATGGAGAGGCTTCTGCACGCTGTGTGAAGTATTCCAGACCCAGGAATGCAGCGCCCATGGCTTGGCGCACACTTCCACTGTGCTCCTGGTGCCTCCATTGAGAGCCAGTGTTGAAGGACCAGGGCTCCACGTCCAGCTGGGGGCCCGCCATACTTCACCGAAAACCCAGTGAGCCTCGGACTGCTTTTAGCCCTGATCATTTCCTTTGGATTTGGACGCTGGCATACTCTGAGACGGCTTCCTCAGGCCGGGGGGCAGGTCTCTTGGGTGACTTGCTGAGGTGGACCATGTCCAGGTCAGCGTAGGTGAGATTGTCTTCAGTTGCTGCCGGCTGGATGCAGGCGTATTCAGACTGTGGACTCATCTCCACAAACCGGGGCGTCCTCTTCTTCTGCTTGTCAAAGTTCAGGTCTGCGTAGGTCAGGTTGTTGGGATCAGAATCCTGAGTTTGGGGAGGTAGAAAACATGGAGTCAGTAGGGAGCTGTGTCACCTACAGATGGGGTATTAAGCTGTTCATCCTGAGTTAAGAGCCTGGTCTAGTGGCTATAGCAAGAGATTGGGGAAAGAGCTAGATTCTACTCCCAGCTCTGCTGCTGACTGACCCTGGGCAAGTAATTTAGTAGCCCAGTGCCTCAGTTTCCCCATCATAAACTGGGACTACAACTACTTCATTAATGACTACAGTGCTCTGGGGTCCTTGGATGGACCTGCTAGGGCAACACAAGTATGATGTGCTCAAACCTAAAGTCCTACCATCTGAGACCTGGAGTCTGTGATGAATTAGTGGTGCTGGATCTTGAGACAGGTGTCCCCATTCCAAAACCAACCCCTCAACTATGGGCATCAACTGTTCTCTGCTGAATAAGCCAGCCAGTTGGCAAAGATGGAAATGGCTCTGGAGACTGATCTACCATCCTGGGCAGGATGACGGCATGCTGGTGGGACAGTGTGCGGTAAATCTAGCCAGCAGCAGTGCAAGCTGTACCTGTTGTCAGATAACTTGGCTCTAGAACTGTCATTCAACCTCCTGGGGACACTTGCTAGTGTTTCAAGAGGGGTGGAGAAGCACGCTAGTCCACAGGGCCCAAGACTAACCAAGACACTTGCTGGCTGCCTTCAGGCTTCTCAAGCAACTGAGCTGCACTATTACCATTCACTGCAAGAATTTTCCCTTCAGTCTGCTGGCGAAGGATGCTCAGAAGGAAGAACCAGCTGGCAATACCAAGCTAGAGACTGCAATCCACTGCACCCCTGTTGGTCTGGAGATGCTCCACTGGAGTCAACAGAATTACTCTAGACCTGCAGTGGTATAAGTGAGATCATGGTCTGGGCTGCTGTGTCCTGAATGGATGAGGTCTTACCAGTTTTCAGTCAGCTGTGTGCCTACATGAGCGTGAGCATGTGGACAAGCTGAGACAGGGGGGATAGAGCTCAGTTCTGATCGGTAAATTACTCATAGCTGCATCACAGAATGCAAAATAACTCTAGAAATAGCTTCCCTGGTTTATTGTACAGCTGGCCCTGGTCACAACAGATCCAGACTTGTTCTTTGGGGAGGGGTCTGGATGAGGAGAAGAAAAATTCAGTGCGATGGCGGCAACATCCCTATGCAATTTAGAGAGGGAGATTTGTCCTGTACTGTCTGTCTCTCCCTCCCACCCCAGCCATGGAAGTAGGCTTGTATAGCTGAGATTCTGAGCACTTAATAAACTGCCACGATTTTAGCCTGACGCTTGGTATTTCATGGTATCTTCTGCTGCTCAACCCTCTCCACTTCCCCAAAAGAATCTAGTTGTTACACACCTGGGGAGCTGGGCCGGGGCTCTTCTCAGGCTCGTGTAGCCTACAGAAAAAGCAACAGAACAGAGTCAAACACTCATTGTATTTTAAAACAGTAGCACTGCTGGGTGACTAATGGGCTTAAGTGGGGACACACACAATTGACTGTATAAAATTGATTTTCTATAAATTCAACCTAATTTCATAGTGTAGACATACCCTAAGTTTTGCAGAGGATTCTTTCAGGTTAGGATGGCTGAGGACTGACTGACGATTGATCGCAGGACAGAGGGGAGAACCATTGGACATCAATGCGTGATAACAGAACTAACCGCACTCCGCAGAGTTTATCCTCACACAACACACAGATATAAATAGCCGGCTGGCCATAGGATGAAGATTTGAATTCCCTCAGGCTGCCTGTGTGTGGCATGGACAATGAAGAACATGTGGCTGGTCGTCTGCTCAGTTAATGAATGTGAGGGTGTATGCTCAGCCGGAGCCTCCGTTCAGCAATGCTATGGGAGAACCATCTCCAGCGATGTCGGCTTGCTGGCTCGTAGCTGTGTTTGTACAGAGTGACTTAGCTGAGCTGTCTCTGGGTGGTAATTCTTGAACAGTCGTGAGCTGCAACAGGCTGAGTCATGGCTCATGAGCTACTCTTGCCTTTACAATGGCTCTGAGGTATTCGACCCTGCCATGTCACTAGAGCTAGAGACCAATGTCTCCATAGCACGGATCTCCTCTTCCAGCCACTAGTGACTGAGCATCACATCAACCACCATGTACAGGTGAAGAGCTTTCAAAGTGAAGCATAGACCATCCTAAACCGTAGGGATTTAAGTTACAAACTTGGAACCTAGCTAAAATTTGACTCAATTCATCCCTGATGTCAACACTTTGACTTCATTAGCTCCTGTGGCTTTAAATTCCCTCATTGATTACCCAACAGTTCAATGAAGAAAGTGGAGAGCAGTGCTTACCTTACAGAAGGGGAGCTTTTTCCTGTTAAAAAGAGAAACACAACTTAAAAAACCATACTGTAATAATCACCCCTCCCCACAGCATTTCATGTTAGTTTATATTTTTTAGCTCCTTCGCACACTATTTACTTTTTTTCTTACTTTTTTGGTGGAAGTTGCTAGATCAGGTTTTCCAGAAACCCAATAACAGCATCTTCCTGCAAACTCTGCTGAACGTGTTGCAAAGCTCCTTTCCTTTGATTGCAGGACAAATCTTTGTGAGTGCAGTCTAAACCTTTCCTATTTTAGGAGTGTCTTTTGCACGACACACAAATTGTATCAAATACAATATTACGGACAGCCTGGGGATTTTCAGAATGGGCCTGTTTTATGAAGCTAAACATGGCAGCATGCTAGAGTAGTGATGGGAAAGGGGTCAGAAGCCTGTAACAGTATCAGAGTTCTGAGGTCTTATTGCTCTTGCTGTTTAAAATGTTATCAGTTCTCCTTGATGAGATTATCCCCTGGTAATTCCCCTCCCCTCTTATTTGTGGGATGGATCTTCCAATGCCTTCCAAGCACACTACTGGGAGCTGTGATTCCTCCAGCAATTGGCAGAAACTAGATGGGGGATGGTAGCAGTGAGACTTTTCCCATTTACCCTCCCATCAGACAAGGGGGACAACCCTACTGAGAAACCCTGAGATCACAACCAGCGCTGATGTTTCAGTGATGTATTAATGGGGTGCTGCATTGTTAGGCAAGAAAATACTGCAACAAACCAGTGTCTGAAACACCCTGAGCTTACAGCAAATGTACAAACACACCCGCATCCCCACATGGGCTGATCTGGATCCTCTACAATCCCTTGTTGGACTAGCTGGTTGCAGCACCTGAAATGAGGTCTTAGTTCACGGCCTGGCAGAACCAGTGATGCGTTTAGGAGTGGCATTCCCTCCATGCGGGGAGTGGAACAAGTGGTGCAGCTGCATTGGTCCTTCCCACAGTGCAATGCTGAAGTTATCCAAACACCTGCTCCTAGCAGCTGTGCTGGGCTCTATGGGATGGGTGCTAGAATCTATGGGATAGTGTTAAAATCTTAGTAGCCCCCATATGTTCTAATGCATGGGGGTGAGAGTATCTCCATCCAAAATGGGGTTGCCCCATGGACATGCTAAGCCTATTACAAGGACAAACACAACCCATCCTTTCATGCAGTCAATGCTTTCCTTGCTTGGTGTCCATACAGCATGCCCTCTAGATAGGGTGTTAAACCAAGGGTCCTTTTACTCCTCATCTGTCCAGGAGGATATCAGATATCCCCTGGGCATTTTTTTGAGAGCACTAGGAGAGAACCCTAGTGTCCTGGCCAGCATTCTCCCTCAACTAGAGCTTTTAAATTCCCATAACTGCCCTTAACATCTGTAGTCATTGCCCCTCCATCTCTCTAGCTTGCATCTTAGAGAGTTTCAGGGTCCCTAGATGCTATTTAAGGAGAAGAACAGCAAGTGTGACTCATTCATATGAGTTCCATAATGCACAACAAATCTATTCCAGTGGCTGTCACCCTTAAGCTATAACTGACTTTTCCCTACAGCTGCGAGTGAAATTCTCTTCCACCTTCCCCCGGTGAACGCTAACCAGTTTGGTTCAACCCCCCCTTCCTGATGCTTGTGTGTTTGTAAAGCACTGCCTGCGTGTGTGGGAAGAGAGTGATCTAGCCAGGGCACCCCCTGGCAGGCACCCCTGGAAAATAATTCATTTTTACCTTTGCGTTGTCGTACTCTGATGAGGTAAATAACGGCGATTACCAATACAACCAGCACTGCACAAACCACTGCTACTGCTATGTAGATCTTTTTTTCTTCAGATAAGTAACTATCTGTAATGAGAAAAATTCGGGGATCATAGGAGGCCAGCGTCAGAACAGTCAAACAGAAAAACTTCTTGCCAGATGGAGTGAGTTAAATGTAGAACATCTGGGCGTGTATTTATAGTAAAGGTGAGCTAGGCCTCAGGAGCCTAAGGGAGTTAGGAGCTCAGCTCATGGAAATTCAGACTCCCTTTGGTCTCTTTAAGAATCTCAACCACAGCTCAGGTCTGAAGTTTGGTACAAATGGGAACTTCCCTGGAGTTTGATTGTACAGATCTGGGATTCCTGCTCATAGCTGTTGTAGAGATGACAGGTCTGTTCTGAAGGAGAGCTCTGCACATCATGGAAGCATGTCCATTTCACCAACAGAAGTTTGGTCCAATAAAAGAGATTCCCTCCCCCACCTCGTGTGTCTCAGGCCTAGTCTGTGGGGTTTAGAGGAGGATTTGGAATCCAATTCGTTAGGTGCTCTAGATGTGTGGATATAGTTGGCTGAAGTTTTTCTGGCAAACAGTGAAGTTACCAAAAAGTGTGCGTGGTTGGGTTCTTTATACCAGAAAGACTTGTGAATTCAGGCCAAATTCAGCTAATCTTTCAGTGGAAACAACTAAAATGGCTTGTTTTGGCCATTTCAAAGTCCAGACTTGGCTCTTGTTTATTTTGAAATGGTGTTTTGTTTAGATGTTTAGCTAAAGTTCTGTTTTACCTAGAAAAAAGGGTGAGACACCCAAAGCAAACTTCCATTTTTGGGTCAAAATAAACCGTATCTGAGGTGGGTTTTTTTTTTAATTTTGTCCCTGCATCAAAAATCCATTATTTGCTCAGCTCTAATAATGACCAGTCTCAGCCCATCTGCTGAGTATATCTAGTGAAGACCAGCAACGTCAAGTTAACGTGTTCCCATTAGACTGCCCCATAGCTATAGAAAAGGGGCGGGGGAAGCCTTTGAGTCTCGGTATAACTTCTGGCAGCACTAGACAGCAATCCCCCCCGAGTGGCACAGCAGCCACTATAACTGTTCATCTCATGCAACAGTGGGCTGGAGAGGAATATGAGAGAGACCCTTAACCGACAGATGCACACCATGTGGAGGGGTTAAGTTCTGTCTTGGGATACTGAGGAAGAGTCAAGAGGCAAGTGATCAGCTGTACAGAATGTTCATAGTGAAACCTCCAACAGGCCGAAGGCTGAACTCAAGCCCCCAGGCAACACACAGGGGCTGGCTCATCCCCAAACCAAACACACAGGTTCAGTTACTCAACTGAACCCTCTGCGTTTGCCCAGCTCTGGCTGGCAGCTGTTTGTATAAGATACTAGCTGGCCACGTGGAACCTCAACTTCGTGTCTGCAGGAGTGATGATGTCTGAGCCCCTTGGCAAGGGCCTCTGTCACACCCCTGCAGGGCTGCTGAGATCATCTGCCCTGGGCACAGAGTGTGGCCAAAGTGACAGTTCCTGCCCTTAACCTTCCCCTTCCCACTCTGCCCAAGGGCCCCAGGAGAGCAGAGCTGAGCGATCATCCCGGAATAAAAGAGTGGCTGTTACACTGAGGCGCTCCCCTGGCGGAGATGGGCTGAAATGGCCCCTGGTTCCGCAGAACAGACCTGGCATTTCCCAGCAGTGCAGGGGAGGGTTCGACTGCACATTTACCTCCAGCAGATGAAGTGGGATCTTTGCCTGGCTCAGCAGGTGGCTGGGAGAGTCTCAGCATCGCACTGGTATTGACGGGGGGCTGGGAATCGTGCACAACCCGACAGGTGAACACGGACTGACTCCTCTGCTCGGTTGCTTTGACCTCCAGGGAGCTCTGGAGTGTGTACGTCCCATCTGCATTCTCGGACAGGGCAGAGGACTTTCCCAGATTCGTCTCATTTCCGTTCTCCAGCCAGGTGAGACTCGCATCCTTGGGGTAAAACCCCTCCGCGCGGCAGGTGAACGTCACAGATGTGTTCAGTGCGACGGGCACCGCTGGGGCAGTGCCCACTTGCAGCCTGGGTGAAACTGAGAACATAAATATCCAGCGCTCGGCATCTACAGAAATTCTCCTTTTCCTGCTGAGTTACAGGGAAATTTCTGGGGCTGGACAAACAGACCTTCCCCCTGAGCCCATGTTCCACTTGTGACGTGATATTTTTCCAAGGGCAAAGAACTTGGCTATCTCTAAGTTGCCTTCCCATGTGTGAGAGCTTTGGCCCTCCCACAGGAATAAACCCAGGGGAAGGCAAATGTTTTAAAAGGAACAGAATGCAAAAACCCAAATCGACCGTGTCCCCAATTTCCCTCCCCTTCTCCCTGGAAAACCCCCTGACAGACCCAGCTTGGGACATTAAAAGGGAGAGTGGTGTCTTACCAAGGTTTAAACAAAGTCAAACACCTTCTCCCCCTGCCTGCCCTCCACTGGGCTGGAGTAGGGGATGTGCCAGCCCAGGGTGAAGAGTCTCAAAGTTTTAAGGGCACAGGGCAGAGTCCAGATCTGAATCTGGATTTCAGTGACTCCCCTCTTACCCCCCTGACCCTCCACTACCCAGCCCAAAGGCTGAAGGATCCATCTCTGCCTTTCCCCACTAGCGGAGCCCCCAGTCATCAGCCCCGGCTGGGCTCCTACCTCGCAGGGCATCGCTGAGCTTGTAAGTCGCATGCAGGGGAGCCGGTAAGGTGCTGTGCTCTATCTGACAGGTGAGCTGGGAGTGGGCATCTCCTCGGGTCAGGCTCACCCCTACGGTGCTGGACACGTTGTAGGAGATGCTCTCGTGTGCAGGGAGAACCTGGGTCTGGGGGTCTGGGAGTTTGGCCCCATTTTTGAGCCAGGTCACAGTGATGTCTCTGGGGGAGAATCCTCCTGACGTGCAGGTGAAAGTCACTGGGGGACCCGGCTCTGCCCTGCTGGGGGGGCCGGACACGGACGGGGCCGACGGTCTGGCTGCAGGGAGAAGCGTTTATCAGTCAGATCCCTCTGTGACTGAGAGCCCATCCCTCCACCCCATGGGACCCATCTCCCCACAGGGACAGCCGGAGATTGGGGGAGCCCCAGCCACTGCCCCACAGCAAACACAAAGGGTGGGGGTGTAGGGAGGTTAGTCATGGGCAGAGATGCTGAACCATGTGTATAGTGGGGGTGCTGAGAGCCATTGAACCAAACTGTAAACCTTGGATAAAATGGAAACTACTTCAAGCTGCTGGTGGGGGGGAACAGCACGATATCACCCCTAGTTCCAGGACCTATGGTTATGGGGGGGAAATAGCCCCCCCTTCTTCCCTCAAAAGCAGGGCTAGATAAGTGCCTTAAACTGTGATCCCCAAGAGCCCCACGTGAGGCAGGGAGCTACCTGAGCTCATGGGAGAGGACTAGGACAGGCCTGTGTGCTAAGCCCAGCCCTCTTGTGGTAATCGGGCTTAAGTCCAGCTTTCAGGGTGTGCCCAGCTCTGTGACATGATCCATGAATAGGAACCCCTGGCCTGGAGTCGGGCAGCGGAGGTGCCTTAGGTGGTTGTGGTGTGAATGAGCCAGGCAGGTGTGTAACGCCACACACACCAGCTGGAGTGGTGATGGGGGTGTGTCCCCCTTAGCCTGGCACGAGAGTGCTCAGCTGGGGTGGGGTGACCCAGGTTCAATTCCTCTCTGCCTGGGGTGGGGGGAGAGAGTAGAACAGGGGTCTCCAGGTGAAGATGCTCTACTGTGGAGCCAGAGAGAGAGGAGGCGGCTGGAGCCTGATGGTTTGGTCACCCAGGTTGGAGGTGAGAGAGCCCAGGGCCCAGACCCCTGCTCCAGGGACTTTCTGCACAATGGGGCAACTTCAACGGAGGGACTGAGGGAGCCCCCCAGAGGGTCCCATGGGTGCAGGGGTTAGAGCACTCTCCTGGTGGGGGAGGAGACCCCTGCTTAACTCCCCTAACAAAGGGGGATTGAACCCGGGGCTCTCACACCCAGGTGAGTGCTCGAACCAACAAGTTTAAGGGGAGGGGGGCTGCCTCCACCACCTCCTCCTCAATTCTGAATGGGACCCAATACACTGGGTGGCCTCTGAGCACATGAGGCAGGCAGGCAGGCAGGTGCCCAGTTCCAGGTTTGTGAATTGCTCTGGGGCTGAGGCAGCTGGATGGCCGAGGGGAAAACCAGAGGCCTCGGGAAGTTCAACCCTGAGTTTAGGCTCCGGCAGGGCTTGAGCGTTTGGTGGGTTGCAGTGGATCCTACCTCTGGATTGCGGTGCCTAAATCCAGCCTAAGGCCCCCAAGTCTGGGGTTTAGGTGCCTCAGCATCGGTGCTGGAACTGAAGTGGTTTCCATCATACGCAGGGTTTACAGTTTGGTTCAATGGCTCTCAGCACCGCCCCGATACACATTGTTCCAGCCCCCTGGTGCCTCCGTACCCTTGTGAATATAACCCCAGATGCCTCATGACTCATTCACATACCCGAGCTCAGGGGCAGTGAGCTTCAAGAGAAGGAATTAAATGAGTTGAGGAGAGCGAAGTCCCCCCAGGATTGCGTCTGGCTGCAGCTCAGTTGCACACACAAGGAGTGAACTAGGGCTGGATGCTCCAGCCTCCCAGGTCCTGTGGGGCCTCCCCCCAGCTCTGTACAAGGCAGGGGAAATGGCCCTGCAGGTGGGACTCGAGTCCCAGCTTGGTACACTGGCATCAGTGAGGTGATGCCTGGATCAGCCTGCCAATGCCAGCAGCACCTGCATGTTTGTGGGGGAAGAGAAGGGAGGCACTAAGCTGACACCTGCCTCCTCCCACCAGACCCCCCTTCTGGTGCTCACCGCAATGTGAAGCCATCTTCAGGGGGCCAAGGTAGGAACAGAAATGGAGATTTTTTGCCTGGTGCTCAGATCCCCCAGACCCATCTGTCACAGGGCAAATCTCCACCAGGCTGCTTCAGCGCCAATGTAGGTGAGTCCCATGGGAAACGCAGCTCCCTGGGCTGAGCTGGGTTGTTCCCCGCCCTGGTACCAGTCCCAGGGGGGAGGGGCGTGTGGCTGGGGGGAGCTCGCACTCACCGCTCACAGACACGGCTGTGCCAGAGCCGGATCTGAACTCCTCATCGGCTCCCGACCCCTTCTTAAACTTCACACAGTGATAGACCCCAGCGTCCTCGGAGCGGGTGTCACTGATGCGGATGGTGAAGTCTGTGTCAGAGCCACTCACAGCCCGTGTCACCCGGGGGAATGATCCTGCGTCTGCATAAACGAGCCGGCGGCCACTGCCCGAGCCCTTAAACCACCTCACGGGTCCTGCTGGAGCAAGCCCAGTCACAGAGCAGGTCAGAGTGAGAGTCTCTCCCGCTGACACTGACACGGCGCCCTGGGGCTGCAGCAGCTGGAACTCCTGGGCCCCGGCACCTGTAACAAAAACAACCTTCATCATCCAGCTCTTTCTTTTCTTAGACACACCCCTTGCCCCTGGGGGCGGGACACAGCCAGTGGCACTATTACAGGAGGTGACCTTTAGAGTAACAGGCAGCATCATTCCTCCTGTGTCCAAGGGCTGAGCCCATCATGTCTCTTTTAGCAGGAGCTTACAGCATTGCCCTGCATTACAGCAACATCCCAAACCATCTCCCCATTGCTCTGGGGCTGAGCTGCCACCTGCAGAAGACAGGTACAGTCGAACCTAAAAATACCTATCAGGTTTATCTGCGTTGACTGAAAATAGCTGGGCTGGGCCAAATCAGCTGGCCCATGCCCCAACCAAGGCCCTCTGGGCCTGTTGGTATCACACAAACAGTTCCCATCTTCAGTACCCAGGTGATAGGCACCTTATACTTACCCTAGAGAGTTACACACCTTCAAAGTCTCTATCCCTTCAAATTGCACACACAATGAGGTGGAAATGTCAGTCTAGACAAACCACAATTTGTTGTTGTGCTGGATGATTGCCCTGGAGAAACTAACATTTAGTCAAAGCAGCCAAGAGTCCTGTGGCACCTTATAGACTAACTGACGTATTGGAGCATGAGCTTTCGTGGGTAAATATCCACTTCAACATGCATCCAATGAAGTGGGTATTCACCCACGAAAGCTCATGCTCCAATACGTCAGTTAGTCTATAAGGTGCCACAGGATTCTTTGCTGCTTTTACAGATCCAGCCTAACACGCCTACCCCTCTGATACTTAACGTTTAGTCATGCATATAAAATGTATGACTTGTCTGTGGGTATCTAACAGTGCTTTAACCCTTACCATACAATCCCAGGTGAGGATGGCTTTATCTCTTACTACCTGTGAGTCATGGTTTTTTTTTCCTTTTACAAGAAAATATTGTAGGTGAGACAGGGACCCCCAAAACAATAGCAGTTACAGCACTGCCACAGCATCACAAATTCTTCTGTGTATTACTGATAGTATTTCATTCAAGAAATCCCCCTGGGCTGAGATGTGGTGGACATTCTTGGTCATGATCAAAGAAGGGATCTACAGCACTGAATACACTCCTACCCCCAAAACATGGCTGAGCAATCAAGCTGGGCCATCTTGAAAAGTTTCAGTGGATCCTCGCAAGGCTAGAGGCCTGTCTGCAATAATCCCAGCCTGATAGCTGGGGGACTGGTTTGGGCTTTGCCCTAGTTGTTAGGCAGTGTGGCTTCACCCAATGCCTGTTGCCCAGTTATTTATACTTTGCTAAAACTATTCCATTCAAGGTCCTCTAGCCCCCAGTTGTACAGGTTTGAGCTCAGCGCAGGAGGGTTCTTGTGTGGAGATTAGTTATGTCACTTGGGTTATACCTGATGCCGCAGGTCTCATCCCCATACAATCTACCCAGAGGTCTGAATGGTGAAAGGAGGACGGGGGGAGAGGTTCTTCCAGCCACCACTTCCCTCTCTCCAGCTCCTGCTGCCCCCAGTCTCTGTACAGGGCTCCCAGGAAGAGATGTCCTCCTGGCTCCAAACTCTGCAACAGCAGTAGCCGTGCTGCTGAGTTACTGGTAAACTCCCTCCTGGAGGATGGGGCGGAGCAGGAATGAGGGGCCGAGCTGGAGAGCAGCGACATCCTGCTAACGTATGAGACTGAACCCAAGTGTTCATCAACAGAGCAGCCAAACTGATACCCCCCCCCCCACACACACTGCTGCCAAATGCAAACTAAAGAAAATATTGATCTCCTAATCAACCAGTTAGTCACCTTTACGGGGTGTTTTGTATTGATGATATTAGGAAAATAAACTCCAGACAAGTGTGACTTTCCTGGTGACTGTTTAACGTGATCAATAGAAATGGCTGGGGTTACAGTTAGAGGGGATGTAACTGACCTTTTCTTAGTGGGTGACAGTGTTGTCCAGCTATATTCTCCTGCCAATCCCAGCCTGGCTCTGATGCTGCAAAGAAACTATTTTTACACAGGAGAGATCTATTCCTTTCAGTAGGGTATCATTAAACTTCTTAATTATGTAATGAATGCCCAGGGTGGGCACCTCAGAAATGGATCTTGTAACAACAGATGCTGGTTTTACTTGTGAACCACGTGGCACTTCCTTCATGGGCCTGACAGTCCTCTTACTACAATGGAGTTCTTGGGAGTAGCTGTTAAATGATACCCGCACAAGAGAGGCGACTCAGGCTCCTTATCTCTACGGTGTAATTGCTCTAATGATTCTGTGCTCCATACATTAATCACTTCTTTGCTCTTAAGTTAACACAGGAGAGTATAAAATACTCCTGCTCACAGGAAACTAGCCAGTCTCTGCAGCATGTTGGGGTTACACCAAAACTTTCACTGGGCTCCCCTGATTAACATTTGGTCCTGCAACCAGTTGTGGTGGCATGGAGTCCTGGGCCTGTGCCACGTACCATTGACTTTGTGGCATGTAGGCATGGAAGTCCCTGCTAGAGGAACTGGCAGCAGGGTCAGAGCATTAGTGAATAACAATAATAATTGTTAGCCCTTACAGCGAGCTTTACAATTCTAATGCACTGTACAAAGATGAATGCATTGATCCCTACGTTAGCCCTGTGAGGCAGGTTGGTGTTATCTCTGCTCTATCAGCAAAAAGGGCCATTTAAAAAACACCTCACAAACTTAAGAACATAAGAACGGCCATACTGGCACAGACCAATGATCCATCTAGCTCAGTATCATGTCTCTGAAAGTGGCCGGTACCAGATACTTCAGAGGGAATGAACAGAATGGGGCAATGAGTAAGTGATCCAACCCCATTACCCAATCTCTGCTTCTGGCAGTTGGAGGCTTAGGGACACCCCAAGTATGGGGCTGCATCCCTGACCATCCTGGCTAATAGCCATTGATGGTTTTTTCCTCCATGAACTTTTTTCAACCCAGTTATACTTGTGGCCTTCGGAACATCCCCTGGCAATGAGTTCCGCAGGGTGACTGTGTGTTGTGTGAAGTACTTTCTTTTGTTTATTTTAAATCTGCTGCCTGTTAACTTCCTCAGGTGACCCTTAGTACTTGTGTTCTGTGAAGAGGTGATTAACACTTCTCCATTCACTTTCTCCACACCAGTCATGATTTTATAGACCTCTATCATATCCCCCCTTAGTCGTCTCTTTTCCAAGCTGAACAGACCCAGTCTTATTAATCTCTCCTCTATGGAAGTTGTTCCATATCCTGCATCATTTTTGTTCCCCTTCTCTGCATCTTTTCCATTTTTAATGCAAGAAACAAACTAATGTAATTAATACAAATACAAGAATAGGTCTTATTTCCTGCATTTAAATCTTTATCTTTACTTGGCATCTATTGAATTCAAATACTGAATCTTAGAATAGCAGGCCTGGGCAGCACCACTTGGCACTAAGCAGATGTGATATTTATGCCAGTTCTTCCTAATTAACCAAAAGTTACTACCGTTTCCTGCCAATAGGCTAAGGCACTTCCCTAGGAGACATCTCAATAAAGCAGCTCCCCAGTTAACCAGAGTATGCTGTATTAGTTAATGCAAGCGGGCACTTTTGCACAGAATTCTCCACCTTGTGAGCCTGAATGCTCATTTGCACTTGCATGGCAAGGCTGTGTGTGTGTGTCCACATGCATGTGCAGAAACAAGCCACCGGTCAACTATGTAGGAACTTTACCTGAGGTCTCTCAAAATGTCCTGAACATTCCAATTTACCTTCAAAATGTAATGATGATGATGATAAAGCAGCCTCGGATGAAACTTCACTGTTACCCTGACCTGTCATGCTCAGCTGACTGAAACACTGCCTGGTTATCTAAAGTAAATTAAGTGCTGCAATACCTAGGCAGAATAAAGCAGGCAAGGTGAGGGCTCAAGACAACCAGAAATAATGAAAAGTGCTGTAGTCAAGACCTGTAGAAGCAGCAGCAGGAGGAGCAACATAGGTGGAGATGCTCTGTAGCCTATACAGATATTTGATGTATGTATTTTGGCAACACTTGTCATCCTCGTCATGCTAATATAGCTATTGGAACTGAACTGGACAAGATTTCTATCCATGCCATTGCGTACAGTTACATTTTTAAACGCTGCATGGAGGGAAGTGTAATATAGTTGCAGAGCTTCTGTGGATGTTAATGGCACTCACAGCTAGAGTAAATCACTGCATGCCATATTATTATGGGGAGTCAATAGATGGCAACTGTAACAAATAGTGTTAAGTTTAACCAAACGTGTAAGCACTTAGCTCTTAAGGAAATGCTTAGTGTTAGCTGTGATGCGTTTTTTTAAAATGCTGAGCATTTCACCAGTAAGGTCTGTTCTCTTTGCCTGAATCCAGTAATAGTCTTCAGTGCAGCAGCTGCACACAGGTTATATCCCCCACCAGAAAATTAAAGACTTGGACTCAATATTGCCCTGTGAAGAGTTCCCAGTGGTGCAAAGGGGTCTTACAACTACTGTAGAGACCAGATGATTTTCTCAGTTAGCCTAAATCCCAACTGAATGCCAACCACTTTCCCATCATGGTGGCCAATATCAAAATGCTTCAGAGGATGGTGCAAGACACTCCCTACTGGACAACTATGGAATGACTTGCCATAGGGGAAGTTTCTCCCTAGACCCTGTTAGTTAGTGGCTGGTTGATGCCCTGCCACAAGGTATTTTTTTAATCACTTATAGTTTTTTATCCTCTATAATGTAACTCACTAATGTTCTCTTCATTCATATACATTCTCAATCCTTTGATACCTGTGAAATTATTGACATCAATTATTCCTTGTGGCAGTGAGTTCCACAGGTTAACTGTGCGTTGTGTAAAAATATCCATTTTAAGTTTGTTGCTTTCTGCATGTTGTTCCTTTCACAGATTAAATCCTGGGTTTTGGTGTGACTAAGAACACCAGGACACTGAAATTTCCTCAAAAATAGAATGGGGCTGATACAGCATCAGCATTTTGATCCTGAGACACAAGTGTGTCCAAAAGGACTTTTTTCATTTCAGTAGGAGCTCAGTGGCATTTCAGAATGTGCAAGCTCAGCCTAATCCCCATTTCATCTATCCATGAGTGGTGTCAGTCTAATAACTCTAGGCTCATACAACATTAAATGTTACTTTGTCCCTGAGTTTCTCAGATACCCATTTACAGCAGTGTCCCTCTCTGGAGCACGTGCCTGGTGTGTGAGAAGTTCTTTAAAGGGCAGGGAGTAGAGAGACGAGAGCATGTGTGAGCAGTGAGAAGAGAACGTTAATCTCCACTGGACACAACTGTGAAACAAGGCATCACACTCACTTTCTAGACTCAGACATGCTTCCATTAGTAGCAAGCAGCAAAGAGTCCTGTGGCACCTTATAAATGAACAGACGTATTGGAGCATGAGCTTTCATGGGTGAATACCCACTTCATCAGATGCACCCATGAAAGCTTATGCTCCAATACGTCTGTTCATCTATAAGATGCCACAGGACTCAGTCTGGATCTGTAAAAAGCGACAAACACAGCTACCCCTCTGATACTTGACATTAGTAGCTCTGATCTATTCCTGCAGCGAAGCAGCCGAGCATTCACAGACATTTGAACATGTGAATGTGGCTGAGCCTTACTTGTACCAATGGTCAGACCAAGTTTAAGCTGCGTCTTTGAGAACTCTCTCCAGAAGCGACTCTGTTTGTTTGGCTCAGCACTGAACGAGTGTTCCTTAAACCCATCAGCAGAACGTAGCACAAAGGCTGTGAAGAGCTGACGCAGATGAGCTGTCCTACTGACACCTTATCTCTGAATGTAATAGATACAGATCGAGCATTCCTGTAACAGAGCCCACTAAGCAGCCCAGATAAGGATCTGACCACACTGGTCATAGCTAAGGCTGCACTCAGACACAGCTACTTGTGTGCACAGGAGAAGGGAAAGTTAAACTTCTGCTCTGCACCTAGCCAGTACATCTAATAGTCTAATTTTTCTGGGTGCCTCAAGCAAGGCCTGTGTGACCCAGGAAGTAAGAGATCTAAAAGCTTTCTGCAATATTGGTTCTCGTTGCTGCTTCCTGAGATTTAGAGCTCCCACAGCTTCTCCAAACCCTCCTACGCTCTCCCAGGAAATAGAACCAATAGCATGTGACTTCTGATCATCTGACCAAACACAACAGCTCCAATTTTGTCCAGAGAATCCTTGCAGCAAACCGATCAATTCAAAGAGTATAAAAAGATTAAATTCATACAACAACCACATCGGAGGAAATCACAGTCATTTCGGTAAGCACGAAGAGGCCAAGCTCACCAAGTCAACTGTTAACCACGAATAATTCACTCAGCTCTACTGTGCACACAAGTTTTGTTAGCTCTGGATTTAATTTTTGTAAATGACTGCAACCGACCAATAGCCTTGAAACACAGGGAACAGATGATAAGGAAAAAAATCCCACATCTCTCCCAGCTAATTTGGGATTGTGTTCCTCATTTGGGTCTTTATCTTATCTTTATCAAATAAGATCTCCTTTCCGTATGCATCTCCATAATGGGTGACATCAGCTGGGTTTCCCCTGTTGACAGTCACTAGATTTAAGTATAACCCGTTGGTGACTGTGTGTTACAGATTCCTCTCTGTGCCCTATGCACAGAGGATATAAATCTCTAGAGAACATTGGCTTTTAGCTCTGGAGGTCTCTGGTTCAATCCCCTGTTTGTGGGCCAAGCTGGTGGCCATCACATAAGCTCTTGGGACATGGAGCTAGGTTGTCATTGGTGGATGGCTCCCTGCCATGGAATTGGCACCAGAGTCATTGTGTTGGGCTTGAAGGAATTGTGCCAGGGTTGTCGTCTTGACTACTCATTTGCTGGACTCTGGGCTCAACTCTGGACGTGATTTCCACCTGGCGGGCTGGGACAGAGGGCTTGGGGGGAATGGTTCATACTGCTGCCTAATGCATGCAAGGCTGGCTGACAGGTTTAGATATATATATACTGTTCCCAGAAGCCATGAGTGCACAATTATTACACAGAAGTAATATTAAATATCGGCCTTCGCATGTTGCACACCAATTGCTTTGAAAATGGACCTAACTGGCTTGCAGACCTGTTCTCTTCCATGATCACTTGGGGATAACAGGAAAGCAGCTTCTGCTGGAAAAATAATTGTATTGCCAATGCATTGGCCTCATCTTTGGTATTAGAACTGCTTTGTGAAAGAATTCTAGGACATTCTTGTCCATTTCCCACTGCAATCCTCACTAGAAGCCCAGTCCAGCAAGTCTCACTCAGGTACGACTCACAATGTTTTCAGTGGCACTTTGCCTTGGAGATCCTTCAACCCTATCTATGTTCCTATTCCGACAATTATCACTGTAACCTCTGAGTTTCCTGAGGATTGGGCCCTAAGGAGAACATGATGGAGGGGAACTGAATGCTCGCTACTGCAGGTGATTTATTTCTCCAACAAAAGTTCATTGAGAAGATAATTTTCCTTCTGCATCATGCTCACAACAGCAATGTTTGATTAAATTACATCTGCTAAAGAGGGGGCAGTTTCCAACATTAACTGTCTGAAACAACCTCCCCCTGGTCTTATCAGACAGCAAAACAAAATTCTGCTCTGTCCAGAGGAAGATCCTGGATAAACTTTTCCAGTAGGAATGAACCTGTCAATATCAGTAGCCTTAGGCAGAGGGAGTGTGTAGGCTAGTAGAATATACAGTGTGTAATGGACGTGAGAGAGCTCTCTCCTTCCTCCTCCCTCTCGCCATCTGTCGATCTCGCTGAGAGGTAAGCACTATACCCAGAGAGGAGGAAGATGGGGAAAGCGTCTGCTCTGGAATCCTGGGGGGTCTGAGGAGCCTCAGGAACAGATATCAATGGGTCTGGATATGGTTCAGCCAAGTTGTGTGTATTATTTATCGGTTTCTATTATCAATGCAGGCTTTCAGAGGGACGGAATCTGATCTCAGTTACACCAATGTAAATCTGGAGTAACTCCATGGACGTGAACGGAATTACTTTGCATTTACACCAGTATAACTAGGAGAGGAACTTGGGCCATGAACTGTAACTGTTGGTCACTGTTGTTGAAACCCACTATACATAGTCTCCAGTTAGGATGGCATTTCCCCTCCCTGGCAGCCCCGCATCTTCAAGCTACTTAGCAAGTATAGGAAGTGGCAGAGTACTAGAGACTTTCTTTCGTGCTCCTGGAGCTCAATCCCGTCTGTGTTTTGAAGTGAGGATCTGCAGGCAGCTCGTCCGTATCATGCACTGGCTCGTCCAACCCTATTCTTGCAACGTGTGCACATCTGAATGGCTGTCAGCTTCTAACTGAAGAGGAGTTTGTGGTTAATGAGTCTGTTCATTGTAGTCGAGTCCAACTGATGACACACATTTGGCCACAGGTCAGCCAGTTGTGTTGTTGCAGCTGGTGAGGTCAGTGCACTAGATGTGGCTGTTTGTTTCAGATGGAGCTGGCACTTGGAGAGGAACGATCAGTGTAACTATGAAACAAATAGCCAACAGCAGCGTGGTGTGAAGCTGCCACTAGCTTATCTGGCGGCTTTGGTTTCCGAGTCATCTCTGTCAACGTTGCCCAGCTGTACGCGCTTTGGGAATATATTTCAAATGTTGCTTTTGCCCAACCTGTATCAGCCCTTCTCCCCCATTCTCCCAACCCAGCCTCTTCTCCATAACCTGTGATGACCTGTTGGTCCGTAGATCAGACATAAGCGACTGCTGATATTACGATTTACTGTAATGGCTCAGAAGCATTTGCAGGATGGGCACAGCACGCAAGCTTCTGCTATGATCTGCCATGCTAGCATTTCCTAGCTTCAACTAGGGGTATTTACATCACACATCTTACAAGTATACAACTATCACTGGAGCTGCCATACAAAACGGGCCTACCTCTCAGCATGCCTATTGACATAGTGGGCTAATTAATTCCTGGTATAATTCTAGCAATGTCAGCAGAGTAACTCCAGGGATGCATTTGGCCCAGTATTAGTTTAGAAATGGCTTGAAATGCCAAGACCCACTAGTGGTGTGAGTCCCTTCCCCTCATCACTATGAAAGAAGAGGAAGCTGCGCTGAAAACCCCTGAAGAGACATGCATACCTCAGCATACAAGCAAGAAAATGCAAAGTTTAGGCTGAAACTCCATTCCCTGTCACACTTCAGTGACTGAATATTTTCTCTTCCGCTACTTATTTTCCCCACAATTAACCCACCCCCCCATTATCTCCTCAAAGCAAAATATAAGCTCTGTTACAGGTGAGCTTCCGAATCCACCGGTATTTCAATGAGCTTAAAATCAGGCAAGAATCCACCCAGCCCCTTCATGAAGGCTTTTACTACACAGCACCGAAGCACTGAGTGGGAAGGTGTTCAGAAAGTTTCTTCTAATAGTCTGTGCAACTCAGCTACTGACTCAGATGCTGATCATGTGACACACATACTGTACAGTGATCAAGATCATGAGTTCCTTCTGCTGCATCACACACACGGAAAAGAGATAATTTCCACAGCCAACTTCCACAAACGAAAGACAAGCTGTTCTTCCCAAGTGAACACTCATTCAGCAACAAATCACTTCCCATGCACAGCACTGAACAGTTTCTTAGAAAACCCATTTTCTTAGGAAACTGGCAACTTGTGTTTTAGGACCCAGTCCTGCAAGGTGCTGAGCACCCTTAATGCCTTTAAAAATTAGAATTAAGGATCAGTGAAGGAGAGTTAAGCGTGTGCTCATCCCTGCAGGATTGGAACCTTAATGCTCATCTGCTGCAATCTACTTTTCCATGATGTTAAATTTCAGGGTTAGCGAAATGTTGTTTTTAAAAGCACTATATCTCATCATGTAAGGCAACATCCTTGTAAGTGTGGAAATCCTCATACCGCAGACCCAGAACTTGTACGGTATAGAATTCATCATGGGGGGAAGTGGCGAAGTCTAGAGTGAATTACGGTGAGCCTAGCTGAGCAAGGAGGCACCAGCATGCACAGCGTCCCATGGCACGTGCTCAGTACCATCTATCCTCACCTTGGTTTTTGCTTGGCTTAGGAGAGCAGTAAGTTTTCTGTTATTTGTAGTTTAAACTTTCCGGTTTGTTGAGTGATTAATTTTTCCTTTCTCCCCATTTTCAAGTAACTTGCTGCTAAGTGGGTTGGAATGGGCTACGGTTTAATTGCAGGCGAGCTGCAGCGCTTGCCTAAATTCTTGCCAACAAAAATAGCTTTTCTTCAAAAGCAATTTAAAGAAAACTGGAAGGAGCATTGTGAGCGTTACTAGGAGAAAGGACTTCACATTAGTAAAGAAATATGCAGCTGGTTTGAATATTTGCAGGCAGTGCCACTGTCATTTGTTGGAATTAGACAACGTGAGCTGGAGAAGGAGCCCAGAAATAATTCACTAGGTGCAATGCTTAAAATTCCCCCGCAATGGGGATACCCAGTTAAGAAAATGAACAGGTGCTTGCTATAAATGAGGATGGAATTTGCAACTTGGAAAAAGGAAAAAAAAGCCACAGATATATTTACACAGCGCTATATGGAGCCCCAGACAGCCTCTGTTGGGTTACAGGAAGGGTGTATTTCACGTGGGTGACATCAGCCAAAAGAGTATGTAGTTCACAAGGGAAATATCATCTGCTTCAACAACTCTTACTTGTGACCCGCTGTCTCCCCAGCACTGACAGAACCACAGAAACATTTATCTGACTCTCCTACACAGGGAGAGCTTAGAGAAATGAGACCCAGAGCTGAACTAGGAAAATCGGTGTCCGGAAGGTGGTGTTGGTGGGGAGTCATGGCTTTGATTTGGCAAATCTCTAGTTCAAAGTCAGCTTTACCAGTGATCAGCCAGTGCTGCTTTTTTGCAAGAAAGAAATATGCTGGGTTGTTTGTGCCTTTTCCCCACCCCCTCAGAAACCTCTTTGTGGCAACTCTCCCTGGAACCCATCAATCTTAGATAGCAGTGGTCAGAGTCAGCATGGAAAGAAGCCTACATACATTTTCATCTGAAAAATTTGCCCTTATTATTGGTACGCAAAACCCCTCTTGGTAACTGACAGCCTAGAGAGGCACTCGCTCTCTCTCTCTCCTTTTTTTTGTCTCTGGTCAATGGCATTTTCTGGCTAATTGGCTGGCTTTCGAGATGGTTGGACATTAGCAGGAGCTGGCTACTCCAGCATCTTTCCTCTGAGGGCTTCCAATGAAATGCAGGCCTTGACTTTGGTCGCACATGTGGCCTTACATGAATTAGAGAAGGCAGGTTAACCAATTGCTTAATCCTGAGATAGAAATAAAATTACTGACAGCATTTCAGCTGCCAGCGAAGCACCATTGAAAGCAGCGCCTCAGGGCTCATTTCCTGGTGGAAGAGGGAGGTTTACTGAACCTGATGGAGGGAAGGGAGTGAAAAAAGGGAAATGCAAACGACAGGAAAAATAAATACTTTAGATGCACCACAGTCACACCTTTCATCATAGATCTCAGAGCCTTTTGCAAGCATTAAACAAAATTGGCAGAGGCAGGAATGTGAGCCAGGAGCCTTGATTGGTGCTCAGATACCATGGGGCAAACACTGTGAAAATGCCTAGATTAGGCTCTGTCTACACTAGCACTTTTGTCGGCAAAACTTCTGCTGTTCAGTGGTGTGGAAAAAAAACACTCTCCTGACCGATGTAAATTTCGATACGAACAGCGCTGTGTCAGCTGAAGAGCTGCTACCGCCCCTCCGCAGAGGTGGTTTAATTGTGCTAGTGCGAGAGCTCTCTCCCGCCGGCATACAGCGGCTACACAGGAGACCTTACAGCGGCGCAGCCATGTGTAGCCATAACCTAGACAGGGTCGAACGGAGCCTGGCGTCAGTGTGTGCAACTTCCCTTGTGATGCAAACTTCATGTTGGGCGTAGTTTAGCCAGAAAACTGATGCACAGTGCTGCAAGTTACACTGATTTGATGTTCAGTGATTGTGCAAAGTGAGTGAGCTTTGCACACCATGCAGTGCAGGAAGGAGGTTAAGGAACAAGAAAAGCAACTATCAGCAGTGGGTAAGAAAACAGCTATTTTACAACTGCCCATTTTACAGCCGCCTACACAGGCTCATGAAAATTAATCTGGAATAAAATAGGGTGTGAATTTAAAGCAGATCAGCTATTCCTGATTAACTCCCTATGTGGATGCTCTTATTCTGGACTAAGAGCATCCACACCGTGTGTTAAGCAGGAACACCTTCCTGTGCAGACATGCCCTTAGTTGCTCTTCTATCATGCTGACCCTTGGTGTGTAAATTACACCAATTCTGCACATTGCCTGAATGGCAGATTTGTGCAGTTTTGACAAATTCATCATGTACCCCTATTTGCTGACAAACTCGCATCAGCCCTACCAGCGATTTGCCAGTTCAGAGCTGCTGAATTCAGCCCCTCCTGCTCCCTTTTCACCAGGGCAAGGCAGAGGTGTTTACCTTGTAGCAGAATCTATGGATCAGAGCAAATCAAACAAACCCTAGCCCTGAGTCAAGCCACACAGTGGAATCCTGGCTTCCCATAACCCAAGTGGAACCAGGGGGGGCAGAGCCGGCTTACCACCATCCATAACAGCCCAGTTACAATCTCCCCTGCCCCTTTAATTCCCATCTGTGACCCCCTCCCCTGCAGCAGTGCTGCCGTAGTTAAAGGTCAATACGCATTTATATTGTGCACCAGACACTCCTGGCTGGAAAAGGTTTCTGTAGGGGACCCAGACACCAGGGAAAGGAAGAGAGGGGGTGGGGGGGCAGGATCAAGACGGTTCCTAGCGATCATTCTGGCAGGAATATCCAGCTCTGCCAGCAGCACTTACCGGGCCAGCCGTGCAGGGCGAGGAGCAGCAGGCAGGGCAGCCAGCAGGCAGGGCAGCAGGGACGGCTGGCGACAGGCTCCATCGCTGGCCCCTGGCAGGGACAGAAGGGAGAAGAGTCGCGTGAAGAGCAGGGGCCGGGGCCGGGCAGCGGCAGGAGGAAATTGCGCTGGCGCCCCAGCCCGAAAGGAGGAAGAGGACTCGGACTTCCCCGAGGGCCGATCCTGCCCGGGGAGCCGCCACCCACCTGCGGCAGCCGGCGGGTTGTGCCCAGGCGGGATCCCAATCCCCGGCGCGGTGTCCCCTGCGAACCAGCCGCCTTCTTCAATCACATGCCAGCCGCTGCAACGCCCCTAGGCGGGCGGAGCGGGCAGGAGCCCGGGGGCACCTGGGCTGCGAGCCGCAGGGGGAGCGCTCAGCCCCGGGGCGCTGCCGCCGAGAACCGCGCGCCCTGTGCGTCCCCGGGAGCAGCAGCCCGGCTCCTGCGGCCGCTCCGTCCCCCAGTCCCGGCTGGCGCTGAGCAGACACCCGCCTCCCCGGTTGCCTAGCAGGCGGGGCTGGGTGAGACGCTGCTTCCCCCGCCCCGCGCTTGAAGGTGGCTTGCGGGGCTGGTGCGCCGGGGCCCTGCCTGGCGCCGCACACACTGGTTTGTCTAGGGTCACCCCAGCCCCACGCTGCGGGCTTAAGGTGGGCTGGGCGAGTTCCCGCCCCTCCCTCCCGCCTCACTTCGGCTGCTGCTCGCCCCTTGCCTTCGCCAATCGCTTCCCCAGCCAGGGGAGGGCGTGGAGCCCGGAGCCCGCCTTGGTCTGCACCAAGCCTCTCCCGGATGCTCCCCATGGAAGCCAGGGAAAGGCCGAGGAAGAACTGGAGGGCAGGGCAGGAAGCAGTGGGGATGAGAGGATGGGCTTTCCAGTGGTTAGAGCACTAGTTTATGACCGGGGTACTAGTCTCTGTTCTAGCCCTGACAGGTGTTTGTCCAACCTGCTCTTAAAAATCTACTATGATGGAGGTTCCACAGCCTCAGGAGGTAATTTATTCCAGTGCTTAACCACTCTGACAGTTAGGAAGTTTTTCCTAATCTTCAACCTAACCCCCCCTTGCTGCAGTTTAACCCCATTGCTTCTTGTCCTGTCCTCAGAGGTTAAGAACAATTTTTCTCCCTCCTCCTTGTAACAACCTTTTATGTACTTGAAAACTGTTACCATGTTCCCTCTCAGTCTTCTCTTCTCCAGACTAAACCAACCCAATTTTTTCGATCTTCTCTCATAGGTCATGTTTTCTAGATCTTTAATCATTTTTGTTGCTCTTCTCTGGACTCTCTCCAATTTGTCCACATCTTTCCTGAAATGTGGCACCCAGAACTGGACACAATACTCCAGCTGAGGCCTAATCAGCACAGAACAGAGCAGAAGAATTCCTTCTTGTGTCTTGCTTACAACACTCCTGCTAATACATCCCAGAATGATATTTGCTTTTTTTGCAACAGTGTTACACTGTTGTCTCATATTTAGTTTGTGATCCACTGTGACCCCCAGGTCCCTTTCCGCAGTGATCCTTCCTAGGCAGTCATTTCCCATTTTGTACGTGTGCAGCTAATTGTTCCTTCCTAAGTGGAGTTATTTGCATTTGTCCTTATTGAATTTCATCCTATTTACTTCAGACCATTTCTCCAGTTTGTCCAGATCATTTTGAATTTTCATCCTAGTCTCCAAAGCACTTGCAACCCCGCCCAGCTTGGTATTGTCTGCAAACTTTATAATTGTACTCTCTGTGCCATTATTTAAATTACTGATGAAGATATTGAACGGAACCGGACCCAGAACTGATTTGTGTGGGACTCCTCTCATTATGCCCTTCCAGCATGAGTGTGAACCATTGATAACTACTCTCTGGGAATGATTTTCCAACCAGTTTTGCACCCACCTTATAGTAGCTCTATCTAGGTTATATTTCCCTAGTTTTGTTTATGAGATAGTCATGTTAGACAGTACCAAAAACCTTACTAAAGTCAAGATATACTACATCTACCACTTTCCCCCATCCACAAAGCTAGTTACCCTGTCAAAGAAAGCTGTCAGGTTGGTTTGACATGATTTGTTCTTGACAAATCCATGCTGACTGTTATTTATCACATTATCTTCTAGGTGTGTGAAAATTGTTTGCTTACTTATTTGCTCCATTTGGGGGTGACAGCCCCACCCTGCCCCGAGGAGAGCAGTGAGGCGAAACACATTCCCAACTGTGAGGGGCTCAGAGACGTCGGTAATGGGAGTAGGGTGACCAGATGTCCCAATTTTATAGGGACAGTCCTGACATTTGGGGCTTTTTCTTATATAGTTGCTGATTACCTCCTACCCCATCCCAATTTTTCACTCTTTCTATTTGCTCTCCCTAAATGGAAGCTCTGTGGGACAGAGACTGTCTTGTTCCGTGTCTGTACAGTGCCTTGTGTAATGGGGTCCTGGCCCAGGACTGGGGCTCGCAGGTGCTACCATAATACATGTTAATAATAGTAAGCACCTTAGCTGGAAGAGTAGGAAGATGTGGGGCTGGGAGCAAATAGGGGAGAGAGGGGGAGAATAGAAATAGGAGAAAGGAGGAGTCTCTCTGCAACCTCCTGGAGAGGCCCTGGGAATCCCTTGTTAAATTCCAACAGCTAACTGAAGGAAGGGGAGAGGTGGCGTCCCTGCCCCCGACAGCACTGACCCCCCCCTCACAACCATCCATGCCAGACAAACCCCCGACTCCCCTGGCCCTCACCCCAAAGCCTGGTCTCCATCTCCCCTACCCACTGCACTGCCCTCCGAGTCCTCAGGAGCTAAGAGGAACCCTTCCAGCAAGTGCACTTAATAGGAATTTGGTTGCCAACTGGTACCGACTCCTCCCCTGGTATGGCGATGAGGAGAGCTTTGTTTGAGAGGGGAAACAGATGAATGGATGCCCCGCGCGACGTGCCGTTTGTCACAGGCTGACAAGGCCTATTTTCCATCAATGGAACAAAAGCCCAAGGCGGCGAGGGAGGAAAGGGGGGAAGTGCAAGGATGAGAGGATGGAGGCAATGGGAGGGTGAAAGCGGAGGAAGAGCAGGGCAGAGAAAGAGCGTGAAGGGAGAAGGCAGAGTTTGGTTCTCCCTTCTCACACTGCAGCGTATTCACGGGTACGTCTACACTGCAGTAAAAACCCTGTGGTGCTGAGTCTCAGCTGACTCAGGCTCATGGGGCTTGGGGCTAAACATAGCAGTGTAGACCCATGGGCTGGTGCCTGGCTCTAAGACCCTCCCCCCTCGTGGGGTGTCAGAGCCCAGGCTCCAGCTGGAGCCTGAACGTCCACACTGCAATTTTCTAGCCCTGCCGCCTGAGCCCTGAGAGCCCAAGTCGGCTGACCCAGGCCAGCAGCACCCCTGCCATGGGTCTTTGATTGCAGTGTAGCCATAGCCCAAGTGCTGTGCGTATTCCTGCAAGACACCAGACCCACTATACTGGGGACAGTGGGCATGGCATTGCTACACTACTGCGCTTCTCCTCACACACACAGGCAAGCACAGCCTCCACTACCCATTCAGACCTTGGTTTTCTCTGTGAACAAGGGGCCAGTTGTGGCCAGGGCGCTTCTTCCTGGAAATGAACAATGATCAACTCATTGAACAATGGTCAGCTGGTAACAGTTTTCATTCGCTGCCAACCTGGGTCAGAACAGATGGAATGATCTACCGGGTAAGGCTGTGGCTGCCCATTGGGCCCCGAAGGATTTCACCACTGTACCTGAGCCTACCCTACAAGCAATATGAATGCATAGCACACAGGGAGTCAAAGTGGGCTGGGGAGTGGCAGATATTTGGGGGGAGTCTTTACTGCTGTTTTAGCTTCTTATCAGAAAGAAAAATCCTTGATTGGGGCCAGATAGACCAAATATTCTTATGCTCACACTGCCTAAGACAGTTATCCATACCCAGGAGCAGGAAGAGCACAAATGCCAGCTAGCTACTGTCTCGCACTAGACTTCAGCCAGAGGGTGGCGGCAGACCTTGCTCTGCGACTGCTCTTCTAGAACAAGAATAATTCCAATGTTCTGGAGAACTTTGCTGTAATTCTTCCAGCAGTTTGGCTTGTAGCCTCCCTCCGCCCCCATTAACCGTAACACCCTTGGGAGGATGACAGAGTGCCATAGCTAGTTTCTTGATTTATGTCATGTTGTAAACAAAAAACAAAGCTACCTCAAGAGATTTGGAAATGGTCCCCCCAAGCTGGGAGCATTGTCAGCCCATATAACTTCATGTTCTTACCACTACAACCCCTCTCCTCTGTCCTGGAGTTTGCTACACCCACATGTTGCATCTGGTCTTAATTTGCATGCTCTTGAAAGCAGGGAACGTATTTTCCTATGTGCCTGTGCTGTGCCTTGCTCAGTGAAGCCTCAAACCTGATTAAGGGCTTCTGGGTACTATCATAATGCAAATATCTTTGTGGTCAATATTATTCCAGTGGAAACACTGGCCATCCTATGTAAAAAAAAACTTGCTACCACCATCTTTATCTCCCCTGTCTGTCTGGCAAGCGTGTAAGTGAGCAGCAGGGAATGGGGTTTGTGAGCACACTGGAACCATTTTGTCCCACGTTCATGCTTCATCTGGGGCTTTTTGTAAGGCCAGAGGAGCTTGGTCTGGGCTTAAAACAATTCCTTGCACAGTGGTGGGCATCCAAATGGAAAGCAGGGGGCACTGGGCAGAGGGTTATTAAGATCCTATAATTGATCCTCTTATAGAAGCATGAGACATCCTCCTCCCTAGATTTTGATTCATTGGCACCTCCCAGAACTGAATTCTGGAGCAGTTGGTGCTGGGCGGACCAGAAGGAAGAGGGAAGATATATGGGTGCGATGCATGCAGCTGTCTGTGGCATTTCTCCGCCCTGATGATTATTTTTAAATGGAGCCAGAATTCCTGGAGGCCTGTTTGACTTCAGCATGTCTGGGCTATTCTCCTGTGCCATGCTGAAGGTTCAGACAACCTGTTTTGAGGCGATTACAAAGTGGAGACAGCCCGTGTGCAAGCAGCAGCTACAGAACGGTTAGGAAGGGAAGTTACAGAGCTAAAAAAAATTGCAAGGAGAAATGTGCTGAAGCAAAGCAGATGGTTGTGGCGTGAGCGCATCATGGAGCTAAACTGGTGTTGTTTCCTTATAAAAAACATATGGGCAGGCCAGTGGGCTCAGCAGTCTGCCCCCCTGCCCCATCCCTCCTGCCCAAGGCTGTTTAGGTTGGTTACACAAGCTCCCCATCAAAGCGAGTGGTGTTTTCTGGGGCCCGCCCACTCAGGAGGCCCTTGTGCCATAGCAGGGGCTGCAGGTTAATAATCTGTTTGTGATGAAAGCGCCATTTCCCCTGGCTGCTGAGTGCCTGCGAAGGAGCGAGAGCTCAGAGCCTTTCAGGAGACATAATGCCGTGATTAGTAGTTTCCTTCGGAATCAAACTCCCACCGTTAGCAGGCAGCTTGCTGCGCTATTCATTGGGGTGGGTTAGCGCTGCCAGATGTTAAATACTATTATTGGGCAGCCAGGCTCCACTCGACAAGTTTAGCTTCTGCTTTTGCTTCTTAATTTAATCTGAAACTACCACTTGAGCTGGGGTGGAGGCATTGGATTTTAAAGGCCATTTTTTCCTTAGTCAGCCCCGCTGGCCTTTCCTATCTGCTTCAGCAGCCATACAACCAGGTGGCTCCGGCACCCGTTAGTGTTAAGTTGCTCTTAAGCAATCCAGACCTGGTGCTGGGAGAACTCTGTGCAT
Source organism: Gopherus flavomarginatus (assembly GCF_025201925.1). Taxonomy (NCBI): domain Eukaryota; kingdom Metazoa; phylum Chordata; order Testudines; family Testudinidae; genus Gopherus; species Gopherus flavomarginatus. The sequence goes on from NC_066627.1 coordinate 49,666,033, forward strand.
TCAGAGCCGCTCTGACAGGTTTCAATAATAAATAACTCGCTGCTTGCAGGGTTTGCTTGGCCGGTATAACTGAAGAAGAGGAAGCCCCAGGTTTCAGTCTTTCAGGAGAGCTTTTCAGGAACAGGTTTGCTTTCACAGCTTCAAGGGCTGGACCGAAGAGCTTTCCATGCTTTCAATCCCTTTCTTGGGGAAGCATTACAAGGCCAGTGGCAACAATGCTGGATATTTGAGCCCTCTATGTCTATGGCTGGATCAGTCACTCTGTGGGCTTCAGGCCTTAAACTTTTTTTCAGTGACCTCCAACAAACTGACAGTCCTGATTCTCTTTCTAAGAGGTTGGTTGGGGTTTCAGCTTGTCCCCCGTGACACAGGAGCATGAATGAAATCTGGTAAATAGCTCAGATTATTTCTGGACTCAGAATGTCTCCCTATTTTATATTATGCATTCTTCAGGAATTGCAGCAGTAACATAGCTTGTATGTAGCACCACCACAGTGTTTATTCAGAACACTGCAATAAAGGCACATGCCACTGGCACCAATTAGGAGGGGCAGCGGAAAATGCAGTTCTGTCAAAATCGAAATGCTTTGCAATCACGTTGATTTTGTCTACATATCATTTGGGGGGAGGGGAATTCTGGCAGTGGAAAACATCCCTTTTTGACAATTTTTAAATGAATGTTTCATTATGTTACATATAATTTAAAAGTTGAGATTGAAACAAAATTTTATTTTTGTTGAAACAAAATATTTTAATGCAAGCTTAAGTAGAAAGGGCATATGATTTTGTACTGGAAGATCTGAGTTCTACTCCTGAAACTGCTATCCAATTCTGAGTGGCACCATAGTATCAAGGGATGTCTGGGCTGTCCACAGATTCTTGACAATACTTAAAAGCAGCAAAGAATCCTGTGGCACCTTATAGACTAACAGACGTTTTGGAGCATGAGCTTTCGTGGGTGAATACCCACTTCTTCAGATGCATGTCATGGTATTCACCCACGAAAGCTCATGCTCCAAAACGTCTGTTAGTCTATAAGGTGCCACAGGATTCTTTGCTGCTTTTACAGATCCAGACTAACACGGCTACCCCTCTGATACTTGACAATACTTGAGTATTTATCCAGCACATTTACATTTTTAAGCACTGTGCCAACATCAACACAATTCCTTCGGGAAGTGGGTAAGTGGCAGTGCCCCTAACTGACAGACTGGGACACATGGAAAGGTGGAGGATGGCATTTTCAAAAGTGGGCACTGATTTTGGGTGCCCAACTTGAGACACCTCAGGTCTGATTTTTCAGGGATGCGGAGCTCCCTCCTCTGCCATCGACTTCAGTTGGAGTTGTGCCCACTCTGTGTTATTGAAAATCCAGGTCCAAGGTGCTGCAGGCTGGGAACTCAAAAAGCCAGTAGGGAGTTTTGAAGGTTGAAGCTATTTGAAATGCCTCCTTCTCATTCCCCTCGCCAGTGGTGTCAGAGCCAGGATCAGACAGGACTCCTGGCTTCTGAGCTCCATGTCCAGTCCAGCATAACAGTGATTTTCAGCCTTTGCTCCATCACGCCCCACTTTCTCAAAGGCACTGAGTCTGGAGCCCACCTTCCCATGTGCTAGAGACAATGTTAATAACCTATCCAGATGCTGGCATCTTTATGGCTATAGTGGCCTTTTCTCTGATGCATCTCGGGGACAGGAGGCAGCAGGTTTGTAAGCAGAGAGTTTATCCAGCTGGGGACAAACTGACCCATGAGGCAACGAGACTGTGACTTGTGAATCCCTCCTGAGGAAGGGGGACAGCATGGGCAGAACCCTGTGCCTGCAGCCTGTTCCACACTGAGTCCCTGTACTCTCAGCCTACTGTCCTTTGCAGCTGACAGCAGATCCCTCCACCCACATGCCCACCCTGCAGGCTGAGCAGTAGCAGGGGCAGCATGGAGTGGAAAAGGAGAACATCTCCCTGCATGCAGTCCCAGCCGCAAACTCACTACAGGGTCAGACCTGTTCAGTCTAGGTGCACGCTGGAGCTGGCATAAACACACGGAGGGAGTCCACAGTGGACTCCAGGCTGCCATGGGGATTTATCTACTACTGTAAATGCAGACACTAAATGCAGACAGACAAGCATTTGAGGCCAGAGCCACCAGCAGCATGGTCAGGCCCCATGATTTGTGAGCCAAACCAGTCACAGGACTGGGTGGGCAACGGGCACTGCTATATAGATTATTGGCTCTTTCATACCCGGATTCCTCATGTAAGGGGGAGCTAGCCTGAGTTCCTAGTATAGGCTGCCCCTCATTCATCGCCAGCTTTGCTCCCCTCTTTTCTTGGTGTCAGACTAGAATGTTGAGTGTCTTTTGCCTAACAGAGAAACACAAGTGTGCTCAGAAAAGGAAAGAATTTCGTCTGGTGGGATTCAAATGTTAAAGTCTTTAAACATCGACTCCAGTCAGGTTTTCTCATCCCCTTTCTATCACGCTTCCCACCCTGTTGGTTTCAGACAGCCAGGAGAACGCTGGTAGCTGCTCTTTCTACACCGAGAGAGTGATTTAAAATTACACACAGATGTGGAGAGGTTTTCAATTCTTGTGCAGTGGGACCACACATTGCATTCCTGACAAGTTCTAGTTCTATCAAAGTAGCACCGTTTTATCACTAATGGAAATATTCCATTCACTCACTTGCTAGGGCTTTTTCCTTTAGAGACGAATATTTTACAATCCTATTAGGACAAAGCAGTTTATATTATGATGTAACAGGGACCTGCCTTAGAGGTTAATAGCAATCAGTCGTCAGCCTTATGGCCAACCACTTCTAAAAGGTATGGCCATATGAGGCCATACCATCCAGCCTGTTGGGTCTTCCAACTTCATTAAGTCTCTCAAAATCCCGGGCAGGTGGGGAAGTCTCTTAAAATGATAATCAGACAAGAGGAAAGAATACCACAGGCTAACGTGTAGAAACTGAAATCGATGGGGAGTTCTCCTTTAAAATCAATGCCACAAGAAGACCTCAGTCTAGGGTCTGATACAAAGCCAGCTGAAGTCAAATCAAAGATGCTTATTGACTTCAGTGGGTTTGGATCAGGCCCATAAAGTTCCTGGACCTCCACAACACATCAGCCAGCATGCACAGGAATTCCTCCACCCTTTAACGATGTTCTCAGATTATTTCACATGCTGAATGACTTCTCTCCCAGTTAGAAAGAAGAAAGGGAGTGGGAGGAAGTGCTCCCAGCCTGTGGAACCTGAAGGGGGAATGGGGGACCCTCTGATAGGAGGAATGGGGGGCAAACGGAGGCCCTGGCAGGGAAGCCACTGGGGGGAATTGCAGGGAGTCCCTGAAGGAGAGGGCGCTGGCAGGGTAGCACACAGGGAGCTTGTGAGTGGACTGAAGGGCTGCCAGGAGTGTATGCAATGAGCTCAGCCTCCGTAAACTACCGAGTGTAGCCCTCATTTTCAGCCCCAGACACTGCGCAGACCATCAGAGCTCTGAGCCACTCCTCAGATTAAATGACTTTTGTGTTTTCTCACAACCAAACCAGGCCTCGAACTCAGAATAGAAGTGATGCACCACACTGCTCAGTCTCCTGGCCTAGCCCCGAGAAGCCCTCTCTGACTGGAGAGGCAGGAGCCTGGAGCAGATTTTGTTATGAGCCCTTTAAAAGCTAGGTATTGCTATTGCACTTCTGATATTTAGCACCTCCAGGGAGCCAAATGTACCTTCAGCCTAGCTGGGTAGCCTGCCAAATTAATCCAAGACACCCAGTACAGAAGGAGCTTAAATTAGTTTGATCTGATGTTAGCTTGTACTAAACAATATGTTAACTTGATGATGGAAAAATACCCTTGTGCCAGTGAGAAGGAGTGATGCATAGAGCCTGCTGAGCCTCAGATGAGGGAGAATGTAATTTATGGGGGGGAAGGGAGCAGGCATTCGTATCTGTGTGAGGGTCAGACTCATGGGCTCCTAAAGAGACCTTCTGACCCATTTTAACAGCCGCAGACCATATCCTCCCTGGCCTCCTCATTGCACACTCATCTGAGCACAGCTGGCTTATTTCACTCCACTGCAATAGGTCTCTGCTCTCATGGGTGTCTCACAGTCAGAGACGACTAACCGCAACAAGATTCTTATGTAGCCCAGGGAAACAAAGGGACAGGTGCTGCATTAAGAATCTATTTGCTGCCCCCCTACCCTCAACTATTTATCAAAGAAGCAAAGGCCATTAGGGCGGCGTTGGGTAAAGCTGCCTTGTGAAGCAGAACGGTTGTTTCATGGTGGCTTTTCTTCTGTGTGTTTCCTTCTCATGTGTTTCTGATAGGTCTTTCCTTGGCTGTGATATGTGTCACTGGTCTCGCTCTATTTAAAGATGAACAGCAAAGTCAAGAAACTTGCGTACTGTGCCTTTAGGAGGGGGCCTCAAAGGAATTGTCTTTATTATTTATTCAGCAAGGATTTTTACCACTTGATTTGCTTTTCATAGCAGAAATCCCAGGTTCTCTGGCAGTCCTAGGAAGCTGTGGATGGTGGTTACAGCTGGAGGCTGAAACCTGAGCTATTGCCCTACCAGTCCCAAAGCGAAGGGCAGGGGGGTAGGGAGGACCCAAACTGTGTGTGTCTAAAGGAACAGTGAAACTAGGACACAACAATACAGCTTGCTTCACAGCTTACTGTGAAAAGCCACCAGTTATTGTAGGCCAGTGGCTCTCAAACTTTTGTACTGGTGACCCCTTTCACACAGCAAGTCTCTGAGTGCGACCCCCCCTCCTTATAAATTAAAAACAATTTTTTATATATTTAACACCATTATAAATGCTGGAGGCAAAGCAGGGCTTGGGGTGGAGGGTGACAGCTCGCAACCCCCCGTGTAATAACCTTGCGACTCCCTGAGGGGTCCCGACCCCCAGTTTGAGAACCTCTGTTGTAGACTAATTGGGGAGGAGTATTTCTAATCACATTCAACTTAATTTTAGTCATACTCATGTTCCACTGGGAGATTGTGCTGTTTTGCCCTTGGTCAATGACTTCTGCAGAACGGCTTACGTCTGATTGCTTAATGTTAAAACCTGACTCCCAACGCACTGTCTTCTCGTCTGCCCCAACAACCACAGCCGAAATCCACCTCAGCTCCTGAGCACAGGAAGGCGGCCTTTACTCTATGTGAATAACAATACAAACCCATGAAAACGTTATTGGTTGTCTGTATTGCGGTAGTGCCCAGAGACCCCAATCAAGATCTGGCTCCATAGCTCCGGGTGTTGCATGCATGCAGTGGGACGGTCCTGAAGCTGTTACTTGGAACTTAGATGGTTCTGTGTCTCTCAGTGAGCTATGCAGGGACCTGTCAGCTGCTTTCTGGCTCTGTTTTTGCTGGAATATGGCACCTGCAGCAGTGGAAGCAGAGTAATTCATCCAGGCTTCCTTAACATATTCCTGCAAGTTTCCTGCTGGGGAATTCCTATTGGCCTGAGTCACAGCAGGAAAGGTGGGCATATCCTGGAAGCCTGCCCTGTCTTGACCTGTATGGACTGGAAGTGTAGCTGTGTAGAGGTACCAGGGTGCTCCAGCTGTGGGCTGAAAACCTGCTCCAGAGCATTCAGAGTCAGGAAGCGCTGAGAAGCTGAAGAATTTCTGGAATTACTGGCTGGTTAGTTACAACGAGGAGTTAAACGTCCTGGCTGGGCTCACGTCACAGGGAACGCTCCAGCAGCGTCCCACTCCAATCTCTTCCCTGGCTTCCTAGGGCCCTGTGCGCCTTTCTGCTGTGCAGAGCCCTGGGACACACACCGAAACCCTCAAGCTGGGAGCAGGAGGGGAACAGACCCTGGGCAGCCAACTCCAAATCTGGAGTCCTTCTGCATGAACTCAGCATGGTTAAGGCTTCAAGGGCATTAGAAGGATGTGGCTGGCGAAGGATGAGGATCAGGGGACCTGCACGTCTGTACACAAGCTCCCTGGCAAAGCAGTTTATTTTCAGAGCCACATCTGCTTCCAGTGTGCACCTTCTGCCCCCATTAGGTACACGACTGGAGCAGGGACCAGTGACCCAATGGCTCCTGCGCTGCCCTTGCTGCTAGATGGGAAGGAGACCCAGGGATTTTCATGAAGAGGCATCATCACAGTGCTGACTGTAGGGTTGGAGTTTTGAATTCTGAGGGGCCTGGTGCAGTGGAGGGCTCTGTGTTCTTGTCCTCATGGTGATGGTGTGGTCCTAAATGAAGATCCTGATTTTGTGACTTGTGCTCCAGTTTAAGGGCCAGTGTAAACCTAGCGGAGCCTCACTGGCTTCAGTGGAGTCACGTTTAGTGTTCGCAGCTGTAAATAAGCCAGATTCCGATCTTAGTTGCGCAGGTGTAACACTTTGAGGGGCTCTAGGATTACACTAGAGTAACCAGGATCAGAACGCAGCCCAGAATCTTGACCGAGCTGGTATTCTCCGGCCTGGTTCCATGTTACCCCGTTGTAGCTTCACTCTGTTCTGTGATGTTACTTCTGCCTCAGGCTGCTGGGACCAGAATATGGAGAGCAGGTGTTTCCACATTAATGGCTGAGGACTTCAGGGAATGCTGGTCCCTGGGTAGTTTTTAGTGAAACATAAAACACTACACAGCTCTGGTGGTAATGCTCGTTTGTTCCCCTCTAGAAGGAACAGCTTCTCCTCATGCTCTCAGCAATGTGCTGCAGAGTTAACTGGCTCTCTTACAGCAAGTTTGACCTACTGTCCATTATCTCTTCATCTAATTGTGCAGCGTGTACGTGAGCTCATCCTGGTGATCTCTGCAAGGCGGGCGTTACTATGAGCACTGGCTGCAAAACAGGGACTTCACAGCTTCCTTTGCTGGTTCTTGTTACCAGAGACAAGAAATACATAATCCGCCCTTAGCCCTGGGACACTTAACAGTGACGCCAGCTCAGAAACTCGGAGAAGCAACAAGTGCTGGAGGACAGGAGTGCCACAGAGGTGCAAGCTGCCAAACCTTCAGAGAGTCCCTGACCCTCCCCTCTCAACTAGGGGCCCTGAAGAGCATGGAAAACTAATTACCAATCCCTAGTTCCCAGCCCTCCTCCCACACGTCGGGGCCGAGGTAGTGTTCTTGGCAAGCACTGGAAAGCGAAGCCTGCCTGTGCCAGCAGCAATGTGCTCTGTGCATGAACAGACAGAGACAAATATACTTGCCAGTGGTGTAAAGTCCTTCACTCTTCACAAGGCCTGTTTCCCACAAACAGCACTTAATTGTTCCTGATGTCTAGCTGGGCTCAGCCTGTGCTCGGGGGACGTGCTCTGCTGTTGGCTGTCACATGGGGAGCAGGGCTATGAAAAAGAAAGCGGGGGAGCAGGAGGAATATACAAATCGGAACCTAGGCTTGCTGTGTTCAGGGCTGAGGATTATTTCTTGCCGTGATAATTGTAAAATAAGCTGTGACTTCTTAGCTGAAAGTAAGAATGCCGCAGGAAATCGGGATTGATTCGGGAGCGTTCATGTCTGCCAGAGGGCAAAAGCAAGCTAGTGTGGCGTGTTCTGTGATTCCCATCTCCCTGTGGGACAAACACACCTGCCTGTACCATGGAATGGAGGACAGAATAGCTGCTGGGCTTCAGTTCAGCAGGCAGGCGTCCTACCACTGAGATGAAGGCACAAGGCCGCGAGCTGGATGCAAACAGACCTGAGGTTCTTGGCATAGTCTGGGCAAGGTGTGATCTGTCGCATCAGTTCCAGGGTGTGTAGGTACCAGCAGCCCAGAGCTGCATGCCCTACCTTCTGAGAGGAGTCCTGGTGCCTTTGATTGGGTGAGGAGGAGTAACGAGCACTGCTGGAGCCTTTGATCTTGCTGAGCAGAGGCCTTTTAACTTTCCCTGGCTGTCTGCAGTCTCTCTGTGGCCAGCGTTGTTTTATCCCGGCATCTACCTAAGTTTCCCAGCACTGTTGCTTGGCTGCTGGCTGCACCTGATCAGACCTCATGTCCCAGTCTCCCAGGAGCCTTCTTTGAGGACATCCCCAGGCCCTGTGCCCTTCTCTATCTGGGCATTATCCTTAGGGCAAAACCAGAACCTCAGCCATAAGCCACCCTGCATTTTATAAGAGGAAGGAGTAGGATCTCAGTGTCTGGAGCCAAACCTTCCCCTAGGATTTTGATTCCAGATTAAGCCCAGGACCAGACAGGGGCTTGATTTCAGGTTCCCATTCAGAGGCAGCTAAAATCTTTCAGGAAGAGACATTGAATAGGATTCTTTCCATTCTGGGCCAAAAGCTCCAGAATTCCTGCTCTTTGAGAATTCTCCTACGCTGGGGCCTGTCTCTCACCAGAGGAGATGTGATGGGGGCTAACCCATCCCAGCCTCTGGTTCAGCTTTGACATCCCAGCCTCACCCACATCTGCATCCAGATGCTGCTTCCTCAGCCCATCTATTTATGTTCCAGGGGCTAATAAGGGGACTGGGGTCGTGCTGATGCCTGATGTATTTATTTTGCCCTTTCCAGGGGCTGCAGCTGAGCCCATCTCTGATTTGTGTTGTGTCCCCTGGCATGACCACCGTGCTGAAAAGATAGCTGCCATTCCTCAGAGAGTAAACATATGTGCATGGGTTGTTTTTACACAGCACTTCTCCTCCTCTGGGTATCCCAGAGTTCTTAAATTGGATGCTGATGGTGCAGCGTCTGGGTCGGCTGACGTGGAATCGTGATGTCCCCTGGACTGGCTCCTTTGTTCATCACACCTAGTGAATGGGAAACCCCATCATCCGGCCCCACAAAGGGCCCGGGGACAGGGCCGGTGCAAGGATATTTTGCGCCCTAGGCGAAACTTCCACCTTGCGCCCTCTGGCCCCACCCCTCCCCCCAGAGCATTGCTTATTATAAACTTTCAAAAATGAATACTGCATAATGTGGCATTGTTCATTAGAATTAATATATATTCGGCTTGAAAATTTATTAATTTCATTATTTAGCCTACATATTTAATGAAAATAATTGAATAACCTGACAGGGTGTGGGGCTGGCTGGCTCTGGGCAGGGCAGGGGATGCGAAGCTGGTTGGAGATGGGGTGTGGGGTTGGCTGGAGACAGGAGGTGCGGGACTGGCTGCGTGCAGGGCAGGGGGTGTGGGGCTGGCTGCAGGCCAAGTAGCACTGATGCCCTGAGCCAAGTAGCACATTGTCAAGCAGGATCTCCTGAGGGGGCTGCTTTCCAGTGGGAATTGCCCGGATGCAGCGTGTCTGGGGTGAGGGAGAGATTGTCTGGATCCTGAGAGAGAAATTAACAGCATCAGTGTGAGGAAATGGGCCGATGGTAGCACACTCCCCCCTGCAGATGTGCTCACTCCCTGCCAGCCACTCCAGTCCTTGGCCTAGCCTGAGCCGAGACGACCCCGAGATGGGGACTTGGAGGAAACCGTCACCTTCATTTTCACCTGTGACCAGCAAAAGGATTTGAGCCCAATGTCTAGAGATGCCGTGCAAGGCCACGAGCCCTCTCTCACGCTTCGCTAGCTGAAGGAAATCGACTCTTGTGTCTAAGGCACAGAGCTGGGTTCTGTTCTCTGCTTGGCTACAGACTGCTCCGTGACCGGGCACCATAATAGCTCTGTGCTTCCATCTTCCCCATCCATAAAATGGTTCAGCTACCGCTCGGCAGTGTCTGTGCAGTGCTTGGAGATCCTCGGAGGCAGGGTGCAGTAGAAGTTCTTAAATCCATCCATCCCCTTTTGATGCCTCCAGGATCTGCAGTGGGCTAATCCCTCAGCCCTATACTGGATACCATCTGGATTCTTTTCACTCCCTCAGAACTCTTCCTTGATTGCAAAGTGTTATCGCGAGAGAACATCCAATGCTGAAACTGCAGATAATGCTCTTCTGTCTTCCAGGCCTAGGTGATTGTAGCTCATTGCTGGCTGGGCTGCTTGATAAAATCTCACAGCAGCTGTTGATAATTCAGAATGCTGCTGCTGGGACATTTATCACATTAGTTTTTCGCAGCCCATCGCTTCCTGCTTGCCATGGCTTTCTGCTAAAGGAGGCTGCAGGACTGTGAAGTCCTGGCTTTGAGATGTCTGTTCTCTTTGGCATTTTTTAAAAAGAGCCCAGGCCAGACAAGCCACTGGAATGGGTGGTGTGACATCTGCTGAGGATGTAGCCCTGTGTCCTATATGTGTTGTTCTATGTTGCTGATTGTGTCCCAGTGAGGCGTTAAAGCACTTGGGTGGAGGAGATAGATAGGAGGTGTGATCACACCCTAGGGGACAATGTCAACAGGGGGCGACAGTGATATGAGTGGCTGTGATAACAGTTCTAAAGGTTATTTGTGCACAACCCACATCTAACCCTTGCCACAGTAGTTAGGGCAGTTTGCAGATGCCAAAGTGACAGCCAAGCTTGCGTGAACATAGAAGCCTTGTTTCTGCTGATTCCCTTTAGGATCTAAACAGGGATTTGCTGCTGCCGGGTCCTGCCTTCAAGCTGGGGCAGATGGGGCAGGGACAGGACCCCCCATAGGAGTGTGGCTTTAACCCCAAATGCCTGCTGCTTAGATCCTCCTGTCCTGACATCAGCCGAGGTGCCAGCCAGTTCAGGCATGGAGAGAGACTCCCCAAGGCAGAGTGGTTGGTGTGCAGCAGCTCTGCAGACATGGGGCTCCTGTGGCTTGTGAGCGCACAGAACTCTTTATTTCAGAGCACGAGAGACTGTTCATACTTAGTGATTTTCATGCTTTCAGCTGTCCACCATAGGGGAGGCTGCGACTGGCCTGCTGTGGGAAATCCTTGCTGGAAATGGATGGGAGAGGGTTTCTCAAATCCATGAATGCAGCAAAAACGCCGTGATTATTTCCAGCTCTGTGATGTCGACGAACATACAAGCATTCGGCTGATGCACTGGTCCCAAGGCCAGCTGCTTTCAGGGGGCTGGCACGGACTAAGTGATATGTCACAGGTGACAAGCGAGAATGTGACATGCCATTCACTTCGCCGACATACAGACCACAAAATGCTGCACCCCCTTCTCCTGGAACCCAGCCCACTAGTGCCAACGAGGATGAGTAGGCAGAGGGTCTGTACTCGAGGGGGTCGGGAGTTAGTGGTTTCAGGGTTAGAGATCAGGGATTCATACAGCCTAAGGGCTGTGTACTGTGCAATCTTGAAGATATTGACCAGGATTAGCCATTAACTGTTGTGACCCAGGTTATTCCAGCGCAAACGTACACTTGCATCAGGCGGCGATAGCTCCCAGCTGGGAGGATGGTCTGCGTAAATTCAAGAGAGGGCCCATTCTGTGCACCTGGCAGTTGCAACAAGGCTCCTGAACCGGCAACATGCTCTTACCTCTGGCCCCCCAGCTACAGGATTCAGCAGTTGATTCCGTGCTGACCGTGTGTCTGAGCACTGCAGAGCACAGACCCCCTCTAGTCTGACCCTCAACCCCCAGAGACGTGCCGGGCAGAGGGGCATCTGAAATTATAGTCACTGCCCCGCGTGCATGTGGAGACGCGGAGACAAAGATCTAGACATAGAGGAGGAGGGGTCCCAAGCTGTGCTGTTGGGGGCTGGCTATAGACACCCACTATTTTAATGGAGAATGAGCCTTTCCTTCACCTGACATCATTCCAGAATGACTGACACTGCCCTGCCTCCCGCGGGTAGATAAACAGCACCTTGCCTGTTGGCCTCTGCGTCTGATCTATTATTTGGCCAGACATATCTGTGTGTATTTATATGCATCAAAAACGAATGGAGAGACTTAAAGAAACACCACGTCCTGGCCTAGCTCATAGAAGTTCTGCACATTCTTATCTTATCTCTTTCAATCATCAACCATCTTTCCCACCGTGCAGTTCTGTAACTAACCACCGTTTAGGGAAGTGCCTGGTGCAGATATTGGTTCCCCATTGAGATCAGATTTGTGGAAGAAAACTCCAGGCATGTCCAGGGGTTATTAAAGTGTGTATTGAGCGACACCAAACTGGAGGAGTTCCGCTACAAATGATTAGGTGGGGAATTTTCAATGACTGCTAACTGCTCCTTTCCCAAGAGCGAGGGACCCTTGGATAAAAAGCCCCATGTAAATACAAAATGTGATTAGTGACAGACTTAGTGTGGCCATGCTCTCCAAAGAGACAGGAGAAGTACAGCCCCAGTGGCAAAACAGAAGCTCAGTAATGTGAGAGGAAAAGAAATTCAATCATGTAAGTCTTGCCAGTAAAATGCTAGAGTGATCGCTGCGCTGTCACCACAGCTTCTAACCATGTGCATAAATATCTGCCCAATTAGCTACATGTGAACTCTCTGTAGCCTGAAGGATTAACAAATGAAATTATCTACATCTTAATGCGAGTTACCATCACCAAGCGTAAGCAGTTAACTCCATTAATTAGTCACTGCATGATTCTAACTGAAACACCAAGCCTTTCACAAGACTTGGGCATTGGGGAACTGTCTGAGCCTGTGCTAATGGGGAAATGATTTAACATGCTAGTGTCGCAATCCACAACACCGGATACAACCTCCAAACCGAGCTGGACTTCCTTAAAGCACAATCTTTCACCATGGATGATTAAGAACAAATAAACCTTGGAACACAGGCATTCCTGTGACGTTCCCCTGGTGGTATCTGAACTGGTGATCTGTTAGGTCACTCCAGTCCTCGATACTGGGAGCCAGCCTTACCCTGCTCTGCTGGGAGAACCCCCACTCCCAGGCCGTTCATGCACAGCCTGTAGCATGTAAGCTGCTCCCAGCTATGTGAGTGAGTACTTTTGGCCAGCCGCTGCTTGGATTGTGCAACCGAATGACACTAGCCAATATCTCCAGTGCCAGACACAACCTGAGGAACCTCCATCTTGCAGGGTCAAGTTATGCCTGCTGGACACTGCAAGCTTATATGAGTTTGTCAATTTAACAAAGAAATTGATATGTATGAGGCTAGGTATCCCAAGGGGAGTCTCTGACATGCATCAAACCAAACACGCTGCTTCAAGTAGAATAAACAAACAAATTTATTAACTACAGAAGATAGATTTTAAGATTTTAAGTCAAAGCACAACAAGTCAGATTTGGTCACATGAAATAAAAGCAAAATGCATTCTAAGCTGATCTCAACACTTTCAGAGCCCTTACAAACTTAGATGCTTCTCACCACAGGCTAGCTGGTTGCTCTTCAGCCAGGCTTGCCCCTTCAGTCGCTTGGTGGTGGTGTTTGTAGATGGAGGTGGAAGAGAGAGGAAGAGCATGGTAAACGTCTCTCCCTTTTATCATGTTCTTTCTTCCCTACTGGCTTTAGATGAGCATTACCTCATTGCAGTCCCAAACTGACCAAGGGAAGGGGAGTGATTCACTCAAGAGTCCAACAGATCCTTTGTTGCTACCTAGGCCAGTGTCCTTTGTTCCTGTGAGGCTGGGCTGGGTTTGTCCCATAGCTGCCCTGATGAGGTGTGAACTGCCCCTCTGTTCCATACAATAGCAGATCTTAAAGTGGCCATCCTGCAGCAAAAACAACTTCAGGACCAGACTTCAAAGAGAAACTGCTGAGCTTCAGTTCATCTACAAATTTGATACCATCAGCTCAGGATTAAACAAAGACTGTGAATGGCTTGCCAATTACAGAACCAGTTTCTCCTCTCTTGGTTTTCACACCTCAACTGCTAGAACAGGGCCTCATCCTCCCTGATTGAACTGACCTCGTTATCTCTAGCTTGCTTGCTAGCATATATATACCTGCCCCTGCAAATTTCCACTACATGCATCTGAGGAAGTGGGTATTCACCCACAAAAGCTCATGCTCCAAAACGTCTATTAGTCTATAAGGTACCACAGGACTCTTTGCCTCTGTTCCTAGACAGTTTTGCCTGAGTTTCTTTTAAGCCATGTGGACACATTTTCAGCCTCATAGCTATATACACGAAATTACAACCTATAACATTACTACATCAACAGTGCTCAGTACCTCGTGAGTCTTCCGAAGACACCCAACATGACAAACTTTGCATTGGATACCACACAATCGTATTATAAGGATGACCATGAGGGTGCAGGGTGTTTCCCCAAGGTACATAGTGTCACAGTTCCCATTCCCGGTGTGTTAACCAGTTATTACCTAAAGCAAATCCATTCTCTTCCTTCCCTGCCAGCCCAAGTCTTTCTTCCTTTGTTATCCGCTCTTGTTCACACATCTCAGCAACAATCTGCTGTGCTCTCTGAAATAAGAAGTGAGAGGGTATTTTTTAAAAAAAATTGTGCTTAATTCACCTGTGGAACTCACAGCCGCAGTATATTATGGACACAAAGAGCTTGGTGGGATTCAAAAAAGGATTAGCCATTTATAAGTACTGGTAATAAAAATATATTATATTAGGCATGATCAAAATATATAAACCAACACAAGCCAAGCACTGATTGTTTCCCCCATGAGCAGTCGACGGCATAAGTGATGTTACTTAGATTTTTATTATTATCATTATTTGTATTTATTTGTATTACCCCAGTGCCTAGAGTCATAGTCATGGATCAGGATCCCATTGTGTTAAGAGCTGTAGAAAGGTTTTAGTTTTCATTTTATAGCTTATTCTGAAGTAACTGCTACTGGCCATCGTCAGAAACAGGCTACTGGACTAGAAGAACCATGTCCTGTAGGCAACGAACTAATAATATGAAATCTACTTTACATATTAGCTTCCTCTTGTGCCCAAGTGCACATTCGGAACCATTCCGATCAGAAGGAAATGTTTCCTTATACCTAAGCAGGAGATTTCCCCTTGGGCCTGGTAGGAGAAGTAGAATTTGCCCTATCGGTTTCTTTCTCAATCTGCCCTGGGCATTGCCGCAGTGAGGGACAAAGAGCTGATGGTGCTCTGGCTGTCTGAGCCAAGAAGCTATTAGTAAGTCCTTACATTAAAAACTTCACTCTTTCAATCAGAGGATCTCTACTTTGGTTAGTTACGCTTTACTCAGGATGAGTTCCTCATAAGTCTCCTGGATTTGAGCTGGAATTTCCTTCTTGAACAGTCTGTTCTCCATGTTCTTTTAGATACTTACCCTTTTCATCACCAAGCTAACTGCTTCTCTTGGTCCTGACATCTCTCCTCTTGCAGCGCGATTCTCTTCTCTGAGCATAGCAGCTTCCTACTCCTCATGTCTGCTCCCTGGACATATCTAGAGTCTGATCTTCTGACTGCAGTGACAAAAATAAATTCCCGTTGTGTCTCACTCCAGTTAGCCCTGCAGAGGCCACCCGGCTCAGAGAGAGTTAGTGGGATTTATTGCTCCTTGTTCAGAGCTCACAGGGTGGTTTGCTAAGTTCCAATTAGAAGGCCTGTCAGAGACATTTGTGCAAACCCAGTAAAGTCACTAAAGTTGCACAGGGCAGCAGCCTGGGCTATACTTTGAGCTACAGAGCCAAGCACCTTAATGACTGCTGACAATGCCCAAAAAGGAGAAAAGAAGCCAGCTTGGCAGTCAGATCCTAAACTCTGTCCGCAGGGTTGGCAGATAGCACAAACTCTCTTGTAAGCTCGGCCCAGCCAGCCTTTAAGATGGTATAAATGTGGGAATCCCACAATGCCATTTTCACAGAGTCACTTTTCTGATTAGAACCACTAAGCACCCTAACCCTAAGCACCTCTCAGGAACAGCCTCTCATCCGGATCCCATTCAGTGCAATGCCCGATTTCTGCCTGCCCTGTTGTAGGAACTGGTACTGCACTCATGGGCCAGAGGACAAGATAGGAGATGCACAAGTGAACGAAGGGATTTTATTAGGAAGCAAAGCGCCTGGTGTGGAACGTGCTGTAAGACGCCGTGTTCTGTTCTGCTCACCTTCGCCCTGCAAGAAAGTGGTGGTGATTTTTTTTGTTGGTTTTTTTTTGCTGCCAGAGTGGGCGGGCCAGACTCATCCATATTTCTCACTTTTTTGCTCACGAAAATGAGAAATGTTTATCGAGACTTTGCTTTGCTCTGGGGCACGTTATTTTTACACGTTGCTATAGTTACCGATACCATTGTAAAATTAAGCCTGAACCTCGTGGTAGACTGGATCTGTCAGAAGCAATTATTTTAAAAGAGCGAGTTGTTTATTCCCCCCGCCCCCCAGGTAACGTTGGGCTGTAATGTATGCTTGGGGAGGGCAGGCCGAGGGCTGGAAGTGGATGCAGTGATTGTGGAAGGAGCTGGGCTGAGAGCTTAGGAGACTGAAGTTTGCAGTTTATCCCCAGAGAAGGTAAAGCCAAGGCAGCACAGGGCAAGTCTCGCGTACGTGCTTCCGGCCTGAGCTAGGGGGCTCACGCTGGGGGGAGAAGCTGGGTCACTTTGAGAAGCATCATTACTAGTGTTATGTATTTGGTGCCAAGGGCACCAGTCCTGGGCCAGGACCCCACTGTGCTAGGAGCTGTACAAGATGGTTCCTGCTCCAGGAGCTTAATCCTTGGGTTAGTGAATGAGCGCACTAGCCAGGGAATCCCTTCAGTGCTGGGAACCGGGGGTGTTGGCACTCGTCACCTAGGCGCTGGGATGGGATAAGCTCACAAATGACTTTCCTGTGGGCTCCTGAACAGGCCTGGCTTTGGGTCACTGCTTGTCAGAGTGGTGTGAATTTGAGCCAGGCACCTAGAAGGGAAAAGCTCCCAGCCCCCCTTTTTGCATGTTTCCTGCTAAATCCTCTCTCCCCTCTCCTGAGTGCGCTGGGACACTCCACTATAATACAGCGTCCACGTGGCATCCAAGAGACATTTCGTTTTTGCATATGGCCTTCTCCTGGTGCCAAGTGCATTGTGTACACTCAGAGCCTAGCACAAGCAGATTTGCTTCCCCGTTTGTGCTCTGAAATTGCTTTCAGCACTCCTCTTGGCTTCTTCCAGCAGTTTCTGTTGCTTCATTCTCTAGTTCTCTAAATATTTTTTCCTTTCTTTTGCACTTCCCATCAGAGGGTAGCTGTGACTGCCTGGTAGATGCTGCTGCCAACTTCCTGAGGCGTGCAGCCAAGCAGAGGAAAGTTTTAAGGAGGCTCCACATGCACGGCACGAATAGCGACTGGGATCGCCACATGGTGATGGCTTCCTATACACAAAGAGCAGCGGCATCCTCTCTTTCTGAATGGCTTTCCTTCGAGTGAAGGGAACAAGAGAAAACCAAAGTACAGTCTTTGTGGAAGAGCACAGTGTGTGTGCATCCCTTCTGTAACATGCTGCATCGCTCACGGCCCCTTTGCAAAATGATGGCTGTCCCTGCAGGCTGGCAAACACCAAATACATTTAAAGATACAGTACACTGAAAAATAAACTCACAAGTCCAGAGGCACATATGCCAGCCAGCCATTTCCAGGGATATCTTTTATAGGCAGCGCTTAAGTCTTGTTTCCAACAGGCGATGGAAGTGAGGCAGGTCATGAAGAATATGAGATCATCTAAAAAACAGAGATAATCATCTCCGAATTACAGGCGAGTTTGGTTTAGGACCCCCCTGCCCCGCTAACAAACAATAGTTCTCTTTTATTTGAAAGACACCCTCAGCAGAGGAAGTTAGGGCACTAGCCTGTACATTGGAGACTGTTTCTTTAAGGGCTGAGCTTCCTAGACAAAGAGTTTGGATGGGACACTGTGACTGGCCCCTGGCCGAGCGCTCCCCAAGTCGGGGTCTCCCTGGCAGACTCTGGGGTTGCACACTTCTCACTGCTGCTGATGCGGGGGGGTTGTGGCGCTGAGATTTGGTGGCTGGGGTTCAGCTGAGTTTATTTTTGGTTTTGGTTCATGTGGTTTCACACACTTTGGTTTCACACTCGTTTTGGAGACTGGACTCAAAGCCAGGTGCAGCTGGGGCTGGCGAGTTTCATGTCATTTTTGAACAAAACCTCAACACTGCCCTTCCCCCCAGTACTTCTGGGTTGAGTCCTGAGGCTGTAACTGCAGCAGGCAGGTTTTGAGCGGTTTGAGGGTTGTAACGAAAGGTTCTCATGCCTCTTGCAGGAAACTCGATCACATGCAGAGCTTCAGAAACCAAAAAGCAGAAGTCCCCAGGACTAGTTGCGTCAGCAGATCGAGGGAAACCTCGAACATTGACAGGAGCAGAATGTGGCCCTCAGCAGAATAACTGCAACTAGGTGCCAGCCTGGATCATTCCCTGGGTCTGTCTAGCTCAGTAACGTGTCTCGGACAGTGCCTGGAACCAAGTGCTTCAGAGGGAGCTACAAGAACTGCACAATAGGCAGATGTGAGTTATTTCTGCCCTTCATCCTGATCCCGAATAGTTCAAGATTGGCTTAGACCCAGTGAAATTTTTCTCCCTTCCAATAGATATTTAGCATTTACTACTCTAGCTCTGGCTATTCCCGTGACCCATGTAACCACCAAATCCTTCTTTGACTCTTGCTAAGCTCTTGGTATCAATGGCACCTTGTGGCAGTGAGTTCCACAGGCTAATTGAGCATTGTGTAAAAAAGTATTTCTGTTCATCAGCACTTAACTTTCCACCGTTCATTGTCATGGAACATCCCCTTGGCCTGGTGATGTGAGACAAGGAGAACAGCAGCTCCTGATCTGCCTGGCCTGTATGGTTAATTATTATATTTCGCTTCCTTAGCAAATAGAACAAACTCCAGGCCAGGGGGCTGTAATTCACAGTCCTGTGTCTGAACATCACCAGATGTCTAAGGCCCAGTCTAACTCAGTGGGAGCCTCTCTGTTTGGGGTCAGCTGGAGCTGGGTCAGGTTACTCATGGAGTCAGTTATTCTTCAGCCTGCATAAGAGTGGAGAATCTGGCTGACAGGGAGCTATAATTAAATGCTACGTCCAGGGAGGGAAAGCCCAGGCCCTGTGTGCAATACAGAGCCATTAGATTTGGAAGGACGTCCAGTGTGGCTGATGGATGTGGCTTTAGCCTCCCTATTGTGTGGCAGAGGACAGCCAGTTCGACAGATCAAGCATGAAGCAGAGAGCACAGGTGATAAATATAGATCTGCCAGCAGCAGATTTGCTGAACTTTGGGGTTTGATGTCGTTTGTTCTTTTCAGCTTCCTTTTTTTCCCCTGCTTCCATCTCGCAGCCAACAGGAATGATAGACTCTCTGGGTGGGGGTGGATGTGTGTGTGTCCTAGAAACCTGCTTTCACAGCTGTCTGTAGAGACACAAATGGGAAATGAGTTTGCCGTCCTCCTTCCACTCCTCAAAGGATGTGTATCCACAACAGCACACCGCACCATGCGATTTAGTGGGGCTGGCAACCTCTGTGCAGGGGAAGTTGTGATGCTGGCGTATGTGGAGTGCTGCAGGCTATGATTGCGGTGCATTGATGGACAGAGAACACCTGCACATCACTTGTTCACCTGGGGGGGGAGTCACCCCCTTGGAGGAGTGAACTCCATCCACTACGTCTGACCTTAGCTGCTAGTATTAGCATTAACACTCCCCTGGCCAACTGTACAGATACAGACAATTATATTCCTCTTAGGCAGGGCTCTATAGACCTCCCTATTTTCTAATTCCTCAGACATATTGCTCTGTCAAGGCCAGTTCATTGCACACAGATTAACAAAGCAGAGATGCCAATTTTAAAAGTGTGTGTGGGGGGGAGTCGTTTTACTGGCTCCTTTTTGTTTGATGAGGGAAATTTAGTCAGAAGTTTTAACCAAGTGAACCACAGTTACTGTGTCAAACTGACTGGCCAACTTAATTAAGATCCTCTTGCTAACGTGTTTTCACTCATGGAGGCCGTGCCTATGCAGTTGGAAAAATGTCTGTGTCGTGCTGGGGAGAACTGAATCCTTGCACTAAATCACTAATGGTGGGGAGGAGAGAAGAATATATCAGAGGCAAGTGCACGGTACCGAAACAGTTCCTATGACAACCCCAAATCTCAAACCTGTTTATCCTCTTTCATAAAAAACCTACAGTAAGCCACAAAAGAAGATTTAATAACTGGCATATGAAGGAGATCAATGACACCATAAAGTGTGTGACCCTTTTACTTTCACTTAGCTCATTTCTCCATAATGAAAACGCTGTCCTAATAAGTAAACAGCCAAGATTCATCGCTGGTTTGTCCTCTGAGTTTCGACTGCCTCCCCTGAGCTTGCTGAGAAAAACACATTCCTGAGGAAGAAGACTAATGGCATTTTAGACACAGCTTCATTTTCCACCCAATGGAAACATGCATGTGGTGGCACGTACTTCTTGCTACTTTCGGAAGCAAGGGAATGAAAAATAGGATTGCGCGTGTATGAGAAATGCCACAGGGTAGCAATGGGGTTCAAAACATACGTCCATTTTTGCAAGACGGTGGCTTTGTACAATAGATTATCCGAGTCCCTGAAAGGAGGCAAAGTATGATTTGAATATACATAAAGACCATGGGTTACCATGTGATAGCTGGCTGGTGCCATGTGTAACATGTTTGGGGGCCTCAGGCCGGTTCCTACTGGATGTACCCACTTTCCAAAACAACCACCCTCACAACTGGCTCCTTGCTGGCAGGCTCAGCAGAGACGCCAAGGATCGAATGGCCCATGCAGACTGAGCTCCCTTCCCCCCCAGATCCATAGCAGCAAAAGGCTTTTGAATGGAGCATGAACAAGGGTCCCTAACTGGGCATGATCTCTCTATTAAACTACAAATAACTAGCTGTTGCCTGCCGTGCCGTGCCTGGCACTGTGATCAGTATGGGTTGGTGGGCCTCTTTGGGTCCGTGATAGCAGGCCAGCCTGGGGGAGCTTACACTGGTGCTGTCCTCTCCTCTGCCTCGCACAGAACAGCTCAGACTCCTGGCACTGGAGTCTAATATCCTTCACAAGCTCTTTATGTTCCTCTTAAAGAAAAGTGAGACGTACAGGTCTGGGAACACAACCCTCCCAGCTGAATGTGCACACACAGCCTGTCCGCAAATATCAAAGGTCAGCAGTGCTGCTGACCTGGCAGCATGCAGGGCACTGTTGAAATGTCTGCTCTTTACGCTGTAAGAGTGAATTTGGCCTGTGGTATGGAATAGTTCAGTCCCAGGAAGGCTCTGTACCCATCATGCTCTGGAAATGCTCCTGTGAGGAGGAGAAAGTGACAGCCCCAGCAGCACACAGACATGTAAAAATGTTTCTGCATTGGCGTGAGATAGCCTGGGATGGACCTGGGGGCTGTGCACAAGGAGCCTACATCTACCTTTCTGTTCTGCCCACCTGATCCTGGAACCAGCCTGGGCCAGTTGTGCTCTTGGCACAGGATAGAGCAGCCTGGGGGCTGCTGTAAACTGAGCCTGGCTGCAGTGGCCCCCCAAGGGGCTGTTCTGCATCCAGAAATAGGCAGAGCCTTGCAAGCACTGTTGCCACACTTCCTTTCCCAACACATGCTCCCTTGGCCAGCATAGCAGCCTGTAAAGGGGCAGTTACCCTTCTCCCGGGAGAAAAGGTGGGCTGATTGGGGAAGCAGCCACTGCTGGGTCCACACCTAATCAGGCCACAGCAGGCCCTGATAAAAGGGCTAAGGGAGGAGCTGGGTCAGAGTCTCTCTCCAGCCTTGGAGGCCTGGTTGCCTGGGAACAGAGGGTACCTGACACAGAACAGGGCTGGGGAAAGGCCAGAGGAGCTGGGGAGCTCCAGCCTGGCAACTCCCCAGGCTGAGGCCTTGGGTGAGGCCTAAGGAGGTTCTGGGGCTACAGCGGTGCAGCCCGGGGATAGACAGAGGCTGCTGGTCCTACCCCTTTGCCAGTGATGTGTGGTCATTACAGGCTGCAGGCAGGGTCGGCTCTAGTCATTTCGCCGCCCCAAGCATGGCGGCACGCGGCGGGGGGCGCTCTGCCACTCGCTGGTCCTGCGGCTTTGGTGGACCTCCCACAGGCGTGCCTGCGGATGCTCCACCAGAGCCGTGGGACTAGTGGACCCTCCGCAGGGATGCCTGCGGGAGGTCCACCAGAGCCGCCTGCCGCCCTCCTGGCAAGCGGCAGAGCGTCCCCTGCAGCGTGCCACCCCAAGCGCGCGCTTGGCGTGCTGGGGTCTGGAGTTGGCCCTGGCTGCAGCCTGCCCCAGAGAACAGGACTAGATGGCAACTGGCAGTAGCCACTGTGGCAAGGTGGGTATAGCGGGTTGGGGGTTCCCCTGGGAGGGGAGACCCAGAGTGTGGGGTGCTGCTGGGGCAGAAACCCGAGGTAAAGGGCACCAGGGTCCAGGAGGGACACAGGGGTCTGAGGCCAGCAGAGACACTCCGAGAACTGGAATTGAGCTAATTCCCGAGGCCTCCAGGAGGAAGCGCTGCACCAGTCAGTGCTTGGTCTCCTACACGGCTCCTCCGCCACCGAGGGATTCCTGTGAGTGTGACTGCTCCCAGAACCAGCTAAGCCAGCTCTGATGCTGCTTTCCTCCAAAAGAGCAGCGTGGAGCAGCCTTCACAGGGACCAGAATCTGGCAGCAAACGTTTCAGCCAAAATATAAAAGCCAGTCACTGTTCCCAGACTTGTCTCCCGGTTTCTGACTTGTGGCCTGGAGGCCAGCACAAGCTCATGTTTCCCAGCTGCGCTGGCTTTCCTGGGGCAGGCGGTGGATGGACCCCTTCCCGTCCACGCTGGGCTTTGAGCAGGGTCAGGCCGCCCAAGTGCGATGGAGCCCCCTGAGGAAAGCAACCTGCTCCCCTTGTTCCTACCCTGCAAACACAGACATGTCAAGGACCCCGGATCCGGCGCGGCTAGTCCCTAACCCTGGTGACCTCTCCAGCAGAACACAGCGAAGGCAGGATGGGGCTTCATGCGCCTCGGCTCTTCCTGGCTGCCTGGGGTCGCAAGAAGGAGAAAGTATTTCCATTTTAACATGCGTATTTGATCAGCCGAGTCCGTTGTCCTCCTGCTGGTGTGAACATGTGTGCTTCCCAAGCAAATAAAAGGGAGACTAAGTCTGTTTGATCTCTCTAGTGGGGGGGATTATACGGAGGACAGAAACTCAACCCTCGCAGCCTACAGATCCGGCCTGCGACTAGGTCTTGTGGGCACAAAGCAATGCAGCAGTGGCATCAAACGCAGAAGACTGTCCTGGAGCAGAGGCACAAGGACCTTTGGAGACGTTCCTGTGTGTTTGGAAGCAGGCTAGCCCAGCCAGTGCCATCTTTCTGCAAAAGGAGAGAGGCAGCGCCACGCAGCTACTGTAGGCGGCCAGCTGGGCTTATTCAGCTCTCGACATTTCAGGAGATAATCACTAGCTCATCTAGTATCTGTCTAGTCCCCATCACCATAGTAGCTGAGCAGAGTAATTCAGACAAGAGCCCTGTCATGATGAGAGATTAGACTGCAGTGAAGCACATCCCCCCGCACCCTCTCTCCCAGCACCGGGTCAGACTCCATCCTGCTCCCGTTTCAGTTGGTGGGATCTTTGCCATTGACTTCAGGGGAGGCTGGTGTGACCCCACAGTCGCTCTTCTACAGAGACATTTCAGGCTGTCCCTGGTTTACGAAGCCCCCGTCAACATTCTTGTGTGATCATGTATCCACTTGTTGTGTAGCTCCCTCATACTGTTTCCTGGCTCATTTTTACCTTCCAGTCCTGGTTGTGTTTCTCCAGTGCAGTCCCTATTGACACTGGTTTACACGGCCCTGGGGCTGGGGACAGTAGTAGATCTTTGCAGCCTGGCTTTGGTCTGCAGCAAGGCTGGCAGTGCACCGGGTGACAGCTGATGGACACGGGTTCAGATTATCTAGCTGTTCCTCTCCAGCACTCTGCAGGCGGCTGCTGTCTCGAGCCCGACCGGGGTTCTCAGATGCAGGATAACACAATTTTTATTCAGACAGGGCCTTTCACAGGAGCTGTTCAGTGCTGCTTTGCTGAGAGAGAAAGATCAAATATAGGAGATGAAAGCGGCTGCTCAGTCAGCACTGGATGAGGAGACCAAAGCTGGGCCGGCCTGGGAGTGAGAACAGAGAAGTGGCGAGGTACATGCAAAGATCAGCCTCCCATCGGAGACCAGCTCAGCTCAGCTCAGCTCCTATGGCGGAGGTCAGAGGGAGTCTCTGTTTTAGTTCACTGAGCAGCACTGCTGCCTAGGGACCACGGGAGTCCTGGCTTAAGCTTCAGCAGGAGTCTCATCTGCAGGCTGCACACACTGAATGGGCAAACCTCCTTGTTCCAGTCTGTCCCAGCTGGCAGACTCGAAGGAAGCTGCAGGTGCGAAGTGGGCAGGGATGTGATTTCTGGGTCTTGGGCCTGTTTGGCCTTCTGTCTCGCCTGGGCCTGGACGGGCTGCAGAAGCAGCACTCTGGCCGTGTGGTGGGACAGGTGTCCCTTGTATTGGCCTGAGGCAAATCAGAGCAGCATTGGTGGGCTCCAAAGGGCCCCTCTCAGCCTGAGGAAGAGTCTCTGAGATGCAGAGCAAAGGAAAACCGGGAGGCAGGGGGACAACTCTGTACAGCCGAATGAAAATAGTCCAGGACATTCTCTGGAGGGGGGATATGCATCAATGTGCTGTAAGGTACCAGCATTAACTGCAGCCTCCAAGATTTCACAGAGCTCCTGAGACATGAAACTGCCTCCCTCTGAGCTGCCTTTCCCTGTCGCAGTCCAGTGACACTGTCTGTTCATCCATCCGAGCCAGAGGCTCTCCTGTCTGTGAAGTGCTGAGAACCCCAAGCACGTCGAGTCGTGGGGCAGGAGGAATCAATGCAGGCAGCGGAGCGCTGCTTTTCTTTGAGCTCACCCAGGGCTCCAGCACAAGCTGTTTCTCCAGGCCTTCTCTTCTTTGCCATTTATTACCAACCTGAGCCTGTTTTCTGGGTCTCTAAGGAAGATGTTTCCCTAACATCTGGAGTTTTCTGACTTCAGCGGTGTCCCTCCCTGGGGTAACTGGTTCCATACAGTGGTATTCTCACTCGCTTGCCTCTGATCTTTGCCAGGCTGGACGACGCGATACTCTTTGTAACAGTGTTAGAGGTGCCACAGCTTTGCAGACCCATCCTTAACCCCCTCCCTATTAACATATCAATGGCAGCTCGGAGCCTCAACATCTTTGAGGATCTGGGCCAAAGTGCTTTACAAGCATTCATTAATCTAGCCTCACTTCGGCTCTGCAAGGCAGGCTGGTTGTATTATCCCCATTTCATAGATGGGGAAACTAAGGCATAGAGCATTTACGTGACCTGCCCGAGGTCACACAGTGATTCAGTGACACAGCTGGGAATGAAACCCAGCTGCCCTGACTCCTGCTGCTGTGCACTAATTGAGACCGCACTCCCTTCCCTTATTAATTAAATCATCCCTTGGATTGTCCTTTTTTTCTGAATCCTGTTCTCTGAACTAATTACTTGGCATTATTGCAAGCTTTCGTTCAGCTGGGTGTGCTTCCCTGGCTGTTTGCAAGCCGCGTTCTTTCCTTGATGGTTTCCATCCATGCTAGGCACAGATAATAATCTGGCACTTTTGTAACTAGCTTGGGTAGCCAACTGCCTTTCCTTGGGCGCCCCAGAAGCTGTTTCCCATCTCCCATTTGTGTCCTGGGGTTAAGCTGGGTGCACTGCATAGAACTAGTGTCACCCTGACAGGGCTGGTCTTCAGTCATGGCATTTATCTGTCTGGCGAGAAACCAGCCCGAGCACTCCGTGCTGGTTTTGAAAGGCACAGGGTCCCATCTTGTCAGGATGGACCATCTTTTGTATCAGAATACAAAAAGGGGTTTGTTTGCAGCAGCAGGAGCCATTCTGTTTGCTTCTGACCAGTTGCCAGGAAGTCCAATTTATAGCATCTAGAGATGAACTGGTTTCTCTTTTTGTCCAAGGCCAGTTGATTGATCCTTAGCTTGTCTTTGTCAGAAAAGCAGCGGAGGGCCTGGAAGCAGACTCTGCCCAACCCCCCTGGCGTATCGGCCTCTTCTCACTTCCAGGGCTATTTCTATTTCTCTTCCCTCTCCGGACTTCAGGGCTTTGCACAGAGTCTTGCTGTTGCGTAACTATGAGAACAGCCTCCTTCCAAAGCCTGTCGGGGCTTCGCTTTTCTTTCCCAGCTCCCCTATTGTGTTGGGATGAATAAAAAGCTGGAACACACTTACACACAGGCTTCCACCAGCCTATTTCTCCAGGTCACAAATCATGGTGATGGAAAAGCCCTGTTACATTCCCCAGGCCGTCACCTGAGTGAGAAACTTCTCTCCCAGCAGGTCAGGGGCCCTGCAATTCTGAGGCCCATGTCCTCATTATCCCTGTCATTGTAACCCAGTGAGTTCAGCAGAGCTCCACTCCTAGGTGCTCCTGGGACTGCATCACAACAGTGCTTAGACCCAAAGAACAGTGTCCCAAGTATAGTGCTGGGGCCAGTGGGGCTTTTTGCTTTGGGGCCAGATGCAAATCCAGATGGGGTCTGATTTCTGGATGTCGCTCAAGATGGTTGTGGGTGTGTGTGGGAGGAAGCCAGCTTGTGAAATTGCATCATTGTCAAACTCAGCCCCCCTCTGTGGCTGGGCTTTAGCCAAGAACCCGACCTTAGCTCTGATCTGGAACCAGATGCCATCTTCCTAGCCCATTTCTGATAAACAGCACTGCATACATGACGCCCTGTAGCTCTACTCTGTTTTACTCTATTCAGGTTCTCCTACTGTGCCCATCACCGTGTTATCTGACAGCTACTGTACGTAATTGTGCGCACGATTCCTGAGCACCCTGTAACTGTAAATGTACAGAGGGATCCTGCCTGTTTGCCGAGAGCTCTGCCACTTTAGAGAGAGTCTCTGGGCAATGTTACACTCTGCTCTCTTTGTCACAGGGACAGAGCTGGTCTTTCTTAATGCAAAAAATAAGTTGCCCATGTTTTGCTCATTGGTATGAAAACCATAGTGATCACTCTCCAGGTATTTTAGCTGCCCGCCTGGACGGTGACAGGAAACCGACACAATCAGCATTTCTTTGTGCGTTGGAGCTAACCAAGAACTGTCGCCTAGGGCCAGCCAGTCCGCTCTACATCCCAGGCCTGTCAGTCCCTGCTCTCCATAATCAGGTCTCTCTCACTCATGAGCTCATTTATACTTCGTCAGACCCAGCAACTCATTCTGCTTTGCTGCTTTTCCCTTTGTGAGATAGTCCAGGCAGGTTCCCATGCATCCCCTGAATGTCCCAGGGCCTCCACTGTTTGCCCCCGGGAACGTAAATCCCTCTGCAGTTTGAACTATGCACCTCACCAGTTCTCCATGGACCCACTGTCACCTCTAATTCTGGCTGCTTCCAGGGCCCAACTCGGGACCCCCAAGCCCTGCTGTCAGTGGCAGACCAGTAGCCACGTTTTCAGAAGTGGGTGGCCACGGATTGCAGGTTCTTAGTACTCAAAGTGAGAAGGTCTTCAGGGGATCTGAGCTCTCCCAGCTCTGACTGGCTCCAGCTGGGACAGTGGGAAGTCAGCCTCTCTGCAAACAAGGGGGTCAGAAGTGTCTCAAGCTGGGCACTGCGAACTGCGGTACCTGAAATCAGTGGTCACTACTGAAAACATCCCTGGCCTTTTCTTGCGAGATAAATCCTGGACTGATCTTGGCCTGGCAGAGAAGAGCTAGTCCCTCTTCTCCCCTCCCTCCTCCTCCCCCCACCCCCTGGCCTTCGCTGCCTCCCTCCAGGACAATCCTGAGCACTGCAGAGTCTCTCTCTTTACTGACTTGCTATTCATTGCCTGATACTTTCCAGCTGCTCAGCCCAGGCAGGCTAATGCGAGATCCCTAAGGAATGGGAGGCGCTCTCCCCGCCACAGCCCCTTCCCCAGATTTAAGTAGCCCCAGAGCTAACGGGTGCCTTGCAAAGTAACAATACACCGCCCTGGATTTGTGTTCTTACCGCGCGCTGATACAGGCCAGAAGCTTGTTTTGTGCTTTCACTGCCAACCACACACTAGGCGGGTGGCTTAAAGGATTTTCCCACAATAGCCATCAAATCCCTCTCCTGGCCAGTAAGCCCGCAGAACTGGTCACTTCCCAGGTGCACCACTCGCGGGCGGCTTCCTCTCCTGCTGTTTGTGTTTGTTTACATCAAAGTGGAGTTTCCCTTTCCTGGCCCAGCCAGGAACGCAAAAGCCCTGTGAAACACTGAGCCTGGTTTCATTTCCCCTCATCCCCCCACCCTCTCTGGTTTCGGTCTCAGTATGGTGACAGGTTTCAGCAGCAGCCGCGTTAGTCTGTATCAGCAAAAACAATGAGGAGTCCTTGTGGTACCTTAGAGACTAACACATTGATTTGGGCATAAGCTTTCATGGGCTAGAACCCACTTCATTGGATGCATGGAGTGAAAAATACAATAGGCAGGTATATATATTACAGCACATGAAAAGATGGGAGTTGCCTTACCAAGTGTGGGGTCAGTGCTAACGAGCCAATTCAGTTAAGGTGGAAGTGGGCTATTCTCAACAGTTGACAGGAAGGTGTGAGTATCAGTAGAGGGAAAATTACTTTTTGTAGTGACCCATTCACTTCCAGTCTTTATTCAGGCCTAATTTGATGGTGTCCAGTTTGCAAATTAACTCCAGTTCTGCAGTTTCTTGCTGGAGTCTGGTTTTGAAGGTTTTTTTGTTGAAGAATTGCCACTTTTAAGTCTGTTATTGAATGTCCAGGGAGATTGAAGTGTTCTACTGTTCTACCACAAGGACTCCTCGTTGTTTTTGGTCTCAGTATGATTTCTCCTTTTCGAGATCCTTTCCTAAATTGTTTGCACAAAGTATGTGTTGGGTCCCTCCTCTAAGGGAAAGGACCCTAAAGATGCTATCGGTTTCCTGTTCAGGGAACAGGTTTTTTAAATGAGCAAAACCAGGGCTGGCTCCAGGCACCACCAGGGGAAGCATGTGCCTAGGGAGGCATTCCGTCCATTCTTGGGGCGGCACAGTCCGGGTGGCTTTTTTTTAATTTTATTTTTTTGCTTCGGCAGTTTGGGTGGCAGTCCGAGAGGCTTTTTTTTTTTTTTTTAGTTGGGGCAGCAAAAATGGTAGAGCTGGCCCTAAATAAAATGGAGGAGTGTTGTGTAGGGGAACGTCTATCCTATGAAGCCTACGTCAGCACAGCTCTGCTCCCCAGTGTAGACACAGCCTTCACCAACAGAGGGAGCTCTTCTGTCGGGGTAGGAACACCACCTCCCTGAGTGACGTTAGCTCCTCTTCCATCGACATGGCTGAATCTACATTGAGGGGTTTGTTGGCACAGCTGTCAGCCAGGCATCTCATTTGTTCCCCACCCCCCAGACTCTGGACCAATGTAGCTTTGCTGACATCACTTTTAATTGCAGACCAAGCCTAGTATTGGCTAGAATGAGAGATGTAGGTGTAGGACTCCTGGGTTCTGTTCCCAGATCTGCCATTTCTGTGTCCAGAGCTACAAAAGGAAGTCTGGTTTACAGGTTAAATTTAGATCCACAGAGCTATGTTGTGCAAAGGTGTGAGAAAATTACACGCTGCTGAGCAACCTGACTCTGCTGACCTAACCTCTACTCTAGATGTGGCTAGGTCAATGGAAGAACATTTCTGTCAACCTCACTACCGCTGCTCGGGGAGGTGGAGTTCCTGCAGCGACGGAAGACCCCATCTATCACAGTAGTCTGCATCTACACTCCGGGGTTACAGCAGCCTAGCTATGGTGCTATAGCTAGGCTGGTGTCGACCCTGTAGTGTGAACAAGAAGCCCTGAGTCATTTCACTTCTTTTGTCTTGGCTTCTGTATCTGTCCAATGAGGATAAAACGTAACAATCCTCTGAGGAGGTTGTGAGACCTACTTAGTGTGTTTGCAACATGCTTTGAGATCCTCTGTTGAAAGGAGCTATAAAAGTGAGAGTGTTAGTACCAGAAGACTCCAGATCTGGCTCTGGCTTGCAATTACTCTGAAGTTCAGGATATTTTGGATTTAAAGGGTTTCTTTTGGGCCCATGAGAAAGCTAGGGGGCCTTCTGCAAAACGGAGACTGCAATTTGGGTTCAGCCTTTGAACAAAGAACCAGAGTTCAGGGATAGTCTGACCTAGTGTTCTACCAAGGGCCAAGCATGCATTTTTAAGCTACTTCACCCTTGCTACCCTGATCCCTCAGCTGCCACTAATGATCACCAGTGTGGAGCCTTTGCCAGTGCCTCTGAAATATTACGTGTGCATCCTCTGCCGAATTTCCTGTCTCCCTCATTAAAACAGTTAAACACCTGCTTTACCACTTACCAGAGACAGTCCCTGCACTGCCCTGCTGAGCTTGGATGCTGCTTCTGTGCATGGAATTCACCTGTTGCTTAATTCTCCTCTTTCCAATCTTTTTTTTTTTTCAATGCTTTATTTCACAGTGAGTTACACGCACCAGAGAGCGGCCGGGCACCTCCCACTGCCTCTTCATGCAGCTTGACTTTATGAACTCCTTTAATACCCCACACCAAGGTGGTGCTGGGCTGGGCTATTGAATACAAAGCTAGTCATTGTCATTCAGCTTGAAAGCACCAGCACCCTCCATGTTTCCTTCCCAGGCACTTGACT
This sequence comes from Gopherus flavomarginatus, assembly GCF_025201925.1. Classification (NCBI taxonomy): domain Eukaryota; kingdom Metazoa; phylum Chordata; order Testudines; family Testudinidae; genus Gopherus; species Gopherus flavomarginatus. The sequence continues at coordinate 49,696,420 of NC_066627.1, forward strand.
ATCAAAACGACTTTGCAGTCATGCAAACAGAGTTCACAAACAGCCTCTCCAAGGATGGCCAGACAGCAAAAACCGGGACAGGGTGGGGTGGGGGGTAATAGGAGCCTATATAAGAAAAAGACCCCAAAATCGGGACTGTCCCTATAAAATCGAGACATCTGGTCACCCTAACCTCTCCTCCGGATTGCCTAATAACTGTTGCTTTTAATAGAAACTCGCTTGACCTGTCATGGGAGCCGTGATTAAGCTCTGTTGTATTGGTACGTATCTCTTGCTGTCTCATTTCGTGTCCTCGTTTCAGTCTCTGAAAGAGGGCCTGAGAGAGGAATCTGGAAGCTGGCCTCAGCCAGAAACCTCCAACGTGATAGAGCCAGTGATTGGCACAGAGGGGTTTCAGCTCTGTACAGAACATGTGTGGTTGGACTTCTAAGTGTTCTTTCGAATTCTAGATGGAGAGGTGCCTGGCTGAGTGCGTGCATGGCTGGATGCTGTGTATCAGATTGTGTGTCTGCCTGCTGCACGTGTATCAGATTGTGTGGGAGTGCGGCAGGTGTGTCGGACTGGGTGTAGCACGTGTCAAATGGCTTGCTCCCTTCCTTCACCCTGATTTATAACAGGGACGAGACACCCTTTTTAATCAGGATTTTCCTCCTGGACCTCCCAGATGTGTGTGTGTGGCTGCCGCTAGGGGAACATCTGTATTGATGATGTTTTCTTCTGCAGAACAGACAAACACCGGCAGACTGGAATCGAATTCAAACCTGCAATATCCTGAATGCATCAACTGCAACAAGTTGGGGGAGGGGGAAAAAGGAGACGTTCCAATTTCCAAGCTGCTGTGATCCCCAGCTCCAAACTGAGATTTTTGATATCTGGAAAAAATCCCCTTATGGGGTTAGTAACAAAAGCTAAAGGAAAATGGTAGAAAATGTCCCTTTGATACAAGAATTAGCTTAGTTTTCCTTTGAATTCCAGGGGGGCATGTCAAAGTGCTGAGAGTGCTGAGGCCTGAGGCGTACTGGAGCTCACCGATCCAGTGCTGCTAAGTACACACCAAATGCTCTGACAGCCAAGGAGTAAGGCAGCTCTGTAATGGGAGAGAAATTCAAAGCACTGCACAATGACACGGGAAGCAGCAGAGACAGCACAGTGTGTGATGCAGCGTGTGTCGGAGAAGAGCACAGATTCCATTGTGCAGAGGAAACTGTCCAGAGCAGAGAGAGAACCTGGGCAGAGAAAGATAACCAGCAAAGGGGCTTTTAGGGCTGTCGTCAACAGAGCTGTTGTTTTTTAAGTGTATTAAGCATCTTCATCCGGGGAAACTGAACCATGTGAATGAAATTACACAGAAGTGAGAAGCTCGGCCAGCACAACACGGTCGGTGCCCCTTGACTTATATTGTGACAAACGCAGACCAGTGGGGTACAGGAGCCTGGTTGAGAGCAAATATACTGGTCACTGGATGAGTAGTTTTCTGTTCCCTGAGTGACCAGAGCAGGAGCTGCACTAGAGTAATCAGGAACTTGCTAGAACCAATTAAGGCAGACAGGCTGATTAGAACACCTGCAGCCAATCAAGGCAGCTAATCAGGGCACCTGGGTTTAAAAAGGAGCTCACTCCAGTCAGGGAGCGGGGGAGCCAGAGGAGAGGAAGTGTGTTTGAGGAGCTGGGAGCAAGAGGTGCAAGGAGCTGAAAGGCTGTGCTGCTGAAGGATAAGGAGTACAAGCGTTATCAGACACCAGGAGGAAGGTCCTGTGGTGAGGATAAAGAAGGTGCAAAAGAACAAAGGTTGGAGAGCCAGACAAGGAATTCCAGTGACACACAGCCACGTAAAGCCTGGGACCTTCATGCAGGATTTCTCATGTTCAAAGAACAGCCGGATCTCAAGAAAACGCAGTGCGACTGAGCTGTGCTCCTGAAGGATGGATGCAGGAAAGTCAGGAAAGGACCCAGCTCCCAATTGAGGCAGGGCTTGACCCCGAGGAGAGTTGTGCATCCAGACACTGATGTAGCGGGACTCCAGTGGAAGTCAAGTCAGCCTCATACAGTAACATCTGCCACAAAGAGGGACTGTGTGTCTTTAAACAGCAGAGGCTGGTGGGGGTGGCAGCCATTATGGTGAAGTTCACTCCTTCCCCTTCTTGTGTCTTTCAGTCAGCCAATGTAGCAATCCATCCCCCCCCGTCCTTCCCCCAAGCCTCTTGGTTCAAGGACCCTCGAAGAGGGGAGATGGGCAGAACAACCCGTCCTCTCGTTATTTTGGCCACAGGTTAGGCCAGGGTTTCTCCAACCCGGTCACTGCTTGTGTAGGGAAAGCCCCTGGTGGGCTGGGCTGGTGTGTTTACCTGCCCTGTCCGCAGGTCCGGCTGATCGCTGCTCCGGGCTAATGGGAGCTGCTGGAAGCGGTGGCCAGTAAGTCCCTCAACCCGCGTCGCTTCCCAGCAGCTCCCATTGGTCCAGAGCAGCGATTCGCGGCCAGTGGGAGCCACGATCGGCTGGACCTGCGGACGGGGCAGGTAAACACACCAGCCCAACCCACCAGGGGCTTTCCCTACACAAGCGGCGACCCCTGTTTGAGAAACTCTGGATTAGACCTAGTTTTCGCCACACCAATTTTTGGCTCACTGATTTCCGTTCCTTCACTTTTCTCGCTCACCAGGCATGATCTTAACAATGTCCTTGAGTTCTATCCAGTGGCCTGTTTACTGGACTAGATCAGTCTGTCTGTCTTGCTTTCGTGCCTTTTCCCATCAACTTTGGCTGTCATAGATAACAGGTATAGTGACATTTTTGTGACCTTTCACTCACTTTTTACAGTTAAGCTGGCAATTAGGGTAATTTGTTGCTGCCTAGGCCAGTATCCTTTGTTCTTGTGAGGCTGGGCTGGGTTTGTCCCATACCTGCCCTGGTGAAGTGTGAACTGCCCCTCTGTTCCTGGGCAGTTTTGTCTGAGCTTGTTTTAAGCCATGAGGACACATTTTCAGCCTCATAACTATATACATGAAATTACAACCTATATCATTACTATGTCAACAATGTTCAGTGCATCATGAGTCTTCCACAGACACCCGACATGACAAACTTTGCATTGGATTACACACAATCGTATTATAAGGATGAACATGGGGGTGCAGGGTGTTCCCCTGAGGTACAGAGTGTCACAGTGATTCAATTCAATTCACTTGACAGTAAACCTGGATGTTCTAAGTGCCACAGGTGGTTGTATTGATGGGGCCTTCCTACATCATAGGCAGGGGCGGCTCTACGTTTTTGCCGCCCCAAGCATGGCAGTCAGGCAGCCTTTGGCAGCTTGCCTGCGTGTGGTCCGAGGTCACGCAGATTCGACGGCGTTTTTGTGGGTAATCTGCCTCTCCTGTGTTTTCGGCGTACCTGCTGCCAAATTACTGCCAAAACTGGCAAACCTCCTGCAGGCATGCCACCAAATGCTGCCTGACTGCCGCTCTCATGGCGACTGGCGCGCTGCTCCCCTGCAGCTTGCTGCCTAGGCATGTGCTTGCTGCGCTGGTGCCTGGAGCTGCCCCTGATCGTAGGAGCTGTCGGGGGGAAGTTGGGAGTTTTGGTAGCTAGTATGGGGGCAGGAGGGCACTGTAGGTGGTGTGCCAGGCCCTGTGGGAGCCATGGAAACCTGGGCATCTTTGCTAAAATCATCAGCAAAGAAGGCTCCAGGGGTTGGACTGGGCCACCTTGGAGGCATGGCCAGAGCCCAGCCCCACACAGATTGTATCTGCATTATGCAGACGACTGTAGTGTCACAGACACCATCAGCACCTGCCCCTCCTACCTGCATGGCTCCAGGAGCTGGGGACAGCGCAAGGCCATTAGCTTGTTCCAAGGGGGTTGGATAGTGAACGAGGGAGAGACTAATCAACACATTAAGTTGCTTAAAAAAAACAGATGAAGTTGTGAATCAGGAAGTTTACTTTTACCAGGGTAAAGCAACAACCTCCTCCTCCTATTTCTCTCCTCCCTGCGCTATCATGGTAGCCTCTGAGAAACTGACCCCTGTAGCGTACGAATGGCCCATGTGCTGGGGGTGATGTACAGCGTGCTGCTAAGCAGATGCTCCCTTAAATGATTCACGTCGGCAGAAGGCCCAATCCTGAGGGGTGCTGAGCTCTCAAAACTACTGTTGATGTTCCTGGGAGCTGCAAAGGCCCCACATCGCTCAGGATTTGGCCTGCTGTTTGCAAAGTGCATTGGGATTCTCTGGGAGGAAGATGCTTTATTAAACGCATGATATTACACAATCTGAATGCTCCAGAAGGCTTTGAACATGATTAAGAGCTACGGGCTGGAAAGGCAGCTTGAGAGGCCAAGTTACATGAGGACAGTTCTAATACAATTAAGTAGCAAAAGCGCCATAAAAAGAGGCAGGCAGCTGGGGTACGGAAAGCACTTTCCCTGTTAACCGCTAGAGGGAGCTGTTATATTAATTCAGTCTGTATTTGCTGTTGGGGATGGAGAGTTTATTTTGCTCCCAGGTTATTCGACAGGAACCAGCAAGAGGCTGAATTTGATACAGTCATTTTGCTGGGCTGTGAAAGGGCATTTGCGTTTCTGAGTATTGCATGGAAAGGGACTGTCCGAGAGTGAGGCCAAGGAAGGAACCTGGCTTAACATGATCAACTCCTCTCGATTCCTCGCTCCTTCTATGTGCTCTCACAGCACTTATGGCTGCAAACCCTAGATGCCGGCTGGGGCTTGGGATTTTCATATATTTTAAACTGTCTTTCTGGAAAGGGATACAAAGTTCAGATGCACAAAGGGTTACAAATGCCGCTGGCCTGTTCCCTGGGCACTGTGCCGGATTCCTCCTCATTTATACACAGCAGGAAAGAAAGAGGAGCTCGGATCTGTCCTGTGCAGAGGTGCTGTAGTGTCCAGATCCGCATTTCTTACTAGTCTAATCTCTGTGCTACAGAAAACTCTCTGCTTGTTTGGTGCTGGGTGATCCTCTTTGGAAACCCATTCAGACGCTGTGCATGTAAACTGCCCCTGTCATTTCCTGCCCCTCGTTTGCATGCAGAGAAACTCTTAGGACTGTCTTCCTCCTGACGCTAATGAGCACAGCAGGCCGCTCGGGGGTACACTGGAATCAGATCCAACCTCGTCTGTGATGAGAATACAATCTAGCACCACTCGCAGCCCTAGCTCGCAGGGCCTGCTGCTCATGTCACGTACACAGAGGTGACTCAGGAGCCACGCTGCTGAAGCCTAGGGGGTGAGGGTTTCACTGGTTCGTGAGAGGAGCATCAGGCCTAATGAACCTATGTTGGTTTCAAGTCATATCCTTCATCCAAATCTGCTGTTCGCTATAACAATGAATCATGCAGGGCCAGATGGTGGCTAGCCCTTAGATGGGGGCGTGGAGGAGGTGGGCAGCGGAAGGACCCTTATCCCCACCCCTTTCCCTGGCTTATGTAAGTGTAGGTGAAATTACAGCCCTGGCACCTGGGGTGTGCAGGGGTTACTCCCGCCCTGTTCCCCTGGTGCAGACATTGCCGGGACTCTGCCCCATCTGTGCGTGAACCAACGCAGCTGTCCGGGCATGCGGGACTTTGCTGCACCTTGCAAAGAAGGCAGCCAGGAGGCAGCCGCTGAGAGTCTGCACGCTACTCTGGGCCAGATCCTGAGCTGGTGTAAATTGGGGTAGCTTGACTGCAGCCAGTGGAGCTACCCTGATTTATACCAGCTCAGGATCTGGCCCCCATGAGGCAGAATTGCCCCCCTTGCCTGCCCCCGGGCAGTGCTGCTTCACGCCATCCCTTGCTAGGGGCTGTACCAGCACAGCCCCATCCAGCCCTTCGTTATGGAATCATTTCCCTTCAGTGACTATTTCAACTCACCTCTCCAAAGTGCCAAAAACACCACGGGCTTCCACAGGTGCTAGGAAACCTTCAAACGGGGGGGCTGATCCCCTGAAATGGAAGGTCCTGCACAATTTAGCAGCCCCTTCATTATCTTCAAAAAGGCGGTGCCCCAGTGCCGAGTTCCTTTAGGTAGGCTAGCTGTCTAGCCCCTCGGTAGGGCTGTGTCTACAGCACCGTGGTGTAGACGCTCCCCACCGTGATGGGAGGGTTTTTTCCATCAATGTAGATAATCCACCTCACTGAGAGGAGGGTGCTAGGCGACAGGAGAGGGGGGGAGCTAGGCCGACAGAAGACATAGCTGCATCTACAGTGGGGCTTAGGGTGATCTAACGACATCACACTAGGAGCGACATATTTCAAGGCCCTGAGCGGTGTGGCTAGGTTGATTGAATTTTTAGGTGTAGACAGACCAGGCCTAAGGTTCCCAGGTTATAAGGCTAGAAGGTTTGACTGCGATCATCTAGTCTGACCCGTGTGCCACAGGCCATAGGACTTCCCTTCATTAATTCCTGGTTGAACCAGAGCAGATCTGTTAGAGAGAAAAAACCCAGGATGGAGAATCCACCACGGCCCTTGGTAAATTGTCCCAGTGGTTAATTATCCTCCCTGTTAACATGCATTAGTCTGTCTATTTGTCTAGCTTCCTCTTCCAGCCGTTGGACTGTGTTATATTTTTCTCTGCTAGATTGAAGTGCCCTTGATCAGGGCCAGCTCCAGCTTTTTTGCCGCCCCAAGAAGCGAAGCGAAAAAAAAAAAAAAAGATCAAGGTGATTGGCGGCATTGCGATGGCAGCTCAATCGCACCACTTCATTTTTCTGCGGCACTTTGGAGGCAGCTCAAAGTGGAAGAGAGGGACCGAGGGATCCGCTGCCGAAGACCTAGATGTGCTGCCCCTTTCCATTGGCTGCCCCAAGCACCTGCTGCCTGCGCTGGTGCCTGGAGCCGGCCCTGCCCTCGATTATCGATGGGCTCTCCTTGTAGGTACATACAGATAGTGACCAAGTCACCCGGTGGTAGGATGGGTTCTCCTGGCCCCCTCCCCGAGTCAGGATGGGGGTAAAGAGCTCCTCTGGGCACAATCAGCCCCAAACCAGCCACCGGTGTGGCTTATCAAACCTGGAGAGGGGCAGCCCCTCGAAAGCGGGGATCCAAGCCCGGTGCAGGCTGGCACTAGGAGGGACGCAGGGCTGGAGCTCCCAAGCCCCTCTGAAAAGGAGCTGTGGGTCAGGAAAGCGGCCGAAGATCCTCTGGAGAGATAGAGGAGCCATCTGTAGTTTGCTTGGCTTCCCCTAGAACCCAGGGTGCTGAGTCTGCCCCCCACCCCCCGATGCCCGGGGGGTTAGAAACCCAGCCTCCCTTCCCGAGGGCAATTTGCCTTGCGCGGGGCGAGTCTGGGCTGTTTTGTGGGCTGCAGGATTGTTTGGTTTGTTATTTGGGACTGCAGCCAGGAGGCCCCACAGTCGTTCAGCGGGAAGGGGTGGAGCGAGGATGGAGCACCCCTGGGAAAAGGAAAAGTCAGCCCCATGTGTGCATCCCACCATTAGAAGACTTCATCCTAAGAACAACCTCAGAAATCACAGAGGCAGTTCATATGCTGGCCTCTGATAACATCCGTTCAAAGGCCGCAGCTCAGATTTCACAGGTAAATAGTCGTTGGCTCTACTTAGAGAGAATATAATTGAAATCTTTAATTGTTTATGAAAACAGGAACATGCCAGGCGGCTGCTGCCTTTCCAGGTCATGAGTTCCCCAGTTCTGAGTCACACCCACGATATCGCAATAAGGTGCCAGGGAACAAGAGACTGTGTCAGTTTCGGGCCCCCCATGGGGCAGACCTTGTGTGACCTGGATGACTGTGCGCTGCTTCCTCCTCTGACAGTCTCTCCGAGGCTGTCCAGAGCCACGCTGCCTTCTCCCTCTACCTGGCGATGGCCGGGGTTACCTTCACAGCAGCATATTCAGAATGCTCTGCTGGGGCGCTCTTCTTGGGCTGCTGGAGCCCGGCCGAGTGCTGCAGGTCAGCGTAGAGCACGTCAGGGTCTTTGTTATCAGTGGGCTGGAATGAAAGTGTTTGTGAATTGGTTCCTGGGTGCAGTAGCAAGCTATGTACGTGCTGAGTTATGCATGAGCACAGGCACAGTATGGTATCCCCGTGTTTAGAAGAACAAACTGCCCTTGTCTTATCCCTCTTAATTACTCCATGGCCCACTGTGGTGTAGCTTTGCACCCAGGGAACAGGGAGGGGGAAAAGAGGAGAGATTGCAAAGTTACAGTCAGCCCGAACCGGCCAGTTTCCTCCCCTGCTCTCCAAGCAGTTTATTTCTTCATCCCACCTCTGCTCTCAGCACATACGGCCACCAGAGCGGAACGTGATGCCCTGGTTTGAGCTGGATGCTGTTCCGTTAAATAAAACATTCCTACACGGTCTGCAAACTCCCGACTTCCCTGGGTACAGTCCATGCCTGGCACTGGAGGGGTTAATGCCAGCTGGGTTGCCAGTGAATCACACACACAGACACTAGGTTTAAAAAAAGAACGCGAAGGCTCTAGAGAAACCTCAACAGGAACCTGAGCTAGCGGCTGAAACGCCACCCAAGCTGCAGTGCGCCACGGGGGAAGTAGCCACAGGCTGGAAAATCTCCCTGTGCCTGGGCGACAGCAGGGGCTGGAAGGGGTTCAACTCTGGTACCAATGCAAGCCAGGAAAATCAACGTGACCCCTTCCTGGGCCAGGTGCTGCTCCCCGTTGCAGCCCCTTTCCTGGTAACGTCCGGGAATTGCCAGGATGACCTTGGGTATATTTGCGTTGCAGTCGGAGGTGTGATTGCAGCACATGTAGGCATTCCGGAGCTAGCTTCCATCTAAAGAGCTTGTCAAGAGGGCAGTGTATGTGTAGTGGAGGTGGGCTGGGCTTGCCACCTGAGCAGGTCCCTGGGCCGGGTCCCCAGCGGGCTCATACCTAGTGTGGCATGCTGCCATCCGTGCCACTGTGGACACACTGCTATTGTTAGCAAGCTAGCTCGGGTTTGTCTACAGTGCTGCAGTGACACACCCTGACTGCAGTGTAGACAGGGCCAGAGAGGCCTCTGGTGGGACTGTCCCCCACCTAGGAATAGCGCATAAGGTTGCTCCTGCTTTGCTTCATCTCCGGAGAGGCCCAGCACAGAGCCTGACCCCACATGACTGACTTCCCTTCCCATGGGAATTACCGTGGTCTCTTCTATTCTCTGTCTGTCTCCTGGGGCTGCTGAGTCAGTGTGCGGGTGCTGGGCATTGGTGGCCTGGCCCTGTGCCATACAGGAGGTCGGGCTGGGTGATCTGGTGGCCCCTTCTGGCCTGGATCACTATGACCCTGGTGTTTTAACAGCAATGACAGGGCGATGAGCCTGATTCTCCCCCAGTTACACTGATGTCGCTGCGTTGGCCTCAGTGGACTTACTCTCGCCTTACACCAGTGAGAGAAGAACCTGGCCAGTGCCTCAGCGCGCTTCTGGGAGGTGATGCAGGCTGGAAAGTGACAGCCCAGGTGGCCTCTTGGGCCACTCAGTGAACCCATTTGGGAGGCCGGAAGGGGAGCAGCTGGGGAGTTCCCCTGCGCTCCAGCTGGGGTGCTGCGTTGGGTTTTGTGCAGCCTCAGACATCCTGGAAATAGGACCAAATGCTCGCGGCCCCTACGCATCAGGGCGAAACCCTGCGGGCCTGGTCCTAGGAAGCAGGGAGGAGGCCCAGTGCAGCTGGGGGTATGTCCAGAGGTGAAGGTAAGCCGGTACAGTACGGTACGGCATACTGGACTGGCTTCCCAGGCCGGTGATGTAAAAGGCCTGGGGATTTAAAGGCCCCACCCCTTCTGGTTGAGGTCACCCCCCCCCCCCCAGGACTCCAGCTAGCTTCTCCCCCTGCTGCAGCTACACTCTGGTGTTAGCACCTAAGCGTGATCTGAGCCAGTGCAGGTTACATGTCTCCTCAGGCTGGGAACCGCACCCCTTGCTTGAGCTGTGAACTCTCCCTTTGTATCAGCATCCTGCCATACCTGGCTCTGAGTCCTCGTGTTCTCTGGAAAGGGAATCTGGGACCTGTGGGAAAGAGAATCCTAGTAAGACACAGAAAAAAGGCTTTTGCCCCCCAAGAACTGAACTGTGTAGAAGAAAAGCAGCTGGGCCCATCCGCGGGACAGAATCTGGCCCTGAAAGTTTGCCCGGGGTTCTTGGCCAAACCTGAAATCGGCTTTGTATTTGGGGTGATTTTGGAGGCAGACATTCTGTGTGCTTGCTTTTTATATTGCTTTGCTGGACTCTTAAATACCAAGGTAACAGGTGCCTAAGAAACACCTAGACCACAGAGCGATGTCCCAGCATACAGACAAACTACTGGGGTCTGGTTTCAGGTAGAATTCAAGTCACAATAACCAAACACAGCTACGTGCTATGGATAAAAGATCTTTTACAGAACAAAATGCGGTGAGGGGTTTAAGCCAGGAGGCTGTTGGGTCAGACAGAGAGAGAATGGGTTAGCTTGACTAACAGAGCTGTTGGATTAACATCAATTTTATACAGACCTGGCTGTGCGGGGGCTCCTACCTAGATGGGCAGAGGAAAGAAACAATGGGTCAGTTAGTTGTGCTAGGAGCAGCAAATATCCCTGGAGTAAATGGAACAGGCTGGTTGAACCGCTGCACTCACCTCTCTTCTTTCTCACAAAGAAGTAAGTGGAGACAAGGAATAAAATGACCAGGAGGACACAGACTGTCCCAGCAGCAGCAGCCACAGGTGAAACCTGGGTGTGACCTGAGGAAATAGAATCTAGAGGCACAAGTTGCACTTCAGGGGGTGGCAGAGACCATTCTGCAGTGCATAAATAACTGACAGGTGGGTTTGTCTGCGATGCTTCTGTACCGCGGTCCACAGTCCTTCCAGGACTGCCGGGGAGCCTGGGTACCAAAAAGTTATTGGAATGGCTCCTTTATGAGCATACATTCGATCTAGGCAGTGTTACTGACACCTGGTGGGAGGATGTGCACTATTGGAATGTTAAAATCAACAGTTACAACCTCTTTAGGAAAGACAGAGTGGGCAAAAGGGGAGGGGGGGTGACACTCTATGTCAAAGATGGCATCATCTGTTTCTGAGTCACTGATAACTTAGAAGAAAATGATTCTGAATGCTTGTGGATCAATGTCCTAACAGGTAAAGCACCAGATGGGGTGTTAATTGGGGTCTGCTACAGACCCCCAAATTATACTAGGGAATGGGATGGGGCACTTCAATTTGAGTGACATATGCTAGGGGTCTCATGCTGCCAGGATTAAAACATCCTCGGATTTTCTAAACAGTATAGATGACAATTTCCTAACACAAAAAGTGTTGCATCCAACACAGGGGAATTCTCTATTACAGCTTGTCATGAGAGATAAAGAGGAACTGAACACAGAACTAAAAGCAATGGTATTTTAGGTACAGGTTGTCATGATCTGATCAGATTTATGATGTGCAAACAGAATAAAGTCCAGACAGGTGATATAGATATATACATGGTGCTTTCAAAGGGCCAGTTTCACAAAACTGAAAATAATTATGAGCCAAATCACATGGGAGGAAGAATTTAATCAGAAAAAAGTGAACAATTAGGAATTGTTTAAGAACACTCTACTGGATGTCCCAAAAGCCACAATCGATGAAGAAGGCCATGTTGGTTAAAAAACTTACCTAATTTAAAAAGGCAGTGAAGGCAGCTATTATTTATCTATATCTATATAAATAAAACAATTGGAAGAAAGGAAAAGTTGGTAGTAATGAATAAAATCAGAAGCTAGGAATTTTAGAAAATTGATAAGGGAAGCAAAGGGGATACAAGGCAAAATCTATGACCAGCAGAGTTAAGGACAATGAGTTTTAAAAATATATTAGGAACAAAAAGAATCATAACAATGGAACTGATCCATTACTTGAAAATGGTAGGGTTATCAGTAATAATGGAAAAAAGGCAGAAGTGTTCAATAAATATTTCTGTTCTACACTTGTGGAAAAATCATATCATGTAGTCATGTCATATGACAACACTCTTTCCATTCCACTAGTGTCTCTGGAGAATGTTAAACAGTAGCTTCTAAAGTCAGATATTTTTAAATCGGCAGGTCTGGATAATTTGCATTCAAGAGTTTTAAAAGAGCTGGCTGAGGAGCTCACTGGATCATTAATGTTGATTTTCAATAAGTCTTCGAACACCTGGTAAGTTCCTGTAGACTGGAAGAAAGCTCTTGTTGTGCAATATTTAAAAAATGTAAGAAGGATGATCTAGGCAACTATAGGCATGCCAGTCTGACATCAACCCCTGGCAAGATGATGGAGGAGCTGATATGGGACTTGATTAATAAAGAATTAAAGAAGGGTAATATAATTAATGCCAATCAATGTGGGTTTATGGAAAATAAATCCTGTTTAATTTAATATCTTCTTTTGATGAGATATTAAGTTTAAGGGTAATAATGGTAATATACTTGAACTTCTTTAAGGCATTTGATGCAGGATATTTTGATTGAAAAACTGGAAAGATATAAAATTAACATGGGAAACATTAAGTGGATTAAAAACTGGCTAACTGATAGGTCTCAAAATGTAACTGTAAACCAGGAGTCATCACTGAAAGAGTGTTTCCAGAGGGATCCTGCAGGGATCAGTTCTTGGCCCTACACTATTAAACATTTTTATTAATGACTTGGAAGAAAACATAAAAACACCACTGATAAAGTGAACAGATGACACAAAAATTGGGGAATGGTAAATAATGAAGAGGCCAGGTCACTGATACAGAGTGATATGGATTGCTTGGTACTCTGTGCACCAATTAAACAATATGTTTTTTAGTGTGGCTAAATGCAAATATATACATCTAGGAACAAAGAACGAGGCTCCAATCACACAATGGGGGACTCTATCCTGGGAAACAGGGACTCTGGAAAAGATTTGGGGGGTGTGCTGGCTAATCAGCTGAACATGGAGCTCCCAGAATGGTGCAGTGGCCAAAAGGGCAAATGAGATCCTTGGATGCATAAACAGGGGAATCAGGAGTAGAAGTAGAGAAGTTATTTTATCTCTGCATTTGGCACTGGTGCAATTGCTGCTGGACTCCTGTGTCCAGTTCTGGTGCCCACAATACAAGAAGGATGTTGATGAATTGGAGAGGGGTCATGAGAATGATTTAAAGGATTAGAAAACTTGTCTTATAGTGATCGACTCCAGGAGCTCAATCTGTCTAGCTTAACAGACAGAAGATTAAGGGATGCTGTGACATTGCACTTTATATGATTTTATGAAAATATGCTAATGAGTGTGAATATAATTTAACTGGAATATGCTTCATGCAAAAGGGCTCTTGTAAGGTATCATTACAAAGTTTATAATCTACTGAGTGTGATCATTCTATTTGTATGAATGTATCACTCTTGTATCTGAAACTAGAAATGTGAAATATAACTCTGAGGTCCTATTGTAATGATGCAAAGTGTGGGCCATTAATGGTGGTTTGGAATCTTGATGGCTCCCATTAACCAGGACAATTGTCTGTAGATGGCTCTGTTTTACTTGCCAGCACACGCGTATACAGGAAGACTTACAAGTGGGTAATGAAGTCTTATAGTGACATATGAACATGTCACCTGAGCTGGAATCCATCTTAAACCTGGTGCTTTTCCATTTAGAAGGGGTGGGGGAAGACCCAGAGAGAAAAAAGATTCCCGCCTTGTGCCAAAGCTATATAAGGGGGTGGAACAGAACAAAGGGGGCTGCAATCATGAGGAATCCCCTAGCTACCACCTGAGCTGGAACAAGGGCTGTGCCAGGGAAAAGGACTGTGCTCAGACTAGGAAGGCATCCAGTCTGTGATAGAAGCTTATTGAAACATCTCTGAGGGTGAGATTTTATCTGTATTCAGCTTTCTTACTGTATTAGGTTTAGACTTGCATGTTTTATTTTATTTTGCTTGGTAATTCACTTTGTTCTGTCTTCTGTTACTTGGAACCACTGAAATCCTACTATCTATATTTAATAAAATCACTTTTTGCTTATTAATTAACCCAGAGTATGTAAAAATACCTATGAGTGTGGGGGGGGGGGGGCGCGGAACAGCTGTGCATCTCTCTCTATCAGTGTTATAGAGGGTGAACAATTTATGAGTTAACCCTGTATAAGCTTTATACAGGGTAAAACGGATTTATTTGGGGTTTAGACCCCATTGGGAGTTGGGCATCTGAGTGTTAAAGACAGGAACACTTCTTAAGTTGCTTTCAGTTAAGTCTTCAGCTTTGCTGCACGTGGTTCAGACCCTGGGTCTGTGTTGGAGCAGACAGGAATGTCTGGCTCAGCAAGACAGGGTGCTGGAGTCCTGAGCTGGCAGGGAAAACGGGCAGAAGTAGTTTTGGCACATCAGTTGGCAGTTCCCAAGGGGGTTCTGTGATCCAACCTGTCACAGATGGCTTGATCATATTCCATAAGTACCTACATTGGGGAACACATTTAATCACGGGCTCTTCAGTCTAGAAAGGTCTAACATGATCCAGTGGCTGGAAGCTGAAGCTAAACAAGGAGTACATTTTTTAACAATGCAAGTAATTAACCATTGGAAAAACTTCCCACAGGTTGTGAGGATTCTCCATCCCTGACAGTGTTTAAATCAAGGCTGGGATGTTTTTCTAACAGAGCCGCTCTAGGGATTATTCTGGGGCAATTCTCTGGCCTGTGCTATCCAGGAGGTCAGGCTAGACACAAAGGTCCCCTCTGGCCTTGGAATCTATGTTAAAAACCCAGGCCAGGATTCAGGGGGACGCTGTGTGGTGACACTGGGCAGCACAGGCCGTGTTAGTCTGGAAGCTGGAGAACCACAGGGTGTGCCTGTGTCCTGCAGCCTTATGAAGATTCATCATTATCTCTGTTACTGTTGAGTCCTGTGTCTTCTATAACGCACAAGGCCTGTTACAGCTGCAAGAATAGCGAACAGAATGGGCAGGAAGAGTTTGAGTTTGGTTTGTTCCCTCCTGCCCTGGTACCAGCCCCTGGTGGGGAGGGGTGTGTGGCTGGGGGGAGCTCGCACTCACCGCCCACAGACACGGCTGTGCCAGCGCCAGATCTGAACTCCTCATCGGGTCCTTGCCATCCCTTCTTAAACTTCACACAGTGATAGATCCCAGCATCCTCGGGGTGGGTGTCATTGATGTGGATGGTGAAGTCTGTGTCAGAGCCACTCACAGCCCGTGTCACCCGGGGGAATGATCCTGCGTCTGCATAAACGAGCCGGTGGCCACTGCCCGAGTCCTTGAACCACTTCACGGGTCCTGCTGGAGCGAGCCCAGTCACAGAGCAGGTCAGAGTGAGAGTCTCTCCCGCTGACACCGACACGGCGCCCTGGGGCTGCAGCAGCTGGAACTCCTGGGTCCCGGCACCTGCAGTGCAGAGACAGTGTGGGCGAGTTTTAGTTAATGACAAGGATAAGAAGTTGTTATTATTCCTTATATTGTGTATTATTTGCAAGTGCTCACAGTATGTTTGGAGATCTTCCTCTCCACCCACGAGGAACTGGAGACTTGGTTTTGGAAGCCCATAGTTGATCTGATGTCTGTTGGGTTTAACCATTTACCTCCCTGCACTCTGCTCAGTCCTATCTAAACTCCTCACTTCGTTGAGTCCCAGGAGATCAAGATGGGGGGTTGTTCCCACCTGAACCTTTAATGTTCCTTGTGCTGTAAACAAAAACCAAGTTACAACCCAGGGGCAAATTCCCAGCCTGGGCCTCCACACTGGCATGTCTTAAATCAACAGGTACTTTTGTCCTAGCAGATGGGTGGTTGGGCACCAAATTACCCAATTCCTGTGCACAACTCTGGGGACTGCATGTGCAAAGGTTTGCATGTGTCTGTGCGTGTGTGAAGTGCACAATTTGCATGCCCTATTAGATGCCTGGTTGAGGCTGGCTGAATGCTTTGGCCCACAGGCCCAGACTCTGCTCTTGGACTGGCCTGTGTTGGGATTGGTAGTCCCTAGATCCAATAAGATTATGTCCCCCCCCCAACCCTGTGGCAATGTTGCCCAGCAGCCCCATGCACCCTCTTCTGGAGCTTCACTCCATGGCATTGAGCCCTCCACTTATGAGCATCAGGGAGCAGCTGCTGGCCGAGGGAGCCTTGGCCGTGGGGTTTCCATGGAGCTGTGCTGCCAGGAGCTAGAGGGGAGCTGAAGAAGGCCCTGGAGTCAACGTGAAGCTGCAAGCTTGGAAGCTGTTGGCCATGCTCTCTAGTGGATCCTTCAAGATCCATGTTTGGGGTTAGTGCTGCTACTGGGGGCAGAACAAAGCCTGCCCTTTTCCCTGCCCCATGAAAAGAATTCAGAGAGCCACCCAGGGCACATCCCATGGCTAGTACTGCAGAGAAGTTGAGTCTGGTTCTCTCGGCGCAGAGTCTGGGGCAGGTCATGGGTTGCCATGTTCCTGGCTGGATGCTGGTGAAGTCACTTGTTTGGCAGAGGCAGAATCGGCTCCGCGTGTTGCTTGTGCTGAACATGCAAACCTGGAAACAACGTTCTGTGCAGAGTGACTCTGCAAGTTATGCCTGGGCATTTCTCTTCCCCTTTTTTATTTATAAACTCGGGGTGGTTGCACGAAAGCAGGAACTTTGTCTCTTTAAGAGGTTATGCGTTATTGCTGGTTATTCCCCACCTGGAGCAGCTGGGCTGGGAGATCATCAAAGCTGTGATGGCAGAGGGGGATGGGAAGGGGAAGCGGATGGGTCAGATGATCTCTGCACAAACCAAGACCCTGTTCTCCTGCAGATCTCCTCACTGAAAGGGAATAAGCCCCCGGAGAAGCAGCGAATGCGGGAAGAGGCGAGGAGGACTCGTTTCTAAGTACAACGCTTTTCAGGAGTTTTCTGTCCAGCGTCGGCTGCTCTTTAAGAAGCTGGGTCCCAGCAGCTCTTCCAGGATTGACATCACTTGCTGCTCTGCTGTAAAACCAAGCAGGTGATGTGGGAGCAGCTCTGCCTTGACTCCATGCAGCCCAGCTCTGCGGGAGGGAGGTCACAGCAGTGCAGAGCTGGGTGCAAGCAAAGCGCGCAGGACACGTGTGTGCTGCCTGGTCTGTGCTGTGTGCATGTACCTGCAGGAAAACTGCAGAGGAGCTCCTGGAAAAGAGTCCAAGAGCTGTGATGTTTTTGCAGAGTCGAGTCCCATTCACCAGGAAATACCTTTAACCTTGCAACGCCATGTCCCAGGCTCCCCGGGAGGGTAAATGCTCTGTGGTTATTTTAAACACACACACACACACACACACACACACACACACACACACACACACACACACACACACACACACACACACACACACACACACACACACACTTTCTCTCTCTCTGTGTCTTATAAATAGACATCTGTCTCTGTCTCCCCCCTGCACAGAGATCCCTAACTGGCTGATTTCTTTCCCTGTTCATTAACCCAGCCAAATTGTATTGCAAAGCTCCCATCGCTTGCCCGCTTTGTACTCACCTGACCTGTCCATGGAAGAGAGACCCAGCAACAAGCTCAGCAGCTGAAGCCGCGCCGACGTGCGGAAAGCCATTTGCAGGGCTGTAGGTTGGAGACCAGTCAGCCCTGTAGGTTTAACAATGGTCTGAGCTCAGCCAGCTCAGCTGGCAAAGGAAAATGAGAAGTCACAACAGGAAACAGAAGCAACTGGCACATGCGTAATTATCACGTTCAGTGCCTGCCCTGCTGCTTGAGCCATCGCTCAGGAAAAGACCTGGCGGTGCCCAAACTAACGAAGTGTTAGAACACGGGGAGGGAATGTTCATACCGTTTGAACTCTAGCAATGACCCAAAGTGGTGTCTCAAATCCAAACCCCTTCAAGGCAAGGGGCTCTTGTTCATCACTCCATCCATATACTTCTTCGTTAGCGTTATTGCAGGGTGCTGGAGGACACAGCAGCGTCTGGGCCCCATTGCGCTAGGCGTTGGTATTTGATGGTCCCTGCCCCACAGAACTTGCTGTCTATGAAGCCGAGACAGACAAGGGGCAGAAGAAGGAAGGTGCTGTTATCCCCACTGCACCGCTGGAGACAGAAGCACAGAGATAGTAAGCAATTTGCCTAAGGACCCACGAGGTGACTCCGTAACAGCTCACCTGTGCCGTAACCACAAGACCTTCCTGGCTCGCGCAGTGTGAGTTCTGCATTGGATCCAAAACTGGAAAAGGCCATTTCGTGGCTCAGGTTTGGCTCTCCAGAGAAAAGCTGGTCTCATAAGATCTCCACCATCAAACCCAACCCCAGCCTAGACCTAATCCAGATCCAACCCCCACCTCCTTGGCCTATTCACATGGTTCAGGTGCTGTGAGTAGTCAAGTGACTTCCACCCACTCAGATGAGCATTGAAGGGGCCTGTCAGATTAACAGCCCTGTTCAGAGAATCGCTGCAGAACAGGGGTCTCAGGGAGTGGCTGAACATGCCGCAGATAGTACATTCTCTGGTCTGACTTTGGGGGGTGTGGGCAGATTTCCTTGTCTTAAACATCATTGGGGAATCCCCTTCCCAAAGAACAGCCCTCTGCCAAGGCCCTCTCTTCCCCCTTAAATACCCTAGCAGTGTTAGCCTGGGTGCTTTATTTCATGGGGGTCAGAGGGCTGGACTATGAGGCTTCATGGGAGAACACGGGTCACCAGCCACTTTGCTGTGAGAAGTAAAATTAAGAGTGGGGAAAAAACAGTTTTGCCTGCACAGATTCAAAACTGGAAATGTCACTAACGCAATCCACTTCCTTCTGCATCAGGGGATGGTCTGATCCCTAACTCCGAATTCTCAATATCTCTTGAGCCAATGGGGAACTGGCAAAGGATGCAGTGTTGAAGGGTCTCCCCACTGCCATCATGATGGCTTTCTTGACCCATACGTCTGCATTGTCTCGGCCATGCCTAGTGCTGCTGCTTCTTTTGGAAATCCCTGGTAAGTGACACCTGTATTGCCCATGCAGGCACAAACTGTCTAGACTGCTTTCCTGCTCCTTGAAACTGTAATAAATTCCCGATGCGTCAGTGGAAGATCTAAGCCTCTGTATTATTTTATACCATGAGAGGAAACTTCTTCCTGACCCCAGCTTGTGACCAGCTTGCTCCCGCGAGCCGTTCTCTGCCTCCGTCCCATCACAGTGGAAGGGGTTCTGTGGTGTACAGAGATCCTGTTTGGATACAGGAGCGGGGCTGAGACCTTATTGCCTAGCCCCCTTTTCACAGATTCTTCGGTCTCACTCCATTCTTTTTGCAGTTCATGTATACTGAGAAATTGTCTTCACTGAGCTGCCCCCAGAGCTGCCTAGACCTTTGTCCTGAGAAATTACAACAGGGTCAGAGCCCATGAGCATGCACTGCTCCTCCTGACCCCACCGTCCCCGCTACCCCAGCTTGATCAATCCAACGGTTTCTAGTTGTCACCTGACTGAACAACTGCTCTTGTGGACACTTAATAAATACCTGGAAGATCATCCAGCCTGACACTGAGCCCTGGGTTCCCGTCCCCTTCCCAGACTGAGAACTGGTCATTGGTTCCTACCCTTTCATTCCCTTCGCTTCACTTGACACCTCTCATCCCAAAGTTGGCGCCTGTAAAAAGTCCCATGGGGGAGTTTACCATGGTCAAGTCTGTGAGAGTCTCATTTACTCAGCACGTTGCTACAGAGCTTTGCCAACCCAGTGGGGCTGCCATGTCGGGTGGGGATGTCTGAGGAGCAAAGTGTCTCTCCCTTTATGGGAAGTGGGTGACATCCAAAGCAGCCCTCGTCGCTAGTGGTCCCTCTGTAACATACACTGAGCTGGTGATTTATCGCTGAGGGAAGCAAGGCCTGCACCCCCTCCTCTCCTGGCTGGACGTAACACAGGAACTTTTGAATTCTAATCTATCAATCCCAACACTTCAGGGATAGTTATAGGTGCCAAACAGGAGGAAGCCAATTGATTTTGGTGAAAACTGGAAAAGCAGAAGGCAGAAGTGGGGGACACATGGAGCCCCTTGTCTCTGGTTAGCTCGCACACTGGCTTCAGCTCGGTCAGTAACTGGCTCGAGATCGAAGAATTGGGTGATGACAGCCCATAAACGCCTTCCAGATTAACAGCTCAGCTCTGCCTGACACCCCAGGGCAGAGTAACATGCTGATGTCCTCCATGACTTCTCTCCCAGGCAGAAGGAAAAGAAATAATAACAATCAGGGCTGGTGTAGCCACTAGGCAAACTAGGCAGCCGCCTAGGGTGCCAAGATTTGGGGATGCTAAAAAGCAGTGCCCCCAAATTTTTCTTTACACTACAGTGGAGTCACATCTTACATGGGAGGGGGGTTAGGTTTAAAGTCACTGTGTAAGAGGAAAATTGCATATAGTGAAAATTACCATAAAGTACAGTACACTAGAACAGGGGTCCTCAACCTACGGCACACATGTCAAAGGTGGCACGCAAGCTGATTTTTTTTAATGGCAGGCTGTGGTTCCCGGCCACTGCTGAGTGTGCTGCCGACCTGGGGTTCCATTCGCCCAGCCGGCAGTGGGCTGAGCAGGGCTGGCAGTGGGCTGGCTCCTGCCAGCCGGGGTCCCAGCCGCCAGCCATGCTCAGCCTCCTGCTGGCCTGGGTGAATGGTCTGGGGTTCCGTTCACCCAGGGTTCCGTCTGCCGGCCTGGGGTTCCGTTCACCCCGGCCGCCAGGAGGCTGAGAGGAGCCAGCGGCTGGGATCCTAGCTGGCAGTGGGCTGAGATTCCAGCTGCCGGCCCTGCTCAGCCCGCTGATGCTCTGGGGTTCTGGCTGCCGGCCCCTTGCCAGCCAAGGTCTCCGCCACTGACCCTTCTCAGCCTCCTGCCAGCCTTGGTGAATGGCAGGAGGCTGAGTGGAGCTGCCAGCTGGGACCCCAGCTGGCAGCTGAGTGAATGGAACCCCAGGCAGGCAGCAGGCTCAGTGGTGACTGGGACCTGCAGCCTGCCATTAAAACAAAAAAATCAGCTCATGTGTCACCTTTGGCAAGTGTGCCGTAGGTTAAATATATGGAGCTATACCTATCTCCTAGAACTGGAAGGGACCTTGAAAGGTCATTGAGCCCAGCCCCCTGCCTTCACTAGCAGGACCAAGTACTGATTTTGCCCCAGATTCATAAGTGGTCCCCTCAAGGATTGAGCTCACAACTCTCGGTTTAGCAGGCCAGTGCACTAGCCACTGAGCTATCCCTCCCCCAATCAATAAATACATGGGTTGAGGACCCCTGTTCTGGTGTATACTGTATTTACTGTACTTTATGGTAATTTTCACTATACATGATTTTCCTCTTATGCGCTGACCTTAGAACCTAACCCCCAAGTAAGATGTGACTCCACTGTATTCATTTTTGAAAATTTATAATAAGCGATGCTCCGGGGGGGAGTAGAGGATGCAAGGTGGAAGTTTTGCCTAGGGTGCAAAATATCCTTGCACGGGCCCTGATAACAGTGAGGGAAATGGCAGGGCATGGTGGAAGGGGAAAATGGGGGACTCTGGTACAGGGGAGATGGGCAGGGGGCACACAGAGCCACTGGTGTATGGCAGAGGGAGAAAGGGGGAAAGAGGGGGCGCACAGAGCCCCTGAGGAAAGGGGGACCCTGGTGTGGGGGAGGGTGGAATGAGGGGACACTTAGAGCCTCATGAGGCAGGGAGTGGTGGAGTTGCAGGGAGGCCCTGAGGTGGAAGGGGCTGGCAGGTGGTGCACAGGTAGGAATGGAGGGGTGCCACGAGCCCTTGATGGGTGGGAAGAGCTGGGCTTGGGAAGCTATGAAGCCGGCCTGCCTCTAGTTTACCCGTGGGATTTGTGTGGCTGGAGCAGCACAGCAGCAGGGGCTCTGGGCCATCGTCCCTGCTCGTGCCCCTGCAGCTCTGCCCCTGCCCCGGCTCCCCTGTTTACACTCAGCACAACAGCTCTCTGGTCCCTGCCTGCTCCTAGGAGCCGGGGCGGAGCTCTGGAAACGCGGCTCCGGGGCAGCCTGCAGGGGTCGCTGTGGAACGACACAAAGTTACTCCCCAGGCAGCTAGCACCCCTCCCTGGGCAGGGCCCGGCTCTAGGCAGGGCTGGGAGCAGGATCCACACAGCGGTGCCAGGCGTGGGACTCAGCCCCCTGCTGCTGCGGGACTGGGGCTTGTCAACCAGCATCCCCCAGCCTGTCCTGTTCTCTCCTTCCAGGGGCTGAGGCCCAGGAGTTCCAGCTGCTGCAGCCCCAGGGCGCTGTGTCGGTGTCAGCGGGAGAGAGTGTCACTCTGACCTGCTCTGTGACTGGGCTCGCTCCAGCAGGACCCGTGAAGTGGTTTAAGGACTCGGGCAGTGGCCGCCAGCTCGTTTATACAGACATGGGATCATTTCCCCGGGTGACGCAGGCTGTGCGTGGCTCTGACACAAACTTCACCATTCGCATCAGTGACACCTGCCCCTAGGACACCGGGATCTATCACTGTGTGAAGTTGAGGAAGAACATGACAGGACCCATTGAGGAGTTCAGAGCCAGTGCTGGCACAGCCGTGTCTGTGACATCTGGGGCATCTCTGAGCCAAGTATGACCTCAGTAGCTCCACTAACATAGCAGTGATGGGTGGCACCTACGCCCTTCCTGCGTTCAGGGCACTCTAGGGCCCTTGGCCAGCCAGTCCCTGCCCCAAACAGCCAGCTGGGGCAGGGTGAGCCCTGCCAGCCCAGACCAGGTGGGAGATTTTCTTCTGTTGCTAAGCGTAAGGTCCCAAACAGGTAGCTGCTGGAAAGCTTCCACCAGTGTATTAACCCTCTCCCTGCCAAACCATCTCCTCCTTGGCGTTACCAGGCGGCTGATCCATTTCTCGGTGGCGTCTATGCAAGTGGCCATGCCCGATTGCTGTCTCTGGGGTGGATTCCAGCAGGACTCCTCCTTAGTTGGAGTGCAATGAAGCTGATGTAACACGCCCTGCCTCGTGGTGGCCCCCCTCCCCAGGTCACTCTGCCTTATCTCAGAGACAAACCTCAGCTCACTCCGCTCTGGGCTTCCCTGCCCTGGCCAGCCCATGTTCCAACCCAAAGCTGGCTGCAACCTCCCAAGAAGGTACCAGGGGGACAGCTGTAGTTCTCCCTGGTCTTAGCCTTCTCAGTCCTTCCTACCATCCATATCCTGATCTATGACCTGGGGAGGTCGTCCCCTTTCCTAGGGGAGGGGGAATTCAATTACCAGCTTCTCATAATCGCAGGACATTTCAGAAGCAAAGTCCCAACTAACTTTTTTTCTCAGTTTAAACCTTCAGCTGGATGATGATTCACCCTTCTCCTGACTGGGCATGTGTGGCATTTGCCCTGGGGAGGCTCCTTGCTGGGCTGGGTTAATGCTACGGGAAGGTCATGCACTGACTCTCCTCTTTCATCTCTGTGGTTCTTTCCTTTACCAGCCCCACGTCTGTTTCCTGGTTTTCTTGCACCCTTTGAAGCCTGCCCACTTCTCTGTCTGCGCCTCTGTCCCTGCAGTCTGGGAAATGAGTTCATAGACGGGGCTGCAGTGACCCCCGCTGGCCAGGCCAATGGAGCCCAGGTCTGATGAGCTGTACCAAACTCCCCCACCTCCTGATGGAGCAGCTGACAGGGAATTCCTGACCTGGCTCCCTGCCCCCTTCATCCTGTCTCTCTGCGCTGTCTGCATTGACCTTCGCTTCAGGGAGCAGAGCTCGAACATGGGGTACAAGGCACAGGATTCTGGTGTAACACACAGCGTATCTGTGAGACCCAGCGGCCCCGAAGCAGCTCCCCTGAATCCTGCTGGTTTGATGCTGATGTTCAGACTCTTGCTCCCTGGGCTGGCAGGAGCTGGGCGTTTTGCAGATGTGACACCATGATTTACAGGAGAGAACTAGTCTAGTGGGGCTGCCCTGGCCCAGTGATGGAGCAGCCTGATTCAACCCTATTCTCCCCTTGCAGAAGGCCTCTGGGCCTGACTGTGAGATGAGAGGGAGGAGAAGACACAGTGGTAAATGGAAGCCGAAGTACGGTGAAAATGAAACAATTTGCAGCACCCCTGTTCCTCCCTGTTAAGCACCCGCCTTCTGCTCTGGGCAAGGTTGGATCCTGTAGTGACCCTGCTGGTCTGTGCTCTGGGACATGGAGGCGATGGGAGCAGGGAGCCCTGACCATCTGTAGTGCTGGTTTGTGCTTTTCTTGTGATTCTGGACTCCGGCTGGAGCCTCCTGCCTCGGCTCAGCTGTGAAGAGGCAGGAGAAATTTGTGCAAAATCTGGCAATGCTTGAAGTCACCCCTGACTGCAGAGTCCTGCGGCTCTTGTGCTGCTGAGCCAGCTGGCCTGCCCCATACCCAGGATTAAAGCTGCTGTTCCATGGGGATGAGGTTGGGGGGCAGGAATATCATGGAGCAATTCCCTAACATTTGCAACTGTTTAATGTCCCACGTCTCAGGTGGGCCGGGGGGGGGGGGCAGAGCCCCCCTCCCCACACTGTGCAGGAGCTTCCTTAACCCCACCCGAGAGAAGTGTCTGTGAGTGAACAGATAATGTAGCGACTCATCTGTTCATTGCACGTGTTCTTTATAAGGTGCTTCATGGTTATTGTCAGTCTGGGAACCCTGTCTCTGTATCCAGCCGAGCCTGGAGGCTCTGCTCGGGGCGCACGGTTTATCTGGACACTAGGACGGTTCATGATGTATTCGCCACCCTTTGTGCTGGCTGGGCCTGCTTCGAATTTGGAGTTCTCTGGCCACCCATCCAGATCTGTCCTTGTAAAACCAAGTTACACACCAGGTTTGGATCTCCTGGCTCAGCCTCCCAGGTGGTGAGTGTAAGTCCGCAGGGACCAGGGGGCCTTGGCACAAGCAGGGGGAGCTGAGCACCACCCAACCAGTTCATGTGCCAGACTGGGGGAACTCCACGTCCAGAGGGTGTGGGCGATAAATGGGCATGTGCAATTTCTGGAGATAAGTTGAAGCCACCTAAAAGCTGGGCCCAAGGTGTTTCCTGCCAGCAGACCTTGCCCTGGGCCTGCTTGGGTTGGGCATTGTAGCCCACTGACCCATGGGCATCTTCTCCCAGCACCAATGGCAACTCTGCCCCTACAGCCCAGGTGGTCTGTCATTTTCCAGAGATCCACAACACACAACACAACCTGCCTCTTTTAGTGGGACCCAGGGGCAGCTATTGGCAGAGGGAGGCCTGGCAGTGGGGGCCATTGGAGTCACCTTGCCAGGGAGCTGAAGGGAGCCGCGAAGGGCCCCAGAGCTGGTGCAGCCATACAGAGCTTTCCAGCTGATGGCCCTGGCTTCTGGTGGACACTGCGAGCTCCACAATGTCTGGAGCCAGACCAGTTGCTGCTTTTATGGGGGGCAAAGGCCACTTTTTCCTCTGCCCCCGACAGAAGAATTTAGAGGCAGTTCCCTGGGCCCCCCACAGGATTTTATGGCAGGCGGTTTGGATCTGGCCCATTGGGGCTGTTTCTCTTGGCAAGTCCCAGGCAGGCTGTGCAGAGTCTGGGGCCGGACGTGGGGTGGATGTTCATGGCGGAAGGGTGGGGAGTCAGTTTTTGAAAATTGATGAAACTTGCACTGTGGCTGCAGAACCTAAAGCCCTTGTGTCACACCCTTTGCGATTACACTTCAGAGACCCAATACCTGGCTGCTGGGTACTCGCTGGAGTGTCTCATGAGAGACGTAATCGATCAAGCAGCTCAGAACCAGGGACCTAGAAGCACAGAGATGAAAACACAGAGGAGCAGAGGTTGATGGAGCTTTAAGACTAGAAATGGGACAAAAACAAAAACAGACTCTCAAATCCTAACCCTGCAAATATTTGAAGGGGGCATGTTTTAATGCCGGCCTCCATTTATTTATTAATGATCATCAGGATTATTTGTACAATCTAGAGCACAGCGCTGAGATCTAGGTGCCAGGTGCAGTACAAACACAGGGTAAGAGACAATTCCCTGCCCTAAATAATTTACCATCGAATGAGCCAAGTCAGACAAAGGCAATTTCTAGATGGGAACAGAGGCCCTGAAGGACTCAGCGACTTCCCCAAGATCACAGATAATTGAACGTCTCCTGGATCCCAGTCCAGTGCTTTTAGCACAGACCTTCTTTCTCCTCTCAGCCAAACTGGATCCAAACTAACTCCCAAAGCCAAACTCCAGCCTAGATCTAATCCAGATCCACCCTCTCCCTGCCCAGCCCATCTCTAATTAACAGATCAGGTTCCCGGAGTGGCCATGTGCTGTCCTCCCACTGAGACATGTATTGAAGAAGCCTCTCTGGTAGCAGTCACAGCCAGGGACTAGCTCCAGAGCAGGGGTCTCCGGGCCCAGCTTTCAGACGTCTCTGTGGACAGTGTTTCTGAACGTGCAGTGGCTGGTAAATGCTCTGGTATGGTGTTCGGGAAAGAGATTTCAACATTGTCAGGGAATTCCCTTCCCAAAGAGCAGCCCTCTGCCAGGGCCCCTCTCTCTGCCCTTCAATACCGCAGCAGCGTTAGCCTGGATGCTTAAGCTCGTGGCAGTCAAAGGCTGGATTACATGAGGCTTCACGAGAGAACACAGGTCACCAGCCGCTTTGCTGTGAGAAGTAGAATTAATAGTGTGAAAAAAATGAGTCTGCAGAGAAGTGGAAGCAGGAAATGTCACTAACGCAATCCACTTCCTTCTGCATTGGGGGACAGTCCAATCCTGAACCTCAAACTTCTCAGTATCTCTTTGGACAGCGGAGAGCTGGCAAAGGCTGCGGTGTTGAAAGGTCGCCCCTCTGACAACTAAATGGCTCCATCGACCCCTGTGTCTGGATTGTCTCTTCCATGCCTGGTGCTGCTGCTTCTCCTGGAGATCCCTGGTGAGTGTAGGACATAGATACTGCCCAGGCGGGCACAAGCCATCCAGTCTGCTCTCTTGCTGCTTGCAACAGAGGGAAATTCCAGCTGCTGTAAACCTGGGGTTGGCAAACTTTGAGAAGTGCTGTGCTGAGTCTTCATTTATTCACTCTAATTTAAGGTTTCGCGTGCCAGTAATGCATTTTAATGTTTTCAGAAGGTCTCTTTCTAGAAGTCTATAATATATAACTAAACTATTGTTGTATGTAAAGAAAATAAGGTTTTTAAACCCTTGTGTATTTTATATTGCAAGAGGAATTTCCTGACCCCAGGCTGTGCTCAGCGTGTGCTCTGGAGTGTGAGAAACTTGATCCCAGCTGGTGTCACTGCAGGGGCTGTTCTTATTTTTGTAAAGGTCTGATCTTTTTGTAGAAATCTTACTGAGCAATTAGATTCAACAACATCTTGCAGCAGTGAATTCCACAGGTTGGTTAGAACTGGGTTAAAAATATTTCTTTTTATCCCTTTAAATCGTGTTGCTTTCAGACTTCGTCGGGTGCCATGTCTGTGTGGGGCTATCAATGGGGCAAAATAACCCCCCGTTAGTGGGCAGTAAGTGACACACGCAGAAGCTCCTTCTCTGTGGCTGGAGCAGCGCAGCAGCAGGGGCTCAGGGCTCTCGTCCCTGCTCGTGCCCCTGCGGCTCTGCCCCTGCCCCGGCTCCCCTGTTTACACTCAGCACAACAGCTCTCTGGTCCCTGCCTGCTCCTAGAAGCCGGGGCGGAGCTCTGGAAACGCGGCTCCGGGGCAGCCTGCAGGGGTCGCTGTGGAACGACACAAAGTTACTCCCCAGGCAGCTAACGCCCCTCCCTGGGCAGGGCCCGGCTCTAGGCAGGGCTGGGAGCAGGATCCACACAGCGGTGCCAGGCGTGGGACTCAGCCCCCTGCTGCTGCGGGACTGGGGCTTGTCAACCAGCATCCCCCAGCCTGTCCTGTTCTCTCCTTCCAGGGGCCGAGGCCCAGGAGTTCCAGCTGCTGCAGCCCCAGGGCGCCGTGTCAGTGTCAGCGGGAGAGACTGTCACTCTGACCTGCTCTCAGACTGGGCTCGCTCCAGCAGGACCCGTGAGGTGGTTCAAGGACTCGGGCAGTGGCCGCCGGCTCGTTTATGCAGACGCAGGATCATTCCCCCGGGTGACACGGGCTGTGAGTGGCTCTGACACAGACTTCACCATCCGCATCAGTGACACCCGCCCCGAGGACGCTGGGGTCTATCACTGTGTGAAGTTTAAGAAGGGGTCGGGAGCCGATGAGGAGTTCAGATCCGGCTCTGGCACAGCCGTGTCTGTGAGCGGTGAGTGCGAGCTCCCCCCAGCCACACGCCCCTCCCCACCGGGACTGGTACCAGGGCGGGGAACAACCCAGCTCAGCCCAGACACTAACCGGGGAGCTGCGCTTCCCACCGAGACTGCAGCAAAGTGGGACCTGGGTTGAGACTAGCACCTGTATGGGGGGGGGCAGTGGATTTTAGGGGGATGTGGTGGGGAGAAGAGGGAGAAATTTCCGTTCTAGCCCCAGGAATCGCTGCCCCCGAACGAAAACAAGTGCCAGGTGCGCCAGGGTGTGCAGGGGGGGGGTGACTGGTTGGGTGGGTGCACTGGGGGGGGGGCAGGTGTTGGGTTGATTCTTCTGACTCGATCCCTCCAGAAGGAGCAGCCGTAGCTGCTGGCGGGGCGGGTGGGGGGCGCTCTGTTGCCCTTCGCAGCCTCCAGCCGAGCCGGCTGCGACTCCTCACACTCACCTACGTGGGGGAATCGCTCCCAGCACCGGGGGGTTTCTCCTCCCCTCCCAGTGCCCGGGGCAGCCCCATGGAGATGGGGAGCGAGGACCAGGCATTTGCTCAGCCACGGGGGCTGGGGCTCCGCCGCTCTCCGGCTGTCCCTGTGGGGAGATGGGTCCCATGGGGTGGAGGGATGGGCTCTCAGTCACAGAGGGATCTGACTGATAAACGCTTCTCCCTGCAGCCAGACCGTCGGCCCCGTCCGTGTCCGGCCCCCCCAGCAGGGCAGAGCCGGGTCCCCCAGTGACTTTCACCTGCACGTCAGGAGGATTCTCCCCCAGAGACATCACTGTGACCTGGCTCAAAAATGGGGCCAAACTCCCAGACTCCCAGACCCAGGTTCTCCCTGCACACGAGAGCGTCTCCTACAACGTGTCCAGCACCGTAGGGGTGAGCCTGACCCGAGGAGATGCCCGCTCCCAGCTCACCTGTCAGATAGAGCACAGCACCTTACCGGCTCCCCTGCATGCGACTTACAAGCTCAGTGATGCCCTGCGAGGTAGGAGCCCAGCCGGGGCTGATGACTGGGGGCTCCGCTAGTGGGGAGAGGCAGAGATGGATCCTTCAGCCTTTGGGCTGGGTAGTGGAGGGTCAGGGGGGTAAGAGGGGAGTCACTGAAATCCAGATTCAGATCTGGACTCTGCCCTGTGCCCTTAAAACTTTGAGACTCTTCACCCTGGGCTGGCACATCCCCTACTCCAGGCCAGTGGAGGGCAGGGGGGGAAGAAGGTGTTTGACTTTGTTTAAACCTTGGTAAGACACCACTCTCCCTTTTAATGTCCCAAGCTGGGTCTGTCAGGGGGTTTTCCAGGGAGAAGGGGAGGGAAATTGGGGACACGGCCGATTTGGGTTTTTGCATTCTGTTCCTTTTAAAACATTTGCCTTCCCCTGGGTTTATTCCTGTGGGAGGGCCAAAGCTCTCACACATGGGAAGGCAACTTAGAGATAGCCAAGTTCTTTGCCCTTGGAAAAATATCACGTCACAAGTGGAACATGGGCTCAGGGGGAAGGTCTGTTTGTCCAGCCCCAGAAATTTCCCTGTAACTCAGCAGGAAAAGGAGAATTTCTGTAGATGCCGAGCGCTGGATATTTATGTTCTCAGTTCCACCCAGGCTGCAAGTGGGCACTGTCCCAGCGGTGCCCGTCGCACTGAACACATCTGTGACGTTCACCTGCCGCGCAGAGGGGTTTTACCCCAAGGATGCGAGTCTCACCTGGCTGGAGAACGGAAATGAGACGAATCTGGGAAAGTCCTCTGCCCCGTCCGAGAATGCAGATGGGACATACACACTCCAGAGCTCCCTGGAGGTCAAAGCAACCGAGCAGAGGAGTCAGTCCATGTTCACCTGTCGGGTTGTGCACGATTCCCAGCCCCCCGTCAATGCCAGTGCGATGCTGAGACTCTCCCAGCCACCTGCTGAGCCAGGCAAAGATCCCACTTCATCTGCTGGAGGTAAATGTGCAGTCGAACCCTCCCCTGCACTGCTGGGAAATGCCAGGTCTGTTCTGCGGAACCAGGGGCCATTTCAGCCCATCTCCACCAGGGGAGCGCCTTAGTGTAACAGCCACTCTTTTATTCCGGGATTATCGCTTGGCTCTGCTCTCCTGGGGCCCGTGGGTGGAGCGGGAGGGGGAAGGTTGGGGGCAGGAAATGTCACTGGTCTCACTCTATGTCTGGGGAAGATGCTCTGTGCAGCCCTGCAGGGTGTGAATGTCCCTAGAGAGGGGCTGGAACATGGTCAGTCCTGCAGTGCTGGGGATCCAAGGACTCTGACACTGCTCAGGGATTTGAGACTTTGGGGTAAAAGTGCAGGTGGCTCCTGAGTCCTTATTCTCCTGCTCTGTGAAGCTCGAGGTCTTCCTGGGGCCAGCCAGCAGCGTGTGGATACAGCTGCCAGCCAGAGCTGGGCAAACTCTGCAGGGGCCATTTGCCAACCTGCTGTTCACAGACAGGAACTCACTAAGGCCCCTGAAAGGCCAGTTTCCTCGGAGCCCATAAAGGTGCACGTGAGCTGGGACGGGATGGTCAGGAGCCAGCAGTTCTCTTGTCCGCGGGGGGTTCCTGTCCATTGGCTGATCTGATCTGATCTGATACTGCAGGTCAGAGCCTGTTCTCCAGCCCAGCTCTTTGGATTGGGCTCTTCCTGGAGAAGGTGCTGACTGCCACCTTCCTCCTCTTCCTCTTCCTGAGAAATAAAGAGTAACAAGGTAAATGTAGATTTGCTGGGAGTTACCCTGGGAGCCAGAGGGAACGGATTGCAATGCTGCAGCCCAGGAGCAGAGCAGGAAGCATTAAAGTCTCATAGGGAGTCAGTGTGGTGGGGTTGGATGTCTCTGGGGCTGCTCATAAGATACAGACCCTTCCAGTGTGATGCCAGGCCAGATCACTAGTGGCTTTTTCAGGGCCCCAGTGCAGTTCCTAGAGCCCACGTGGCCCCATCCCCAGGTGGCCATCTCCCTGGGCACTACCTGCGGCTCTCACCAGGCATCAGAGACCCCAAGGATTGGGTACAAGTGGGAAGTGAATTGCTCTGCCCCATAGAGTGGGTCCTGCTGGCTCAGGGTGAGCTCCATGGCGAGCTGGCGGGGCTGGCCAGGCTTTCCATCACTGGCTGCACCTCCGTCACAGAGAAGCCCCTTTGCTTTTCTCCTGCCCACCCGCAGCCTCCTCCCCACACACTCCCTCCATCTGGAAAATGCCTCCCGGGTTCTGCTGGGGCAGGTTCCCCGGGGGACACAGTCCAGGGCCCTGGTGAGCTCCGGAATCCCTGCCCCAAACAGCCAGGCAGGTCGGGGGAGCCCTGCAGGGGCCAGGGACACATAGGGGATCAGTTCCCCTTTATCTCACATTAGGCACATTGTCTCAGTCATGTCGCTGCTGAAAATCCTGCCCCAGGGTATTCACCCCCCAGAACAAGAGTTCCACTCCAGCCCGAGGGCCCGGCATTCCCGGGTCCCTGACCCTCTCATGCGCCAGGTCTATATAGAGCGTCCCAGCGACCCATTGGTGGCTCTGGACTGGATTCCTTAGTTCCAGAGCCCTGTGACTGCTGTTAACCAGCCTCCCCTGGCATTGCTGCCCAGGTCCCCGTATCTGTGCCCCAAAGAGACAAACTCCCAGCTCGTTCCATCCTGCTCAGCCTGATCCTCAGCCCAGAGCTAGTGGCGCCGTCCCTCGGGGAACACAACGGATATATCTTGAATCCACTCCAGCATCGCTGTCCTCTGGGCTTCCTAATACTCGTGCCCTGGTCCTGATCCCTGACCTGGAGGGACCCTCCCCTTTCTAGGGAGGGGGGAATTCAAGTACCAGCTTGTCACAGTCACGGGAAATTCAGGAGAGTCAGAGCCCCAAGTAAATCTCCCCTCAGTTAAACGTACAGCGTGGGATGACTGCTCCCCGACACCCCCAGCTCAGAGCGTGATGGGGGCTGACATGGAGCGAACTAGAGCAGTTTGCCCCTGGGCCGGGTTAATGCTAAGGGAAGGGTCATTGACTGACTCTCCTCAATCACCTGTTGGATTCTTTCCTTTTGCAGCACCTGGTCTATTTCCCGGTTTTCTCTCACTGTTGCCACCTGCCAACTTGTCAGTCTGCAGCCTCTGTCCCCGCAGTGCAGGAAACGAGTCCCTAGATGGTGGAGCTGCAGTGACCCCTGCTGGCCAATCAGATGGAGCCCAGGCCCCTGATGGGATGTACCCTCCACTCACTTATGCCTACTGATTGCGAAGCCACTGGAAGGAATCCTGACCGGGCTCCCTGCTCCTTTTAGCCCATTGGTTCTCAAACTGGGGGTTGTGACCTGGTTGTGTGGGGTGTCGCAAGCCCCAATGCCTGCGTGGACTGCAGGCCTCGACCCCTACTCCCATGCTGGGCTGCGAGCCCCAACTCTGGCCAGGTGCGGTGTTGTGATTCCCGACCCCAACCAGGAGTGGGGCTGTGAGCCCTGAACTGGGGCATCCGGGACACAGTGAGCCCTGACCCCTGTACCTAGCCCTTATCTCGGTCAGTGTCTCCTGCTCGATGCTTCTCTTGGAAATTTTTGTTGAGTGTGAAACATATAAATCACCCACGTTGACACAAACCAGCTAGTCTGGTCTCTTGCTGTCCGCAATTCCAGATGCTTCCAAACCCTCCATAATGCAAGAATTGTGGCATTTCTACCATGAGGAGAAAGTTCTTCCTGACCCCAGGTGATGCTCTGGGATCTGGAGCATGAGAATTAATAACCCTATAGCTTTAGCTCAGCTGGTGTCCCTGCAGGGGCTGTTCTTGTGTGAATAAAAATAACTCTCTAAGCCATTAGCTTCACTAATATCCTGCAGCAGCAAGCTCCACAGGTTAGTTATTACTGGTCTAAAAAGAATTTTCTTTTAGACTCCATCAGGTGCCTACTATTATTCCTGTGCAAAGAGGGCAAATAGCAGCGCTTGTCTTTTTGCTCTTCACTATTTTACCTCTTTAATTTCTTTTCCTCTTTGAAACAGGCCTGTTCTTTTGAAGTTGCTCACTATCTGAAATGGTCCTCACAGCCTTTCCCAAGGTCTCTGCTAGTTTGGTTGCTCCTCCACGTCCCTTTCTGATTTCAGCTGGAGGAATATCATTTTAGATGAGGCCATTTATCGGGAGTGCAGAATTCCAGGGGAAAGAAACTACTGAGTGATACAGCTGCAGAGTATAATTGTCTCATTGATTCTTCCTAAAGCTTTATTCTCTAGTCACTGGTTTTTAGCAGCGTGCACCGAGCAGACACCTTCACTGAGCTGCCAGCGAAGTTGCAAGATCACTGTCCTGAGAAATTCTAGTTCCTTTTT
Organism: Gopherus flavomarginatus; assembly: GCF_025201925.1. NCBI lineage: Eukaryota > Metazoa > Chordata > Testudines > Testudinidae > Gopherus > Gopherus flavomarginatus. Next base: position 49,729,798 of record NC_066627.1, read on the forward strand.
GTGGCGTTTCCCTCAATCTCCCGTGCTGCTCTCCCCCGAATCTTGATTAACCTAAAAAAATCAGATCACTCAGAACTATATTGAACAGCCCCATCCTAGTGCTGATCCCTTGTTTTCCTGCTATTTCTCTCTTACCATGCAGAGCATGGGGCATTTGGTCCTACTTTTCTTTTCCTGTCTCTTCACCTGGTCCGTGACAGCACTTTACTCCTCACTCTGTAGCTGTTTCCCTGAAACACTCTTACGTGGGGACATCTCAGGAAGCATGTGAGAGCCTGATTCTGTTCTGCGCACTGGGTATGTTCCTGAGGAAAGCAGCCAGGTTAAACAGAGCTGGGGAGCTTCCCTGGCTATGTGTGGTTATCTGAGGAGCAATCCCCTCTGCATTGATTGGAAGTAGGTGACACACAAAGAAAGTCCCTCATCACTGGAGATCACTGTAATTTGCAATGAGCAAATGATTTATTTACTGTGTCCATTTTATGACCCACTGCATCAGCCTGGGGCCAGTTCCATTGGCCTGATGCAGTCTGTGATGGAAGCTTCACCTGCCCTAGCTTTTGAGGCCACTGAAATTAGAGTAAAGACACTCACTGACAGCAGTAGGTTTTGGACCAGGTTCCTACCCCGTTACAGGTGCCACCGGCCAGAAGTTCCAGGTGCTGCAGCCCCAGGGCCCAGCAAAAGGAAAACCTGACGTATGGAGTGTGCAGTGCAGATGATTTCATGTGAATTATATGAGGTTGCTGTTTGACCCGATGGGTCTGTCATAAACAGATAGCTAAGGGTTAATGTCTCTTCCACCTGAAGCACCTGACCAGAGGACCAATCAGGAAACCGGATTTTTTCAACTCTGGGTGGAGGGAAGTTTGTGTCTGAGTCTTTTGTCTGTCTGCCTGCTTTCTCTGAGCTTTGGAGAAGTAGTTTCTACTTTCTAATCTTCTGTTTCTAAGTGTAAGGACAAAGAGATCAGATAGTAAGTTCTATGGTTTCTTTTCTTTGGTATTTGCATGAATATAAGTGCTGGAGTGCTTTGATTTGTATTCTTTTTGAATAAGGCTGTTTATTCAATATTCTTTTAAGCAATTGACCCTGTGTTGTGTCACCTTAATACAGAGAGACCATTTGTATGTATTTTTCTTTCTTTTTATATAAAGCTTTCTTTTAAGACCTGTTGGAGTTTTTCTTTACTTCAGGGAAATTGAGTCTGTACTCACCAGGGAATTGGTGGGAGGAAGAAATCAGGGGAGATCTGTGTGTTGGATTTGCTAGCCTGATTTTGCATTCCCTCTGGGGGAATAGGAAAGTACTTTTTGTTTCCAGGATTGGGAACAGAGAGGGGGAGTCACTCTGTGTAGTTTCACAGAGCTTGTGTCTGTGTATCTCTCCAGGAGCACCTGGAGGGGGGGAGGGAAAAAGGATTATTTCCCTTTGTTGTGAGACTCAAGGGATTTGGGTCTTGGGGTCCCCAGGGAAGGTTTTTCAGGGGGACCAGAGTGCCCCAAAACACTCTAATTTTTTGGGTGGTGGCAGCAAGTACCAGGTCCAAGCTAGTAGCTAAGCTTGGAGGTTTTCATGCTAACCCCCATATTTTGGACGCTAAGGTCCAAATCTGGGACTAAGGTTATGACATGGTGTAGCAGTGGTGGGATATAGACAGAATCCAGAAGCCAGTAGGAATATTATATTTTTCTCTTCTCTGCTAAGGGCTTTTTAGCAGAGAGAAACAGTTGGTTTTAAAAGGGAACCAGAGAGAATTTTTTTTTCTGCTCTCTCTGGCAGTTTGTGGCTTGCATGTTAAGCAAGAAGCCATTACCAGACTGTTAAGGGTCTTTTGTCATGCAATAGCACTCCCATTGAGAGTCATTACCAGCACTATATGCATGCAAATAAAGTGGTTTTTCAGGTTTACTTAACATTGAAGATTAGCTAAAGGCACTATTGCTAGGCAGACTTCAGGAGGCAACAGAGAACCTGCAGTTCAGAAGATAAACACCGGAGGGCACCCCAACACAAGAAAACAGGAATCATGACTTCTAAGGCAAAAATTGAGGCCGAAGAGCAATTCAGAGAAGCTGAACACAGGCGACAACTGGAAATAAAACAAAAAGAGATGGAGATGAAAGAAAAGGAAGAAAGCATCAAACTGGCAGCCTTCCAAAGAGAACAGGCAGCCCAAGAGGCAGCACACAAAAGAAAACTAGAAGAAGAAGAGGTGGCCTACCGAAGGAAACAAGCAGAAGAAGAGTTGGCCCACCGCCGAGAAATGGAAAAGCACCAAAAAGAAATGGAAAAACAACAAAAAGAAATGGAAAAAACAACAAAAAGAGAATGAAGAGAAGGAAAAACAGAGAAAACATGAACTGGACTTGGCAAAAGCTGGGCTGCATGTGCCAGCCAACCCTAACAACCCGGCGCCAGTTATTGCTCCACAGCACAGGAAATTTCCCACCTACAAGGCAGGTGATGACACCGAGGCCTTCTTGGAAAATTTTGAAAGAGCCTGTCTTGGGTACAACATCCCCGAAGACCAGTACATGGTAGAATTGAGGTCACAGCTCAGTGGACCTTTAGCAGAGGTGGCAGCTGAAATGCCTAAGCAGCAAATGAATGACTATAAACTTTTTCAAACCAAGGCCAGATACAGAATGGGGATAACCCCAGATCATGCCCGTCGGCGCTTCAGAACCCAAAAGTGGAAACCAGAGGTGTCATTTCCCAAACACGCCTACTACATTGCAAAAAACTATGAGGCCTGGATAACAGGAAACAACGTTCAAACCTTGGAAGAACTGCACCTCCTCATACAAATGGAGCAGTTCTTGGATGGTGTTCCTGAAGACATCACACGGTACATACAAGATGGAAATCCCAAAGATATCGCTGAGGCGGGGGAGATTGGAGCCAAATGGATGGAACTGGCAGAAAGCAAGAAAGCTACTGTCAAGGGGAACGATTACCCCAGGGGGCACACAGACCATAAACCCTACAACCGAGGACAGCGAAAGACTCCACATACCCCCCAAGTAAAGCCACAGATACCCTACCCTTCAACCTCACCAGTCTCCAGTAACTCACCTCGGCCCAGTGACCCATCAGATGGTAGATGCTTTAAGTGTAATGAACTGGGACATATCAAGGCCAACTGTCCAAAGAACACCATGCGAGTGCAATTCATTACACCACCATCACACCAAAGATCCCCAGGCCCAGATGCCTCTCAAATACCCTTGGAGCGAAGGGAAAATTTGAGAGTGGGCGGTAAGAAGGTTACTGTGTGGAAAGACACGGTGGCACAAGTGTCAGCTATCCACCAATCCTTCGTTGACCCCAAATTCATCAACCCAAAGGCCAAAGTTACAATTTACCCCTTCATGTCACAAGCTGTAGACTTGCCTACAGCTCAACTGCCTGTCCAGTACAAAGGCTGGTCAGGAATGTGGACTTTTGCAGTCTATGACAATTATCCTATCCCCATGCTACTGGGGGAAGACTTGGCCAACCAGGTGAGGCGGGCCAAGAGAGTGGGAATGGTTACACGTAGCCAAACCAGGCAAGCTTCCAGACCCATTCCTGTTCCTGAACCGTCCACAGACGCCCCGTCTGGGTTACCAGAGACCCAGACAGAGGTAGTGGATCCAGATTCCATGCCAACCACTGAAACAGCCACAGCACCTCCAGTCCCAGGCCCGGAACTGGAACAGCAACCAGCACCAGCCATTGCAACCCCATCTTCAAACTCAACGCCAGTGGGCGCCAGCGAGCCACAACTGGCAGAAGCAACAGACAGCCATACCCAAAAGGCTCAGCCAGAGCCTGAAATACCCTCAGGTGCACCAGCGGAGAGCGGTTCACCAGCAACGGAAACAACCCCATCACCTACATCGCTTCCAGAGGGACCAAGCCCAAGTCCACAGTCTGAGGAAGAACTGGTGACCCCAGCCTCAAGGGAACAGTTCCAGACTGAGCAGGAAGCAGATGACAGCCTTCAGAAAGCGTGGGCGGCGGCACGGAGCACTCCACCGCCTCTCAGCTCTTCTAATCGATCCCGGTTTGTTATAGACCAAGGACTTTTATACAAGGAAATTCTTTCTGGTGGACACCGGGAAGAATGGCAGCCGCAAAAACAGTTGGTGGTTCCAACTAAGTACCGGGGAAAGCTCTTAAGCTTAGCCCATGATCATCCCAGTGGCCATGCTGGGGTGAACAGAACCAAGGACCGGTTGGGGAAGTCCTTCCACTGGGAGGGGATGGGCAAGGACGTTGCCAAGTATGTCCGGTCTTGTGAGGTATGCCAAAGAGTGGGAAAGCCTCAAGACCAGGTCAAGGCCCCTCTCCAGCCACTCCCCATAATTGAGGTCCCATTTCAGCGAGTAGCTGTGGATATTCTGGGCCCTTTCCCAAAAAAGACACCCAGAGGAAAGCAGTACGTACTGACTTTAGTGGACTTTGCTACCCGATGGCCAGAAGCAGTAGCTCTAGGCAACACCAGGGCTAACACTGTGTGCCTGGCCTTAACAGACATCTTTGCCAGGGTAGGTTGGCCCTCTGACATCCTTACAGATTCAGGGTCTAATTTCCTGGCAGGGACTATGGAAAAACTGTGGAAAACTCATGGGGTGAATCACTTGGTTGCCACCCCGTACCACCATCAAACCAATGGCCTGGTGGAAAGGTTCAATGGAACTTTGGGGGCCATGATACGAAAATTCATCAACGAATTCTCCAATAATTGGGACCTAGTGTTGCAGCAGTTGCTGTTTGCCTACAGGGCTGTACCACATCCCAGTTTAGGGTTTTCACCGTTTGAACTTGTGTATGGTCATGAGGTTAAGGGGCCATTACAGTTGGTGAAGCAGCAATGGGAGGGGTTTACGCCTTCTCCAGGAACTAACATTCTGGACTTTGTAAGCAACCTACAAAGCACCCTCCGACACTCTTTAGCCCTTGCTAGAGAGGACCTAAAGGATGCTCAAGAAGAGCAAAAGGCCTGGTCTGACAGACATGCCAGAGAACGTTCCTTCAAGGTAGGAGACCAGGTTATGGTCTTGAAGGCACAACAGGCCCATAAGATGGAAGCATCATGGGAAGGGCCATTCACGGTCCAAGAGCGCCTGGGAGCTGTAAACTACCTCATAGCATTTCCCAATTCCTCACTAAAGCCTAAAGTGTACCATGTTAATTCTCTCAAGCCTTTCTATTCCAGAGACTTACAGGTTTGTCAGTTTACAGTCCAGGGAGATGATGCTGAGTGGCCTGACGGTGTCTACTACGACGGGAAAAAAGACGGTGGCGTGGAAGAGGTGAACCTCTCAACCACCCTGGAACGTCTGCAGCGGCGACAAATCAAGGAGCTATGCACTAGCTTCGCCCCATTGTTCTCAGCCACCCCAGGACGGACTGAACGGGCATACCACTCCATTGATACAGGTAATGCTCACCCAATCAGAACCCCACCTTACCGGGTGTCTCCTCATGCCCAAGCTGCTATAGAACGGGAGATCCAGAACATGCTACAGATGGGTATAATCCGCTCATCTACCAGTGCATGGGCATCTCCAGTGGTTCTGGTACCCAAACCAGATGGGGAAATACGCTTTTGCGTGGACTACCGTAAGCTAAATGCTGTAACTCGTCCGGACAACTATCCAATGCCACGCACCGATGAGCTATTGGAGAAGTTGGGACGTGCCCAGTTCATCTCTACAATAGACTTAACCAAGGGGTACTGGCAAGTACCGCTAGATGAACCTGCCAGGGAGAGGTCAGCATTCGTCACCCATGCGGGGGTGTATGAATTCAATGTCCTTCCTTTCGGCCTTCGAAATGCACCCGCCACCTTCCAGAGGCTGGTAGATGGTCTACTAGCTGGACTGGGAGAATTTGCAGTTGCCTACCTCGATGATGTGGCCATTTTTTCAGATTCCTGGCCCGAACACCTACTACACATGGAAAAGGTCTTTGAGCGCATCAGGCAGGCCGGACTAACTGTTAAGGCCAAAAAGTGTCAAATAGGCCAAAACAGAGTGACTTACCTGAGGCACCAGGTGGGTCGAGGAACCATAAACCCCCTACAGGCCAAGGTGGATGCTATCCAAAAGTGGCCTGTCCCAAGGTCAAAGAAACAGGTCCAATCCTTCTTAGGCTTGGCCGGATACTACAGGCGATTTGTACCACACTACAGCCAAATCGCTGCCCCATTGACTGACCTGACCAAAAAGACCCAGCCAAATGCCGTTAAGTGGACTGATGAGTGTCAAAAGGCCTTTACCCAACTTAAGGCAACGCTCATGTCTGACCCTGTGCTCAGGGCCCCGGATTTTGACAAACCATTCCTAGTAACCACAGATGCATCTGAGCGTGGTATAGGAGCAGTGCTCATGCAGGAAGCAACAGATCACAACTTCCATCCTGTCGTGTTTCTCAGCAAGAAACTGTCTGAGAGGGAAAGTCACTGGTCAGTCAGTGAAAAGGAATGCTATGCCATTGTGTACGCCCTGGAAAAGCTACGCCCATATGTTTGGGGACGGCGGTTCCAACTACAAACTGACCATGCTGCACTAAAGTGGCTTCATACTGCCAAGGGGAACAACAAGAAACTTCTTCTTTGGAGTTTAGCTCTCCAAGATTTTGATTTTGAAATTCAACACATCACAGGAGCTTCTAACAAAGTTGCTGATGCACTCTCCCGTGAGAGTTTCCCAGAATCCAGTAGTTAAAAAGTGTTCTTAAAATGTAAAAGTCTGTTAGTTATATACTTAGGGGTATATGTAAAGGTGCATGTGTTGTATTAATCTGTTTATTTTCAAGTTCTAGAAGGAAATCGCCGCCAGTGAGCTTCCCCACTGTCTGCAATTTGGGGGGCGTGTCATAAACAGATAGCTAAGGGTTAATGTCTCTTCCACCTGAAGCACCTGACCAGAGGACCAATCAGGAAACCGGATTTTTTCAACTCTGGGTGGAGGGAAGTTTGTGTCTGAGTCTTTTGTCTGTCTGCCTGCTTTCTCTGAGCTTTGGAGAAGTAGTTTCTACTTTCTAATCTTCTGTTTCTAAGTGTAAGGACAAAGAGATCAGATAGTAAGTTCTATGGTTTCTTTTCTTTGGTATTTGCATGAATATAAGTGCTGGAGTGCTTTGATTTGTATTCTTTTTGAATAAGGCTGTTTATTCAATATTCTTTTAAGCAATTGACCCTGTGTTGTGTCACCTTAATACAGAGAGACCATTTGTATGTATTTTTCTTTCTTTTTATATAAAGCTTTCTTTTAAGACCTGTTGGAGTTTTTCTTTACTTCAGGGAAATTGAGTCTGTACTCACCAGGGAATTGGTGGAGGAAGAAATCAGGGGAGATCTGTGTGTTGGATTTGCTAGCCTGATTTTGCATTCCCTCTGGGGGAATAGGAAAGTACTTTTTGTTTCCAGGATTGGGAACAGAGAGGGGGAGTCACTCTGTGTAGTTTCACAGAGCTTGTGTCTGTGTATCTCTCCAGGAGCACCTGGAGGGGGGGAGGGAAAAAGGATTATTTCCCTTTGTTGTGAGACTCAAGGGATTTGGGTCTTGGGGTCCCCAGGGAAGGTTTTTCAGGGGGACCAGAGTGCCCCAAAACACTCTAATTTTTTGGGTGGTGGCAGCAAGTACCAGGTCCAAGCTAGTAGCTAAGCTTGGAGGTTTTCATGCTAACCCCCATATTTTGGACGCTAAGGTCCAAATCTGGGACTAAGGTTATGACAGGGTCCCTGATAATGTGGGTTTGATCCCAAAGCTGAGCCTCTTGCTCCCCTGGGGTGATAGGAGCGGGGAGCCTTGCACATGTCACTTTTTAGCTGATGGGAATGGAAACAATCTGAGCTGTTACAGCCTCTGTAGCTGGCCTGGCCCCAGAGCAGCCTGGAGAGGTTTCTTAAGGGAGCTTTGGGCAGGCTGCTGGCCGTGGGGTCTGGCTGCAGGGAGTGGGGGATGATCCCTACACAGTGACACTGGGGAACGAGGAGCGCAGAGGGGCCCATTCTGTGCTGGTCATTTACGCCAGGCCAGCTGGGCATGCAGCGTGGGGAGGTGCTGCTCTGCTGGTTAGCGAGGGGTTGCACTCACCTGGCACTGTTCTATGGTAGGTCTATACGGCACACTCCATTTGACGGTGGGCGGGGCACATACACCGCACGCCTCCCGAGTGTAGATGGTGAGACTTTGGTTAGGCAAGTACAGTAAAGACATCCCTGAAGCCCGTGGGTGAGTACCCGTGTATGTACCTTACAGGGCTCTCTGTTCACCCAAGCAGCACCTCCCTGCATAGGCACTGACTCTGGGGGTGCTCCAGGGCTGAAGCACCCATGGGAAAAAATTGTGGGTGCTAAGCACTCACCAGCAGCCCCCCGCCGATCAGCGCCACCCTTTCCCCCCAGCTCCTCGCACCTGCTGGTGGCCCTGCCAATCAGCGTCTCCCCCTCCGTCCCAGGGCCTCCTGCCTGCCATGGATCAGCTGTTCCATGGTGTGCAAGAGGCGCTGGGGTGGGGAGAAGTGAGGATGGGGCATGCTTGGGGAAGGAGACAGAATGGGGCACAAAGAGGTGGGGCAGGGCAGAGCAGAGGCGGGAATGGGCTGGGGCCTGAAGAGGTAGGGCAGGGTGGGCCTTGGGGAAGGGATGGAGTAGGAGTGGGGGTGGTGTTACCAGATGTGCCTGTTACTTTGGGGTATGCTGATTTATTAGGGGTACTTTTCTTGGGCAGGGGTGTGTGTCTGTAATTCTATCAATGTGCTGCTTGTGTCATGAGTGTTTTCATATGGAGCTCTACTGCTCCCTTCTGCAAGTCCCTCCTCCCCCCCATGGAGCTATCCTGCAGGTCCTAGGTTCCCCAGGGCGGGGTTCCTCCAGCCCCAGACCCAGATAAACACACACACACACTCTCTAACAGAGCAAGTCTGAGCAGACCGGTCAATCAGCACGCTCAAGCTGACCCCTTACATGCCCCTGGACTCAATGGGCTGGGCCAAGCAGCACTTTCAAGCTGCCATCCTGATGTGCCCCTGGACTCAGTAGTCTGGGTTGAGCAGTACTTCCAAGCTGTCACCCTTGTCTGTCGTAGCTTCAGCACGTCCCTGTCCCCACTTTCACATTACAATAGTACTGGCAGTAACCCACTTGATGAGCAAACCTCACAGTATGTTGGGGCGCTGCAGGGATCTTTAGCTTAGGTAAGAGAAGTGTTGCTGCAGAGTAAATGGGGAAGCTAAAAACGCAAAAGAGTAATGTTCAGAGAGAGAGAGAAGCAACCAGCTTAATCATCCAAGTTATTTATTGAATAATAGCGATAACCACACAAGGAGAGCCTGAACCCAGATAACAGTTACATTAGTAAAGGTTACAAAAGTCAAATATAGAAAACTGTACCTGCCTGAGGTAGAAAAGAAAACAGAGAGAGCTAGAGCTGAGATCTCACTCCATGAAGCTGGAGCTGGTCGGGGTTACCAGGTGATGGCGGGAGCTCAGGTCCTGAGTGCTGGAGACAGGCAGCACCCCCAGCACGATGTGGAGTTTGGATCCAGGCATCAGAACACTTCCTTGAACATAGGTAGGGGGTTTTGTAGAGAAACAACAATGATTCAAGAGAGAAGACTGGATTTGTTTATGGGTAAACATATGACCCAAGGGTTTTCTTTAGGCTAGACAATAGGGGCTGATTACTCCTAGCTATGGGTGGTTTTCCTTCCAGGGAGCTCACAATGCAATTAGGAGGCTTCAGTATTTTGGATACCAATCAAGGCTTTACTACTAGAATTGATCTGCTAACGGCTGAGATGGGAGTGTGCAGGAATAGGTTCATTAACATCTGGAGCAGGGATCCCCCAGGACACAGTGCATCCCTGCTTTTCTGGTCCCAGAGTTCAATGCGGTTCTTGCCTTGGAATCGCTGTTCTCCATTCTCTAGGCTAACGGAGATGCCTGCCAGGCCCATCTTTGATGCAGATGAGGCTGGGGAGTTGCCTTAATCCTGTCACCCCTGTCAGGAGGGGTCTAGGTGGGTCTCCCACCACCCTTCACTACTCTCTGCAAGTCGTTTCTCTGATCGGTTTTGGTTCATGCAGAGGCTGGGGGTGTGTGGAGGGGTGTCCTTCATGAGTCAGACAGGCTGGATGCTGCGCCCTGGGTCCCCAAGAACACACAGAGCTGACTGGTATCAGTGAGGTCTGGGGCAGAGCAGGGGTCAAGCACCCCCCAGCACAGGAGAAAGTTGGTGCCTCTGCCTCCCTGTCTACTCTGCTCTTCTTAGCAGTGTCTTTTCCTGCTGCCTCCCTGCTACCGGAGCCCATCCCTGCCTCAGGGAGCAACCGGAGCCTGTCCCCTGCCACAGGGAGCTACCGGAGCTCATCCCTGCTGCAGGGAGCAACTGGAGCCTGTCCCCTGCCTCAGGGAGCAACTGGAGCCTGTCCCCTGCCTCAGGGAGCAACTGGAGCCTGTCCCTTGCCACAGGGAGCAACCGGAGCCTGTCCCCTGCCACAGGGAGCAACCGGAGCCTGTCCCTGCTGCAGAGAGCTACCGGAGCCTGTCCCCTGCCTCAGGGAGCAACTGGAGCCTGTCCCCTGCCACAGGGAGCTACCGGAGCCCGTCCCTGCTGCAGGGAGCTACCGGAGCCTGTCCCCTGCCTCAGGGAGCAACCGGAGCCCATCCCTGCCGCAGGGAGCTACCGGAGCCCGTCCCTGCCGCAGGGAGCAACCGGAGCCTGTCCCCTGCCTCAGGGAGCTACCGGAGCCCGTCCCTGCCGCAGGGAGCTACCGGAGCCTGTCCCCTGCCTCAGGGAGCAACCGGAGCATGTCCCCTGCCTCAGGGAGCTACCGGAGCTCATCCCTGCTGCAGGGAGCTACCGGAGCCTGTCCCCTGCCTCAGGGAGCAACCGGAGCCTGTCCCCTGCCACAGGGAGCAACCGGAGCCTGTCCCCTGCCGCAGGGAGCTACGGGAGCCTGTCCCCTGCCGCAGGGAGCAACTGGAGCCTGTCCCCTGCCACAGGGAGCAACCGGAGCCTGTCCCCTGCCTCAGGGAGCAACTGGAGCCTGTCCCCTGCCACAGGGAGCAACCGGAGCCTGTCCCCTGCTGCAGGGACCTACCGGAGCCCGTCCCTGCTGCAGGGAGCTACTGGAGCCTGTCCCCTGCCTCAGACACCTACCGGAGCCCGTCCCTGCCTCAGGGAGCTACCGGAGCCTTTCCCTGCCGCAAGGAGCTACCGGAGCCCGTCTCCTGCCACAAGGAGCTACTGGAGCCCGTCCCCTGCCACAGGGACCTAACGGAGCCTGTCCCCTGCCGCAGGGAGCTACCGGAGCCCGTCACTGCCTCAGGGAGCTACCGGAGCCTGTCCCCTGCCGCAGGAAGATACCGGAGCTTTTCCCTGCCGCAAGGAGCTACGGGAGCCTTTCCCTGCCGCAGGGAGCTACTGGAGCCTGTCCCCATGCAGGATTAGCTACCAGAGCCTGTCCCTTGCCCCAGGGACCTACCTGAGCCTTTCCCTGCCTCAGAGAGCTACCGCAGCCCGTCCCCATGCAGGATTAGCTACTGGATTAGATGGGCAAAGCTGGGAAGCACCCATAGCAATTTGGCCTGTCTATGCCAGTGATGGCTGTAGGCAAGGCAAATCCCCACGCAGGCCTAGTGCACAGAGAGTGGTTTGTGGGGCTGTAGGGCTGAACTCAGGATAAGGGAACTGCAAAGTCGCAACAGGAAATCAAGAGAAACAGAACACAGATAGTTAACCCTCTCAGTGCCTGCCCTACCTGTAACGTCATTCAAGCAGGAGCTGGTTGGGCACAAATCAAGTGGGATTTCAAATCGAACGTCTCTTGTTCAAGCACACTGACAATCAGAGCGAGGCCAAACGGGCTCCTTTGAATCCAAGGGCTTGATTTTATTGAATGGGGGTTTCAGGCTCGAAGCTCTGGATCCAAACTTGCCCCTGCAGTTTCAGTTCCATGTCTGAGCCGGACTGGAAAAGGCACATTCCATGGACCAGGTTTTGATCTGAGAGAGGGGCTCATGTCATGAGATCTCTGCAGTTTTGGCCCCTTCAGACCATTATATCGAGGAGGGCAAAGGACTGGAGAAAGTGAAGCTTCATGAAAAAATGTGGGACAGGAACCGGTTTGCTGTGAGAAGCAAAGTACATTAATAGTTAAGTCTGAACAAATCTGGAAGCTGGAGCCATCACTAATGCAATCTACTTCCTTCTGCGGTAGGGGATGCTCTGAGCTGGAGCAGTAAGCTTCTCAGTAGCTCGACGGACACTGGAGAGTGGGCAGAGGCAGCGAGGTTTCCCCTCTGCCATCACAATGGCTACATCAACCCAAGTTTCCGGATTGTCTCTTCCATGCCTGCTGCTGATCCTTCTCCTGGAAATCCCTGGTGAGTGCAGAACAGCAATTTTCAGCCTGTGCTCTCTGGACCCCTGTAGGTCTGCAGACTATGTCTAAGACTTCCAGCGGGGTCTGCACTTCCATCTGAAATGTTTTTTGGGGGATCCACAAACGAAAAAAGGTTGAAAACCACAAGTGTAGAGTATCAGAGGGGTAGCCGTGTTAGTCTGGATCTGTAAAAGCAGCAAAGAATCCTGTGGCACCTTATAGACTAACAGACGTTTTGGAGCATGAGCTTTCGTGGGTGAATACCCACTTCGTCGGATGCATGTAGTGGAAATGTCCAGGGGCAGGTATATATATGCAAGCAAGAAGCAAGCTAGAGATAATGAGGTAGTTCAATCAGGGAGGATGAGGCCCTGTTCTAGCAGTTGAGGTGTGAAAACCAAGGGAGGAGAAACTGCTTTTGTAGTTGGCAAGCCATTCACAGTCTTTGTTTAATCCTGAGCTAATGGTGTCAAATTTGCAGATGAACTGAAGCTCAGCAGTTTTTCCAAATCAGATATTAGGAATGGCAATATACAAAAACCTGTAGGAGAACAAAACACTTCAACCTCCCTGGCCACACAATAGCAGATCTTAAGGTAGCCATCCTGCAGCAAAAAAACTTCAGGACCAGACTTCAAAGAGAAACTGCTGAGCTTCAGTTCATCTGCAAATTTGACACCATCAGCTCAGGATTAAACAAAGACTGTGAATGGCTTGCCAACTACAAAATCAGTTTCTCCTCCCTTGGTTTTCACACCTCAACTGCTAGAACAGGGCATCATCCTCCCTGATTGAACTAACCTCGTTATCTCTAGCTTGCATCTTGCTTGCATATATATATCTGCCCCTGGAAATTTCCACAACATGCATCTGACAAAGTGGGTATTCACCCACGAAAGCTCATGCTCCAAAACGTCTGTTAGTCTATAAGGTGCCACAGGATTCTTTGCTGCTTTTACAAGTGTAGAAGCTACCCAGCAACATATCTATTGCCCATATGGGCACTAACTGTCTAGTCTAAAGCTTGTTGCCCTTCTATGGATCTTTTCTATTTCTCCTTTTCCACAGTGGCATGACAGCATTCCCTGTTATCGTCTGATCCCTTCTTAACAGCATCTGATTTCCTCTTTCTTTCTTGACTGCTGCTGCACAGAGATCAGTGTCTCCCTTTGGCTAGGCACAGTGCTGCAGACAGTTTGTTTTCCTCTTGGCAGTTCAAATTAGCTCGTAACCCACCAGCATGGAGTTTTTAAACTTCCTTCCGGTTTGCACTGAGAGATGAGTAATGGTGTGTCGCCATAGGAACCCGAGGTATGTCCTGGGGGAGCTAGCCCGTCCTGCTGCCAGTGCAGCCAGGGCTACGCTGCTAGTTTTAGGGCACTCGCTCAATCAAAGCTAGTGGGGGGCATGTCTCCTGCAGCTAGAAATCCTGCCCTCCAGCTCCAGTGTAGACAGACCCTTAGCCTGGCTGCTCTTTGGCGCAGTGCCCATCATTTTGCTCTGTGTTCCCGCAGCCCCTCGGACAACGGGATCCCGGTCTGTGGCTGGGACTCCCAAGTGCTCCCACAGTGCAGACGCACAATGAATAAGTAGTGATGAGCACTGAGTTTGATCTGCTGGTGTGGAGCATTATAGTGCCTTTGTCCAGCTCGCACCATCCTCCATTGCCCTGATTGAGCTGACTAATGGCGAGGATGCCACGTGGCTATTCAACTGCACTTCGAAAAAAGAGCTGGCCCAGCCCCCGTCCTAGCACTGGGCACCCCAGCATTTGCCTTCTTTCCCCGCTGAGCTGTGGCCATTTGCTCTTTGCTTCCAGCTAGTGCCATAACCCAGGGCAGCATTTCACCCCTTAGCCCGGCGCTGCCAAGCATTCCTCTTCTGATGGGGGGCAGTCAGAAAGGGTAGGGATTTCCTTTGCCTAGGCCCTTGCTAACTCCTTAAGGAGTGCAGTCAGGGACCTGGGGAATCTGACCCGTCAGGCTAGGCTGTAAATGTCACAGTCTCAGTGTTGCCAACTATTATGAGTTTATCGTGAGTCTCACAATCCTGGGAGTGTTTCTTAGCTGCTGGAATCAGCAAACTGCCAGCTTTGCTTTGCTTTTCTATATTGTTATTTGCTTTTTTATTGTGTTTAATTTTTTAACATTTTTAAAGTTATTTTAGTTTATTTTTAACTTAAGTTTCTTGCCCTCCTTGTGGAGAGAAGCTGGAGAATGTGAGGTGAGTGTGCCCTACAGGCTGATAACCCAGAAAAAAAAATACTCCCCGACCCCAAAATATCTATTTTTAATCTCCTGATTTTTAAGCCAATCTCGTGATTTTGGGGACCTGACTTGTGATTTATTTTTTTAATGTTAGGGGCTGGCAATCCTGCTGTCTCGCCATTGACTAGATGCGTAGGAGATGCACCAGGAAGCCCCTTGTCACAGGGAGATCCCTCCTTGTATTTCTGCAGTGAGCTAGAGACGTCTTTGTTTTAATTTCAAATCCCCACTGAAGAGCCTGACTCTGTGTGAGTGAGTCTGGGAGGGGTGGCTGTGCAGTGCTTCGATTCGGCCCTGCAAACCCTGCTCTTCTAGGAGACACTGGGACACTATGCCCCATATTCTTCATAGAGGTATGATCATGATATGATTATAGCAGATCTAAGATGTATTTTCTGCGAGATGGGTCATGTGAGGTATCATGGGAAAGGTTCTGATTTACTAACTGTGATTATCCTATTCGTATGCATGTATCATTTCTGTATCTGATGTTAGGAATATTGAGTATGTATCAATTATATCTGGCGAACGCCCCCAGAGAGAATGCAATCAGTCTAGATGACTGCTGTGGAGAAGAGCCATTAGAGAAAACAATAGGTCTCAGAAGATGTTTATCACCCACAGAGAGGTCTTCCTGGGGACCCTGCAAACTAACTCTGAGTTATGGCTGCAGGGTCATGTGATCAAGTCACGTGATACCGGACTCCATAATAATATGAGTATTTTTCCACTGACCGGAAGGTAGGAATCACACTGGAAGACAAGGGATTCCTGCCATATGTAAAACCTATTTGAGGAAGGGGAGTGTCATAATCATGGTTCATTCTTCACTGGCTCCCCACCCAAGAAGACTGCTGCAAACAGCTAAGAATCAAAGTCTGAGGGGGAGAGGGGAGAAGAACTGAGCCTAGGCTAGTAGGTGGACTAATCTGTGAATGAAATATCTGAAGTGTTTTAGCTGCAGGCAAGTACAGCTGGCTGTCAAGAATCTCTGCAATCTGCCTAAAACTGCATTTAGGGTGAAAAATTACTTCTTGCCACCAGTTTCTTTAGTATCTTAAGCTTAGCGTGTATGTTTGTTTTATTTGCTTGGTAATCTGCGTTGATCTGTTTGCTATCCTTTATAATCACTTAAAATCTATCCTTTGTAGTTCATAAACTTATTTTTGTTTTCTCCAAAACCAGTTTGTGCAAGTCGTAACTGGGGGGGTAAAAAGCTGTTCAAATCTTCCTCCACATTGAGGGAGGCTGCGAATTTCATGGGCTTACACTGTATAATTTTCTGTGCAGCGCAAGACAATACAATTTTGGGTTTATCCTCTAGAAGGGGGCGTGCACTTGAGTGTCTGGGTAGTTCCTTAGCCTTCCACCTCCATTGTTAACGCCACATACTCAACACCAAATGGCAGGATAAAGTCAGCAATGTAGAGGTTCTTCAAAGGGCAAATTTACCACGTGTGACAGCCCTGCTCAAGCAAAGATGACTGTGCTGGCTGGGCCATCTGCAGGGGCAGCTCTAGGGATTTTGCCGCCCCAAGCACGGCAGGCAGGCTGCCTTCGGTGGCTTGCCTGCGGAGGGTCCGCTGGTCCCATGGCTTCGTGGTGACCGGCAGAGCGCCCCCTGCGGCTTGCCGCCCCAAGCACATGCTTGGCCATCTGAGTAGGTTGGAAGATGGATGCATACCCAAGGACATGCTGTATGGGGAGCTCTCAGAAGGAACAAGAACAGGACGTCCCAAGCTTCGCTAGAAAGATACACACAAGCGAGATATGAAGGAATTTGGAATTGATCCTGACTAGTGGGAAATTTTGGCAAGTGATTGTGACAAGTGGCGCCATTGTCTCCATCAGGGTATGAAAGTCCATGACAGAAGCTGACTCCCCAAAGCTTGAAGAGGAAAGAGCCTGTAGGAAGCAAGAAGCTCCCAACCCAGACACAGCCATTTGCAATAACTGCCAAAGATCATGCAAGTCTCACATTGGCCTATTCAGTTACATGAGACATTGCAAACCGTCTACATCATAGGCTGCAATTCCCACCATCTCTTGCAGATGAAAGGATGCCAACAACAGGCCTAGGGGGAGGGATAGCTCAGTGGTTTGAGCATTGGCCTGTTAAACCCAGGGTTGTGAGTTCAATCCTTGAGGGGGCCACTTAGGGATATGGGGCAAAAATCTGTCTGAGGATTGGTCCTGCTTTGAGCAGCGGGTTGGACTAGATGACCTCCTGAGGTCCCTTCCAACCCTGATATTCTATGATTCTATGAAGCATCCCATGCAGGGGCTAGTCAGAAAGCCTATTTGCATGTTACAACAGCTGGGTGTTTCCCTACTTGTATGTGGGCTGGTGAAAGCATAAGACTGGGAGTAGGTCTGCAGCTTGTCACAGCAGTACAGTTAACAGGAGCCCAGTGTTGGTGGGGGTCCAGCTCTCTCTTTCCCCAGACACAGTTCACTGGAAAATAACAGTCCAGAGTCCAGTCGGCAGGCAATGCGATGGATTTAGCAGGGCTAAACAAGCAAGCATATTCCAAAGCCCTTCCCACCCGTCAGCCTATCTCTATATGCCACTGGTGTTTAGGCTTCCCGTTATAATGGGCCCGGGTTGTCTGGTACACTATGGGGTGGGTTTACTACTATTTACACACCTTACAATTGATTGCTGCTTTTCATTTTGCTGTGATATTATTGTTTAGTCTTTACCCTATTTATTCACATTCTTCTAACACCCAGGCTGGAGGGTCAGGAGGGTGGGCTCAGTGGTACCCTAGTTCCAAGTGGCACCGGAGGGGGGGTCGGGATAACCCATCACAGACATCTCCCCTGAACATGAGCTGTAGCATGATCTCCGTCTCCCTCGGTAATTCTCTCACCCGTGCAGGGCTCCCAGCTCCAGGTGGATGTGAGAACAAGTCTCGAACAGCAGGGCTCAGACTCAGGCATCCAACAGAGTAGCATGGATCCCTGTTACTCTGCTCAGGCTGTCCAAATTCAATCTCTCTCTCTCCTCTCTCCGCCTGGCCTGTTCTCTGTGTTAGGTGCCGGGGCCCAGGGGTTCCAGCTGCTGCAGCCCCAGGGTGCCATGTCGGTGTCAGCGGGAGAGACTCTCACTCTGACCTGCTCTCAGACTGGGCTCGTTCCACCAGGACCCGTGAGGTGGTTTAAGGGCTCGGGCAGTGGCCGCCAGCTCGTTTATGCAGATGAAGGATCATCCCCCCGGGTGACACGGGCTGTGAGTGGCTCTGACACAGACTTCACCATCCACATCAGTGACACCCGCCCCGAGGACGCTGGGGTCTATCACTGTGTGAAGTTTAGGACGGTGTCGGGACCTGATGAGGAGTTCAGATCCGGCTCTGGCACGGCCGTGTCTGTGAGCGGTGAGTGCGAGCTCCCCCCAGCCACACGTCCCTCCCCACCGGGGGCTGGTACCAGGGCGGGGAACAACCCAGCTCAGCCCAGACACTAACCGGGGAGTTCACTGAGCTGCTGTTAAAGTGGGGCCAAAGGGAGACTTATGCCTCTACGGTGGGGGCTGCAGTACAGGAAGGACCAGGAGGAATTTCTGCTCTAGCTCTGGATTTGCTCTGGAGATTCCCCCTTCCTGCCCCCCCACTACCCTCCTCACCTAGCTGAGCAGCAAATGCTTGTGTGTGTGAGAGAGAGAGAAGCCGTGCACAGCAGGGTGGGGACCCTTCTTGCTCATTTTCCTCCCAGCGGGGGAGACATACGGGACTGAACTGTTAATTTCTCTCTGCGAATCTCTCCAGCCAAACAGGGACCTGTGAGGGTCTCAGCATCCCCTGCTGGGGTAGATGCAGGCTCAGATTGACCTGAGCCAGGGGCAGGGGCATGGGAGCGAGCACGAGATGGCTGGGAACCAGCAGTTCTCCAGTCATGTGCTGTGCCCGTGTGGGGATGCTGGGTTGGGATGGGGGTGGGGGTGGGGGTCTGGGCATGTCACACCTACACACTTCACAGAAACTCCCAGGGGGCTCCTGTCCATTTGCTGATCTGATACTTTTCTACCACAGGTAGGTGGCCGTTAGCCATCCCAGCTCTCTGGATCGGGCTCTTCCTGCAGAAGGTGCTGATTGCCGCCTTCCTCCTCTTCTCCTTCCTCTCCACGATGAGCAAAGGGTACCTGTCGCTTCTCTGTCATTAGCGCTGGGCAGACACAGGAACTAGCATGAGCGGCATTAGTGCTGCAGCCCAGGGACAAAGCCCCCAGGGAAGGGAGCGTTATGCTCTGGATGTCTGTGGGGTCCCGACTGGCTGGGCGGCCTCCATCCTGGAGAAAATGATTCCTGGGAAGAGGAGAGTAACTGGCTCAGGCAGGGCTGGATTATGCAGTCCAGGCTTTAGGCACATGGGTGCACAAGAGCTGTGGGCTGGGCTGGGCTGGGCTGGGGGGGGCGTGTCTGGGCAGGCAGCAGAGGTGAAAGTAAGCTGGTACGGGCCAGTACTGAGGACTGGTAAGAAAAAGGAGACTGACTGAGGGAGAGAGAGAGAAGCCTGCTCTCTGCATAAGAATAGTTTAAACTCAGCTGTTCACTGATGGTTCAGCCACCAGGGCTAGGTTTCAGGCATCCTTGTTAATTTCACTCACTGTAGCTGGGGGGATGGGATCGAGGGGAGGGTGTGTTTGACCATGGCAGGGGCAGTCCTTTTCTGCCCCCGGGATGAGGGGATCTCCCCAATACTAATATACACAACAAATACAAGCATTTGGCTGTACAGCTTAAATCCAGAGCTAATAAAAGCAGGTGGAAGGGGAAAACTCACTGTCACATTGGTTTCTCAGCTCCTCCCTCCCCCTCCTCCCGCCAGGCTGCAGACAAGGCTCTGCATTCCTCCCTCCCCATCCCCAGCAGGGGTTCTCCTCTAGGCTCTAGCTTGCAGTACGGACACTGGCTGAGATGCCTGCTGCCGCTGCCTGCTAAAGAACAGTTTAAACTCAGCTGTTACCTATGCAGTTCAGTGCCCAGAGTTAGGAGCCATTTCTGGCATCCTTGTTAATTTCACTCCCAGTTGTTGTTGGGTGTGTGTGACCATGGCAGGGGCAGTTCTTTTCTGCCCCCGGGATGAGGGAATCTCCTAAACACAATCAAAATCAGGAACCATTTCCAAATCTATCCCATTCCCTCCCTAGCAGAGGATCATGGTTGTGATGTCCAAACTGCTTGCAGATCCTCTTTGAAATGTTACTGTTTAAAAAAAACAACACAAAAAACATGGAGAACATGTTGGAAAGATGTGTCATGATGATTAGGGTTTATTTTGGGCAAAGCAATTTTGCTAAAGCAACTAAAGATTCACAGGGAAAGCAAATAGCCCCCATAGACAGAACCACAAAGGGATTGGAGGGGAAAACTGAATATTCAGGGAAATTATTGTGCCTCCTTTGAAAGAAATAGTAGTTTTCATTCCGATCCACCCTCTTTATATATTGATTTAAAAACCTGAAATGTCCTTAGGACATCGGGTGCAATCTCAGGTCTCTTTTTGTTTGGTCCTGCCTGCAGAGTGCAGAGGCTGAAATTGACAAAACTTTCTCTAAATATCTTGTATATTTCATGAAGGCTATTCCAGTTGTCCTTCATTCACCCCTGACTTCCTCTTCCCCTGACTCCCTCCCTGGCTGACTGGCTGTGGTTTTTTGCCTTCATTACTTACTCTTTGGCAGACCCAGCCCAGCGGCACCTGCTGGCTGTCTGCAGGCAGCAGCCCACAGGGGCCGGTTGCTGGGGTCACTGCTGGTCGGCGGCAGGCTGCAGCTACATTGTTTGTGACACATTCATACACATACACATATATACAGTCAGAGGTGAAAGTAAGCTGGTCCGGTCCGGTCCGGCATACCGGCAAGAGCCAGTACGCCATGCTGGACTGCATCGACTTCCACGGCGGGGATTGAAAGGGCTCAGAGCTCCCCACTGCTGTGGCCGGGCTGGGGCCAGAGCTCTGGCAGCTGGGCTGGGGCCAGGATTTAAAGGGTTCCGGGCTTCTCTCAGCGGCAGGAGCTCTGGGTCCTTTAAATCCCTGCCCCAGCCCCGCAAAGCTCGGGGTTCCCCCTGGCAGCCAGAGCCCCAGGCCCTTTAATTTGCCCCTGAGTCCCGGGGGGCTCCCAGCCACCCCTGCAGCTGGGAGCCCCTGGTTGATTTAAAGGCCCTGGGTCTCCCAGCCACAGCTGGTTCCCCAGGGCCTTTAAATTGTGAGAGGCCCCGCCTCTTCCGGATGAGGCCACGCCCTCCTCAGGACTCCGGCAATACCGGTCAGTCCTGTAAGTTACTTTCACCCCTGGCAGGCAGGGGCTTCCCCCCACCCCCAGCAATGGCAGGGCCCCCCTGCCCTCCGCCTCGGAGCAGTGGCAGGGCCCCTCCTCTGCTCAAGAATGGCAGTGGGGGCCTCTTCCCCTGAGGGCCAGCAGCAGAGCTGTGTCCTCCCCGCATCCTCCAGAAAGGCAGAAGTGGCAGCAGGACCCTCCACCCTGTGTTTGTCCCAGCAGCTAGGGGGTATCAGTGGCAGAGGCTGGGGAATTGGGCCCACTGCGCTCTTCCCCTGCTACGCAGCCAGCGCTGGGCTGCGGTGAGGTTGGCAGGAGCAATGGGCCCTGGAGAATTAACACCTCTGCTATCAGGCTAACGATGATTTACCGGCTGGACATTCTCCAGCACAGGATGTGAGGCACTGGTGGCACTTTCCCTGGGGGCTCCTGGCTGGGCTGGGCTAAAGCTCAGGGAAGAGTCATTGACTGACTTTCCTCCTTCATCAGTTGGATTCTTTCCTTCTGCAGCCCGAGGGCCGTTCCCTGGTTTTCTCGCACCGCCGCTGCCTGCCAACGTCTCCGTCTGCGCCTCTGTCCCCGCAGGCCAGGGAATGAGTCCACTATGGATGCACCTGCAGTGAGCCCTGCTGGTCGGGCAGAGGGAGCCCAGGCCTGATGGGATGTACCCGCAAACTCACCCACCTCCTGATGGAGCAGCCGACAGGGAATTCCTGACGTGGCTCCTGGCCCCTCCGCCCGTCTCTCTGCACTGTCCGCACTGACCGTCACTTCAGGGAGCAGAGCTCAAACAAGAGAAATTTAATTATTGATTTTATTCCTTTCAGATGGAGTGAAATGCAATTTACTCCTGTGTAACAGGTGGTGGGCTGGGACCCGGTGGCCCCACAGCAGTGCTCCTGAGTCCTGTGGGTTCGACCCAGAGGCTCAGACTCTTGCCCCCTGGGCTGGCAGGAGCTGGGCGTTTTGCAGATGTGACCCTGTGACCTGACTGGAAGGAACTAGTCATGGATTGTTACCGCTGGGTCTGCCCCTGACCAATCTCGGGAGCACCCTGGAGAGGGGGGTTTTAAATGATATCGTTCTCTGGGAAGAGGCCATTGGGCCTGACTGTGAGGATCACAACACAGTGTGATAAATGGAAGCCCTCCCCCCACATTAATCACCCACTTCTCTGCTCCGGGCAACCTCCGAAGAACAAACTCACTGCGCGCACCTGGGCTGATGCGAGCAGGGAGCTCACAATCCATGGAGCTTTATTACGCCTTTCCTGCTACTTTCAGACTGGCTGGAGCCTCCTGCCTTCATGAGTGGGCAGCGGGTAACTCGGTAATCACTTCTCATTGAAGAGAGCTGCGCTTACCCGGACACGCAGAGCCCTCGAGCCGACCTCCCACAGAGGAAGGGCTAATTGTCCCATGTAGTCAGTCAAGGACAACATCAAGCATTCTCGGTGGGCACAGGTTGTGGGGACTTGGACTGAGAATTTCCTAGTGTTTTGAGATCTGGGTTTGATGCCCACACTCCTGAAAGCCCTGGGGAGCTGGCAGTCGCTCTGTGCAGCAACGACCTTAACGCCCCCTGAGTGACGTGTCTGTAAGTGAGGAGCTAATGCAATGGCTGATCAGTGTGTTGCTGTCTGTATTGCTTATAAAGTGCCCCTGCTGTGCTGTGGGCCACTCGACTAACTGGTATGGAGCTGGGGGCACTTGGTGCTGCAGAATGGGTTGTGTGGCTCAGTGGGCGGAGTTGAGGGGCTGGGGCAGAGGTCAGGGCTGGAGGACACGATATTAATGGAGGTGGGGTTGGGGGTGCAGAGCTGATGTGGGGGCTGGCACATGGAATGAACTGTTGTCGGGATGCAGTGGCCAAAATTGTATCCCTCGCTATAAACTGGCAACACTACGTGACACGCACACATGGGGTGGGGGGTATCAAAAATCAGAAGACAGCTCAAAAACCATTCATCCTTTTTAAAAAAAATCTCATAATTTTGGGGGCTGTCTCTGATTTTTGGGGTCTGATGTTTTGAATGTTGGGGCTTAGCAGTACTGCTGCTTTGACAAGTCCCGTGGGGGTTATGGGCAGCCAGCCCTCCTCATTCCTGGTGCTCAAAACAAACACACACACACCCCAAATGACCCTTGCACGGCCGTGGGTGAGAATCTCCTTTGCTAAGCCTGTGCTAGGTGCTTTCCTGCCCGGCTGAAGGGTTTAGTTAGACGCCAGAGCTCCCACAGCCCTGTGGACTCTAGGGGAGGGTGTTTAAGCACTAGGAGCTTGAGAGGGCTGGAGCACTGGGTCTGGGGTCTGAGGCGGGCAGACTCTGGGGTCCCACTGCCTCAGAAGGGGCACAGACATGGGGCCTGCACCTGAGAGACCCAAAGCTAGGATCAGTGACCAATCTCTGCTCGTGGACTCAGGGTCTGGCTCTGTTTGCAGCAAACTGGTGTCCATCCACAAGAGGGGCCAGGATGGAAGAAGAGTGGGTAGAAAATATGGGGTTGGGGGATGAAACCCCCTTGATCCATGTGCAGAAGAGTCCCCTCTGCTCATGGGTCTCATCCTGCTTGCCTGTAGGGCCAGGTCAGCTGTGGCTGCAGCACAGTCCTCCTGGCCACAGAGAACATCTGCCAAAGGTTTGGTGCTCTGTGTATGGAGAGAGTTGGGGATGGGGAGCTGTGTAATCTCTACCACAGGTCCCTTCCATACTGGAGACTCCTCTTATCGGAGCACTAATAATTCACTGCAGACACCTCAGGTAACTGATACAGTGCAGGGCCGCCCAGAGGATTCCGGGGGCCTGGGGCCATCGGTGGCACGTGGCTCCGGTGGACCTCCCACAGGCGTGCCTGCGGAGGGTCCGCTGGTCCCGTGGCTCCAGTGGAGCATCCGCAGGCATGCCTGCAGGAGATCCACTGGAGCCGTGGGATCGGCAAGCGGCAGGGCGCCCCCCGTGCGGCAAAATTCTAGAGCCGGCCCTGTTCGGCGGCGGGGGGCCCTTCCGTTCCGGGACCCACAGCCGAAGTGCCCTGAAGACCCATGGCGGGGACCCTCCACCAGCGAATTACCGCCAAAGCGGGACCCGCCGCCGAAGTGCAGCCCGCTCTTCGGCGGTAATTCGGTGGCGGGGGACCCCTGCTGCGGGTCTTCGGGGCACTTCGGCGGCAGGTCCTGGAACAGAAGGGCCCCCTACCGCCGAATTACCGCTGAAGACCAGGTTGCACTTCAGCAGCAGGTCCCGCTTCGGCGGTAATTCGCTGGCGGGGGGTCCTTCCCCCCGGAGCAGAAGGACCCCCCCCCGCTGGCAAAGACTGGGAGCAGAAGAAGCCCTGGGGCCCGGCCCTGCAAGAGTTTTCCGGGCCCCCCGGAGTAAGTGAAGGACCCCACTCCAGGGGCCCCAAAAACTCTCGTGGGGGCCCCTGCGGAGCCCGGGGCCTGGTGTAAATTGCCCCTCTTGCTCCCCCGTCTGGGCGGCCCTGGTACAGTGTCATAGCCTGATGTGGGTAGAATGGGGATGAGGAAAAGAATCTGGTGAGAAATAAAAACCCAAATAAGGTCAAAATGAAACAATTCACTGGTCTGGCTGTTAATAAGCAGCCGCAGCATCAGATCCTAGAGGTGGCCATATTGGGCTGTGCTCTGGGACATGGGAACAGGGAACACAGACCATCCATAGTGATTTATTGTGCCTTTTCTGCTGCTTTGAGCCTTGGTCTGAAGCCTCCTGCCTCTGGATCTTGAGAAGGCAGGACTTTTTTGCATTTACTTCTGTATTAAGATAAGCTGCTCTGAAGATGCCTGAATTCACCCCCAGATGTGCAGAGTCCTTCACTTGCGCTCCCACTTATCCCATTGTCATGGGAGGTATTGCAGAGCAGAACTGCAGTGGGACCTGCTCTTACAGCCTATCTCCTGGGACCCTGCTGGTTGTATGCTGCCGGGAGAGTGTGCAAGTCTGGGTTCTGTTTGTGGGAGTGTTTCCCCCGCGGTGGGAACCGTTTTACTGACCACCTTCATGTCTGTCTAATTTGCCTAGGGACTTTGATGGCCCTGCCACAGTACTGTGGGAGCAGCACACAAACGACTGATTGTAGGCTGTGCCTGGGTTCTCTACCTTTGAGGGCCTGGGCCTGTCTCCTTTTGGCACCCTGGGAGGTAGGCTGAGGTTATTATGCCCATTGTATGCAAAGAGAATTCAAGCTCAGAGAGATCAGGGCCAAAATGTTCAAAAGCAGCCCCTGATTTGGGATTGGCTCTGGTTTGGGGCACACTCCAGAGAGGGCATCATTCATATGGTGACTCCCAGTGCGGGAGGGATGCTCAGTGTTTCTGAAAACTGGGCCCAAGTTGGGCGCCCAAAACCAGTGGCTGCTTTTAAAGCTCTTGGTAAGTGGTTTGTGCGTGGAGGCTGTGACGGGGCTGGGAACTGAGCCCTCATCCCGAGCTCGGCGGAGCCGGGGTCCTGACGCACCCCAGAAGCACCCTAAGCCCCCGCGCCGACTGGTCCTGGGGACCGTCCGTGTCTCTCCCTCCCTTGGCCCAGCTCCTGGGGGTGTGACTGGGGGTCAGATGCAGGAGGGGACTGAGCACCCAGGATGGGCCGTGGGACAGGACCCACGTGGGAACCGGTGACTCTAGGGGCCCCTGCGTTTCCACAACCCTCCAGCAGAGGGCAGCGTGTCCGCCTCTGCGCCCGGCCGGAAGCCTCCCGCTCAAGGAGCTGCAGGTGGCGCTGGGCGCCGGCAGGTGGCGCTGTGGGCGGCGCGCGTTTCCGCACGGAGGGCTTTGAGCGCTGCACGCCGGCCCGCCAGGCGCGGCCTCCGGCGCGGGCCGGGGGGGATTGGCCGCTGCACCGGGAAGATGGCGGATCGGCAGGAGGCGCTGAGGGAGTTCGTGGCCGTGACCGGGACCGAGGAGGAGCGAGCCCGCTTCTTCCTGGAGTCCGCGGGCTGGGACCTGCAGGTAGCGCCGGGCGGGCCGCCGGGGAACCGCACCGTCATCCCGGCAGGGAGGGGACCCGCCCCCCGGCCTGGCCTCCCCTCCCCCTCACCCCCCCCCCCCGCGGGGCGGCCTCCCCCCCCGGCCCCCAGCGCCTCCCCGGGCTCCGGCCGCTCTTCCTGCCGGGGGGCTCGTGGGGCGCGAGCCGGTGCCCGCGTGAGCAAAGGGCCCCCCAGGCCTGTTCTCCCAGGCGCCGCGCTGCACCGCGTGAACTGGCCACTGGCTCCTCTGTGCAGCCCGTCACGGAGACCGTGTCTGCCGCAGGCTCGGGGGGGGAACTCAGGCGCTTCCTGGAGCTGGGCGCCCTGTCTCAAGATGTGGCGTCACTTCGTTCCCAGGCCTCCTGTAAATCCCTGCGGGCTTCTGCCGCATGACAGAAACCAAGTCTCTGCCCTCCCTTCGCTTTTCTCTGGCACGTCGGGTTCATCCAAAAACCTCCCAGCACCTTCTGGCATTAATTAGGCCTCACAGAGCCATTGGCATAAGTATTATCCAGCTAGGGAAACCAAGGCACAATAATGCAGTGACTTGTCTAGCCACGTTCACACAGTGATGGAGCCAAGACTCTTGACTCCCAATAGTCTGCGGTAATGTGCCTTCCCCCCACCCCCGTACCTGTTATACTTTAATAATAACTGAAACTCTTTAGAGGCAGATTAAATCATCAAGTGAAAGAACTGAGTGACAAATCACTTCCGTTTTGTAATTTTGAAACCTTGCAAATATCTGTGTAACTGATTGAGGCAATTTCCTATTCAAGTAAATAATGTTTATCACTGAGTTTTGTTAGCTTGAGGTATAAGATTCCATAGACGTGTGATTAACCCAGACAGGCACTGGTCCTCTCATTTATATTAGGAGCACTGAAAATTTCTCTGATTATCCTAATTTCAGCTGCCTGAAACTATTCCAAGTCTATGCAATATGCTTAATCAAGATTGTGTATGATACAGACTCCTGCATTTAGCCAGTTAGGTAGAGTGGAAGGATCTGTGAATGATATCCACCTGGTCAGAAGTGTGTGAACGTGGCTAGACAAGTCACTTCATTATTGTGCCTTGGTTTCCCTAGTTGGATAATACTTATGCCAATGGCTCTGTGAGGTGTGAACAGGACTTGAAAATTGTAAGTGAATGTGTGATCATCAGTTTGACCAATTGCCTTTTTCCCTGAAAACTTACCTTCTGGCCATGTCTACATTAGCTCATTTAATTAAAGGTTTGTGTATGCTTGGAAATTTATTGAAATAGCTATTCTATAATAATTTTTTGTGTATAAATCCCCATGGAGATACTCTTATTCTCGAATAAGGCCGCCTTTTTCAGATTTGGCTAAATCTGCTATAGAAGTAGATTAAACTAAATCAGAAACGAGCACCCTTCTTCTGGAATAAGTATCCCCACAAGGAGTTATTCCAAAAGAGCCATTTCTGAGTGTAGGCAACCCCTGCCATGGCAGTAAAAAACTGGAAGCTGCTAGATGAGCCTTGTTTCTGCTAAGACTCCTGAAGGTGGAAACTGGTTTGTAAAATTTCTTAGAGTAGATATGGTTTAAGCGATTGGATGTGACAAAAGTTCTAAGTAAATGCAGTATATTAACCTTTTTAATAGATATAGTTCTGACATCTTTCTAACTGCAATGATGTATAAAGTGATTGGGCTTATTCTTTTAAAACCTACTGTAATTCTGTCCTTTCAGATTGCTCTAGCTAGTTTCTATGAGGATGGGGGTGATGAAGACATTGTGACACTTCCTCAGCCAACTGCCAGCTCTGTGTCCAGAGGCACCGCACCCAGGTGAGGAGACACTTTCCAAATTATACGGGCCTCTTCATTAAGCAGTTATACATGTGGGAGTGGAAGCCACCTGTCAAAGTACTTATACTGTGCTCATCACCTTGCTGTATAACAGTTATCAGTGAAGACACCCATGAATTCTGTTCAGCTTTATTTCGTAAGTTTCATTAGCCTTTGTGAAAACCCCAGCAGTGTTATATTCCCCTAGCTCGGATGGGATTGCACATTTTGTCCAAAGAACTGTGTAGAATGATTTTACCTCACTGCTCAAGAAGAATAGATTATTCTATTTTACTTTGCTTTGGGGCCAGAAGAGAACTCAGTAGATTGATCTAAACATTTTCTGTAATACAGATGAGATCTGCACAATACCATAATTCTCTAGCATAGTTTGCAATTCTTTACATTGCCTATCTGAGGATGCCAAGGCACTTTACAAGCTTGAATGAATTTGGCCTCATCCTATCTCTGTGAAATAGGAAAATATTATCCCCATTTTACAGATGAGGGATCTGAGATTATCATCTGATTGGTTAGTTGTCTGTGTGAGATGAATTTGATGGTCTAAATCCAGATTCTAGTGGATAAGTGTCCACATCACAAAAAATTGCTATTTCAGTTAGCACCCTAGCAGGTAGCTCAACAGAAACACAGAGGATCAATAGACGTGTAACATGAACTCCATTCACCTTTAGCAGAGGCTTCTTAGAACAAGGCAGCATAGGATACCTTCCATTTTTGGGGATTATGCCATAAGTATTCTGTGGATAAATAAAGGTTCCTAAATCTAGTACATCTGCAGGGAGATGACTGAAGATTACATTGGTTGTGGTCGTGACCCCTTTTCAAGCATTGTGCGTACACCCATCTGGTATTTGTAGATGTGAGATACTTGGAGACTGATTCACCACTCTTACACCAGTTTTACACCAATGTGACTCGATGGTCCAGTGGAGTGAAGAATCAGATTCCTAGGATTGGAAGGGACCCAGATTAATCCACTGTATAAGTGCAGAAATTCTTCTACTCCAGCTTTCTTCAGTCCAGATTCCATTTTTTCTCTTGTACAGAAACCTTTCAGATCTTTCTTTACATATCATAGACACAAAAGGCACAAACCTATTTATTTCTAGCGATATGTTTAGACTATTCTAAGAGTGTATGTTGTTGGTTTTAGTTGCGGTGGGGGAGGGAGCTAGGAGTAGGATATTAGGATATTCTCCCTTATTTTGATAACAGTCCCCAAGACGGAAAGAGCAGGTGGGCTTTGCTGAATGGTTAATGAGGACAGCAATAGTACCTGTCCCCTCTGAGCTGCCATTTGATCAGTATACAGAGGATGTTTAATTAGTGCAAGAACTGAAGTTCAGTGGAAATAAATGCTGCTTAACCCAGACGCATAGTAAAGGACAGGAGCACAACATAACAGCCACTTTCCTGCTTGTATAGTTCACGTTACATGGCTGATATAGATCTATCTCTTTTGGGAATGTGTGCGCTCATTTGGTTATCTTTTTACAGTGACCACCGAGTGACATCATTCAGAGACCTTGTTCATGCTCAAGAAGACGATGATGAAGAGGAAGAGGGACAACGGTCAGTCTCCGGTTAAATACGTAAACCATATGGTCTTTTGTCTTGTGGGGGAACATGGAATTGTACAGAACCTTATTTAAATCAGTATTTTAACCACTGCTGATGAGTCTCACATTTTTGTGCTCACTGAGTCTCATTCTGAAAGGCTAGTCAATGAAAATGGTTTCTGCAAGGCCAGGCTTAGCACTGTTTGTAGAAATGTTCTGTACTGGTTTGTGAGTTGAGATGTTAAATTCAGTGGTGATCAGTACAGTTCTGAATGCATGTCCTTCTCTCCATTGTTAACAGAAGTTAATTTCAGGGCTTGCGCAATGAGTGTTTGCACTTTTGCTAGAGCAGTGAGCCCCAGCACTCCTGTGTCTTTGTTTGAGATGCTACTATATGGGAATGCGGTTGCAGTTCTCCTTTTCATCTGGGTTTTTCCCTTCTTTTGAGCATCATTTAGGAAATATTAGTGGGAAATTTCCTGCAGTGACAGCTATAATGACAGCTAGGAGCAGCGCTTTAGATTAGATTCAAAAGGGGCAAGTGAGACAAGCCCACAGGCAGGTATAAAACAAAGCGATGTTAACAGAGGACTAAATGTTGAGTGAGGTGGAGCAGGAATGGAAAATTACGGTAGGGTCATAGGAGCAACAAGAGGGGTAGCAATGGGGGAAGTTGCTCAACCATCTTAGATGTCTGTATTCACAAATGCCAGGAATATGGGGAGTAAACCAGAAGAACTGGAAGCATTAGTCCATAAGCTAAATTATGACTTAATTGGCATCATAGAGACTTGATGGTATAGTGGGGTTATGGCTTGTTCAGGAAGGATAGGCCAGGGAGGAGGTGTTGCATTGTACCTCACTATGTATTCTTGTTCTGAGTTCCAGAAGGAGGTGAGAGTCAGACCAGTTGAAAGTCTCTGGATGAAGATAAAAGGAGGGGGGGAAAATGGGTGATGTCATGGTCTCCTATAGACCAACAAATCAGGAGGAAGAGGTGGATGAGGCGTTTCGAGAACAAATAACAGAAATATGCAAAACACAAGTATTAATGGGGGACTGTAACTACCCAGACATCTGTCGGATATTTTGGGTTTTGCTGTATTATTTTTCCAATAAGTTCTTGGAATGTGTTAGAGGACGGGGCTTTGTTTCAGAAAATGGTGGAAGTAATCAGTGGGACAGCCATTTTAGATTTGATTCTGGCTAGTAAGGAGGAACTGATTGAAAAATCAAGGAAATTTGGGTGAAAGTGATCATGAAATGTGAGATTTCATGATTTTAAGGAATGGAAGGAGAGAGAGTAGCAATGGACTTAAAAAAGCAGAGTAACAAACTGAGAACTGGTAGATAAGGTCCCAAAAGGAGTTCAGCAAAGAGGACTGTTTCTCAAAGAGACAGTATTAGAGGCTCAATAGGAAACCATCCTGATGCGAGGGAAAGATAGGAAGAATAGTAAGGGTACATCTACACTGCAAAGAAACACTCGTTGCAACAAGTCTCAGAGCCCAGGTCAGCTGGCTCGATCTCACAGGCCTTGGGCTGTAGGGCTAAAAATAGCAGTGTGTATGTTCTGGCTTGGGCTGGAGCCCGGGCTCTGAAACCCGTATAACATCCTGGTAAGCAAACTAGGAAATGTGGTCTAGATGAAATTATTATAAAATGGGTGCACAACTAGTTAAGAGTAGTTATCTGTGGTTCACTGCCAGACTTGGAGGTCATATCTGGTGAGGTCTGCAGGGTCAGGCCTGGGTCTGATATTAGTCAGCATTTTCATTAATGACTTGGATAATGAAATGGAGAATACGCTTATAAAATTTGCAGCTGACACCAAGCTGGGGGAGGGGTTGCTAGCACTTCGGAGGACATGATTAGAATTCAAAATGACCTTGATAAATTGGAGAGTTGGTCTGGGATCAGCAAGATGACATTTAATTAAGACAAGTGCAAAATACTGCACTTAGTAAGAGAAAATCAAATGTACAACTACAAAATGGGTGATAACTGGCTGGGAAGTAGTACTGCTGAAAGGAATCTGGGGGTTATAGTGGATCACAAATTGAATACAAGTCAACAATGTGATGCAGTTGCTAAAAAAGTTAATATTCTGGGGTGTATTAATAGGAATGTTTAAAAGACACAGGAGGTAATTGTCCCCCTATACTCAGCATTGGTGAGGCCTTTAGCTGGTACTGTGTCCAGTTCTGGGCACTTCACTATAGGAAAGATGTGGACAAATTGGAGAGAATCCAAAGAAGTGCAACAAAAACGATGACAGATTTAGAAAGTTTAAAAAAATGAGCATGTTTAGTCTTGAGAAAAGAAGGCTAAGAGAGGACTTGGTAAGTTTTCCAATATGTTAAGGGCTGTTATAAAGAGGACACTGATGAGTTCCTCTCCATGCCTACTGAAGGTAGGACAAGAAATAATCCACTTAATCTGCAGCAAGGGAGATTTAGGTTATATATTAGGATAAACTTCCTAACTATAAATGTAGTTAGATTATGGAATAGCTTCCAAGGGAGGTTGTGAATCTCTGTCATTGCAGGACTTTAAGAGCAAGTTAGACAAACACCCTGTCAGGGGTGGTCTCGGTTTAGTTGATTGTGCCTCAGTGCAGGGTGCTGGACTGGATGATCTCACGAGGGCCCTTCCAGACCTATGTTTCTCTGATTCTATAAGTAGTTTACGGGTGACATGCAAAGCAAATTGAATGAAGCCATACAGAATCCCTGTGAGGTGGCCAAGTATATAAACACTCTTACTGATGGGTAAATTAAGGCACAGATCAGTTCAGTGACTTAAGTTGGTTGTGTATCCGTCAATA
This sequence comes from Gopherus flavomarginatus, assembly GCF_025201925.1. NCBI lineage: Eukaryota > Metazoa > Chordata > Testudines > Testudinidae > Gopherus > Gopherus flavomarginatus. The sequence goes on from NC_066627.1 coordinate 49,761,945, forward strand.
GAATCCAGGATAGCAGATAACCAGTCCCATTAGACTAGATTCTCCCCTCTCCACCCATTTGTTAAATGTGAGAGCTTTATAATATATAATAATAATAAATAATATAATAATAATATACTACTACTAATAATATAACAAACTGTGCAAGAACAAAAACTGTGTGGGCAGCCACATCCTGGACCTGAAACTCAGTCTTATCCTGTAACCTCTTGGGGCTTCTCAGGTCCATGTCCTGGAAAATCATTTGTCCAAGTAACTAACCCCAAGTCCCTAGATGATAAATGTGTGTTCTGTTCAGGTTTTATGCTGGGGGCTCGGAGAGAAGTGGGCAGCAGATCGTTGGCCCTCCAAGGAAGAAAAGCCCCAATGAGCTGGTGGAGGATCTGTTCAAAGGAGCTAAGGAGCACGGAGCGGTGGCTGTTGATCGGCCGGCTAAGAGCCCCGGCGAGAGCAGCAGAGCAAAAGTGAGGAATGCTGGGGTCTTCCTTCCTTTCCTTATTTAAATCTGTTTTTAATGGAGTTGTTCTCCCTCCACCAGCTCAGTGACAGCTGTTCTATATTGGTGAGTGCTGGGATTATCTTGTGAGTACAGCTGTATCCAAGCCCCTCCATTAGAGCTGATCTAGGATGTGCGCCATAATGGCAAGAAAAGCTAATTCGCAGTGTCAGATGATTAATTGGTGAACAAGTTGGCCACTGCAGCTTTGAGATGTGTTATGTAGCTTATAACCATATTGCTGGTACAGTGAAGTCCATGTTTTCACATGGTGATGTTCGTGAAGGGGAAGCAAGCGTTGTCTGGGTGCGTATCAGTCTGTAATCTCTTTTGCATGCCTCTCTCTCTTGTAGCCATTTGCAGGGGGAGGGTACCGCCTTGGAGCTGCTCCGGAGGAGGAGTCAGCCTATGTGTCAGGAGAGAGGAGGCAGCATTCTGGGCAGGACGTGAGTAGCTCTCACCTTTCAACTTTGCAAAAATCTTCCTTGGTGGATTATTTTATTTATCTACATTGTCTGTTTTCCCTCTTGATGAGCCTAGAGAAGGAAATGGACATAGAAGGCTGAGGTGTTGTAAGCCTAGCTTTGGTAAATTCTTAGACTGGAGAGTGCTCTTTGCTCCAGGTGTAGAAATAATGAATAATCAAGTGTTCTGCAGGCAGTGTTCTGCTGACTTGTTAATTAAAAACCTGGAAGCTCCACATAGGCTCAAGGACCTTTTCTCAACATCTCTAGCTGTGAATTTAATGCACCTGAAAGGTGGTGTATAGAAAGCACTGGAGAATGAAATTCCCTGTATCCCCACAGGAGGAACAGCAGCAGTAGCAGCGTAGGCTTCTCTCCTCTGCCTGACCAGTGTGTTCCATTGTGAGCTTGGCAGGGCCACCTCTGGGGTGGGCATGTGGGTCAGTCTCCCTGGCTCATGCACTCCTTGGCTTTTTAACCAAACCTGCCAAAAAGAGGGTGATCTGTGATGGTGGCTTTGTTGTGGAGTGATACTACCAAGCAGCCGGTAGATTTTTTTTTCTTTCTTTTGTCTGTGTTGGCTTAGAAGAGTCCCCATTGGAGCACAGTCCTCTATTTGAAATTACACAGATGTTCAGGCTTTTCACTGCCAGTCATTGCTGTGTTTTGTTAAGACACTGGCAAGGAGCTAACTTTTCTGCTTGGGGTGATCGCAGGTACATATTGTACTGAAGCTGTGGAAGAGTGGATTCAGCCTGGACAACGGGGAGCTGAGGAGCTACCAAGACCCATCCAATGCCCAGTTTCTGGAGTCTATCCGCAGAGGGTATGCAGCATGAGGGTTGGGGGAACCTCTGATGCGGTGTGCCTGAGAAGGAAGAGGCTGTATGCTAAAATATAGGAATGTAGGAAATCCAGCATGCTGGGAATCAGAGCTTCATACAAATAGCTCATTTCATCTGAAGCATTCTCATAAATTTCTTAACGTGGTAGCAATGGGGTGGGTAAAATACTGCAGTTGCCTTTATATCAGGTATTTAGCTGTGGATGCAGCCCCATCCCATGAAGGGATGTGACTTTGAGGATTTGAAGTGAGGGAACAGTCTCTTCCATATGTGGGGTGCAGACTCCAGAGGATTACGAAAGGCAGGTTATCCCAAACGAAGGCTAGTGCCAGAAACCTTTCATGTGTGTTAGGTCCTGGGAAGGTGAGTCCTCCTCAAATCCTGCTTAGCTGATGAGATGATGACGAAAGGATGCTTTGATTCCTGGGGACAGGCAGGAAGGTTTCTAAGAGCCTATGATGGGACTGGCATTTGTGGTGATAGTTCCCTGGGCAGCATAAATAGGAAACAAGCATTATCTGGGTGCATGTTCTGTAATCTCTTCTGCGTGCCTGTCTCTATTGTAGCCATTGGCTGGAGTGGGCACCATTCTGGAGCTGCTCCAGAAGAGGCGCCCGCCTGTGTATCAGGAAACCACAGAAGGTAGTTTTCAGCACTTAATGTATGGATTTTATTACAATGCACATTATTCTTGCTTCCAGGGAAGTCCCAGCTGAGCTCCGCAGGTTAGCACGCGGTGGACAAGTGAACTTGGATATGGAGGACCACCGTGACGAGGATTTTGTGAAATCCAAAGGTGCCTTCAGGGCTTTCACTGGAGAGGGGCAGAAACTGGGCAGGTGAGAAGACTGCAATTCTGATTTGGTATCAGTTGCCATAGCCCATCTGAGCTCTCACAGTTTCTTTCTTTAACAAAATAGCAGTTGATTTGGCTGGCTGTTAAGATGGAGGAATAGGTGGCATTTTATAAGCAAGATTAATAGCATTTAATGTCATAGGTGTTTTTAACAAATATGAAGGACTGGCTTTAACTCCTTGCTGTTAGTTCCCTATTGCAAACTCCTGTGAAGCAATTGCAAAATGGCATTGATGGCAGATATAAAGTGTGATGCAGAGATCAGAGCACAAGTCTCTGAGCCACAAACATGAGTTTGATTCCTGACTCTGATCCTGATTCTGTGGCCTAGGTCAAATCACTTAACCTTTGTTTCCCCATGTGTAAAAAGAAGATAACATGGTGGAGATTAATCATTTAATGTTTGTAAATGCTAAATATTGTGTGTGATGTGCAGCCTCAGTTATGGTGAAGAGATCAGTCTGAAGCAAGGAGATGGGGAGGTAATAGAAACCATGATTAGATGTCTGGGAGCATGGGAATGTCCAGGTGAGATTGAGTTGGGGTTGGATTGGAAGACGGGAAGTTGTATAATCTGTTGGCTCTGAAAGGTTGGTTTGGAGATTAGATAAGTGTCTGAGGGCCCGGATGTGTCACTGATTGGTTCCTGAGTTCCTGTTCTCAGTGCTAATGTGTTTGCATCTGTGCCTCTTCTGTGGGAATCCTGATTCCTGGGCCCAGAAAGAAGTGGTTTATAAAATCTGTCCTCTGTGTTTTCCTCCTGTTAGCACTGCCCCCCAGGTGATGGGCACCAGCTCTCCAGCACAGCAAGCAGAGAATGAAGCCAAAGCCAGTTCTTCTATCATCATTGATGAGTCAGAGCCCACCACCAACATCCAAATCCGGCTCGCTGATGGTGGGCGATTGGTCCAGAAATTTAACCACAGCCACAGGTACAAGGGCAGCTGGAAACGCAGGTTACTAACTGGGAAGGCCTGAGTGACACTGCGAACTGTACACAGCTGGAGCAGATGTTAAAATCCTGGCTAGCCCGCTAAAGGGAGCTCTGGGGAGCCTTCTGTATAGGTGAATAGGAGCAGAATTACTGTGGGGTTTGGCGATGGTTAACTGTTGATAGGATAGGATTTGTTTTCCTAATTGAGCTGGTGAGCTCTCATTTGAACACTTCAGTATTATCAGTGTAACTGTTTGTAATGCCAGCTAAATTATCCCAAGGGCTTTGCACATCTTCAGATAATTAAGGAGCTTGTCACAATTGACTTCTTCTGACTCTGAATACAAACTTGTTTGCTTAGCCACTCTCGTCACTGCAGATAGCTTGAGAGAGGAGATTCCCCTTTAAAACAGGTTCAGCGGGAGGAGCAAAATTAATTCGGTGGAGTCCATTGCTCAGTAGGATTTAAGCAGGTGACTTCTGTGCTGAAGTCCTGCTCAGCCAGCCAGACTTGGAGAACACAGCTGGTCACCCATACTTTCCTCCAGTTCTCATAGGAGAATTGAACCACATCTTTGCTCAAGCAGGGGAGACTGGAAGACAAATCTCTTTTCCAGGCCTCCTTGTTATCCACAATGGTATCATGCCCCCTAAGAGTTCAGATAATCTGGGATCTGCTGCACTTAGGCAGAACGCTGCTCTCCTGCCCATCCAGCACTTTATAAATGACATAGCACCTTTCGTCCGGAAGGGATACCAAAGCATTTTACAAACTGTACATCCAGGAATCTCTTGATTCATGAACGTGCCAAGACACCATGGTGATCTGCAGATATTAAAAACGTACTAGTACAGCCAGCAACCACTGCACGTGTTTAAGGCAGGAAGTTACAAAGACTATTTAGTTGTGACCACAGCTGATAGGTAGAAAGCAGTTTAATGTGTTATTTCAGGGGACTTGTGTGTCTGTATAGATGTGCAACAGAAAATGAAAAGTCACCTTTAAAAGTAGCTGAAATGTGAAATCTGCTTAATGTGGCCTCTGCTGTTTGCTGGCAGTGTTGGTGCCATGACATTGCAGGGGTTTAGGTTACTCTGTTTTCCACACATTTGTGCAGTAAATGAAATAACAGGGTCACCATTGTGTGTTTGATCCCTTTGGACAGCATCCGTGACATCCGGCTCTTCATAGTAGATGCCCGGCCAGCGATGGCTGCCACCAGCTTTGTCCTCATGACCACCTTCCCGAATAAAGAGCTCTCTGACGAGGACCAAACCCTGAAGGAAGCCAACCTGCTCAATGCGGTCATCGTCCAGCGATTAATATAATGGAACCCACCTCTCTTCACGTGTCTACCTGCTGCGCGCATGTGTCGTTTCGTCCTGTATGCGCACCTGCGCCATGCAGCACAGTGTCACATCTACCTGTAGCTCTGGGTTCTTAGATCTTGGTTGGACTTTTTTCTCATTAGTTGCATTTCCCATGTTTTTGTGATGATCAGTGGACTTTAAAATAAATAAACAAAACAAACCTGTTTTGAAAGAGGCTGCAGCCTTTTGTGCCACAAATTCTCCCACTGGACTTGTCCCAGTTGCTTTATGGATCACGTTACTGACTGTAGAGGAGGAGGGAGGTCTGGTGAAAGGGAGCTCAAAGGAAGTAGTTTCCATCCATGCTGGGGAAGAACAACTTATAACAACCCATTACTCTTCGCTCCTCCTGGGCCTTATGCAAAATTCTTCCTTTGTTTCAGTGTGTTCAATAAAAACCATCCCAGAAATGTGTGATCTGATTGCCAGGCTGACACTGACATTGCTGTAACATCAGCACTGTCGATAGAGCCATGGGAAAACACAATTCTCTTGTACCTATGTGGGTTAAAGCTTGGATTTGCATGTAGGGCGTAAGGTTAATGCTTTTCTCATCCTTTTTGAGAAGTAAAGATCGTATTTCCCCCTGCCCCCGCTACAGGTTCTGACATTCCTCACAGGAGAGCCCTGCGTGGGACTAGTGTAGAGCTTTGCAGAGGGACTAGGGTCCTGCAGGACCCACCAGCATTCTAGCGGGATTAAAAAATTGTCCCATGCAGGGCTCTACCTCACAGCATCCAGTCTGGTCTAGTTGTTTTCTCCTCCCTCCATTGGGCAAGACTGTCTGCAGTTTTGCCTTGCTGTGTGCTGGGCTGCTTCATGGCTTTGGGAAGTACAGCCTGCTCCTTGGTTTCCTCCCCAGGAGGGCAGGGCGCTGGATCTGCTGTGGAAGTGAATGGAAGTGAAAAGCGATAAAAGACAGATCCACTCTATCTTCATGGAAAGTGGAGATTTTTGGTAAGGAATTTTACAAATGAATTGTTGAGCTGCTAGGAATGGCCGGGGTGTAGCTCAAGGCTGTGGGGAAGAGATTAACCCTTTAATTTACTTTCTCACCTTTGTTGAGGACCAGTATAGCTGCACACTTGGAGTCCTCTACTCTTTATTTCACTGTTTGCATTTTGGGCTCAGGTCTCTTCTTTTATTAAGAATCCTGGGAGTGAATTCGGTGCTCCTAGAAATGAGGTGCTAATGGGATTAGTTTGAGCCAGGCATAGTGCATGCAGGTTGCCACCTAGTGCACCTCATGTCCCAGTGCACCTCGCGTCTGACACGGTGTTCTGGGTTTATCCCGTGCAGAGCCGGCCAGCTGTGCTGAATCATTAGCTTTGTGGCACCAGCTAATTCGATGCTACACTGAGACCAGTAGCATCGCTCTGATGCAAGTGTCTGAATTGTGACCACATGAGTTGTTAGAGCATGCACCCCATTTTCCAGGCTTAGTCACGCGTGAGCTTAGTTCTCGAGCACTGTAACGCTGCCTTCCCTGATGCTTCACAGTTTTCTGTTCCTCAGTTTTGGTACTTGCAATGAGCAGAGAACAAACACTAGGCCTGCCTGCGCAGGGGAGGGGTCAGGTTCTACAAGCTCAGCATGAGAAACTTGCTTGGCTAGGTGCATAAAGCACAACAGGCAGGGGAGTGGATAGCAGACCTGCTGGGGTTGAATGAATTAGCATTTTTCATGATTAAATGGCTACTTGATGTAGGTAATGGCAAATGTTGTAAATTGTGAAAGTGACCATTAAAAAATAGGAAAATGTCTTCTGACCCTTTCTAATGTGATGCATGAAATTGTCCACATTTGTTGCGGAACAGCTGGCATCTGCTTTTGCACTCTGGGTGTATGTTACTAGCAGGTTTGCTCTGTACAGAACAATCTTCAGCTAATTTGGCATTAATATCTTGGCAGTATTTGCTGTTCCACTGACAGTGAGCCACTTTGAGTTATGGAGTTGGGGTTTAGCACAGATTGTTTAATGCTGTAAGTGGTGATGAGTCACATTTCAGGATAAGGTGACTGTGTGATCAGCACTCAAAAGAGCATGAAGGTGGATTTTTCCCCACAGCCGGAGTAGTGCCAGAGTTGCTGCATGCCAGGATGTTTGATTCAAAGCGATTTGTCAAAGGAGAACTTGGATCTCACAATCATTTGTCCCAAATGAACCTGGTTTCTTGTGATGTAATGCCACCAAATGGCAGGCTTGCCTCAGCTTGCCCTTTGGGGAGAGTGCATATGTAATAGTAATAACCCACGTGCAGCAGGGGTGCAATTGCCTGAGCGGAGCTAGAGGAGTTTAGTAAAGGAAGAGGCAGGGAAGATAAATCCCTCATTTCCCCTCTAACTGGTGGTGGTTTTCCAAGAAAACTGAGGCAAGAGGCTAGCTTTCATTTTTGTCTCTGGCTGGGTGTGCCATAATGCTTGTCAGTGTGATTCAGATTAGATTGCTTCAGACTGGGGTTGTGATTGGTCTGGTTCTGCTGGATAACTGAAATAGTTTTGTAGCCTGGTTTCTATGAGAACCCTTGAAATCCCATGTGCTGTGGTTTGGGGTAGATGGGTAGGGGGCTGGAGAGGGAGGTTTGATTTCAGATCATGTTCCCCAGCTGCTTTTCCATTATGAAAAGTGTATTACCTCTCCAAGCCAGAGGGTGGCACCGCTGCCAAGGTTTTTAGTGGGAAGCATCTCTGTTACTGCACTGCCCAGGAGCTTTCAGCTCTGAATATCCGAGGAGCTTTGCAAGGCTTAACTCTCTATCTCACACATTTGTGAGGCCTAGTTTCATATGCTCCCTTGTCGCCTTGCTCTGCTAATTTTCCTTCCCCCCTTCTCTCAGGCTTTCCTATTAATATGTAGTCCTCATCTCCTGGTAGCTTCGGTTATGTCAGCAGCATCTCACACTGCAGGGCTGTGTAGAGTTTGCCTGAGCACAGCAGTGCAGATGGATATAAATCTTCTGTAACTACTGCTATTGACACGGCGAGGCTTATAAAGTCACCTGGCTATCCAGTACGTGGCATCTTCCTGATTCAAGCTTGTCTTCTTCAATAGACAATATTAATAATAGACAAAGGAAAATTAGTGATGCTTATTGCTGGAGACAAACGTTAAAAATGCACCAGAGTGGACGAAAGTAGAAGGTGAAACGGGGCTGGAAAGCACACGATGGTTCTTACAAGTGGGATGGCGAGTTGCCTTTTTTAACCTGTTATTGCAGGCCTTGCGTGCTTCACTCTGAACTCCTCCCTGCACGGGAGGGAGGGAATTCTCACCTCTGCAGCTCCTACTGCCGGGATGTCCATTCGTTAACATAGTCAGCTTTATGAGGGCGAAAATGCCTTTTTCCTGCACTCCTGGGTAGATTCAGTGGGCTTCAGCTGTTCATGTTCTGCTGTTTTTCTGTGGGGGAAGCTAATCTGTGCCACACTTGATAAAACCGATGGCGAGTCAGACTCATACTGCTGTCTCGTATCCTTTTTAAAGACACGTTTTCTCTTTCAGGGCCCGAGACACTGGATTGTTACTTATTTATTATTAAAGCAGCCAATTTCCTCTCTCCCTGCTCCCAAGCAGAGTTCTGCCTGCATGTCTCATGGTTTATAATGCACCCTGGCAAAAACTCACTTTCTCGTGTTAGAATTTACTCCTCTTGATTTCTGCCTATTTTTTGTGTGTGTATGTTTGTGAGAGACCCTTTCATAGGTCTGAGCTTTATTTGTAAAGAGTAAACACTGCTGTGTGTGAGAGAGAGAGAGGAAGAGGAGAGAGAGAGTGTACTGCTCAAAGTTTAATAACTCAGACTGTTCTGTTTGTGGTTGGCAGTTGTAACTGTATAAATGTTCCCAGTCCCCTGACAAGCATTCTCACTGCTCCAAGAGGTGAGAAATCACAGGCCTCTCTCATGTGCCGCCTTCTCCATATTTGGTTCATTGTTCCTCCTCCCTTTCTAATAACTGCACATTTTTCACATACTTGTGCAGCTGAGGCCCAACCTCTCTGCTCTTCTCTGAGCAGGTTCTGCTCTTCCCCTATGTCCAGAAAGCTTGTACTTCCCCTCTGCAGTGCTATATGCTGCTTCCACCTCTGTTATTTTGACGTGAGGGTCTCCTTGGTGGTAGATAGCTTCACTACCCTGATGTGACCTGCTCTAAGGTTACCTTTTAGTGGGCATTTTCTGTTTGGTTTAACATGGATGGATCTATAATCTCCTTTTAAGGATTTGATTTTAAAGTAGCAGGTCATCATTGTTGCCTTTTGGCTATAATCAGCCATATTTAGTTTAGGATTGTGACACTAGGAAGTGTCTGATCATAACACACCACATCTCCAAGAACTAGAAACTGGACTTCATGCTGCTGCCCGGCATTACACGTTTAAATAGAACCTCTGAAAAACCAGAGCCAGCTCCCAGGATGCTCTCTTAAAGTTCAGTCTATTGCTGGGGACCTTTCGGCTTTTATAAAATAGAGCTGCTTTACAAGCTTCACCTCCCTTGCCTAATTGTCGTTGAATTCACACCACCTTTGGAGTTAAGTTGCCATAGAAAACCAGCTCAGGGTGTGCATGCACACAGTACGTCACAATAGGACACACGAGGCCTGATCCAAAGTCCACGGAAGTCAGTGGAAAGTGTCCTGTTAACTTCAGTAGGTTTTGGATCGAGCCCTTTAAACAAGCGCAGGCATGTTTAAAGACATCTGCATCTGCGTGTATGTTCACAGGCCTGTTGCACATTTGAAGGAATACAGGGCTCCGCTCCCTCTGCCCCTAAATGTATACGCTTTGTTTCTAGCGGTGAATGGGAAATGCCTAAAAATCAAGGGCCCAAATCTTATACATCTTAAACTACAGAGTTATGTTAAAACAAAGTAATTTATCCTTTATTCTCTAGCAAAGACCAGAGTTCAGAACTCTGGGTTTCCCTTCTCCCGTCTGGGTTCACATTTATGTCAGCAGGGTCTGAATGAGCTCTCCCCTAATGTCTAGTGATGAGCTGGGGGAAGAAGGTTTAAGGAACGGACTGTATTTGCAGGAATACCTTTCCTCTACCTAGATGCAGAGCATGATGGAGCTGCTTTGCCAAAGTGATCAGTTTTGGCTGGTGGTGGGTTACAAATCACTTCAGTACTGAGTGCAAAGGTAAAGAAATGTTATCTTTACTGTCTGAGCAAAGGGCAGCAGAATTGCACCTAGCCTGTCCTGATTGAGGGGCTCACCCCCAACTGATCCTCACTCACTAGGCAAGGGGCAGGCATGCCAAATCCCAATGAAAGGGGGAGAGGGTGGGGTCAAGTGTCCCTACGTGGTGGTGTGAGCTCTGCCTAAGGAGTCCTAGGTACCATTTGATCCTCTCTGTCCACTGTGTAAAGACAGAGCTGACTGGATTCCGCTGAGAGTCCTTGTTTTCAGCTCTAGTGATCACTGAACCAATAAGTGATACCCGGGTGCTGAGCCTGAGACCTGGTTGCTGTGAAAGAGACTGCACAGCCTGCACTCAGTGCGGTTTCCCACTACCTGCCAAAGTCGCTGCACGCTGAAATTGCTGAGAGCTGGGGTAAGTGGCGGAACCTCGGAGTGTGATGTCCCACGGTAGGGACAGCCCAGTTGTAATGAGGGCTGCAGCCGCTGAGGGGTTGCGTGATGCCTCACTCCCTCACCACCTCTGAACTCTGGGTCTTCGCTGACCAAGGACAACAACTGTGAGCCCAGTGCAGTGGAGGGAGAGGGCAGTGGGCTGCTGAAGAAACATTTGTTGGACTTTCAGACCGCAAGGTAAGAAACCAGGGCAAAGGACACCGCCCAAGACACTCTGGCTGGAGGTTGCTCTTGATGTGTTTGAATGATGGTTGTGGTGTTTTCCCAGATGAATTCTCGGTTCCTTTGCCCTTTGTATTAAGTTCTCTTCGCTGTGCACAGATTCAGTGCTTGCGAGAGGAAGTATTGCGCCCGGGGGTGGTTAACATTCGCAGATTACTGGATGACGGCCCAAGCTGGTTCCGTTTTGTATTAAGAGGAACCCCGTGATACAGAACCCAGCCCTTCTTCCTGCCAGCTCCACCTGGCAGAACGGTTACATTTATAAGCAACTCAAGCCATGTAAGGAGGCACTTCAGTGATGATTCTGGGCAAAACCATGGTAGTCAATAGGAGTTCTTGCATGAGTAAAGGCTGCAGGATCGGGCCCTTTTCAAGATCTGCTCTCTAGACACAGGTTTCTGTATGTCTGAATGGAGAGCCGAGCGACTGAAAAGCTTTTCAACTCTTTGTAACTGGAATCAGATATTCAGCACTGTGCACGTACAAACGCGTTCGTTTGTGTTGCTTGTCGTTGTAGCAACCGTACAAATCACCCATGTAGCTGACAAATCGAATGTACATGTGCAATTGCAATAATTATGCATGTAAATTAAACCTGGACTAGCACATGTACAATTGGGAAGAGCTGGGCCTTTCTGTTCACACCTCTGTGTGGAGGAGCAGAGATTTCAAACTGGCATTTTTACACTGGATTAACCCTTCAGTTTACATGAGGAAGGAAAAAAATCCTGAAGTTAACGGGCTAATGCTAAGGGTTGAACTGTGATTCTTGTTCTCACTCAGGTAAGTAATGTATATGCCAAAGCTTATGGCAGTAAATTTATGTAAAAGATATTTTCAGTCACTGTAAAGCATTTAATCAGTCTTGGAGCTGGTGCAAGGTGCTTTCTCTAATCTTCGACACCAGCTGCCCAGAGCCTGACACACACAGCACCTGCACTTCCATTCCCCTTTCTCCTCACCCCTAACCATGACCACTTGCACATTCATCATACAAACTCCATTAAGGAGTCTGCTGCAGCTCTGTGAAGATATTGCTGTTGCCTACCTTTGGCAGGGCAGGGAGGAATCTGCCTTCTTGGGGCTGGAAGATGTAATTTATCCAAAGGCTGGGTTTGCTGCAAAGAAATTCCAGGGCTGAAGACGTTTCGACTGGCAGGATTCCTTTGCAGTAACCAGCCCCTGTACTTTGCTGCAACCTAAGAAAAGCTGGTTAATTAGCTCTGTTTGGAACTCCTTCAGGAGCACATTCCTTAGCCATGAGCTGCCTTGAAATTTGTTCAAGGGCTACGTCTCTCCAGTCCCGAAACACTCTGGCTGGACTGATGGTAATTTCTTTCTGCTTCCCCTGAAGCTGGAGGGTCTGGTCTGACCTGAGTGTGTACACAATGATGAAGTGTAGCAGCAGTTGTGCAGATTCCTTCCCACCCATCCCCAAACGTGTCTGTAATCAACTGAGACCAAAACCAAGGCAAACGGGATCTCTGTAGCCTTTCTCTTGCTGCAGTAAGTTCTCCCTTGAACCCTCACCCTTGAACATTCACAGGGACACAGCCCCATGCTCTGAGTGTCCCTGCACCTCTGACTGCCAGCTGCTGGGATTAGACAAGGGGATGGATCACTCATTAATTGCACTGTTCTGTTTGTTCCCTCTGAAGCATCTGGCACTGGCCTCTGCTGGAAGACAGGCTACAGGGCTAGCTGGACCATTGGTCTGACCCAGTCTGGTTGTTCTTACATTTCCTTTGCATCAAATCTGGTTTGGGCAGCTTCCGGGCTTTGGTGCATGGCATCGTTAATCACCTGCAGCCCTGAGAGCTCCCACTAGCCCAGGTATGAAGGTATAATGGCAGAAGAAGGTTGGTGCCATTCCTTAAAATTGCTCACCCTGGCACAGCCCCTCAAGCCTGAGTGGGTTGCAGACATGACCTCCTGGGTCTGCATTACCTCTAGTGACCTCTGGCCTAGGCTTGATGTGAGCGTGAGTGGGGATACAACGAAAGGCCTTAGCAGGACCTGAATGGAGTAATAGCAAAGCTTTCCTCTACTACAGGGAATTGTGTGGCATTAGCCAGGCAGCGATGGACATAGCTGTGCTGCAGGCTTAATAGCACCTACACCCATGGTCCCCAACCTTTTCCGGGCGCCAGGCACTGGATGACGAGCCACCAAGGACCGTGGCCGGCGGACAAGCATCCGCTGAAATGTTGCCAAGAAGCGGCAACGTCAAGAGGCGTCGCCACCGAAAATCAGCGGCATTTTGGCAGCGACCCCTCTTGATGATGCTGCTTTTCAGCAGCATTTCAGCGGCGGCGCCTCTTGATGCTGCTGCTTTTCGGCGGACGCTTGTCCACCGGCCAGTACGTGAGCACACACACATGCCCTGGCAAGTGCCGTGGCGCCCGCGGGCACCCTGTTGGGGACCACTGACTTACACAAACTCCATTTTTATCGTGTACGGAAAAGGCAGCCTGCTGCACCCAGAAACCCCAGGAGAGTCAGAGGGGACAAGGACTGAGGGCCTGACTGCCAAAGGCTGTTTTGTGCCTCTCCAACTCGGGCAGTGTGTGCCTGGGGGGAGTTGTGGGTTGCAGGCAGGTGCACAATGATGCATTTGAAAAATCTGGCCCCTTGTGGATTTTTGTTTGGGATTCACAGTCTTTCCCTCCCTGCTGTGAGGTATAATAAAACTGCCTTCGGTATGCTGGTGGGAGTCGGAGTTGGCTGCAACTGCTTCGGCTGTGGTACTATATCAGTAATGCCTGTGATCCAGGACGTGAGTAAAATGGTGATGAAAAGACGTGCTTCTGAGTCAGTCATGGCACTGTTATTCGTGGAGCCTGGTGCCTCAGCCTGCAAAAACTCCAGATTTTGTAAATTAACCCACGCTGGAGGGGACTGGAAAGGGCTGATGATGATCCCTCACCTTTCAGTTCTACAGCAGGGTTCCTCAACCCACAGGGCACCAGGATGCTTCAAAGGGGCTAGTGGTGGCTCCTGTCCCCCAGGGCTGGCTGAGCTCACCCCCTTGGTCCAGGCACTGAAGCCACCAGGGTCCCAGCACCACTCAGCTTTGGCCCAGCCGTCATGATGACAGGAGTCTGGGTAGGCTGAATGTGAGCAGCTGCAACCCCATGAGCCAGATCGCGGCTCCACTCCTCCAAGTTTGGTCCAGTCAGGGGGGCCGGGGGGCAAACCTGAGCAGCGCCTCAACCCGGGAGCTTGCAACACCTGGAACGGATAGCCAACTCCAGCCACCCTGCTGCACAGGAGATGCCACTGTGGGGTGAGTGCTGGGTAGGACCCAGCCCTCTCCCCGGGTGCAGGACCACCCCCAGACCATTTCCTGGGCTGTGACACCCGATAAACATTTACAGACGAGTCCTGGGCCCCCAAAGGCTGAGAACCACTGACCTACAGCCACTCGCTGAGTGCTGCCTCCAGCCCTGGCCTGTTTCAGTGCAAAGCCGCCTCCTCCCCCTCCAAAGCGCGCACAGGGCGGCGTGGGACCTGAGCCAGGAGACTCCCCCGTGCCGCTCACTAGGCTCCTCCCCGGGGTGTGTGTGGTCAGTGGCGGTTCTGCCTCTGCCCGCTGAGAAGGCAGCTCAGCCCCTGCCTGGGCCGGGCTCTCCCGTTCCTCCCCCGTGCGCTGCTGGGGGTTGTTTTCCCCACTCAGGAGCGAGGCTCCCTTTGTCTGGAAGGGAGGCAGCGTGTTTGTAAACATGCTTCCAGACAGGCCGGGCCGTGCGCCGCTGCCCGGGTTAACCCACGCGGGAGGCAGCCCTGCGGCGAGTTCGAGCCGCGGCGAGGTAAGAGCAGCGGGCCATGGGCTTGGGGCCAGACTCTCACAGCCCAGTGCAATCTCGCTGGCTTGGGGAGCCAGGGGTATTTGAAGGGCCTCGGTCGTTTTTATGACTCAGCCTGAGAACACCCTGTGTACGAGAGGCGTTTATATTTGGTTGCTGGTGGCACTGAGCTATGCAGACGCTCAGATATCCCGAGACACGGGGGTGGGGGTTTAATATCGTTTGTTGGCTCAGCTTATGGTAATAGAGACACGCTTCTGACCTGCAGGGCTCGGACAGGGGCTCCCAGCAGCACGAGGTGGGACAGACTGGTTAGCATAAGTAGTTAGCGCCTGTTGCAAGGCAGCACTCAAGGAAGTGTGACCTGTCAACACCTCTGCAGGCCGCCGGGGGCCCTGAAAAGATGGGGAGGGAAGTACAAGGGGAGAGACACTTTTGCAAAACCAAGAGATTTTAAACATGGAGCTGCACTGGAAACTGTTATTTAAACAACTCAGCACTCCTTGCACTGCATGCTCTGCAGCCCTGGCAGCCGCGGACTTGTGCATGAGAGCCGCAAAGTGAAACTGTCTATAAACACAAGGGAGTCCCACTTCACTAGATCCTAGATCTTTGCTGCAAGCTCTGAAAATCAATAAATCTGTCTGCACTTAGCTGAATGATGGACTCTGTCATCAGCCTGTCTCCTTTCCCCTAAAATGTTCCCCTGCACCTTCTCCCTGATCTATAAAAACCCAGTGGACTCTGGACTTTATTCTGTCCCTGGATCAGATGCTGTGTGAAATTTGCACTTATGTGTTATCATGAAGCCTCAGCGGAAAAGCAAGAGCGAAAGGGTATTATCTGAACAGATCAGTGATTAACTGGTGCTTTAGGGCTAGATTCTGAGTGTGGTGCAGTGGAAATGTGGTGTTTTCGCAGACATACACCAGGGTACATGAGAGAATGAAGCCGTTAGTGTCTGTAACTTGGGAGATTCATGTCCACAAAGTACCGAAGCAGCTGATCCCAACAGCATACAGTCAAGGCAGAAGCCCGCTAACAATAGTCCCACCTGGGTGCACATGGGACAAGGAGTGAAAACGTGCAGGCTGGGAAGAGCAGGAATGGAAGTTGCATTAGTGTCTGAGACTCCTAGCAGAGTTGGGCATCTAGCCAACTAAACGCTGATACAGAAAAGTCCATCTAGCAGGAACGTACCTGGACGCTGCACAGGCCACAGATTGAAGCCCGAGGTGTACACATGGGTCCTTGCTCCCTGCTAGGCCGGAGCGTGGTGGGCGGGCTGCGGTCACATACTCAGGCCTGGAAGGAAGAAAGAGGAGAGCCTCATGTCACACCAATGCCTGGGGCTGCTTCAGATTGTGGATTCCTCAGCCCAAGTGACAGCTGCAGTGGCAGGGATCATGGGTAGGGGGAAAGCTGAGACTCTAGGCCGGGCTGGGAGGATATCCAGGGATGAGAAGAGCAACAGCAGAGCGCAAGGTCGCACACATCTTGGGCGCAGGTCAGTTTGCAGCAAGTGGGGCTCATTTGTTTCTTGGTTCCAGATGCAGCTGGCACCACTGCCGTTCTACAGGAAGCTCTGTTATGCCATAGGGGGTGCTCCCTACCAAATGACAGGAAATGCCCTCGGGTTCTTCTTCCAGATCTTCCTCCTGGACGTTGTGCAAGTGAGCGGCCGCTTTCTCGCTGGATGGTGGGGCTTGGAAGCAGAGCGACTCTGTACAGGAGTGTGCATGTGTGGGGCAGTCTGGGTGAAAGTGGGTCTTGCAGCTTGTTCTTAGAAAAAGACCTTGATGGTGCCCCACAGCTTAAAGTGCTATGATTTCATCAGGAGCCTTAGCTCCAAAGAGCTGCAGGAGGAGGGGGTGTGTGTGTGGGGCGGAGAGGTTTCCATGTCATTCCAGTTCCCAGAAAGAGAGCCTGGAATTCTGCCCAGAGCTGGCTGCTCCAGAGCCGAGTCATTCGGACTCTTTCCACCTTTGGCTGGGCTCTTGTTCAATTTCGTGCTGTGGCCTGATACAGCCGTTTGTCTCTCCCCAGTTGGAACCGTTCCATTCCTCTCTGATCCTCTTCCTTGGGCGAGCCTGGGACGCAGTTACAGACCCCGCTGTCGGCTTCCTGATCAGCAAGAGCCCCAGAAGGAGGCTTGGCAAGCTGATCCCATGGTGAGCACTGGGGGCTGAGGCAGAGCGGGCGTTGATTTGGCTTTGGAGGCCAGGCAAAGCCTCTGGCTCTGCGCTTAAAATGGGCAGTTTGAAAAGGGGGAGCACTGAAAAGAATCAGTCATCTTGTAACAATTGCAATTTCTGCAAGATTCACTAAATATTCAAGGTGCCTGGAGGTTTGCTCCCCAGTGGCTCTCATCTGCGTTCCGTGGAGCCCTCCAGACAATCCGCTAAGCTGTGGGAGGGGGGCAAGCTCTCCCATGAAGTGAGCAGCACAGTAAATATACAGAGGATTGCGGCTCTAATATTTAACCCCTGACCTTGCAGCTGGGTCCCTGTGGCTGGACCCCTGTCCCCATGGATCCCACTGCTGGAACAGAGCCTCGAATATTCGAGCCGGGCCTGTGATAAGCAGATCTGGGGCCAGCCCGGTACTGCTGCTGCCTATCTGGTTTTTCCTTGCTTTGAGCAAAGCTACCCTCCCCTGCTCACCCTGGGCCTGCAGAGGGTTGCCCCACCTTTCTAATCACACAAAACAGAACAGCCCTTTCCTGCTCGCTCCATTCCCCCCTTCCTCTGTTGCTCGCTCTCCCCCACCCTCACTCGCTTTCACCGGGCTGGGACAGGGGATTGGGGTGTAGGAGGGGGGTGAGGGCTCCAGCTGGGGATGCAGGCTCTGGGGTGGGGTCAGGGATGTGGGGTGTATCGGGGGCTCGGCTAGGGCAGGGGTTTGGGGTGGGGGAGACGGGCTCTGGGCTGGGGGTGCGGGCTCCAGGTGGGGCCAGAAATGAGGGGTTCAGGGTGCAGGAGAGAGCTCCGGGCTGGGGCAGGATGTTGGGGTGAGGGGGGAGTGAGGACCCTGGCTGGCCCCTAGGCGCATGGGCGGCCAGGGAGGCTCAGTGCGCTGCCCTTGTGCCTGCAGGCACCACCCGTAGCTCCCATTGGTCGCAGTTCCCAGCCAGTGGGAGCTGTGGAGCCGGCACTAGGAGCGGGGCAGCATGCGGAGCCTCCCTGGCTGCCCATGTGCCTAGGGGCCACAAGGACCTGGCAGCTGCTTCTGGGAGCCGCATGGAGCTAGGGCAGACAGGGAGTCTGCCTTAGCCCTGGGCCCCACTGCACCACTGACCGGACTTTTAACAGCCCGGTCAGTGGTGCCGACTGGAGCCGCCAGAGTCCCTTTTTGACTGGGTGTTCCGGTTGAAAAACGGATGCCTAGCAACCCTAATCCTGCAGCGGATGACCTGTGGAATGGCGAGCAGCAAAGGAGGCCAGTGCATGAGGCAGGAATAAACCCGACTCTCACTTTGCTTCGGTGCTTGTGTCGAATCATCTCTTGCCCCTGCAGGATTGTCTCCTCCACGCCGTTCGGGGTGGTCTTCTACTGCCTGGTCTGGTCCACCCCCTCAGACACCATGCCTGTCTCCCTCAAGTTCCTTTGGTACCTGACCATGTACTGCTTCTTCCAGACAAGCATGAGTGTAAGGACACAGTGCCTGTGGCTAAGCATGTCCGGAGCTGTTTTCACCTTGCTGCAGAGAACAGGCTAGGCAGGCTGCTTGTCCCGTTTTAAGCTGGACCATCCTGTTTCTAAACCGTTTGTCCCCTGCCTGGGACTGACACAAAGCCGGATGTGTTTGTTTCCCATATCACGGGTGAGGGATGCCATTCTGGAGCACGCTGTATGTGCGTGAGGTCATGCCAGCGGGGTGGGGTGGCATGTTCTTCAAAATGGTGCGCTCTGGGGGCATGACCTCACACGGAGTGTGCATGCAAGGTCACGTGAGCAGGGGCTGGGTCACCCAGGAATGCCAGGGGCCTGGCATGGCCTGCGAGTACCAGAATCTCTGCTATGCTGCAGGTGCCCGAGTGGCCCTTCGAGAACAGAAACTCAACCTATAGGGGAGCTCACAGCAGCCCCAGTGCCAAACTCTCCCAGCAGGGAGTGCTGTAGGGAATCCTATAAGACCACTGGCTCTGAGCAGAGCTCACAGCTGCTCTGGCCCCCGACTTTCCCAGCGGGGGTGCTGTAGGGCATGGTAGAGGGTAACTGGTTATGGTGGAGGTCAGTCTGTAGGGTGGGGTAGAGCTCACAGTTCTTCCCATCCCAGCTGTTCCCAGCAGGGGACGCTGTAGGGCACGGTATCTGGTTGGTTATATAGTGACCTCCTGAACCAGGGCCCTAGTTTTAGTTTTCACGTCTGTTCTCTGTGGTGGTAGCTCCTGCAAGGGGCTCACGTCACCACAGGTGTTCCCAGGAGGGGAGGAGGGTGTCTGCCCCAAGAGGGTGGGATGTGAGAGACAGAGGAGAAGCAGCTGAGTTGTCTGGTATCTGAGCTGTTTTTCTCCCCAGTGCTATCATGTGCCGTATTCCTCCCTGACCATGTTTCTGGGAGGGAATCAGCGAGACCGGGACTCGGCCACTGCCTACAGTAAGTGCCTCTGCCTGGATGCAGGGTTTCCTTCCCGGTCCCATGCCTGTGTGTTCTCTCCAGTGTGAGACTTCTTACTCCAGGCCAGAGAGCGTGTTGTCTCTGGATCTGGGTTTGTAATAGGGTCACACCGGGTGTGAATTTGACCTGATATGTTATAAAATGTAAAAAAAAAAATAAATAAAAAAAAATCCCCTACTTGGGATCCCCATGTTATTGTCGCCAAACAATAGCTGGGCTGCTGTGTTAACCAGGGATGCCCTGATGGCTTGGATCTCTCTCAGGGCACGTGACATCCCTAGAAGAAGTTCTTCTTCTGTTAAACCAGCCCATCCACGGCACAGGCAATATCACACGGCACGGGGTGTGCTTATCCTGAACACACACAGGCCTTGGGCTGGTTGCTGTAAAAAGTCTCTGTGTAGAAGCATTTATTAGACAAACAACTCCCATGGGGAACCAGGACTAGAGCCTAACCCCTCAGTTCCAAAAATTTAGGCCCTCTACCACTGGAGTGAAGGGGGAAATTTTAGAGCAGGCAGAAACAGTAGATCTCTTATCTGCTTTGTGAGCAGCCACCAGAGGGCAGTCTTACCCTTTCAGTAGGGTGACCAGATATCCTGATTTTATAGGGACAGTCACGATTTTGGGGTCTTTTTCTTTTATAGGTTCCTATTACCCCCCACCCCACTCCCGATTTTTCACATTTGCTGTCTGATCACCCTACCTTTCAGGCACACAAAGCCAATACATTAGTTTGCAAGGCACATGCTGACCTCCCTTTCCCTAGGGGATCTGCTCTGAGGCTTAGGCTACAAGGCTGACTGACCCCTCTCCCATCTGTCCTGGCTCTTGGCAGGAATGGGGGTGGAGGTGTTCAGCACGCTGGTCGGCTCGGGTATCCAGGGGCAGATAGTCGGCGGGTACCATGCCAGCATGATGAAAAGCTGCAGTGTGCCCAATGGGACTCTGTACAACAGCACCTTCCCGGGGCTCACTGACACCTTGGAGAACACAGTAAGCACCTGGCCGTCTGCTCCCTGCCCCTCTGCAGAGCTCTGGGTGGGAGAGCTCTGTCTGTGCTCCCTGCAGCCAGCACCTAGGTTGTGACGACTGCATCGGCTCTTGTCTTCCAGCGCAAGGCGTACGTGATCGCCTCCGTGGTCCTGGGCTCACTCTACTGCATGGCCTGCCTGATTCTCTTCCTTGGAGTGAAGGAGCAGCCTGGTTAGGTCACTTCTCTGGCTCCTTTTGCGATGGTTGGGAGGTGCCCTGTGGCCACGGCTCTGGGGGATGGGTGCAAGTCCTGCGGGGGAGGGAGTTGGGAATCTGCTGGCTGGGTGGGCTGTTGGGGGTAACAGTGCCTGGCCTGTGAGTGGGAAGGAGGCAGGTCGAGGGGCATGGTGCATGCTTCAGTCTCAAGATTTTCACCAGCCTGCAATGTCGTGGGAGTTGGTGGCTTGTTGCTTTCCAGCCTCCTCCACCATCCAGTTTGCATCAGCTCTGAGGAAGCTGCTTCCCTCGGCTGGGAAGGCAGAAGGAAAAATGAGACCGCAGTACGGCAAGGCCGGTCAGAACCCCGGTCAGGCTGGGAGGCCGGGCCAAACATGGCGAAGGCCTCATCAGTCGCGAGGCTGCCTGGGCTAGTGTTTGCGGCTCTCGGCTTGAACGCGTACAGTAATCACCATCATCCCCGTGGGGCAGGGCTGGGGGTGACTCTGCTGCAATTCCCTTCTCACCCCTTCAGGGCCCCTCAGTCCCTTGGGAAAGACCCAGCTGCCCTTCTTTCACAGCCTGCGAATAATCCTGGGACATCTGCCCTATGTCTGGCTGCTCGGTGGCTTCCTCTTCATGTCCCTGGCCTTCCAGGTACGATCACAGCCCTGGCTGGCGTGGAGAGGGGTGATTGCAGCGTGGGCAGCAGCTGGGCTCTTTCCGCAAGTCCTGGGGCAAAAGTATCTGAACAAGGAGGAGAAGCAGGTCCCCGAGGTGTAGAGGGATGGTGGGGGACTGGCAGCTTGAAATACACGAGCTGTGGGGGAAAAGGCAAGGAGGGACCTGCACAGACTCCCGGGGATTTCACCACCCTATTGGGCAGGCTGTGCCCAGCCCCTGGCTCTACCTTTCCCATCCCTGCCCACCAATACAGTCCCCCATTGCAGCAGCCCCTGCTGTGGGACTGTGGTGATAAGACCCCCGACGGGGTCAATAGGCCAGGAGGGATCCTGTGCAGAGCCTTTAACTCTAGGGTGCGGGTTCAAATCCATCCTAGGTCTGCAGTGATTGACAGTTGTTCCTGCTCGACACTGTTAGGTGGCCTCTTGATCATCATGAGTCCCGTATTCTCTTGTCAGATTCCCCAAGGATGAGTGTTGGTATCCTAGAAACCACCTCACCTACCTCTAGCCGGCAGCCTCGGCAGAGAGACCAAGGAGTGAATGGACAAAGAGAATGAACACCCCCTTATTGTGAGGAGGGGGTCTATCCAGAGCACATTGGCAGGCGCTATGGGGGCGTTTGCTCCATTGATGCCCATGATGTGCCTGATCCATGAGCAAAGAGAGAATTTGGGTCTATGGGGCGGCTGATCTGACTCTTTTCACCAGCACAGAACTCACAGGAGCTTTTGTGGCTTTAAAATTAAAATAAAATGAAAAAGCCCCCGAGAGGCAGGTGGGAGATGAAGGCCTGGTGATACGAAGTGCAGGTGTGGGACCCAGCCAGTGACTCACTGGCTGAGAACTGCATTTGACAGGTGGGTTCTGAGATCCTTGGAAAAATGGATGGGGAGTCAGCAGCGTGTGTATGGGTGGGGGGAGGCAGAACAGGCATCTCCAGCCAGCTGGTGAGGAGCAGCAAAGAACCCTCTGACCTCTCAGCTTGCTACGCTGCAGGCTCCTTCGGGGCTGGACAGCAGGCCCAGGAGCTAAGCGCTGAGCATCTGTATGTTCCCTTCCCAGATCGCTCAGGGGATCTTTGCCTTTTTCTGCACGCATGCTGCTGGTCTGGCTGGCAGGTTCCAGCATTTGGTGCTCATCATGCTGGTACGTTTACACAGTGGAACCCGTCTCCCCTCATAGTCCCACTCTCTGATGCCAATGGTGCCCCATAGCGTACTCAAGGGAGGGGTCAAACCCCCACCTATTCAGGGCCCCTCCCACTCTTTCACCTCGCATGACAGAGGTTGATCTGAAGCCCCCAGTGTGGGCAGGGCAGGGAAAGGGGATAACGGTGCCCTAGGCTGGTCTGATGGATTTCAGTATCTTTGCTGCCCGTGTCCCCCATGCCATAACATGGATGTCTCTGGGGGAATGCTCTGAGGGTCCTGGAAGGCCTTGCTGAGTCTCCTGCTGTGGCTCTTTCTCCCACAGGTTGTGGCTTCCCTCTCCATTCCCTTCTGGCAGTGGTTCCTGGTGCGTTTTGGGAAAAAAACAGCTGTGTTCGTGGGCCTATCAGTGAGTTTCCTTTTCCCTCTGGCTTTAAATAGATATTTAAACTGAAATTCCTCCAGCACTTCTGCCCTGCACCCCGCAGCGCCTCCTTCTGGAAGAGGCTGGGACTGGGCACCCTGCCCCCCGTCAGCCCTCCTACCCTGCTCCCTACAGCACCTGCTGCAGGGAGGGGCTGGCACTGGAGTAACTGAAAGCCCCTCCCCTGCCCACCTGTGCCGTTCCTTGCAGGGACCCCTGCTGCATGTGGCCCCCACCGGGGTAGCAATGAGCACGTCCATAAGCAGTTCTGCCCCATTCCCTGGAGTGTCTCCTGCTGAACAGAGCTGGCTCTGGAGCCTCTGTGAGCCCTTCCTCTTTAGACCCCTGCCCCCCCGCTGTGGAACACATGCCCACGGGGAAGGCGAAAGTCTGACCCAGCACCCTTACACGAGACTCCCAGCAAACACCCCAGCGCAGCCACTTCCAGGACGCGGTGGGTTCGCTGGCACCAGCAGCACCCCGGAGGGCTTGCTGAAAATGTCACCGGGCTGAAAAGCCTCCTGGGCTAATCACACAGGCTCAGCTCAGTGCAGAGAGAGCAGAGAACGTGCAGCATGTAGATGCCCAGTCTGCTCTGCTGTGATCCCTCTGCTACCCATGCTCAGCTTTGTGTAAAACTGATCGGCCACAGCCCAGGCAGGGACCAGTATAGTGACTGCAGCATGATTCCCTTCCCCTCCCCCATACTGCTCTGGAGTCTCACAGGGCTGTTTGTTCCCTGTCCTTAATACCCAGGGAGAGTAAGAAGAGTTGATTAATGCTTTGCATTCCCCTAGAGCAGTGGTGGGCAACCTGTGGCCCGTGAGCCAGCACTTCCTTGCAGCCCGCAGTGCTCATTGGCCGGGAACGGCGAACCGCGGCCACTGGGAGCTGCAGGTGGCTGTGCCTGTGGACAGTCAATGTAAACAAACTGTCTTGCGTCCGCCAGCGGATTACCCTGATGGGCCAAGTGCGGCCCATGGGCTGCAAGTTGGTCATCACCTCCCTAGAGCCTTCCACCCCTCAGGTTAATTAACCTGTCCTCCTGCCAGCCCATGCAATGGGTACAGCTGAGGCACAGGGAGGTGAAGGAATGGACGTGGGACTGTGCAGGGAGTTTTCCCAGGGAGGTCGGGGTTTGCTGAGGACACCCCAAACCTCACAAGATCAAGCCCTAGGGGTCTGTGTCCACACCTGCAGTCAGTGTCAATGAGAGCTGGGGTGCTCCCTTAGGGCTGCATCTACTGTGCTGAGCTCTGCTCTAAGCCTGGCCCCCATTGTGGGTGCTCATCTCTAGGGGCCACGTTTACAAAGGGACTCAGGTACCTGACGATGCAGACAGGCACCTAACGAGATTTTATAAAAGCACCTCGGCAGGTTATGTGCCTGACTCCCATTGACAGTCAGGGGAGTCAGGCACCCAACCTGCTTAGGTGCTTTTGTAAAATCCCACTGGGGTGACTATCTGCATCTTTAGGCACCTAAATCCCTTTGTAAATCTGGATCTAGGTCATGTAGTGAGAATGGCAGAGCCAGAACCCAGGAATCCAGACGCCCAGTTTGACCACGGCACCATGCTCCCTTCTACACTGGAATCGTACTTGATTTCCACTCCTGTGGGCGTTCCTATGACACTCATGATTTCTAGTAATTAATGCAGCATTATGTTATCATCTGTGGAGCTCCGTCCGTGCTCTCAGGGGGCTGCACAGACCACAGGAAGGAGACATGCAGTCTCTGCCCCGAGGAGCTTCCATAGAGTAGTAGACTATAGAGGGGGCACTGAAATATCAGAAATAGTCTCATGTCCAAGTGTTGAGGCAGAGTTGCTACTGGACTTGCAGGCCTCTGATGCAGGCAGCTCTGGTGGGAGAAGTGAGGTTTAGTCCATAGTAGGTATTTGTGAGCCGAGGAGGTGTTTGCATGGAGACAGTGAGGAGCACGGTCTTTGGGTCCTAGGGCGTGAGGACCACACGCATGCTGAGCAAAGGGAGCATAAGCGCTTTTCTCTCTCTCGGCTGTAGTTAATTATCCCTGCCCTCATCGTTATCACCCTAGTGAGACACAACTTCCTGCTCTTCGTCTTCATGGTGATATTAGCGGGATGCAGCATGGCTGTCCTCTACTTGTTACCCTGGTGAGTGGAGCGGTTCTCCAAGCCACGGCTGGGGCTGCTCATTCCTGGACCGTTAAAGGGCTTGGTTGGTAGGAGGAACAAACTGAATGCAGAGGAGGGAGAGTTTGTTGGGAAGCCTGGTTGATAAAGGCCTAGACGTGGGTGCGTTCATCTGCATGGCTAAATTCCAGAGCAAAGGGGGATGGGCACATTTGTCGTGGGGGTGAGTGGCATTAGACTGGGAGGTTTGTGTGTCACTGAGTGATTGTACAGCACTGGCATTGCATCAGTCTGCAAACAGTGTAAACGCCGAGTTAGCTGCACACGTGGCCCTGCTTTAAATTTTGCAAAACACTTACCTTCTCTCTGCCTCCTGCAAAATAGCATCCAAGGCCAATGTCCAGATTCATGCAAATATGTGCACACATTTGCATGCCTAATTTGCACATGCAGGTAGAGCAATTGCTCAGCTTAGGCACATAAGTGCACATGCAGTCTTGAAAACCTGGGTCCTACTGTGTTTTTTCCCCAAATCATAGTCCAAAGCTCTGGCCAGTGCTGGAGGGCTGCAGTGTCAAAACCCGGCAATGGCTAACAAGAGAGAACCAGGGCAGGCAGCAGTGTTGGGTTTGACTAGCACCTTTACCGGGCTTTTCATCCCCAGGTCCATGCTACCAGATGCAGTGGATGATTTCAGGCTGAAGAACCCGAACTATCTAAACCTGGAAGCTTTTTTCTACTCGTTCTATGTTTTCTTCAACAAGTTTGCAGGAGGACTCTCCTTGGGGATATCAACAATGAGCCTACAGTAGGCCTCAAAATCTACTTTCTATTTTTCACTGGGTTCACAGGTACCCCATGGGAGAGGCTGGAACAGGAACCGCTGGGAGCTCCCCATGGCCAGCATTCTACACCATTCCCCACAGCACCTCCTGCTGGGGGTGGCTGGAACTGGACTAGCTGGGAGCTCCACAAGGCCAGCTCTCCTATGCCATTCCCCACAGCACCTCCTGCTGGGGGTGGCTGGAACTGGACTAGCTGGGAGTGTCCCATGGCCAGCTCTCCTATGCCATTCCCCACAGCACTTCCTGCTTAACCTGCAAGTGAAGTTGCTGTTTGCTCCTTTCCAGTTCTCTGCCGTGACTGTGGTGTGTGTAAGCGTTGCCATTGCCAGCACTCTGCCCAGGGGCTCCTGTTTCTAGGGGAAACGAAGGCCAGTGTTTCCATGGCTGAAAGCTGGTGCTTTTTTTATTGTGCTTCTCTTCAGTTTTGCAGGTTACAGAGCCAGTGACTGCACACACAACCCCTCTGTCATCCTCACGCTGCAGATACTCATGGCCCCTGTCCCAATAACCCTGCTGCTCATTGCCATGGCCATATTATGCTTCTACCCCATTGATGAGGAGAGGAGGAAACAGATGAGGGTGGAGATGGAGGCAGCTAGGTAAGTGCAGTGCCCTCTGAGGAGAGTTTTCTGTGTTCTGCAGTTCTTTGGTTCGAGCCTCCATGCTGGAACTGCCTAATATGCCTAGCACAGGTCTCCATCACAAAGGAGATGGCTGACTTGGAGGGACTCCCCGGCATGAGTATATTATAGCCACTCAACTCAACTCAGATCTCAATCCACACTCAATGGCAACCAGCCAGCAAATCCTTCTACACCTTTTCCTAGTTAGGAGAGGCTGGGACTGGGAGAGCTGGGGCTCCCCTATAGTCTGCTCTCCTACACCACTCCCCGTAGTGAATCCTGCCGTGGAGCCAGGATTACTGTCTTTATTCAGGCCAGGTCGACACTACCGCTTACTTCGGTAGAATTTACGCCACCCATGGGGTGTGCATAAGCCACCCCCCTGAGCGATGTAAGTTACACTGACCTAAGTACTGGTGTGGACAGGAGTGTGGCAGTGGGAGAGCTTCTCCTACTGACATAGTCACTGCCTCACCTGGAGGCAGATTGATGATGACAACGGGAGAGCTCTTGCCCGTCAGCATACAGCATCTTCACCAGACACATGACAATGGTGCAGCTATGCCCATGCAGTGCCTCTAGTGTAGCCCTCATACTTTTTCCAGCATACTGGGGTTTTTAAAGTTCTTTATACAATGCTATGCCACCAGTGCCAGGGTCTGCTGCAGGATGTCAGCTTGGGGGCCCCCTGAATTGGGAAGCTTCAGGAAGTATAACATGGCTGGCCAGCAGTGATGGCTCTGTCAGATGTCTCCTCTGCACTCTGTACATTGAGAGGGGGGTGACCAGAACAATACCCCCCATTTGCTAGCAGGCAGTGCTGCCTCAAGAACTATTGGAGATATGGGTCCTGAAATGTGTGTCTGAGTCTGAGTGATTGTAACCTCGGCTCCCTTTTGTCCCCATGCCTAGATGTTTGGGGAGAAAAGGAGAATTTGATAGGAAATAAACCAGTTTATGGCCAGGGCGCTCCATGTTGATGCACTGGGACTGGGTCTGGGACCAAGCACTGCATCCTCCCTCTCACTCTTCAATGTGGATTTTCAGTTGGACTTCATATTCATTTCTGTTCTTTTTCACAGTCATTGGGTAAAGAATGAAAACCCAGGGGAAACTAAACCTTAAGCCAATGTCGGGAAATTCACTTGGAAAGAATCCAGTATTGCTACATGGCCATGAGGATGCATCAGTGTAATTGAAAGGCTCAGCTGCCTGCTGTTGCTGATTTTCCCCATCACAAAGGACACAGCTCTGCTTACTGCCTTTCCCTGTGCCAGCCCAGCCCTGCAGTGCTTCTGCAGTGAGGCCAGCAGAGCTGACGTGACCCCAAAGCACTGTGTGCTGCATGGCTTAGCTTTTGCTTTTCTGGCTGCTCTGGCACACTCAAAACAGGACCACAGGGTGGGGGAGATGTGGAGAGAAAAGAGAGAGTTTCTCTTTCGAAGATCAGGATCATTAGTACCGAGAGCTAAGTTTTGGGGGAGATACAATTTTTTTGGAAGGGTGTTGTATGCATGATATATTTCTAGGTCATCAAACTGGCAAGATGAAGTCTCCTACACTGTACTAACCCACCCATCTCATTAGGAACAAAGGAATTGTCACACCAGAACAGACAGATGGTCCAGCTCATCCAGGATCCTGTCTCTGATAGTGGAATGATCAATGCTGGCTGCTTCAGAGGAAGGTGTGAAACACCTCCTTAATGATCCTGACTGAGTAATACTGTACCTGTGAGGAGATGAGGGAGGAAGGGTCCTTTTGACCCCATGTGGTGATCAGTTCCTGCCTTGCAGCATGAAGATTTACTTCTGTCAGGTTCCTCGGTAAAGGTAGGCAGGACTAGTGGCAAGAGCTTGGGATCCCAAAACTGAAGCCAGGGATCAGAGTCAGTATCAGAGTCAATAGTCAAGCCAAGGGTCTAGCCAGAGTCAGAAATCATGTCCAAGGTCAATATCAGGCATCAGGGTCTGTGTTGGGTTTCCAGGGGTTGATTAGGAGTCAGAATCAGAGTCAGAGCAAGATCAGTGCCAGGAGTTCAGAAGTACGGTAGCTAGCTAGGAATCCACATTGTTGCCTGGACACTTCCTAGTACGCCCCATGGGAGTCTCTATGGTCAAAGAACCAATCAGGGATCCCTAGACCACTGTCAGTCAGATCACCTGGGGTGGAATTTCCTCTGCAGGTTGTAGGTCACAGGGAGTGGCCCAGGTGAGTGTAGGGATGTTGGTTGCCTTGTAGCCCTGCGCAGGCCTGGGATTACAACCTCCCCCATGCAGAGCAGCTGACTCACTATTCTCCAACCAGAATGCCAAGCCAAAGGGGACTGCTGAATTCAGCCACTTGGAACTGTGGGTTAGATACAGTGTAGGTAGTCACTCTGAAACGCTGTAACATGGGTACCAGGTCTGAGGTATTACTGCTGGTTAGTGACAGGGCTGAAGGAAGCACGGTAGATGTAGGCTGTGAGGCTTGGGAGGGGTAAGGAAAAGTGGTTCACTGCCTGTTGTCAATGGCTAAGCACCTGCCTTCATCATCTATCACAGAGAAAGCTACAGTATTTTGCTCACCTGCTGGCATGACGCTGTTCCTGGAGAGTGGCCAGTAGGATGATCCTAGTTCACCTTGTTTCCCAGAGGCTTGGTCCCCTGTGTTTTTAAAGACAGAATCTATTAATCTACAGAAAGATACCAAAGTTCAAGTTTAGAAACTCAAAAGAAAAGCACATGCCCAAAAGGAGAAGTATACACACCACACGACCTCTAGTATCACTATTTCCAAAACCAACCATGGTTCCCTGCCTTGGGTTCATTAGCAGGCAGTTCAGCTAGTTATCAATCAGATGACTTTTTCTGTGAAAGGGGTCGCAGGAACGGATTAAGCTACCTGCAATCTTGCTTTCTTAGGGGTTTATTGCAAGGTCTGCCCTGTGCCTGCCAACTGCAGGGGTGTCAGATTCACTCAATGGAAACAGCTGAATTGCACTTTTTAATAGTTTCTAGAACAGCTCTACAAAATCAGCATCTTGTACAACCTTCAGCACACTGCAAATCTCCCACCGCACAAAGATCAAGGGTTGGCTCTGGCCCTCTGTTGTGACTAAAATTTCAGTAAGTAAAATTTAATTGCCTTTGGCATCATGCATTAGCTTGTTATTTTTCAGGCCAGTGCTATTTCTGCCTTTTCTTTAAACCAGTGGTTCTCAACCCACAGGCGGCCCAATCAGCACACAGCTGCGGCCCATGTGACATCATCAGGGCCATACAGGTAGAATATATATATAGTATGGACGCAGCAAGCATAACACACAGAGAGCTGCATATGAGGCAGACAATTGTAAATAGGTTGAGAACCACTGCTTTAAACATTTGAGCTTGCAGCTACCCAATCTGCACACACAATGGCAGTATTTGTGCAAATTAGCCCCCAGTTTTGCACCCACTTTATTTGAAAATCTGGTGCTTAGAGTGGCATCACGAGGCTTAAGAGTTAACCACACTTCGCAGTGAATGGGGAAGATCTCATCTCAGAGCTGTAGCAGGATGTCTGCAGATAGCCTGGCAGGAAAGCAACATTATATCAGTTACGCGCAGATCACATTTACTTTGTCACCAGGGCCAGAAATGTAATTCAGGAAGGCTGGTCTGGGTGTTTTGAACCTAGTGGGCTATGGCCCATTGCTTCCCATTCAACATTGTTGTCCATGTATTTTGATGGCCTTTGTGTGCCAAGAAATGAAACGTGATTAGTTCTCATGCTAAAAGTCGTATGGTTGATAAGAACTGTGTTCAGATGCATTTGCAATTGCTATATCGCATCATTCAGGTTGGGAAGGATGTGTATTGTGCTGCACCATCCTTTCAGGTGGATTTGTATTTGTACATTTGTATTTTCTGATGTCAGTATTTTTCAACTGTTTTTTTTAATTATAAACTCAAAGGTAGATTTTGAAAAATATTAAACCAGTGCAAACATTAATGTTGTGTCCCCTTGGCATTTCTTGCTTTGCAAGCAGGAGAAGGCCTCCCTTCACGGCTCTCCCTGCATATCAGCCAGCTTGGTGGGGAATTGTTCAAGGAGAATCAGCTTGTTTTGCAGGTTGTAAAGTTTCACCATGAACTGAGATGCTAGAAGCTGACACCTCATTCTGTTCCCTGCTGAGTGCAGACCTCACTGTGGTGTCACCAAGGCTGACCACTGAGGTCTTCCAGCTCATCTCTCTGTCTCAGGCAACCCTTGCTATACATCCTTCCCCATTAAGAAAGTTCTGTTAAAGAGATCCTGGAAATCATGTGGGCATTGCAGGTGTCCAGTCCACTGTTCAGTAAGGAACAAGATGAGAACACCAAGCTCAAGGGGGATTTGAATCTGGGTCTTCAGAAGTGACCGACTAACCCACCAAGCTTTCTACAACAGTTAACGGGGAACCACGGACCTAATGTAGCTCTTTATTTTTCTTCTGAGCTTTATGTCTTGAACCAGTATTTTCTAACATAGCCTTGTGGTGGAATGTACACGCCTTCACATGCAGTCTGCCAGGGAAAGGATTATGGCAGGGCTAGGGGGTGACTGGGCATACTTGAAATGGCTACAGCTATAAAGAGGGCTTGGCTACACTCGAAACTCCAAAGCGCTGTCATGGGAGCGCTCCCGCGGCAGCGCTTTGAAGTGTGAGTGTGGTCACGGCGCAGGTACTCCACCTCCTCAAAGGGATTAGCTTGCAGCGCTGGGGCACTGTTTACACTGGCGCTTTACAGCGCTGTAACTTGCGCTCGGGGTGTGTTTTTTCACACCCCTAAGTGAGAAAGTTGCAGCGCTGTAAAGCACCAGTGTAGCCAAGGCCAAAGACTTGTCTCAAAGCTGGGAGGAGCTCTAGTTAGGGATAGGATGTTTCTCCGGAGAGCACAGCAGAGATGCTGACAAAGTGTTTGGCCAGAAGAGCAGTTGGATCCAAGAAAGTACAGGAGGTCCTTTGTTAGAGCTTAGACTGTATGTGGGGAAGTTTAACTGGGCAAAGCCATTTTCCCGGGGCTCAGTGTTTGAGCTGGAAGAAGCTAGTTCTGATACTTCTAGGAGCCACTAAACACCTTTGCTATGTCCTGACCCAGCAGGGTAGATGGGACATGGAGAAAAGTGACTGAGCAGTCTGCTGTGAGGCCAGAGTGGTGCCGAGAGCTCTGAGGGGCGCCTGAGGAAGTGTAGGGTAATCGCTGGTTGGAGTTATTGACAAGCTTTCAGCTTCACTTCTGCCAGTACACTGTGATGGAAACCGGGGGCGTCAGCAGATGCCATTTTACTTTTCTAAGGATAATCTGTGGTACATTGGTGGCACCAGTCTTCGCCAGGCACTTATTAACACACTACTGATAATGCTATTACATGAGATATAATCTCGCCTACTACTAGTGATAGACTCATAGACTTTAAGGTCAGAAGGGACCATTATGATAATCTAGTCTGACCTCCTGCACAATGCAGGCCACAGAATCTCACCCATCCACTTCAATAACAAACCCCTAACCTATGTCTGAGTTATTGAAGTCCTCAAATTGTGGTTTGAAGACCTCAAGCTGCAGAGAATCACATCTTGTGTAACGGATCATCTCTACCTTGGGTGCTTAGGGCTATAATCAACTGACGGGGCAAAATACCGCTTCATTTTTAATTGCTGCCTAAACGACTTGCGGTAGTTAGCACCACTACAGCTCCACTAGGGAGGAAGGATCACCCTGTGGTTAAACATCAGGTGATCTGGACCATTGCTATTCTGCAGGTTACTTATGTGACCTCTCTGTGGCATGGTTTCACCAGATGACAACAAAGATAGTAACACTTCCTACCTCATAGGGAAGCTGGGCAGTTAAAATGACTAAAGTGTGCAAAATGCTCATATACTTGAGTGGTGAGCATCATGAAAATACTTAAAAATAAACAGAGCTGTGTCTTCTCTTCCCACATCCTCACTCCCATTTACCAACGTGGGGAAGGTGAACACTACAGATTTCCAGAGCAGATTGCTGCGGTCCCCTTCGACAGAGATAATAATCAGCAGTTACACGAGCATGCACCTTCCTATTTCCATCTTGGATTTGGGCTTATCACCTTTTCTCTGCTGGCACCAGTCTCATGGAAGTGGGGGAGACATCAATCTGGCAAATAATAGAACGGGAGTGTGTGAATTGAAATATTTCTACAGTAAAGAACAAAGCAAACCAGGAATGTTGGAGTTTGAATATTTTGCTTTCTAAAAGATTTGAGCAATGAAGTTCAATTAAAATCCTGTGTTCCAGCCTCTTATCTATTATGTTACGCATCTCCACTTGTCTTGCATTTTAATGCCACCCGCTGAAAGCGTTTGCTTTTTTAATGCTCTTTCCTGTCCATGAAGCATCCCTGCTCACTTAGCAAAAGTCAAATTCCTCCACTTCAGCTGAGGAAATAAGACGTCTAACTAGAAATAATCCTCTTCAATGCAAAGCCACTCCTGGGTCGCGAAGAGATTTTTGGATAAAACAGCTGCTCAGGTAATGGGGGGAAGCGCCCTTGAATGTAGAGTTCAAAGTCTGAGGGCTTCTCTACAGGTAGAGCTACAGCCCTGATGCAGCAGCTCTGGTGCTTTAATGAAGATGCGACTACCCCTCCTGTAGTGCCCACCTCCCCGAGAGGTGGTAGCTCTGGCGGCTAGAGAACTTTGCCTGTGACATAGCGCTGTCCCCTGGGACGGGGCGGGTGTTAGGTCAGTATGGGCTAGGGCGACCAGACAGCAAGCGTGGAAAATTGGGATGGGGTGGAGGGATAATAGGAGCCTATATAATAAAAAGACCCCAAAATCGGGACTGTGCCTATAAAATCGGGACATCTGGTCACCCTAGTATAGGGTGATCAGACAGGTGGAGATTAGGGGCTTTGTTTTATATACCCCCCCCCCCCCGAAAAGCCCGTGTGCGGATGTTTCCCACGTGCTCACCGTCAGCCCCGGTCGGTGTAACTGGCGCTCGGGGGTGGATTCTCACCCCCGCCCCGAGCGATGGCGTTACCCCGATACAGGGAGGCCGGGCCTGAGAGCGTGTCTGGCTTCACTGCAGCCCCCCAGCTGCCAGGGGCTGAGCCCCAGCCCAAGCGCCGGGAGGCGAGCTCATGGGGCTCCAGGGACAGTCCTACCCGCCTGCTCGCTGCAGCGAGCCCGGCCTGCGGCAATAGGGGCGCGGATGGCTACCTGGATGCCCCCAAGTCCCAGCTCCTGGAGTCGTGTGACTGCAGCACCCCGCTTTCTAGCCTTGGGTCTCTTTCCTCCTCCCCTGACTGCAGGGGGGCGGGGGCTCTGCTCAGGGGCGCCCGGTCCCCATGGCAACGATCCCAGCGCGCCCTGTGGGGCCAAGATGGCCGCTCTGCGGCGGCCGAGCACGGCTCCGCGCGCAGGGGGGCGAGGGGGTGGGGGGGACTTCACGCAAGATGGCCGCCGCCTCCGCGCAGGGCGGGGCCTCTGTAGGCGGCGAGCTCTATGGCGGGCGGGCCGGGCTGAGGAGGCTGCGCATGCGCACGCGGTCTCCTCCTGCCTCCTGAGCTGAGTGCGGCGGCTGCGGGATCGGGCGGGCGGCGGCTGCGGGATGGGCGTGCACGTGGAGACCATCGCCCCCGGAGACGGTGAGGGGCGCCCGGGCCCGCTGCCCCCCTGCGAGACCCCCGGCCTCGCCCTCCCCACCCCGCTCCCGGCGCTCACGGTCTCTCTGTCTCTCCCCGCAGGGCGGACCTTCCCCAAGCGCGGACAGACCTGCGTGGTGCACTACACGGGTGAGCGCCGCCGCGGGGGGCCGAGCCCGGCTGTGCCCTGGGGGGGGCCGTGCCCTATATGCCTTGCCCTGAGGGGTGTCGGGTGGGGGCCGTGCCCCATAGGCTGTGCCCTGTGGGGGGCCGGGTGGGGGCCGTGCCCCATAGGCTGTGCCCTGTGGGGGGCCGGGTGGGGGCCGTGCCCCATAGGCTGTGCCCTGTGGGGGGCCGGGTGGGGGCCGTGCCCCATAGGCTGTGCCCTGTGGGGGGTCGGGTGGGGGCCGTGCCCCATAGGCTGTGCCCTGTGGGGGGTCGGGTGGGGGCCGTGCCCCATAGGCTGTGCCCTGTGGGGGGTCGGGTGGGGGCCGTGCCCCATAGGCTGTGCCCTGTGGGGGGTCGGGTGGGGGCCGTGCCCCATAGGCTGTGCCCCGTGGGATGGGGGCCGTGCCCTGTGGGGGGTCGGGTGGGGGCCGTGCCCCCTGGGGTGGGGGCCGTGCCCTGTGGGGGGCCGGGTGGGGGCCGTGCCCCATAGGCCGTGCCCTGTGGGGGGCCGGGTGGGGGCCGTGCCCCATAGGCCGTGCCCTGTGGGGGGCCGGGTGGGGGCTGTGCCCCATAGGCCGTGCCCTGTGGGGTGAGGGCTGTGCCCTGTGGGAGGTCGGGTGGGGGTTGTGCCCTATAGGCTGGGCCTCGTGGGATGGGGGCTCAGGTCTGCATTGTGGGGTGCCAGGGCTCCAAGCAGTTGATGGAGCTGGGGGGGGGGCAGTAGGGTGTTTGGCTTGTGGGGAAGTGGTTATGGGATAGGCCATTGTCCCCCCTCCAGGAATAAGGTGGGGGGAGGCACATGGGGGTCTCCATTGCGGATAGGCTGCGGGGCAGTCCGTTGCTCGGCTTTTGGAACCTGGCTTTTGCGAGGCCATGAAGAGGCCTGGTACAGAAGGAGCCCCCCTAAGTGCTGAGACCAACCCGCAAGAGCTGAGAGCAGACCCCCCCCGGACTGGGATACACGTTCAAGGGGGAACCGTTCACTACAGCACTTGAACGCGCAGCTGCTTTGTAGCCCTGTGTTCAGGCAGGCCCCGGTGGGCTGGGTAACTTGAAAGCTCCTTCGCATACAGTATTCTGCTAGGGATCTTCTCACTTTGTTCTTTGCTGTGTCTCTTCTGATGGGTTTGCTAGAGACAGGCGCATCTAGCAGCCCCATGCTTGGCTGTAGGTCAAATAGGAGGCGCTTTGGTGAAGTTTCTGGGTGTCCTGCTGTTTGGTTGGATCTGTGGTCTAGCAAGAGGGTCTGCAAGCGACTTGCCCTGTCATTTTTCCTTAACGTCTCCAGTTTGTTCAGCCCTTCTCAGCCAGAAATCTGTTCCCTTTGATGGTGGGAATGGTGCCATGGAGTCCAAATGCTGTGTGCTGTGGGTCCATCTACATTACAGTCAGATTCCTGACATTTGTAATAGGATTCCAACTTCAGCAAAGGCAGGACTATAATGTGGTTAATGTCTTGGTGCTGTCCAAAGCTTCAGCCACAGAAGAAGGGAAAGGTCAAGGGACAGTGTTTTAACTGGGTCCCAAGACACAATTGTATTAGTGCAGAGTGTAAGTGCCCCGAAGTGGTGGTTGGTGTCTCCTTTACACAAGAAGTCAGAGGTAGTTGTCCGTTTTGGAGAATCCTTTCTGTGAAAGTGCTGTTCATTCTGTGCTCTGGTCAGGCTATTCTCTCTCTCCCCCTGTAAATTCTTGACTAAACCCAGCTGTAAAGTCTTCCTGACAAGCAATTAAAAAAAACTAACTGTGTAGAAGGGTTGGGCTTGCTGCTCCTTGGCTCAGAAATATCTGAGCAGACTAACCTTTCTCCACAGCCGCACACCTTGTAGTAACACATGTTCTTGTTCCTGTCCAATCCTCATTCCTTGCTTGTTACCTTTTAACGCTCTCCGTGTTGTAACATTGTACATCTGCTGGGACAAGCAAATAGCCTATTTTACCCTCTTTGGCAATTCTTTGCCCTCCTGGTTTGAAGCCAGATTGGCTGTGATGTAAAAAGGCATACCCGCTCAGCCAACCTGCAGCTCTCAATTCTAGGATCAGCTCTGTAGCTGTAAAGAGAGGCAGTGGGAGATGCCAGCTGTCATTTGGTGAGCGATGGATGTTTTACAACTTGGTTGCCTGTCTCTGCTCTGGCACACCAAGTGTAGGACTCCCAGCTCACGGCCGTTCATGGTGGTGGTGGTCATTCCAAGGTCTTTCTAAGGCTCATGTTGCTATGGCTTAGCCTATTAGCCCTGTCTTCAGTAACTTGGTCACTTTTAAGATAAATGATCTTAGATAGTTCTCCCCTGTCTCCATGCTCCAAACTCTACTCTTCCTCCTGTCTTGAGGAAGGAGGCGAGGTGGCAGTCTCCTGAGGCTGCTACTGTTTGAAGAAGAGCCGCTGTCTGTATGGGGTGAGAAACGCCTGGGTCCATCCAGCCGTGCCTCTTACAGTCCTGCCCCATGGTGGTGATAGGGGGAGGGGAAGGTTCCAGGGTATGGAGAGGCTAGACCTTTGTGCTTGCTCCTGTGAGGCTGATGGCTCACAACCAGGCCATCTGCTTCTCCTTCCTTCCCCGCTAACCTTTTAATCGGAGGCGGGGTGGGGGAGAGGAAATGGGGTTGCCTCTTTTGCCGGCAGCCCCATTTCCTCTGCCAGTGGAAGAACAAAGGGATGGCTGGCAGGCAGTCAAGTGGCTCTTGGTGGGCCAGCTTTGCTGCATGCCAGCCCTCCGAACTCCCCAGCCTCATCCCCTCTCCCATCCTTATTGCTAACCTTTACTGGCTTTAAGGCAGCACAGAGGCTTCTCCCTGGGACCCCTTCCTAACTCCTCCTCACAGATTCATTCAGGGGGAGATGTCCCAAGTGTTTCCTTCCCGTCCCATCCCCACTACAGATCTGAGGCTACTCTTGAAGCAGCAGCAGCCTGTCTTCAGTGCTTCCCACTCCCCCCCCCCCCCACTTATATTGTAATGGCCCTTGGGGCTGAGGATTTGCTCTGAATTGTTGGTTCCTTGAGAGAAT
The DNA here is from genome assembly GCF_025201925.1 of Gopherus flavomarginatus. Classification (NCBI taxonomy): domain Eukaryota; kingdom Metazoa; phylum Chordata; order Testudines; family Testudinidae; genus Gopherus; species Gopherus flavomarginatus. Next base: position 49,799,008 of record NC_066627.1, read on the forward strand.
GGCAGCTCAGCAGTGAGAGACTCTCGTGTGCTGAATCCCCAGGACAATGCCAGCAAAACTCTCCTGTCTGCGCAGTAGCTGTTGGCTCTAATACCCCCCCTCCCTGTGGTGGGGCATGTCAAGAGCAGGATGAGTCAAGGTCTGCTGTGCAGATTGGAGAGGAGACTTGTGTCCTAAATAAATGTTTCAGGCATTCACAGCTCAGCTCCCCTGTCCCGCTGGCTATTCAGTAACATTCCTGGAATCTAGAACAGCATAAATGAGAGCACTAATTTGGAGTGCATTGTATACTGTTCCCAAAAGGGCACAGATACGGGATTAATCCCCAAATCACAATTGTCTGAAGTGCAAATAGCTTCTACTCTTGGCAGTGAAGGAATTTCCGGTCCCAAGGCTGCATACTTGTAGCTTTCTCTAATGGCTCACAATTGCTATATGGCAATACAGGTCTTATTTTATTCAGCTTCATTAAGTTATAGTTCTGGAGTCATTTGATTAGAAAGTTGTTTGTCAAATATCTACTTCTGAAACCATTATTTCAACATAATTAAATGGGGATCTTTGAGAGCGGTCTATTTAATAGTATCAATGTACCTATTATGTTGAATTTGCAAAGCTAGAGAAGCTCAGGATCTCTTGCATGGATGTGACTAGCAAGAGCAAAGCAGCTTAGCTTAGCTGGGTGCAAGTAAACCACAGCGCTCCTGTTTCTGTGTCCTATTTGGTTTCATTTTAACACATCTAGTTCTTGAGCATGGTGACTTAGTTAAAAAGCACGTATTGCATTTGCCAAAAGTCTGTGAAGAAGCCTCTCTAGGCTGCCACTTAGTAAGTATGTGTTCAGAATGTTGCTCCACCAGTTCTTCAGCAATAGAATGTGTGTACTGCACGTGTGGGGTGGTAGCGGGCTCTGGTCCCCAGGGTGGCTGACCCAGCACTTCCACAAGTGTTTCATTTTATAAAATCAGTCAAACTGAGCGTTCATGAAAGGTGCTAGATTGACATCCTTGGAGCTTGATTTCTCTAATCCGCACAGTCTGTATTCATGGGCCAGAGCGGCCGTGTTCCTCTGAGCTTCCTTACCAAGGTACCTTAACCCTCTTCCCCAGGAACCACCTCGAGCAGAAGGAGGATGCCCATGGCTGAGTGCCCATCTTGGCTTTCACCATAGACACCTGTCCACCAGGAACTAGACCTGGAGCCAGCTCAAATATGTAATTGATCAAAATCAGCCACTCTATTGTAGGGTAATCAGTATTGTGCCTGTCTTTAAAAATGGGGCAGGGTGATCCTGGCAGTTAGACCAGTGAGCTTTACCACAGTGCTAGGTAAACAAGTTAGAAGAATAGTCTTAAAGCACCTAGGAAAGCATGCTAGACCAACCAGTATGTTACAGAATCACAGATTATTAGGGTTGAAGGGAACTCAGGAGATCATCTAGTCCAATCCCCTGCTCAAAGCAGGACCAATCTCCACTTCCCTAAATGGCTCCCTCAAGGATTGAACTCACAACCCTGGGTTTAGCTGTGTGTGTAATGGGAAGGTGTCTCTCTCCAACCTGTGAGGATTCTTTGAGGGGTTAGCAATGCAGCGGCTAAGGAGCCCTGCTGGATACAACACATTTGAGTTTTCAAAAAAGCCTTTGATAAAGTCTGTTACAAAAGGCTATTAAGGAAACTAAGTCGAGGGTAAAGTTCTCTCATGTATTAGAAACTGGTTAAGAGAAAATAGTGGGACTGAATAGCCGCTTCTGAACGGTGAAGTAGGTTACTTGTGAGGAGTCCGAAGGATCCGTGCTAGGGCTGGTTACTAATGATCGACGGGGATGGGAGGGAGAGTAGGATGGCAAAGCGTACTGAGGCTGCAGTTATTTAGCTCAGTTGAGACTCGAGGGGATATAGAAGAGCCACAGAAAGAGCTAATGTAGGTGGGAGATTGGGTAACATGATGGGGGGGTGTTTACACAGCACTTCTCATTGTGGTGTCTGCACTCCAGAGTTCTGGCTGGCCATGGTAGGTGGAGGAGTTCCTGCTTGCCGAGGGTGAGCTGGGTGAGAGCCGGAAGGTGAAGTTTAGTGGCGGCAAATGCAGGATGTGGGATGCTGGAAGGGAGATGTAGGTGTCACGGTGGCCAGCTCAGTGAAAACACTTGCTGTACAGCAGCACTGAGAAAGACAGTCGAGTGTGAGGCTGCACTGCGGAAAGGACAATATCCCCAGGTCAGTTTGGATCATCCACATCTCTACAGCACATGGCAGAAATTAGAAAAGGTCAAGAGAAGGGCAGTGGATGCGGAAAAGCTTCTGTAGAAAGAGCCTAGAAAAATTAACACTGGATAACTTAGAGAGGAGGTTAATCCAATAGTGTTCCTTAATTAATAGCACCCCACTGACCTTGTTAGGAGTCTGTTTGAATTGGTTTGAAGGTTAGAACCTGTCCATGTAGGCTGTAAATTGTTTGGGGCAGTGCCTGGCACAGTGGGTCGCTGGTCCATGATTGGGGCCCCGAGGTGCTGCCATAAATACAAAGCATGACTGTTGTCTGTAGTTAGGAAGAGATTCACCTCATGGGTATGTTATTACGTAACTGTCCAGCATGGGGTTTAACACCTTCCTTTAGCATCTGGCATTGGTCGCTGGCAGGATGCTGGACTGGTGACCTCTGGTATGCTGCTGTTATTCACAGGCTACCTCTGAGCCAGATGGATCGGAGCTGACTTAGAGTTGCAAGGTTTCCTGCCCCTTTACCAGTCGTTAGGAAATGCAGCTGGCCTGAGCAGAGGTGTCTCTTAGAGCATTAGGATGACATAGGCATTCTGTTCATACCTCCCGCAATAAACAGTGCTAGTGCAGGAATGGTCTTTGTTTTCCATGCCATTTCTCGCAGCCTCTTCTCCAGTGAGGACTCCGTCTATCTTGACTCTGCTTTTCAGTTTAGGAGATGGAGGGGCCTGAAGTTGCTGGTTCATCCAGAGGAGAAGCGGATTTCAGGCCATCCCTCTTCCAGTGCTACTGACCAAGAGGGCAGGGTGCTGTTCAGGGGAGCTTTTGCTGGCTTGCACATTGCATCTTAGGTCGCCTGAGCAAACCGTATCAAGGAACTGCCAAGTGTGTGCTGCCTGCAGCTCTGGAAGCAGAGCGCAGTGCGGTTCAGAGCGGGCTGTGCTCTGGGCCCTGGTGCAGGAGGTAGATTGCTTTCTGGATTACATGCCCTGCAGGACTAGTACAATGCCTTCTCTTTCACGCTGCACAGTAAACATAACCCTGTCTGCGAACCTTAAACTTCCTCTTGGCTTGGTTTTGCTGTCACCAGTTTGTGCCATTATCTCAGCAATCAGGCCTCCAAAGAGGAATTGGTAGGAGACTCCACATCCTTAACCTGAAAGTCCTTAATGGCGTGGGAACTGCCTGCCTGAGTGAATGGATCTTGCTCTGGACCAGGCAGCCACACTTGGTCCATGGAGGTGCCTGGGCTGCAGCTGCTGGCAGGTCTGTTCTCTGTGGGGGTCCCTCGCCTTTGGGGCTCACTACACCCTCCACTCTGATGTAGCCCAAAGCTGTTGAGTTGCAGGGCATTCTGCAGGGCTCATTTCTTTCTGAGGGGGAAGGGCTCTTGAAGAGGGGAACCTTGCATGAGAGGCAATGGTAAGGGAGGTTGGGGGACACATCCTCCTGTCTCCTTTTGTGGCTGGTTTTGCTCTGTGGTTGTTTTTAAAGGCGTGTAGACCTCAGCTAGCCACATGGTTTGCAGTAATAGTAACATGCCAGATGCAGCACGTTGTCCTCTTGATCAAGGGGACAAATGGGAAACATCAAGTCCAAAGCTCGAAAAACCCACTACAGGAGTAAATACAAAAGGCACAGGAAGCAGAGCTTTGCCCATTGGGGTCGGGAGGCAACGTCCCAGTGGGCAGCCTGTTTCTCTCCCACCCCGGCCATCTCAGCTGCTGGAGAGCAAAGGACGGGGCTGGGGTTCCCACCAGGGTGCTTTCCTGTTGTGGGCTCCATTTCAGCCTCTGATTAGTTAGTGTCTTGATGGTTCGCCTTCTGCCACTGGAAGGAAAGAGTGGTCCCAGAGCATCTGAAGAAAAGGGGTAGCTGTCTTTGCTGCTCTGCCCCTCTCTTTCCACTCTGCTTAACTCCATGACCTGCTGGAGCTTTCCTAATCAGCAGCAGTGTGGAAGTGACTTGATCTTTGACAGTGTCACAGCTGCCCAGAGGGTTCCAAAGAGCATCTGTGAAACTGACTAGCATCCTGTTAATTTCCCTCTGCCCCGTGCCACAAATGTGAGCAGATGCACCAGAGTCATGCGTTTGCAGACTCAGGAAAACACTTCATCAGGTCATACTTGGAAAGTGAAGCTCTTCAGGGCTGGGGCCACATTTCCCTGTGCACGGCCTGTTACAATGGTGCCCTGATCCTGGCTGGGGCCTCTTACATGAGTTTAAATTCTGCTGGAAATCGGATGCCTTGATATCCCCCCACCCCACGCATTGGCCAGGGCAGGAAGCTATTCACTGGTGTACGGACTCTGAGCGCTGGCCTGGCCGTGGTGCATTGTACCTGAATGTAGAGCGGGCAAGGTTGGGGAATAGTTTCTCCCTTTACCGTTGCTAAAATTTGCAGTTGGCTTGTGGGAGTGTTTGCTGAACTGTTCCCTAGCACTAACAACATACCCAGGCCACATGACACTCAGCTCTATACCGAAGTCACAAGCTGTAGGGGAGAGGAAATCAGTGACTGTAGTGCCATCCGTGGTGCTGTAGGCGTGCACGCCACCGGGGCTGTGTGCTAAAATGAGGGTGCAGGGGAGAGGAAGATAATAGCTGTGCCTGTCCCTTTGGAGCTGAGGGGCTCCTGTGCCACACCCATCGTTAATAGAATGATGATAACTGGGAGAGGAAAGAGGACTTGTGGGAGGGGGGAAGGGTTATCTGTGAGAGGGAAAGTTCACTCCCTCCCTCTTTGTGCTGTTGCTCCAGCTGGTTGCAGCACCTCCTTGGCAGCCTTGTGTTCTGCTTCCAGGAAAGGAAGCCCTGGAAGAGAACACTGTGGTGGTGGGAGAGGGGAGGATGGCAAAGCACTGTCCAGCCTGACCCTGTAAAACTACCAGCCTTCTGCTCCCTGCTTTGGCGCAGCACCCAGTGTATGGCTCAAAGGATTGTGGGATTTGGGGGAGTCGCAGCAGACGGTGGCTGGTTTTGTTGATCTCGGGTGCGAAAGGGCTGAGAACCGGGAGGGGTTGTGTCTCCGATAAAAGCAAGCAGTAACTACTAGCTCATTGTTCCCTGGGCCAGGACAGTGTTTTGATTGGCAGGGCTATGCTGGTGCTGACTTGCTGAGCCAGAGACCTTGGAGTTGAATTCTTGGTGCAGTGGAGCTGCTTTCCAAGCATTTGGCACATTAGCAGTATTTGAAAAATCCCTGGAGCTTATTCCTGTAAACGAACAAAACTCCAGCAAACACATGCCTGCATGGAGGTAGGCTGGAGTGCTAGTGGGTGTCTCGAATGGAGCTGGACAGCACCGTGTGAGAACTGTGCTAATTGCAGCTAGATCTTCTCTGACAAAGAGCAAGGCACAGAGCTCCTCTTAGCCTGCCAGCACTCTGTGTACTCGTAGACAATCCCCATTATCGGCAGGCTCGCCTACACTCTCAGCGGGGCAGCGCCATTGCAGAGCCTGGGGCGCTGCGAGCTAGAATGGGGGCCAGGCGCTCTGTGCTTTGGCTTTTTTGCTATTGTAAGGTAATGGTAATTACAGCACTTTGGGAGGTACTCTGGCAATGTTCTGTAATGGATTGTACGAGAATGGTCTCCGCATGGCAATGTGCTCCAGCCTGTTGTTAAATCTGAACCGTGCCATGCGGCGAGGGCCGTTTCACACAGGTTAGAAGGCGTGTGGATCACTGTAGGGCAGATTTCACTTTGTGTACATGACTTTGGAATTATTTTGCCTTTCAAATGTACTCTGCTGGCTTCGAGGCTTTAGTCTTGGAAAGGCAGGCGGTGCAGCCTCAGCACTGCTGGCGAGCGGTGAGCTAATGAGCCTCTTTTGGAAAGGCTGTGTCTCGCTTGGTGTGGGTTTTAGTATCTGTACCCCTCGGGAATGCTGGCTGGATAGCAGCAGGCTGCCTGACGAGCAGGGATCCCACCCGGTGAGTGTGGTGTTAGCAATCCTGGCACGTAGTGGTTTTGACACGGCTGGTCAGTGACAGCTGATTTGAGCCGAGTGGGCACAGATCAATCAAGGAGCAGCTCATCTAGTTGGCATTGTTTAGGGCGAGCGCCTGTGCTGCTTGCAGCTCCATTCACTGGTGTATTCACACATGCGAGGAACTTCAGTGCTTACTGCTCCCTCAGCACGGGACGGAAAAGCGGATCTGCCCAGAGCCATATCCAGGGGTGGCTCTATGTATTTTGCTGCCCCAAGCATGGCAGTCAGGCAGCTTTCGGCAGCGCGCCTGCGGGAGGTCCGCTGCTCCTGCATCTTCGGCATACCTGCCACCAAAGCCGCGGCTGGTGGACCTCCTGCAGGCATGCTGCCCAAGGCAGTCTGACTGCTGCCCTCACGGCGACCGGCAGGCTGCCCTCTGTGGCTTGGTGCCCTGGTGTCGGGAGCCGCCCCTGCCCATATCCTTGGCCCTCCGAGCCACTTCCTAGACGCTCTGGCTGCTGTGATAACGTAGCCTGAAGTAAGATGTAATTTGTTGCTCTCCCCATGCACACAGTGCATTTTGTCCTCTTGCCACGGGCAGTGACTCACTGTCTGCCCTGATTAGAGGAAATCTCTCTGGACAGTGCCCTGCTGGACGAGACAACGGATTTATTTTTCCAAGAGTAAAACAGCTTCCGCTGGGGAAAACAGATGCTTATTTTTGAAGAACTGGGGAAAAGAGAAGTGTGGGTAATGCAGTTAGTTAATAATTACACTCCTGGTTACCCTTCAGCCTGTTTGCAGTAGCTAACTAACCTGTTCCAGTCTGGTGCCTGTGGGTGTTGATTTCTCAGGGACCTGTTGTTAGCCGGATCTAGGGTTCCTGTAGAAAGGAGACCCACCCTGGGCCAAAGCGCCTCAGGCATCCCTTGTAGCAAACTGATAATGTGACTCTTTAGTTCTGCTTATAGACCCACTTCATTGCCCTGCTTCGATTTAGTGAACACAACGATTTCCTGTGCACCTTGGCCCCCTCGTTCTGTGGCTGTTCTTGGAAGCCCCATGGTTTGGATTTCTTGTGTTAGTGGGGTCCCAGCTCAGTTCCCCTTGGAACTGGCTAGACTGTCACCTGGCTGCTTGTGGCCGTGTATGGAGGGTTAGAGGAATGTGTGGGATGAGGACAAAGCCAGTAAAATGGGCTGCTGACTCCAGGAGAACACCCGGTGGTGCAGAAATCCCTTTTGATACATTGTGTGCCCCAGGCTCCTCTCATGTGTGCAGCCCCCAAACGGCTTATTCCTGGGTTGGCCGTTTGTGTAAGAAACTTGGCTGGCCAATGGACAAGCTCTGCTGCTCGTATAAGGCAGTGAAAGCTCCCATGTTTCCCCAAGAAGGTCACGGAAACTCCAAGGAGAAAGGGAGGGAACTGCCAGAAGAGGAGGAAATTCCTCCTTTGCTTGTGTTGAGGAACTATATTTAGCCCTGAGGATGTTAACCTTGCTTTAGCCGAAGTACCAATGCGCTCACTGTGGTAAGGTCTGGGTGCAGGGCTCCCTTTGAAGAGGTGTATATTCTGCACCTAGCCTAACATGTCCCTGATTCTGGCTGCAGCTTGTGGGTTCTTCAGCGCTGAAACAAGTCAGGGGATCCAGGAGAAACACCTTGATACGAGTGCCCCCATTCCAGCTTCTAGCAGCAGACCAAGGTGGGTGTGCTGTGCAGTGTTGGCTCTCTAAAAGCCCTGCCATCTCCCCGCTTGGTTGGGTGGGGTTGGTAGCGCAAGGGCCAGAAATCCTGGCGTTCACTGCCCAGCTTCTTTCAACTCTGCGTGCCTGGTTGGGATGGCAGTTGGTGGTTGCAGATCTGTGGGCATAAGCGAGAGGAGAGATTTCCCTGTGCTCCTACAGACCAACTGGGGAGTTTGAGCTTGTGAAGAGCAAGGTGCGATCAGGCCAGCAAGAACAGTGGTGCAGTCTGATGTGCAACATGACCCATCAAGAAGCACCAGGAGATGGAAGGGGTCTTTTCCCTCCCCGCCATCATTATAATTACCTTCTTCCTTCTGAGCTCGGGAGGCTTGCATGTGATCTGACATGTCAGGAAGCTGTTCCTGACACAGGAGGGAGTGATAAATTCACCTGTTCTGTCTGAACGTTTCTTCTCTCTGTGACCGTAGCTTCTCCCCTCGCATTGCTAACTAGAGTGGACGTAGCATCTGGAATTGCACTCAATTCATTGGTGTTTGGTGGGACTGTCTTCCCTCTGGGAGCTCTGCTTTCTGGGCTGTGCATCCTGTGGTGGCACCTGTACTTGAAAAGCCACCCCCTGGAGGCCAGTAACTGAGCTCTGCTGGGAGCCTTCCCTGATGCCAGGACTGCAACATTTGGCATCGGTGTCTGGTAGCCAGCACCCTGCTGTTACATGGATGGTCAGACTGCACCAGGCTCTGGTGAGGTGTCGGGTCTCTTCCATGCTGCATGTTTGAGGTATTGCTTCTCTTTTCAGGTATGCTGGAGGATGGGAAAAAGTTTGATTCCTCCCGCGACAGGAACAAGCCATTCAAGTTTGTGATGGGCAAGCAGGAGGTGATCCGCGGCTGGGAAGAAGGGGTTGCGCAGGTGTGTGGCTGTATCCCTCCATGTCTGTTGCGAGGGCTGTTTGGAGATGAGCAGCTGAGGATCAGACGTGGGAGAGACTCATGCTTGCAGCATGTGCTGTTCTCTTCATTTCCCCGATCCAGGATTTTAAGTGTGGGAGTAAATGTCACCTTCTGCCTCACCGCCTCCTGGATCTGGTGAGCTCAGCGGGGTTGGGTCTGCCAACCCCTTCAGTGGGACACCTACAGAGTGGCAGTAACTAATAGGTGCCATCTCTCCTGCTGAATCTGCGCTGAACTAATGTCCTAGCACAGTCTCTCAGATGAGACAGACCCAAAGTGGGGCTACCATCTCCCGGGCTGCCCCTCGTGCTTGGGAAGAGCTCCCTGTAAACCTCTGCAAAATCATTGTCCACCATCAGATCTCTCCTTAAAACTCTGCTATGGTGCCTACAAAAAACTGGGCAGTGGCTGGCTGCTGTTATGCTCAGACCATCACTTGTCATGCTGACCTGTAGTGTTTTCCTTGGGGCTCCCCATGTAAGTCTGTATCCATCTGGTGTCTCAGCTTATACTTAGATGGTCCCTGCCCCACAGAGTTGACAATCTTTGGGTTCTGTGTTCGTACAGCACCTAGGGCAGTGGGACCCTGGTCTGTGATGAGGGCTCCTAGAGAGTAAATAAATGTGTCCCTTGAAAATGAAGCCCAAGGCATGCTGTAGGCAGGAGAGTGCAAACTGTCTTGTCCTGGCCAAATTCCAGTTTGGGTTCCTGGGTTCTACCTTGCCCCCTTTGAGACCCTGCAGTTTCAGTAGGACGTGGATACTTAGTTCCCATCCTTCCTGACTGTGCAGGGCTCAGGCTTCACCTGGTGTGTAGCAGCCCCTGCATAATACAGAGCAGGCCGGTATCCTGAGGAAACGGTCTGAGCTCGCCTTCTCGCCGCTCATACGAAGGGCATCCCCTATTCCGCTTCCTCCCCTGAGTGCATCGCCTTAACCAAGATCTAAAAATAGGACGTGTAGCCCATTTTCAGTGTGTGCCCTTCGCTTTCCTCTTTCAAATACTCTTTCTACTTCCTGTTCTCTACTTCCCTCTGCCTTCCTGTGCCCCCTGTTGCATCGCCTGGGTCCGTGGTCTTGGGCCTTGCTCCTGTTCCAAGGTGTGCATCCATTTCACCGACAGTCTTCTGTCTCTCCGTAATGGGGTGTGTCAGTCTGCCCTGTTCTCCTCCTTCTCTGAGTGTTACTCTCTGCACTGCTCTCCTTTCCCACCTGGCTGGGCCAGCACATGGAGCCAGAAGAATGATGGTATTTTCTAAAGCACCAAACTCCCATTGACTTTCACTAGCAGCTGGGTCCTAACTTGCTTGGGTGCTCTGGAAAATCTCACTCCAAGTACCTTCCACCCAATGGGACAGGGGTGAAATGTGTGCTGGAGTGGGGCTTCCAGGGCATCTGTGGCTTGGAGGACTAACCATCACTAGGCAACAGGAGTGCCTAGGCAGGGGTGACAGAGGAATCTAAGCCAAGTCAGATTTTTCCCCCTTCTCATTTTTCTCTTTCTCTTGGCTTTCCGCTGCTCTTTGCAGAGTACTCGTGGGTGGGATGCTGAGCTATCTCAGCTCAGAGTGGGTGGCACAGCAAGCTTCATTAGCTGTCTTTGTCCACACAGCACATGTGCGAGTCCCAATGTCTTTGGTTGATGTCCCATGCAGCATGCCTGTAATCCAGCCCCTGATCAGAGCAGAACAGCTATCTGCTGTAATGCTGGTTGAGTCAGGAACTTGGATACAGGTGCATATCTCTTCCATGGTTATGCCAGGCCTCTGCAGAACTATGAAGCCTAGCATCACACTTACACTATCTGATGCTGTGGGTCTTTGACTAAACAGAGAAAGGAGCATCTGCTGTGATGCTGAAGTACCGTGGGCAGAAAGGTTAGTGCACATAGCTAACATAGTCCCTTCCCACAAGAATCATGGGTGCATTAATTCTGAGAGGTGATTCCTGTGTGCGTCTGTAATCTAGTCTAAATGGAAGTAGTTCCCACACAGTCACCTCCTAGATCAGTCAGTAGGAGCAGGATGGAATCTGAGCACATACAGGAGATAAGTGACTTCTCCTTCCTCTTTGTCTTCAAGAATATCCTGAGGAGGATAGGCTGCATTGCAAGGGCCAATTATTATTAATTATCTATGTTACCCTAGTGCCTGGGAGCCGTAGTCATGAAGAGGTGCTGGTCCATGCGCTAGCGATGTACGAACCCTGAACAAAAGGCAGCCTCTGCCCCAAAGAGCTTACAGCCAAAGTACAAGACAAGATAACAGCTGCAGACAGGGAATACAAGGAAACAATGAGACTTTGTCAGCGTGACAGGCAGTGGTCTGAGCACAAGAGCAGCCTGACCGTGGTCATTGTTCTGTTGTCTGTTCACAGCATGATGTCTCCTCTGTGCAGTGGACAGAATGCCTGGGCGCTAACCAGGCATTGCCCTGTGGGTAGCCGCCCCGGCTAGAACATGTTTTGCCCTCTCGAGGTGCCTTTGTCTGGTTTGGAGTTTTTGCATTCATCTGACTTTGTTCTGTGTCTTTCCACAGATGAGTGTTGGGCAGAGAGCAAAGATGATCATCTCTCCAGATTATGCCTATGGTTCTACTGGCCACCCAGGCATCATCCCCCCAAATGCCACGCTAATTTTTGATGTAGAGCTTATTAAATTGGAATGACAGGAGGCCCCTCCTCAACTCCCTGTTCTTGGGTAGGTGAAAGCCAGGAACTGCCTGATGACTGCCAGCACTTGAACTGCATGTCCTACAGCTGGTTCTGCTTATTTCTGAGGAGGGGAAGTAGCATCAGTCAGAAGTGTGTGGGGAGGAGGGGAAGGTGTTACTTGTAACAGTAGTTTAAGGAAAGTAGACTGAGCCTGCTTGTGTGTAGGGATTTGGGTGGCTTGGCCTGCTCCGAGGTGAAGCAGAGCATAGATCTGCTCCTAACCCAGCACAGCGAGTGGGCTTTCGTGCTGCAGGCTGGTGAGTTAATTGCAAAAGCTGAACATATGTCAGAATGCGCCTGCTCTGTTAATAACCGGGCTGCAATGGTTTTGTCTTCAAATCCCCTCACGTGCCCAGTTACTCTCTCCAGGGATCTTGGGAGTCCGAGCTGGGCTCCCTCTGCAGCCTACGTTGATGCATTGGCTCCTCTTCTCTCTCCAACAGGTTTGGCACATGGAGGAATCCAGAATCTCAGCTTCAAGAAAAATGCACATGACTTTGTATGGAGCTTTTCCTGATATTCCACTACACTCATTGTATAACCATATACCCTGACTGAATGTGTCTGATCACTCAGCTTTGCTTCTGACTCTTCCTCCTTGTATTGTGGTTTTATGTCTTTTAAACTATATGCTGTAAACCTCACCATTTTGGGGGTCAAATTCTTAATCTTATTTTTGTTCTGGGTGTAGATTAAGTTGTGTATGATTGAGCATTTACCAGTAAGTACACTGATGGGTTAACCTTAGATAGGAATTGTTTGAACAAAGAAAACCTGTTAATTTTTTGGATGCAAATATCGTGTATTAAAAACAATTGCTGCTGCTCCAAAAGCCATAGCTATCGAGGGCTGAGTGACTCTGGAAAGCAGAGTAGTTCTAGGCTAATGTATTTGTTTCCTTGGCTGAAACTGGGCCTCTGGGAGCAACTCGCTTCCCCCTTCCCGTCTGCCTTGTGGAAGGACAGTTTCAACGCGGTGTTGCTGCCCCAGCAGTATTTTCCCTCCAGGGTGGCTGGGGCTGCCCTTTCAGCTGCCCCCATCGCTACCCATTGACTTTTCCATATCTTGGTTATTTTCTCTTGGATTTCAAAGACCTTTTTATCTTTAGCCATCAAAGCTCTGCAACTACCTACATTCAAGAACTTGAATTGAACTTTTTAAATTGAAGGTGCTGTTTATGGGGGGTGGGGGAGATACAAAAAGAAACCAGCCCACAAGAGAAAACCCAAACCCCAGTCGTCGTAATTACGACTTAGACCCGAGTGTTCTCTACCAAACCTTGATGCTGGTCATCACAGCTCGCAGCAGTCTCCTGTATGACACACAGTCCTGCTCTGCTGAGGTCCTTCCCACTCGCCTGCCTCTGCCCTGTGTAGTAATTTTTGGTAAGAGAAATTGCCGCCATCACTTCCTCCTCCACCACATCAAAGTATCACGTTTTATTATTGCAATAAAATGCTTTATGCTGGCTTTTCTCAACCCCTGTGTCGAAGGTTTTTTGCTCGCCTCTCTGCCACTTAGCCCGGCTGGCTAACAGCGCGCTGACACGGAAGCTGGGGGTGGAGGCAGCAGATCTGTGCGGACGCACAGCTGCCTTTGTTGTCTGAGGAGTGCGAAGGCTTGTGTAGGTGTGCCAGCTCTCTCCAGAGCAAGGCATTTGAATTCGGTACCTGGGCCCTTTAGGCTCAGAGAGGCTGAGAACTTGCCTTCAGGCTGTTAGACGCCTTGCGAGTGTCAGTGAGAGGGCAACCTGCCTCAGTTTACATAATTGCATTACTGTAAAGCTATTAAAAGTATCGCCTTGTGGGCACTGAGGGGGCGAATTGCCTTCAACTAAGCACCAGCCCTGTTCTGGGTAGGGAGCGTTGGAAAGCCCTGGCTGGAATGGTTTATCCCTCATAGCAGCGCAGCTCAGGGCATTGCGCCAGGGCTTAGCTTTCCAGTTCTCTGCATTGTTCAGGCTCTCCGCATATGGGGCGAGGAGCAAGCCCTGTTTCTGCACGGAGGGGAGGGTGGTAGTACAGCCTTTAGCAGGGAGCACAGGACTCCTGAGGTCTTTCTGATTCCTAGCTGATTAGTTAGAACAGCAGCCACAATCTCCACCTGAAGCCGGGAAAGCAGAGAGCTGCTGGCAACTCTGCCCAGCTGCTAGGAATGGAGTCCTGAGTAGGGAAGGAGGTTGGCAACCCCTGCTGTGGAGAAGTTTGTCTGTTTGTCACAAATGCAAAATGTTTGAAGCCCCAAAGACCTAGTTCCCCACCTCTGTCATCTCTCTAACAAGTGCTGTCTTTCTCTCTGCCCCTCACCCCCTTTTCTCTTCTGGTCACCCTCTACTGTGTCCTGCTTGCCTGCGCGCTCTTCCTAATCCTTGATGATTTTTCTATGACACAATCTGGCCAGATTCACACTCTTACTGCCAAGTGGGAGCAGCAGGAAATTGAAATTGCTTCTTGTACAAATGGAGGCAGAAAGTCAGTGGAGGGTGAGTTGGGGGCTGGGAGCAGACACTGCTGTACCCGTCCAGATGGCTTACTCTACACCAGGGGTACGTAGAGGAGACCTGATGCTACCATTTGTGGACATCAGAGATACCAACATCAACATTTCTCTGTGGGAGGGAGATCAAAGTTACACCTTGGACTCTAGTTTAGTGGCTGTTCGGTAGCAGAAGCTGTGCAGCACACATGTCCCTGCAAGTAGATTTGCCTAATCAAAATCCATCTTTCTAGCCTATGTATGACAGCCGTGCTTGTGCTCACGTACTGCTGAGTTCACTTAGCTCTTGATCCGTGTTGGTGCCTTTATTTTATTTATTTATGATGCAAGGCCATGAGAGGAATTTTGAGTCTCGAATTTGTTGAGGGGGGGGAGATGATTGCTAGTAAGCTATAGGTCAGGGGTAGGCAGCCTATGGCACATGTGCCGAAGGTGGCATGTGAGCTGATTTTCAGTGGCACTCACACTGCCTGGGTCCAGGAGGGCTCTGCATTTTAATTTAATTTTAAATGAAGCTTCTTAAACGTTTTAAAAACCTTATTTACTTTACATACATCAATAGTATAGTTACATATTATAGACTTCTAGAAAGAGACCTTCTAAAAACATTAACATGTATTACTGGCACGTGGAACCTTAAATCAGAGTGAATAAATGAAGACTCAGCACAGCACTTCTGAAAGGTTGCCAACCCCTGATCTAGATGGTATAGTCTTCAGCACCCTCATAAAAAACAAAACAGCCCATAAACAAAACCCGGCGGTGGGGGGGGAATCTGTGTTGGTGACAGGTGTTTTTGATCCAACATGAGATTTGTTTACATAAGAATGGCCATATTGGCTCAGACCAATGGTCCATCTAGCCCAGTATCCTGTGTCTGACTGGTCAGTGCCAATGCTTCAGAGGGAATGAACAGAACTGGGTGGTCATCAAGTGATCCAGGTCCAGCTTCTGGCAGTCAGAGACCTTGCTTTAGTGGGGAAAAACCTGAAAATTCAGTTTTGGTTTGAAACAAACCAACTGTTTTTGGTTTGGGAATTTTTCAGTTCCTGGAAAAAAATCCAGCCTGTGTCCAAAAGAGACTGCCCTATTCTGCAGTCTGATCAGCAGCAGCCCCTGGCTCCTTGTGACTAGATTTGGGCCGTATTCCTGGCTCCTCATGAAATTGCCAGAGACCTCTGATGTTTGTTTCAATAACATACTGATTGCTTAAAGCAGGCGAAGCACACGATTCAGAGTTGATTTCTTTGATAGCAGCAGAAGCTTCCCTCTCGAGGGTAATTCATCCAGCAAAGGACAGAATAGTTGAAATTACTAACATGCTTCATTTAAGGAATACATTTTTTCCTGGCTTTAAATGTGAACTCATTACTGCTTTCTGTCCGGGTTCTCTGAGTGCCTGTCACATTCCGGTGCAAGTCCAGGGCAAGCTCATTGGAAGAGCTGAATTCGACTTGCCACATCAGGCTTTCCACTGCACTATTCTGCACCCCAGAGCTGGGACAAGAGGAGGAGGATGCTGAGGATTGGCATGAGTAGGCTGAGCTGTTGGCATTCCCTTCATTTGGGGCAGTAAGAAGTGAGGCTAGGCATAGCCTCCTGTGGCCTTAATGTCCAGGTCCTCCAAAGAGCTGCTCCCTAGAGGGGAAAGGGGGGACCTGAGGGTGCTAGTGGGAATGAGCAGGAAGGGCTGGGCACAGAATCACGCTGTAGTTCACATTTAAATAGAATTCTGCCTTTGAGGCTCTTTGTTTTCACTCAGCAAGCAATGGTGCTAAGTTGCAAAGTTGACTGAGCTGAGCTAAATCTCTGCTTTCACCCTTCCCCAGGCCCGCGACTGGGTGCTCTTTGGATTTGTTCCTGGAGAACTGGCTGTTTCTGGACCAGGAGGGGTACTGCAAGATCTGCTTCACATGCAGTGGGGGAGTTTGCCCAGCACATACCTGCACTCAGTGGATTCTCTGAATTCTGAGTGCTGCCATTTGTGGACATCAAAGCTAGCAACCGCTCAGCTTACAGGATTCGTCTGTGGTAAGGAAATAGCAGTTGACTCCTTCTCAAGCTCCATCAAAGGGAGAAATGGGCAGACAACTTCCAAAGAGCTTTGCCCTGGGAGAGGGAATGGAGATCTAGAGCAGTGGCCATAAAACCACTCGGACAGAAGTCAGATTCGCACCCTGCTCTCGGCGGGAATGGGGCCCGTTCCCCTACAGCCATCGCTCTGTCACAGCGAGTCCTCTGTTGGCCTGTGACTTCAGCAGGGCAGTGAGTGGAGGTAGTGCTTAGGGATCTGGCGCCAGGAGCCATCAATTAACCGCACTATGAGCGTGGCTCTCACGCTGCCTTGTGGAGGTGGGTAAGCAGCAGCATGGCACAGCGGAGGAGATTGGGGTGTGGAGAAGTTAGGTGACTTGCTCAAGGCCACATGAGGAAGCAGTGGCACAGCTGAGCACACTGAATCAAGCTTTCCTGAATCCCAGCTTCCTCGCCCATCCATCAGTTATCCCACGGGGTGAGTCCCTTCATCGGACAGCAGTTCTGTGCCTCGCTTCAAAATTGTCACTATTTACAGTGCCAGTGATTCAGAATTTGAGGGGCGAGGGCGAGGGCGGGGGGTTCCACCCTTTAAAATAGCATCTGAGTCACCACCTCGCCTCTGAGCTCCTAACAGCAATAATGAGGAGATGATACTCTGAGCCCTGCTGCCCTCACCTGGAAAGGCTTTGGCCTGTCATTAAAACCTGTCCTCCTCCCGACTTTCTGAAGGTGTGAGCCTGAACTGGGGGTAGGGGAAATTGGGGTTTTCTAAAGCATCTACGGGCACTTTTGCTCTCAAGCTACTTTGATGCCTGTGAAAATCCTGCCTTATATTAAAGATAGGGCCAGCTCCATCTTCCTCTGAGCTGTGTCAGCTTGAGACGCAGCATGGCTCCAGCACCACTCTGCTGCCCAGTATGGCTTGGCCAAAGCCCTGAACCGTCTCCCCTGGCTCAGCAGCTGTGTGCATTCCGGTGCTGCTGTTGGATCCCAGGACGGCAGTGCCGTTGTCCTCCAGGCGCCTGGCTATAAACGGTGCCGGCTGCTGCTCAGGCTCCTTGCAGAAGGATCAACTCTAGGTGGGTGCTTGAGGCATGTATTAAAAAATAGGCTGCAGGTTTCTTTGCTTTAATTATTAACCAGCGGCTGGCAGTGCTGCATTCTGCGGCGCCCAGCAGGAGTATGTCTGTGCAGGCTAAGCCAAGGCAGTCTGGCTGTACAGCTGGAAGCTGGTTTCTGACTTTTGGGGCGTGAGGGAGGTGTTATTCTGAGACCAGCTATGGCTCATTTTTAGCAGTAAAAATGGTGTGTCAAGGTATTTTCCCCTAGATTGTATCAAGCCCTGGCCTCCTGCCCTTAGTGAGGCTGACTGTTACAGTGGCAGCACTGGGCGCCCCGAACCCCACATGTGGCCAGTTCTGGATGCTCCTCACTGTGTGCATCCAGCCCAGCGATGAGTTTTCGGTCCCCACCAGGGTGCCAGAGCCCACAGAGCAATTCACCTCCTGCTTTTCATTGTACATTTCCCCTTCCCTCTCTCCCTTCCTCCCTCTTTGGCTGCCCCCACCCCTTTATGTAACGAATGTGTGAGTCACTGGGTGGTGAATCTAGCTACATGGCATGTGCGTTACCTTTTGGTGCTGAACTCGTGTTCTGCCTCCATTTATCATGGCTGTGAAAATGCTGTAATCTGCTTCCTTATTTTCTATCGGGTTTGTAAGTGACCCCTCTGGCTCACGGCCCCCCTGTGCTACTTAGCAACAGTTGCCATACAGGCCAAGTGTAGCAACATTAAGCAAGTGCTGGCCGTGCCATGTCTCTCAGCCCATTGGCTCTCAGATGGATCATTTCCACCCACGGAGCCCAGGTGCAGGGTGACGGGTTTGAACAGGGAGCTGATGTCATGAGCAGCGCGGGGTGTCATATGTGGCTGTTCCCCTGGGGAGCTGTCGAGCGGGGGCTGTGCTTGATGGGAGAGCATGGGGGTGGAGGGATGTGGGTGGAGGGGCTGATGTATGAGGGAAACACACAGTTCCCTTCTGTGATTGTCTCCCCTGCACCGGTGTATCTCCAACAGTGGGAGTTATGCATGGTGTGAATTTGGCCCTGGTTCTGGGGGTAAGCGAAGGCCAGAAGCTGCCCCCTGCTGTTCTTCCATGTGTGGCCCAGACAGCAGCTGCCAATCTCCGCGCTGCCCCAGCAGCTCGGCTCTAGGAAAAGCCAGGTGCTCAATGCACCATGGGTGCTTGGACAGCAGTCCCGGCTCCCACCCAGCCACCTCGCCACAGGACTTGTTCCTCCAGGCGTGAGGGGCTCTGTATTCCCATTCCCGAGTGCAGGGCCCAAGAGCGAGCACGAGGATGGCATCCATTTTTCTGCAACATCCACAAACAGCCCAGGGCAGCCGACTCCTCCAGCACATCCCAGGGCCTCAGTCTCGTCACATCCATGCCTAGTGCACTAGGGCGTGCATCGTTCATGGGCGCCATCCTGCTGCCGGAGAAGCCAATGGGATTTTTTCTATTGGCAACACTGCAATCAGGCTTGGGCTCTGTGTCTGCGTACAGGGCTGAGCACAGGGTAGTGCTTAACAAGCAACCCTCCTAATTCTCTTGGGGGGAAGAGTCCAGGCCGGAAGGGGAGAGGCAGAGGCACCTGCAGAGTCTGGCCAGTTATTCCAAGCAGTGTCCTGACTGGAGGGTGGAAGCCGAGAGCGGGAAACTCAGGGTTCCCAAGGCCTCTTCTTCTACTCTTGCAAAAGTAGGTCAGGACGCTCAGCTGCCAGGAGAGAGATCAACACTGGCCAGCTGTATGAACTCCATTGTTGTCGCTTTTTCCGGGGCTGGGCCTCTCTGAACAGACAGGGCCGGGTCCCGGAGACAGGATGCAGCCTGCGGGGACTCTGTGTGTGCAGATTTCTCTCAGCAGGGTTTGCAGAGGGAGCCCTGGCTGCATTCTGGCATGTGGCACGTAGATTCCCACACGCTACCCGACAGGCAGCGGCAGGGACGCAACCGAGGGACTCCTTCAAAGTAGGGATGGTTTTTCAAATGTGCTTTCTTTAGTGTGAAATAGAAATCTGTGTCCTCCCTGGCACTTCTCGCTTAGTTATTGTCGGCTGGGTCACTTGGACGCTGTCTGGTTAAAACTAATATATAATGGATAAAAAACCAAATTTCATTGTGTTACAAATAGAACCTCCGATTAGTGAGATGCTGAAATCAGATGCACTTGTCACTGTGTATGCAGAGTGTTTTCTTTTTGCGAAGTTTGGATGATAAATAAAAAGTGATTCTACTGTTTTTTAAAAAGCCCAGTAAAGGAAAAAGCCTGAAATGCATGGGAGTGTCTTTATTACTACAGCTCTTATAAGGTTGCTAGATTACTGTCTGATAGAGAGGCAGTGGGGGCTAGTGGATACAGCAAGAGTTAAGGACTCAGGGTGGGTTCTAGTCCCAGCTCCTGTAGTGGCCTGCCAAATGACCTTGGACAAGCCATATCACCCCCATATGTGCCTCAGTTTCCCCATCTGTAAAACAAGGATGATAGTGACCGACTTCGTAAAGTGCTTTGAGATCCATGGATGAAAAGTTCTGTATGGCCTTGATCCTGTGAAGTCTTTGAAGGATGGTGGTCAGTAAGAGCTGAGTATTAGTACTGTTACCCAGGTGAGTATTTCCACTGGGGTCTGCATGGCTACAGCGCTCAGCTTGTGGGATCAAATTACTGCCAACTCCAGGAGCTCTAAAATCTTGGGCCAAGCCCCCTAAAATAATGAGATTTTTAAAACTAAGAACTGAGGGTTTTGTGGTGTTTTGCCTGCTGGTTTTTGAGCCTTTAGGAGTCACCTTTTCAAGCTTTTCTCTGCAGCAACGAGAGCTAGAATGGTCTTTCTTTTTAAAAACTAAAATGGAAACTGAGTGTCACCCACAGTCCCAGGACTCTCACTGAGGTGCTGGGATTTAAGAAAAATACCAAGTCTCATCGGACTCAGTTGGAAGGGGTGACACTGTGCACTGGTAGTTTCACTGACTTCAATGTGGCTCCCCAGAGTGCGTAAAGCTACGCGTCTCTTGAAGTCTTTGCAGATTCAGGCTGGGGCCTAAGTGAGCTGCAGAGGCAGGGTGCCCAGACCAGACCTCCCAATATTAGGGACTTTGTCTCCGCTAGGCAACTATATGCCCCCTTCCTCCCCGAAAACAGACCTGCCTCTATTTTTCACACTTGAAGTCTGGTCACCCTAGGTGGAGACAGGGCTAGTGAAAAACCTTGTGCAAACTGGTCTACGTATGAAGAGCAGGCAATTTTCAAAGGCTCATCACTCAGTCAAATCAAATTCAGGTACACCACAGCTCTCACAGGCCTTTCGCCTCAAGAACAGCTAGTTCCTTGCCATATTTAGCTTCTTACGCACAGGAGTTTCAGCTGTAAAGTTAATTGGAACAACTTTGTATGTTTTGGGGGTTTGGGTCGGTTTCTTTGGTAATAGAAGAAGTTCATTTCCTCCCCGCACCCCCCCTCCAAAATGGCTCAACTGTTTTTTTCTTTTCTGTTTTTTACCAGACCCCAACCCTGGACAATTTCAGTCCAAATGGTGAAAGTTTGGGAAAGTTAAGATCAACCCCAAAGAGGCAGTTGGAATCTTAACTGGAGCAGTCCCTGCCCTCGGGCTAGTTCAGAGACACTTTCAAGGTCCTGGGCCGATATTAACAAATCCATCCAAACAGCCTCTTCACTGTACCCTGTTTAGAATCACTAAGAATCTCTTAATGAACTACAGAAATTCCTGGGTGAGGTTCTCCCTCCTGTGTTATGCCTGAAATCAAATGAGATTATCATGATAGTCTCTTCTGCTCTTAAAATCAGAAACAGAAAAATGTTCAAACGCTTCTTTAATGGCCAGAAATCAATCCAACTGCCATGAGCAGGAGAGCCGGCTGGAGCATGCTCTGAGCCGGAGACAGTCCCATCGTGGGCTGGAATGACCCCACCCCAACAAACGCCACCAGTGGCATACTGACAATACACTGAGCCCATGAGACACAAGACAGGACACAGAAGTAAACTCCTTGGTTGTGCTGTAATCCACAGGGTGGGTCACTGTTGCCTAGCACCTGTTCAGAGGCAGCTGTTATGAGGTAACCTTTTCCTGGGTGTTGCCTAGCCAAGTGTGGCTGTGGTTTCTAGGCAGGTTCACTTTCTGGCTCTCATACCGCAGCAGGAGGCTGCAGAGTTTGAGCTGCAGAGGAAGGGTGCAATCTGGAAGATTTCCCTTTGACTCAAGTAGGGCAGGTGAGCTTCTGCAGTGCTTCCCCTGGAGTGTATCACTGCAGAATCTGAGCCTCTCTGGAGTTTACAAACTGATCCAGGGGCTCAACTACTGACCTGTAGCAAGCCTCTCCCCTTGGCTGGCAGCAGGGCGTGTGCCCAACGTAGTTTCGGGAAGCTGTGACATAACCGACCTGTTTCCCGCAGTGCTCTCGGCCTTGTGCTCTGTGGGCCTAGCAGGGCTGGAGATTCAGGAGCAAGTTTTGAGCCAGTGTAGGCTACAGGCCGAGCTGGGTTTGAATGTGCCGGGGCAGCAGTAGCTGTGTGGCAGGCACAGCTGCTTCCAGCAGTGTCAGTTGCAGTGTCCGTTTTAATTTGAGCAATTCGGGGATCAGGACCCATTGAGACCCCTAACAAAACTCCCTTTCTCATCAACTGGTGACAGGTTGAGTCCCTGCATCCCAGGGATCCTGCTTTGTTAAGGTGTCTTCATCATTGTGCCGGGGTACCCCCTTTCCTCTGTGTGGCTTTTGGATATTTTTAATCGCGCCAGTTTAACCTTTGCTACAACTGCTATCATAGCGAGCAGCATCGGCTCAGCACAGCACAGGGCATGGGGAGTTCCCGCAGCATTTCCTTGTGGATTCAGCCCTGCAGCTTGGGGCTTGGCGACACTCCGACCTTACTCCGGTTTTGGCTGGGTTTCGCTCACTGCCAGCCTGGCATCTGGAAATCAAGCTGGGCCCTTTCTGGCTCAGCCAGGAAATCCTCAGGTGGACCCTGCCTGAGCGCACTGCGGGTGGAGGAACGCAGCCTCACCGCCCTCCCATCACCCCAGCAGCTAGCTATGGGTTACTCTCACAAACAGAGGCCCAGGTTACAGCATGGGTGTTATGGAAAAAGCTTATCAGGGCTTCCGGGGCACTCCTTCCCAGGCTGCTGCTAAGAATAGGGCGCTCCCCATGTGCCCTCCCCTGGCTGAGAGCCCCTCCTGCAATGACGTCCCAGAGCCGGTGGGGCAGCATTCCAAGGCTTTGGAGAAATGGCTCCTGTTGTCTAACACACACAGAGGGCATCAGGGTGACGTTGCACACAAGGGGTGGTTTTGCTAAACAACAGACAGGTTCCCGCACCACTGGTATTGCCCGATTTTGTGCCCAACATCAGAGCAGCAGAGACAATGTGGGGGCAGTTATGCCCTGACCGTTGACCCTGGCTCCTGATCCTTTCTTATTTATGCTGTGGTTTGCCCTATGCAAAAAATACTTATCAGCCTCTTTCCCTCTTTGTTCAGACCAAACGCACCCTTTGTGACCAGGAGGAAGCTGATCAAAGGGGGAAGCTCATTTAAATGCTGCTCAGACCAAATTTGCATTTAACCTGAGCATGAACCTTCTGTTCCCTTTATACCTTTGAAATACAGTGTGTGACCAACAGCCCTAGATGCCATAGAAATCCACAACCCACCTCCCCTTTCACATCAGAGGGACCCGGAGGATCCACCGTAATGAATATTTGTGAGGACTTCTGGTGACAAGCGCTGTTGCAAGACCGTCTCACCAGCTACTGATTTTTCTTCTTGGGTTCAAAGGCCTCATGGAATTACCACATTGGCTGTCACGCAGGCTGTTGTAGTGAAGGCATGTGATCGCTCCCGCAGTGGTGTCAGACCCCTGTGCTCATGACCAGAGACAGAGCAGTGTCTAGCAGATAAGCACAAGCCTGAGCATCAGGAATCCTGGGC
Source organism: Gopherus flavomarginatus (assembly GCF_025201925.1). Classification (NCBI taxonomy): domain Eukaryota; kingdom Metazoa; phylum Chordata; order Testudines; family Testudinidae; genus Gopherus; species Gopherus flavomarginatus. Next base: position 49,822,078 of record NC_066627.1, read on the forward strand.
TCTTTTCCTGACTCTGTCATTGACTCATACAGCCTTGAGTAACTCAGTTTTCTCATCTGTAGAATGGGCTTATTAGTGCTGCCTGCAGTGGGGGTGGTGAGGATTTATTAACACTGGGTACAGCTGCATCCAATACCAGACTGGAGGCAGTTCTAATGCAAAGAGGGGAGAGCAACAAAAACCACCCCATTGCATTCACCCCAATTGACTAAAACTACCCTGTCAGCGAATGAGTGTGCAATGGGGCAGGCAAACAGTTAAACCATTAGCTGTGCAACAGAAAATTAGGGGGGTAACAGATCACTGCACATTCAAGCCTGAAGGTACCAGCCCTAGGTGTTGCACCGGCGCACAGGGCTGCAGGAATAGCACTTGGAGACTGTGCATATTAACGGGAAAGCAAACGTGGCAGGAGACACCCAGGCCAGAAAAGAGAGCCCAGACCTGCATCCGTGGGCTAACTTACTGCATCAATGTCACACAGACACCCCTTAGCAAAGGGTCCCCTGAGCTTTGCAAACAACGCTCACAGCCCTGCCAAACCCACTACACCAAACACACCTCTTACAGGCTATTTAGCCATAAAGAGTTGCAGGGAGCTACTGAAAGTTCAGAACTTGTCAAGCGTCACAATCATTATGAGCTGTATGTGTGGGTAATAGTTGAGAAGTAACGTATTTATATTGAACGTGTGCTTTATAGACTGGGTGCTAGAAATTAGACCCAGGGGATGATCTGTCTCGGTGATGGCCTATTCGGGCAGGGTGGTGTTGTCACCCCGTCCTTTTTAGCTGGTGATGTAATGCCTGGCTCAATTGTGTAGCCTTGTGCAACACAAGTATGTTCAATGGAAAAAAACCACCAGCTGCAACAGCAAACAAGTGAAACCACGTGAAGGTGAAAAAGGAAACGCACAGCAAGGCCGGGGTTCGCCCTGGCTGTTTTCAGTATAACACAGAGGCGGGAGGCACTCTGGATCCATTCACTACGGAAACCCTTTGGGGAGCAGGGCTGCTTTCATGGCCTTGGGAGGCCAGCCAGCTCAGCACCAAGCTGAACTGTGTGGGGAGGGGGAACGGACCTACTTTATTAGCTAGGAAAGGGAACCATTAATAAGAGGAGGCCCAGGTTGGTGTTTTGTATTGCAGAGGTGAAAGTAAGCAGGTACGGGCCGGGACGGAGGACCAGTAAGAAAAAGTGTAGTAGCTACCAGCAAGAAAATGGAGCATTCTCTCCCTCTCTGACTCCGCCCCTGGGCTCCAGCAAATTGAGGGTCCGGGAGCCTGGCTCCACGAATGTTCGGGGTTGGGTCTCCCCCTGCGCCTCCCCTGAGTGTGCCCCGGCCCCCCCTTTGCTGCCCCCATGCACCTCCCTGGGTCCCGGAGCAGAGCGTTTGTCTCTCCCCATCCCCTGCAGCTCCATGCTGCCTGCCTGCATTAACTGCTGCCACAGGGTCCTAGTGCCCCCTCACTCCTGCCAGGGCAGGCTGCCCTTCCCTCTAGGCCCCTTTCATTTTCCAATGGGACCCTCCACTGGTACAGCCAGCCCCCTGCCCACAGTCACTGCTTTTGCTGCACACTGGGCAAGGGGCAGCCCCAGTGAGGCTACTGTGAGGGGCAGCAGCAGGGGAGGAGGCACAGGTGATGGCGGACTTCCCCCCACCCCTCCCGGCATGGCACCCACCACGGGGGAGGCAAGGGGGATTCCTGGACCTGATAGGGGCCCTAGGAGCACGTGCAGTGACAGTGAGGGGGGGAGGGGGTCCTTACCCCAGAGCTCACTGCTGCCAGCAAGGAGAGGGCTGGGGGGAGTCCTCTCTGGCTCCAGTCCCAGGGCAGCCTGCCTGCACCCCAAACTCATCCCCAGCCCTGCCACACCCCAAGCCCACACCCCCAGCCAAAGCCCTCATCCCCCCATACCCCAATCCTCTGTCCTAGCCCTGAGCCTCTCCAACACCCCAAACCCCTCATCTCCAGCCCCAACCCCAGCCAGAGCCCTCATACTCCTGCACCCTAACCCTCTGCCTCAGCCCTGAGTCCCCTCCCATACCCCAAACTCCTCGTCCCCAGCCACATCCCCACAGCCCTCACCCCTGCACCCCCTCCCTCCACAAACCCACTTAACCCCAAACTCCCTCCCAGAACTTGCACCCCCTCTCTCCACACTCCCTCCCATCCCCAAACTCCCTCCCAGAGCCTGCATTCTGCACCCCTCTTGCACCCCAGTCCTCTGCCCCAACCCAGGGCCTGCACTCCAGACCTCCTCCCCCACCCAAACTCCCTCCCAGAGTCTTGGGTAGGTGGGAGGTGTAGTTTGAGGGGGCAGAGTTTGGGCAGGGGCAGGTTCTGGGCACCACCAAAATTTCCACAAACCTGCCACCCCTGCTGGCAAGAGCTGGTGCACCATACCGGGGTGGAACGGCTTCCTGAGGCAGCAATTTAAAGGGCTGGAGCTCAGGGCCCTTTAAATTGCTGCCAGAGCCCTGCTGCCAGAGCCCTGGGGTAGCGGCTGCGGGGCTTGGGTGGTGATTTAAAGGACCCAGGGCTCCTGCTGCTGCTGCCGCCCCTAGTCCTTTAAATCACCGCAGGAGCTCCACTGCCGCTACCCCAGAGCTCTGGGACAATTTAAAGGGCCAGAGCCATTTAAATAGCCCCCGGAGCCTGCCGGAACCCTGGGGTAGCTGCGGCAGGGCTCTGGTGGCTATTGAAAGGGTTCGGGGCTCCTGCTGCTTCTACCACCCATGGCCCTTTAAATAGCCACTGGAGCCCTGCCGCTGCTACCCCAGGGCTCTGGCAGCAGGGTTCCGGAGAGGATTTAAAGGCAACTGGAGGGTAGTGGCAGCCGGAGCCCCGGGCCCTGCTGCTGGAGCCCTGGGGCTCCGTTGGCAATTTAAAGGGCCTGGGGCTCTGCTGTGGTAGCAGCAGCTAGAGCCCTGGGCCCTTTAAAACCTCACATTTAAATTGCTCCTGAACCCCAGGGCTCCCAGCCACCTCTGCAGCTGGGAGTTCAGGGGTGATTTAAAGGGCTTGAGGCTCGCAGCTGCTGCTACCACAGCCCTAGCGCTGGGCCCTTTAAATCCTGATTTAAAGGGCCTGGGGATTTAAAGGCTCCGCATCTTCCGGTGAAGGCCACGCCCCTCCTCAGGATTCCAGAGTGCTTTAAGTTACTTTCACCCTTGTTGTATTGTAACCATTTGTTTTCACCAGGCTCTCTTACAGCTTTAGTATTTCTTAAATCAACCCACTGTTGTTGTACTGGACGGGCTCACAATGCTGTGCTATACAGGAATGGAGATTTAAGCTAAACCTAGTCAACGGGGGTACACGGCACCTTGGGGGCAGAGGGTCTGGGATTTCTGTGAGTAGCCAGTGTCAGGGCTGGATATCACAGGGGACGAGTCAAGGGGTCTTGAGGCCTGGGGCACACAGATTGTTAATCAGCAAGGCAGAGCCAGGGCTGGCATAGCCCAGAGGAGAGGGAGCGGCTGATAGGCTGGTGGTGGTAGGAGCTGCCACCCAGCCAGGAACAAGCACGTCTCCTGCACTCTGGAGGCAGGGGTAACAAGGTGACTCACAGTCCTGGGTACTCCGAGAGCCGTCACCGTGTCATTGCAATGCTGAGCAGTTAGAATAGTATGTCATTAATTAGTATCCAGGGACACATTGTCCCTGACTGCAGGGCTATGACACCGTCAGGCTTCGTGCTGCAGACGCGGCAGCTGGATGTAGCAGCGACACCCCAGAGCTCGGCCGGAGCTCTTTAAAACCAATGGACCCTGACGTGCATTTCTCACCTTCAGCAACTGGGCGGTCAGGCACCTCTGGTATTACACCCTGGGTGTGCCTGTTTGTGTTGCTTTGTATCAACGTTACCAGGCCACACAACTTGCAGCCTTGGACCCAAGTGCAGATTTGGGGCCATTGTAGCTGTCCTGTTCTCACCAGGATGGCTAAGGTACCGATCACCATGCTATCCCAGCCCTCGTGTCTTGGCGCTATTGGTGGTGCCCAGGCTGTCCGACGTGCTAGGTGAAGATGGGAACGTTGTTGCGAGAGAAAACAGGGCTTTGCAACAGCTTTAAAAATGTCCCAAATAGTCACATGCAGAGGCAAAGGCTTGTCAACGACGGCGCTGGCATGTGGGAGCGAAGGTTTGTGTATCACCAACCCCAGTGTGGAGCCAGGAAGTGACTTACCCAAGGCCACAGCATGGATGTCAGAGCCAGGAGTCAGCCCTGGTCCTATGACCTATAGCCACAGCACTAGGCCACGCTGCCTCCCTAAGGGGCTGCCAGTGCCTGATGTAGGCCTTGCAGATAGGCTAGGAGAAGCCATCCCCCCAGACTAGACCTGCCTTCCAGCCAGATCCTGAATCCTGGAGCCAAGGGGCCATTTTAGTTCCTGGGACCTGAGTGATACGAACTGTCTGTGCTAGGAAAAGCGCCAGGCTTGTGCCCGGTTGAAGCAAGGCACCAAGAGTCCGTGACGCCAGGTTTCCTGCACGGAGCAGCCTGAGTCTCAAACCCGCATGCTCCTTGCTTCGGACCTGGGTGATCCTCGCATACTTTGCCAGTGTGGAGCAGGGATGGAGCTTGGCTTCCTCTTTCCTGCACCTGCCTGTTTCCTGGGCTGCTGAATTCCTCTCTGGTGACTACGTCGTCAGCTGATGGGGTGACGCCCCTCCCAGGGAGGCAGCACCTGTGTTTTTCTGCTATTATAAAATCACAGACCTTTGGAAGAGGAAGGCAGAGTGTGCTGGAGAAGAGACACCTGCTCCAGAGCTGTCTGCCAGGTAAGGAGGGACACCCCTTCAGCAAGAGAGGGAGAGGGATGCGCTAAGCTTCACCGGGCTGCCCCCATCCCACTGCTCCTTCTTTGGGCTGTTCGGTTTCCTTAGAATCATAGAGTCATAGACCTTTCAGCAGTGTGCCGAGTCTTCATTTATTCACTCTAATTTAAGGTTTTGGGTGCCAGTAATACATTTTAATGTTTTTAGAAGGTCTCTTTCTCTAAGTCTATAATATATAACTAAACTATTGTTCTATGTAAAGTAGATAAGGTTTTTAAAATGTTTAAGAAACTTAATTTAAAATTAAATTAAAATACAGAGCTCCCAGAGCAGTGGCCAGGACCCGGGCAGTGTGAGTGCCACTGAAAATCAGCTCGCGTGCCGCCTTCGGCACCTGTGCCCTAGGTTGCCTACCCCTGAGCTAAACCCTGAGCATGTGGGCAAGACTCACCAGCCAGACAGCCAGGAAAGAATTCTCTGTAGTAACTCAGATCCCACCCCATCTAACATCCCATCACAGACCATTGGGGGTATTTACCGTTTGCTAATCAAGCCCAGGTGTTTGTTGTGGGCTCTGGTTCAGCCCAGTTCTGCATTCGACGCCACGGAGCAGCAAAGCTTAGTTTGCCCAGCTGGGTTTCTTCTCTCTGGGACGCTTAGCTGGGGGCTTGGCTGGCAGGTGCTGGATGGGATGAAGTCTAGTTTTTTCAACCAGGCTGAGACAAGCTGCTTTCACCTGCTCTAACTGAGCATGTTAGAGGCACAGATTCTGCTCTCTGCTGGCGGCACTTCCATTGGGACCAGTGCGAGCCCCATGTGCTCATGTCACAACAGGATTTGGCTCAGAGGGCCAGACTGTCAAAAGGGAGCGTCACCTTGGGTGCACAGTGGGAGCTGAGCGCCTTCAAAAAGCTGGCCTGATGAGTCACACAGGTCGCTGCTGGGAGCTGAACACGGGAACGTCTGGGCCCAGCCATGTGTGCTGAGCACTGGAACTTCTGGGGACAGGCCCTCAGCTGATGTAAATTGTCCTAGGTCCATGGACTCCAACTGAATTCTGACACTTTCCACATATTGAGGAGGTGGCCCGAGCCCTTTGCCCCATAGCGGTAAATTGCTGAGGACCCTGTGGGGCTTGTGTGAAGGGGGCTCTGTTCTTGTTGCTGGAAAATCACTCGGTTCGGCTTTGGGATCTGCATCCCTTGATGGCTATTATCGTGCGTCCAAAGCTGGTGGAATGGTGCTAGAACGAGGTGGATTTTTTCCCATCCACCCTGGAGTCACTTTGAGGGCCCATCTGCTCCCACCGGAGTCACTCAGCAGCTGACTTCACTGGACTCAGGCTTGATCCTGAAGTTTCGCCTACAGGATTAGTGCCAGGGACAGGGAAGATGGGAATGTTGATGCAGCTCAGGCTGGAGTCTGTTTTCCAGATGCCTTCACTGGCTGGAGCTGTGAGTGAAGTTAATGAATTTCTGCTACATCTGTGCTTTAGCTCTGAATTCCGGGGCCCTTGAGTGTCTTTGGGTATTTCTGTGTTCCAGAAGGGCTGAGGTCTGTCCGAGTGCGGGGCATCAGGACCCAGGGTGGTGGTTTTCTCTCTGGCCTCAGGTGTGTGCTGCTGTTCTGAGATCTTGGCCCTATTAGTCAGTGGCTGTGGTCATGTCATTTATTCCACCAGGTCACGTCATTCGGGAGATCCCAACCTTTCAGGTTGTGTTTTCAGAGCCAGGGGCTGCACTTGACATGCCTTTGTAAACGGGAGCCCTGCTAGTGGGCGGGAAATAAATCGACAACTCCAGAGTCGGGGGAAATAAAGCGACGACCCCAGAACATTGTCTGCTTGGTTCTGAATAATCCCTGACTTGGGCAATCGTGGACCTGCAGAGCAGTAACAGCCCACAGGGGCGGCTGATGTCACCGTGTGACAAACTGGGCAGGGCCAGACTTTGCCTTTGCTATCAGATCAGCTGATAGTGTCTGAGGGACGTGAGTGGAAAAAAACACCCCCTGCGTCACTGGGGCATTGAAAACCAGGCTGGACAGCTCACCAGGGAAGCGTGTGACTGGCAGGGACGCAGGCTCAGGGCCGTATTTCAGTGAGTTCAATGGGAGTTGGACACCTAGGAGTTTGGCCTGAGTGCCCGAGCAGCTGGTTTTTGTTCTGTAGGGTCAGAATGTGCAGAAGGCCGGATTCCTTCCAGGTGTAACCAGGAGCCTCGCATGCATTTACACCCACTGAGCACTTGGCTGGAATCTTTAGGGGAGGGTCAGGCCAGACCGCAGGATGGTAGAATTTTCTTATCCTCCCCTGTGCTTCATTTATAGGCTCCATTGCTGGCTCTCTGTCACATACGCAGAGGGACAGATGTGCTTTTATACACACACACACACACACACACACACACACACACACACACACACACACACACACACACACACACACACACACACACACACACACGTCAGATGTGCACAAAAAGACATAAACCCACCCCGTCAGAAGCCCACTGGCGCACCCTGCAGGAGAAGAGTTTTAAAGCGGGGCAGAGCCAGGGGGCAGAGAACGGCATTACCAAAAATAGGAGCTGTGGCAGCCTTCTCAGGTGGTGGAGGTGCCCAGGCGAGAGAGAAAAGGGGCTCTGTCCCTTTAAGATGTTCTGCCATTAGGGTTCCTGCCTTTTACGTGCAGAAACCAATCATGTGATGCTGCAGAAACTTGGCCTGGCCCCAAAGCTGTATCAGTTCCAGGCTTCACGTGACCAACCTGTTTGAATGGGACCTTTTCATGGGCAGTGCCTGCTGACACAGGCCGCCTGTGCCCTGAGCTCCCGGTGCTGGGTTGGCTCACAGCCCAGGGGAAATCGGACTCTGGGGCAGGTGCCCGCCCCGCTGCCTGTTTATTCTGTGGGTATTAATGGCACAGAGGCAGCTATTCAGCCAGCAGGTCACACCAGCTAACGCCACAGAACTTGGGTGGTTACCAGCAGAGGTTGGACACCAGCAAAACACAGAGAACAATTGTCTGACACATGGTGCTGATCTTGTGCAGCAGCAACTGCTTGGTGTGCAGAAGCCCCGGGCATGGCTGCAGTCATTAGAATGGCAGGCTGCTCTGGGGGTGTTGGTCTATTCCTGGCACTTTCACAGACTTCCTGTGCAACCTTGGGCCAGGCCGGCACCACCTCCTGCCTCAGTTTCCCCACCTGGCTATGAATAGCGTGCGGCACTGATTGGAGATGTGATACAGGTGCACAAAATGAGAGTCCCAAGCCGCAGGAGGGCACAATGTGGTTTAAATTGCAAGGGGTGGCAAGGGCACTGACACGATCAGGAAAGAATTTGAACCAGGCACGATGCAGCCTGACAAAAACCTTATTCCTCTGGCAATTTCCACTCAAACTCAGGAGAAGGTGGGCGGGGGGGGGGGGGGGGGGGGGGGAGAGAGAGAGAGAGTGTGTGTGTGTGTGTGCGCGCGCGTGCGTACGCTGTAGCACCAATGTGAATCACATATGGAGGCCTGGCCATGATCCCATCCTACACTCATGCCCCCGCTGGGGCTTTTTGCCCATGAGGGCTGAGCAGATTACAGGGTGATGGTTGGGCTGATCACTTTTGCTTTGGCTGCTTGGGCGCAGAGTTGTGCCCAGCATGGCTAAGAGAACCCAGACAGCATTCATGTTCCAAACTAGACACGGTCCAGGTGCAGTTTCCTGCAGATTGGTGAACCTGGTCTGAATTAGCCTTCCTGTGGCTGTAACCCAGAGGCAGGTGAAATATAGTGGTTTAGGCTCAGGTTTTGCTTTGAGCTGGTGTATTTGAAAGCTGCTGGCTGTCATTTTAATTTGCACGGGGTTCCCTGGTCGTGCTTGCAAGCTGGGGGACGCTGTAGCAAAGTGTACAAGAGAGAAAGAAACCACTTAAAGCAAGGCCAGGGTGAGTTGTGCATCACTGCCTTAGGGAGCAGCCTGCTTTGTCTCTCTCTGGTTTTGGTACTGGTACGGGACGGTTCTGGAGTCTGTCAGTGCAATGTTACCTTGCAACCAGCAACACTCCAGCAAGAGTGTTTTATGTTCTCTCTGACCTCTTGGGCTGTGTGCCGTGAACATACCCCATTGGAACTTGAAACTTGGGACCCGGGGGCCAGTACTTGCCCAACCCCATGTGGACTGGCCTTGCAGCATGCTGACTCTGGACATTAATGCAGCAGTGTGCAGAGCTTTGTGTCCCGAGAGGCTGGGCCTTTCCTGCCCTGGTATATCAGGCGGCTCTGAATAAGGTTTGACAATGAACTGAGAGGGAGGGAGAAATGTAACCTTTGCTCTCCGTTTACTTCAGAGCATCTGTCTCACCCTTGCCTTCACATGCCTCTTCCAGGTGGTTCTTGTGGAGGAAGCAGCCATGTCAGCTCTGTACCCATCACTGGAGGACATGAAGGTGGATCAAACCTTGCAGGTAAGAGGTTGGGTTTTGGGTCCAGTTGACACCAAGCTCGGCTGTTGGAGCAGCGTCTGCAAGGGGGTTAGCATGAAAACCTCCAAGCTTAGTTACCAGCTTGGACCTGGTAAAGCTGCCACCACCCAAAAAATTAGAGTGTTTTGGGGCACTCTGGTCCCCCCAAACCTTCCCTGGGGACCCCAAGACCCAAATCCCTTGAGTCTCACAACAAAGGGAAATAAACCTTTTCCCTCCCCCCCCCCAGGTGTTCCTGGAGAGACACACAGAAGCAAGCTCCGTGAATCTAAACAGAGGGATTCCACCCTCCCCGTTCCCAGCCTTGGAAAACAAAAGTACCGAGAGTTAATCTCTCTTCCCCCCTCACCCAGAGGGAATGCAAAGTCAGGCTAGTAAATCTAACACACACAGATTTCCCCCTGACTTCTTCCTCCCACCAATTCCCTGGTGAGCACAGACTCAATTCTCTGGAGTTCCCCACTAAAGAAAAACTCCAACAGGTTTTAAAAAGAAAGCTTTATATAAAAAGAAAGAAAAATACATAAAAATGGTCTCTCTGTATTAAGGTGAAAAATACAGGGTCAACTGCTTAAAAGAAATATGAATAAACAGGCTTATTCAAAAAGAATACAATTTAAAGCACTCCAGCAACTATAGACATGTAAATACAAAAAGAAAAACAATAGAAACCTTACTGCCTTACTATATTGTACTTACAACTTGGAAACAGAAGATTAGAAAGCAGGAAACAGAAATCACTTCTCATAGCCGAGAGAGTGCAGGCAGTGATGCAACATGGGCTGTCTGTGTGGGGAGTGGGAGAGCAGGGGAGGACTTTAGGGGATGGATGATGCCAGGGCCTGTAACCTGAGCTAGGTAAGGGAGGGGAAAGGTCAACACCTTTGCCCGGGAAGGGGACAAAGGAAGGGAGTGGCAGGAGGGAAGCAGTTTGAGTTTGGGCTTGGGGCTGTGTGGGCGGAATTCAGGGTATCCTAGCTAGGATCCAAGCACCCTGAAAGCCCAGAAGGACTCGGTGGAGGGGTCCTGACTGTGCCTGCAAGCTCTGCTGTAACCTGTGTTCCTGTTGTCCAATAAACCTTCTGTTTTACTGGCTGGCTGAGAGTCACTGTGGGTCCCAGGAAGAGGGGTGCAGGGCCGGACTCCCCCACACTCCGTGACAACTGGTGATAGCAGTGGTGGGAGATACTGCACCCCGTGGACGGCGCTTCCTGCAGTAAGTGACTGGGGAGCAGTAAAACGAAGGGGTGGTTAACCCCTGGGAGTGTGTGCCCAGTGAGAAGGACTTTGCAGTAACAGGGTCCCCCGGGGGATTGCAGCGAGCGGTCCCAGGGGCGAAGGAGTCTGCAGCTCGACCCTGGCAGAGAGGTGGTGACCTCAAGAAGGGCTGGTGCACTAGGGGTCCCCCTGGAAACCGTGGGGAGCGGCGAGCACCCCAGCCTGTGAGTGGCCAGCAGGAAAATGTATGCCAAGCGGCGCAAGTGCGACCTGCTGGAGCTGTGCAAGCAGAGGGGGCTGCGCCCAGGGAGACGCACCAAGGACCAGCTGATTGCCCAGCTGGAGCAGGGAGACCGCATGAATGAACGGAGCCCTGTCTCTGAGGGAAGCAGCCGGGCAGATGCAGCGCAGGCACCAGTATCTGTCCCCGCTGGGAGTGGTCAGCCGGCGGACGAGGGCTTCCCGAGACCCCCCCCTTCCTAGGCCTAGGGGAAGGGCAGGGAGGAGCCCAGTGTATACCGAGGGCACCGTGACACCCCCGGCCAGCAGAGGATCCTCCCGGCGACGCTCACCCCCCAGCAGGGGATCCTCCCGGCGACGCTCGGCATCCGTGGAGCGGGTGCGGCTAGAATATGAAAGGGAGCTGAGATGGGAAGAGCTCGAGTTAAAGAGGCAAGAGCTGGAGGAGAAGGAGAAACAGCGTAAACATGAGCTGGACCTGGCCCAGCTGAGGAGCTCTGAGGCCCCAGCTGCGGTGAGTGAGGGGGGACCCAAGCCTACAAAGAGCTTTGATAAGCACTTGCTGCCCCGGCGTAAGGAGGGGGAGGACATAGATACCTTCCTGACGGCCTTTGAGAATGCCTGCGAGCTGCACAGGGTTGACCCTGCAGACAGGATCGCAGTTCTCACCCCCTTACTGGACTCCACAGCCGTGGAGGTGTACAGCCGACTGAAAGGGGCGGAGGCAGGGGACTACGAACTGTTCAAACAGGCCCTGCTCCGCGAGTTTGGGCTGACTCCTGAGATGTACCGGAAAAAGTTCCGGAGCCAGCGTAAAACCCGTGAGGTCACATACCTACAACTGGTCAACCGGGCGCAGGGGTATGCCCGCAAGTGGACAGCTGGGGCCCAAACTAAAGAGGACCTGCTTGACCTATTCATACTGGAGCACCTGTACGAGCAGTGCCCGTCCGACTTGAGGCTGTGGTTGATGGACCAGAAGCCGGAGAACCCACAGCACGCATGCCAACTGGCCGACCAATTTGTGGACAGTCAGGCAGGGGATGGCAGGGAGGAGTCTCGAAGGAGCAGGCCTGCCTCAATGCAGAGAGAGAGTCATCATGGGACCTCCCAAAGGGGGCCTATGGAGAACCCCCCCAAAAGGGGAACATCCAGCATCAGGTCCCTCTGACCCACTCAAGGGGACCCACGAGACATGGGCTGCTATCGCTGTGGCCAACGAGGTCACATACGGGCCCAGTGCCCCAAGCTCAGGGACAGACCAAGCAGACCCAACCCGCAGAGGGTGGACTGGGTAAAAACCCAATCGGAGGAGGGGCTACATTCCCAGGAAAGGGGGGCTGGCAACATACCACCTGTGGATGCTCCAGGTTCCGGGTTTTTGGTTTACTGGGTGGGCGCGGGGCTGCCCCTCCGGAAGGAGTGCATTGTTTCCCTGGAAGTGGATGGGAGGAAGGTCACTGGGTACTGGGACACGGGTGCAGAGGTGACGCTGGCCCAGCCTGAGGTGGTGGCCTCAGATTGGATGGTGCCCGACACCTACCTGACCCTGATGGGCGTGGGCGGGACCCCATTCAAGGTGCCCGTGGCAAGGGTACACCTGAAATGGGGGGCCAAGGAGGGCCCCAAGGATGTGGGGGTACACCGATATTTGCCCACTGACGTGTTAATGGGAGGGGACCTCGAGGACTGGCCTAGTAACACCCAGAGTGCCCTGGTCGTGACTCGTAGTCAGAGTCGGCAAAGGGCACTGCACCCCGACAACGGGGAAGGTACTCGACCCGAGGTGCAGGACCCTAACTCAGGGAGCGGGGAACGCCCAGGGGCACGGTTCAGAGAGGCTGCAGCCTCAGACCCAGCCAGCAAGAGAGAGCCGGTCCCCATCCCTGTCCCAGCTGCGGAGTTCCAGGCCGAGTTGCAGAAAGATCCCTCCTTGCGGAAGCACAGGGACCGGGCTGACCTTAGTGCGGTACAGACCATGAGGAGAGGTTGCAAGGAGAGGTTCCTGTGGGAGAAGGGGTTCCTGTACCGAGAATGGGCTCCCCCAGGGGAAGTAGAGTCATGGGGGATCAGGAGGCAGCTGGTGGTTCCCCAGAAGTTTCGTCACAAGCTGTTGTACCTGGCCCATGACATCCCTCTCGCAGGGCACCAGGGAATCCGGCGCACCAGGCAGAGGCTGCTACAGAACTTTTACTGGCCTGGGGTCTTTACCCATGTCCGACAGTACTGCCAATCCTGTGACCCCTGTCAGAGGGTGGGGAAGGCCCGGGACAAGGGGAAAGCGGCTTTGAGGCCTTTACCCATCATAGAAGAACCTTTCCAGAAGGTGGCCATGGACATAGTGGGACCCCTCAGCAAGACGACCCGGTCAGGGAAGAAATACATCCTGGTGGTGGTGGATTTTGCCACTCGCTACCCCGAGGCGGTGGCCTTGTCCTCTATCGAAGCAGACACAGTGGCAGATGCGCTGCTGACAATTTTCAGCCGGGTGGGGTTCCCCAAGGAGGTCTTAACGGACCAGGGGTCCAACTTCATGTCGGCCCTGCTCCGGTCCTTATGGCAGAAATGTGGGGTCCAGCACAACTGGGCCTCAGCGTATCACCCCCAGTCCAACAGGCTGGTAGAAAGGTTCAACGGGACGCTGAAGATGATGCTAAAAACATTTATGAACCAGCACCCGCAAGATTGGGACAAGTACTTACCTCACCTGCTGTTCGCGTACAGGGAGGTACCCCAGGAATCTACCGGGTTTTCACTTTTCGAACTGTTGTATGGAAGCCGGGTAAGGGGGCCCCTAGACCTGATGAGGGACGAATGGGAGGGGAAGGCCGCTCCCGAAGGAGAGTCAGTGGTGGAGTATGTCCTGACCTTCCGGGAAAGACTGGCCGAGCTCATGGGCCTGGCCAGGGAGAATCTGACCCGAGCCCAGAGGAGGCAGAAGGTCTGGTATGACCGCACGGCACGGGCCAGTGCCTTCGCCACCGGGGATCAGGTGATGGTTCTCATCCCCGTGAGGAGAAACAAACTCCAGGCCGCCTGGGAAGGGCCCTTCAAAGTTATCAAGCAACTGAATGAGGTAAACTATGTGGTGGAGCTGTCAAACCGGGCACATCACCGTCGGGTGTATCATGTGAACATGATGAAACCATACTATGACAGGGGGAATGTGGTGTTGGCCGTGTGTGGACATTGGGAGGGGCAGGGAGATGACCCCTTAGTAGATCTATTCCCTGGGACAAAAGCTGGTTCCCCCCTGGAGGCGATTCCCCTCTCTGATCAGCTGACCCCAGACCAGCACGCTGAGATCAGGGGGGTGCTGCATCTATACCGACAGCTGTTTTCCAACCAGCCTGGACGCGCTAATTTGACTGTCCACCCGGTGGAGACCGGGTCACATCCCCCTATAAGATTCTCCCCTTTTCGGGTCACTGGTAAAACTGCCCAGGATCTTGAAAGAGAGGTCAGGGACATGCTGGCTTTGGGGGTGATCCAGCCGTCTTCCAGCCCTTGGGCCTCGCCAGTGGTGCTGGTCCCCAAGAAGGATGGGTCAATCTGGTTCTGTGTGGACTATTGAAAGCCCAATGCCATCACCGTATCTGATGCCTACCCTATGCCCAGGCCTGACGAGCTCCTAGACAAGCTGGGAGGTGCACGGTACCTCACCACTATGGATCTTACCAAAGGCTACTGGCAAGTGCCGCTGGACACAGATGCCAGGCTGAAATCGGCCTTTATCACCCCTCTGGGGCTCTATGAGTTTCTGACCCTGCCCTTCGGCCTCAAGGGAGCACCGGCCACCTTCCAGCGCCTGGTGGATCAGCTACTGAGGGGGATGGAGAGTTTTGCCGTGGCGTATATTGACGACATCTGCGTCTTCAGCCAGACCTGGGAGGACCACATGTCCCAGGTTAAACAAGTCATGGACCGACTCCGAAAGGCTGGGTTAACAGTAAAGGCTGAGAAGTGCAAGGTGGGGATGGCTGAAGTATCTTACCTGGGCCATCGGGTGGGGAGCGGCTGCCTGAAGCCGGAACCAGCCAAGGTGGAGGTGATCAGAGACTGGCCCACCCCCCAAACCAAAAAGCAGGTCCAGGCCTTTATTGGGATGGCGGAGTACTATCGAAGGTTCGTGCCGCACTTTAGTGCCATAGCCGGCCCCATCACTGAACTGTGCAAAAAGGGGAAGCCAGACAAGGTGATGTGGACTGAGCAGTGCCAGGAGGCTTTCCGGGTGCTGAAGGAGGCTCTGGTTAGTGGCCTAGTTCTGGCAAACCCAGATTTTGACAAACCCTTTAGGGTGTTCACCGATGCCTCAGACATGAGACTGGGGGCGATGTTAATGCAGGAGGATGAAAAGGGGGAGAGACACCCTATCGTGTACCTGAGTAAGAAGCTGCTATCCCGGGAACAAAGCTACGCGGCCATCGAGAAGGAATGCCTGGCCATGGTGTGGGCCCTTAAGAAGCTAGAGCCATATCTCTTTGGGTGACACTTCACCGTGTACACCGACCACTCTCCCCTGACCTGGCTGCACCAGATGAAAGGAGCCAACGCCAAGCTCCTGAGGTGGAGCCTGCTCCTCCAGGACTATGACATGGACGTGGTCCATGTGAAGGGAAGTGCCAACCTGACAGCGGATGCGTTGTCCCGGAGAGGGGGCACTGAACATCCCCAGGTCACTGGGCAGAGTGACCCCGCTCAGTTCAGTCTCGAAGGGGGGAGAGATGTGATGCAGTAGGGACTGTCTGTGTGGGGAGTGGGAGAGCAGGGGAGGACTTTAGGGGATGGACGATGCCAGGGCTGTAACCTGAGCTAGGTAAGGGAGGGGAAAGGTCAACACCTTTGCCCGGGAAGGGGACAAAGGAAGGGAGTGGCAGGAGGGAAGCAGTTTGAGTTTGGGCTTGGGGCTGTGTGGGTGGAATTCAGGGTATCCTAGCTAGGATCCAAGCACCCTGAAAGCCCAGAAGGACTCGGTGGAGGGGTCTTGACTGTGCCTGCAAGCTCTGCTGTAACCTGCGTTCCTGTTGTCCAATAAACCTTCTGTTTTACTGGCTGGCTGAGAGTCACTGTGGGTCCCAGGAAGAGGGGTGCAGGACCGGACTCCCCCACACTCCGTGACACCCCATCCATGTGGCGGGGCGGTGACAGTGCTCCCTGACGGCCTTGCACCTAGCGATGCGCTATGTCCCTCTTCAAGCAAAGGCCTCGGACACTGAGTGAGCAGGGTCCCCTTTGTCTGTGGTTTGGTTTCAGTGACCAGCCCCGCTGTGTCTCCCAGCCCATGACCTGGTGCTGAAAGGGAAGGCCTGGATTCGCTCCAGCCACTGACAGAGCGCAAGGACAATCCCAGCTCCCCAGAAGCTGGGGGTGGGGTGATAAAACATGCCAACCCTGCCCGCTCTCCGTGCCCACTGCCATCCCACATAGTGAAGTCTGTCTTCTCTTCCCAGGCTCAGGCGAATGCAGCCACCAGGGCTCTGTCTGGGGTTGCAGAGAAGTCAGAGCCAGCAACGGGTAAGTCCCAGCTGAGACTCAGCCTCTCGCCACGAGAAGCGGTTTTGAGGGACAGTCTTCTATACCAGGAGTGGTTTTGATAGCGGCTCAGGGTGCAGGGGAAAGCATTTATTCCCCAGTGAACAAAGGATTAATTCTCAGCTGCACTCCCCGCTCAGGCCAGGCACAGTGAGGAGGGGCTGTGAACTGGCTGCTTGGGGTGATGCAGGGGGGAGGAGATGTCTGGGGGAAGGGCAGATCTTTGCCCTGAAGCTATAGGACAGGGGTGGCCAAACGTAGGGACCTGCCGAGCCGCCTGACAACGTTCAGCAGTTCGAGCACTGGGGCGCGCCTGCTGGGGCTCAGAGCATCTGCCCCACAGTGGGGTGGTGGGGCTAAGGGCTTCTGTCTCGTGGGGTCTCGGGGCTGCAGGATGTGGGTACTTGCTCTTCATCTCAAGGGAGGCAGTCGAATCCTGTGGCAGGAGGACAGGGCCTCCCTGGCTGGCCCAGGCGGCGCCTGCTCAGCTTAGCTCTCTGAATGAACAATGTTCTTTTCTCTTCCCCCCTCAGCCCCACCTGTTCTGTACCCAAACCTCACGGAGCTTGGGGACTACATGGGGCTCTCGCTCTCCAGTGAAGAGGTCCAGAAGGACCTAGCCCTGGTCCCAGCAAGTGGCAACGTAGGTATCACTGTGACTGTGTCTGTCTGTCCCCCCGATGGCACCACTCATGTCCTAGGCCCCAATAAGCTGGGTCCTTGCCCTTACCCCTGCCGGACACTCTGTAGAGGAGGGGACAGAACCTGCAGGCCAGACCCAGGCAGAAGTCCCCCTGAAGAAGCAGTTGGTCTGGTGCCTGAGGAGTGGTCACCTCCCTCTTCTGCTGCCTGGCTCTGCTACCAGAAAGTCTCCCTTCTCCTGCCACACCTCGCTCCCGCTGCCCACTCCAGTGATAGACACGTGAGGGACCAGCCCTGATGCCATCTTCCTCCCCACTTTCATTCCACCTCATGGACCATCTGCACTTGAGTCAGCTCAGATTGTTCACATGCCGGTTGGATTCTCCAGCAGGCAGGGGCCCTGGTCCCTTCCTCCCAGGGTGTGCTGGTCGCCCCACTGACGGGAAACAACCTCGGATTGCGCAGGGCAGAGATCAGACCGGGCCTGCGGGAGCTCCACCTCTGTAAGGATGAGCGCGGGAAGACTGGGCTCCAGCTGAAAAGCATCGACCAGGTGGGTTCTGAGGCCATTGTGCACAACTCACCTTGGGTCCACTGCGGTCCCATCAGGCCTGGCTCCTGAGCGTCGGGGCTGGGACCTGCTGAGCAACTGTGGGGTTGTATAAGAATAGTACAAGGAGAAGCTGGACCCCTTTGTGATAGTGATCGGTTTGGTCTGAGGATGCTTTGACTGTGAGATGGGGTAACAGGAGCCAAACTCCCCGGAGCCAGCCTGGTGCCCAGGTCGCCCTGGCAGTGCCCGCTGTGGTCCTTTACCTCTGTCACAAACCCTCACGCTGCAACCCCAAATCCTTCCAGCCGAGGCCTGGCCAGCATCCCTTGCTGAGCCACTCTGCAGTCAGCGGGAGTGGGCACCGCTGAGCGATGCGAGCGCTGTCCCGGGCATAGGATGCCTGGTGCCGCCCATGTGACAGTCTGACTCCTGCTCCTCCCGCAGGGGGTGTTTGTGCAGCTGGTTAAGGCCAACTCCCCAGCGTCCCTCGTCGGGCTGCGCTTCGGGGACCAGATGCTGCAGATCAACGGGAAAGACTGCGCTGGCTGGAGCACAGACAAGGCCAACAGGGCCCTGAAAAAGGCCGCCCCGGAGAAAATTATCGTGATCGTGCGAGACAGGTGAGTGGGGGGGTGGTGGGGCGCTCGGCCTGCATCCAGCTTCCTCCGTGGAGCGTCAGGTCCCGACTAACCACCCGTGTTCCGGTGCCCTCCCCAGGCCCTTCCAGCGCACGGTGACGATGCACAAAGACAGCACGGGACACGTGGGGTTCGTCATCAAGAAGGGGAAGATCGTTTCTCTCACCAAAGGCAGCTCTGCAGCCCGGAATGGCCTCCTCATCAACCACTACATCTGTGAGCTGAATGGGCAGAACGTCATCGGCCTGAAGGTAAAGGCCTCTGGTGAGATGGGCCGGGAGGGGTGCACACGGGAGACTCCCTGAGACAGGCCTCTGGCCAGGAAAGGGAGCAGCCCTCGCTCAGGGCCTGGTCCCACAGCGGGAGAATCCTGCCTCTCTGGGGTAGCCATTGGAAGCACCTTGAGTCAGGCTCGGGTGACCTACAGCTGAAGATTTGTCTCTCTCTTGAGAAACAGGAACTGAGTGTTCTGAGAAGCTGCAACTGTGGGTTACTGATGCCTCCTTGTTCACTGCTGCTGTGGAAGCGTTTCCTGTGGCAATTGGTGTGCTGCAGTCAGACCAGACAAAGCAGCTGGGTATCGAGGAGTTTGAGGGGAAGATTTTTAGAGCCACTTGGCCCCTTTCAGTGGGACTAAGGTCCCGAACGCCCTCTTGTGGCTTTGAAAATCTCCCCCAGGTGGTATCTTTGATTAAAAGAAAAAATTGTGGTTGGAGGCTGAAGGAAACTGATCTCTAGTTAAATGTACCAGAAATTAAATTATAAGTTGAAGTATTTTGCTGCAGCAAACACTCAGTGGCTGTTTCGGTCCCTCTTCCCAGGCCTTCCTTTTATTGGGGGACCAGCGTGCCCCAGCCCAGGGCTTGGTGGGGCGAAACAAAGTCTTTTTTCATGTCATTTAGTGACGTTAACTGGTGTGTTGTCAGCCTGAATAAGGGCTGCTTTATGGGAGGTCCCTGCAGCTGCCTCCAGCAGGTGAGTCTTTTGGTTTTAAAGGCTGCCAGGTTAAAAACGTTTTAAAATAAAATCAAGGCTGACTTTTTTTTTTAATAGCTAGGTTTGCACAGCTGTCTATGCAAATAACCCCCTGTGCATGCATAACTCACCCGTAGCAGGGAACTGACAGGCCTACATTCTGTCCTTGCTACATCTCCTTTGTGCTGCGGCAGGAGTGCACAGCGGAGTGGCAGCTGTGCGTTCGCTCTGCCTGGGGGCTGGGGGGGGGGAATGCTTGGCCCGTGCAGTATCTGGGGCTGTAAAATTGTGTTTCTCAACTCTTCCCCCCTCAAGGACAAACAAATCCTGGATATCCTGGCTACAGCTGGTAATGCCGTCACCATCACCATCATCCCCACAGTGATCTACGAGCACATGGTCAAACGGTAGGGACACTGGCTTCCCACACATGTACAATGGCAAAGTGAGTGCCTCCTGGCCCGGTGCGTCCCAGCTGGAGGCATCGGTGAGCTCTTCATAGAGCTCTGTTAGAATTCAGAGGCCTGGCTCCAGCCCGAACCTGACCCAGGCCAGCCACAGCCGTGCCCCGGGGCTTTTATTACAGCGTAGGCTGCACTGGGGATCAGCCTTCCCGACCCCGCAGGGAGGCTCTGAGCTGAAATGAAGACGGTTGTGAAGTGGTGAGCACTTTCAGTCACAGGTGCTAGAGAAGGATCAGGTTAATTACTGTAAATTGCTAATAAATTATGCCTTTCATAGTGCCAAAAATCCCCCACTGCCTCTGTATGGTGCTTAGTGCAACCGGGCCGGTGGCTGCTGTTGGCCTCTGGCATCCTTCCCTTTTCAAGTAAAAGTATCAAAAATCAAAACCCCCTGGCACCACCAACGCTCATGCAAAGTCCCACAGCTCCTCAGCAGGCTTTTTGCAGGCCAATTCCTCCACCTTCCTCTGTACAATGCATGGTTAGAGCGGACGTTGTTTGAGGCAGGGACCACATCATGTTCCTTTTCTGTACAGCACTGGGTGCACTCTGTACTATGTACATTGCTTTACCTAGTACAGGTTTTTTGGTGCTGTTCATGAAGGATCAATTCCTGCTCTCCCCAGCCCCCCAGAATGCCGGGAAGGAGGCTCTGGCCAAGGGAAGGAGGCAGGGTGCTAGGTAAAGATGCTGGGCAGATCCTTTGCACAAACACTTCCTCACTGACCTTTTTCCCATCTACTAATTAGGCTGTCACCTGGGCAGATCAAGTCATCCATGGACCACTCGCTTCCTGATGCTTAAAGTCCAGCCCCTGGTCAGCGGGAGCTCAGCGAATCTTCCTTCCTCTTATTAAATGCAATATACCAGAAGACTTCCCTACAATGCCAGGAAAACAGGTGCATCTCTATGGGGGACAGTCCAGAGCAAAAAACATCTGTTTCCTTTAATCTTTTATTCCTTCACCTGGACAGACTTGACCCTTGTTTTGCCCATCCAATCGGCTGGTGTCCGAAGGAGCGCGGGGAGGTGGATGTGGGTAGAGATGCGGGTGTACATCCACAGAAGTGAGGTGAATGGTTGTGGGAGGGCCTCCCTGGTGGAGGTCATGTAATGCAACCTTTTCAAAACCCACCCAAAGAGCTGTTTTAATAAACTCAATTAAAGCTGCTCCTATTTGCCTCTTCTTAAACCGAGGGAAGTGAGGGTAGGTTTAGGAGCTAATGAATGGCTCAGTAGCCACTCCAGCATCAAGTGTGCCAAACCCACTGTGCAGTGCCACCCCAAAGTAGTTACTATTGAAGGGTGACGCCTGCGGCTGGCTAGCAATGCATTCACACTTGTTCCTCTTTGCACAACTTGGGACTTGACAAGCAGCGTGTGTGGGTTCTTCCTCAGCTAAATCCCGGGCCAGCTGTAGTGCTTGAGGGAGGTGTTTGCAGAGCAGGTCAGATCCAAGGGGGTTTGTCCCATCACAGGTTAATGGGTAGAGTAGGTGAGAATGGGAATGGCCTCAAGGCAGAAAGACATGTGCATGTTAATACACCCAGGCTGCTGCCCAAAGGGGCGTAGTGGGGACTGGTGGATTGAAGTCCCAACACCATGCAGCATAAAGTCCCCAGTCCTGGCCCAGAATGCCATCCTCAGCACTGTCCGAAGAATCTTATTCCTTTCTCCGTGGGCCACTAGAAACACTGCTGGCAACGGATGTTGTGCTGGGCCCCTGCCCCACTGAGAATTGAGGAGGTAAAGTAGAACTCCCCTATCCTGTCTGCGTTATCAGCCTTCCCACTTCCCAAGTTCCTCCCTGAGACACACCCGACAGAAGGAAATGTGACCCCACCAGCACAGCATGCCTGAACGCACAAGGCACTTGGAGTGTTGCTGCTTCCCCATCCCTGGCTCGGGTTTGATTGCTCAGGCCCGAAAGCCCGTTAGCACCCCGGGAGCAGAATGGACACTCTGGGTCGAGACATCACGTCCGGGCAGCAGGGGCTAGGCCCTAACCCCAGCAATGGTTCATCGCTCAGAAGCAGGGACACTTTGAAAGGGGAACATCTGCGGAACGTGCGCTCCAGCCCAGCTCACTCCAGAGGAGAAGCCTACAGCCAGCTACATGGAAACAGCCACATGGAAACAGAGACCCAATGACATTTATTACATCCACCAACAGACAAAGGTTACAGGCCCCTGGGAACAAAAGTGGTTACAGCTTTTAAGTTCTGTATTTAAAAAATATAGAAATTTCTCTTTCAAATATAATCCTACACTGATTTCTCAGCAGAGTGCTGGATAGTCTAACAGACATGTACACACATTCACAAATACATCGCACAAGAGCCTTGTATCCTAGCTCCAATGACAGTTGCCATTTTGCCTGGGCTTTGTCTATTTCTCCTCCAAATACTTTATATTACATTATCAAACCCAAGGCTCCTTCAACGCCGGCTCCCCACTACATTTTGAAGCTCAGTGGCCCACTTTTATCCTGCAACAAGCTCTTGTCTCAAAGGGATATTGATTTGTGACAGTCCAGGCGTGCTGGATACAGGTAGTGAAAGTACGAGCATGTGGCAACATCAACACATGCAGCGACACCCCCCTGCCCCCTGCAACAGTAGGCAGGGGGTGGGGGGCACATGACCAAGGTAGCCAGCCACCTGTGGTAAAGTCTAACTAAAGCTGTTTGACAGTCTGACCCAGAGGGCAAAAGCCACAGGGAGATGTACCAATGTGACCAGCCCCACACAATTGGACCCCACCAGACAACTATCTTTAAACTGTCATAAAATAAAACGATTACAAGAACTACTCCCTCACCCGACGTATGTGGAGATGGCGGCAGTGGGGCAGAGGGTGGGGGAACGTAAGAGCAGAAACACTGTTAGTTCAAGTAATCGTAAAGATAAACACAACCTTTGCAGCCAGATTCAGAAACGTACGTGTGTGTGTGTGTGTGCGCACGCAAAAATGCACTCATGCCATTCTGAAGCCCTGGCCTTTCGGGTCAGTCACTTCCCAGAGAAGACAGGGGCAAGGCCACCCAAGCTCATGGAGTTGATTTTATGCGCTCTCAGGCAGGACTGGTGCTAGCGGTTTTAGCGCCCTAGGCGCACGGCAATTTCGCCATCCCGCGCGCTGGTCCCACGGCTCCGGTGGAGCTGCCGCAGTCGTGCCTGCGGGAGGTCCACCCAAGCCGCGCGAGCAGCCAACCGTCCACAGGCACCACTGCGGCAGCTCCACCGGAGCTGCCTGCCGCCCCCTCCGGCAAAACGCCGCCCGCCAATAATCCTGGCGCCCTAGGCGATTGCCTAGGCCGCCCAAATGAAAGCGCCGGCCCCGCTCTCAGGGCCGAACACTGCAGATAACCCCAAGCCGATTACCTGTCAGAGCACTGGAGCGTACGCCAGCAGGCTTGTGCTGCACATCTAGAGGAAATGGTTTGGATGAGGCCTCATTCTCTCTAGGCATTTGTCCCCAGCTGATCGATCTCTGCAGTGAAATTTGGCTTTTAAAGGCATTTCCGGAGGCCCCCTTCACTTGAAGACGTTTTCTGCCAGCCTGAGTTTTAGACAAGCTGCCTCCAGAGACCAGGGCTACATCCTCCCTGTGCTCCGCATGGCCCTCTGCCTTCTCTGTTCTGTCCCCACACCGCTCCATGCCAGTTCCAGGCATCTCCAGCTTTCAGAATCAGCACCAAAAGCTCTGCAGCGATGGGCAGCCAGATGCCCCCCACCGCTAGCATAACCAAAACACTCTCCCCCTGCACTCCTATCAGACACTCCAGTACTGCTCCGGGCTGAGGAAACCCCAGCTGTTCTCCCGGCCCCAGGAGGAAGAGCTGGGATGGAAGCAGAGCAGAGCAAAGGACTCTGGGGCCTTGGTTCCTCCTTGTAACCCTTTCAGGACTCTGCCAGCAGCGCAGATGTCAGCCTGTCATTCAAACCTGCAGCAGAGAAACCTCTACAAGGGAGCTTCCATTTGCAAAAAGTGAACATAGTGCAAAGCATGGAATGAAAGATACAGAATTTAAGGAGTTCTCCCCATGGGCAACCTGGGTGCATATGTAATACTGCACAGAGATACAGCAGGTGGCTCTGGAGATTCACATGAGGTATATCGGGCTTCTCTTGCTTGGCCACCAGGCCCTTACTGTCACCTCCTCCAGGAGGCAAAAAGTTTTAGAACTGGGTCAGCAAAGCAGGACTTGAACCAACAGGCCCAAATCCCCAGGAGGTGACAAAGACAAGGGAGTGACATTCATGTGGTTTCCAAAGTGAATGTATAGACAAGCATCTGTTCACTCTGTCCTCTGACCCCGTCCTCTGGGGGAAGGGATTCTGAGTCACTGACTCTCCTGCGGGCAAAGGGAGCAGACCTGGGCAACCCTCGTTGCTCCACCCTTGCTCCTAGAAGTTCTGCACCGGCTCTCACACCGATTGAGACTAGACTCCTCTCTGCAAACTGGGAATTCAGGCCTCTCCCTGTTTATTCTGCAAAGCATGTTGGGAATAAGGACAACTATTCCAGAGAGGCACTTCCCCCATTCTAGCCCTTGTCTCCATCTCTCCTGCCCATGCCTTCTTGATTTCCCCTTTGTTCTCTACACGTTAAAATGAGTCTCTGCACGCAATGTCACTTGAGAGCTACAGCCATTAACCTGTGTCCTCAGAGCCCTGGGCAGGGTTTCAGAGACTCACAGAATCTCAGGGTTGGAAGGGACCTCAGGAGGTATCTAGTCCAACCCCCCTGCTCAAAGCAGGGCCAATCCTTAACTTCCCCCGATCCCTAAATGGCCCCCTCAGGGATTGAACTCACAGCTCTGGGTTTAGCAGGCTAATGCTCAGACCACTGAGCTATCCCTCCCCCTGTTTGACCCGCAGGACTCCTCTCGCACTGACGGCAGGTGTGGCGGTTTCCTCTTGGGACTCAGGAACAACTGCAGGAACAAGTCCAATGCAATTAAAGGCCAGTTGGGCAATTAGCCTTTCAAATGACCCTGCCATGGCCAGAGGGAACAACAGAAGTGGACTAGTCAGGGGAGGCAGGGTGGGGTGGAGGGGATCCATCAGTCCAGGGAAGGGCTTACAATGCTTTGTCTCCCTAGATGAAGTGACCATGGGTCCGTCTACACAGCAAAAAGAGTCCCCTGGCAGCAAGTCTCAGAGTACAAGGTTAACTGACTCAGGCTTCTGCAGCAGGTTCAAAAAAGCCAGTGCAGATGATGGGGTTGCGCTGGAGTCCGGGTTCTGATACCGGGTGAGGAGAGGGCCTCAGAGCCTGAGCGAGAACGTCGACACTGCAATTTATAGCCCTGCAGCATGAGCCTGAGTCCGCTGACCCAGGCTCTGAGACTTGCTGCCGCAGGGGGCTGCGCTGTGTAGACGCACCCTGCATGTACCCATCTGTGCTACACACACTTCACTTGTGGACAGCGCAAAATCCATCAGCTACAACGCCTGCTGGGCGAGTGTCCTTCAGCATGGAGGCTGGGGTGCCCCCCCCCACAACTCTGCTCTTCCAGGATTGGCCTCTTTTATTCCTCAAACATCTCAGAAGCCAAAGCAAACCCAGAAGCTCATTTTCCTCAGGCCCCTGGCAAGCCCCCTGGAATTGCATATTCTAGCTGCAGCAGATCAGAGGATGTCAAGCTGCCCATGTACTTCAAATAAATAAAACGAACGTTTTGTGTGTCTGGAATTTACAATCAGCGGTCAGATAAATTCTGATCGTTTCACAACATCGGATCTTGAAGCATGTGCAATGTGTTTGGTTGGTGGAAGAGGAGAGTTATGGCTGGGAGCTGCCGCCGCTACCTCCCATGTTGCTAACAGAGCGACAGTTGATCTTCCGTAAGGAGTGCAGAGCGACCGTGCAGCACCCGCGGAGCAGCGAACTGATATTGTATATGGGCTGGCCCTGCCTCCGCTGAGTACGGCACAGCCAGGCTACCGTGGGCACTGCCGGCACCACCACGGCCAAGAGATCCACAATGAAATGGCGGCTCCAGTAGCTTTTCGGCACTGTGGCTTCTTGGCTCAGCTCGCCAGCATCTTCCTCCAGGGTGCAAACGACGCTCATCGACTGGCTAGTGCTAGAGGGCTGGTGCACAGCAGGGTTGTTGGTCACCAGGCCTGGGAAGCCCTCTTGCCCCTCCGGAGTCTCTGGCCCATCTCCTGCAGTCACCACCACAGCGGAGTTGGGTTCAGTCGCCATCAAGTCCGTGGTCCCGGAGAAGTTCTGGGCCTGCGTCTCGGAGCTGGGCACGATGTCTTCCATTTCGGACACCCACACTGAAGTGGGGCTGCCCCGGCTGCAAGCCTGGGACTTCATGACCTTTTCCAGGATAGTGTCCAGGTCCGGCTGGTAATGCACAAAGTCAGTTTGGATGGCCTGCTCCTGCATGCAGCTTGCCTGCACTCCAGCCTCCACGCTGCCTTGCGTACCCATCAGTTTCTCATAGGTGGAGCTGGTGGGAAGTCTGGAGCCCAGCGTGAAGGAGCTCTGCAGAGACCCCTCCTCCGTGCAGAACTCTACCCCTGATGAGAGCAGGCTGCTCTGCTCCAGCAAGTCCATCCGGCTTAGCGAGTCATCTGCAGCCACGAAGCCACTGTCCGCCACCTCCTCAGCTGACAGGGTCTGTGAGTCCCCGGCGTTCCTGTCCCCTGCTGCCTGGTCACTCAGCTTGGTGTAGGTGGAGCTGCGGGTGAGTGACCGGGCTGGAGAGCCCCCCACCGACTCCCCAGCCCCTTCCTCCTTCACAGCCCCATTCTGTGCTACCTCCATGCTGTGCAGCAGAGTCTCCAACTTCTTATTCTGGATGTTGATGTCCACAAAATATTTCTGAAGGCCCTTGTCCTTCTCTATCAAGTTGTTCTTCACGGTGTCAATCACTTGCTTCAGCTGTTTGATCTCCTTCCGGGCCTCCTTGAGTGCCAGCTGGGCCTCCACACGGTGGCACTCTTCCTCGATCCAGTCCTCCTGCATCCTCGAGAGCTGGGTCTTCAGATCCTCAATCTCAGTATCCCTGCACCAGACAGACAGACAGACAATCACCACCACTTCCACCCGAGGGGGCTGGTGTTACACGACCGGAGGTTGGAATTTTGCATAGGTGTGGACAGGCCATGCTAAAAGTAGTTTGGACAGTGCATTTCTGGGATCACTCTCTGAGGGCAATTTATTGTCCAAACCCCCTAATCACCATCTTTCTCCTCTCACCTGTGCTAGGACCTTCTATACAAGGAGAAGGGCAGACAGGACTTACATGGGTAAAAATGGTGGGAAACCGAAACACAAAGTTGTTCTATGATTGGATTGTCCAATCCCAGGTTCCCTTGGGTAACAGCAGCACTGGGGAGGTGTGTGTGTTCAGTGGGGAAGGGGGTCAGAAAGCACATAGGGGCCTTGGGGATACTTCCTGAGGGAAGCAGAGAGGGGGGACAGCCAAATAGAAAATCTGTGACCATCTCTTACAGTGGTCCCTTCAGATGAGAATCTTAGCTCTGCAGGTTTAAACTAGTGCAAATGCTGGATTTTCTGTAACTTGAAGTCTTTAAACCAGGATTTGAGGACTTCAGTACCTCAGCCAGAGGTTAGGGGTCTGTGACCAGAGCGTGTGGAGGAGGTTCTGTGGCCTGCAACCTGCAGGAGGTCAGACTAGAGCAGGGGTCAGCAACCTTTCAGAAGTGCTGTGCTGAGTCTTCGTTTATTCACTCTAATTTAAGGTTTCGCGTTCCAGTAATACATTTTAAAGTTTTTAGAAGGTCTCTTTCTATAAGTCTATAATATCTAACTAAAATATTGTTGTATGTAAAGTAAATAGGTTTTTAAAATGTTTAAGAAGCTTCATTTAAAATTAAATTAAAATGCGCAGCCCCCTGGATCGGTGTCCAGGACCAGGGCAGTGTGAGTGCCACTGAAAGTCAGCTCACGTGCCGCCTTTGGCATGCGTGCCATAGGTTGCCTACCCCTAGACTGGATGATCACAATGGTCCCTTCTGACCTTAGAGTCCATGAGTCTAGATCACAATTCCATCCTTTTTCCTGCACCACCAAGTTATTAGGTATTGGGTCTGGTATTCATATACAACACTCAATAAATATACAGTATACAGGCAGAAATGTAAGAGCACCACAGTGTACTAATATCTGCTGCTCAAGAAAATCAGATCAGAGAGCAACTTGATGGAGAACAGGAGAGTCACAAACCTGCCAGGTGAAAATCAGTCTCTGCAATCTCCAAATTTCCTTCCCAAATTTGGCAACAAACTTAAAACTAATAAAAAGAAACCCTTTGTTTCACACAACTCCTGACTAACCTGTGGAACTCACCGCCACAGGATGGCACTGACTGCTTAGTCAGATTAGCACAAGGATTAGCCATTCATGTGGATAATGAGATCATCCACAGCTACACGTTATTATCCTATATAAGGGATATAAACTCTCAGCTTTGGGGCACAAACCAACCATGAATTGCCTGCAGCTGAGAAGGCTGTTTCCCCTCTGGCCATAGTTATCCACTACATGGATTCTGGTGCCCCCCTCTGAAGCAGTGGATACTGGCCACTGTCAGAGACAGGACACTAGATTAGATGGCCTGACCTGATTTGGAGGTTCCTATGCATTCAGTGACAACCTTCCCATTCCCTCATCCCCACTGGTATTGGGAGCCTCCTGTTACCTGCTCACCTGCATCAGCACTTACCTGTCCTGGAGTCTCTCTTGGGTGTCCTTCAGCCGGGCCTTCAGGTGTCTAATGCAGACCTCTTTCTGCTGGAGGGGGGTCAGGTACTGCTCAGGAGTGGGGGGCTTTATCCCATGGTTATCGCTGCACAGACTGTACTTGATGGGCCGCCTGGGAAAACATGGACAGTAAACAATCCCACCAAGTGCTCCAAGTAAAACAATCCTGACCACGTCAGTGCTGCTCCCCACAGAGCCGTTCCACCCCAGACCTCGACTCAGCTCATTTCCTTGAGTCTAGCACAGCCAGGCGCTGGGGCACAGGCTGATAGGAGCAGGGCCGGCTCTAGCCATTTCACTGCCCCAAGCATGGCGGCATGCCGCGGGGGGCGCTCTGCCGCTCGCCGGTCCCGCGGCTCTGGTGGACCTCCCACAGGCTTCCCTGCAGGGGGTCCAGTGGTCCCGCGGCTCCGGTGGACCTCCCGCAGGCATGCCTGTGGATGCTCCACCAGAGCCGTGGGACCAGCGGACCCTCCGCAAGCACGCCTGTGGGAGGTCCACCGGAGCCGCCTGCCACCCTCCCAGCAACCGGCAGAGCGCCCCCGGCGGCGTGCCACCCCAAGCACGCGCTTGGCGCACTGGGGCCTGGAGCCGGCCCTGGATAGGAGCCAGGAGTCTCAAAGGGAAGAGGAGTTTCACCAAGTGGGGAATTTTAATCTTTTCCTCCCCACTTCTCAAATCTGAAGTACAAACCTCCTGGATTACGCACCTTCCTGGACTTCAGTGAGACATCCCAGCGTGTGCTCAGCTGACCACACTGAGGGCATTCCCAGATTGGTACTGGAGAAAGGAGCCTGTCTGTGTGGCTAACAGAAGGCCCCCGTCACCCCTCAACACCCTGCAGTGTAAGAGCCCCAATATTCCTAAAGTGGGACACATGCTAGGAATATTAAGAACTACTGAATATCACATATTTTCATGCAGAAATTAAAGCAGGCTGTATCCTCTAACCAGACCCCCTTAGGACACCCCCTGCCTAGGTAGACAGTATTTGTGCTGCAGCCCTGAACTACAGTTGTTGTTATTACGAGAGTGTCATGGGCATACAAAGCATTGTACGGACACACTGAAGACAGGCCCTTGCCCTCAAGCAGCCGACAGTCCCACGGCTATCAGAAGAATGGGTGCTGGGGCATCTCCCTGGAGAGGGACTGCACTTTAGCCCTGGAAAATACAGCCACCAGAAGCAAAAGGAAGTGTTCATTAAAAATGACACTTACAGAAACATCGCCTGCCCTGGTTACTGACACATTGGGACGCTAACACTAAAGTTGGACCTAGAAGAAGGGTAGATCCTTCGCAGAGCTCTGCTGGGAGAGAGGGGAACCCTGCAGACAGCAAACACTCTGACCTCTCTGAGTGAGCTCCCATGGCAATGCAAGATTCTTAGTGATTTTCTAAAACGAGCCCAAGGTGAGACCTCTCCCCTGGAATACGTCACCAGGAGCACGTTTCCAAGAGGCAGAGAGCTCCAGATTAGAACTTGCTTGAGGCAGTCGCTCCTGGTGGCCACGAAGGGTCGCCCGAGGACTCTAAGGACCAGGGTGAGTAGTCAATTATGGCTAGTTTTTTGCTCCTGCACACCTACGTTCAAATCCTGGTGGCATCAGATGCGCAAATAAAGGTTGATGGCTGCCACCTGTCCACAGGACAAAGCCACTGGACAACGGGGCGTGATTAGCTGCTGCTGCTCAAGAAGACCAGGGCTGAACTAGAAGAGGGGGCTGCCTCTCAGGATGGAAATGAATTGACTCGACCGCATGGGGACCTGGGGCTGGAACAACAGGGAGGAGAGTTGTGGGTAGGGTGACCAGACAGCAAGTGTGAAAAATCGGGAATGGGGGTTGGGGGGTAATAGGAGCCTATATAAGAAAAAGACCCCAAAATTGGGACTGTCCCTATAAAATCAGGACATCTGGTTACCCTAGTTGTGGGTCATTGCCAGAGCTATGTGAGGAAGCCCAGTGCAGTGTCTAGCTGCAGACTCTGGCTGGTATCATTAGTCCATCGCTGTCCCAAACAGTGAATTCATTTAGAAATTCAAAGCAGAATATCTATCTTGGCAAGGCACCCTTGGACTGTGTGTGCGCCTCTGGAGAACCCAGGAGATTTGGGGGCCCATCTGGAATGGGCTTCGATACAGCCCCAACCCTAAACACACAACACGCTGCAGACAATGAGCCATATTCTCCACTAGGGTTAATCAGCACAGCTGCCCTGAAATCAATGGAAGTGCACTCATTAACTGGAGAGCAGAGCATGGCAACGGGGGGACAGGAAAAGCAGAAATATCTTCTCAGCTGCTAAACCCCACGTCATTTATCCCCTGGCCACGACGCCAACGTTTACTCAGCCCTCACACGATGCCAACATTTACTCAGCCCTCACTCTTTCTGTTGTACTGGCTGAGTCAAGCACAACAAGACACATATGATACAGCAAGACCCAGATCTGACGTGCAGCACAAGAAGGGCCAAGAGGCATGTGACAAACCAAGCCAGCTGTGCATTGTGTCTGCAAAGTGCTATTGCCACAGCACTGGAGATCTGTTCTGCCAGCTGCAATACACACAGACGACATGCAAGCAAAGAATTGGTGCCAGACAGAGAGCAGAGGGTGTGACGAACTGGGAAAGTTCTTAATGTTTTCTCTGAGTACTGTGTTGGTGCCTCAGTGTCCCCATGGCAGTTCTTAAGTATCTGGCAGAGCAAAGGGCCAGTGCACCTAAATGCCTGACCCTCTGTCTCCTAGCAACTGATGGCCTGGGCCCCTCCTCTGCAAAGGTGCCAGCTGAAGGTGTTGGAGACAAAGGGATCAGGTGACCTCCTGGCCCGGGAAAGGGGCTGAGGAGAGAGGAGGGGCTGGGAGTGGTGGTTAGTCCGGAGCTGGCTGGGGTCAAGGGTGGAGGGCAGACCTGGGGGTCTGGCTCACTGCCCCCCAGAATGGACCCGGCTGAGGGGTCCGGTTCGCTGTATCTACAAGCTCTGTTTTAGACCCTGTTCCTGTCATCGAATAAACCTCTGTGTTACTGGCTGGCTGAGAGTCACGTCTGACTGCAAAGTGGGGGTGCAGGACCCGGTGGCTTCCCCAGGACCCCGCTGGGGTGGACTCGCTGTGGGAAGCGCACGGAGGGGCAGAGGATGCTGAATGCTCCAAGGAGAGACCCAGGAGGTGAAGACATGTGAGCTTCTTGCCCTGAACAAGTCTGCTCCAAGGGAGAGGAGGCTCCCCAAAGTCCTGACTGGTTTTGTGGGGAGCAGTTCCAGAGCATCGCCCGGTGACTCCGTGACAACTGGTGGCAGCGGCGGGACGTACTGCACCCCGTGAATGGCGCTGCTTGCAGTAAGTGACTGGGGAGGAGTAAAACAGAGGAGGGATAATGAGGACCAGGCATGCTGAAGGCTCAGAGTGGGATGGTTTCAGGGGGCGGTTAACCTCTGGGAGTGTGTGACCAGCGAGAAGGACTGTTGGAGTAACGGGGTCCCCCTGAGGACTGCAGCGAGCAGTCTCAGGGGCGGAGGAGCTTGCCGCTCGACCCTGGGAGAGAGGATTTTTGCAGTAGCAGGGTTCCCCGGGGGATTGCAGGAGCAGTCCCAGGGGCGGAGGAGTCTGCAGCTCGACCCTGGCAAACAGGTGGTGATCACGAGAAGGGCTGGCACACCAGGGGTTCTTCCTGGAAACCATGGGGGATCCAAGAGCACACAGGCCTGTGAGTCCAGAGCCACTTGGGAAAGGTGAAGTGATGGCCTGTCACCATCTCCTTGAGAAGGACATTATGATCCTGTGCACAAAGAGAGGGTTACGCATGGGGAAATTCACCAAGGCACAGTTAATCGTGCAGCTGGAGGAGAAGGACCGCTCTGAGGAGCAGATTCCTGGCCCAGATGGGGCTACAAGAGGATCTGAGAGCAGCTGGAGCATCAGCCAGGCATCCCCGGGAGTCTGGTCCCCAATCAGACGAGGGTCTTCATGATTGGGTTCCCGATCAGGAGATTGGAGACGGATGGGATGGGAGCAGAGCCCGAGAGAGCGAGAGGACCGTGAGAGAAAGCAAGAGCCTGAGGAAAAGCTGCAGGAGAAGCAGCAGCAGCGTGGACTGGTGATGGTGGAGCAGAGAGACATAGGGGGCTGCCCAGGGGTCAGTGAGGAAACAAGCCTGCGGGGGCAAGACCCTGGGACAGAGAGAACTGTGGTGGTGCAGCTCCAGATGCTGAGGGACTGTGGAACCTGGGTGAAGTTCCCTGGGGTGAAGCCCCTCGCCCTGCCTATGGCCCAGATCCCTGTGCAGACCCAGGAGGGGTCGGGCTGGCTGGTAGTTGGGGTTCTCCAGGATATCTGCTGGGAGGCCCTGTTGGGGGGTGACTGTCTCCCCATGGGACAGGATCCAGGCCCTGCTCCTGTAACGGCAGAGGGTTTGAATTCAAATCCAGGGAACCAATTGGCTAGGATGGAAATGGTCAGTGAAAATGCAAATAACCTGGCTGGCAGGGGGGAGGGGCTGCAGGGCTCAGGATACCTGCCTACCTGGAACCAGCCCCCTGGGGCTGAGTGGGCGGGAGAGATGCTCCCCACCCCCCTGCACACCGGAGAGGGGGCTCACGCTGGCTCTGATGCTGTGACCAGAGCAAAGAGCTCGCTGCCTGGCCCCACTGGGACAGCAAGGGCAGTGCTGAGCACGGGGGCAGCTGAGATCCCAGCTGAGTGGGGGGACACCCAGGCAAGGCAGGTCAGCTGCCAAACAGGTTTGCCTGGTCCAGACATGCTGCTGGGAAGTGATTACACAGCAGGGAGGAAGCTACCAGGGACAGGGCTCAGGGGGGCTGTGACCCCTGGCCCAGCCAGCGAAAGGGAGCAGGTCCCACTCCCTGCCCCAGCCGCTGAATCCCAGACCGAGCTGCAGAGGGATCCCTCCTTGGAGAAGCTGAGGGAACTTGCTGGCCACAGCACTGCAAACCCCCTTGGGGAAGGCTGCAGGGACAGAGTCCTGCAAGAGAAGGGATTCCTGTACCGGGAATGGGCTCCCAAAGGGGAAGTAGAACTGGGGGAAATCGGAAGGCAGCTGGTGGTGCCCCAGGAATCCACAGGGTTCTTCCCGTTCAAGCTGCTGGATGGGAGGAGAGTGAGGGGACCCCTGGACCTGAAGAGGGAGGATTGGATGAAGAAGGGGGAAGACCCCCGGGGGGATCTCTTCCCTGAGGTGGGAGACAATCTCCCCATCAGATGTTCCCCATTCAGAGTCACTGGGAAAGCAGCCCAGAACCTGGAGAGAGAGGTCAGGGACATGCTGGCTTTAGATGGGATCCAGCCATTTTACAGCCCATGGGCCTCACCCGTGGGGCTGATCCCCAAGGGAGACAGGATTATTTGGTTTTATGGGGGCTATCAGAAGCTTAAAGCCATCACAGTGTCCAATGCCGACCCCATGCCTAGGCCTGGGGAGATTCTAGACAAGCAGAGGGCGATGGAGAACTTGGCCCTGGCAGACACTGATAACATGTGCATCTATGGCCAGACCTGGGAGGAACAGGTGTCCCAGGTGAAGAGGGGGCTGGGCTGCCTCAAGGAGGTGGGACTGACCTTAAAAGCTGGAATGTGTAAGGGGCGACGGCAGAGGTGTTGTGTCTGGGCCACAAAGTGGGAAGCAGCTGCCCAAGCCCAAAGCTGGCCAAGGCCAAGAGGGGGGCTCTTAAGGGCTGGGAGAAGACCCCGTCCCAGTTTGAACCCCAGAGGTATTGGGGTAGCAAAAGGGTTCAAGCCGCATAAACCTTCCCACATGCAGCCTGCAAGTGCCATCAAGCACACCCGACCTAAGGGAGGGCGTGAGACTGGACTGTCCTGGTGTAACTCACACCAAGGAATGGGAGAGATGCTGGGGCATCCATGGGAACGCTGGTGGGTTCGAACTTCCCCAGGTCACTGGCAGGAGTGACCTCGCTCAGTTCGGTCTCGAAGGGGGGAGAGATGTGACGAACTGGGAAAGTTCTTAATGTTTTCTCTGAGTACTGTGTTGGTGCCTCAGTGTCCCCATGGCAGTTCTTAAGTATCTGGCAGAGCAAAGGGCCAGTGCACCTAAATGCCTGACCCTCTGTCTCCTAGCAACTGATGGCCTGGGCCCCTCCTCTGCAAAGGTGCCAGCTGAAGGTGTTGGAGACAAAGGGATCAGGTGACCTCCTGGCCCGGGAAAGGGGCTGAGGAGAGAGGAGGGGCTGGGAGTGGTGGTTAGTCCGGAGCTGGCTGGGGTCAAGGGTGGAGGGCAGACCTGGGGGTCTGGCTCACTGCCCCCCAGAATGGACCCGGCTGAGGGGTCCGGTTCGCTGTATCTACAAGCTCTGTTTTAGACCCTGTTCCTGTCATCGAATAAACCTCTGTGTTACTGGCTGGCTGAGAGTCACGTCTGACTGCAAAGTGGGGGTGCAGGACCCGGTGGCTTCCCCAGGACCCCGCTGGGGTGGACTCGCTGTGGGAAGCGCACGGAGGGGCAGAGGATGCTGAATGCTCCAAGGAGAGACCCAGGAGGTGAAGACATGTGAGCTTCTTGCCCTGAACAAGTCTGCTCCAAGGGAGAGGAGGCTCCCCAAAGTCCTGACTGGTTTTGTGGGGAGCAGTTCCAGAGCATCGCCCGGTGACTCCGTGACAGAGGGGCTCACAATAGCTGTAATGCAGAGATAGGGGGTTTCTGAGCCGCTAAGTCCTCCTCAGCAAACTCAGAGGGGGCCATACATTTACTTATAGTGAGAAGTTGGTCAGTTTCTCCATGATGAGCTAGGGCCATTCATTGAGGAACCAGGTCTGGGAGTGGAGAAGAGGGATAGAAACGATCCAGTATAGCCCTGGGACCAACTTAGCTGTCTGCAGCAAGTACCACTGCATTTCACAGCATCCCCGGGCCCAGCAATTCTACTCCCAAGGGGGAAAGAAATGGAATGGGAACTGTGTTTAATATTTGGGGCCATTTCATGTGCTCCATGCTCAACTGTCCTTTATCCCAGAGAAGAGTCAGAATTCTCCTCTTTCAACAAGTCCACCGGTCTCCTGCTTTCCAGTCCAACATCTGCTGGGTATCACAAAGGGACAATAATCACCACCTCTTGTTTTCATGGTGCTGTTCATCCTGAAGGATCTCACAGTATGTCACCAGGGCATGTGGGAGGGGAGCAGACAAGTGGCGCACAGTGCTCTGTGCAACAGCATGTGTGGTGGCGGGAAAGGCGACAAAGGAAAAAGGGTGCTTGGAAATCAAGGTGATGGGCGGGAATGAAAATGGAGCAGAGACGGGGAAATTTTTGGACAAGGACACCAGGGTGAAACTTTCCTCTGACACGACCGACTGGCAGATCAGCCATTCCACACCCTCACAGTGCCACGCCTCGCCTTACTGCACATGCACAAGTCCCGCCGGCCCCAGCCCTGCGGGGACGGGAACCTACAGGATGAAGGGGTTTGAGCGGTTTCAAGCCCGTGCCTCAGACTCTAACGCTGCTCTTTGCCAGCAGAGCCAATGACCGGGCAAGGGCTTTCAGACTCTGTGTATCAGTCTGCCTTAGAGCCTTCCAAAAACAAGACCCCCTCGGGAAAATCTCACTGAGCCACTGAAAGGCCCGTGTCCCCGTTCCAGGCGGCTGGAGGGACAGTCAGTGGAGCAGGTGGGTGAGGTGAGGCGGCCTCCCCGTGGTGCTATGGACGGGTTACCTTGGGGTGGGGCTGCTGTCGCTGCCCTTGCAGGAGCCCGAGTTGCTGCTGCTGCTCAGCGAAGAGGTGCCGTAGGTGTCCCGCATGCTGACGGGGGGAGAGGGGCGCCTGGAGGCAGGAAGAAGAGGCTGTTTCTCAGTCGGAGTGGCAGGGGGTGCTGAAGACTTAAAGAACGAGGCCAAGCCACTCCTTCCATAAAACCCACGGCTTCCAAATACCACAGACACAGGGACACGCAAGACAAAAGGACAAAACAAACAGCGGGGATCAAGATGGAACAGAGCAAGGCTGTCTTGCAACGGTTACTGCGACAATAGTGAAGGGGGGCCGAGGGGAGCTGCACACCAGGTGCTGCCCTCATCCCCTGGGCCAGGCCAGGGAGGCTGCGCCCCTCTCCCACGTCTACTACCCATCGCAACAAAGAGCTTCTACCTCTCTTCAGCAGCCCTACAGAGGGCACCGTAGACCGAGGCCAGGCACCAGTGCTCCAAGCACGTGCCGAGGGCGGTAAGCCCCGGGGGGCGGCCTGCTGGTTGCTGTGAGGGCAGCAGTCAGGCTGCCTTTGGCGGTGTGCCTGCGGGAGGTCCGCTGGTCCCGCGGCTTCGGTGGCAATTTGGCAGCGGGTACGCCAAAGGCACAGGACCGGCGGATCTCCTGCAGGCATGCCACCGAATCCACGTTACCAGCAGACCTCCTGTAGGCGCGCCACCAAAACCCACCTGACTGCCATGCTTGGGACAGCAAAATACATAGAGCTGCCCCTGCTGGGGCTGGGCTAACGAGCACCAGTTCACCCCGTCTTACAGCAAGGAGCTTGCGCCCAATGACAGCAATGTTCTGAATTTTGCCTCAGGTGCTGTTTTGGTTTGGAGCCACTCGGAACTCTCCTCCCCCACCCCGCCCTTCACACCACGAGCCCAACGCTCTCCTGAGCCCGCTGGAATCCCACTGTGTTTTATTTATAGCAAAGTCAACCCTGCTACTCCCAAAACATCTGTCTGATGGGCCACCTCTGGGCTTCTTTCATGGCCACTCTGGAGGTACCGCTAGCAAGGCATTGACACAATCAATAGTGAAATAACCCCTGTCCGGGGATGTTGTGAATCTGAAGGGGGGTTCCAAAGAGGATGGAACTTGACTGTTCTCAGTGGTACCAGATGACAGAACAAGGAGTAATGGTCTCATGTTGCAATGCGGGAGGTCTAGGTTGGATATTAGGAAACTAGGAAGGTGGTGAAGCACTGGACTGGGTTAGCTAGGGAGGTGGTGGAATCTCCGTCCTTAAAGGTTTTTAAGGCCTGGCTTGACAAAGCCCTGGCTGGGATGATTTGGTTGGGATTGGTCCTGCTTTGAGCAGGGGGTTGGACTAGATACCTCCAGAGGTATCTTCCAACCCTAATCTTCTATGATTCTAATGAACAAACTCTGGTGTGAACATGCATGTCTCTCCTAGCCTCTGACTGTACCCAGAGTACGGCAGACAAGGGAAGGTCTCTTCAAGGGGCAAACCCCTCAACCTCCACATCAGTGACTGAGGACAAGGATACTCCATCAACACCTGCCTTTCGCCCAAAAGAACTGAAGAGGTAAACCCGACTTCACGCACTGCAGTGGAGAGACAAATGCAAGTGTGCATGCAGAAACGCGGGCCCTTCTGCAAGTGCTATGCAGAAGAGTTGTTAAGACATGCCACAAGGTACTTCGGCAGCTGCCAAAACCATTGTCCGACCCTGGAGTCTGGTCTGTGCACAATGCTGCCAGTCCAGGTCCAGAAAAGGACCTTGCTAGCTGCCCTTCTTAAACGAAAGCTCTCAGATCTCCTCCTGCACTCTTGCTGCACTAATGCATTTGGGAGAAGAGGAAAAATGGCCTCTAGTTTGTATCTTTTATCGGCAAAGACACTGCAGGGATTCCAGTGTCATCTACAATAATAGGTTGGACATATTCACCTTCGAGAGCCAGTGGAGGACCGTCTGCTTCCCGTCGGCAGGGACATAGCAATAGCACTGCTGGTCTCGGCAGTGAGGATAACCGGCACACCAGCTAAATAAAGAGAAAGAAAGGAGGAAAGAGAGTGAGAGCTGGAAGTGTGGATGACGTCACTTGAGAGGCACCTCGACTGGGGGACTGGAGGATACTTAGTAAGTGTCTGGGGCAAGGTCCAGCTTTTTCATTGTGTGTCCCCCGTACCTACTGCTTTGGGGCCCGCTCCCTGATTGGAGCCTGTAGGGTGCTACGGTACCACAGACAGACAAGAATGGAAGCACTGTCGGATGCTTAGCCTCTCCAGTCCCTAGGGGAAGCCATTCTGCCCAGAGAGCCAAGTCCCATTTCAGCAGAGCTCTGCTGACTTACACCACATGAAGATTTGGTCCAGCATGTGGGGTTTTTTTAAATAAACCATTCCTGTGCTCTGTATTATCCGTCCTCCTTCAGTTTTACCACCAGCCACCTAATACTGTACTCTGCTCTGTGCCGTTTAGGCAGAGAACTCAAAACACTTCACAAACATTAACCTCAGGCCCCCTGTGCACATTTCACTCCTGTTTTACAGATGAGAAACCGAGGCTCAGAGAAGTGAAGCAACTTGCCTAAGGTTGAAGAGTGAGTCAGTTGCACAGTTTGGAGTAGAAGGCAGGTCCCTAACTCCCAGCTCTGGGCTTTAGCCAGACCTCACTCTTCTGTCCGCCCCAGAGGGCCTGGTCATGAGCATTCCTCAAGAGATGTTATGTTTTCTTACTATTTATTCCTCAGTTAAATCAAAATCATCCATAGCACAAAGAAACCAGACGTGGAAATGGAGGATTCCAGGCAATCCAGCATGAGCAGAGAATCTCGTGAAAAACCCAAAATCGGGTTTTTTCCTGCAAATAATGGGTCTGACCTAGAGCCCCTTGAAGTCAACTGGAATCTTTCCTTTGGATCTGCCCCTGGGTGGGAATAAGAAACTGCACGGGAAGAGAAATCTAGAAAATACGAGGTCAGCACCTAAATTCTCCTTGGATGCTATTTTCTAGATCAGTGGTCTCCAAACTTTTTATGCCCAAGATCACTTTTTGAATCTAAGGGCCACCCAGGATCTACCCTGAGGCCTCACCCCATCCCCAAAGTCCCGCCCTGCTCACTCCATCCCTCCCTCTCTCTGTTGCTCACTCTCCCCCACCCTCACTGTTGGGGTTTGGGAGGGGGTGCAGGCTCTGGGCTGAGGCTGAGGGGTTTGCAGTGTGGGAGGGGGCTCCGGGCTGAGCCTGGGGCAAGAGGTTGGGGGTGCAGGAGCGGATGAGGGGTGCAAGCTTTAGGAGGGAGTTTGGGTGCAGGAGGGGATGAGGGCTGGGGCAGGGAGTTGGGGTGCAGGAGAGGGTATGGGGTGCTGGCTCTGGGAGGGGGCGCAGTGCTGGGGCTTGGGGTGCAGGAAAGGGTTTGGGGTGCTGACTCCAGGAGGGGGCTCAGGGATAGGGGTTGGAGTGCAGCCTTCTGCCAAGCAGCACTTACCTCCGGCGGCTCTCAGTCAGCGGTGGGTACAGCGAGGCTCAGGCAGGCTCCCTGCCTATCCTGGCCCCACACCGCTCCCAAAACGGGCTAACGTGCCCCTTCGGAGTGCAGGGGGCACATGGCCCTTAGCACTGCCCCTCTCTGCAAGCACCACCCCTGCAGCTCTCCGGCCAATGGGAGTTGTGGGAGTGGTGCTTGCAGGCAGGAGCTGCGTGCAGAGGGAGACTCCTGCCCTGGGGCCATGGGGCTGTGCTGGCCGCTTGCGGGAGCAGCGTGGGGCTGGGGAAGGCAGGGAGTCTGCCTTAGCGGCAGCCACGCTGCACTGCAGGAGATTGCGATCGACTGGGAGATCCTCTAGAATTGACCAGTAGATCGCGATCAACGGGTTGGTGACCCCTGCTCTAGATTATAGTAGGCACTGCTGTAATGCTGTGGTGGATTCTCCATCCCTGGAAATTTTCAACTCAAGACTGGATGCTTTTCCTCTATTTCAAACAGGAATTAATTCAGGGAAGTTCTATGGCCGGTGTTATACAGGAGGTCAGACTAGATCAGTGGCTCTCAACCTTTCCAGACAACTGTACCCCTCTCAGGAGTCTGATTTGTCTCGTGCACCCCCAAGTTTCACCTCACTTAGTAATAGTAATAATTGGAGATATACCAATCTCCTAGAACTGGAAGGGACCTTGAAAGGTCATTGAGTCCAGCCCCCTGCCTTCACTAGCAGGACCAAGTACTGATTTTTGCTATAGATCCCTAAGTCGTCCCCTCAAGGACTGAACTCAGAACCCTGAGTTTAGCAGGTCAATGCTCAAACCACTGAGCTATCCCTCCCCCTCCCTTAACAACTACTTGCATACGCAACCAGACATAAAGTGTCACAGCCACTAGTACTAAACAATGGCTGACTCTCTCACTTTCACCATAGAATTAGCAAATAAATCAATTGGAACATAAATATTATACTTACATTTCAGTGTATAGTATAGAGAGCCGTATAAACAAGCCATTGTCTGTATGAAATTTTCATTCATATTGACTTCACTAGTGCTTTTTCTGTCACCTGTTGTAGAACTAGGCAAATCTCTAGCTGAGCTGATGTAACCCTGGAAGGCCCCTGCGTACCCCCAGGGGGACATGCACCCTGGCTGAGAACCACTGCACTAGATGATCACAGCCATCTCTTTTGGCCTTTTATCTATGAATACAGTGTCTCTTTTCCATGCCCTCATCTGTTCTCACACTATCCAACACACCATAAACCTATGGGAAATATGGCTGCTCTGTGCCCCCGTCAATGCACTTTCTGGGGTGGAAGGTGCGTCTCCTCCTTTTGGCCCCACCCAGGCCTCCTCTGCCCCACACACAAAGGGCAGCAGATGCGCGCAGCAATTTTGCACTGCCATGCTTGGTGCTTTAAGTAGGACTTGACCAGTTTCACCTCGCCTGGAAAACTCTGCCAGCGTCCCTTATCTCAGTGAGATGGGAACAATCAAGCCAGTCATCTCATAATCAATAGGGTGGCTATTGGAAATGCTCCGTGCTGGCTGGGTAATGCTCCTTGAGGGGCGGCAGGAGAGGAAGGGAGAGGGGATGACGAGGGATGGAGCCAATGGCAGTTGAAGGGCTCACCAACATTTTCTATAGCTCTTCTCCCGCCTTCTCTCTCCTCACTCAACCCCTTTTTTCTGAGCATATCAAATATGGCAAATTCCACCTTGTGCCTCTGACTGCAGCACCATTCCTCCCTGCCCCCCGCAGCATCCAACATCTGCACAAAGGCTCCCAAACCAGCAGCGCTGAAATGGTTAAAGAATCAAAAACCCCAGCAACAGCTAGACCCAAATGAATGCACTGACCCCTTGAGCTAGCTCCTCAGTGACGTGGGCCAGGTTAGGTACCGTGTCCTCGGCTAGGTCTGCACAGCATCGAGCGCGCTATTCGGACGGTGCAGAACAACAACAACAAAAACCTTGCGAGATATTTGCCGTCTCACCCTGGTCCTCGGGCTCCACCTCAAGAACGGAAACTCGGGGTGGCGGCAGCCAGGTGTGAAGGCAGGAAGCAGACGGACCACGTGGGATCAGAGCTTCGCACTCCGCCGGGTAGGACCAGTGTCTGCCTTCCTGAGCCGGGTGGCTGCAGGGGCTTTGCAAACGCACCCCCAACCTCACCGCTGCCACTGAAGAGGCTCAGCGAGCGCCAAGTGCACTGATTGCAGCTTGAGCGAAAAGCAGTCACTCCAGCGCTGCCAGGGAGCACAGGAGACAGCAGCCCCAGGCATGTGGCAGAGGATTTCAGGCTGCAGGTGGGCCACATTTCACTGGCTCTGGGTGGGGCTGCAGGAGAGCTGTGGGATAACTGTAATAACCTGCTCTGAGCGCGGCGCCGGGGCACAGAGAGGGAGAATGGGAATGGCAGCCGCGCGGCGAGAAATCGCTGCTTTTGCCAAAAGTTTTAAGACCAGCTGGTGCCTGCAGAGAGCTGCATGTGCTAGACAAATAGCTTCAGGCCAGCCAGTTCCTGGCTCAGTTCCAGGGTGAGCC
The DNA here is from genome assembly GCF_025201925.1 of Gopherus flavomarginatus. NCBI lineage: Eukaryota > Metazoa > Chordata > Testudines > Testudinidae > Gopherus > Gopherus flavomarginatus. The sequence continues at coordinate 49,864,076 of NC_066627.1, forward strand.
CCACAACTCCCTAAGAAGGACGGTCTTGCGCCTAAGGCACTGAATGGGGACTCAAGAGCCAGCAGTATCTCCTGGCTCTGCCACAGATTCTCTGAATGCCCAGTGGCAACTTGCTTGACCTCTCTCTGCCTCAAGTCCCCATATGTAAAATGTGGAGAATAATCTTTCCTTTCTGCTTGTCTAGCTGGCCATAAACTCCTTGGAACACGGACTGTCTGTTACCGTGCGTCCGGACAGCGGCTAGCACAAAGCAGTTCACTGCAATATCAATAACTTAGCAGCCTCTCTGCCATCTAATGGGGCAAATGTCTCCTTGCAGCTGGCAGTCGCAGAGTATTGTCTCCCTGTCCTGCTCTTACCTTTCCGGTCACATGGTTTTCCACGTGGAGATGCTCTATGTAGTGGGTGACTGAAGGGTTTGTCTTAGGGGGAGATTTCCAAAGTCACCAGTGGGAGGTAGGCCCCAACCTGCCCCAGGTGCTCCTGAAATCCCTCTCATTAGCCCCTTGCTTCTGGTGGCTTAATACAAACAAGAGTTTGTTACCGTGTCTGGTTTGCTCAGTCTGGACAATGGACACGAATCACTCCATTTCCCTTTCTGGTTCGGCGGCACTAGCTCAAGGGCATAACTGTGTGTGAAAACACACTAAGTATCAATTTGCATGCACAATTATTGCCACTATGGAAATCTGGGTCCTTGTTTACAGTAAGGAGATAGTCCTTCCACAACAGCATCAGCAAACCCAAGATTAGATAGTCGAATCTGAAGGGTAAGGAGGATACCGGCAGCAAAGAGCTCAGTTCCGCATACCCTGCCTCCGAGCACTTTGTCAAGAAGAGAGAGTAGAGCCTACCCGGTACAAAGTTAATAGGAGTATAAAGGGCAAGCAAATTCTTCACGGGAAGCACAATACTTATTCTGTGGAGAATCGTTGGAAGCATGGAAGCTTTGATGGACTCCAGGGTTTTGCACTGTTACCTCTGTGGATGAATTATACCTCCGGGGGTGCTCCATTAGTAGAAGTCCATACACCTCCATGGAAGAATCTCTACCCTGACCTCTTCATCCCAGGCACTCAACTCCACTCGGCGCTCATACTCCCTGGAAATGCCTTGCATTTCTGATGGCAGTTTTAATGGAAGCTGTCTTATAGTTGCTGTGGCGATGAGCCCAAGCATGGCGGGCAACGCACTCTATTGCGGCTGTTTGTCTATTAGTCATTAGGAAAAGTACACAGAGAGGAAATGGAAAGTGCTCAAAGATAAACGACTAAAAGCCCACGTGTGCTGTACGCTCTCCAGCTATAAAATACACCAGCTGCCACTGGGGATGGCCAAGAAAATGCAGAAGAGTAATCAAAGGCAGGAAAGAGAGAGAGGTGCTTCTGGGAGATCAAAAAGCAGCTGGGGCAGGAGAGGATGGGCAGGATTTCAGCACAAAGTGGGAAGGCCAAAGCAGAGACGTGAGGCAGCAGTCCATAAAAAGGGGAGGTGAAAAAGCCACTTCATCTAAGTAAGAAGTCACTCACTGCGTCAGGCAACAGTGAGGTCAGGGGTATTTACATCACCTAGAAAAGAGAGGGGGACATTGCTAACAATTACGTGGAAGATTCAGTGATGAACAGTGCAGGGTAAGGCAGGTACCAGTAACAGAGCTGTCTTTGCCATGAGGAAAGAAAACATTGAAGCAAACCAGGATCATGTCAATTATCCAAAAAACACCATGAGAGACAAAAAAATGAGCAGGCACGAAGAGCTCCACCAAACCAGCACTGGATGGGCTCCGTGGGGTCACATCTGAGCAAGAGACCAAAGGAACGGGGAGGAACATTTCAGAGATTACATCTGTAACAGAAAAGCTCATGTCAACAGTTTGAATGAAATCTTGGCTCCATGGAAACCAATCAGAGTTTTGCAATTGACTTAGATGGAAACAGGATTGCAACCTTTGTATCCAGACAATAGAAATGAATGCATGAAAAATGAAGTGTGTGTAGCAAGCTGGTTTCTGTCTAAGGGTACGTCTACTCCACAGCTGCTGCATCTGTGCCATTGTAAAGCCACAGTGTAGACCAGAGGTGAAAGTAAGCTGGTACGCCCTGGGTACGGCTTATCAGCAAGAGCCGATGCGCCGTACCAGGGCCAATCAGCTTCCCCTGGCGGCAATTTAAAGGGCCCAGGGCTCCCACTGCCGCTACCCTCCAGGGCCCTTTAAATCGCCACCCAAGCTCTGCTTCTGGAGCCCTGGGGTAGCAGCAGCGGGGCTCTGGCAGTGATTTAAAAGCCCAGAGGCTCCCTGCAGCACAGCCCTGGGCCCTTTAAAGCTCTGCCAGAGGCTGGGGCCCCAGGGTGGCAGTGACAGCTGGGAACTCCCTATGATGGTGATTTAAAGTGATTTAAAGCCTCTGCAGCTGGTAGCTCCGGGGGTAACTTAAAGTGCCCAGGGTTCCAGCTGCTGCTACCACAGCCCCAGCTCCAAGCCCAGCCCTGGTCCCAGGCCCTTTAAATTCTGATTTAAAGCGCCTGGGGATTTAAAGGCCCCACCTTTTCTGGTAGAGGCCCCGCCTCTTCTGGTTGAGTCCTCGCCCCTCCTAAGAACTCCAGAATACCGATAAGTCCTTTAAGTTACTTTCACCCCTACATCGACAGAAGGGGTTCTTCCATCAGTGTAGTTAACCCACCTTGCTGAGAGGTGGTAGCTAGGTCAACCGAAGAATTCTTCCATTGACCTTCTTGCATCTACACTGGCGATTAGGTCGACCTAACCATTGCTCTCAGGGCGTGAAATTTTTCCACAGCCCTGCATGGCATAACAAGCGCAGACCAGGCCAAACGTGCACCCCTGAACCGTCATTGAATCTCTTGGCTATCCTCTTAATTAGCGGGCGAGGTTATGGCTCATTTATTGCAACAAAGGGAGCGATCAGCATTGCTGGTCAGGACAGAGCAATACAAACCAACAGCCGTCAGGTCCACCTGCTGACGTAATTACCCAATGGCATTTCTAGTCCTTCTGGGTGCAGAGTACAGGCGTCACTCATGCATTCGTGCAGCACTGTCTTGCTGAACCTGCAGCGAGGATGCCACAGCACCAAACGAGGTGTGAACTTCATCCATTTGTCTTGAGGAGACTGTTACATTTAAACCTGTTAAAGATCACACTTTCCCATCAGCTTGAGTGGCTCTTGCTTGCAAGTTGGATTCTGTGATGTCCTGAATAAGATCAAAAGCAAGTGAAATAGTTTCCTCCTCCCAATCAGCATTGGCAGCAATTTGGGGAATGAGTACCAGGAAGGATGCCTTGCAGTACTCAAGGCTGGGGCTACACCTATAATCGGCATAGCTATCTTGGTCAGGAACGTGAACAAAAACCAAAACAAAACACCCCCCTGCCCAACACAGCAGTGCCAACAAACCCGCAGTGTTGACACATCTATGCCAAAAAAAGAGTCCCACACCAGCAGAAAAGACAGTTACTCACCTTTGGTAACTGTTGTTCTTCAAGATGTGTTGCTCATGTCCATTCCAATAGGTCCAGTCCTCCTCCAACACTTCCCGGATCGGAGAGTTCACCAACACTGGACTCGACAGACCCCCCTGGAGGCTGGAGTCGATGGTGCCGGGAATGACGGACCAGCCTTCTGGTGTCCCAACGTGGGACACACCATGCAGGAGTCCTGTCCGCTCTTCTTAGCAGGGGAGCAGCCCTGCTCCACCTTCTTCTTCTTATGTGGCACCGGGGATTGTGATCGGTGCCACACCAATGAGCCGGCCTTCCGCACAGGGGAACGGTGCTGAGGCTCCTTATGCGAGTCCTTACTCAGTGCCAAGGCTGGTGCACTGTGCACTGAGGCTGCCGGTGCCAACTCTTAAGCCGGAGATCGGACTCCACCCAGAGGAGTGTGAGGTGATAGTCTCTCTCCCTCTCAGTTCTGGGCTTGAAGCCTCTGCAGACTGTGCACTTTTCTTGCCAATGACCCTCTCCCAGGCACTTCAGACTAGCGGTGTGTGGATCCCCTCTGGGCATAGGCCTACCACACCTACCGCACGGCTTGAACCACTGGAGCCACCGCATGCCCCGGTGATGGGGAAAAATATTGGAGGGTGGAATCCCCCAACTTAAATGTACTAACGAACTAACTAACAAACTAAGATGAAGGATAACAACTATGTACAGGGAAAACCACTAGGAAGCACTTGCTAAAGCAAGAGACCAGTTGTTCCAATGACTGTCTCTGGCGGTAGGAAGGAGCTGAGCAGGCAGTGGGTCGGCAGGGGCCTATATACACCGAGGGCTCCACAGCTGACCCGACCGGTACCGCTAGGGTAAAAACTTCCGATGACTGTGCACGCAGCGCGCACACACCTATTGGAATGGACATGAGCCATCACTCGAAGAACAACAACTCTTTCTGTGCGCGTACGGCTGCATCTACACCATGGGGCTATGCCGGCCTAGCTTTGCAGCACAGACAAAGCCTAACAGAAGGAACACGGCAGACTTGAGAGAATTCCATCAGTTTGTAAGTGAACCGATCCTCATCTCTTTATGTCATTCGTCATCAGCCTGTTCAGTCAGAAGGGAAGGAGAGATTATAGCAGAGTTTGAAAAGCTTTTAACATTCATTAAAACGCCTAAGCTGTGAGCACAACTTCTGAAATGGGGCCTGCGAGTGCAGCACACAGTTGCATGCCAAATGGATATGAAAATGCAGATTTTGAAAACCTGGCCCTCCTCTGTTCACAGGCCACTTACTATCAGACCTGGTGAACAAAGCTAGTGTCCAGAAGCACGTTTTCCAAAGTGGAGTGACTCTGCTGGCACCTGAATACCCCGACATCCCCAGAAGATGCATCTAGCACAAGAATCACAAAGTGGGGCTATCTGGGGTTTAGTATCAGATGGAATAAGGCCCCGTGGAATGTTGTAACAAGAGTCCTAAAATAGAGCTGGAAATAATTTTTTCTTTCTTCATTGCTCCGGGTGTTATCCTACAAGTCACCATTTGCCCTAAAACAAGCTGTCTGGGGAGGGGATTGACCCTTCGACTCTGTTATAGGGCCCGATTAACCCTTTTCTACCCTACAACTGGGATTTCATAAATTTCACCTTTCATGTCCAAACTGCCAAGCCCCAGCTCCCCCACTTCCTGTTTATCGCATTTACTGGAGAAAGGACACCCTGCCTTCAGCCATGGCCCCTGGACTAAGGCAGCTTAGCTGTCATTGAAATCCAGCGCCCTGCCAGCCCCCCAGTCCTCCTCTTCCTCAAGGCAGCAGCTACCAGCACCCCACAAAAATCCATGTTGGCCTCTAGGTTGCTGTAACCCAGCTGAAAGGGTTATCACGGCAACTGGGATGGGGTTTAACGGATCGGAGAGCATCTGACGCTGCTGCAGATAGACAACACACAGCATCCCCTACACTACCATCGGGCTGATGTGTTCCAGCACCAGGTGGAAAAGTCAGTGGGTTCATATCCCCCAACCTCCAAAATATTATTAAGCCATGAGCCCACAGTGCTATTCAGAAAGCCAGTGGGATAGTCCACCCAAGTCCATGGACACTTGGCTGCAGGGGCTCTCTGCTATCTGTGCAGTCATATGGGGTCCCATACCACACACGGTTCTGAATTGCCAGCCAGAGTCTCACTCCAAGTCCCTGCCCTTGGTCCTGCTTGGCAGAGATGCCAGGGAATGCAGAAGAATGCAAAATTTCCCAACTGCAGCCACCGGACCCACATGTGGAAACTTGCACGGCCAGTCCCAAGAGCGAGGAGCAACAGCGCTTCAGACAGGTTGGTGTGGGAGTATATGAAAATGGAGATGGGCAGGGATGTCACGACCTGAGGGGATTACAGTCAGCCGGGGGCAGCCAGCTCCTGTAGGGATGATAGTTATGTAGAGGGTATTGGATGGCCCTCCCCCAAGTTATTTTGCATAGGCCCCCTACTAAACTGTAAGACCACCACAGTTGTGTTTATGAACAGGTTAGACAAACATCTGTCAGGAATGGTCTAGTTATTACGTAGTCCTGCCTTGAGTGCAGGGGACTGGACTAGATGACCTCTCAAGGTCCCTTCCAGTCCTACATTTCTATGATGCTATAAAGTACTATTTGGAATTTGCTCTGGTACAATCAGGCTCCATTTCCAGCAGGCAAACAGCAGAAAAGCGTCAAAACTGAGAGAAGCTGTCAGTTCTAAGTGTAACGTATGAGCTAAGCGTGTCACATCCTCTTCTAGTGACTGGTCCACGTAAACAACAAACTACTATTCCAGCCACCTAACAGAGTTGCTCCTTTTGCTCAAGTGCTAGAGTCTGTGTTCTGGTGCCGAAGCCTCAGGTTCAAACCACGCAGACAATTGGTGGTGGTGACTGTTACATGCAGCAGTGTTCTGTACACAGGACAAATGCATGAACACAGCAGAGCCTCTGCAGTACAAACTCTCCACCAGCATCTCCTTTGTTTGCCATGAATTACTTATTCAAACTACCAGAGAAACAACTCAATTTGCCTGTCTCTCACACAGCCCACTGCCTATGGAATTAGGAGGACAGTCTTGGTTTGGGTTGAACGTGACTATTTGTGGGGAAGGATTAAGAATGAAGATGTATGAAGCACACGTGGAGGGAGCAGCACTGTACCCCAGTGAGCGTGGCCCCTGGACTCAGTGCGGCAGTACACAAGACTAAAACCACACGGGTAGAATGGTTCGATCATTGTGTGGCTGCGAGTCATTGGCAACATAACAACCCACTGCAGGTTAGTCACCAAGAGAGTATCTGACGGCTCTTATCCTTTCACTTGTGCCAGAAGTAGCTGCTGTTTAATGCAGCAGATCATTCTGGAAACTCATGAACATCTCACCACGTATAAACTGAAATGGACCTGAAAAGAGAATGCTTCTCAGTTATATTAAACAGTGACTGTCCTTTGCTCATGAGGCTTGGAACTGGCTTAGTAATCTCTGGCGTAGCGTCCACACACAGCCAATGCTGCAAGTGATGCCATTACTCAGGAGCATGGTGGCCACCAGCAGGAGTCTAAAATGTCAAGTACAGTTTAAGTCCTTCCTTAACCTGGGCACATCAGTCACGGTCTACACCCGCGGAAAGCGCTTCATTCCGCAGTAATGTTCGGAAGTCACCACACTACAGACATACAGAGTAGATCAGGGGTTCTCAAACTTCATTGCACCGGAGGCACGACCCGCTTCTGACAACAAAAATTACTATGTGACCCCAGGATGGGGAGCCCACCCAAGCCGAGCTGCCCTAGGTGGGGGGGCTAAAGCCAAAGCCTGAGCCCCACTGCTCAGGGAGGGGGGCAAAGCCCAAGGGCTTAAGCCCTAGGCAGGAGGCACTGGGCCCTGCCACCCAGGACTGAAGCTCTCGGGTTTTCAGGCCCAGGCCCCAGCAAGTTTAATACCAGCCCAGGCAACTCCATTAAAATGGGGCTGCAACCCAGTTAGGGTCCCAGGCCACTGTTTGAGAACTGCTGGAATACAGCATAGCCAGAATGTGCCCAGTCTCGTGTGCAGGGAGGCCTGCGACATGAGACCATCGACACCAGGCGAGGACCCGGGTTTTCTGAAGAAGCCTTTAGACTATGTTTGTAATCCCAGCTTGCTGGCAGGTGTTGGCAACGTCCTGAGACTCCCTAAGTAGTCTAGGGTGATCTCATTCCAGATGGCAGTGGGAGGGTCTGCCAGTTGCCAACTCAGAGAGAGACTTTCACAATTTCTATGGAATTCATATTAGCAGACTCCTCCCCATCCTCAGATCATTCTACCCCACAGACTCCCAAGAAAGCTGGACGTAAGTTATGCAGCAAGTCCCTCAGATTGTGTGGGACTCTGGTATGGCAGACTGGAATCCTAGCCCAGCTTCCTTGCCGTTTAAAAATGGAGATTTGATTGAATTAAACAGGAACAGTCAGAGCACTGGCTGAGGTTTATTTTGATTCAATTTTTCACCTGGTTACTGTGGTCACTGTCAGACAGCAAGAACTGGCTCAGTCATTCCAAGCTCTCTAGTCTGGTGCATGATAGCCGTATGTACCGAAGCCTTAGGATTCAGCCCCCCGTACCAGTGTAAGACTTCCAGTGGGGAATCAAACCACACACTTCCATACTTTGACGTAGGCTTCCAAAATCCAGCAGAGCAGATTCTCCAGTACGTCATGTAACAGCAAAATAGCACATTGTCTCTGGGAGGGCTAAGGACACTGTCATTCCAGTCTCAAAAGAGATCCTCTCTGAGCCTCATACTGGGTTCTAAATTAGCTATAACTTCACAAAAAGAGTTTCTATAATTGTGGACGGCTCGGAGGAGACCTCTGTGCTCCGTATGAGGCAGGAGTCACAAAAGACAACCAAGTGTTAGAATGAAAAAGGAATGGGATGGAGAGCCATATTACGGCATTTTATAAATCAGTGCTATGCCCTGACCTCGAATGCTCTGCTCTGGACACCGCTTCTCAAAGAGGATCTAACAGAAATATAGAAGGTTTTGAAATGGGCAACGAGAATGACACGGAAGAACATGCAAATGAACAAAGAGAGAAAAGATCCAGGCTGAAATTCTCTGCTGTGGTTCTAAGAGGTACAGCACAGAAATGGCTGCACAGGTGGAGGGAAGGCTAAAATTACATTAAGACATTGTTGTATCCGTTTAAACCTGGGCAGCCTTGGGGCTGGACAGGCCCCTGGTGTAACGTAGACAGTCCTGGGGCCTTAGGTGTGGCAGCCTCCCAGGGCTCTGCTATAGACTTCAGCCTTGTTCAGAAACTCTGCAGTGCTGCAAACTGCAGCCCTGGCCAGGGCACACCTCCCACACCAGGGCTTGCAAGGCATTAGTTGGGTGGCAGCCTTCCACCCACACATGAGGCTTTAGGGCCTTTCTATGGAGCGCCAAGGAGCCAGACTGAGTAAGGATCTCACCATAAAACCATTTACCTAATGAACAAGAAGGGACACAAGTCAGAACAGATCACTCCCCAGTCCAAAATTCATCGTCGTTTAATTAGTTAGTTCTTTATTTTGATGTTACTGGTTTTTATTAGGGCTTGGAATGATGGGAGAGAGTCCTTGGTTCCAATGTGCTGGAACTGAAGACACAATAAAGAATGGCCTAGAGAAGGCAGATCAGAACTTCTGTTGATAAGATGATGAAAGGAAGAGGGGCGGAATATTCAAACCGATGGTGTCATAAACAGATACGAAAAGTTAATAGCACAAAAGTACTTTATATCTCTTTGACTGTAAAGGGTTAACAAGTTCAGTGAGCCTGGCTGTCACCTGACCAGAGGACCAATCAGGGGACAGGATACTTTCAAATCTTGAGGGAGGGAAGTTTGTGTGTGTGCTGTTAGTTTTGGTTGTTGTTCACTCTGGGGGCTCAGAGTGACCAGATGTGCAACCAGGTTTCTCTCCAATCTCTCCGATACAGGCTCTCATAAGTTCAGACTAGTGAGTACTAGGTAGATAAGGCGAGTTAGGCTTATGGTTGTTTTCTTATTTTGCAAACGTGTATTTGGTTGGAAGGAGTTCAAATGTGTATTTGGCTGAAAAGTTTTTAATTTGTACCTGTATACTTAGGCTGGGAGGGTATTCCCAGTATCTATAGCTGAAAGACCCTGTACCTATTCCATTTTTTTTAAATTTACAAAGATAATTTTTACTATTTTTTCTTTCTTTAATTAAAAGCTTTTCTTGTTTAAGAACCTGATTGTTTTTTTATTCTGGTGAGACCCCAGGGGACAGGGTCTGGATTCACCAGGGAATTGGTGGGGAGAAAGGAGGGAAGGGGGAGAGAAAGGTTAATTTCTCTCTGTGTTAGGATTACTGTCTCTCTCAGGGAGAGTCTGGGAGGGGGAGAGAGAAGGAGGGGGGAAGGTGAATTTTCCTCTCTGTTTCAAGATTCAAGGAGTTTGAATCACAGTGATCTTCCAGGGTAACCCAGGGAGGGGAAGCCTGGGAGAGGCAATGGTGAGGGAAAGTGTTTACTTTCCTTGTGTTGGGATCCAGAGGGACTGGGTCTTGGGGGTCCCCGGGCAAGGTTTTGGAGGGACCACAGTGTACCAGGCACTGGAATTCCTGGTCGGTGGCAGCGCTACGGGTACTAAGCTGGTAATTGAGCTTAGAGGAATTCATGCTGGTACCCCGTCTTTTGGACGCTAAGATTCAGAGTGGGGAATTGTACCATGACAGATGGGAAGGAAGCACATTTAACATTCATTAAAGGAAACGCCTGATCTGTGCAACACAATCAGCTGGTGGCACTCATTGCCCCAGAACTTAGCAAGAGTCAAAAACAGACCCGGGCATTTCTCTGGATAATGGAACCTCCAGACTTACATCGTGAAGGTTAAACAGCAACAAGAGTTTAGAAATGGGGATTAACCCTCAGGGCCCAGGGCATGCTCTGATTGGGCAAGTTTATTTCTCAGGCAAATTTCTCCAGGCTTTCCTTCACTTTCTGCTGACAAATCCAAAGCTGAGGCCACTGTCAGGGCCTGGGCACTGGACTCACTTGTTTGAGCTGCCTAAGTTCCTGTGCTCTCCGCACATCAAACCGCTCATCTGTTCCTTCCCCTTGAAATGCCTGAAGTACCTCTCTCCTCACTCCCATTGAAGATATCTGGCTCACACAGATCCTTGCTACCTCCTCCAGGGGCCTAATCCTGCCAGATGCTGGACACCCTCAACTGCCCTTGAAGGTAGAATCGCCATTTCAGTGGATGACTCTGTTCCACTTCAAGCAATGAAGCTTTAAACACTACGGGATGGTGGAGGCGAATTAAAAACGGCACTTGAAGTGATCAGTCAGGAGCCTTTTGCTCTATCTTGTGATTCCAGCATTCACGGTCTGGTGCTTTGCGGCCCGGGCATACCACCGCTACGGCTATTTCCGACATTATACAGGGACAAAACATACACAAAAGTAGCCCGATTCAAAAAGCAGTCCTCACAGGAGTCAAAGGATAAATAGCACTGCTGAGACCATCACATATGATCTCATGCTACTGCCTAGCTGAGATAAAGATTTGAAGGTGTTTATATTACAGTGGAACACAATGTATTGCACCACATTAAAATAGATATTGGAATACGTTTGCCATCCACCCAGGGAGGGACACCAGCTCAGCCACCCTTCCTGTGCCAAGCAGACACACATTTTCAGGTGTCTCCCACCCTGGAATTCTGAGCGAATCAGTGGCTGCTGTGCCGGCTCCAGAACAAGGCCAGGACAAGTCTAACTCAGCAGCCTAGCTGAGGCCTTCCACTCCACCACCCTGCTAGGTGCTGGATGCCCTCACCTCCCAGAGACTCCAAAGGAAGTTGAGGCCCTCAGCACCATCGAACCTCACTCAGGCAGGCAGAAAGCTGCCACCTAAAAAGGAGCCAAGCAGTAGTATCTGTATGAGAGGGGAACCTGACACCTACTGAAAGGGAAGAACAGGGTCTACCCAGTAAAAGAACTAAACCCTCCAGTTAGGGGCCTCTTCTTTGCAGAGATATAGCACCAGATTCCCAGCTGGGGTCAACTGGCATAGCTTCCACAACGGTAACAGCTATGCTGGTTTGTGCCAGCTGATGATCTAACTAAAAATGCCTAGAGACCATCTTGTACCTATTGGCTCTGCCAAGAGCTGGACAGGCCCTTTTGAGAGGACAGGGCCTGGTTATTGTATAGAACAGTGACCATGGAACCACAGAATATCAGGGTTGGAAGGGACCTCAGGAGGTCATCTAGTCCCACCCCCTGCTCAGAGCAGGGCCAACTCCAACTAAATCATCCCAGCCAGGGCTTTGTCAAGCCGGGCCTTAAAAACCTCTAAGAAAGGAGATTCCGCACCTCCCTAGGTAACCCATTCCAGTGCTTCACCATCCTCCTAGGGAAAAAGTTCTTCATAATCTCCAACCTAGACCATCCCCCTGCAACTTGAGCCCATTACTCCTTGTTCTGTCATCTGCTGCCACTGAGAACAGTCTAGATTCATCCTCTTTGGAACCCCAAGTTTCAAGTTGTTGAAAGCAGCTATCAACCCCCACTCCATTCTTCTCTTCTGCAGACTAAACAATCCCAGTTCCCTCAGCCTCTTCTCATAAGTCATGTGAAAGTAGAGGATGGATAGTTCCCAAGACGATATGAAAATGAACCAGAATTCTTTGAGAGGATCCAGGGAGGTTCACACTCCTGGGATGTGGCAACAGTGAGGGTGGACCAGTGGAACTGTCTAGCAGCAGTGCCTGTTGAAACACTCTTATGCCCCTGGGTGACTGTGAATGTTCAGAGGGTGAGGCTACGAAAGGGTGGCATAGCACTCCGACTCCCTCAGTTCCTTCCAACTGAGACAGCAGACGGACCAGAAACTTTACTGGGTAATTGGAGCAGGATCCCTCAGATTGTTCCAAGAGTGCGAACATTCAGAGGAGACTTGTTTCAGAACATTAACTCTGATACTGAAATTGTATGGCCACCTGCTATTCGAGTCACTGTTCCTCATGCAGTGCTGCTGTTGTGTCCAATTTATGGTTGTTTTCCCTTTCATTGCTCCTTTTGTTATATTTTACGTAATCTGAGCTAATGCTGACCTTTGCCAGTTTCTAACAGAATGGCCTCGCCTCATGTTTGGGGGCTGTGCTGAGGCTTCATCCCTCCTTTTGGAGGGTTCAAAGCAAAGTTCTAAATAGTGGTTTACATACATCTCAACCGAGCTCGCCAGGGAGCAGAACGCAGCAAGCTACAGCTCTGTTTCAATATGGCTTTGGCTAATAGTGTTCAAAGGGCCCTCCTGACTGATGGGGCCAATCTTTCCCCCCGAGAACTGGGCTCACTAAACATGGTTGCAGACTCTGCTATGTGCCCACTCACACAGGGCTTTAAACAGGGTTTGAGAACAATCTTTAAGCAGGGTTTAAACTTGACTGTGTTTGACTGTAGGTTCTAAACAGAGTTTAATCTGTCAGTAAAGAGGGGACCAGTTCAGTTATAATGAGGCTCATCCATTAGGCTCTAGCCCAGGAAAGCACATTTCTCTCAAAGGTTAGGAGTTTATTTATACTAATCTAATGTCTGCCCTTTGCAGCCTTTACTCTCAATTTAATGGGAATTATTGCCATTTTGGAGCAAGATTTTAACTGACTGGCAATGAATAAATAAAAAATAAAAACAAAAAAGCCAGGAACTGGATGGTAAGTTTGGTTTCTGTCCCAAAAGTTAACTCGCACCCTCTTTCCCCACATACTTCTTATATCAATCCCCAATCCTGCCTCAGGATATGCTAACATGAATCCCTGCACCTGTGTGGCATCCCACTGAAGTTGGATACACTCTGCATGGTCTGTGCTAGAGGATCCTGATTCAGAACCAGGGCCCTGCCTCAAGAAAGCAAACAAAACCTGATCTACTCCACACTTCGGTGTAAGCCTCAACCCAGCCTCCAATCCTGTGGGCATAATTCTGTGGTCGCAAATGACTCTGGGCACATATGTCAGAAATTAGACAGTTAACCGCCTGATTTGCGGGTGCAATCAGGTAAATGTCTCAATGCTTTCATCTGCAACCACAAAACTGGAGACCATTTCTGAAAAAACAACAACAGGCCCTAAAGGTCACTGGCAAACCCAAGGCAATGCTGTGGAAAGGCTGTCTTGGCGCTCCAGTGCAACCACACTGCCCTGACTGATAAAAACCCAAAGCGACTGCAAAGCCAAGACACAATGGGGCTGAAGGAAGAACAGAGAGACTATCTGAACTCAGAATTTCCTTGGTTTCCTTGTCGCACATCACTCCAGTAGCATCAAGAACACATTTCTGATATAAACATATTTAATATAAGACAGCAATTACCATAAAATGGAGGATTTACATTTAAGCTCCTATACCCTGCTTTTCACTATACTATCGGGAGATCTCATGAGTACCAGTGTCACTTCCACATCCTGCAAAGTTGCTAGTGGGATAAACCCAGTGTTCGGCAACCCCAAAAGTTTAAAAATACAGGGCACAGTGAAGGCAGAACTGAACCTTAGTTTTGAAATCTAACAAAATGCTGAGGCGCACTTTAAAGAGGCATCCCTGCACTCTTCTATATTAGGCCTTTTTTTGTTTCATGTTAAAAAAAAATCACAAACAAAATATAAACCTGGTATGGAGGAAGATGTTCTAAGTTCAGAAAGATCATTACAAATATGTCAATCGGTTATTTTTTTTCCAGGGGTGGGAGGAGGGAAGGCAAAGAATACAAGATGTATATATTAGGGGCACATTGAACATCGCGGCAGATTGAGATGGGCTCTTTGGAGCAGTGGGATCCAGCCTCCCATAAACTGGAACCACATGGATTCCAAGGATCTGTTATCAGTGGCATGGGGTGGCTGCTCACTCTGGAGACCTGACGGTCTCTGTACCGAATGAACTTGCATGTGTTACATTCCACTCCTCCTGCCAGAGGGTAACTGCAAGGCACTAAGTACTGATCAGCAAATTGCACCACAAAGACCTGGCGGTGTTTTGAAGCCATTGGTCTCTCTTGTGCCCAAGTATGGAGGTGATTGTAGGAAGAGCCTTGTAATTTTTGTGGCTGTAGGACTCCAACAGTCTGAATCCTACCTGTTTACAATGGAGCAGCCAATTGCCCCATAATACTGATGGACTTAAGTTGTGATCTTACTGTTACAATCCAATGGGGCAGTGTTGGTCCCAGATTTGTTACTTAATAATAAATATGCAAGGGGGGGGGAAGAAAGAGAAATTCCTGCCTTTGTTAAATGCTTAACCATTCGAACCCTGGATCTTGGGGACAATACTAGTTTTATTACGGCTTTGAAATCCATAGCTTCATTAATTGTTTTTAAACATATGTGGATTTGAATAATCTCCTGCAGAATACAGAAGGTTGGCCCTGCTTACTCAGAATCCTTTCCCCTTCATTATCCACCCTATCCCCAAACTGCTACATGGGGTGAAGTGATGGACGTGAAGGGCATCCAGGGCCCTTCCCATCAGACCTGCTTTGCTTCATTGGCAAGGAATAGGCTTGGGTAACGCACAGACAGGTGTGCAAACACTGTCAAAAGCAGATTCATGTTTCCACCCAACATTTGTTTCCCTGCAGAGCTTGCAGTTTTCCACTGGAACAACATCAATTTATTTCTGAGTTTCAACCCAAGCACACAAGCCATCGTGGCCCCATTCTGTTTACTTCCTTGACTGCCATGGTCCAGCCTCACCTACAAAGGTTAGCAGGAAAACACCCCATTCTGGGAGTGGAAATGCTTATTTACCATTGCTGCAGAGTTGGGAGAATACACACAAAGATATTCTGGGCCAAATTTTCAAAAAAGCCTCATCTCAACCTTTACATTTGAGCCCACGTCATTTGCAGATACAAAGTAACAATTTTGACAGCTAGCTGGTTTGTGGGAATTACAGGCATCTTCAATCGATTTGATTAATAGATTATAAAGCCGGAAGGGAGCCCTGTGCTCACCTAGTCTGACCTCCTGCATAGCACAGGCCACAGGACTTCCCTGAAACAATTCCTGTTTGAACTAGAACAGTGGCATATGCAGGAATTTAAATTTCACTGCTTTCAGAGGGGCACATTCTGTGCCCCCCTTGAGGCCCTGAGGCCAGAGGAACTCGCTGCCCCCTGCCCCAGCCCTGCGACCAGAAAAGCTTTGCGCCCCTCCCCCAATTATTGCGGGGCCCAGGGCCCTACTTGCCCCCACTTGTGCACGACCCTGAACTAGAGCAGATCCTTGAGAAAAATATCTGATCTTGATTTATGGAGACCCCCAGACCACCCTTGTTAAACTGTTCCAGTGGTTACTTACCCTCACTGTGGAATATTTGTGCTTTACTTATGCATGATTGTACATGCACAGTCGCAGTTGTGGACTGATTTTCAGATCTGCTGAGCACTTGTAAGGCCACTGAAAGCCAATGAGGGCTCTGTGGGTAAGTTTACACTGCAGCTGGGAGTGAGCCTTGTTAGACTCGTGCTAACTGGGCTATAGCTAGCGTGCTAAAAATATCCGCGTGGACCTTGTAGCTCAGCTGCAGCTCAGGTGTTCAAGCCCACTCGATCCCCTGCATCTGAGCTTGGGTGGCTAGCCCATGTCTCTGCCGGAGCCACAACATTAGCTCTAGCCCAGCGAGTGTGAGCCTGCACACCCAGGCTGCCAGGCTCACCCTCCCCTGCAGTGTAAACTTAGCCTGTGTTCCCAGCATCTCTGACAATGAGGCCCAGGGAGCCTTTGGCTCCCCCCAGCAAACACAGGGCTTATCCTTTTACATTTTTTAAAGCTTCTTACCTTAGAGATGGGATGATGGTTTATAAAGACACAGAATCTGAAGGAAATTTCCTAGGCAAAGTATAACAATTTTATAATGAGGCAAATCTGAGGTTTACCCTGCTTCCTGCTCCTTCAGATGAAGGATCTGCCCCCCTGTAGCAGGGCTGGCTCCAGCTTTTTTGCCACCCCAAGCGGCGAAGTGTGTGGGGAAAATAAATAAATAAATATAGCTGCAATCTGCGGCACCTCTACTGCATCACTTCATTCTTCAGCGGTGGGTCCTTCACTCCAAGAGGGACCGAGAGCTCCGCCACCAAATTGCCACCAAAGACCCGGATTGGCCGTCCCATGCACCTGCTTCCTGTGCTGGTGCCTGGAGCCGGCCCTGCACTCTAAGATCCTTTGATCCTGTGGGCTCTGGGGTTTTTGATGGTTTTCAGGGGGCTGGTGACATCTAGAAGTGGCTAGGGAAATGTGGTCCTTTAGACTAGTCATCCCCAACCTTTCTGTGGCCAGTAGCACATTCATGTTTTCAGAAGAGTGTGTTGGGCACCAACAATTTTTCAAGGCTTATTTTGTATTTGTACATTAAATAATACAAAAACATATCATATTTAATATTACATAATATATGAATCCAGAGAGAAGAGAGAAGCCGGAGAAAAGCCACAAGGACAGGGAACACCGGTGCCCGCAGCCCCAGAGTACTCTGTCCCCAGCAGGCACGGGGGCACGGATTCTCTCCCCTGCGGGGCACTAAGCAGGCCCCATACCTGCTGGGAACAGAGAATACTGCGCCCGCAGCCTGAGTGCTCTGTCCCTGGCAGGCACAGGGCTGTGGTTCTCTCCCTTGCTAGGCACTAGGCGGGCACACATAAATGCCCTGGGGGGCCCTATGGTGCCCCTGGGCACCATGTTGGGGACCACTGCTTTAGACTAACATGCACATTCAAGATTTGTGCTTTAAGGAGCCACTGCAGCAGCAGAAAGGGATTTCTCTGAGAGCTACTATTACACATGTAACTGGAAACCTTTTCTTTTTTTGGCTCACCACTAAATGCTGAGTTTGCATCAAAGATCCTATTGAAAAGAAACTCGTTAGACAAGAATACATTATTATGCTAAGTAGCTGATTGGTTTGTCAAACTGATATTAACGCAGGGACAAAGGGTGCTGGTATTCCCAGGAGGAAGGGATCATTGGAGGGTAACCCTTTTCCTTCGTGTACAACCGGAAAGCTTCCCTGTGTGTCTTCAAGAATAGTTTGAGAAACATATGGCAAGCTTCTAAAGCTGGTTACAATTGACACATTCCCTGTTGTGCAGAGGGGTTCAGTTCACCAAGCTTATCTCAGTTCCACGAGGGTTAACTTGCTGTCAACTTTACATTGTGCCTGATCCAATCTGCAGGGGGGCTGGAACAATTTTTATAGTGGGGGTGCTGAGAGCCATTGAACCAAATTGTAAACCCTGGATATAATGGAAACCACTTCAAGCTAGGGTGAGCGGCAGCACCCTCAGTTCCAGCACCTGTGCCAATTTGCACAGTATGTGGCACTCTGTTAACTTGCTTTATCAAAACACACAGTCTCTCCGAGAAGCCCCGTTTGACGTAGAGACGCTTATTCATGGGCAGAGGCGTGGGGAGTGGAATTCTGTGACAGATACTGAGGGAGGAGCAGGGGTAGATTAAAGGCAGGATCCCTGGGATCTAGACCCCATGTTCCCAGGTGAGGCCCAGATAGTAGAGCGAGTCAGAGAAGCAGCAACACTACAGAGCCCAGCTGATTACAGAAGGCAAAGCGAGCTGGCCTGCGTGGGGGCGCCCAGGGACTGAAGATACAATTCCATGGGGCTAGGGAGAATGACGCGTGAAGAGAAATTCACTTCTCAGTGTAGAAGAAAAAGCAAAATGTTAGTATAACCAGCTCCCCTCTAACCTCAATCCGCCCAGCGCCAGGAGAGGCTGTTCACAAAGTCTGTGGCCCACTGAAGTCCCATTTGAGCTTTATAAGGAGGCCTTCGGGGCTGAAGTAGGGTTTCTGTGGTGGTGGAAACTTTGTGCTGGCCCTATAAAGCATGGGCAGATGTTGCTTTCTTTTGAGCACAAGATGCACCCGCTTAAAGATCAGAGAGACCTAAAAAAGGTTGGGGAAAAATGGTTTTACCTGCCTGAGCAAGGTCATTACTTCAACTATGCCTTGTCTAGCCCCAGGGGCAGAGCGATAGTTTACAGAGATGACACATGCAGGGCAGGGGATTTTTATGGGAGAATCTGCCTTCATTGACCTTGAGGGGGAAGAAATAAGCAAGGAGCACACTCATCAATCGCCCCATACGCTGCCAGCGTTTCCTTTGAGATGCAGCATAAAATCATTAAATAATAACCCCCCAAACGCACAGCAAGGCCCCAGGGTGCAATGCTGCAGGAGAGGCATCTGGAATGGCCCCGGCAGACGCTGATTGGGGGCATGCCTGACCCAAAGTGGAATATCCTCCCCTCTGGCCCAGGGTGTGATCCAGAACAACAAGCAGCCTGCCAGCCTCCTCGCTGCAGAGCCCGAGCTCCAGGGCCGCGTTGCGTTTGGGGGGGTGGGGAGGGGACTGTGCTGGTTACATGCATCATCCTTAAGTTTTACTTACGGGGAGGCTAGAGCCAATGCAGCCTCACACCTTATCCCCACTGCAGTCTCCGGAGCATTCCCCCAGCCCCGGCTTTCCTCCCCTCCTCCCCCAGGGTGATGCAGCGCTTTGTCTGCGCATCCTGGGTGCGTTGCGCTCACCTGAGTTTGCTCAGCGGGGCCCACCGGGTCTTCTCGGCAATTCCTCCGGGGGTGGGGGGTGCAGCACCACTGCGGTACTGCAGCAGGCAGCCGGCTAGCTCAGCAACCTGCCAGCAGGGAATACAGAGGCAAGGGTAACGGATCAGAGCCAGCCCCCAGGCCCCTGCCCCTGCCCCTCCCAAATCTCAGCCCCTGCAGGGAGCGATGCGCAGCTTCCTGCACCTGTTCCAGGCGCACGGACAGACCCCCCCCCAGCTCACACCGGGGCGCACCGCAATAGATGCCCACCACCCCCCCCTAATCCCTGCAAAGCACCGTCCATTTCCAGTGCCGGCTGGGGGAATGGGAGCTCTGCCTCCATCACCTGCTTCCGCGGCCATGCCAGGATGCTCCTGCGTGGCCGGCCGGCCGGGCGCTGGGAGAGGCGGCTGCGCTGGGGCTGGGCTGCGGGGAGGGATGGTCATGGATGGAAGGCAGCGCCTGGCTTCGCTCACATGCTGCTGCGTAACTGCCGCTCGGCTCTTAAAGAGATAGCTGGCGCTTGGCAGCGGCAAGGGGGTCCCCGCCCCGCTGGGCTTTTCCTGCCCCCGAAAGGGCGATTTTTGCAAAGTTTATAGCAGACCCCACCCTCCCCGCTTCTCCCAGCGATCAGTGGCTCTGAAGCACTCCAGCCACGCGTGGTAGGGGGCTCTTGCCGTGACTTACTAAATCCGCTCCACTTCGGAATGATGGGCCATCCATAGTCGTTCCTGGTGCCGCTCCGGACTTCAGTGCCGTGAGGCCAGGACACACGCATGGACATATCTAATCTAACCACAGTCCAGTTACTGCCTGGTCTTTCAGTCCCGCTGCAATTCACATAACCTCGCTGTATTCCGTGTCAAGGCGAGGGGGGGCGTCGGGAGTGTTAATAAACTGCAGCAGGAGTGAAAGGACAAGAAACGCCATGAATAGCCCGATGGCTTGCACAGCTTGTGAAGGCTGCCACACAAACAAAGAAAAAAAAGCCACAGGAAATGTCACACAAGCAATAATAGTTTCTATAGCAACATGCATCCCATCCAGATTTCCCCAAAGCACTTTACAGTCTCCAGGACAGATTCTGATCTCAGGCACCATTCGTTTAAATCTGGAGTAACTCCAGTGCAGGCAGTAGAGTTACTCCAAATTTACACTTCTGTAATTGGTCAGAATTTGGCCTTTTCTCACACCAAAATATGTAATTATAGTTGGGAATCAATAGACATGGCTTCATCCTCCTCTCACTCTGGTTAAATGAGTAACTCCAGCAAAGTCAATAGAAATGTATTGGTGTAAAATTGACGGAGAGGAGAGGAGACTCAGACCCAGAAGAGTCAAACAGAAAGATACGGTGACAGTTCATCTGACGTCAGGTGTTTAAGGTATTTGGGATTCTGTTTCGTATTTCCTGACTATTTAATCTGTTTGCGACTAGATACTATGGAAAATCTGTGAAGTGCTTTGAGAGACTTTCGGATTAAAGGTGCTGTCGTTTTAGTCTATAAAGTCCTAATCCTGCAAAGACTTTTGTACATACTTAACTTTGTGCAGTATTTGTAAAGCATGTGCAAAAATCTTTGCAGGATCAAGCTCAATGCAGCCAACATCTGGGCTGAAATTAACAAAATATATAGCTACAAACACTAATAAACATTTACAAAATAAAAGTTTATACTTAGTAATGGCAACACACATTTGTGTACAGCTTCTTAAATGTTTCGGAATGTCCTCTCAATTCAGAAGTAAAACATTTAATGGGAAACATGCACTCAGACCCTTAATACATATTGACATTGAAGGCAGAGATTCCTTTGTGCAATATATCTTGATACACATTCTTGCTGGTCATACTACTACTCATACATTTTCTTTTATATCTATTTAATATAACTTCTTCTACGTTATTTAAAATTCAAACATCTAGATTAAATAAACCAAACTCATGCCTCAAATATTATATATAATCAGCTAACCAAAATTTTGTCTATATTTGCAAACCACATTCATAAAATCCCTAATTTCTCATTTTATATTTAATCTGATATAATTTATAAGCACATGATATTATTATAGTATTTTTTTCTTGTAAGGTTTGTAGTTGATTCAACTAAAGTGTACACATTGTGTTCAATTTCTCTCTCTCTCCGACTTACACTTCTTGTATTCATCCCTGTTTGCCTCCTCAGATCTTCCAAATCACTTTTGTTATATCCTGCTCCTACTCTTGTTTTCATGCTTTCTTCCATACTGCAAGCCCTTCATTCTTAGACACACGCAAGCTAAATAACCTCTTTCCTCCTTCAAATCCCTCTTCAAAGCACACCTCATTCTGTGGAAGTCTTTCAAACAGTGATCTTTGCAAGGTTCCTAAACTGTCTGCAGATCTTGATCTTGAAGTGGAGGAGTCAAAATCTCCAGCACTGAAATCTGGGTCCTACTGAAGAGTTCCACAAGGGAAAGAGATATTTCTGCTGGTTCATCTTCATACTCACTGTTGTGTCCTTTTGTATTTGTATTATTCTAGCACCTATGATCTGTAGTTGTGTCTTCTCATGCACCTCAGGTACTGTAGTTATTTTTATGTTCAGACTCTTCTCCCTCCTGATCTCCATCTCCTGTATCACTGGCATTAATTTCTCTCCACCTGAGTCTCTCATGCAGCAGTTTTTCTCTGGATGCACCATACACTGCAGGTCTTTCCCTTTACCTTCCTTATATCATACCCTAACATGTCAGTTCCTCTACTCTGCACTTGAAAAACAGCTATCAAACAGGTTACCTGGGATTTATGAAGGCACTACCACAAGGCAGTTGCAGATGTAAAATATGCAGTTAATTCCCCCCCCCCCAAGTACAGAAGAATATAACATAAGAATGACCACACTGGGTCAGACCAATGGTCCATCTAGCCTAGTATCCTGTCTTCCAACAGTGGCCAAAGCCAGGTGCTTCAGACGGAATGAACAGAACAGGCAATCACTGAATAATTCATCCACTGACATCCACTCCCGGTTTCTGGCAGTCAGCTAGCATAAAAGTTTACTTGAGGAGTGACAAATGATAGAGTCAGTAACTACTCCCTTAAATAGTGAGATGTGGCCTGAGGGAGTCCTTGAAAACTACTTTTCTGACAAGGAAGCCATTTCCAAAAAAATTCCTTCCATAACATCCTAGAGCCTATTATTCACAAGTTTTCACTTTTGGTTTACAACTACATTTTCTAGAATGCCCATCATTTGAGCCTTCCTGATTCATATACAAGAGGGGAGACAGCAAGCTTTGGTGGGTAAGGCCTTGGACTGGAAGTCAGAGAGACTTTTTTATTGCTGTCTTGGTCATGGTCATGGGTCTGCTCCCAAGGTAACAGATGCTAGATTTTGAAAAACAAACTCCCTTTTTCTCCACAAATTGGTACTCAGACTCCTAAATAAAAGCGTCTGGCCAGCCCTCAAAGAAAAGAAAAATATAAGCCATTCATAATTACAGTCCCAGGCCAATCTAAATTTGGATGAGATTTCTCCTGCACATGTCATCAATGGAAAATGTTCTGCTTCTATAGAGAAAGACTTAGGTCTTTCAGCTCTGCCTGGCAGGGTCTCTTTCTTCACAGAAGGCAATCTGTCAAATTGTTAGCCCTAGAATAACAGCAAGGACTCCTTTTTAAATTTGTACCTTATTAGGTTATCTCCAACTGGGCAAAACAAGCAAGCAAACAGCATTAAGTAATAATTAATGGTTAATTCTACTAATTCTTACTCATGTGAGTAGTCTAATCGAATCAATGGGAAGGGCTACTCTTATGCAGGATTGGGTCCCAATTCCACAAACAAGTAACTTTTTACATGTCGATGGTGAGCAACATGTGTTTGGTATCAGAGGGGTAGCCGTGTTAGTCTGGATCTGTAAAAGCAGCAAAGAATCCTGTGGCACCTTACAGACTAACAGACGTTTTGGAGCATGAGCTTTTGTGGATGAATACCCACTTCGTCAGATGCATGTAGTGGAAATTTCCAGGGACAGGTATATATATGCAAGCAAGCTAGAGATAATGAGGCTAGTTCAATCAGGGAGGATGAGGCCATGTTCTAGCAGTTGAGGTGTCATATATATACCTGCCACTGGAAATTTCCACTACATGCATCTGACGAAGCGGGTATTCACCCACGAAAGCTCATGCTCCAAAACGTCTGTTAGTCTATAAGGTGCCACAGGATTCTTTGATGCTTTTACATGTGGGTTTGGGCCCTGAGGAGGTATCCAAACTGATAAATGTGTGGAAATTCAGAAATTCAAAACTAAAATTAACTCCACTCATTTAACTTTTGGGTGGAAGGAGCATTCCTATAACGTAAACCAATGGCAATCCAATCTTTTTTTCAGTTTCCGTAAATAGTATTTGGTCCCATCTTTTAGACAGTAGAAAAAAATTGTGGCTGAGATATTAAAATCCCTTAGATTGTCAGATACATAGAAGAACATAAATTGTTGGGCAAAAGTCAACATGGTTTCTGTAAAGGGAAATCATGTCTTACTAATCTATTAGCGTTCTTTGAGGGGGTCAACAAACATGTGGACAAGGGGGATAAATTCATGGAGGTTAAATCCACTAATGGCTATTAGCCAGGATAGGTAAGGAAGGATGTCCCTAACCTCTGTTTGTCTGAGGGTGGAGATGGATGGCAGGAGAGAGATCACTTGATCACTACCTGTTAGGTTCACTCCCTCTGGGACACCTGGCATTGGTCACTGTTGGTAGACAGGATACTGGGCTGGATGGAACTTTGGTCTGACCCAGTATGGCCAAGCTTCTGTGTCTGTTGTTTTTCACATTTTACAGCTGATATCAACAAGATAAGAAGATGTCTGTTTTTGCTTTTTACGGATTTAATCTCAATGGTTTGCACACAAAGTACATCAACGTTTTGTTAAAAAAATTAATGTACATTACCATTTCACATTTCAGTATATTTAAGAAAACTAATTTCTCAGTGCAGAAAACACCAATTTACAACACTGAAATAAAAGTGACAGAACATCCTAGGAGAAAAGGAAGGAAAAGATATACTAATGCACTGAGTTAGTTATATATAAATTTAACAAAGAATTTTAAACGTCAACAAATAATTTTTTAAAAAGTAATCTTTAAGAAAAATACTGAGCAGTATTTCATAGTTTAATATATCTTCCTGATGTTATATGAATATTTTGGGTCTGGAGTAACTTCTCTACAATGCCCTAAAGAATCAGCAGAGTAACAGAAAATGGAACTATTAGTTTTCTAGAGTAAGAGATATAGTCGGCAGTGTTTGAAAATCTATTGTTAGAGCTTAAAATATAAAGTTTAAACTCTCCTTGTAAGAAAGTTATAATTTTAAAATGGACTGTAATGTTTCTAATAAAGACCACTTAAAGCATCACTGTTATCACAAAGTAGCAAAATATGCTTTAGTGGTGTTATCCAATAAAAATAAAGTTAAAAATAAATACACGACTTTCAGTTATGAAATGAACAGACTGTACCATGGCTTGTGATAAACTGTATAAGTTTTCTGAGATGTACACAAATTGAATATCTACATTAGTTAGTAGGGTTTCATGGACCATTATATATGGACATTTGTATCTCACTTATATAACCTTAATATATCATAGGAAATAGTCAAATCTATTCATGTACCCTGTGACATTTGGACTGAATATTTAATAGGTCTTTTAATGGTCTTTTTTTGAAAAATAACCTAGTGCAAAAGATTTTGGCTTAACAATTTTTAAAAACAATGTTTGTCATAACTCTAGACAGGTTTTATAGAACTTTCACTGAGATTTTTAAAAGAAATTTAATATTAAATACAAAATTTGCTTGAGTGGAATGCTTATTTTTAGCTTTTCTCCATTAACAAAATATTGAACTATTGATAATATTAAACAAAATATTTTTTTTAAAACCTAAACCTTATAATAAACATCTTCTCCATGAATAACCATGACATATATATCACACCTACACAAGCTATTATATAATCCGGAGAGGAGGTGCAAGGATGATATAGGGGGAACTATTTGTCAATTCCCCATAGTCTGATGAGACCTGCAACTCCCTCCTCTGGAAAAAAGAATTTTTGAAAAACTCAGGGCACAGGTTTTAACCATGGTATGTGTAGATTATGGTAGCTCTCAGATAGTATGGAACCTTGGACCCACAGTTGCTATAATATCAGCATAGGGAGCACACTGAGTAAGCTCAATAGCCAGCTGTTTCTTTAGAACAAGGAAGCTGTAAAACTTGGCTGAAACTTGTTTCCGGTCATTGTTCTTACAGAGCTCCAAAAAACTGACAGAACTCACTCCTGATTTGTTGATGTACTGTATAGAAAAAAGAAATTGAAAACTATACTTAGGTCAGTTTAACTGCTAATAAAACAAGTTCCCATGGTGTTGGAACCAACGTACTGATTTTACTGATTTTAAACATTTTTGCACAGGAGTAAATATTTACAGGATTGAGGCCTTAAGATGGTTTCTTATCTGTAAGTTTTAATGTATGTAATTTTCCTAAAGTTCTTTATAAATTTTACAGTGTTGCCAACTCTTGCAATTTTATCACAAGTCTCACGATATTTTGTGTTTTCTTAACACCCCCCCCCCGCCCTTCTGGAATCAAGAGATTGCATGGGAATCTAAGCTTTCATTTTAAACAAAATTCTAGCCTTTGTGGTTGTGCAGAAATGCTTGAAAAGATAAAGCAAGTGCATCCTAACAGGCCAAAAAGCAAAAGGCACAGAAAAAGAACCTAACATTTATTTTAAAATCTCATCATTTTGGGGGGTCTGAGTCATGGTTTTTGGATGGTTGGAGTTGGCAATACTGTTGATGATACAAGATGCAATGTATCCCATAAAAATCTACTTAGGCCTTGATCCTGCAAAATGTTACATGTATATTTACAGTATAAGTCATTAGTTCCATTTAATTCAATGGGACTACTAAGATCCATAAAAACAATCACATGTGTAAGGCTTTGCAGAACTGCCAGTCCTTATGTTATAATTTACTGTGGCTTTTACTATTTTCCCTTCTAAGTACAGCAAATATCATTAAAAATACAGTAAAGTCTACCACAACTTGCTAAATGTTTGTGTGATTTTTGTAAATGGCCATGTGTGTGACTGTGTAAACATACACACATGTATCACACTGGATATGTGCGTACACACACACACACATCTCTCACAAAAACTATGTTAAAAGAAGATTATTAAGGTTGCAAAATCAAGCACTCCAACATTAGGAAATGCTAGAAGGTTGCCTGTACTCCCCCCTTGTATGTTTGCATTATGATACATTCTTTAATTATATGATCACTTATTTTTTTCACAGAATCCCTGCCTCATTCAGTGCACAGTATAGTCTATGCTCAACTAATACACAGCTATTCAATATTTTGTTTTCTCCTAATTGTTCAATGTGTGGCCCATGCCTTATTTACCATACATTATTCAAACCTTGTTCTGAAAAGAAAATTATTAATTTTCTCATGAGTTTTTCTATAGTACTCATCACTATAGCATCAAGAGAGTAAGGCTTTATAAGGGGGTCTTGCCTCCGTACCACTTCAGTTCCTTCCACTGCTAACCCAGAGAAACCATAATAAGACTTTGAGAAAGAGAGGATGGTGGGTGTGAACTGTGAATATGCAGTCATCTCACAGAACTCTGGTTACAAGGCAGTAGCCTTCATTTCTTCTTTGAGTAGATCTGCATATTCCCAATTATGTGCAGTGCTGAAAATTCAGAAGGTTGGAACAGAGTCCTAATTAAATAATGACTGAAGCACTGACTCCAGGAGCGGCGGAAGCTCTCTCAAAGGAGGGGGGGCACCAGCATCCGAACCGTAACCCCGCCTCCTGCGCCACCCCTTCTCCCCGAGACCCTGCCCCCACTCCGCCTCTTCTCCCAAGGCCACCATATGTAGGTTCAATATGGATGCCATGCAATCCACCAGGTAGTAGAACTGAAGAGTATCCTGAGAAGGGCAAGAAGCAGAAAGCACATCCACATGCTCATCAGTTGACATCAGTTCATCAGGTGACATCAAAGTCAGTATTCATTTGTTCTTGTTCAAAAAGAGGAGCTATCTTCTCATCCTTCTCTTTGACAGTGTATCAGGTACCCTTGCCTGAGCTGCCAATGGATCTGGTGCAACCAGATCCAATAATTGCTGAGACACTGGATCCTTATTAGATGAAACATCACCTCTCCATTCATAAGGAGGAGGATTCAGAAATTCCTGCAGTGCAATGCAATGGGGCCATGGAGACTAGGACTGCCAATCTCTCCAACAGATGAAATCTGGAAACACACCATAGGAGTAGAAGCAAAGAAGTGAGGGAGCCCAGGCTGAGGAGGCATGAACTGGGATGAATCAGGTGTCTTAATTCTTTCTTTCCTCCCCTAAATGAGGATACTACCTCAGAACCACTGTGGATCATACCAGAGACAACAATGGAACCAGAAGTCAAAGAGAAATAAAAGGTGAGAAAGATCTGCCAGAGGATCTTGCAGGAGTCTTAGGAAGAGGATGCATTGATGGATCTGGAGAAAGACTATCTCCTCTGCTCTTCTCTTTCCAGATGAAGAAGACATTGACCATGGAATGGATGACACCCATCTCTTCTTCATCATCCTCTGCCTCTCAGTTGGGTCAGATGAGTGATGAGAAGCAGGAAGGTGCACATCAGACACCACTGTAAAAGTCCTCTTCAGCTCTGAGGAGAATCTCTGAACAGAAGCAGAGGATGGAGCCTGTCCCACAAACTTAAGTACCAGATCCAGGTACGAAGTTGAACCCAGAACCACCTAGGGTTTCAGAATCAGAAGCACAGACGCCATGTCAGACTTGGATGGAGCTGATAAATCTGATGTACAGAATCTGGCATTGCTAACACTGGCTGTCTTCTCCCTTGTCTTCTTCCTCAGAACAGGTAAGGCTGGAGCCAACCATGTGGCTCCAGGATCCTCAGCAGGAAGATGGCCTTGTAACACCAGTGGTGCCTTCGAAGCCTTGACATCTTTAACAGAAGGATCCAGAGACCAAACTATTGAAGATCCCAATGTCCTGGGAACCTTTAAGCAGCTTAGTCTTGCTGGAGGAAACCGCAGGATCTGAAATTGACCTCTTAGGCTTCAGATCCGATGACCATCTAGAACCAGAGGATTTAGCAGCTAAAGCCTCCATAATCAGAAGCACCTTCAGTCTATTCTATCTGTCTTTGCAGGCTCTGGGCATGAAATCCTGGCAAATGGAAAATCCAGAAGGAGAATTACCTTCAACCCAGCACTTCAGACAACTAATGTGATCATCCAATGATGGGAAGACAGCTGAGCACAAAGCACATCTCTTAAATCCCAGCTTCTTCTTCTTCTACTGTTCCGCCATATCATGGAACCGAACCTACCAACTCTCCTTAACTATCTACACTTATTACTTAACTACACTGCACACTAATAACAACAACTAAAACTATCAAAGGCACTATCAAAGGAGGAAAATCCCTGGATCTGAATGGACTGGAATGGTTCACTTCTGTTTGCTGCAGCAACTGAGGTGGTAGAGTGCAGTGCCCCCTTATATAGTCTTGCCCTCAGAACATTCAAAAGCATTGAGGGGAAGGCTGGTGTGTGTGTGTGTGTGTGTGTGTGTGTGTGTGTGTGTGTGTGTGTGTGTGTGTGTGTGTGTGTGTGTGTGTGTGTGTGTGTGTGTGTGTGTGTGTGTGAACATGCGCTCTAATAGGCAGTGCTTGGAGAAGGTTCTACTGTTAGGTGCCACCAGGTGGGGCAATATTCATAAGTGGGAATATGCAGAGCCATTTGAAGAACTATTAATTCTTTACCTCAATCTCTCAGACCCAGTCTCCCCACAGCCATCTCCCAGGCCCGGTCTCATCTCTCTGTTTCCCATTCCTCCCAGGCTCCCACACCAACTGCCTGGCACAGTCATCTGACCCACTCCCAGATCTGGTTTATGTCCCCTCTACATTCAAAACAGACAGCTGTCTCCTCAGTGGTGCCTCAGTGCCAGCCTGGGGGCAGGGGAGAGAAGGAGGGCACCAAGAGCACAGAGAGCCAGTCTCCCCACTCTCACTTCTGATGCCTGGCCCACAGCAGTCCAGACCTGTAATTTCAGGGAAGTCCTGCTCAGTCCTGGGCTGGAGAATGCCAGATTCTATATGAACCTTCTGAGTTTTTAGCTGTGAAGCTCTACTAACCAATTGTTGCAATTGTTCAAAGGCTTACAATTTGGCCAAATTTGGCAGATTTTCACAGAGAAGGCAAACAGCACATCCCTGACATAAAGGCAAAAGCTGCTATCAAGTTTCAAGATCCTGCTCTAAAGCATATGGGCATAAAAGCATCTTAAAATAAAGGTCATCAGAATTCTTTTAATATGGGCAAAACAATGTATGTTTCCCAAACATCGTTCTGAGAAATGTCTGAATCATTTGGGCTGAAATTGTCCAAAAAATTTAGCCTGATACAGACACCCAGCATGTAAAACCTTAGCTTGAACAGTTTGGCAAATTTTGGCAAAGTTACGAGCAATTGAAAATAGGGTCTTACAATGGGAAGTGTCAGACAACCTTAATAATAGGCAGTGCTACCAGACCCACCAATAATAAAATCATGGTCCAGTGTTAAAGTAAACTTCAGAGTGAGAAATCAAGTACTCCAAAGTTAGAAAATTCTAAAAATTCCAAAAACAGTGCAGGATTTGCCATTATACAAAGCATTCTGAAGCCTGAGAGTATCTAGGTCAACACACAATAAAACATGGTTGTAACACACATGAAACTCTTACAGAGACCAGTTGCACATGTAATGTATCAACGAATAGCAAGTGCTTGTACATTACATTTTGTGGTTCAATCCAAGTCAATAGCTGATTTAAAAAGCATCTAATGGCTAAATCCAACATCATACCCGTAAAGTGTTCAATATTTGAAGAGTTCTTTTGCTCCATCTTCTTTCTTCACTGTCTTGATCATTCCTCACCATCTCCTGTATAGGAGGTTAATACAAGCATTAGATGTAACTTATAAAAAAAATCACATGCCAAAATGTTAAAAATTGGACAAGTATTTTAGCTCACTCTTTTAAATTTCAAAAGTTATTTACCTTCCTACCTGGTAAACTTCACTTTTTAAGGCTGCAATTTTTTTTTATGTGGCCCGTGTGTTATCTATTTTGACAATGCCTAACCACACCAGAGCTGTATTAAGGGTGAAGTTGGGTATTTTGGTAGTTGCGTAGGGGACAGTTGGGGCTTTTGGCATGTGTGGAGTACTAGGCTGTAAGGAATTGTAAAAACATTAGATAGATATTGTTACTCAGATGGGATTGTTTAACAGCATTTTACTTACTATGCTAGTAAAGAGCCTTTTAATTATTTTGCTACTGTTCATGGGCCAATCTGGCATTTAAAATGTTATCTCTGTATTTTGGAGTTAATGACCTATTAAGACGAATGGGGCACTTCACACCACTCATAGCTACTATTTCAAGCTGCCTGCAGACTCAAGTTTAAACTTGGTGCAAGTTTTTAAGATTTTTTTCACAACCATTAAGGTCAGAAACTTTTTCTAAATGAAAGCTTACATTCTGCAGCAAGGAGTTGATTCAAGGCAAATTCCACAATGCTTGAATGGTGGAATACATGGGGCCTTGATTACCAAACCAGGATTTCATATTCGTACAAATTTTGGCACCCACAGAAAAAACTTGACAAACATGAATTCTACATTTTTAAAATAAATAACTTCTGTATTAATTTTTACTTTCAGTTTTGGAAGAATATTGTTTTTCTTGGCTTCGTCCTCTCCTTACAGAAAGTAGTATGTACTACCAGTCTTTAATATCTCAGTATTTTTAACAGTAACTAATTTTCCCACCCCATAGGCAAGGCACAGACTTGTGTTCTGCAAGAGTGATTGCAATGCCTTCACAATCTCCACTGGAGAGTTGCAACTACCAGATTCATAGTCAGTGTATATGCACAGACTCTGCCCCAGCTTGTTCCCAACCCTCACCTGCACAGACTATTCAGTCTCCCTCTTTGGTACACAAAGGACATAGAGGTCCCGCTGTGTGATAGCAAGACCACACCTTTATACAGTGCACTATAGCATGACTTAAAACGGAGCAGAATGTATTGTGGAACCCACCACATTGGTGTAAATATAAACTCTACGTTATAGCAAAAACCTCAAATTAAAACTAACAAAACAAAGACATTTTCTAGTTTTGCTAAGGACACTAAAAGACTGTATAATGTCCAGGCTGATGTTACTAAATATCAAGGAGATCTGAAATCCTATCCTTGATACAAATGGCCATTAACATGTATCTTTTTCAGCACACTTAAATAATAATTAGGTTCAATTTATAAGTAGTTTATAAAGAGTTAATAAGTGAATAGCTATTTTAATAAATGGTTAATAAATTGGTATTGTATCCAACAAGTTTGCTTATAAACATGGTTTATAACCATTCATAAGGCATTTTACTAATGTACTTAAAACATCTATAACACAAACTACTCATGTCTGTAACATACTTAGTAAATAATTAATAGATGTTATAACTCTCTGTAAATAGAAACTTAATATAAAGCATGGCTAATAAATACATGCATTTGTCCTTTTACATTTAATTGAAGGTGCTTACTATAGCCTCATTCATTTTATCAGCATCTTCATTTCTGCCATTCTGTAATGCCAACACAAATGAATCATCAGTAATAGTTCTCTCAGTTTCTGTATGAGCTGACTCTCCCAGGTAACTTGACTCTTCTATTCTCAACATCTCTATATTAACAAGAAAACAAAGTTTAAAATGAAGTTACACTGAATCTCAAAAATCAACCACCATTAACACCAAATGATCATGGATTATAAGAATCAAAATGAGTCCTGAGCAGGAGCTGCGTACTCAATGGTACTTTGGGACAAAAAACTAGTGGAAGAGTTTTCTTGGAAGCATTTAAAGACAGACCTTTCACTTGCAGGAAAACTGTGCAAATTTTACAAAATAAATGACTGGTTAAGAAACAGACTTATTTACCATGGAATAAACACTGTTTTCCACTGCAAGTATAGTTCTCTCAACACATCCCACAGTGCAATTCAGCAAGTGACAATATAACATTCTACTCAATGTAAAGTATAATGCTAGTAGTCACATTCTCAAATTAATAAAGGAGGAGGAGTAAATAAGAAAAGGGACCAATTCCGGCACTGGAATAAAAGGTGCATTTTCTATTGTTTTCTCTGAACTCATTTATGCCAGGGTTGAAATTGATCTAAGTTATACTAGTGCCAAAAAGAGGCAGGATGGCTGTATATGCTTGGCGAGCTAGTCTGTGGTCTGTAAACACTTCTGTACACACTTCCTTTTGCTTGTTTGGTTACCATGAGTAAGTAGACTTAGCAAGCAGCCATCATGCAGAGGTGGATTAATGTCTTTGTGATATCGGCTGGGTATGACATGCTGTTTATTCACTACCATTAGGCAAACATTAAAGTATGCCTATAAATTTTTATAATTATGCCATGAGGCTGCTCAAAATGAACTGGGTGAATCTGGGTCTGAAAATCTTTTTTAAAAGAAACTGAGTACACTGCTAAGTACTGAGGAAGAATAATTGTGGATATAGAGGTATCCTAATCTATTCCTCTACCTAACTTCTTGACAACATTACAGATTGTTTTCTCTAGATGACTTGAGAATCAAAAATGAGTGGAACACCTGTAATCAAGAGTTTCTGGAAGAAACATGTCTCTTTCTGGATGTTCCACAAAGTCTCAGTCATCCAGAATAGAAAAGACCTAAATACCTGTTTTGGGACAGTGGGCTATTATTCATCAATCTCAGAATAAAATGAAAGCCTTGTTTGGTTTCAGTGGTTTCCCAGATAAAGAGACCCTCACCAACCTAACAAATGTACTATGCCTCTTATTCTTAAGCATTTTTTAAGCAGGGCATTGAAGTATTTACAAAGCAAAATATGTATTTCTTCTTTATAACTAATTAGGGCTGTCAAGCGATTACAAAATTAATTGTAATTAATCACACTGTTAAACAATAATAGAATACCATTTATTTAAATATTTTTGGATGTTTTCTACATTTTCAAATATATTGATTTCAATTACAACACAGAATACAAAGTGTACAGTGCTCACTTTATATTTATTTTTTATTACAAATATTTGCACTGTAAAAAACAAAATAAATTGTATATTCCTGTTCACCTAATGTAAGTACTGTAGTGTAATCTTCTTTATCATGAAAGTTGAACTTACATATGTAGAATTATATACAAAAAAATAACTGCACTCAAAAATAAAACAGTGTGAAACTTTAGAGCTCACAAGTCCACTCGGTCCTACTTCAACCAATCGCTCAGACAAACAAGTTTGTTTACATCTGCAGGAGATAATGCTGCCCGCTTCTTGTTTACAACATCACCTGAAAGTGAGAACAGGCATTCCCATGGCACTGTTGTAACTGGCATCGCAAGATATTTACGTGCCAGATGCACTAAAGATTCATATGTCCCTTCATGCTTCAACCACCATTCCAGAAGACATGCGTCTGTGAAGATGATGGGTTCTGCTTGATAACAATCCAAAGCAGTGCAGATCGATGCATGTTCATTTTTATTATCTGAGTCAGATGCCACCAGCAGAAGGTTGATTTTCTTTTTTGGTGGTTTGGATTCTGTAGTTTCCACATTGGAGTGTTGCTTTTTTAAGACTTCTGAAAGCATGCTCCACACCTTATCCCTCTCAGATTTTGGAAGGCATTTCAGAGTCTTAAACCTTTGGTTGAGTGCTGTAGCTATTTTTAGAAATCTCACATTGGTACCTTCTTTGCGTTTTGTCAAATCTGCAGTGACAGTGTTCTTAAAATGAACAACATGTGCTGGGTCATCATCCGAGACTGCTATAACATGAAATATATGGCAGAATGCAGGTAAAATAGAATAAGAAACACAATTCTCCCCCAAGGAGTTCAGTCACAAATTTAATTAAAACACTATTTTTTTAATGAACATCATCAGCATAGAAGCATGCCCTCTGGAATGGCAGCTGAAGCATGAAGGGGCATATAAATGTTTAGCATATATAGCATGTAAATACCTTGCAATGCTGGCTACAAAAGTGCCATGCAAATGCCTGTTCTTACTTTCAGGTGACGTTTTAAATAAGAAGCAGGCAGCAGTATCTCCCATAAATGTAAGCAAACTTGTTTGTCTTAGTGATTGGCTGAACAAGAAGTAGGACTGAGTGAAGTTGTATGCTCTAAAGTTTTACATTGTTTTGTTTTTGAATGCAGTTATGTAACAAAAAAAATCTACGTTTGTAAGTTACACTTTCACAATAGAGATTACTCTACAGTACTTGTATGAGGTGAATTGAAAAATGCTTTATTTTGTTTGTCATCTTTACAGTGCAAATATTTTGTAATAAAAACTAATATAAAGTGAGTACTGTACACTTTGTATTCTGTGTTGTAATAGAAATCAATATATTTGAAAATGTAGAAAAACACCCAAAATATTTAATACATTTCAATTGGTATTCTATTAACAGTGTGATTAATTGCAATTAATATTTTAATCACAGTTAATTTTTTGAGTTAATCACGTGAGTTAACTGAGGTTAATCAATAGCCCTATAATTAATATAATTGCTGTAACAAATTGGTTAAGTGGGTAACCAGTTTTCTTAAGCTTTAAACTTTCTTGCCTTTCTGGTTTGTGCAGTGATGCACGTTGAATGTTTTGTGTCTGAAACACTAAATAAAATGTGCGAGTTTAAAAAAAATATTTTCTGGGGGTTAAATAATAAAATCAATTGGGACAAGCAGAATTATAAAAATCTGACCTGTAGTCTCTTTCTCTTGTCTTGTTTCTTCAGTTTCAGACTCTGTCTGTATACCTTTTCTTCCAGTCTTAAAGCCATGATACTTAAAGCAATTTGCAAACAACTATAAAAACAAAAATTTGTTTCTTTTTTATATTTCTAGAATGTAACTTCAGATTAATAACTAAAAACAAAATATAACAGAAAATACAAGGAAATGATGGACAGTTACTGTATATTAATTGCTTTGATCCAGAATTTAGACTCATTGACTCAGACCCTGTTAACAAATTTTGCAGAGATTCTCTAAATAAGGGGTTCTCAAACTTCATTGCACTGTGATCCCCTTCTGACAACAAAAATTGCTACACGACCCTAAGGGTGGGGTGGAGTAGGGGATAAAGCCAAAGTCTGAGGGCTTCAGCCCCAGGCAGGAGGCCTGTAACCTGAGCCCAACTGCCCAGGTTTGAAGCCTTCAGGCTTCGGTCCCAGATGGTGGGGACTGGGCTTCAGCTTCAGCCCCTGGCCTCAGCAAGTCTAAGCCAGCCCTGGTGACCCCATTAAAATGGGGTCGCAACACACTTGAGGATCCCAAGCCACAGTTTGAGAACCGCTGTTCTAAGTGAGAAAGTGGCAAAGCTAACATTGGGCTGGATCATCTCTCTCTACCCACAGGAGATGGATAAGGGAAAGAAAAATCTGTGAAGTTATTCACATGGGAGTTTCTCTCATATAGTTGTGGAGCCATGATTTGTCTCCATGTGGAATAGGGTGTGGCTCTGTCCCTAAAACCTTGCAGATCTGCAGGATCTGTATGGATCCAAAGGATTAACAAGAGGTTAAGGTCATCTGAATGGACGCCTGTGCCTCAATACCTGCCCTTGCACTCCAGTGTCCTCTTCCAGAAGTTCCCCTGGAACACTCTTAAAGGAGGGGTGACCCACTAAAGAGGTGCCCCATATAAAAGGTAATAGAGCCTACATAATCTCTGTGGGGCCAGTAGGGGGACACTATATGCTTCCTTTTGCCTTACTCCCACCCAAGTTGGGCTCTCCCAGCAGTCTTCACCCCATCATGGACCCTGAACCTACAGAAGGCTATCTGGAAGATCCCTGAAATCATGGGAGAGGGAGCAGGGAACAGTGCCAAAAAGCAACTGATATCTCCCTCTTGTGGAAAAGAGGTGAGGATCCATGCCTGGAAGGTCCTTCCATGCATGATTTGACCTATTTTTCCAGCCAATATCCTTCAGCATAATGAGAAGACAGTGTTCAAGAGATTCTTATCTTGTAATGAGCTAAGAGATGTAGACATGGCTGGATACAAAGATATGTTTTAGGTCAGGGGTTCTCAAACGGGGGGGCAGAACCCCTCAGGGGGTCACGAGGTTATTACATAAGGGGTCATGAGCTGTCAGCCTCTACCCCAAGCCCCGCTTTGCCTCCAGCATTTATAATGGTGTTAAATATATTAAAAAGTGTTTTTAATTTATAAGCGGGGGGGGGGTCACACTCAGAGACTTGCTATATGAAAGGGGTCACCGGTAAAAAAATTTGAGAGCCACTGTTTTAAGTCAATGGCACACTAGCAAGCGCGTTATTATCAAAAAAAAGATGTAGTACAGTGTCTTATTGCAATTAACCAATGAAGGCTTTTACTTAAAATGAAAAATTAAAAACACAAGTTGAGATTTTGAAAGCAGTGCAGGGGATTTTGCTACACAAAGACCTGTATCTAAATTAGAGTGACCAGACAGCAAATGTGAAAAATCGGGATGGGGTGGGGGGTAATAGGAGCCTATATAAGAAAAAGACCCAAAAATCGGGACTGTCCCTTTAAAATCAGGACATCTGGTCACCCTAATCTAAATCCCCCACACTGCTTTGAGAATATTAATCATTATATTTCATGCAGCTAGCCTCAGTGGTTTCAATTGCCTTCCTCTAAAATAGTTTATAAAAGGGAAAATTAAAAAACATTTGAAATAAAAATATAAACACAGGTATAACACAGGCTGCTGGTTTAAACATACACACTGTTGTTCAGGATTCACAACATACTTCTTCCTTCTGCTTTGCTTCAATGTTTATCTGACAGAAGTCTTCTTGTGATAATGTTCTATTTCAATTACTTTAGTCCCATTATACTGAAAAACTGAAGTCTTTTGTCTAACAGTTGATGGACCAAGATAGTGACAGCTGTTCACTATACCATTATTGAATAGCTGAATTCTGACTGGCTTAGAGAAATGACTTGTGTGCTTCCAATAAGAGCTTAAAATACAGTTTTGTCTTTTTTTAAGGTATGTTCTACTTGTAACCAGATGAAGTTTTGTTTTAAATCAATAAATAAGTAGCCACCACCAGTAATCTGATTAGCTGCCACGATTTCCATTTGGTGCAACTGAAAACATGTTTCAGAAACTAAAATTAATGAAATGACAATTTCAGTAAAACTGGACATGTCCACAGATATTTCAAACAATTTTAACACCATTTCTCTGTAAGACCTCTTGTCTTGTAAGACTGTTAGAATGTTCTTTCTGACATAAGGCCCTTACTACAATAGTATAGGATCAGGTCAAGTCACATATTTTTGCTCAAGCTGATCTTATTTGGCTCTACGAATTTAAAGGTTAGTAATTCTTTTTCTTTGAATTCATTGTTCAAAACTAGGACTTCCTAGAATATAATTCCTACTCAGTTAGATTATATTAATAAAAAATAATCATAATACATTTGTATTTACTTGGCAGCCTGAAGACCTCAGAACACAAACAAAAAACAAAAAAGCACTTTGAAATCTACAGATGGAAGGCACTATATAATATTTTTATTATTATTATAACAAGCAATAATTGAAGAAGGTCAACATGGTCTAGTACTAATTACAGAGCAATAAATCAGAAAAATAATAATGTACCAGTGTACAATCAACTAAGTGCTTATATGTGAAATCACAAACATATGCTCACATTTCTATGCCCTCTTGTTCTAGTTCCTGGAATTTTGAAGATTCAGGGCCTGAATTCTAGAGATGGCAGACTTTTCAGTAGAAGGAAATACTAGTGGATACAAACATAGTCATCAGATGTCCAATATCCAAATTTCTCTATAATTAGATAAGGTTCAATTATTAATATTTACACTGGCAGTTTATTGGACACACAGTTACTTGTGCCCACAAAATGAAACCTGTAAAATTAGAGACCATCTCTGATAATCAGGTCCTAAATATGCAACAATCCCATCATGTATAGGGTAATGTTGTAACAGCATACAAAGGCATAAACCTTTACCATTTGTAGCTCAGCATTAATCAAAGGCTGTGTAGTATGGGACAGAAGTTTATCCACTCCTCCTGACTTCTTCCACATCATCAACTTTCTTGTGGGGGGTGCAAGATCCAACATAGTAAGAATATCCGTGCAGTTGCTAAGCTGTTTGTAAATAGTACTGCTGCTGAGCTCCTTCACTACATCAACAAGCAACTTCCTCTTTCTTTTAAAGCTCCTTCTCCCTATGACAACTAAGCATAAGAAACATTCACAAACAGAGACGTTTATCTCTTTTTCTGATGGACATTTGTCTATTACTGTACTAGAGGTGTTGGGTATCACACCTGAAGTAAATGATGCTATTCAAATTGCATTATTTTTTCTACATTTTCATTGTTCAGCATGTTGGTGTCAACATCTGAACAGAAGCTCTCCCCTATTCATAGTTCTGGTGACAGCATATGCTATAACAAGAGTGTGGAATGGGGAGGGGCTGGCTTGTGATCTTCTTAATGCAGAGATTTGGATATTAGGCCATCCTGACATTGCTGACCTTTCCCTTGTGGCCATTTCCCTCACTTTACTCCCAGTCCTCAATTCTCTTCGTAAAACATTTTCCTGCAGCAACTTAGAGGGCATTTTGTTTATTGCACGTGTACTGGTAACTCTCCTTAAGAGGCCAAAAGTATCACCTTCATCTCCCACACCCTCACATCCTGAGGTCAATCTTTCAGCTAAAAAAAAAAAAAGTGTCAATATGGCAACCACCAGCCAAACAATAAGGGACATTTTGACTCCAGTTTAGAATATTTTCCTCTAATTTCTTGTTGAATTATGAACATATGCAAACAAGTTCTGATGCTTTAAAACTTAATCATGAATATAATAGTTGGAATAAAAAGGTTAGGCTGGAAATAGTTTAGAAAAAAGTAGAGTGAACTGGAGAATTACATTGACAATGAGGGGACCTTTTCACCAGAAGTTTTCAGAAAGACAGCCTCTTCATTTTATTGGGAATTCTATATACTCTCAAGTTCAAATACCCCTAAGTGCAGGAAGATTTATAAATATTGTAGTCAAAAAGCTGTCAAGTAATGGTTTATTTAAGTAAGAGGACATCATTAAGTGTGTGAGAGACAGGTATTATACCTTGAAAGCTAGTACAGTCCACCAACAGAAGTTGGTCCAATAAAAATATTCTCTCACCTCCCTTGTCTCTCAGGCAGTTTACTGAGAAGTTAGCCAGGCCAAGAATTGCAAACGTCCTTAAAAAAGTAGTATTTTAGGATTAATGTCTGGTTTTGTCAGCTTTAACCCTTTAAGATGTTGAATGAGGAGATAGACACCAACACATGGAGAAACACATCTATGGTATGCATGGATCTCAATAATCATTTGGCAGGAAGGTTTGAAAATGTAAGCATTCTAAGGTTTAGTTTCAATATGAATGGTGTGGGTGTTTATTTCATAACATTCTTTTCCGCTGTATCATTTTATGTATTTGATAACACCCACAAATGTACCACATAAGTTGGCCACTGGATGAAACAAATTACACTTTCATTTCTTGTATCTCCAAGGACTGATGATGTCTCTTTGAGCCATCCAATTTTAATCTTCTTGAATAAACTAACTTTGAACACCTGTTAATCACAGTAATGAGGAAAAATTTTCCTTTTTCAATATCTTAGGGAAATCTTTATGTTTAAGTAAAATTAAGACTATGAAACAAAGCAAACCCTGAAAATTCACGCTGGAATCTGAAAGTCAATGTTGGTTCTTTCTGGCCACAACTCGCCCACAAAGATTCTGCATCTGGAACTGAGTTAACAATTCTGTTGATGGTATATGAGCCAGAATATAATATAGTTCGCTCTCCTATAGCAGTATTGGTTTTGCATTGCTAACAGGAGTGAAAAATAATAAAACTTATTTTAGTAAGTGGAGAGGACTGTGAATAAACATTGAGAATGGATCAGTTGATATAAGAAAATGCTCTTTTTGCATAGTCACTTTTCAGAACAGAACTGAACTTTGACAGCAGGAACAGATGAAATGTAAGTAAATAAAAATAATCTCTGATACAAATATCATTAGTAATAATGAGTGAGGAGAGTAAAGCAAATAATATAACTAGAATAATTTTATATAACATGCTTTTCAGGGTTTTTGCATGTAGCAGGAATTGTAATATTTGCACCTAACAGGAAACTGATTGAACTCTGACCTGTAGCATCAACTGGCTCAAGTGTAAATCCTTCTTTTTTATTTGTCAACAGCGTAGTTTCACTCATCTGGTGGCTTTCTTCTGGATGCATTGAACCTACATAGCTGAAATTCACTGTAAAACACACATCCCACAATCCAATAAAAATATTTTAATTAATTCATTTGGTAGTAAAACACAAATATTAGAGTTAGAAAAATGAGTGTAAGTCTTAAGGTACAATAGAATTTTTTTTCTTCCTGAAACTAATTTCTAAAATATTTTAATACAAATATTTTCCACTTCTGCAGTTTCTTTCATCATAGGAACATAGGACTGGAAGAGACCTCCTGGGTCATCAATTCTAGTCCCCATCTATCACAGGCAACTCCATCAGATAAACTCATACATAAATTTATCAAGCTCCATCATAAATCTAGATATCGTTTTTTCCCAAGTACACCTACTGGAAGGCTGTTTCAGAACCTCACTCATTTGATGGTTAGAAACCTGCTTCTGATTTTCTGCATAAATTTATTTATAGCAGTTTATACTCATTTCCTCTTGTGCCAACACTGTCTTTTAGCTTAAATAGCTTTTCTCCTTTCCTAATGTTTACTCTCTTGATGTATTTATAAAGAACAGTCATATTCCCTCTCATCCAAGGAGCCGATATCAAACTAAACCTCACAACATCTTCTGAGATAGAAAAGGGTATAATGTAAAAACATGTTTCTATCAACGTCGAGTTACAGACACAGAATTCCAAGAATTAATTATACCTGAAAGGGGAACAAAGTATAAAAGAAAAAAGTAAAACAGAATCCAAGACAGTAATAAAGCAAAGGATATGATTCTGATCACATAATGCCTGCACAACACTAGTTTTATACATTAACAAATTAGTGAGGTACTGATTTAGGTAATCAGAAGGAACAGAAACACTACAAACTCACCCACTCCATTATCATCAGGAAGCTCCTGTGACAAAGGAACTTCTTCATCCATATCAAGAATGTCATAAATTAGGCTATTTTGCTCAGTCCTCAGCAGATTTTCTTGAAAACAAAATGCATAATTTTATTCACTCTAAGCTTTAGTGATAATAAAACAAATGACACAGACAAACGTTACTATTTAAATATCAGTCTTGCGTCTAAAGCAAGAGACTGACTTAAACAAGTTTGAAGATTTAGAATTAAAGCTTTCTTAATACTAAACAATGTGTATAAAGGAGAGAATTAGACTTAATTTTGAATTTTCTGCCTTTTACCTGTGAAAGTATGATCTTTAATGTTGTTTAAAAATAGTTTTATATATAACTTCTTTATTCTAAAAAACAAACAAACCCCCATACCTGTTCTAGCTTATATACAATGGCAATCACCAAAAGCTAAATATATACATTTCAAAATTAAAACTAATCTGTACATTATCATATTTTACAATACCCTATGGTATATCAACTACATTAATACAAATATAAATTTACATCTCAAATAAAAAGCTATTAAGTAAATTATAGGTGACCTGGTCAACAGGGTAGACATATATAAAATGTTTTAAAATAGCATTATTTATGCAATAGGCCAGCAGAATCCATTAAAATGGATTATTTAGAAAGAATTGTATAGAGCTCAATCCTGCAAGATGCTGTGCATCTCCTGCAAAATCAATGGGCGCTCAGGGTGTTTGGCTAATCAGAAGAGGTGTGCAGCACCTTGCCAATGAGGCCCCAGCACTTATACAGAGTGCTTTATAATTAGTAAAATTCTATGTGAAAATGTCAACACCGATTAACTCATATTACAAATTAATCACTTACTAGACAGCTGTTTGTAAACAAACTATTTTGAAATAAATAAGCAGAAAACAACACCATACTGTGGTAAAATTTAACAGACCACATACAAAGTGTACTTAGCTGCTCTTGCTATTATGAGGAGGATGAAATTAAAAAAAAATTTATAATATTTTATTTGTCAAAAAAAAAATTCAGTTTAAGTGGGCATCTATGTTTCTGCATCTATGTTTCCCCCCTGAAAGTTAAAAACAATACTTTTTTCTTTTTCCAGCACTTAAAAAAAAAAAGGGTGCATACCAACTTTTATACAAGCTTTTTTTAAATAGTTTCATTAAAATAAATGGGTTTGTATGTAAATTCTAAAACCATTGATTATAGCTGTTTACAGTGCTGGTCCTTCAAAACTGCAGGCATAATGACACACTTGACTTGCCATTAATTTCCAAATATTTCTTTTGAGAAAAGCATTTTGTTGTAGTACAAAAGGAAAGGCTGTAGTTC
The DNA here is from genome assembly GCF_025201925.1 of Gopherus flavomarginatus. Taxonomy (NCBI): domain Eukaryota; kingdom Metazoa; phylum Chordata; order Testudines; family Testudinidae; genus Gopherus; species Gopherus flavomarginatus. The sequence goes on from NC_066627.1 coordinate 49,906,898, forward strand.
TAAAATGTTTTTGCATGGCTACAGATGCAAAAAACAAAAGCTGAGGAAAATGTACTTAAACCCGTTTTAAGCATAAATTTCAAATGACGATTTACTTACGATGTTTTATTATGGAAGCACCACTTGCAGTGACATAGGGCATGGCTACACTTGCCGGTGTAGAGCACTGTGAGTTAAACCCTTCGGGGAGCACAGTAGGGAAAGCGCTGCAGTCTGTCCACACTGACAGCTGCTTGCGCACTGGCATGGCCACATTTGCGGCACTTGCAGTGGCATTGGGAGCGGTGCATTATGGACAGGTATCCCAGTATGCAAGTGACTGCCATGTGCTTTACAAATGGGGAGTAGGGTGGAGTGTGACAGGGAGTGTGTTGTGCGTATGTGGGGGGAGAGAAAGTGGGTTTTTGGGGGATGAGAGCATATCAGCATGCTGTCTTGTAAGTTCAGACAGCAGACCTCCCCCTCCCCGCGCATCTCTCTCTTACACACAGCATTCCGGGCTGCCAGAAATGGAGCTTTCAAACAGTATATCCGCATTCCTACCAAAACAATGACAACAGCGGCCACTTGACTTAAGGGGGTTATGGGACATTTCCAGAGGCCGATCAGAGCACAGTAATGCAACACCTCGTCCACACTGGTGCCGCAGCACTCCAGTGGGGACGCAGCAAACGTTATTCTACTCACCAAGGTGGAATACCAGCAGTGCTGTAGCCACAGAGTCAGAGCACTCTACATGCCTTGCCAATGTGCACAAGGAGTGAACTAGGGCACCTGGGGCTCCTTTATTGTGCTGTAACTCGCAATGTAGCCAAGCCCATAGTAAAGGCAGAGCTGAGTTTTGCACTTAAAGCAGCGACTTAAGTGCTTTGTTAGGTATGAAGATACAGCATATCTTTCTCAAAACTGTTGTACTTACTCTTTGGGAATAGAATTAATTTTCTCAGAATTTACAAGTAAATTGTTAATTTGACTGAGTTAAAATTAATTAAAAAAAGAGATCCTCTAAAAATGTGGCATACAATGTAGGGCTGTTTAATTGTCCTGAATGAACTTAATAACAGAATAATACAAATGATTCGGACTTTATTTACAGTTAAAACTCACTCCAGACTACATCTGAAGACTTTATTTTTTAGAATTAATGGTAATTTCTCCCTGTTTATTCTTTATAGCTGAACGTTTCTCCCCAGCAAGAGGCTAACAAATAACATTCCATTACAATGAATTCTGTCTAGAACTGCCCTCTTTCAAAATGGTTGCCATCCCATTTTTCTCAAGACAACTCAGGACATAACTTGTCCACTGTTAGGTGATCATTTTGAGAAGGTCACCTATATCCCATTGTTCTCAATGGCAGTGTGGCCATACGGGGGCTCTTAACAAAAAAATTGAGTGGCTTCACTCTTAATGGAAACAGTGGAAAGTAGCTGTCATTTTTAAATGGAGTATATTGACTGAGGGAAGACATGGCCTCAGTCCTTCTGAGAACAATGGACTATTGACACCATTTTGCAAATTCTATATAAGTTTCACTGAAGAAGATTCTTATATACAAGCTTGTGCTGATGGAGAGACTTTCATTGGTTAAAAAAAATGACAAAAAGTGACAATTAATGCTAAACATTTATTTTCAAAAGCAAACTGTTGCACCAGATCTACTAAACAGAGGACAGAAGGGGGAAGCCAGAGATATAGTGCAGGAGGATCAGTGGGGAAGGGGAAAACTGGTTTGTGTGCACACATATGCATGTGCTGGGAAATGTGGGGTGAAGGAGAGTGGGCCAAACAGGTGACACAATGAGGTGAATAAAGAAAAAAACCTAATGTATTTTAAAATATCATTTTAATCGAATCTGGAACCCAAAACATTAAAATGCTTTAATCAAAATCATATGGTTATTGCTTGGTGTCACAAAAGGGGCAGAGTTAAGATTGTCTGAATGCCTTAACTGTGCATTTCCATATCTTAACACGTTTGAATTTCTTTTAAGTTTAACTTTAACTCTCAGTTTCCTGGTTTTATAATGCCTGATTGTGGGATAATTGGAACATTCCTGTAATGTATTTTACCCTAAATTGCTGATATGTACTCTCAAGCTTAATTTCATTTTAATTGAGTTTTTATCTCGGATTATATAAATGAGCTCAGATTATTATTAAGTAGCAAAAAACTAAAAGTGCAAAAGGAAACACGTAGTAAATTACAGAAAAAATGTTTTCAAATGCAAGTTCTATTTTTATTTACATTTTGTGTGGGGTTTTTACTGTAAAAATACTTTGGATAGAACTGATTGGATTGTGTTAATCTATGACAAACCATACCAATCATATCCCCAGGAACATCTTCGTCTCCAAAACCATCGAGCTTGAATCCATGTGTGTCGTCACATAGTATAGATTTGTCTCCAGTGGTGCTCACTGAGCTGTGATCAGGCAAGAGACTATTAGTACTCATTAGTATGCCATCACTGAAGAAGCTATGTCCTCTTAGTATTTCAGTTTCCTCACCTGAACAAACATATATAATTACTGACAATGCCTTCTAACAATACAGATAAAATACATATATGTCAATTTCCTCAGAACTTTATAAAATTCTCAAAATGAGGTTGCATTACAGAACAAACAATTTAAGCTAATTCAGTAAAAACACAAAATATCTTAGGCTAGGTCTACACTGTGCACCGTACAGTGGCACAGCTGTGCTACTGTAAGGTGCGCAGTGTAGCCACCCTTTGTCAGCAGGAGAGCTCTCTCCTGCGGACAAAATAAAACCACCCCCAATGAGTCAGGTGTGTTTGTTTTTTTCACACTCCGGCCCACAGAAGTTTTACCAATGAAAGTGCAGTATAGACATAGCCTTTAGGCTTGATTCTCCTTTACATTAAGGCCTCTTTACATTCCTCTAGCAGAGGAGCGGTTGTATTAGCTGCTCAAATGTGATCAGCACTCAGGCTTTAATCTATATTCTCTGATGGGCCAGCCAACTCAAGTGAGAGATTTGTGTGTGTGGACGGAACTTGAGTTGGGGTTAGGTAAGAAGTGAAGTTAACTTTGCAGTGAACACAAGCCTAAATTGCATATATTATGTTTACACTCACTTAAAGGGGCATCAGCATAAATGAGAATTACGCCCATTAGGTTTTAAGTCACTTAGAGCCTATTTCAAAGCCCACTTTAGCCAACAGGTGGATTTTCACTGACTTCAGTGGTGTTTGGCTCAAGCCCAAAGAGAATAAGGAGACTCAGTAATTACAACAAGCAAACAAATCCTTCATATGAGTAAAAATAAGCTTTATGAGCTTGTATACAGTAATTAAATCTTAAAATGCAATTTTATAAATCATTAATAATGTAAATGCATTTGCTTATGAAGTACAATTCTAATAATTTAGAAAAAATGGTGGTAAAAATCCTTACAAATTTTTCAAATTCTAATTTATTGGCTGTTCTCACCAAAATTCCCATCACCGGGAAGCACAGTCATTCTGTGATCTTCTGAAAGTGTGATGTCTTCAGGTCTGCTCTGATTCAAAGTAAAGTGTTCAGCAACATCAATGGCACTAATGAAAAAGGTAAAGATACAAAAAACAACATGAATTGAAACTCATTGGCCATGTTGCTGCAAGGCAAAAAAGCTTGTAACCAAAGGGCCCTCAAACTTCATATGTTTTCCTTTAAAGACAAAAAGCAATAAATTACTACTTTTTAAGGCTCCAAAACATCCCAGCTGATGTCAACTCTTGTTCAGGGAGAAAGGCAATCTCCCAGGCAGCCAGAACTCAAACTACTTAGGGCTTTATTGATTAAAATTGACACTTCTAATTGCATCTAGACGCTAAAAGGAAGACAGCATAGCTACTGGAAAATAGATGCTATATATTCCCTACATCTGATACCTCGAAGGAAACAGGCAGTTGCCTTCTGTACTTGCTGAAGCTTCTAGGTAATCTTCACAGAAGTTTGCACAGCACATTAAATAATCTAGTCACAAAGTCACAGAGGTACAATGACTGTGGTAAAATCCACGCTGGAGAGAAAAGCATTTAGGGAATATCTTCACGACCAACGTTAAAGCACTGCCGCGGCGGCGCTTTAATATGGCAGTGTAATTGTGGCACCAGCACTGGGAGACAGCTCTCCCAGCCCTGTAAAAACCCACCCCCATGAGGGGACTAGTTACCAGCGCTGGGAGTGCAGCTGCCAGTGCTGGTGCACTGTCTAAACTGCCTACACTGCTACTTTACAGCACTGACTCTTGCATTGCTCTGGGGGGTGTTTTTTCACATCCCTGAGCGAGAAAGTTTCAGTGCTGTAAAGTGGCAATGTAGACAAGGCCTTAGATTAATGCACGGAGGCTACTGGCTACTGACACTACCTCCAACTACGGGAGCAATTTGTAATCAGGATATATCCCTTTACTGCAAACCTGCTTGACGGGGGAAAACATCATCCCTATGACGTTCTACAAAAACTTATTTTTGCCTACCAACCACACCTTCATCTTGTCCAACTTCAGCTTCTATCAATATTTTCACATACAAGTCCCATTTTCTGCCAGATACAATGTCACATAATGGACTCCTCAATATAGCATATCATCTGTAAATTAAACCCTATAAACTCCTTAGGTAATTTGAAAAAGGGAGCTCCATCATTGTTCCTCACACAGTGGCACATTGTATTACTTTATTGGACTGAAAACAATTATGTATTATTTATCTGCAAACTACAGGTTTTCTGAAGTTAAATTTTTAACAAAAAATAGCAAAGACTTTCAGATCCAAAATAACTAAATTTATTGAGATGTAAAAGGAAAATGTTTGTGAAGATGCACTATGCTTTGGCTCTGACCCCCACTAAAGTCCATCAAAAACAAATGTTTTAGTTCTCAGCTCTTAACTTTTGAAATGTCAGAATGCTGCCTCCCATAGCCTACCAACCCTCAGGGAGCAAAAGACAAGAATTTTAAATTTAATTTTAGATCACACCAGTGAAGGACTTCTATGCCATGGATCCAGGCTACCCTGTTCTTACAGCAGAATGAAATTTAGGTTACTTGGGCTGCCTCCTCTGGAGCACAACAGTTCAACTTTTCTGTCTCTAGTATTCATTCAAATAAATTAAATGAAAAACTTCTAAAGCCTACGCTGAAACAATTACGTCATTGAAAAGGTTTGTGTTCATAAAATGAGATTGGAAGAACTGTACCAATACATAATTCTATGGCCTAGAATATAGCAGCATTGGGTTATCAAATTCAAATAACTGGAATGACTGTACCACCTGCATGCTGAGTAAGGGTCAGATAATAAGCAAGAACATACATTTTTACCTCTGAGAAAATGAGGCCAGACAAAATATAAAAAGAGTTGAGAAACATTTACTTCAAGTCAGGTAGCTGTGTGTCAAATTCAGGAAATTCTTCAGGCAATGTAATGGAATTATAAGCAGCTTCAAAGCTCTCTTCTGGAAGATCAACAAGTCCTAAAAGAAATGCAAAACATAACAAAATGAGCTGTGATAAGGAGTCATGTTCTCACAAGTGTTTACAATAAGACTGTTAATCTATCAAGGAATTATGTTGCCATCATAAACTAAGTTTGCCGTTGTCGCTAGGACCCCAAAATGGAACTTAAATCTTTAATTTATGTACATTTCAGAGGCATACTATTTATTGGCATACATACAAATGTATGGTGCCATTGAAAAATGCTAGAGGTTCTGAAATGCTATCAATCTACTGGAACTACTAATTAATAGCTGTTCAAAGATCATGGAAAATTTTGGCCACTAACAACAACTGGGGCCAAGTATACACTAGGAAATTAGGTTGACATAACTACATTGCTCAGGATGTGAAAAATCCACACCCTGAGCAATGCAGTGAAACTGACCTAATCCCCTGAGTAGACAATGCTAAATTGACAGGAGAATTCTCCTGTTGACATAGCTACCACTTTGCGAGGAGGTGGACCACCTGCACCGATGGGAGAAGCATCTCCCATTGGCATAAGTAATGTCTTCACTGAAGTACTGCAGCTGTACCGGTGCAATGGTTTATGTGACGGGATCCCTGGAGTGTAGTTTGGGATTGTGGGACCATGGTGCCCCCCTTAACTCTCCAACCTGGGCTGTATCTCACGATGCTTTGCTAGTGACAAGCAGCAAACCCCTCCAGGTGCCATTATCAGGGCCGGCTTTAGGACGTGCGGGGCCCAATTTGAACAGTTTTAATGGGGTCCTGGCAGGGATGACTTTAAAAAAAATGTAAAAAAAAACGACATGTGGGGCTTGTACTCACTGAGCAATGCTCCAAGTCTTCAGCAGCAGGGAGTCAAGGCTCTGGGCTGGGGATGAGGGGTTTGGGGTGCAGGAAGGAGTTCTGGGTTTGGAGGGGGGCTCAGGGCTGAGGCAGGGGATTGGGTCGTGGGGTTAGGGCATGGGCTTATCTCGGGTGGCGCCCAGTCAGCGGCACATCAGGATTGCTAAGGCAGGCTTCCTGACAGTCCTGGCACCGTGGACTGCACTGCACCCTGAAAGTGGCCAGCCGCAGGTCCAGCTCCTAGGTGGAGGCATGCAAGTGGCTCCACGCAGCTCTCGCCCGCAGGCATTTGCCCCACCATCTCCCATTGGCTGGGAACCAGTCAATGGGAGTGCAGAGCTGGTGCTCTGGGTGGGGGCGGTGCGCGGAGCCCTGTGGCCCCCCCACCTAGGAGCCAGACCTGCTGCTGGCCACTTCCGGGGCACAGCACAGTGTCAGAACAGGTAAAGACTTGCCTGCCTTAGCTGGGCAGCACCGCTGATGGGACTTAATGGCCCAGTCGGCGGTGCTTACCAGAGCCACCGTGACCCAGTTCTGGGCCGTGACCCGCAGTTTGAAAACCACTGCCTTAGTCCATGTGCTTGAAGAACGTAAGTCCAGGCATGTATGGCGGTCATTGTTGAGTCACCAGGCAAGGTTGGTTGAGCAATTCCCCTGTTGTGGCCTTGTTCAAGTGAGTAATTGAATTGTAACTCCCTTGCTGGACAATGGCTGTTGATGGTTGTTTGACACCTGCCCAGGCGTTGGTTAGCAACCTTGTCCTTGACTCTGGGGATCTAATATCTAGACAATTCCCCAACTCACAGAATATGTTAGTAACCACCATACAACACAGTCTCATTACTTCATATGCACTAATGATATACATATTTAGATAGAACAATGGATTTCAGCAGATCATAACCTTTCCCTTGATATATCACATGGCATGCTTTAGGAGAAATATCACAATTATATATAAATGACGACTATGGGGGCTAGAGGGCACTCCCCCGAGGTACAGAGTGTCACAGTTTAAGTGTAGACCTGTCCTAGACCATAAAAAGGTTAAATGCCTTGACAAAGATCATATAATTACTCAGTGCTAAGTTTGGGAATATAGCCTAAGTTCCTCTGTTCATAGTCCTCTGCTCTAACCATGAGACAATACTACCTCCCTATTAGGTGCCCAAAATAAAATGAAACTTAAACAGTTAAATCCATTTTAACTGAATTTGGTAGTCTCCATCCTGGTAGATCACAAAAGCACTAATAGAATTGGTTCTAACTGCCAGTGTCAGTAAAGAATTTGGTGGCCTCATTAGAAAGGACAAGGAATGAACTGACAATGCAGACAGAATTATCCTTTAACTCCTAGAGCTGGTTCCTCCAAGGCCACGACGGAGCCAAAAAGATCAAATTACATTCAAAATAACCATTAATTCTTTTTGTTAAGCACCAGGAACTCCAACTTCTGTTGAAATCAATAATGTATATCTGACTGGAATATCCCAAATGAAATTTACAGATGAGAAACTATAAAGGACATAGACAGACAAATGCAGAATTTGGTACATACCTGGACGAAATGCCATCTTCATTTTCACTAAAGCTTCACTGCAGTCTGCCAAGAGGTACTTTGCCTTCCTATGATAGATTCGCACCACTCCGAAAAGCAAGTGTCCTGAGGTGCGCAGAGCAATTTTAACCTTTAATAATTTTTTTAAATGGTTCAAGTATTAAAATTTGTGACAAAATCATTAAGACAAAATAATTTCAGTTATTATACAAAGCAAAAGGTGTACTACTGAAGTCTTGGAAAAATTTCTTTATCTGCTAGCTAAGTATAGAAAAGGAGCTCAATTAAACAATAAAACAACACAATATGTGTCATTCTGAGATATTCAGGCTAACACAGGGTTGGAGCTCAAGAGCTATTGTCACTTAAAAACACAATTCCTAGTGAATAGGGTACTGGACTAGGACTCAGAAGACTTCGGTTCTGGTCCTAGCTCTGCCACACTTGCTATGTGACCTCGGGCAACACGCTTCACCTCTATATTCTGGTCCCCGCCCACCCTCTGTCTGTCTTGTCTAGATTACAAGCTTTTCAAGACATGGGCTAGCCCTTACTATGCATTTGTACAGTGCCTCAAACTTGGGCCACAGTCTTGGTTGGAGTTTCTAAGAAGAATTTTTGAATAAATGTACCAGGAAACCAGGGATGCTGAAACAATTTTTATAGTGGGGGTGCTGAGAGTTATTGAACCCAACCGTAAACCCTGTATATAATGGAATCCACTTCAAGCCAGGGGGTGCAGTAGCACCCTCAGCTCCCCAAGTTCTGGCACCTATGCATGAAACCAGTGATACACCTGAGATACATCAATTTTATTTTCACCCTCTGGATGGACAGATGACAAACTCCCACATAGATTTCCACCGTAACTTCAACAACCACCGTGTACCCATTAAACTCTCTCTGGAACACTCCCACACTAGCATCAACTTTCTCAACACCATGATCGGCTTCAACAATGGAACCCTACAGACAATTATATACAAGAAATGCATGGATCACCATACCTACCTTCATAGATCTAGTAACCACTCCAAACACACCAATAAATTTGTTATCGACAGCCAGGCACTCAGATACCACAGAATATGCACTGAGGAGAAAGTCCGAGATATACACCTTAACACACTCAAAAACATCTTCACCAAAGAAGGACATTCCACCAGAGAAAAGGACCACATCATGGAATGGGCCACCCAAATACACCTGCTTCAATACAGAAATAAAGCCCCTTCCGACCGCACATCCCTAGTTGTCACCTACCACCTCACACTGGAACCCATATCAGATATCATCAAACAACAACTCATACTTGATGGGGATCCCACCCTGAAAGAAATCTTTCCTGAACCCCTTCTTCTGGCCTTCAGACAACACCTCACCTCTCCAAGCTCATCATCAGAAGCAAGCTCCCCACAGCTCAGGACCCAGCAACTCAGTGCGGCACCAGACACAACCAGAGCAACAGATGCAAAATCTGCAGACATATATACACTGCTACAATGATCAACAGCCCTGCAACTCATCTTTCAAGATTCATGGATCCCACACATACCTATCACAACATATGATGTAGCTCACTAGATGCCCCAACAACAACTATGTGGATGAAACAAGAACTCAAATGAAGTCTCACAGGAAAATGATAAAAGACAACACCACCATATAACCTGTGGGCGAACACATTTCACTAAGTGATCACTACACATCTGACCTCTCAGTCCTTGTCCTCAAAGGAAACCTGCACTGCACCTTCAAAACATGAGCCTGGAAGATTAAAGGCATAACTTTGATAGCCACTAAAAATCATGGGAACAGAGAGACTGAATTTATTGCTTATTACAACAATCTATGCCATTAACAACCCTCACACCAGCTACCTTCCTCCTCTTCCATTGCCCCACTTCACCTCAAAGAGTCCCTTGATATATGTTAACTACTTATGCTAAACAATCGGTTCCACGTTGTATTTAGCAGTGGCACGCTGAGTACTTTTCCCACACATGAAGAAGAGCTCTGTGTAAGCTGGGCTTGTCTCCTGCACCAACAGAAGTTGGTCCAATAAAAGATATTACGTTACCTACTTTGTCTCTCTGACTTCAAATATGGACCTTTACAATATTTGTTGATATATTCTTTTTCAAAAAAAACAAGGATCTACCTTTCGACAACTGGTCTTAAACATCTCAGTCAGTTACATACCTTTGGTGAAATTATCTTTTCAATAGTAGTCTCCAAATTGCATTCAAATATGTGAGTTTTTGTGAGCTTCTTCTCCCAGTGAGCGGCGAGCCATATTTTGGCCAATGGTCCACGCTTGTTCATAAACAAATGCATATAGAACATGTTGCCTATACTCGGTAGCTGAATTCACATGAACTAGGGAAAAAACATAAGAATTAATCTTAAAAATTGGAATGCACAATTTTAATGGAGATTAAAGAACAGTGACTTTAATGTTCATTAAAAGATAAAGGGATAAAATACTTTAGATTGGATTTTCAGGCAGTTTAGGCCTGCAAAATGTTTGTGTAATTAATTCTATTGTGTGTAGAAATTGTATGACTATGCATGAAAACATGTCTGGTTAGCTGCTTCTGTGCATAATAGTGGCACCTATGCAATTACACATGACTTTGGGGCCCCTAAACTCTCTAAAAATCTAGATCTTTCAGTAAATTATTAGAAGCCATCTGCTAGTTACAGCCACATACACCTCTAATTTTGATAGGGATATATGTCATATAATCTGTATAAAGTAAAGTGATAAACTGTAAGCCATGCTGAACATTTCTGTTAGTCAGAAATCAAAGAGCAGGTGTTTTTTTGAGCAGAATGGTGTTTTTTTTAAAGTACTTGGCTCAGTAGCAGAGAAGAAAAGGGAATAGGCAAAAAGCAGGGGAAATGGAGAAAAAGTAGGAGAATTAAAAGGAAATCGATATTGAAAAGAAAAAAGGGCATGAGGTACACCCAACTACAAATGATACTCTCTTTTGTAGTACTAGCTTATAAAGGCAAGAAAGGACCGTTTCTAGCTTCTCAGGGTGGGTAAAGACAGGAATAACGATTCTTACTTTCCTTTGTAAAGTACTTTGAGATCTACAGATAAAATGTGCTATAAAAGATATAAGTATTGTTATCTCCTGACCTGTACAGACTCAAGAAGAAGCCATTGGCTGTCTCCCACCAGACAGAGGGTAAAAAGAGGCTGTCATACTCATTACAATCCCTACTGAAGAAAAGGAGTCACTGCCTCTGAAGTACCAGTGAGTCACAGTAGATGGCATTCTAGGGCATGGACTTCCCAAAATGCATTTTAATAAAATGTTGCCATAGTCTTCAGAAAAGGGAGGAGTAAAGGGAATACTATAGATCTGCTGAAACAGAAAGTACAAGCAGCTACTTCTCAGATCCTCTTCCACATACCCTTCCTCTACTTCTTTCTTGTGAATAGCCACCCATTGTTCCTCTCTTTCATCTCAATCTACTTTTTTTTAACTTTGCACATATTGAAAAACTTGGTCAGTATTATTCATTCTGTAAAGTGGCTTTGTAATGTACTATGACAGAAACTATAAAAAGTTTCTTTAAAGTCTTGAGGGGGAGGGAAGGAATTGAAGAGAGCACCTAAGGCGTCATAGTCCTTCCACTCCCCATGGATAAGTGTTAGAGCAGGGGTCGGCAACTTTTCAGAAGTGCAGTGCCGAGTCTTCATTTATTCACTCTAATTTAAGGTTTCGCGTGACAGTAATGCATTTTAACATTTTTAGAAGGTCTCTTTCTATAAGTCTATAATATATAACTAAACTATTGTTGTATGTAAAGTAAATAAGGTTTTTAAAATGTTTAAGAAGCTTCATTTAAATTAAATTAAAATGCAGAGCTCCTCGGACTGGTGGCCAGGACCCGGGCAGTGTGAGTGCCATTGAAAATCAGCTCGCATGCCGCCTTCAGTACCCGTGCCATAGATTGCCTACACCTGTGTTATAGTATTGTTTCATAGCAAGTGGAGGCTCATGAGGGGAGACAAGTATGTGTGTGTACTGGATAGTTATGACAGTTGGATGTTGGTTTTATCTTTGCTAATGGGACAGTTTTGAGTTAGGAAGCAGCTTTTCATGAAAGAATGGATATGAAAGGAAGAAGTTAGGGCTGCAAGGGTTTTCCTTTGTGGGGGATAAGTCTGGAAATCAGGAAGATTTCACTACCCTGGGGATTCAGTTTATAGGAAGATAAGCAGATTCCAGCTAGGGGTGTGGAATTTGAGAAAGCAGACTGGAATGGAACAGAAAGTTTTTGGCCTTCCAGTCCCTTTCCAGTCACCACCAACTACCCATCCAGCCTCTTGCACTCCTCCTCCGAGTGTGCCACAAGCCATGAAACTGTGCACACCAGAGGGTGCAAAGCAACTGAGATTTGGAACACCAATCTCATTAGCACGCACACAACTCAATGTAGAAGTTCTGGAACCACTGCAGAAGGGTCTAAATTTGTTGGTGCAGGGAAGAGAATGTTTTAAAAACATGTGCTGCCCACCTAAGATTTGTTTAGTTTGCAAGAATAGAGAATGAGTGTGATGGGGGGTTGGAGAAATAAAGAGGTGGGGAGTAGATGGAGAGGGGAAAGAAAGGTGGAGAGTAGAAAAATATGTAGGGCCAAGATTGTAAGCTGTGCTCGTGCAGTGGAGAATGAGGTGAAAGAAGGGGTATGCGGGGATGAGATGTGTAGTATATGGCATGTAGAGGAAAGGGGTATAGGATGAGGGGGAATCAGGGATACGTGGGGAGGGGGCACAGGGAGAAGGTGCAGGAGAGATGTGGGGCAGGGATGATGGATCATGTGTAAGGGGAGGGTAGTAGAGGGAATGAGAGGGATACATGGGAAGAAGATAGAAGGGGTAGGGGTATGTTAGGGTATTGGGGTACAGAGTGAGGGGGAAGATAAAGCATATATAGGAGGAGGGGTGTATGGAATGAAGGGTAGAGGCAATATAGGGCAAGAGGAGGCATATATGGAGTAGGGGTATGATAGGACATACCACATAAGCTGTGCATGTGGGGTGTATGGGGTGAGGGCAGGGATGATATAGGGCACTGGAGTACATGGTGGGATGGTATGTGTGGGTGTACGGGGTAAGGTGGTACAAGGCATGGGGAATGAAGGTTGGAAGGTATGTAGTACTCCTGAGGGCATTCTGTGCCAAAAAAAATTAAAAATTCTGTGCACAATATTTTAAAATTCTGCAAGTTTCATTTGTCAGTAAATAAATGCAGAGGCTCCACCATGGCAGTGGGGAGCAAAGGCCACTGGCTGCACAAAGGTGGGAGATCAGCCTGCAGCCTCCCCATCCCTGACCCACAGATTCAGCAGTGAGGCTGCAGCAAATCCTGACACAGCACAAGGCCTGGTTCTGCCCCAGAAACACGCTGGGGTCCTGTCTGCCCCTCTTAGCCAGGTGCACTAGGTGTGGGGCAGACAGGCTCAACCAGGCAGGATCCAAATGTGAAGGGGCATAGTGTGGGGGGATCCAGATGTGGGGTGAGAGGATTCTGTGTGGGACAATCTGGGTGCAGGCACCACAGTGTGGGAGGCTGTCTGAATGCATAGAGGTTTGTTTGGGGTGGGTGGGGGAGTTCCAGGTGCAGGGGCAATGGGACTCTGCAGGGGCTTCCAGGTGAAGATGCTCAGATGGGGGCTCTGGGTACTGGGAGAGTGGGGCTTGGTGAGGTTGGGTCTGGGTGCAGGTAATTGGAGGTCAGTGACATGGGGATCTGGATGTGGGGGCTCAGGGTGGTGCAGGGGGTGGGGCATCAGGGTGGGGGTTTGAGTGCAGGGAGCTCACTCAGGCATGGCCTGGTGCAGGGGGGGGTTCCAGATGCAGGCACTGAGGTTCAGTAGGGTGGAGTTTGAGTATGGAAAGCTAGCGGCGGTTCTGGATGTTCCAGGTGAGGCTTGGCAGGGGTGTCTGGGTATGGGAGGTTTGGAAGCAAGGAGCTTGGGTGGATGAGGGAGCAGCTCCCTGTAGAGTGACCCCTCCCTCCCACAGCTGAGGAGCAATGTGGGCAGGAAGCAGGGGAGGCAGCTGAGCTTCCCGCAGCTGGAGGAGGTTTCTAGGGGTGGATCTGACACAGCCTCAGCAACCCCTTGCAGAGGAAGAGGAACTCCCATCCTCTACTGCCTCCACCCCAGCTGGGACTAGCAGCTGATCCTGGCTCAGGTTAGGAGCCACTGGCTGGGGTGTCCCCAGCCCCATGGTAATTTACCTCTCCTCCAGCTGCCTGAAACGACTGCACTGCTAGGGAGTGGTACTGGTCTTACAGCTTCCCTTTGCTTCCCCTGTCAGAAAGTCATTTTTCTGCAGGGAAGCAAATAAATTTGCAGGGGACATGAAATCTGTATATATCCAGTGGCACAGAATTCCCCCAGGAGTGATGTGGGGAGTGCAGGTATATGGAGTGAGGGTGACATAGGACATAGAGGTACAGGTTGTATGGAGTGGGGGTGTAGGGATGCTGGTGGGGAATACATAGGGGTGTAGGGCATGAGGTGTACATGGGGGTGCAGGGTAGGTGTGTCAGGGTGCAGGGTAGTGCACATGGGGGTATGAGGTGATGGGGTGGAGGACATGGGGTGTATATGAGGATGTAGGGTGGGGGTAGTGAGGTGATGGGGTGCAGAGCAGGGGTGAGGGTGATGGAGGTCCTGGGGGTGCAGGGTGGAGTACATGGGGGTATGGGATGAGTGGGACAAGGGCGTGGGGTGTATACAAGGGTGAGGGGTGCAGGGATGAGGGAGAGAGGGCATGGGGAGTATGCGGGGTGCAAGGTGAGTGGATGGGGTGAGGGAGATGGGGATGCGGGGTGGGGTGCATGGTATGAGAGGGTGGAGGGCATGGGGTGCAGGGATGAGGGGGACAGAGGGCATGGGTAGTATGTGGGGTGAAGGGTGGGGTAAGGGAGATGGGGATGTAGGGTGGGGTACATGGGGGTATGAGGTGAGAGGGTGGAGGGCATGGGGTGTATGTGGGGTGCAGGGGGAGTGTATGTGGGGTGCAGGGGTGAGGGGGACAGAGGGCATGGGGAGTATTTAGGGTGCAGGGGGGTGTATGTGGGGTGCAGGGGTGAGGGAGACGGCATGGGGAATATTCAGGGTGTACAGGGTGAGGGGGTGGAGGACATGGGGTGCAGGGTGGGTGGATGGGGTGAGGGAGATGGGGTGCAGGGTGGGGTACATGGGAGCATGGGGTGTGTGAGGGGTGCAGGGTGGGTGGATGGGGTGAGGGGGTGGAGGACATGGGGTGTGTGAGGGGTGCAGGGTGGGTGGATGGGGTGAGGGAGGTGGGGTGCAGGGTGGGGTACATGGGGTGTGTGAGGGGTGGGTGCATGGGGTGAGGGGGTGCAGGGCATAGGGTGGATGTGGGGTGCAGGGTGGGGTACGTGGGGTGTGTGAGGGGTGCAGGGTTGGGAGGTGGGGTGCAGGGTGGGGTGTGTGAGGGGTGGGTGGATGTGGGGTGCAGGGTGGGTGGATGGGGTGAGGGCTGCAGGGTTGGGAGATGGGGTGAGGGCTGCAGGGCATAGGGTGGATGTGGGGTGTGTGCGGGGTGCAGGGCATGGCGTGTATGTGGGGTGCAGGGTGGGTGGATGGGGTGAGGGAGGTGGGGTGCGGGGTGGGTGGATGGGGTGTGTGGGGTGCAGGGCTGGGAGATGGGGTGCAGGGTGGGGTGCATGGGGTGTGTGAGGGGTGCAGGGTGGGTGGATGGGGTGAGGGGTGCAGGGCATAGGGTGGGTGTGAGGTGCAGGGTGGATGTGGGGTGTGTGAGCGGTGGGTGGATGGGGTGGGGGGGTGCAGGGCATAGGGTGGATGTGGGGTGCAGGGTGGGGTACGTGGGGTGTGTGGGGTGCAGGGCATGGCGTGTATGTGGGGTGCAGGGTGGGTGGATGGGGTGCAGGGTGGGGTGTGTGAGGGGTGGGTGGATAGGGTGAGGGGTGCAGGGCATAGGGTGGGTGGATGGGGTGCAGGGTGGGGTGTGTGAGGGGTGGGTGGATGGGGTGAGGGGGTGCAGGGTTGGGAGATGGGGTGCAGGGTGGGGTACGTGGGGTGAGGGGGTGCAGGGCATAGGGTGGATGTGGGGTGCAGGGTTGGGAGGTGGGGTGCAGGGTGGGGTACGTGGGGTGTGTGAGGGGTGGGTGGATGGGGTGAGGGAGGTGCGGTGTGTGAGGGGTGCAGGGTTGGGAGATGGGGTGCAGGGTTGGGAGGTGGGGTACATGGGGTGAGGGGGTGCAGGGCATAGGGTGGATGTGGGGTGCAGGGTTGGGAGGTGGGGTGCAGGGTGGGGTACGTGGGGTGTGTGAGGGGTGGGTGGATGGGGTGAGGGAGGTGCGGTGTGTGAGGGGTGGGTGGATGGGGTGAGGGGTGCAGGGCATAGGGTGGATGTGGGGTGCAGGGTTGGGAGGTGGGGTACGTGGGGTGTGTGTGGGGTGGGTGGATGGGGTGAGGGGGTGCAGGGTGGGTGGATGGGGTGAGGGGGTGCAGGGTTGGGAGATGGGGTGCAGGGTGGGGTGGGTGGATGGGGTGAGGGGTGCAGGGTGGGGTACATGGGGTGTGTGCGGGGTGCAGGGTTGGGAGGTGGGGTGCAGGGTGGGGTGTGTGAGGGGTGGGTGGATGGGGTGAGGGGGTGCAGGGCATAGGGTGGATGTGGGGTGTGTGAGGGGTGCAGGGCTGGGAGGTGGGGTGCAGGGTGGGGTGTGTGAGGGGTGGGTGGATGGGGTGAGGGGGTGCAGGGCATAGGGTGGATGTGGGGTGTGTGAGGGGTGCAGGGCTGGGAGGTGGGGTGCAGGGTGGGGTGTGTGAGGGGTGGGTGGATGGGGTGAGGGGTGCAGGGCATAGGGTGGATATGGGGTGCAGGGTTGGGAGGTGGGGTACGTGGGGTGTGTGAGGGTGCAGGGTTGGGAGATGGGGTGCAGGGTGGGATACGTGGGGTGTGTGCGGGGTGCAGGGTGGGTGGATGGGGTGAGGGGTGGGGTACGTGGGGTGAGGGGGTGCAGGGGGGGTGGGTGGATGGGGTGAGGGGTGCGGGGTTGGGAGATGGGGTACATGGGGTGTGTGAGGGGTGGGGTACGTGGGGTGAGGGGTGCAGGGCATAGGGTGGATGTGGGGTGTGTGCGGGGTGCAGGTGTTGTTGGCCAGGGGCCGCTCGGGCAGTCAGAGGCCCGGGGGGAGCCCGCACACGCAGACCAGCGGCGCCCGCCCCACCCCAACTCAGGCAGCCGAGCCCGCCGAGCCCGCGCTTCTCTCCTCAGCGCAACCGCCGGCGCCGCCAGTCCGACTCCCGCTGACTGCGCACGCGCAACTGTGGCGCGAGGAGCCAACCGCCGGTGGCGCGCGGTGGTGCGAAGACCCCGGGCTGAGCGCGTGCCGCGAAGGGACTCGCGCTTTGCCGCCGGGGAGCGAGCGCGCGGCAGCCGGGCTGCTGCAACAGCCGCGGGGCCTGGGCGTACCCCAGTGCAGAGGGGCTGCCCGTGTACGGACATATCCCTCTGTTGCTCGCGTGATCCTTACAGCACGTTATTGTTTAGGTGCCCAACTGCTGTTCTCGGGCCTTGGTTGCTGTGTATTTGAGTCTGCCAGAAAAACAAAGAAACAACCCAAACCTATGAACACTGGAAACTCGGTGTGGGGTGTGTGGTGTGCGATATGCATAATATCAATATACAAATGGACAAACATACCTTTAGTTATACCTGCCATTGACTCCACCTGTAACCCTGAATAAGCCACTCCTCCCTCTGCCTTCATTTCCCCAGCTGTACAATCAGCAAGTACCTAACCTCCACTGCAAGGCACTTTGAGATTGGGAGGAAAGGTGTGATATTAGTGCAAAGTGCTAGTATTAATTATTCTATTTATTAGCATGAGCTTTTTGTGGGCTCAGGCCCAGACCCTGCGATTGCTCACACACATGCTTAACTTTAGGCACAGGATGTTAGGAAATTGTTTTTTTGTGGCAATATGTTTGGTTAGGCTGCCTTGGGTTTTGAAACCATCTTTAAAAGAAAAACAAACAGACGCACGTAACTGACAACGTTTAGAACAAACATCCACATTTACCCATGGCCCTACTTCAAAATGAACTAAAAACAGCCTTCCCCTCTAGGACAAGGACTGAATTTTATTGAAATTCACTTTGCCTATCAGTGAAGAAATGTGTTTGCTAGATTGGCTAATCCAATTTACAGTGGTTGCCCTTTAAAATCTTTTATTACCTGCTCCCATTGAAATCAATGGCAAATCTCCAGTTTACTTTAATGCCAAGAGACAAACCAGTATATTCACCAGTCTGAAATGTGTATTGATCAAGCTACTCTCTACTCTGCTATATTCTTTGCTCAGTGGAATATCTCAGTGCCTAAGCTAACATTCATAGGCCACAATAAATTCACATCAATTAATAAAAATATGTGTAATGTCTTATTAATTGCATAGCATGGATCACCGTCACACCTAGGTAGACTAAGAAAGGGCCAAATGCTGCTTTCAGTTATAAGGGTATAAATTCGCTGTCTGCAATGCAATTAATTTGTGTTTACACAGGAGTATAGGAGAGCAGAATCTGTCCCATAGAATGAAAAGCTGTTCTCATGCTGGTGTAGGTAGGACTATTTCCCTTGAAATTGGTGGAATTATACTGGTGGAAGTGAATGCAGAACAAAGCTTCTAGGCGCCAACACTAGCTCTCTTGAAATAATGGCCCTTTTTCTCCCACTACTAGGCTACCCCCTCAACAAATGTCAATAGAAAATAACCCAAAACAAAATCAAATAAACCCAGAACAAAATCAATCAGCTCAATGCAAAAGACAATAAACAAGCCTTGTGCCCCACCACCCTCTAGGCTCAAACTCTGGGGGCTCCCTCATGGAGAATGGATTCCAAAGGGCAACAGCCCTCAGCGGAAAGGGAGTTGCAGCTGGTCAGAGTTTTACGATAGAAGCCGGCAGCAAGAACATCTGAACTGATCTCAGCCATCATGATGGGCCAAGATGAGAGGTGTTTCTCAGATAACAGGGTTCCAGACTATTTAGAGCTTTGAAGATTCTCACTGTCATCTCAGAATCACATAGTATGGCAGTGAAAAGACTTGAGCACCTGTTTCATGAGTTCCTAGTGTAACATTGACAGATCCCGGCTGTTGGTGGGCGGGATTAAACCTGGGACTTCTGGAGCTAAATGCATGAGCTAAAATCCACAGGGCCCTTAGCTAAGGCTGGAGAGCAGACTCATTAATCTTTCTCTCTCTAAGTGGTCTTGGTGCCACTAGATGGGACAGAACCCCACACCCAGGAAGTGCCTGAGTTACGCTAGCATTCTGCACCAGCTGAAGGATCTGAGCTGCTTCATTTACTCCGGTTAGCTATGCACATATGCAAGAGTGAGCTGGGTTCCATTCTGCCTCCACTATTCTCAACAGAAATGCCAGCTACGTTCCAGTTGTGCCTGCTTAGACTGTGAGGCGGAAAGCTGGACACAGCTGGATTTTCACATCCCTGACTTAATATGCAATCCTGGCTTTTGAGAAAAAAACTACTTTGAATTGTGAACTGAGCCCATTTTAAATGAGACTAAATATAGAACCCCACAGTATCATTTTACAATCGCTTTTCCAAAATTGCATTTTAAAGAGTAACTTACGTGACCTGGACACCAGGAGGCACTGTCCCTGTAAAGGATAAATCTGGTGATCTGACAGCTGTACTAACAGACACTTCTTCAGTGAATGACACTAAGAGCAGCTCATCATGAGACTGACAGACAAGTCACACATGCTGGTTTTGCATTATCTAGAGAATTAACACAATGGTACCTTCCAGTTCTTACTCCTGCAGGGAAGAAGGTTCTCACTACTCTTCTGCAATTCTGTTGCTGTGAGTCTCCTGACATATATAAAATTACCCCAAACATCTGCATTGGTGGTAGCTCAAAGTGCATCTGAATTGCTCTGGCTTTCCCCAGTAAGAAACTTACTTCCCGTTCCTCTTTCTTCATTCAAGAAGGCAGCAGAAGCAGGAGCCTGAGTGAGATGGGAGCATGGCTGAGGCAGATAGCCCAGCAAACTAGGGGCTTTTTTGAAAGTCGCCCTGTTTTTCATTTCTTATGCTGGGTAATTTTTAACTCCATCCTGCTGCTATATTCTAGGAGGTGCTCTGAGGATGCTGTTGTCTATCTAAGGTTGTGCTGGAAAGCCACAAACCCTGGGCTCCCGTTGCAGTGTGTGGGAGGCTTTTCTGGTTGGGGGTTCCTTATTCTCTCTGTCCTAATGAGGAGCTCCCTTTGAGCCAGCACTGCAGATGGAAATGACTCATCTGGTCCCTGCAAGACTGCCCCAAATTCTGCAGTGACGCCATTTGTATGTGCTTTGATAGTTTCGTTCCCAACTGTTGAGCATGTCTGGTAAACGTGACTGGTTGTATGTCTGCATGCATACAGGCGCATGGTTGTAGATTGCCGTCTCACAAACAGGACACTCCCAGAAATTTTCGATGAGCTTCAGTGGGAACCTGCTAGCACAGCAGATTCAAAATGTAAACAAGGCCATTTCTCCCCAGCACCCCCCACCCCCGACTGCAGGGCTCTCTGAGTGAATCTGAGAATCATCCCAGCACACCACTCTCTATAGGAGCTTCATGGTGATGATTGCAGAGTTGTTGTAGCTCTGTTGGTCTCAGGATATTAGCGAGACAAGGGGGGTGAGGTAATATCTTTTATTGGCTCAAGACAATCACTCTGCTCTTGAATTAACTCATACAGAAAAATTATAAAAACCCAGAACCCATCACCCCTGGGTGAACACTTGTCACAAAGTGATCACTCTATATCTGACCTCTCAGTCCTCGTTCTCCAAGGAAACCTGCACATCACCTTCAAAAGACGAGCCTGGGAGCTTAAATTCAGAACTGTGCTAGACAACAAAAATCATGGATTTAATAAAGACACTGGATTTATGGCTTATTATAACACTCTGTAACCCACTAACCTTCCTTTGTCCTACAGCTGCAGAGGTGTTAGCTGCCCACTTCACTTTGAATGGTCTCTTGCAACATATGTTAACCCCTTATCTGTTCCACCTTGTATTTAGCTGTGACTCGCTGAGCACTATCTCAAAAGTTCAGAAGTTTCTCTCTCACCAACAGAAGTTGGTCCCATAAAAGTTATTACCTTGCCTACCATGTGTCTCTTATGTTGATGATATAATTTAGTTTCTTGCAAACATTTCAGAAGATTGGGGCTTTTCCTTTTTCCTTGCAGCCCAGGTACTTTGAATGGTCTGATTTAAACACAGTGAGCCTGGTTTTCTCATTTACATCAGCTTGACGACAGCGTGAGAAGAGAACCCAGCGCAGTTCTGGGAGCCTCCTGTAGAATGGGCCAAGAAATGGAAGACAATTTGTAGAAGAGAAACATGGGCTGGAAGAACTGATGTAGGGAATTCAATATAGCTTGATGAGGAAACTCGGAGGGGCTGTGTCAATCAGCAAACATCTAACCGGCAGGAACACTGGACAGGGGATCATGCTGGGTGCTACGAGAAATGATAAATAAAAGTCATGATATGAAATTTCAGAAAACCTCTGGCCCTACTAGAAATCACAGAGAGCAAAAGTTAGACCCCACCTCTGTTGTTTCTGGTGGGAGAATCCTTTGTTCCTGAACTGCAATGGTGGTGACATAGGCGGCTGCGTGTGTGTAACTGGCCAGGGGTAAGATGCTAACACGCTGAATAGCACACCGCCCCCCCGCCTCCCAGAAATGGTTTCGAGGGATGCAGGTCAACCCCACTGATAAATATTCCAGCAAAAAGAGGAAAGCAAATAGAGTTTTCACAGCCTGATCACATCCACTTTGCTTTACACTAAACCCAAGCACAGATGAAAGCCTCCTGGGCTTCAAAGCCTCAGCCTGACACATCAGCAGCCGCTGCCTCTCAGCACCAGGGACAATTCTTCACTCTGTTGCTTTCCCCATCTCCTTGGTGGCCTGGTGCTAGTGGGAGATAATTAGACTTCAATTATCATCAGTTATATTTTCACACGTTTCCCATGCAAATCTCTGGCACATCTAATGGGTTCCGGCCCATCCCCCGAGCAGCTTTTGGAGTTAGAAATCGATCCTTTGCCTTCTGGTTTGCATATCTGCTGGTGCTAACCCCGCTCTAGGAGAAGTACTTCTCTTACAGCACCTGCAGCGTGGCAGATCAAACGTTGCATTTCCTTATGGGGGATGACTGGTTCCTGGCATGGGGTCCTTGTCCTTCCTTCCACATGGGTTTCACTAGGAGTGGGATAAGCTGCTCATTATACCCACATTAGGCCTGAGTGATCACCCTGCAGTAGGTCAGCTCATTAGCAGGTGTCATTGAAGTCAGTGGGAACCTCTCGAGACAGCTACAGAGAATCCACAGAAAGAGGAAGAAAATGGAGCAGGATGGAATGGTTTTTTATTATTATTATTATCAGGACACAGCCCCATTAACACAGTCACTGCGGGTGTCTCTACAGCCTCTTCCTTTAGCAGCTGGCTCTTCCACCTCCTTTCTCCTGTTGGCAAAAAAGGATGTTTGCAATTCCACTCTCCTGGCACTGGACTATTCCACAGGCTAACCCTGTCTAACAAAGCTCACGTCACCTGAACAGACTTTGTTGGCTCTGGAGAATTCATCCCCTCCTTTCAAGAAAACCACCCAGTGTCCCAGTCACCACATCTCACGTAGGGAAGGGTGCCTCATTACAAATTATTCTTAAAGTGGCTTGAATACAATAGGGGGGAAAAGCCAATCATGGTGGCCTTTCTGGAAGATGCTTTAGCCAGACACACGTTATGTGTCTCAATACGGGGGTAACTGGGTGACATTTAATAGCCTGGAATCTACAGGAGGTCAGACTAGAGGATCTGATGAAATTTTGGGGCCTTCAGCTCTGAATATGTGTCACTATCTGGAGATTCTGCTGGCACAGGAGTGCATGGGGAAGCAAGAGACTTCCAGAGCAGTTCTAAATTAGTTCTGTTCTGTTGTTTTCTTTTTTTTAAAGGATAGTTCTGATTAAGTCTTAAAAGAAATTAGTTAATTGACCTTATAGTGCAATAACTTTGACATTTCCTGCCTTGGTCATGTATTCAGCTGGATCTGTATTTCCTGTGTCCCCATTGTACACCAGATGGAACTCCTCGCTGTCAAGGATCAGTAAAATGCCAGCTCCTACTGATGCACACCCAGCACCAGTCGCAGTTATGGAGATACTGGAGTAAAGGCAGGTATCCCTGAAAGCTCTTCCGCAAATATATTATACACCTTTGTGCACACACACACATATTCAGATTTAGCAGATAGTTATTTCTATTGATAAGACTGTGTCTTCTCTGAGCTGTGGGTGCATTTTCATGAATAAAAAGCATAAATCACAACCACTGTAGCACAGGGATAAGCAACCTATGGCACGGGTGCTGAAGGCGGCATGCAAGCTGATTTTCAGTGGTACTCACACTGCCCAGGTCCTGGCCACCGGTCCGGGGGGCTCTGTATTTTAATTTAATTTTAAATTATGCTTCTTAAATGTTTTAAAAACCTTATTTACTTTACATACATCAATAGTATAGTTACATATTATAGACTTATAGAAAGAGACCTTCTAAAAACTTTAAAATACATTACTGGCACGCAAAACCTTACATTAGAGTGAATAAATGAAGACTCGGCACAGCACTTCTGAAAAGTTGCTGACCCCTGCTGTAGCATCATGCTGCCACAACTTTCAGTCTCTGGGAAGCTTCCTTTCCCTAACTACCATGATAACAGAAATAACGGCTGTCATGGAAGCCCTAATCCACAGATGTCAAAGGGCCAGATTCTGATACAACTATTAATTATCTGTGTTAGCTTGACACCTACGAGCCCAGTCATGGAGCCGGACCCTGTTGTGCTTGGTGCTGTACAGACACAGAACAAAGAGAAGGTCCTTGCCCCAGGAGCTCACAATCTAAGTATAAAACAAGAGACAACAGATGGAAACAGACCAGCAGGAAAGTGCAAGGAAACAATGAGACCGTATTGGCCAGTACAACAGGCAGAGATCCCAGCAAGCTAGCAGATGTGCTCTTAGCTGCATCCATGCTGCAGCTGAGAGGGTGCTTCCCAGTGCGGGTGGACAGATATGTGCTAGCTCTGCTTGAGCTAGTGTGCTAAATATAGCAGCGTAGCCATGGAGGAACAGACAGCAGCTTGGACTAGCCAGCCTGACTACAAGCCTGTGTGACCCCCTGGGTACATTTCTGGCTAGCCCAAGCAGCTGGCTATGCCATTACAGCCACACTGCTATTTTTAGAATAATAGCTCAAACAGAGCTAGTGTGTGTCTGTCTACCCACCCCGGAGAGCACCCATGCCAGCCTGTGTAGACACACCCTTAACTCTGGTTTAGTGGAACTTTATTCCATGAGGAGTCCTATTGACTAATGGGAGTACAGTGATTCTGAATGGCAATAAGGATGTCAGAATCTGGCCCTTAGGTATCAGACCAAATCACTTCACAGGCTTCCTTCAGTTTGGAAGCTCTCATGAGGAGTTGCCCCAAACCAGGGGCAGTGTGTTGGGAAGTGAAAAGGAAGGTTCATGAAACACACACACTTGGGGCAGTCTTATTGTGCATGTTGAGATGTTTCCCAGAAGGGGCGTTTGAGTAGAAAACATTCCCTGGTGTCCACTGAAGGAGGCCTGTTGGCCGGGACAATCGTGATCAGTTAGGCCGAAGACACCAATACTGACGTGGCAGTAACACTGATCGATGGACAGTGTTTCAGACACTTGATTCAGTTCATGGAGAGAATCTCTGTGTGGCAATGACCAGCTCAGCCCTAAAAGAAGCAGTCACAATTTATGCCTCAGGATGACCATTAAAAAAAGAGAGAGATGATTTGTTATTTCCAGATGGCTTTAACATTGACATGCCCATCAATTCTGTTCCCACATAGCTTGAGCTGCCTTATGGGATGGAGTTCCTCCTGCTTGTCTCTCCTTTCAGGGATGGAGCCGAGCCTCCTGTAGGAACTGGAGCACCCATGTCTTCTGAACTGGATCGAGCTCTGGCACGGATCGTCTCCCTGCTCGGATCTGAACTCTCCCAGTAAGCGCATTCCACTTTCAGCTCCTGCATGCTGGCGTGCAGCTGTAACAGCTTCTCCAGCAGCAGCTGATCCTGGAGCTGCATCTCTGACTGGAGCAGGGCATAAAAATATATATATATAGCAGTGATGCTGAGTCTTTAGCACTGTACCAGGCTTTGGTTTATGAAACCCTTATTCCATGCATCCAGAGAGGGGGAAAACAAACATCAGGGGCACAGTCCAGCCACAGCTGTGAACTGCCTGATCTAGAAGTGATGGAACCAGCACTAGAAACCCTCAGCTTAACCTTCATCCCCTCCCTCCTTGCTACAGTCTTCCAACACTTACTAGCATTTCTGAGGACAGGAGGGGACTTTCTGAAGGGTGAGTGGACATGGGGAAACAGGCTGAAGCCCAAGGGAGGTAAGGTTGGCGAGTCATGGGTGAAGGGTTGTTGAACACGGCTGTTAGAGTTTGAAAGGTGGGTGGACGAGACTGAAAGAATGAAGTGATCTTTACGATGAAGAGACAGGCTGTGGAAATGTGGGGTAGGTCACTGCATCTTAGGCCTTGTCTACACACAAAAGTAACAGTGCTCTAAGTACACTGGTGAGGTTAAAGCGGTATAGCTCCTCGAAAGTGGACACAGTTATATTGGTGTAGAGGTGCCTTGTACTGGTATAGCTATTCCTGTGGGAAGGAGGATAAGCTATAAGCATAAGGCACCTTATACTGCTATAGCTGTGCCCACACTAGGAGTTATACTGATACAGCTATTTCAGCAGAAAAAAGATCACCCCCTTAACCAAGATAGTTAAGCCGGTATAAACCCTGGCCATACATAAAGCCACGGGCTGCAACATCAGCTGCTTCAGACTGCAGAGCATGAGTAACCAAACATGAGAATGGAACAGTAGAGTGTGTCACGGAAGAGGGAACATATGGGATAACTCAGTGCGATCAGAGAAGTAATGTGCTAGTTCCTTAAAATGGCTCAAATCTTCCTTGTCTAATTCATGCAAGTAGTAGTACCAGTCGAGATAGTTAAGTCCAAAGGTGACTGGGAAGCATTACAGGGGAGCTCACAAAACTGGGTGACTGGGCAACAAAATGGCAGATGAAATTCAACATTGAAAGTGGAAAGTAATGCACATTGGAAAAAATAATCCCAACTACACATGTATAATGATGGGTTCTAAATGAGCTGTTACAGTTTCAGAAAGTGATCTTGGGAGTCATCTTGGATAGTTCTCCACAAACTTCACGTCAAAGCGCAGCAGCGATCAGAAAGGCTAACAGAGTGTTAGGAACTATTAGGAAAGGGATAGAAAATGAGACACAAAATATCATAATGTCACTATATAAATCTGTGCTGCATCCACACCTGGAATGCTGTGTCCAGTTCTAGTCGCCCCATTTCAGAAATGATCTAGTGGAACAGGAAAAGGTCCAGAGAAGGGTCAACAAAGATGATCCAGGGTATGGAATGGCTTCCATACGAGGAGAGACTAAAAAGATTAGAGCTGTTCAGCTTAGAAAAGAGATGATTAAGTGGAGAAGGGATTATTGTAGAGGTCTATAAAATCATGAATGGGATGGAAAAAAGTGTTATTTACCCTTTCCCACAATACAAAAACCAGGGGCCACCCTATGAAATTAATAGGCAGCAGGTTTTATACGAACAAGAGGAAGTACTTTTTCTACACAATACACAGTTAATCTGTGGAACTCATTGCAATGGGATGTTGTGATGTCCAAAAGTATAAATGGCTTAAAAAAACAAACAAACTTAATACGTCCCTCAAGGCTATTAGCCAAGATGGTCAGGTTTGCAACCCCATGCTTGGGATGACCCTAAACGTCTGACTGCCAGAAAGCAGGAGGGCAAGATAGGATAGATCTCTTCAAGACTGCCCTCTTCTATACACTTCTCCTGAAGCTCTAGTACTGGCCACTGGTGGAGATGGGATACTGGGCTAGAGGGACCACTGAGCTGACCCCCGTATGGCAGTTTTTGCGTTCTTATGTAGTCAGTGACACCACTTGCATGAGAAAGTTGAGGAAGAATTGGCCCATTCATTACAGTGAATGATTTCACAATCACAAGGGGTAAGGGCTGATGTAGCTGAGGCTGTCTTGTGCTGTCTTGGAACTCCCAACATACATCGGCTTTCCAATATAAAAAGGTCCTATAACTGTGACCCTCTCACTGCAGCCCTTGGAACACCAGTCGTCCACTGATTTTTTCAGGCTGCCCCACACAATGAAACAGCTTGAGAAGCAAGCAGTGGGAGGTTTGGGGTTAGGCGGTGATGTGATGGCTGGGAGATTGGCACAGCAAGTGGAGCCACGAGAGAATCTCTCTCCCTTGCCCCATGGTCAGCACAATAGTAAAGTTGGAGTAAACCTTCCTGTACAGCAGATAAAGCTGGGCTTCCCTATCACCCGAGCTGGGTCGTCTGAATGGGTGCTGCCTTGCACCCACTCTTTGCTGGAGATCAGAACTTCGTAGATTGGAAGGAATTCTGCCACCCCAGACTTCAAAGAAAGGATGAAGAGAACCTAAGCCCAATCCAAAGTCCATGAAGTCAGTGGGAGTCTTTTCAATGATTTCAATGGACTTTGGGTCAAGCCCTTGCTGAGTGAAGCTGCAGAGGGACATTGACTGCTTCTCCTGTTCAGCACTGTGCTCCTCTGAACCACTAGAGAGGGATAAACCTGAATCAGCCTGGGCAGACCCTACACCACAGACAGGGAGGTGCAGGATCAGGGTCTAGCTGAATGCAGCCAGGGATGGACATAAAAACAGAGCAACACTAAAAACCCTGCCCTACGGCGACCCTGTGGTTGTTATTGAGCCTGGCACCACTGCCCATGCTCAAAGCTGGGTTTGTGGGTTAAACTCAGGCCGTTAAGGAGGCCGGTGCTCACAGACAAGTCACTTTTAGCTCTGCTGAATAATGTGAAAACAGCCCTCACCTTACCCCCATGCTGTTATGTCACTGTGGGGTCCGCAATTCTAAATGACTATCATCATCTTGGCTGTGTTTCCAGGTCACTCAGGAAAGGGCCCATGGTAGAATATCACGGAAACATGGGGTGCACTCCATTGGAAATGCCCCTCTCCTTGTATGGGATCTCGTCTGTGAATGGAAGATGGGGCTTTTAAACCTTGAATGGGCATTAGAAAAATGCCCCATTGTGTTTTTAAATGAAAGCTTAGATTCTAGTGAATACGGTGCAGTTTATTAATGTATTAGGTAGCACCTAGCGAATCCAACTGAAATCAGAGCCCCACTGTGCAAGAGGCTGTACAAACGTATAATAAGAGACAGTCCTTGCCCCAAAGACCTTACAATCTAAACAGATAAGGCAGACAAAGTAAGGATTATACTATCCTCATTTTGCAGGTGGGAAACTGAGAGGCACAGAGGAAGTACATGTCTTGCCCAGGGTTACATGTGAGTCTATTGCAGAGTCAGGAATTGAACCCAGTCACCAGTGTCTTAAATTTAGTTGCAGTCTATGTGACAGTCCTAATTCTGCGACTCTGGTCATGTTTCTGTGATTGCCAAATATTAGTGATTTTGAGTATGTGCAAGTGTTTAATTGTGAATAGGGGTGTGACAGTGTGCGGGCATGAGCAATGAGACACCATGATTAGGGTGAAAGGGCATGTATGGTGTGTGTGTGTGTGTGCATATTGCCATCTATTGTTTGTATTTAGAGATTCTATCTAAGCACATGTCCAGGTGTGTAACAGCAAGGCAGCAGGAGTGTTAGAAAGTGACTCAGTAGACGCAGTTCTTTGCCTCAGTATGCAGCTACCCTGGAGTTTTTAGCTAGCTCCAGAAATGCTCAGCTGTTTTTCTCATAATCAAAACCTGACCTTTGAGTCACCTTGAGCTGCATTCAGCTGCTGGTGTTCAGTCTGCTGTGGAAAGCTATGAATACTAAAGAGGCAGGAATGAAACTTTACCTCCCCAGCAGAGCTGGGAGCAAATGCCAGCTCTGCCCTGGGACAGGATGGAGTTCAGCGCGCACACACACACACACACACTTCCTCTTTTCCTCCAGAAAAATAACGATGCATTGGAGGAACCTAAATAAACAGAACCAACTTCACAGCCCTGCACGTGTATCTCCCTCTTTCCCCTTTTCCATTTCTTCACTCCCAACTTTCCTGCTTCTCCTGTCATTTATGGGGCATTTATCTGCTTCCCATCTCTCTCTCTCCTTTCTCGCTTCTCCTTCACTGACAACCAGGCTCTCTCTCCCTTTCCTACTGTGCTGCCACTTTCCTCCTGGCCAATCCCTTCTTTGACCCCTCTTCTAATTCCGTTTCTCAGCACTCCCACACCTCTCTGCCCACCAGTGGCGTATCTCTCTTTCCCTCGGACTCTATTTCTCGTTATTTTCCCAGCCCCCACCCCCATCTCTCTCCCACATCCACTGCTGCAAGCTCACTCCGATTTTTCTCCATCTAACCCATCTCTCTTTTCCTTTGGCATCCCCGTTTGAGTGTAGTTCTCCCCTGCTGCTCCTCCTTCAGAGTTGTAGGTTTTAATCTTGGCCTTCTCCTATCTAGCCATCCATCCCATCCTTGTTGCCATGGTATCAGAGCTCCTGAAGTCTATATTCCAAGGTTTTTCTTCTTGTAGATCTTTTGGCTTTGTGGTCAGCCCTCCCGAGTAGCAGGATTTACCAGGGGAAGCGTCTTCTACCATCCTCAGCTTACGTATTTTGGGGGGAAGAGGACCCTGCTCATCCCAGTTCACTTTAACCACTGCCCCCCTCCCCCCCCAGCAAGGAGCATTTTAGGTTTAAGGTGACTGGGATTGCTTCCCTGTGCACGCCGACCCAAACCCATCAGAATCTGGGTGGCATTCTGGATTAGGCAGCCGAAGGTGGTGACATAAGGAGGACTTTGCTAAGATCACCCCCAGGTGCATGGAGTGATCTCCCCCACAGGTACGCTATTGCCAGGCTAGCCCATGATGTAACACTCAAAGGTCTTCCCAGTGCTAGGAGCTTTAGGGGCCGGGATATAAAACTGATCACATGGTAAATTCACAAGCTCCCTTTCCACCCCACCGGCTGCTCTAGTCCCCTAGCTTGACTCCACTCCAGACCTGCAGAGCATTGGCTAGCCAGTGCCGCCCAGCAGTGGTGAAAGGGACGCGGAGCAAAGGGGGAGGCTGGGGTCAGCCAAAGAGACTGTCTCAAGAGACAACAAGGAGGGGGAGACAGCCCTTCCCAGCGGGGGCAGGAGGAATCCTGGGGGCCAGGGGACAGCCCTCCTTCCCAGCAGGAGACCAAGGCTACAGAGGCACGACAGGGAAACAGCGGCTGCTGTGGTGATAGCGCCGCTCAATGCAGGGTGTGGGAGGAGGTTTACTGAGGCAGGTGAGGAGCCAGGAGGTGGATTGGAACAGACAGCAAGGAGCACTCTATAGTGTCTAATGGGGGAAGGTCAGCAGGTAAGGATGCCAGGGATTAGTCATTCTGGGAACAGGTGACTCCTGTGTTCTAGTCACTGACACCGGCTCCCCCATGGCCTTGGACAAGTCCGAGGGCCTGAGCCTGTTGAAGTTAGTCGGAGTTTTGTCACTTGCTTCACCAGGAGCAGAGGAGAACACGATCTCTCGGCCTGTTTCCCCCGCAGTCCCTTTGAAATAAAACCTACCTAGCTCACAGTGGTGCCAGGGGATTTGGCACCTAGGGCGTGCAAAATGCACTGAATGTGAAAGTGCCACAGACGTGCTAATTGTGATGAGAGAGCGAGACTCGTGCCTGATGTGCAGACTATTTGCTCATATGTGTTTGTCAGTGCGCCTCTGTGTCTGTCTGTGTGGGCACACACGGGTTTGCTGCTGGCAAATGCGTATTTCTCTGAATGTTTCTGCTTGTATGTTTGTGTGCATGTGTGTGTGTGTGGTTCTGTATGAACGAATGTTCATGCTCGCATGTTTATTTCAAAGATGTGTGCACAAACACTGACGGACAACAGCCCCTCTCTGTGGCGGTGTGAGCTTGCATGTGTGTTTCAGTGTGTGGGTTTGCATGTCCCCCTGTGCTCACAGCCTTGGCTGGGTGTGTGCTTGCATGTTTGCATCTCTCTCTGACTGCGCAGAGGGAAGGGAGGGCTGTAAAATTGAAGATGTCTTACCAGTTCTCTCCTCAGCCAGGCTAGCGTGTGCTCTAGATGCAGTTTCTGCTCCTCCTCCAGCTGCATTCTGGCAGCCCAAAGCCACCAGGCAATCTGTCACCCTGCTGGCTGGGCACACTCCTGGACCTCCTAAGGACTCTGGGACATCATCTCTCTGCTACCACCTCGTCCTTGAGCAGATTGGAGTCGGCTGCACAAGCTCTGCAGCTTCCCCGGTGCAGCGGCACTGAGCAATGAGCAGAATAAAAGCAACTGGTGACTCAACTTTGAAAATGTGTGTTTTTGTCTGCGGCACTCCAAGCAAAGCAGGGAGGCAGCAGTGAGTCATGCAAAACAGCATCTGACCTCAAGGGCTTTGACAGAGAATGCAGGAGAGGGCTTCTTGCCTCTGTCAAAAGAGAAAACAACCCAAGTTAAGCAAGAAGGCCAACAGCCTCTCTCTCTCACTGCAGGTGCCCACCAGACGTGAAAAAGAAGCACACCGCAGCTGGGAGAGGCGTGCAGGAAAAATATAAAGGGAGCTTGTTATTCTGGTGGCAAGGTTTCAAGTGCAATCGCTCAAGTTAACAAATGCAGAGTGGAGACCAGAACAAACATCAGATGGATTTAGCAACAAGGAGTCCTGCGCACCTTATAGACTAACACGTTTTGGAGCATGAGCTTTCGTGGGTGAATACCCACTTCGTCAGGCACATGTAATGGAAATTTCCAGATAGATTTAGCGACTGTCTTAACTGCATAAAGCAGAGCTAAGAGAGGAAGCTAACCCAGTGCAGAGATGTAAGCAGATCCTGCAGACAGTGCCACGTGGCTTGGCCAAGGGAAGATGAGAGAAAAGTCCTGTTGGGTCATCAGGTTTGTTTTCCCACAAGTCCAAGAGAGGGATGGTAGCAGGCAGGAAACTGATACCACCTCTCAGCATAGCCAGGCCTGATTCACCCCTGCACTACTCCGTTTTTATTGCAGTGTAACTCGACTGACATCGTATGGGCTACACCAGCACAGCTGGAGGGGCACAGTGGTGAACCAGGCTCCAAGTGTAGACATTGTGTATGTTCACACATCTCAGGTACCTCTATCGACCCATCACTGCAGTATTTGAGCATCTCACAACACCTCCGCGGGGCAAGGCAGGGCTGTTCGCCACTTTTTACAGCTGGGGAACTGAGGCACAGACAGGCTAAGTGACTTCCAACAGTCTCAAAGGGAGGCTGTGGCGGAACAAGGAATGGAACCTGGGTCGCCCAAGTCAGCACTCTAACCACTCAGCCATCCTTCCTGGGTGTGCGCACACCTGTGCCCTTGTGGGGGTGCCTAGCTCTGACACACGTCAGAGGACCTGGGACTGATGGGGGTGTACAGACACTAGGAGCGGTCCGCTGGGGACAAGACGGTTGAGGGCAGCGTGTCTGCCTGCAGCTCAAGGGCTCGAGGTGGGATTATATTTGGGGAAGTGGAGCTCAGAGAGCACTTCCTGGAAAGAAGAGTAGAGCATTAGTCACTGGGGAGCTGGACTGAGCTCTTGTCCCTTTGCAGCAGCCACTTGTTAAAATCCTGCTGCCCTCTGGAAGGGAGAGCGAGGGGTTTCTCTGCTTCTCATGCCATTCACTGCTCTGCAGATGCTGCTGTCCAGCCAGATAGCCCCTTGAGCTCCTTGCTTCTGGGTTGCCTCCCTTTCTGTTCCTATCTGTCTGTCTGTCTGTGGCGAACTCTCTGGCCTTATCTGTAGGAGAATTTTCTGAGTCCAGCTCCCCTGGTGCCAGCAATGGCAGAAGTTACGTTACCACCATGTTGCCTGTCCTGCTCTGAGCCAGATTTTCCCCAGGACTCAGAAATCCTTCCCAAGGACAAGTTGTTTGCTATCAGAATGCACCAGAGTAGAGTAAATGGAGTTATTCTATGGCCTAGCCTACACACTGGTTTGTGCTGGTATAACTATGGTGGTTGGGTATGTGTGTGATTTTCTTTGCCTAGCTATTTACACTAACACAACCCCCCGGTGTGGTCACAGTGCTTGCAGCCCTAGATCTCAGTTCTCAACAAGGTTGTGAGGGGCATCAAATTTTCTAGGGGGATGGAGCCATAGGAGCCTGAGATAGGGTGGGGGTGGCAAAGGGCCATTGTTCCCCTGCTTTTTAAACGGGGAGCCAGGACCCCCTCCTTTGAGAACCTGAACTCAGCAGGGGCACAATGAGGGGGTGCAGAAGACCCAGCACCCCCTACAACTTGGATCATGACCAGATCTGTGTGGTGTAACAGCAGAGCCCCTTTCTTGTGGGCATGATGGAGTGGCAGCTGGGGCTAATCTGACTGAGTGGCACTGCAGCAAGACAGGGGGGTGGCCACGCCAAATGCATTAGCTATGCCAGTGGGCAGTCCCGTTCCTGCTATTGTAATGGGGGAGGGGCCTCCACGTTGAAAGAAAATACTAAGATGGAGTGTGAGTCAACACCGGGTCGAGCGCGTTCCCCTTCCTGTATGGGAACTAGCTGCAGCGGCATAACTGCATCCAAACTAGGTCTTACTTCTGTGCTTAGACCAAGCCGAAAGGAAACAAATTCCAAGGCGAGGATACAGAAAACTGCTCCCTCCCCCAGATCTTTATCCACCTTCCCCCACTTCATATCCCATGGCTGGGATGCTGTGCTACACTCCAAAGCCTTCCGATGTTTGCGAGGAACCAAATCTAGCTCTCCGGTGAGCTGCACTTCCCAGGAGTTGGTTGGCCAAATGGCCCGGACTCCCCCCTTGGCCAAGCTGTGACAAAGCCTTTTATTTAAGTGTGAAAACAGCTGCATTGCTCTGCCAGTGCTTCCCTTCACCTCCTTCCTGCACCATTGGATACAGGATCTATCATAGCCTAAGGAGGACATTTGGGGGAGGGGAAGGGAAGGAAGTATAGGGGAAAC
The DNA here is from genome assembly GCF_025201925.1 of Gopherus flavomarginatus. Taxonomy (NCBI): domain Eukaryota; kingdom Metazoa; phylum Chordata; order Testudines; family Testudinidae; genus Gopherus; species Gopherus flavomarginatus. Next base: position 49,941,011 of record NC_066627.1, read on the forward strand.
CCCTGTACAAAATAGTCAAAGTAACAGGGGCACATGGGAAAGGGAAAGCGTCCTGAATGTCAGAGCAGGAGGAAAGGTCTGCAAGTGAAGAAAGGGCTGCATGAACCCGCGCCCCCGCTCAAGACCTTCTTGGTTGAAGTGTGGCAAGAGTGAGCTTGTTTCTTACAGAATGTGAAGGGGGAGTTTATGCTGCCAAATGTGGTGTTGTCTCTCCCAGTCCCTGTATATTCATGGTTATAGAAAGAGCATTTCACTGCCACCTGTCACAGATCCGAGTTGGGGGCGTTATAAGGCGGTGACTTTATCTTGCTTGTTGGCTCATCACTGCAGGCCAAGATTTTTCAGAGGTGCCTTGATGCTTTAGGAGCTCAACTTGAGACACATGAAAGGGGTGAAGGGGGTTCCTGCCAATTCAGACCCTCGTCAGGGTCACTAAGGCTCAATTTCCCCCACAGGGGATGGTCTCAAACAGAATACAAAGGTCCAAACCAAACCTCCCATTCAGGAGACTAGTTCAACAGAGCATCTCCAAAGACAAGTTACATCCCCACACTTGCACCGGAGAGCTGCTTAGCCTGAGGGTTTCCCTCAGCACCTGGTTTCCTCAGGGTTCCTTCACATTAGATCAGTCACTTTTCAAAGGCTTCAGCCATCCAGAGCCTTCCCTCAGCTCCACAACTAGATCTTCAAAACACCAATTCTCCAGACCTTCACCCTGTAACACCCTTTCACCTGCACATCCACCAATGTAATATACGCCATCATATGCCAGCAATGCCCTTCTGCTATGTACATCGGCCAAACTGGACAGTCTCTACGGAAAAGGATAAATGGACACATATCAGACATTAGGAATGGCAATATACAAAAACCTGTAAGAGAGCACTTCAACCTCCCTGGCCACACTATAGCAGATCTTAAGGTGGCCATCCTGCAGCAAAAAAACTTCAGGACCAGACTTCAAAGAGAAACTGCTGAGCTTCAGTTCATCTGCAAATTTGACACCATCAGCTCAGGATTAAACAAAGACTGTGAATGGCTTGCCAACTACAGAACCAGTTTCTCCTCTCTTGGTTTTCACACCTCAACTGCTAGAACAGGGCCTCATCCTCCCTGACTGAACTGACCTCGTTATCTCTAGCTTGCTTGCTAGCATATATATAGCTGCCCCTGGAAATTTCCACCACATGCATCTGAAGAAGTGGGTATTCACCCACGAAAGCTCATGCTCCAAAACGTCTGTTAGTCTATAAGGTGCCACAGGATTCTTTGCTGCTTTTACAGATCCAGACTAACACGGCTACCCCTCTGATACCTGTAACAGGGGTTTCCCAAGCCCTTCCCCTAGATTGCAGGGGTTCACCCCTTGGAGCAGGGGGCCAAGAAATCAGGTCACCCCTCAGCTGTAGTCGTTCATATCACCTCCTAGTGGTCTCCAGCCTGCTAACCAGCATCTTTCCACAGCCCCTCTGAGGTTTCTCTGCCAGGATGGACTTAACAGCCACAGCTCAGAGATGCATAGATTCTAAGGCCAGAAGGGACCACTGTGATTATCCAGTCTGAGCTCTTGTGTAACACAGGCCAGAGAACTGCCCCGGAAGAATTCCTGACCTGACAAAAACAGAGACTGGAACCCCGTCTCCATGGAACAGGTACAAGACAGTGAATGACAGTGCAAACCTCCCATACAACACCTCAGCAAGGTGCCCCAGCCGCGACCTTCAGAGATTGCTTCTAGGGATGAGAGGAAAGTTCAGTCTCCATTCCTAGTCAGTCTTTGGCCTCTCTGCTAAGGCTATTTACAAGGATGCCATTTAGTTCCAGCTGCAGTGTGGACACTTTTCCACACTGGGCTGAGAACCTGCTGACTCAGTTAACAGAACTGGGTGCATCCCAGTCAGATCACAAAGTGCAACAAAGCAGCTAAAATCCCCCCACAACCCCTCCCAAAACATTAGCAATAGGGTTTTTTTTTTAAAAAAGACACCATTAAAGCTTACTCAGAGATGGATAATGAAGATAAACATAATCCACATAGTTAATCTTATGAACAGTAGTGATAATGGGCCAAATGTATCCATGGTGGAACTGTGTCAGATACAATAGAATAATTGCTCCTGAGATAAATGAGGTCTAATATTTTATTCTATTCTAGTTATTTCACCATACTCATCAGCATGGTGTCAGAGCATCTACATGTCCGTCTGAGAACTGTATGTATTGTTATGGCTGAGATTTTGAAGCTGCCTGAGAGATAGCACTGCATTACAATGCCTGGGCATTGGGGGTCTGCATTCCCTAGGTGGCTTTGAATCCCTCCAGGTCCCATATCATTTTGTACTTATGCCCACAACACAATCGCTAGGTAGAGGTACTAAAACTAAAATAATACATAGTTTAGGACCAAATAAACTAAAACCAATCTCATGCCAGCAGGTCACCACAAGGATTGGGAAATGGAAGGGTTAACATCTGACGTGTCTGGAATATGTCAAGCTCTGTGTGAAAAAGCAGCTAGTAGAAATGTGGGAAGGAAGACACACTGGCGCGCGCGCGTGCGTGCGCGCGTGCGTGTGTGACTCAGAATCTCAGCCCATTCTAGGCTGGGGCATGGTCCTGCTGCTCTGCAGGGTGCATTATACCCGTCTGTTCATGTGCTGTCTATTTACACCTGCTACTGTATGGTCCACTCCATGCATCTGATGAAGTGGGTTCTAGCCCAGGAAACCTTATGCCCAAATCAATGTGTTAGTCTCTAAGGTGCAACAAGGACTCCTCCTCGTTCTTGCTGATACAGACTAACACGGTTACCCCTCTGAGACCCAAGAGCAATTGCTTCATCATTGTAGAGATCGGAACCTGTAGGGCCTGATCCCAGAGTCCACTGACATACACTGACTTAGTTTGCAGGAGGGGGCCCTGGACCCAGCCCCTATGGGACCCCTCCCTGCTTTGAGTGACGGGTGAAATGACCCCACTGGTCTCTGCGTCGCCCCCCAGCACACGCCCAGCCAGGGATGGGCGTTCGCGGACTTCCTCCCCAGCAGGTCTCTCTTGCCAGCGGGATCTGGTTCCTTGCGCTTGGCCTGAGCCTTGGGGCTGGGCCTCGCAGCCCCGTGCCCCCCCCCCCCCAGCCGGCAGGTATGTGCCCTCATTGGCTTGTCTCTCGTCACCGCGCCCGCTCGGCCCCTCTGCCGGCTCTCCGCAGCTGCCCCATTGGCTGCCTGGCACAGAGGGGATGTCTCGCACCTGCTCCGCAGGGAGCCCGGTCCGGCCAGCCGGAGCAGCCCGCGGGCACGATCACCTTGGCAGGGCGGCTCTGGCTCTGCCCAGCCAGGTAGGTGTCCCTGCGCCCCGGCCTCGCAGGGGCTCAGCGTCTGGCAGCAGGTGCCTGATTTGCTCTGTTGGGCGATTGCGTGAGAACCTGGCTGCGCCTTTGTTTACCGCCTCCGTCCCCGGGCTGGATTCGCCCCCTCCCCGCTCCCCTCCACTGAGAGGCGATCCGGGCTCCGGCAGAGACAGCTTGGGGCTGGGGGACGTGGGGGGGACGCTGCTCCCCCCCGGCCCCGGGGGACCGAGCCGATTCCTGGAGCTCTGGCTGCTGGCTGAGTCGGGTGCTTTGGAGCAGGTGTGTCTGGCGGTGCCAGCCCTGGGGAATGCAGGGAGGCCGGGCCGGGGAGGGAGGAGGCTGGTGCCGAGCTGGGCGGGGGACTGCGGGACTCGACTCCCGGGGCCGCTGGGGCTGGACAGCCCAGCCCCGCCGCCGCCCTGACCTCCATCCTCCCCGCGGAAGGGCACCGCGGCGCTGCCAGATGAAAGCAGCGGGGCGCGGCACGGCTGGAGCAGCGGCCCCTGCGCCCGGGGGGGTGGCAGAGCGGAGCTTTCCCGCGGGCTGCCCGGAGCCCAGCCCGGCTCCCGGCGCAGCCAGCCCGCAAGGCGCGGCCCGCGCAGGTAGGCGGAGAACGAGGGGCGGGAGGTGCCATTGCCGTGTGCACCGGCCGGGGCTTCTCCATGCACCGCACCCTGCGGCGGCGGCCCCTGGCTCGGGGGGTGCGGGGCCATGGGGCGCCGGGGCGCAGCGCGGGGGAAGCTCGGTCCTGTCCGGCGCTTCCCGAGCCCGGAGAGCGGCCGCTGGGCTGCGGGGAGCGGGCCGGGGCCCCTGGCGCTGCAGGGCGCGGCCGGGGAGCTGCGGGCTGTTCACAGCCCGGCCTGCGGGCCCGTCTCGTGTCTCCGCAGAGCCGGCGCTGACGGGGATGCCCCGGGGAGCCGCTGACCCATGGCGACTTCCTGCCCCCTGGAGCTGAGCCGCCTTGGGCAGTGCCCCGGGGCCAGGCGGGGAGCGGCGCCGCGGGGAGCCGGGGGCTGCTCAGCACCGCGGACAGCTCCCACCGCCGGCCTGGACAACGCCTCCTACCAGGCGCCGGAGGAAGAGGAAACCTGCTTCGGGAGCAGCAGGGAGGCGGGGAGCGGACCCGGGGGAGGCGGCGCCCGGGCCAGGGCGCAGCGGGGAGACCTCTCGCCCAGGTCGGAGGATGGGCCCCCGCCAGAGCCCGCCGGCCACTCCGTGGACTATGGGTTCGTTTCGGCCTTGATCCTCCTGGTGAGCGGGATCGTGCTGGTGGTGATCGCCTACACCGTCCCCCGGGAGCCCCGGGTGGACCCCGCCGCAGTGACGGCCCGGGAGATGGAGAGGCTGGAGATATACTACGCGCGCCTGGGCTCCCACCTGGACAAGTGTATCATCGCGGGGCTGGGCCTGCTGACCCTGGGGGGCCTGCTGCTCTCCGGGCTGCTGCTGGTCTCCATGTACAAGGGAGAGCTGTACCGCAGACGGACCTTCCCGGGCTCCCGGGGGCCACGGAAAACCTACGGATCTATAAACCTGAGACTGAGACAACTCGATGGCGACGGGGTACAAGCCTTGGTAGAGAATGAAGTCATCCAGGTGACAGAGTCCACAACCATCAGCCAGGGTTCTTAGAGCCCTCACTCCTGCTGTTCCTTGGGCCTTCACTCTTGGTGAACAAACCGATCAAAGGGGGGTTTAACTGTTCGACATGGAGGTTTTACATTAACTCCACACCTCAGAGCAGAGCAGGACTATTGGAATTTCACCGACTGTAAGAAACTATCTGGGAGCAAGAGCAGACATTGAAAATGCAGATCGGACACTCACCTGACTATTGAATATAACTAAGTACCTAGTCCAGCAGCCTTTGGGAAACCAAATGTTTCTTTTTCTATTTTATTTTGGGGAGAGCTGCTTTCCTAAGCCCTGACATTAGAATGAAAGAAAACTTCAAGATATCTGGAAGTTTTCTGTGCCATGTACAATACTATGTCCTCATGACCTTTGACTGATGTGCAGCCAAGGGTAGCCTGCAGTAATAAGCATGGCCAAAGTTACAGATCAGTGGTCCCCTGCTAGGTTATTTATGGAACACAAAGCACATTTAGAGTCTGTGTTTTGGGGTTTTATGTTGGGTATAATTTTCAGCAGCAAACAACTTTTTAGCAATAGTTAATTGTAAAACTTGTGTGGCATTGAATCTGAGCTTTCACTATTCCTAACTAAAAGGGAAGAGTATGTGAAAAATGTGACCATTTTTACAAGTTATGTGAATATAAAAGACTTCTCCAATCCTTCACAATATTTGCATTGCACCTATCCTACTTCTGAAAGCAGGCCAGAGAAATGGACAGCACACAAGCTTCACTCCACGTACCAGTCACACCAGCAAATCCACGGTCCTCGAGCCTTTAAAAAAAATCTGGTTCTTTGTCCAGAAGAAAAGAAATAGAAAAACGACGTGCATTTTAAACAAGTTCCAGATTTTCATTTTAAACGAACTGTTCTTCCCCATTCAGAAGTCTGAGTCTGATCATTTGTGCTGATGCCAGGAGACGTGGTCTGCAATTAGGAGATGAAGTAACATCATGGCAATAAAACCTGAAATATAAGTAAAGCACAATATTCTGCATAGAGAGAAGAACCAGTGTAAGTAGGAAGTTTAAAAGTGGAATGAGATAGGAAAGTAATCCAAAGAAAAGGTGACATTTGCAGTGTACTGCAATAAATATATTATATATAATATATAAATAAATATATACTATTAATGGCTTAATTCAAATGTGCCTAGGCACATACAAATATATATTTAAATAGTCAAACAAAAATGCTTACAAGCAAAAAAGGAATTTTGCTTGTGACGGAATTGCTCATCATATTTTATTTCAATGCTTCCAAAAGTTATCCATAAAATAACTATTAAAGTTCTCCAGCTTTTGGGGGTTGTCAATATACAGGCAGGTATTTTTTCTAGCAGTTTGAGGTTGGTTCTTGCTATCATTGTAAAGACACAGGGATGAACTATGGTCTCTATCACCCTGGGGGGAAAAAAACTCCATTAAAGTACCACATTTTTAATGGTCTCCAGAGGTCATGATCTGTGTGTAGGTAATTACATCTCATGTGCTGTGTTCTTTAACTCTCTGTCGGGCATTTAGAAGTCTTGGTGAAATCCTGCTAAACACCTAATCCAAAACCACACTGAAGTCAATGGGAGTCTTTCCATTATCTTCACTGGGTTTGGATCAAGACTTGCCCCCTGGAGCCTGAGCCTTCCGCTGAAATCAGTGGGAACCAGCAGTGCAGCCCTTACTCAGGCCTCTTACCCCAACATCGTGGAGGAGGTTTGCTTGAGGAAGATCTGCAGGACAGTGAACAGCGTGTGTACATCGGTGACTGAGGTTAAAATCAGTGGGCCAAATCAGTGCAGGTGTTGAGCAAACACCACGCCCACTGAAATCTGTCAGGTGCAGCGCAGTAACTGACACTGGTATCAGTAGGTGATCAGGGCCCTCAGTACTTTCCAAAAGGTTCAGAATCAGGCCCAATGGGAGTGGATTTGACCCCTTGGGATTAGTCATGTGACTAAAGGGCGCAGGGATCTGGCCTTGGCTATAAACCTGATAGAAGAACACAAAATCCACTTCCAATGGATGTCTGGATTAAAGACTAAACTTCTCCAATTAATTAAAAGAACCCCTGGAATACCAAATTACAGTGACGAGGAGACCAGTTCTGAGAATAAAGGAATAAAACTGCGACCATCAATTTCTATCACTTTAAATAAGATAAAATGCTTCTTAAGTGATGAAAGGATGAACCTGTTAGGAGATTAGATCTGCTGAACACCTGATTTATGTGAGTATAAGGAGGACTCCGTTTGTATTATAACATAAGACTGTTTAAGAAGAGAACTTAATGGAATCAGGCTGTCATTGCTTTCGCAATGTATTACTGTATTATCCCTTAAGGAGGTCTGGAGGATGGGGAAGAAAGTTGGCCCCTGGATTGAAATATAAATAGTTAGGATGAATGAAGTGTATCTAGGGAAAAATTCCATTAGAGAGAGAGGCTGCAGCATTAGACATATCTAGTAATCGAGAAAGATTTTTTTTGAAAAAAATCAGCCAGATGCTGGTAAACTATAATGTGCATTTGACATAAAGCCTCTGTTTTTGCTGGCAAACATTCACCTCACATATAGGTACAGCTATCCACATGCATCCAGCACTTGCTCTTTTTCACATTTTGCTTTACTTTTCACTTTTTTTTTGTTCTGCTCTTTGCCCAGTGATTTATTTGCTGAATTCATAAGATGGAGGAGAAAACCAACCCAGAGAGCTTGAAACTATGGACTAAGCTGAATAATAGGCAACAATGAATTTAGCAAGCGATAATAAACCCACAAACATTCTAAAGTGAAGGGGAATCTGTTCCTTGCTATCTTAACGCCAGAGCTGCTTTCTAATAGCTTGGGAGTCAGATAGGCCCTAGAGCCAAGGATCAGGGTTTATTGGATTCTTTTAGGGTAGGAAGTGAGTTTCCCTCGCTTTTTCCATTCACTTGAATAAAATCACTGGCTGCCATTGGAAGGAACTTTGCAATCACTCTGGAAGACTCTTGACTATAGAGAGTCTTAATTCTGAAGTGGAATGAACCAAAATGAAACAGATCTCCACCACAGCCTGTTTCACATGCCAGTTACATTGTCAGATTCTTTCACATTTACCTATAAAACCAGGTTTGTTCGTAAATGGGTAGTTATTTTCTGTCATGGGTTCTTCAATAAGAGACAAATAGAAGTTATCATGGGAAACAAGAAAAGGGCTATTTAATCAAGGCCTCCTTGCAATCTTTGCTGATTAGAATTTGTGGATTTCTGCCTTAGGAGTATAAAAAGAAAGCATGCATGCTTGCTTGAGTGCTGGATTGTGTGTCCATGGTGGTTTGCAGAGCTGTGCTTTACCATTACACTGCAGCAGCTGATCAGACAGGATCCGTCTTCCAGGGACTATATTCTCCTGCAGCAGGACTCAAGTAACTTCCATTTACCTTAATGGGAATTACTAATATCCTGCAGAGGGAGAGTAGTGTACTCCTAGTGCCCAAAGTGTGGCCTGTGGATGGGCCTCCATCAATGTTAATGGCAATCACATTCCTGGCTGCACGTATCAGGCTGGAGCATTGCATGCGGGACCTGTGGTCTTCACCCAATATACCATGTTAAAGATAAAGGCAATGGCCATCTGCTGCAGTTTATGCAAGTTATGCAGGGTTTGTGGCAAGTTGCCAATATGACCTTTGGATGCCTGCTGTTTAGAAGCCATCAGGAGCTGGAGAAAGTCATTAGCACTGATGTGGAAATTATTTCTAAACCCACTGGGAAATAATTGGTTCTAGAAATGAGCGAGATTAAAACATTCTTGAGTTATAAGGCACTGGACAGCATGGGTATGTGGGGATCCAGGGCACTGCACTGCATGGGTATGACGAGATACAGGGCACTGCAGAGCACAGGAATGTGGGGATACAGGCCGCTGCACTGCATGGGAATGTGGGGATGCAGAGCGCTGCAGAGCATGGGAATGTGGGAATTCAGGGTGCTGCAGAGCACAGGAATGTGGGAATCCAGGGCGCTGCAGAGCACAGGAATGAGGGGACACAGGGCACTGCAGAGCACAGGAATGTGGGGATACAGGCCGCTGCACTGCATGGGAATATGGGGATACAGAGCGCTGCAGAGCATGAGAATGTGGGAATTCAGGGCACTGCAGAGCACAGGAATGTGGGAATCCAGGGCACTGCAGAGCATGGGAATGTGGGAATCCAAGGCACTGCAGAGCACAGGAATGTGGGAATCCAGGGCACTGCAGAGCATAGGAATGAGGGGACACAGGGCACTGCAGAGCACAGGAATGTGGGAATCCAGGGCACTGCAGAGCATGGGAATGAGGGGACACAGGGCACTGCAGAGCATGGGAATGTGGGCTTCCAGGGGACTACATGGGGACTGTTGCATAAGGGAAGTGCATCTTGGAGCCTTTAGCCCCCTTGTTCTGAAGTTCAGGAAGAGAGGGGGTTGATTCTCTGTTGCCCTGCACCTCGCACAGTCATTTACATGTGTGCAAAGTGGGTTAAATGTCTACCCAAGGTGTGAGATAGACCCAAAGACCACCACTGGTGAAAAATGAACCCCTCCCCAGCCATATCTCAGAACACAGCTTGTCTGGCCTATGCAATGCTCCTAGAGGAGCAGTGGGGCAGAACAGGCCAAGTTACCAAACTGACTCTGCATTTGCACCTGCTGCTTTGCCTGCAGGGTTCACTGTGTGAGCAAATACCACGTGGCACTCCTTGCTCAGCTCTCATTCTGACAAGCAGCCCCAAAGAGCGCATCACAGCAGTACCTACAAGGAAGCCCTTTCTCTCACTCCCACCTTCTCCTGCTTGTGTGGTGTATGACGAGATCCTTCCGATCCACTGACCGGAGGGGGGTGAGGAACCCATTGTAAAGCTGAGCACCAGGAACTGGCAGCTGGCTTTGTTACACTGTAGTCCTGGTTATCTCAACCTTTTACTCTGTTGGAACAGAGAAGAGGACTAGGCTAGGCAACCTTAAACAGCCACATTATCAACCGTGGCTTGGTCTCATGCCATTTGGCTTGTGTGAAGGTGTTGGAGTCAGAGCTTCCTTCAGACTCCTGATCTATCCTCTGCTCCCCCAGTTGACTGTCTTGTTCACTGCAGCTCAGGGTTGGTGGGAAGTCATGCCAGGCCTTTCTCGAGAGCTGTGCCTTGCATCTTCGGTCAGGAGGGGGTGTTCGGAACCCCTGGCAGGTTTGGGAAACCACGCCAGGCTTCTCTTACTGACGTCTCCTCTTCAGCCATTTCCCTTGTTGCTGGCTTAACCTCCCCTCCTGCTGGTGTTCTTGTGTGAGACCGAATGGGTGTGAAAAACCAAGCTGAAATCTTGCCACGCATTCAGCTCTGTGAACTAGATTTGGGGCCCAGTCTGCGGTAGCTGAAGGGGCCCATTCGATCCCCTGCCTTATGAACCCCCATCTTCCCCCAACCTCTCTGGGGGATGATCCAATAGTGGCCTTGGTTATTTCAGAGAGGGATGAAGACTCATTTGACCAATATAAGGGAACTGTGAACTCTTTGTTTCCCTGTTTGTGCAATAGTCACTCGCTTCCTCCTCTCTCCCACGACGATACCAGCGGCGTACAGCTACTGAAGCAGCCACATGTTGTAAGAACATTCTGCCTTGAGTAACGTGTCTGTGTCCTTTATTGTAAGCTAGAGCGATTAACAGGGAGCCCTGCAGAGCAGATGGATTTCTAGCTGGGGTGTCTCGAAACAGTGCACTTATTTATTTATTTGTTGTTGTTCTCTTCCTTGGACTAATTAAAATTATTCATAAAACACTCAGTCAGTTTTCTGCCCTTTGGACACGCCTGTCTGTGGAGTGATCCTGTGCGACTGTTCTGCTTTCTGCTGCTGGCGCTTTGGTTGTGTGCTGGTGTCAGTTTCAGTATCGATCGGATATTGCTTTGGAAAGCTGATATTGCTTTGGAAAGCTGGGCACAGGGCCCAATCCTGCTCCTATTGAAGTCACCATGAGCTTTGCCACTGACTACAGGCAGAGAGGATTGGGCCCATAAAGCAAGCTGGGTGGGGCAAGTGCCCTTGTACATTCATTTAGAACAAAATCAAGATGCTGAGAACAAAATCAATCCAGACACCCAAGGATGTGAAGAGAAGAAATTTGTATGTTGCTTATACACCAATGCTAGGAGCTTGGTAATAAACAAGAGGAATTGGAATTGCATATTTGTGAGCATAAATTTGATCTAGCTGGTTTTACTGAAACCTGCGGGGAAGATTCATATGACTGTAATGTTAAAATCAATGGCTGTCATCTTTTTAGGAAGGATTGAGTGGGCAGAAGGGGAGGGGGACAAGCACTTTATGTCAAAAATGGCATTACCTGTTTCTGAGTCACTGGTAACACGGAAGAAAATTATCCTGAATGTTTATGGATGAACAGATAAACCACAAATGGGGTATTAGCTGGTGTCTGCTACGGACCACCAGATCAGGGAGCAGGATAACTGGCTCCTCACACACCTCTCTAGAATGTGTGGGAGGAAAACAATTTCACAAAGCTGAAAACTATTACAAGCCAAATCAGCTGGGAGGAAGAATTCAATCCAAAAAATGTGAATGACAAGCAGGAATTGTTAAGAACTCCTTACTAGATGCTCAAAAAGACACAAGCAAGGAAGAAGGCCATGTTGATTAAAAAATTGATCTGGTTTAGAGGGGAAATGAAGGCAGCTATAAAAATGTTTATATAAAACAAATGGACAAAAGGGGAAGTTAATAGTAATGAATATAAATCCTGCTGGTGAAGGCAGGGGGCTGGACTCAATGACCTTTCAGGGTCCCTTCCAGTTCTAGGAGGTAAGTATATCTCCATATATTTAAGAGTTCTAAAAGAACTGGCTGAGGAGCTTGCTGGAGCTTCAATGATGATTTTCAATAAGTCTTGGAACACGAGGAAGTTCCAGAGGACTGGAAGAAAGCTCTTGTTGTACCAATATGTAAAAAGGGTAAATGGGATAAGAGTCCCTTTAGCTCAGACGTGCAGCACACTGGCAGGGCAGCACCTGGACACTTGCCCGTCCATGCTGTATTCATTTCAGGGACAGAGGGTAGGAGAGGTCTGGGCTGTCTCCTTTCCCAGCACTGCACGCACAAGAGGAGTTTAGCTGCTGCCTGAGCCATGCCTTGCTCAACTGGAAGTGATGGGCTCAGTGCAGGAATTATGGCCTGGGTTAAGCAGGAGGTCAGACAAGATGAATGAAATGGTCCCGTCTGGCCTTGACATACAAATTTCAGCCTCCGAAGAGCCACAGGCACAAGCAGTGTGAGAGGCAGAGCGATTCATAAAGAGAAATTGCTGATTTCAGTCCCAGTCTCTCTAGGCACTTAGAACACAGGGAGCAAAGTGTTAGCGAGTGAACTACAGTGTGTGCAAGAGAGAACAGCAGAGCGAGCTGGCAAGCTGTTGGGGAAAAGAGACAGGCAGAGAGAGTCAGGAAGCCACTAGGGCACATCTGGATAGCGTACAGAGAGGGGATCTCTCTAGGGGGGCAAAGGGGTACTGAAGACAAGGGAGGAGAGGGAGATTGCAAGGAGAACATAGTAGGAAGAAATGTGACCATGGAACCCATCACTCTAACTCAGTGTTTCTCAAACTTCGTTACACTACGACCCCTTTCTGACAACAAAAATTACTATCTGGCCCTGGGCAGGGCGAAGCTCATGTCACCTCTTTGCGATTGCAGAGAATTGAAGGCTCTCCCATTTGTCTGACTCAGTGAGTGCTGTATCTGCTCTGCATGGGGCTTTGAAAAGCCCAAACACACAGTGATTATTTGAAATCCACCTGCTAGAGAACTGGGCGGCTGCAGGGCCCAGCAGCTGTCCAGTGGGCGTTCTGTAATCCCTGTGGGCAGAGCGTATGCTGGATAAGGAGCAGCAGGAACTGGTCTCTGTCACAGGTCACCAGCCAGGCAGGTGCTGAGGAAATGGGACACAGAGACAGGCAGCCAAAGGGTCCTCTAGTGAGCTTGAGCTACTGCCACTACTCTGGCAAGTGCGGTTCTTAGAACATTACATTCAAGTGTCTTGTCTCTAAGCCACGGGGCAGTAGGGCTGTTTCTTCATTGCCTGAGCTGCAGGAGCAGGGTGTTTATTGTCCAGCCTCTGTCTTTCTGGCCTATCCGTACAATTAAACTGTCTCACATGACCTATTCCTTCACACGTACATGGCCTCAGAAACGTCCGGGACACAGCTAATCTCAGCTCCTTCTGGGAGGAATGGGCTATGGGGGATTCCATCCCATCCCACACAAGACGTGCTGAGCCGCAGACCCATTCTTGGTTTGGGGAAGACTAGGTAGCCCAACCAGATTTATTTTTAATTCAAGCGTGACGCTGCTCTGAGAGGTGACTATGCTAAAATGGGCAGGTGGATGTGTTCACTGCAGGGTTATGGTCTTGTTGTTAGTTATTGTTTTTAACAATGATCTTTTGTATTGTAGTAGCATCTAGGGACCGCAGTCATGGAGCAGGACCCCACTGAACAGGGAACTGCACAAAAACAGGATAGTTTGTCCCTGACTGCCAGCCTGTGAGGGGTCAAGGTCTCCAACCCCAGCAGCCCCAGGCAGTATTCAACCCTGGCCACTACCCACTCCCAGTAGCTCCCTAGAACCAGGGGGGCTAGCGGAGCTCTCACCAAGGGCTCCACCCACAAAGCTCCTGAGTGGGGGAAGCATCCAGCCCCACCACCTGGCTCAGATGAGCTACTTAAGCCAGGAGGCAGCATTGGAAATTGTCTGAGCAACTAGGTGAATTCCTGGTTGGCTGCCAGCCACTTTGGACCCTACCTACTTGCCTAACTCCTGGGCCTTCCTGCCTATTCCTTCTCTCCTTATCCCGGATCCTCCTCTGCTCCACCCATGACTCAGTCTCCAGCTTTGACTCCTGCTCTGAATCCTGGCTCCAGTTTCTGGCTCCCGACTCTGACCACGGGGCATGACCACCCTTACCTCAGTTCTCACAGAGCCCTGCAACTTCACCCAGGAATCTGAAAGTCAAGGTGGTTCTTTCCCTGTTGTGCACCAGCCCCAGAGTGATCATAAACATAGTATAGCAGAGCCCCTGCTCCAGCTGCCCTGTCATTAACTCTGCCTAGTTCAGGGTTACCTTCTTATAGCAACCTCTTCCCCACAGCATGTCCTTCTGGGGCCAGCCTCTTAGAGTGACTCCTGCCTATTGGCTCTCCCTTTTCTCCAGCTGGTAAGAATTCTCACCTCCCATTAGCTTTTGCTTGTCTTAAATGGGAAAAACCTGGCACATGCTCCCAACCAATGACAAAGGCTGTGGGTGCTACCTATCAGATATTGGCTCTCTTCATATCTCTGCACCAGCAACAAGTTTAAAACTGGTAAAAGGACCCTACCCCCACCCCGGCAGCACATATAATTAATCTGTGGAACTCTTTCCAGAAACTGTCCTTCAGGACAAAAGCTCTGTAGGAGTCTCAAAAAGGACTCGACAGTTATACAGATAATGAAGATAAGGCTTTAAAATAAGGGAGACAAACTTGAACTGGCTGAAAAATGGGGAGGAAATTGTTAAATTTAGGAAACATTTTTCCTATTATTTTTGTCAACATTTTTGAGCGTGTTGACAGGTTCTGAGCAGCTCAAATATAAATCCCTCTGCTTTGGGTCATGAGTTGCTACCCTGTCATGGGGGCCAGGAAGAAATGTCCCCCTATGAGGAGGTTGTTCTATGAATTTCTAAAGTGACAAGGGGATTTAGGAACATGGGACACATACTCATTTGTGAAAATCTCCCCCTTATTATCCACACTGAGGATTTCACAGCCAGGCTGAGGGGCTTTGTAGACCAGCGGTCTGACTCTACATTGTCACAAAATGAGGGGCCGAGTCAAACTGCCTTTTAAAATGTATCCTTTCGTCTCTTCTCCTCCAGCGTCACAGAGCCATGAACCAGCTGGGGTTAAATACTGCAGCCAAAGGAATGTTGATACAGAGAAAAAACACCGTCTCACACAAGAGCTCAACTGACTTTAATTGGCCTCATCAAAGCAGGCTGTATTTTTCCTCCTCCCCAAAGGCTGCAGAGCATGATTAATTCAGCCAGTAGACAAGCAATGCCTCCCGCAGAGGAGAGCAGTGTTGATAAGGCCACTGTTTCAGAAACTGCAGGTCTAAGAGGATCAGTGGGTTGAATAAAGGGGTGCAGCTAATTGACTTGCAGATCAGCTGGCCGGTATTTAAACTGCGTTCTGTAGGTGCCCGAGCACAGCAGGCACTGAGAACTGAAAGGGCACAAGACAGGGGGAGTTCTGCAGTCCTAGCTGTGTGCATAGTCAAACGGTTCGGCTTGAGATTTTTCCTATGCACAAGAGCAAAGTCTAATGCCTTCTCAGGAGCATCCACAGCACCTCCTGTGTATATGGAAGAACCCAATGCCCTTCTGTAGTCGTATTACCCCTATTTCACAGAGGGAGAAACTGAGGCACAGGGAGGTGAACTGACTTGCCCAAAGTAAGAGGAGATCAGTGGCAGAGACAGGTTTAAAACTGTGGCTTTCTGGCCCTCAGGTTTCTGCTCAGACTCTTTCTATAGATAACCACTCTGTTAAATATAATCTACCCCCTTTCCACCTCACAGCCACTCACAGGGGAGAGCCAATCCCCCTCTTTGCTACCACCACTGGCCATTCTAGGGCAAATGTTTCAGCAGGGAAAGGGGTGGTGCTGGCTGGGTGGGAGCCCCTTGGGGGCTACACAGGCCCAGCTGCAGCAGGGCAGGCGAGACGTGTTGGGAGAGGACGCAGAAGAGGGTTCTGGCCTGTTCTGCTCCAGTAGTCGCTGACTCAGCTGTAGCACTCAGAGGGCTAAAGGAATCCCAACAGCACAGAGCCCTGCACAGCGGGAAAGCAAGCTGGGGTCTTGCACTGGGGACTGTGACAGGGGCTTTACTGGAGTTCTGTAGCTATTGCACACGTGAGCAGGGACTAACGGGCCTCGCTGCTTCCATTGCAGAGAGCGGTTGGAACAAGCAAAGCTCAGAACACTGGCTGCTGGGAGAGCTGAGGGTGCTCAGCACCTTACTGGATCAGGCCTTACACACACAGGAGCAGGGCATGTGCTATCCCCACCACAGGCAGGGCAGCAGGATTCCTGCTGCCCTCTGAGGCTCAGCAGGCAAAGCAGCCTTCCTCTAGCTGCATGATAAATCTCTTAACCTGGCCTACGCGCACCCAACTGTCCCTTCATTGCCAGGAGCGGCTGCTTTGGATCAGATTCTCTGTCTTTGAATGGCTAATATCTCAGACCACGGTGGCTGCGGGCTTCTCTGTCTCTTCTCCTGGCTATTCCGAGGGTGGGGAAATGCAGGGACGGGGAGATTGTCAAGCTCTGACCATCCCACACAATTACACTGGGATCTCACCCGCGCCTCTCTGTCCTGGCACTTAGGGGTGATTCGTGCCGGACGCAAGCATTAAGCACCAAGCCAGCTGTTGCACCGCAAGTGGCATTAGCCAATACAAGTGCACAGTCCTCCTGGAAAGAGAGACAGCAGAGAAACATTTTCTACTCAGGAGCCAGAACTTCCTACTGCCCCTCCCTTTGCATGTTAAAATTCAATTCAATGCCCCACGCAGCATCTATCTGCTCTACCACCACCATTGGGAGATCAGGGAAATGCAAGAGGCAGCAGTAGCTCACAACTGAGCAGATGATTCCCCCCACCCCACGCACTCCTGTGAGGAAGGGATGGAAATGACACAGACTTTCACTCATCGTACTGAACTTTTCTAGCTCTTTGAAAAGCCCCGGTTACCAACAGCAATGGCAGTCCGTTGGGAAACCTGCTTCTCTCTTTATAGCTGCCTGAAACAATCACAGAGCCTCTGAAAGGGCTGAATAGCCCCAGCTCCAGAGGGGAAGGGGAGGGCATTTGAAGAATATGAAACGGCAGCACAGGTGGCGAGGGCAGGAGACTTGAGGGAATCACTGATGCAGGAGCTGGCCACAGTGCTGAATTGAGACTGCTGGCTGATCCTCTCCAACCCATCCTCAGTCCCCAGCACAACTGCCCTGAGAGCCAGAGTGTGCTGGGACTCAGCTGTCTGCAAGGGGGTTGAGAAGGAAACGGGTGTGGGAAGGATTTATTTTCCCCCTTTTGCTTTCTCCTTTGGGACACAATTGCCTGAATATGGCATCTAAGACACAGGAGATCCAGTGATTTTAGACCCAGTAGCCACAGGTAATGCTGATTTTTCCTTGGGTTGGGCAGTCACCTCACACAGACACCTTGTCTTCAAAGCAAAGTGCCCAGTAGTGCTTGCTGGGGGAGAAGGTAACAGGTGTGACTAATTTGTTTCACAGCCTGGATTTTCTACTCATAAAAAATGACATGGATCCAGCCGCAACAATCTGAAACTTCTAACCAGGAAGGGAAGTGAGAGGCTGGGGAAGCCGGAGGAAACCTTTGCTTTGTCACTGAAGCAGCAATGGAAGGACTGACATCTGGAGAAGTTGTCTTAAGTCAGAGGAGGGAGCAGAGTCCAGGAAGCACAAGCAGCAGTTCATCCAGTTTTTATTTTAGTTATAAGATCCTTAAAAAAAATTCAAACCAAGAAAAATCAGGAGAATCAGGGACTTAAATTTTCAAAAGTAACTAACAATGCTGGGTCCCAGCACAACGATCCTGCAACAGGGCAGGATTTTCACACCATGCTAGGTGCCTGCCTTCTGAAAATCAGGCCCCTCTAAGGCACCCCAGACACAGCGGCACCCCAAATCAGTAGTCACTTTGGAAAACTGACACCACTGAATTCAGCTGGACAGGATCTGCAGAGGACGGTAACTATCCTGTTAACATACTAGCCTGGTGTGACTGAATTAACAAAACAAAGAACAGCCACCTGCAGAATGCCTCCTGTAAAACACAAGGGAAGTCAAAGCACAACAGCTATAAGCAACCCTCCACCCCATTCTTACATCACCCCACCCAGAAACTATAAACTACCCTGATCTCAGCTACTCCAATGTAATTGCAGGATGCAGGGACTCCACCAAAACAAATGGAGTTATTCCAGATTTGACTGAGCACGGGCGGAGAAAAAACAAATATTCTCCAGCTTTCTGTGTCCCCCCAGCTAGTTCCCTTTGTGCGTTTGACAGCACTTGGGATACAGGCAATGCCATCTTCCCGGTGTTTGTGTAAGATTCCCCCTCAGCAATCGGGGAGAGAGACTTAGGAACAGACACAGGTGACCATAAGAACCACACAAACCAGCAAGGGAGATGCAGGGGCAGGATCTGAAACTAATGGTGACTTTTTTTAATAGACTAGATTGTGTGTTGGTGTCTTTAGATCTAGGGGCCAGATGATCAGCGGATCTAACTCAATGTAGCCCCACTGGAGCCAATGCAACTAGGTCTGGCGGCACCAGCTGAGGATCTGGCCATGCTGCTCTAGAGGCAGAAATTGAAGAATTAATCCACTGCCCCACTCAGCCCTTCCTAACCCCTTACTCGACTGGCCGCTGAGGGGCGAACGTGAGCACAGAGCAGAGGAGAAACCCCAGATGCCTTTACAAGCCCTTCCTGGCAGGCACACTGCAGCTTCCTGCATCCACACCTCAGTAACTCATTGCGCTCTAGGCCAGGCCTGTCTGAGACGTACATGTGGCCAGCTGGGAGCAAGTATGGAATGTAGGACTCTGCACTGGCAAGCTCGTCAAGACCAAGTCGTTACCAGACCGGTGGTGGGGAGTGGATGTTTCTCTCTAGCAACAGCCAGCTGAGTAAATCCCAGAGCACACATCACTGCCGTCCAGAGAAGGCGATACAAGGAAAGCAAAGGAAATGACATTTTTTTCATACAGTTTTCACAGGGCAGTTCCAGTTCTGAATAACACACTCCAAGCTGCTTTCTGTTCTTAGCGCACGGCACTCATGTTTCAACAGGTGTTAGATTACAAATGGCTATGGATTTCCCCAGGGCATCAGGCGGAGATACGAGATCCACACGCTGCCTTCTCTGCTGTTATACATGCAGTGAAACCTTTACAGCTGATCTGCAGTGTAGGGAAAGACTCTAGTGCCCGGGGAGAAAACTACAGCTGAAGAGAGTCTTCCAAAAAGGGGAAAGGTGAGGAAAAGGTGCTTCTCTCTCAGTGAAGTCACATGAACATGTCGTCGTACCCCGGAGGGGGAAGGTGATCTGGATCTGGCCTGCAACAGGAATGGAATGTAGAGAGCAGAGTTACAGGAGGAGTCACAGAGTGAAAACTCCAGCCCCCCACCCCCCAGCGACCCAGAGAGTCAGGTGCAGTTTGCGAACAACTGGAAAACTCCAGCATGGTTACAGTCAGTAAAGCAAAGTACACACACATCCAGATACCCACCCTGCAGGACGGCCGCCCCCTGGTCCAAATGGGTCGAATCTGGCACCTGGGGGAACGGCCCCAGGAGGAAGCCTGTTTGGGAGACCTGACGATGGGTCGATAAGAGGCCTTCGAAATCTGGAGCGCAGTGGATCGGCGATCATACCGCCCCTCTGGCCCCTGGGAGGAAGAAGAAAGCAGGATGAGAGCAGGATCACAATTAGCTCTAACTGGAGATAAGAGTAACCAGCTCCCGTCTCCTCCGAGCTTGGCTCACTGCTCCACGAGCAGCCCATTGTTAGATCGCCGTGTGTGACTCCGGATGGGATGGGAATGCGTGCGTACAGCGCAGCAGAATACATGCTGGGGAGAGTAATTCAGTGAGAACAAGAGTACGCCAGTAGGTGTGAACATGAGGCTGGGGGGGCTAGACGGGTATACAAGGATGAGACTTCACGCCTTGTTTTCATTTACAATACGGCTCCTGTGGTTTGCTCCGGCCATGTAAAGGGGCCTTAGGGTGAAAAGGAATCAGCCCCCTCTGGCCAACGCCTGGTATCACTACCCTTTGGACTCATCTACATTGGGAAATGGCGCAGTGTTAGAACACGTGTCGGGGGCTGTGATGAATTCACCCCCGGGTGCGCACACTGCACAGGGTGCTACGTAGTGTCAGTTAACACATGTTCTACCGTGACGCGCACTGGGAAATGACAAGCCCCTTCGCTGTCCTTAGTGCAGCCACAAAGAACTGCAAAATAGGCACCTGCATCTTTTGCAGTCCCACTAGCCACCTATAGAGAGGGCTGAGCAACAAACGGGGGGCGGGGGGAGTAGTTTCTATATTCCTCCAGTTTCTCAAAGGATTCAGGAGAAACTGTGACCCAGGCCAGCTGGGAGAATACTGGAGACAGCAGTGAGTCAGACTGCCCGCTGCTGCAGGCCTGGGCTGTTTTAGGAATTGTGAGACACCCCTACCTTGGTTTCCTTTGCTGCTTGATTGTTATTCTTTAGGTTCATTTAGCTCTATGCTTTTGGCTGTCTCTGATTAAATGCAAGATCCCCCACCCCAACACCATGTTGCAAGAGTTCCCAGACCCCTTCTTTGGCATCAGTGGCCTGGAACCTTTTCCAAAGCCGTGCCTGGAAGCCATTTGCTAGATCAGTTCTGCCAGCCTCAGCTCCTTGCAGCTCTGTCATGCTGTGCACTGTCCTCATACTGTATGATCTCAGCTGGAGCCTCTGGATGCTACCACAGTAAAAATAATTAACATCAGCCACAGTAAGTGCCTTTATGACAGCTAGTTGCTCATGGAAAGTCCCACGGATCCTACGTAGAGGTCCTGGGGCTCAAAATCTGCCTCCAGCAGGTGCCCACTTTGGATCAAGATGCTATATACATTTAAGAAAGAAATCTCTTTAGGAGAGATGGGAAGGGGGGTGGCAACGACCCGTCCTGATTTCCCTTTCCCCGTGGTATGCAGGGCTGCTTTCCAGCCACCCTCTTAGCCCTCCGCTGCAAGCTCCTCTTTCCAGATTCCAAGGAACATTTCCAGAAGATCCTTTTCTAGCCAACCCTCGTATAACAAAGCCCTCCAAGGAGAAATAAATCTGATCTTGATCAGCCAGAGTCTCCAAATGGCAGGACTTCCAGGACACCATAATGAGCTGGGTCGTGTTCCCATGGACTGGTTTTACTTTGGTTACATTGTTCTTTTACTGGAATGGAAAATGATGGGTCAGGTCCCCCCCTTCCTCCCCAAACAGAGCTGGAGCCCCAGGGCAGAAGCAAGGCACCCTGCAGCTTCCCTCCCTATGGCTCCCATCTCCTCGGGCAGCTGCCTCTCCTCTCTGCTCTTGGGTACGTCAGAACAGCCCTGCAGATCCAGAGGGGGCTGGAGAATCCACGGGCTAGACAAAGCAACATTTTAAATTGGAGGCTTAAATTCACTTAATGATGTCTTTAGCTTTGATTTACTGGAGGAATTACTGCATGTTAAATGAATACCAGCTGACTATTAAACAGACGCAGATTCCAACCAATCAGCGATGTGAGAGACAGGATCTTAGTACAATATTAAAACCATATTTCGGTTTAGAACCAGCTCTTGGTCCCTGGGCAGTTCACACACAAGAAGTGTTTTACTGAAGTCCTTGCTGGAGACACTTCACTGAACGCACCAGTGAGGCCAATGTGAGTTATTTCAGTCACTCCCGACACGATCCTCTCTCGGGAATACTCACCCAAAGGGGTCCAGGTCCTCTCCACCCACAGCAAAGGGGTCCCGGGGATCAGGCCTGAAACACAAGACACAATTACCCCAGTGAGAGGTGTAAATTTCCTCAGGTCATGCCCTATGGCGGGTGGGTATGGGGTATGAAAGAGAGTGTACAGGGGGCAGGCAAGGTTGAGAGCCCAGGCAGATGACATGCATCCGATGAAGTGGGTATTCACCCATGAAAGCTCATACTCCAAAACGTCTGTTAGTCTGTAAGGTGCCACAGGACTCTTTGCTGCTTTCACAGGCAGATGAGTGTGCCTGTGTGACCAGCAGAGCAGGCCACTGGAGAAGGTGATTTTGCTCAGGGACGATTCTCTGCTGTAGTTGGGTCTCTGTAGTTTAGTCCACATTACAGATGCCAGGAACAATCGAGCAACCTCGCTGTGCAGACTGGTGTTACCAGAATGTCACCAGGGCCGGCGTGTCCAGTGTGCCGCTAATGGTGTTTTGTGAAGTGGCCTGCGGTTTTAATTGGTGCAGACGTGGGACTGAGGGAGACTACAGGTGGCAGCACACATGGCCCCACCTGAGCCGAGCAGCCTGGTATGCAGGACTCCACAGTTACCACCTCCCCGTGCTAGAGGGTGCACGTGGCTGCCATCTGCTCCACTTTATGGAAAGGCAGCTGCAGGCCTGCAGCTCCCAGCAAAATGCTAACACGGCCCTGGGCAGAGCCTGAGAGGGGCCAGGATAGCCCATCAGTATAGGGACAGGCTCCCAAAGCACAGCACAGCCAGCGAGCCGACAAACCGACACTGAAACCCGGCTCCCACGAGCGTGAGAGGAGGGCAGGGTGTGGGGGCCTGGCAGGGAATGCGACGGCGCCCAGTGGGAGCACAGACCCAGCTTTCAACACTCACTCGATGCCTTTTGTTTCTGGTGTTTGTGACGAGGGTTTTACAACTGCACGCTGCACCCCCCTGCCGGCTCCAAGGCAAGCCAGCCATTGGCAGCCATTGTCTTGGACCACCCCGCCCCTGCCAGCCCCACAACTGCAGAACCTAGGGCATCAGCGAGGCTCGATGAACGCCAGCAGTGTGAAAGGAACCAGAGGTAAGATGCTACGGACTGTCCCTCTGATCTCTCGAGGGACCAGTGCTGCATGCACTACCACAGGGACAATGCTCTGGATGGCCACAGCAGGCTCTAATTTCCTACCTGGCACTTGATTAAAGGGGAGTGCGGGGGGAGGAGAGAGAATAAAGAGCCCTGCCCCTCTGCTATCCCAGGGAAAGATTATCAGGGTGCAGGAGCCCACAGACTGATCCCTCGCACTGGGGGCGGGGAGCTGGCAGCGTGACTGCAGTGTCACGATTTTCCATCCGGGATGTTGTGCTGGTCCGAAGGAAGATCATTGAGAAGGGAAGCAAAGTTAAAAGGCTTTTCCTCTCCCTTCCATAAGCCGCCTGCACCTGCACAGCCGCGGCTCAGCCCCTGGCAGCGTGGGAGGCACTGCTGGCAAACGGACCCTGGACGAACTGCTCTCTCTGCCACAGCCAGACAGGGTCCCCGTTCTAACTCCCACCCCCAGCCCCCACCAGATCCCAGCCCCCTCTGGGGATCAAAGGGAGCTCTGCCATCTGCCCTCCCCCTTCAGTCACAAAGCACTAGGCTGTGCAACCCTCAAGCCCACTGGCCAGCACTGCCACAAGCCACCCTGCCAGACTCAGCAGCCTGAACTGACCACCCACCCTTAGCATAGACGTGGCCAGCTCTCCCATCCCACTGAGCCAGCAGCCAGCTAATGGGGTCTTCCTCTCCCCATGGCAGCCCCTTGTCCCACTAGCCCTGCACACCCAGTCCCGCAAGGCAGGACAGACCTCAGAGACTGGCCTGCTTCCTTCCCTGTCCTGTGCCCTCCTGACACTGGCTGCAGGGCCCTCCCACCAGCTTGGACATTCCTGACAGATCATGTGGCATGGGGCAGATTTCAGCCCGTGTCTGGGCCAGACCATTAATCCTTTCCTGCCCTGGTCCAACATGGGGTTTGCACACTCTACCCCAAGCTGCCATCCTGACTGTTAGGGATGGGAGGGGAAGGGGCCCCCTGAACCCCTAGGCAAGGGGGAAAGGCCATGGCACAGAGGCGGAGCCACACAGGTGCCTTATCCATGCTGGGGGGGTGGGATGTTACCTCACTCTTCTCCCAGGTGGCCAACTCTGGCAGCATTTCATCCAAAATACAGGGTGGGGTCCCAAGCTCCAGAAAAGATTCCCACTGGTGGGCCAGCTTAGAGGGAAGCCAGCCAGAGCCCCATGCCAACAGCCTCCGAGGGTTGGGATCAGCCCATGAGTGAACCAGAAGCATGGGATTTCTAAGCAGGGCTGATGAGGTGCCAGGACATGGGCTGTTTTAAAGAATCCCCCTCCTGCATTGCTTGGATCCCTCCAAGAACTAAACTTGCGACACAGAACTAGACCGTGCACTGGTGCCCACGAGGACATGTCTGTGACAGAGGCTGGAGTGGGCGGGTGCAGGAAGGAGCCACGAAGGGCCAGATGCTCCGTCACTGCTTTCCTGCCACCTGCCTCATTTGAAAGAGGTGCAGACTATGTGGTCCCATCCCCTACCCAGCATCTCACTCACCAGGATGGCTGCCGGCCACCGAGAGGCTGCCAGGGAGGAATCCTCAAGGGGTCATAATCCTGAGTGGAGGCAGGCGGGACCGTCTTCTCAGGCTTGGCCTCTTTTTTGGGGTCACCCTTCTCTTTGGGAGCCTGCAACGGAGAGATGATGCCTGTGACAACCCTGGTCTGCAGCTCCTCGATGTTTTTGTACACCCTGCAGGGGCGAGAGGGAGAGTCAAGGCTGACAACTAGACAACGGACAACACCTAACAGGGCCCTGCTAGGAAGGGTTTGGTGGGAAAGGCCCTAATACAACGGTGCCATGGGCTCCGAACATGACACACACAGAGAACTGTCCTTTCCAACTTTCCAGCAGTACCCATGGCACGTTCATCCTGCGTCCACGGCCAGGCTGCCTGCAGATGTCAGAGCAGGAGAGGGAACCTGGTGGATTTAGGCTTGTTTCTTGTTTGGAATTGCTGGTTGGTGTCCAAGCTGTCTAAGATTTCCTTATCTGCAAACGGAGGGGCTGGCTGCAGCACAAACAGGGCTTTCAGGGGCTCTGGTAAAACTGAAGTTAAAAATGCCGGAACGGACCAATTTCAAGATCCACGGCACTGGCGTTTGCTGACATCTCAGGTGAGAAGCAGCATTCAGGCATTAAGCAGAGAGCAGCTGGGCAAGTCTCATCTTCACCCAGCTTTGCAGCAGAGTTGATGGAGGCAGGAGGGAATCACCGAACTTGGAGGTGGGGGGTGTATGTGAATCCCTATCAGATAATACAGCCCACCCCTGCTGATGCAGCATTGCTCCCTACAACACACGTTGGGTGCTCTGTCCAGTCTTGTGCCCGATGCCCCAAGCCACAGCGCGTCCACTCCCTCAGGGGACTATTCCACAGTCTAAGTGCTCTCAAGGTCAGAATCTCCCCACGGTTACATACGGAGGGCCGCATGCAAACTCTAAGGAAGTACAATCACTTTCCCCATGGCAAGTTGGTAGCATCGGTCTGTACTGTGGTGGATTCAGGCTGCAAGTTCCTTGGGGGCAGGGTCTGGGCTCTCATGCAGGGAACACATGACGGCCAGCGCTCTGGAAATAAAGTTACAGAGCTCTCCAAAGGCTCAGCCGGGATTAGAACTCCCAAAGCAGCGAGCTCCCAGGCCTGTGCTCTGATCCAGAGGCCACGTGGCCTAACTCCCTCTTTTCTCCCAGCCTGAGCTTGGGGTGCCATCTGGGAACGGAGGAGGAGCAGAACATGTGGGGGGTATGGAAGCTTTATCTGCAAAGAGTCCCTCAGGTACCTCCTAATGCACCCTTACCTCCTAATGCACCCTCTCCTCCCCCACCCCAATCTTTGCTTGCCTCCCCTCCCCGTGGGCCCAGATACTTGTGCGGAGAATCTCAATGAAACGCAGTTACCTGTGGAAATCATCCAAGTGCTCCGGGTCAATGTAATCTGCCACTGTCAAGGTCAAATCAGCTACCTGCTTTGAGCTGCAATCCTGGGGAAGGACAAACAAAATGCTGCTCCAGCAGCCAAGCTCATGGAGGGGGGGAGGAGGAGCAGACACAACATCAGAATAGGGGCTGCGGGGGGAATGGGGAAATCTGAGGCAGGGGCAATCACTGGAGTTTGCTCCTCTACTGGCACTTGTCAGTGAAGTATCCATATGTCTGGATTCCCGGCTGTCTAAACCCAAGTGCAACCAGCTTGCAGTGGCTTGGGAAGGCTCTTTCCCAGCTCGGGCTGCAGAGGGTTAGACAGGTACAGAGCCAGCGTTCGATCAGGAGGAGAGGTGTCATTACACAGGGGATGGGGGTGACAGAGCAGGCAGCCTGGCAACAAGCATCCGGAATTCCACAAGATGCACAAAGGCTGCAACTCATCCGCCGGCGTGGGCTGAGCAGTAACGACGTCACAGCTTCAACCAAATGGATGTTTGACCTTACACTGGACACAACACTTCCAGGGCCAGGTCCTCGGCTGGGGGAAAAAGGCACTGCTCCATGGCAGGCCATAAGTGACACTGATTTACACCAGCGGTGAACTCCACATGACTCCACAAGCACACAGCATTCTGCACACTTTTGAGGACTTTACGTGCCAAGCTCCGCCCTGACGTGTATCTTGAGCACCACCCTGATGACAGTGACACCAAATCGCATGGAGCCAGCACAGAACCTGGGCCACACCTCTCCCCTCTTTAGCCGGCTGGGTTTCTCGTCAAGTGCCTCCACTCAATAGGAGCCAAGGGCATTGGGGGACACAGGAGGCCAGGAAAATGGATGCTCAAGTGAGTCCCAGCTCTTATTCTTTGCCTCACCTCCCTTACAGGGGTGGCACTGACTCCCCACCTCCTGGGGATCTGAGACTCCCTGCAGGGACTGATCCTTACATAGCACCCGGCCAGCTGGGAGCCTCACCATGACGTTGAGAATCATGCTGGTGTCCACCATGATTGCCTTCAGCAGGAGCTCGTGGCGGTCATCCGTGGACTTGTATCGCAGCGTGTACAGGTCTTTGTCGGCATTCCACCCGACCGGCAGCAACTCTGACTTCCTTTCATTGGGACCCGGCTGCACAAAGGCATCAGAGAGAACAAGCTGGAGTCCCAGCTGATACCAACAGGACAGCAGGAACCGATCCGGCTGGACACAGGAATCTGAGAGGAGGTTTAAATCCCTCCCTTCTCTTCATGTGTCATTTTATAATGCCTGCATCTGAAGAAGTGGGTTTTTTACCCCCAAAAGCTTATGCCCAAATAAATCTGTTAGTCTTTAAGGTGCCACCGGATTCCGTATTGTTTTTGTGGATACAGACTAACACGGCTACCCCCGATACTTGAAACCTGTCCCAGGTCATGAACAAACTAGAGACCCCCCCAGATCAGGGTCTTTTCTGACATTAGCACTTGATGGCTATAAATGTGACTTCCTTCTAAAGGAGCCCCCAGGCCAAAACCTTCTCTGTCAGCTAACAGCAAGGATCCTTCCCTTCTAGAGGGTGTACATAAGGTGAATGTAACCCATCACAGCTCTCCTGGGATCCACTCCTGTCCATACTTGCTGCCGGATGTAATGCTTACTGCTGTGAGTAACCCACAGCTACGTCTACACTGCACAAAGCAAGTGTGTTCTTACATCGAGATGGGTAACTCACTATAACACTGTAGTGGAGTCAAGGCACTGTAGTCTTCACTTCAACGCAGCTAACTGAAGTAAGCCCCAGACAGGGATAAGGTAAAGACTGGACAAGGTACACGGGGTAAGAACTACCCATACTTTGTCTGCACTAGGATCTCACAACAAGGCAGCTATCTCAATGTAAAAACACACCTGTAGTTTTTCAGGGAAGACCCAGCTCCCTAGGCTTGGCTAAGTCCGCAGGATTGGGCCCTGCAAGCTGATCCGTATGGGGTTCACCTGCGCCCATCAGCGTGGAGCATCAGAGAGACTCATCTGCTCCCAAGCGTAAGGCAAAGAACTTTCCCATCCCTAAGGTTGATGTGGGCACAATATGGTTGTTATGGTTTGTCTTTGTCTATCTGAGAGCAAAGGAATCTTTTAAAGGTGAAATATTATAAACAAACGACTCGCATTCTTAACCACCACCAGGTTTTTAAAGACCCAAGAAAGAACTGGAAAAGCCTGCGACTGCAACACCCCCCTCATCTTCCCTGTCAGTGGATTTGGTCTCAAATGTAGGTGTTGCAGAAATAAACGTTCACGGCGGAGCAATGAGTCTGAGCTTTGACACAGGGATAGTTTGGTGGGAGCAGGTTATTTATTTCTCAACAGTCGTCGGCCTGGGGCTGGTAGGGACCCTACCGAGAGCAGAAGCCGGGGAAACAAAAGTGAAACTAACCAGGGCGTTAGCACGGCCTGTGCAGTCCCCAGCGCCAGGACCCAGAGACCAGGCGCGCAAACAATGCGCAGGGCCCGGGCCTCATCCTGCGCTGGGCTCGGCCGCGCCCGGCAGCACCGGGGCCCCGGGCTGCTGGGGATCGGGGCCAGGCAGCGCCCCCCTCCTGCCTCCCCCGGGGGTGACCGAGCCCCTCCCGCCGGCAGCGCAGCTCCCAAAGGCGCCGGTTACACCCCCCCCGCCCGGGCCTGTGCTCGGGGGACCGGGCCGGGCCCGGGGAGCCCCGGAAACACCCCCCGCCCCTTGCAGCGCCGCGCTGGGGCCGGGCCGGGCCGGGCCGGGCCCCTCACCTGGTCCCCGGCGCCCAGCGCGCGGTACTGGTGCGTGACCAGCTGCCAGTGCACGAAGCAGAGCAGCGCGTCCTGCGGCCGGGAGAGGCCGGGCGCCTGCGAGGCGTAGAGCAGCTCCAGGCCGGCCATGGCGCGTGGGCGGGGCCCGGCCGCGGGGGGGGGGGGGGGGAGCGCAGCGCCCGGCCGGGCCCGCTGGAAACGCGCGGCGGGGCGGGGCCCGGGCCAGACACAGCCTGGGGCTGCCCGAGCACACGGGCGGGGCCGGAGTTACCCGCCGCCCCCGGGCTTCCGCAGGCGCCGTGCTGCCGCAGGGTCTCTGGAGCAGCGACTGGCAGCTTCCCCGGGGCCCGGTCCTGTCCCCATCCCCGGGGCCCCGTCCCCCTCCCCCTCCCCGGGGCCCGGTCCTGTCCCCATCCCCGGGGCCCCGTCCCCCTCCCATCTCCCTCCCCGGGGCCCGGTCCTGTCCCCATCCCCGGGGCCCCGTCCCCCTCCCATCTCTCTCCCTGGGGTCCGGTCCTGTCCCCATCCCCGGGGCCCGCCCCGTCCTGTCCCCATCTCCGAAGTCCTGTCCCCCTCCCCAGAGTCCCGTCCCTGGAGTCCCCCTCCCCTCCCCGGGGTCCTGTCCTGTCCCCATCTCTGAGGTCCTGTCCCCATCCCCGGGACCCCGTCCCCCTCCCCAGAGTCCTGTCCTGTCCCCCTCCCGTCCTCATCTCTGGAGTCCCGTCCCCCTCCCCTCCCCGGGGTCCTGTCCTGTCCTCATCCTCGGGACCCCGTCCCCCTCTCATCTCCCTGCCTGGGGTCCTGTCCCGTCCCCCTCCTGTCCCCATCTCTGGAGTCCCGTCCCCCTCCTATCTCCCTCCCTGGGGTCCTGTCCTGTCCCCCTGTCCCGCTCCTCAGAGTCTTATCCCCCCCCAAGTCTCACCTCACGTAGAAACTACCTGCTTACAAAACCGGACACAAACGTACAGCTGCGTCACACTAGAGCTGAACGATGGCCGACTGTCTCATGGTTACCATCTAATTATAAAATAAATCAAAGTTGGAGTATAAATATTGTACCTAGGGTTCCATATGTAGTACATGGAGCCGTATAAACAAGTCGTTGTCTGTATGAAATTTTAGTTTGTACTGACTTGGCTAGTGCTTTTTCTGTAGCTTATTGGAAAACTAGGCAAATCTCTAGATGAGGTGAGGTACCCCATGAAAGACCACTGTGTACCCCCAGGGGTTCACTTCCCCTGGCTGAGAAGCACTGGACTAGAGAGTTGCATCCCAGCTCTACATTCCAGGGCAGGGGGGAGGCTTCAAATGTGATAGGAGGGTCCTGCTCTCTCCAATTCTAGATGGTTTGCACCCTGTTGCTCATCCAGCCCCCAGTCAGGCTGCTGGGAGCTCTCTATCAGAGCCAGATAAGTGACCATAAACTTTCTACAGCATCAAAATACATGACTGTGAGTTACCCTGGTGTCCCTAGCCTCTGTTTGCCAGAAGCTGGGAATAAGCGATGGGATGGATCACTTGATGATTACCTATCAGGGGGCAGCCGTGTGAGTCTGTAGCCACAAAAACAACAAGGAGTCCGGTGGCACTTTAACAGATTTATTTGGGTATAAGCTTTTGTGGGTAAAAAAGCCACTTCAGATCCATGGATGATTCCGCATGTATCTGAAGAAGTGGGAATTTTACCCATGACAGCTTATGCCCAAATAAATCTGTTAGTCTTTAAAGTGCCACTGGACTCTGTTGTTTTTGTTGATGATTCCCTGTTCCGTTCATTCCCTCTGGGGCACCTGGCATTGGCCACTGTCGGAAGACAGGATACTGGGCTAGATGGACCCTTGGTCTGACCCAGTAAGGCCATTCTTATGCTCTTATGTTCCCCCTGAGATATATTTTCAGGCTGTTTTTAGTTTGGGGACAGAGCTTTAATGACAAGGTAAAAAACAAAAAAAGTCTCCAACATCATTTAGGTTTAATAACATTTGGGATGTTTGGCACTGGAGAAAACTCAATTATAGATGAAAAAGTTGGAAAGTATCTTGCAATCTGGTTGCACTTTATTCATGGGGAAAAAACCAGAAACGTCAGTTGTCTGTCAGACAAGCTCATGGAGTTAGTTCGACTTGTTATGGGTTTTTAACTAATTCCTGACAAATAGCTATCAGTTTAATAGGTCCTGTTGTGCTCATTTGAGCCCTGACCCTGCAAACACTTCACAGAGCAAGTGTCAAGTGAAGCTCATGCATAAGTGTTTGCAGGATCTGGGCTTTCTACTGACATTTCCAATTGTGCTCAGTATTGATGTGGAGAATAATACCCACTAACGATGCATAATAACCACAAACAAAACACTTACGTCTTTATGCAGAGTGAATTATTCAGGGAATTTTCTGCCAGGTGACAGAACTACAAAAAAACCACCTTTCGTTCATTGTGCTCTGATGCCAGGCTAACAGGAATGAGTGATCCTGTCAGTTGGAAAGTATGTTAGAGAGATAAAGTGGGTGAGGTAATATCTGTTATTGGACCAACTTCTGTTGCTGTGTATCTGGGAGCAGGGGAGGGGTCTTTTCAGGAAGAAGTGGCTATCTTACAATAGCTAACTAACGGGTAACACTAGTCAGATTAATTTCTTAGGCCCTGCTGCTGCAAACACTTGCGGGGGTGTTTAGAAATAAGCACCGACGTGTATGAACAAGACCAGGGCCTTACTACTCAAGGGTACCCAGATTATATCCCACCTAATTGGACAGATAGTTTCACAAGCACGTGTGACCATGCTGAAGCCCAGCAAGCAGGGGCGGTGGGCGGATTTTATTGTAGGTATGTAATTAATTACCAAGAGGTAACCATTAAGTAAGCATATACATTCAATCCCATTGGGAAACTCTGTCTTCAATACAAGTCCCTTTGAGCTGAGATTGGAGCAAAAGGCAGAGCCCTGGAATTGATGCTGGCCTCACTTCAGTGCCAGTCCAGATGAACACTTCTAAAATCAGTGAAGTTGCTTGGGTGGAAAATTGTCGCGAGTGAGAGCTGAATCAGGTGCTTTTTGTATTAAGAATAACGGGTCCACAGGTGAATTCAGCGGGGACTCAGTCTGCCGTGTGTGTTACCAACCTTTCCAGCTGCACTCCACCACTTCTGAAATGATCCAGCTCAGACCTGCACAGGTTATATGGAGGGGAGGTGATGTGAGGTCAGCTGATTTGGGTTCTGCCGCTTTATTGCCCTGAGGTTGCCGAGTGATGATGTTTCTAGTGTTCTGAGTTCCAGGTTCTGAGCTGTGCCGGGGTATGGAGACTGGGGCAGAGAGCATTCTCCTCTGCTGAATGGAAATGCCCTGACCTTACTGTTAAGTGAATTGTTTCGTTAGACTGACCTCACACTTGGTAAGGCAACTCCCATCTTTTCAGGTATTTATACCTGCTCCTGTATTATCCACTCCATGCATCTGATGAAGTGGGTTCTAGCCCAGGAAAGCTTATGCCCAAATCAATGTGTTAGTCTCTAAGATGCCACAAGGACTCCTCGTTGTTTTTGCTGATACAGACTAACACAGTTACAGCTCTGAAACCTGACAGGGCCGGTGCTCTCATTAAGGCGAACTAGGCGGTTGCCTAGGGCGCCAAGATTTGGAGGTGCCAAAAAGCGGTGCCCCCATTTTTTTTTACAGCTGTTCCTCCCCAAGCACACGGTCGCTGCTCCACTTCTCCTGCCCCCCAGGCTTGCAGCACTAATCAGCTGCTTGGAGCTGCAAGCCTGGGAAGAGAATTAGAGTGGGGCAGCATGCTCGGGGAGGACATGGAGCAGAGGTGAGCCGGGGTGGCGAGGTGCCGCATGGCTCCCGGGGGGGAGGGGAGCCTCAGGGCAGGGGGGAAGCTGCCGCGGGGGTGGGGGCGCCTCAGGGTTGGGGAGGTGGGGAGCTGTCATAAACAGATAGCTAAGGGTTAATGTCTCTTTCACCTGAAGCACCTGACCAGAGGACCAATCAGGAAACTGGATTTTTTCAACTTTGGGTGGAGGGAATTGAGTGTCTAAGGTCTTTGTTTTCTGGCTGCCTGCCTTCTCTGAGCTTTGGAGAAGTAGCTCTACTCTCTAGTCTTCTGTTTCTAAGTGTAAGGACAAAGAGATCAGATAGTAAGTTCTATGGTTTTCTTTTCTTTGGTATTTGCATGAATATAAGTGCTGGAGTGCTTTGATTTGTATTCTTTTGGAATAAGGCTGTTTATTCAATATTCTTTTAAGCAAATTGCCCTGTATTGTGTCATCTTAATACAGAGAGACCATTTGTATTTTTTCTTTCTTTTTTATATAAAGCTTTCTTTTAAGACCTGTTGGAGTTTTTCTTTACTTCAGGGAAATTGAGTCTGTACTCACCAGGGAATTGGTGGGAGGAAGAAATCAAGGGGAGATCTGTGTGTTGGATTGCTAGCCTGATGTTGCATTCCCTCTGGGGGAATAGGAAAGTACTTTTTGTTTCCAGGATTGGGAACAGAGAGGGGGAGTCTCTCTGTGTAGTTTCACAGAGCTTGTGTCTGTGTATCTCTCCAGGAGCACCTGGAGGGGGGAAGGGAAAAAGGATTATTTCCCTTTGTTGTGAGACTCAAGGGATTTGGGTCTTGGGGTCCCCAGGGAAGGTTTTTCAGAGGGATCAGAGTGCCCCAAAACACTCTAATTTTTTGGGTGGTGGCAGCAGGTACCAGGTCCAAGCTGGTAACTAAGCTTGGAGGTTTTCATGCTAACCCCCATATTTTGGACGCTAAGGTCCAAATCTGGGACTAAGGTTATTACATGGTGGCAGCGGTGGGAGGGGGGAAGGGAAAAAGGATTATTTCCCTTTGTTGTGAGACTCAAGGGATTTGGGTCTTGGGGTCCCCAGGGAAGGTTTTTCAGAGGGACCAGAGTGCCCCAAAACACTCTAATTTTTTGGGTGGTGGCAGCAGGTACCAGGTCCAAGCAGGTAACTAAGCTTGGAGGTTTTCATGCTAACCCCCATATTTTGGACGCTAAGGTCCAAATCTGGGACTAAGGTTATTACATGGTGGCAGTGGGTGGGAGATAGACAGAATCCAGAAGCCAGTAGGAATATTATATTTTTCTTTTCTCTGCTAAGGGCTTTTTAGCAGAGAGAAGCAGTTGGTTTTAAAAGGGAACCAGAGAGAATTTTTTTTTCTGCTCTCTCTCGCAGTTTGTGGCTTGCATGTTAAGGGTCTTTTGTCATGCAATAGCCCTCCCATTAGGTGGCAAGTACCAGCACTTATAGGCATGCAAATAAAGTGGTTTTTCTGGTTTCCCTTCATTGAACATTAGCTAGAGAGAGAAAGGGAAAAAAGCACTGTTGCTAGGCAGACTTCAGGAGGCAACAGAGAACCTGCAGTTCAGAAGATAAACACCGGAGGGCACCCCAACACAAGAAAACAGGAACCATGACTTCTAAGGCAAAAATTGACGCCGAAGAGCAAATCAAAGAAGCTGAACACAGGCGACAACTGGAAATAAAACAAAAAGAGATGGAGATGAAAGAAAGAGAAGAACAGATCAAAGAGGCAGCCTTCCAAAGAGAACAGGCAGCCCAAGAGGCAGCACACAAAAGAAAACTAGAAGAAGAAGAGGTGGCCCACCGCCGAGAAATGGAAAAGCACCGCCGAGAAATGGAAAAGCACCAAAAAGAAATGGAAAAACAACAAAAAGAAATGGAAAAACAACAAAAAGAGAATGAAGAGAAGGAAAAACAGAGAAAACATGAACTGGAATTGGCAAAAGCTGGGCTGCATGTGCCAGCCAACCCTAACAACCCGGCGCCAAATATTGCTCCACAGCACAGGAAATTTCCCACCTACAAGGCAGGTGATGACACCGAGGCCTTCTTGGAAAATTTTGAAAGAGCCTGTCTTGGGTACAGCATCCCCGAAGACCAGTACATGGTAGAATTAAGGCCACACCTCAGTGGACCTTTAGCAGAGGTGGCAGCTGAAATGCCTAAGCAGCAAATGAATGACTATAAACTTTTTCAAACCAAGGCCAGATACAGGATGGGGATAACCCCAGATCATGCCCGTCGGCGCTTCAGAACCCAAAAGTGGAAACCAGAGGTGTCATTTCCCAAACACGCCTACTACATTGCAAAAAACTATGAGGCCTGGCTAACAGGAAACAACATTCAAACCTTGGAAGAACTGAACCTCCTCATACAAATGGAGCAGTTCTTGGATGGTGTTCCTGAAGACATCACACGGTACATACAAGATGGAAAACCCAAAGATATCGCTGAGGCGGGGGA
The DNA here is from genome assembly GCF_025201925.1 of Gopherus flavomarginatus. Lineage (NCBI taxonomy): Eukaryota > Metazoa > Chordata > Testudines > Testudinidae > Gopherus > Gopherus flavomarginatus. The sequence continues at coordinate 49,975,716 of NC_066627.1, forward strand.
GATTGGAGCCAAATGGATGGAACTGGCAGAAAGCAAGAAAGCTACTGTCAAGGGGAACGATTACCACAGGGGGCACACAGACCATAAACCCTACCACCGAGGACAGCCAAAGACCCCACATACCACCCAAGTAAAGCCACACATACCCTACCCTTCAACCTCACCAGTCTCCAGTAACTCACCTCGGCCCAGTGACCCATCAGATGGAAGATGCTTTAAGTGTAATGAACCGGGACATATCAAGGCCAACTGTCCCAAAAACACCATGCGAGTGCAATTCATTACACCACCATCACACCAAAGATCCCCAGGCCCGGATGCCTCTCAAATACCCTTGGAGCGAAGGGAAAATTTGAGAGTGGGCGGAAAGAAGGTTACTGCGTGGAGAGACACGGGGGCACAAGTGTCAGCTATCCACCAATCCTTCGTTGACCCCAAATTCATCAACCCAAAGGCCAAAGTTACAATTTACCCCTTCATGTCACAAGCTGTAGACTTGCCTACAGCTCAACTGCCTGTCCAGTACAAAGGCTGGTCAGGAATGTGGACTTTTGCAGTCTATGACAATTATCCTATCCCCATGCTACTGGGGGAAGACTTGGCCAACCAGGTGAGGCGGGCCAAGAGAGTGGGAATGGTTACACGTAGCCAAACCAGGCAAGCTTCCAGACCCATTCCTGTTCCTGCCAACCAGGTGAGGCGGGCCAAGAGAGTGGGAATGGTTACACGTAGCCAAACCAGGCAAGCTTCCAGACCCATTCCTGTTCCTGAACCGTCCACAGAGGCCCCGTCTGTGTTACCAGAGACCCAGACAGAGGTAGTGGACCCAGATTCCATGCCTACCACTGAAACAGCCACAGCATCTCCAGTCCCAGGCCCGGAACTGGAACAGCAACCAGCACCAGCAAGTGCAACCCCATCTTCAAACTCAACGCCAGAGGGCGCCAGCGAGCCAGAACTGGCAGAAGCAAAAGACAACCATACCCAAAAGGCTCAGCCAGAGCCTGAAATACCCTCAGGTGCACCAGCGGAGAGCGGTTCACCAGCAACGGAAACAACCCCATCACCTACATCGCTTCCAGAGGGACCAAGCCCAAGCCCACAGTCTGAGGAAGAACTGGTGACCCCAGCCTCAAGGGAACAGTTCCAGACTGAGCAGGAAGCAGATGACAGCCTTCAGAAAGCTTGGGCGGCGGCACGGAGCACCCCACCGCCTCTCAGCTCTTCTAATCGATCCCGGTTTGTTATAGACCAAGGACTTTTATACAAGGAAATTCTTTCTGGTGGACACCGGGAAGAATGGCAGCCGCAAAAACAGTTGGTGGTTCCAACTAAGTACCGGGAGAAGCTCTTAAGCTTAGCCCATGATCATCCCAGTGGCCATGCTGGGGTGAACAGAACCAAGGACCGGTTGGGGAAGTCCTTCCACTGGGAGGGGATGGGCAAGGATGTTGCCAAGTATGTCCGGTCTTGTAAGGTATGCCAAAGAGTGGGAAAGCCTCAAGACCAGGTCAAGGCCCCTCTCCAGCCACTCCCCATAATTGAGGTCCCATTTCAGCGAGTAGCTGTGGATATTCTGGGCCCTTTCCCAAAAAAGACGCCCAGAGGAAAGCAGTACGTACTGACTTTAGTGGACTTTGCTACCCGATGGCCGGAAGCAGTAGCTCTAGGCAACACCAGGGCTAACACTGTGTGCCTGGCCCTAACAGACATCTTTGCCAGGGTAGGTTGGCCCTCCGACATCCTTACAGATTCAGGGTCTAATTTCCTGGCAGGGACCATGGAAAAACTGTGGGAAACTCATGGGGTGAATCACTTGGTTGCCACCCCATACCACCATCAAACCAATGGCCTGGTGGAAAGGTTCAATGGAACTTTGGGGGCCATGATACGAAAATTCATCAACGAATTCTCCAATAATTGGGACCTAGTGTTGCAGCAGTTGCTGTTTGCCTACAGGGCTGTACCACATCCCAGTTTAGGGTTTTCACCATTTGAACTTGTGTATGGTCACGAGGTTAAGGGGCCATTACAGTTGGTGAAGCAGCAATGGGAGGGGTTTACGCCTTCTCCAGGAACTAACATTCTGGACTTTGTAAGCAACCTACAAAGCACCCTCCGACACTCTTTAGCCCTTGCTAGAGAGAACCTAAAGGATGCTCAAGAAGAGCAAAAGGCCTGGTATGACAGACATGCCAAAGATCGGTCCTTCAAGGTAGGAGACCAGGTTATGGTCTTGAAGGCGCAACAGGCCCATAAGATGGAAGCATCATGGGAAGGGCCATTCACGGTCCAAGAGCGCCTGGGAGCTGTAAACTACCTCATAGCATTTCCCAATTCCTCACTAAAGCCTAAAGTGTACCATGTTAATTCTCTCAAGCCTTTCTATTCCAGAGACTTACAGGTTTGTCAGTTTACAGTCCAGGGAGATGATGCTGAGTGGCCTGACGGTGTCTACTACGACGGGAAAAAAGACGGTGGCGTGGAAGAGGTGAACCTCTCAACCACCCTGGAACGTCTGCAGCGGCAACAAATCAAGGAGCTGTGCACTAGCTTCGCCCCATTGTTCTCAGCCACCCCAGGACGGACTGAACGGGCATACCACTCCATTGATACAGGTAATGCTCACCCAATCAGAACCCCACCCTACCGAGTGTCTCCTCATGCCCAAGCTGCTATAGAACGGGAGATCCAGAACGTGCTACAGATGGGTATAATCCGCCCATCTACCAGTGCATGGGCATCTCCAGTGGTTCTGGTACCCAAACCAGATGGGGAAATACGCTTTTGCGTGGACTACCGTAAGCTAAATGCGGTAACTCGTCCGGACAACTATCCAATGCCACGCACCGATGAGCTATTGGAGAAGTTGGGACGGGCCCAGTTCATCTCTACAATAGACTTAACCAAGGGGTACTGGCAAGTACCGCTAGATGAACCTGCCAAGGAGAGGTCAGCATTCGTCACCCATGCGGGGGTGTATGAATTCAATGTCCTTCCTTTTGGCCTTCGTAATGCACCCGCCACCTTCCAAAGGCTGGTAGATGGTCTACTAGCTGGACTGGGAGAATTTGCAGTTGCCTACCTCGATGATGTGGCCATTTTTTCTGACTCCTGGCCCGAACACCTACTACACCTGGAAAAGGTCTTTGAGCGCATCAGGCAGGCAGGACTAACTGTTAAGGCCAAAAAGTGTCAAATAGGCCAAAACAGAGTGACTTACCTGGGGCACCAGGTGGGTCGAGGAACCATAAACCCCCTACAGGCCAAGGTGGATGCTATCCAAAAGTGGCCTGTCCCAAGGTCAAAGAAACAGGTCCAATCCTTCTTAGGCTTGGCCGGATACTACAGGCGATTTGTACCACACTACAGCCAAATCGCTGCCCCACTGACCGACCTGACCAAAAAGACCCAGCCAAATGCAGTTAAGTGGACTGATGAGTGTCAAAAGGCCTTTACCCAACTTAAGGCAACGCTCATGTCTGACCCTGTGCTCAGGGCCCCGGATTTTGACAAGCCATTCCTAGTAACCACAGATGCATCTGAGCGTGGTATAGGAGCAGTGCTCATGCAGGAAGCAACAGATCACAACTTCCATCCTGTCGTGTTTCTCAGCAAGAAACTGTCTGAGAGGGAAAGTCACTGGTCAGTCAGTGAAAAGGAATGCTATGCCATTGTGTACGCCCTGGAAAAGCTACGCCCATATGTTTGGGGACGGCGGTTCCAACTACAAACTGACCATGCTGCACTAAAGTGGCTTCATACTGCCAAGGGGAACAACAAGAAACTTCTTCGTTGGAGTTTAGCTCTCCAAGATTTTGATTTTGAAATTCAACACATCACAGGAGCTTCTAATAAAGTTGCTGATGCACTCTCCCGTGAGAGTTTCCCAGAATTCAGTAGTTAAAAAGTGTTCTTAAAATGTAGAAGTCTGTTAGTTATATACTTAGGAGTATATGTAAAGGTGTATGTGTTGTATTAATCTGTTTATTTTCAAGTTCTAGAAGGAAATCGCCGCCAGTGAGCTTCCCCACTGTCTGCAATTTGGGGGGCGTGTCATAAACAGATAGCTAAGGGTTAATGTCTCTTTCACCTGAAGCACCTGACCAGAGGACCAATCAGGAAACCGGATTTTTTCAACTTTGGGTGGAGGGAATTGAGTGTCTAAGGTCTTTGTTTTCTGGCTGCCTGCCTTCTCTGAGCTTTGGAGAAGTAGCTCTACTCTCTAGTCTTCTGTTTCTAAGTGTAAGGACAAAGAGATCAGATAGTAAGTTCTATGGTTTTCTTTTCTTTGGTATTTGCATGAATATAAGTGCTGGAGTGCTTTGATTTGTATTCTTTTGGAATAAGGCTGTTTATTCAATATTCTTTTAAGCAAATTGCCCTGTATTGTGTCATCTTAATACAGAGAGACCATTTGTATTTTTTCTTTCTTTTTTATATAAAGCTTTCTTTTAAGACCTGTTGGAGTTTTTCTTTACTTCAGGGAAATTGAGTCTGTGCTCACCAGGGAATTGGTGGGAGGAAGAAATCAAGGGGAGATCTGTGTGTTGGATTGCTAGCCTGATGTTGCATTCCCTCTGGGGGAATAGGAAAGTACTTTTTGTTTCCAGGATTGGGAACAGAGAGGGGGAGTCTCTCTGTGTAGTTTCACAGAGCTTGTGTCTGTGTATCTCTCCAGGAGCACCTGGAGGGGGGAAGGGAAAAAGGATTATTTCCCTTTGTTGTGAGACTCAAGGGATTTGGGTCTTGGGGTCCCCAGGGAAGGTTTTTCAGAGGGACCAGAGTGCCCCAAAACACTCTAATTTTTTGGGTGGTGGCAGCAGGTACCAGGTCCAAGCAGGTAACTAAGCTTGGAGGTTTTCATGCTAACCCCCATATTTTGGACGCTAAGGTCCAAATCTGGGACTAAGGTTATTACAGGAGCTGCCACAGGGCTGAAGTAGGGAGGGTGCAAGGTGGAAGTTTCGCCTAGGGCGCGAAACTTCCTTGCACTGGCTCTGAAACCTGACCTTACAAGGAGGCTGCTGTTGTCTTCAGAAACTGTCAGACCAGAGGAACAGGAAGCCAGTGATCAGGGCCACAACACTCCAGTCTGAGGGTATGTCTACAGGGCAATCAAAGGTGTGATTGCAGCCTCGGTTGGCAGGCCAGCACAGCTAAAAATAGCAGTGAGGATGCTGCAGAATGCATTTCAGTGCAGGCTGTCCATGTACGACCAGGGACCCGGGGCACGTACTTGCATTGCTAGCCTGCGCTGAAGCCCCAGGCTTCTGTATCTTCACTGCTACGTTCAGCCATGCGAGCTAGGTGAAAGCGAGTGCAGGTAGGCATACTGGAGTGGCAATAATGCAGTGTAGACGACCCCAGGATTTTCCTGGGAGCACAAATATTATCCCACGTGAAGGAAACTCTGGAAAGGGCCTTTCCTGAAATAAATAAAATCCCACCTGTTGCCTCTGTGTCACACAGTGGGGTCATGGGGAGAGAGGGACTGGGCACAAAATGGGGTTTTGTACACTGATTGGCCCATTCCTGTGTCCTAGACTCATGTGAAACAGGGCAGAGCACTCCTCCGGTTAGTAACTTCCAGGCCCCGCTCTCGACCTGCGATGGCTCCAGGAACTAAAAGTGCACACTAGAGGGCCCTCTGTCTCTTTCAGTAGAACCCCAGGACTGATCCCAGAGGTGAGTCTCCATTTCAAGGCTGCAAGAAGCTGGTACTCCCAAGGAGGGGCGTTCCTGACTCCTCCACAGGCGGAACCTAAGACCTGCAGCAGACGCAGAAAGGCCAGGGGAGCCCCCTCTTCAGCCCCGCGACTCCCTCCCCCGTTGTAGAGGGAAAAGGGGTAGCAGTTAGACAGAACTAGAGGTGGGTCCCGCAAAGATCAGGTTCCGCACCCAAACTGCCCCAGATGTGGGAGTGTTTGGGGGCAGGACTCTGGTTCAGGTCCATCCCTGTAGGATACAACTGCTTTACCGTAATAGCCCCCACTTCTTCTCAGCCTGCTTTGCACACAAGCCTCGCAGCACCCTGTGAAGCAGGCACCACACCTGTTTCGTAGCTGGGTAGACTGAAGCACAGAGACATCAAGGGATTTGGTCCTGGTCGCACAGTTTGTCGGTCGGTGGCAGAACCCAGGAGTCCCGTGGGAGCGGAACAATCAGAATGTAATAGGGATGAGGCTCACGCTCAATCTCTTTTGTGAAAGGAGGTCAGCCTGCCTGCCAGGAAGGCAGTGGTGGGCCAGGAGAACTCTAAGACGGGTGAAGGTCTGTACAGTAATTAGCGAATGTGTGTACAGTTGTTTTGAAGGGGAGTGAGGCATACAGAGAGAGCTCCGAGAGGATCTCGGGGGGTCTCCCTCTGCCAGCAGGGGGGAGAAAACTCTCAAATAAAACAAAAAACCTACTGAAACAAGCCACTTTACTGCACCCGATTCCCCCTGGTCAGAGAACACAGGACAGACGTGTAGTCACGTTGCTTGATGTGCTATGGGAAGGTGCTCAGATACTACAGTGATGAGGGTGGTAAAAGAACCTAGGCAGACTAGACTAGGCTGGGCACTGGCTGATCCGGCATCAGCGCTAAGACAGAGGTAGAAGGAGCAGGTGTTTGCAAAGCAGAGGGGCACCTGGTTGGGGCTGGGGAAGGGTGTTCACTCATCCGCTTGGTGTCCTAGTGAGTCACTGCACACAAGGGCCTCTGTCAACAATGGGTGGGAACCAGGCACATGAAGGGAGCCCAGCTGGGCAGTTCTGCTGAAACCTCAGACATCACTTGGGGGTTCATTAAAGTCTGCGGGACTCCCTCCCTGGAGCTGACTCCCCCCCCCCCCCCGAGGCACTGAGCCAGGCTGGAGACAATGGAGAAGCAACAGGGACAGATCTGTCCCACCTTAGCCTCTGAGGAGCATATTCTTCCCTCGCTTATTCACCTCCCCCCCATGTAGCTCTGCTGAAGTCACTGGGGTGGCTCAGGGGGAAAACCAGGGCAGAAACTGACCCTAAATCAACACCAGTTTTACATGGGAGAGGTGGCTTGATGCAGTGGACGGCGCGTAGGGGTAAGATCCAGGAATTCCTAGCCCAGGCTTGGTGAGTGACTCTCTGTGGTTCAGGAGGAGTCACTTAGGCCCAGATTTTCCAAAGTGTCTGTTAACCTGGGGTTCCCAACGTTAGACACCAAGGGCCTGAACCCACAACTTCGCTGAAGTCAAATGGGAGCTCTACATGCTCATCACCTCTGGAAACCCAGGTGTCTAAAACTGGGGCAATCCAAAATTAGCCGCCCTTTACTTTTCTGTCCCAGTTTCCCAGTCTATAAAAGGGGACAAATACTTACCTACCTCATAGGCCTTTTGTGAGGCTTAATTAGTGAATGTCTGTACAGTGCTTTGAGCATGCAAAACTCACTGCGTTCTAGAAGAGTTGGTCTTATCTCAGCCCCCAGCTAATCACATCTTGCCATCTTCCTCCTAGGTTTCCTTCCTGCCTTCTGGTTGCCAGGGAAATAGCTGTCCTGGTAACCAGCTGTCATCTATCTTTTACCTTTGATTGTACCAGTCTGCTGGCATCGCTCCAAAATTCTCTCTTGTTAGATCTGTGAACAGCAGGTTGTTTGGTTTGATGGTGACAGCCCAAATTGATCGTTCTCAGCCCCTTTTCCTGTTACTGATTTCTCAACAGCAGTATTGTGCTGGCTTTCCGGCCACCTTGGCGTGGTAAATGGGACTGGAAAGAGAAAAAACTGTGGAAGATCCCAGTTATGAATCTAATTTGCATGTTTAGTCAGTATGTTTGTGTCAGTAGGTTCAGTAACTCTGCACATGTAAAAGGGCCAGTTCTGGTAATTTGTGTATGCAGTTACCCAATTTGGGTGCATAATTTTGGTAACTGGGCATGGACACACACTTTGTGTATGCAGTTGATGGTCTTGCTTTTTTAAAGTGTGCCCTATGCTGTTTTCTAGATTCCCATCTATATTTCTGCAGCTTAGGCCTCTACCGAGCAGAGCTTGCCAACATCAAACCAAAATATTTGCTAACCTAATTTTTAAAATAAAGACAATATTGCAAAACATTAAAATATGCTTCAGTGTCACGGTTGGATTTTTTAAAAGAGCAACCCCTTCTACATCTCGAAGGCACTTATGGCTGTACCACAATTAAGGACAGCTATTAATGTTGACAGGGTTCTTTTCATCTTTGTACTCCCGTTTCTCACTGAGACGCTTTGTTTGTAGCATGTTCAGCTTTATTTTTTGTGGCAATATGAGTTGAAATATTTTCAGCAACTTTAGTTTTCTGTGCCAATTAATTTTAACTCAAATAAGTCAGAGGCATGTACGATGTCAGAGGAACCACAAACCACAGAAAAGTTAATGTAGCATCATTAGGGGAATATCAAGGTGACCTTGCCAAAAATAATCTGGAGGGGGGAAATCAGAACATCCTTTGTGAGTCGGCAGATTTTCTTGCCTTCCTGAAGCCACAGGAAATAATACTCACACATTTAATTCCTTAGGCATTTGGAAAATGCTATTAGAAATACTTACAGGGGCTCATCTGGAAAACTTTTGCTATCACCTGAGATACAAGGTGGGTGAGGTAATATATTTTATTGGATCAGCTTCTGTTGGTGAGAAAAACAAGCTTTCAAGTTTACATAGAGCTCTTCTTGAAGTCTGGGAAATTGACGGCAGGACTACACATAAAAGGCTGCATTAGCCAGGCAAGCTGTAGAAACCCAGTTGTGGGTTTGAAGGATTAGAACCGACCAGAGCCCTAGGCTAGAGTTGTGGGAGACCTCTGGTGAGCTTTTCAGCATGTGAGTAGATTCTTTTAGTGTTTTAATATCTTTTCTCAGTAATGCTTTCACCTTAAGAATAAATGTGCTTGCTTAGAAAGAGCTGTGTGGTGACATAACTGCAGGCAGTTCACTGGTCTCTGCCCAAAAGAGGTGATGGCTGGGAGCCAGAAACCTAAAGTGGGTGTCTTTGGTGGACCACAGGCAGGGGAAATACAGGTGTAGTTGCCTTGAACTGTGACAAATATTATTTGCTTTCCCATAAGAATGGCATCAGGCCCCTCTGTATCGGCCCCTGTATCCCTCTGCCAGAGTACCTGGTTCCCACGCTCTGAAGCAACGTCACTGCCACTGGCCTATAAACTAGGCTCAGAGCCACACCTGCGTTCGACAGGAGGTACCGGAAGTCAGCCTCCCACCGAGGCACTGTTGGAGAAAGGCCTTAGGAAAGAGGACCAGGACTTGTGTGGTGAATTAGTAACAGGGACAGGTTTTGATGCCCAGCGAACATCCTGAAATGAGATTAACGCTGCAAGGATAAAGCTCATGGTTGCTGTTGGCTTTGTCAGTTAACTTCGCTCCCCTTCTCCCCACTATGAAGCAAAACGCTGAAAAGGGAAGTTAGCCGCTTGCTGCTGGATCTGAATGACTTCAGGGAACAGTGCAAAGGCCTTTAGCAACCTCCAGACTGCGGGAGCCAAGGCAAAGCTGGAAGCGGTGGGGGAAGCAGCCTGGTGCGCTCGTTAAGTTCACGTGGCACTAAACGAGTTGGACTGGCTTGAAGGAAAGCGGTTGGGGCTAGCAGCATGAGGCAGGTAAACCGATGTGTCAATTGCCGCAGAATCTCACGGTCGGCTCCATCTCCGTCACGCAAACCACAGCCCTTCCTGGCGTTCATACTTTCCCCTTGGCTCATTGGTCTCAGTGGACAAGCCCTGGTGCAATATTTCACTTTAATGAGGGGAAAAGAAAACAGATTTCTCAATCGACCGGTCAGACACAAATTCTAGAGACATAAAGGACAGAAACTGCAGCCAGCTCATCTGAGGTGACGTACACACATCCTGCCATTCTGGAGTGGCGGGGCGGGATCCTTGTATCTCACTGAGAGCGTGATCCAACTTCCACATCAATACAGAATGCAGTGCGGCTGCCAGCCACCAGGGAATTCCTGCTGTTGAACTAACAAAGGGCACTCGCTCTGCACACAGAGCAGCCATAGCGTGGTAGGAATAAGTTAAGTAGACACACTGGCTGTGGAGCATCTCTTCACTGCAACTCTCTCAAATAATAATCCTGGGACTTGCCTTTTCTGCTGCTTCCTCATTTCCAAGGACCTGTTGTTTCCCAATAACAAAGCAGCAGTGAAGGCTGGGCTAATACTGACACCAAGGTTACATAAGCAGCACTAGGCCCACCTAGCAGCGAAGACTCAGGAGAGTTTGCAGGGCCTAAATATACTTGCCCTGGCACTGGGCAGCTGAGAGCTGGGCAGCTCACGTTCTCCTGGAGGTGCCTGTGGTTGAGGTTATGCTAATGGCAGCTGCCGCTGATCGGTTCTCAAGCAGAGCCAATCGGATAGCCCTGGAGTCGGGCGCTTTGGCACCCATACCACTTGCGATTATATGGGAAGCCTTCTGTTAGGGAGAACATAGCTTGTCCTGATGGCTGAATGACTTGTAGGGAGCAGGCTGTTTGGGTGAATGGCTTTTCGTCTGGGCAGGCAGTTGCCAGCAGAGGTTAGTGGAGGACATACCCACTGGAGGAGGTCACAGAGGTCCTTGTGATACTCTGCTGGTGAAGGGCTGAGTCCACTTTGGAGGGAGAGGGGATGAAATGGAGCCCATGGAGGCTTCAGCTCAGGTACGAGTGTTCAAACCTCCCCTCCCCGGCAGCTGGAGGGTGTTGGGAGTTAGCACATACTGAAGTTCTGGAGCAGGGCAGTGCCACAGCTTTTACCAGGGTGTGAGGCCTGCAAGCCCTGCCTCCCAGTGCCTGGCTATCAGTTCTGCTTGACTGTTGGTGCTGGTGGCATGGGGGCCCCACCCAGCCCAGTGGACCAGCAGCTCTTTAGCAATGCAAACAGCATACTCCGAGGTGCGAGCTTGTGGAGGCAGTAGCTTGTGGAGGCAGAGCACTTCCCTCCTGGGTTGTTTTACCTTTCCGCCTGTAGCCTGAGAATAATCGTGTCGTATGGGAGCAGCCGCAGTCTGGTCTAGTGCAGAGGGCAGTTGATGGCTGTACTCCCACCCGATTTACTCTGTCACCTTGGGTGAATTGACACCATTGCCCTGTGCCTCAGTTTCACCATCTGTTAAAAGTATTGCTCATGCTGCTCCACCTATGTAAAGTGCTTTGAGCTCTTTGGATGAAACAGCCCCATTCTTTAATATTGGCAATGCGGTACGGTCCCCGGATTATTAACTTCAGATGAAATATGGGGCATAAGTACACATTGCGGGGAAGGCTAATTAGAACTGAAACCCTTTACTCTCTTGAAACCAGAGCATTGTCAAACGCGTCCAGCTGATGAGTCATGAATCTGTTGGTGTGATGCACCCCCTACAAGCAGAACTTTCATTCCAGCTTTACTAGGCTGTTCTGAGAACACAGAAGGTCGGGCTTGTTCTAATTGTTTAAAAACCCTTTTGGCAGAATACGTCAGACCTAGTTGTGTCTGTTTTAAAAGCTAAACTAATTTATTTTACATTTAACATCACTGTTGATAGATATATTGCTTCATCTAAATGTTCTTTTACTGTCTGGTTCCTTCTACTGCTACTGCTGCTCACTCTCCCAGCATGTGGTTTCAATCTCTTCCTCGTAGAAAAATCCCTTCTCTCTTTCCATGTGTATTATGGTTTCATTGTTCCAGGGAATGCAATTTGGGAGAAATTAACAGATGAGGCAAAATGCCGTGGCAGTAACCACCTCCATTTCAAGAAAATAGGTCCATCAGTGGCTATTAGCCAGGGTGGTCAGGGATCCAACCCCATGCTCTGAGTGTCCCTAGCCTCTGTTTGCCAAAAGCTAGGAGTGGACAACAGGGTTGATGATTGCCTGTTCTGTTCATTCATTCTCAAACACCTGGCACTTGCCACTGTTGGCAGACTGGGCTAGATGGACCTTTGATCTGACCCGGTAGGTCTGTTTTTATGTTCTTAAGGAAATAAAGGGGAATCCTTTAATAATACGGGGCAAAGCTTATTTTTAAGAGACACAATCCCACAATGTTTAGAGTCTTGATACAAGATCACACGTTTGTATCACAGCATGTGATCCTTTGCTTGGAAACCTTTTTACTTGCACCAAACACATCTCAGTAGCCCCATATCAGATAAAGGTCGTAGAATATTAGGCACTGTCCTAAAAAAATACAGGATGGGGACAGGTTCTCCCCTGAATTACATCCTGCACAGCCCCATTGGCTTCTGTGTAATTTAGGCAGGAATTGTTCCATTTAGCTTGGCACTGAAGGGTTTCTTTCTCTTTCTTTTATTGAGCTCTTTGCTAGGAAATGGGCTGGTTGCAGGACAGTGGGGTAAGGGCAGTTCTGGCCAGAAACACAGTGTGAACTGGGACTGGGAGTCAGGCTTCTTGGGATCTATTCCCTCCCTGCCACTGACCCACCGTGTGACCTGTGGCAGATCATGTCATCACTCCATGCCTCAGTTTCCCCATCTATGAAATTGGGATACTAGTCAGCTACCTCATAGGGAGATTGGGAGGTGACATTAATGAATGTCCCCTCAAGTCCACTGAGATCCTCACATTGCAAATGCTGTAGTGTGTAAGTGCAAGGATCCTTATCCAGTTCACTGGCGCACTGTGGGGCTATGACCCACGAAAGGGCAGGTTGAGCCACTAGAAATCCCTGTCCAGCCAGTTAGCCAATTACGACAAATTTTGGGCACACTCCTGCCCTCTGCCTCTTCCCACCATGAAGGCAACTCACTTTCTACTACTCTCCAGGGATCTTTGCTGAGTCTTGTGCCGGCTCAACTGACCCTTTAAAGAAATAATGTGACTTGTAGTGCTCCAGCTGTGAAGCAAGGAGGTTGAGTGTCATTTTACTCCATAGAGTGAAAACTACTTTCCCATGAAAGCCCCTGCCTCTTGGGGCTGCCTTGTGCACGGACTAGTCTCTGCTGCAGCCCATAAGCTCTCACCTGTCCACTGGCTTGTCCAGGCCTGGAGACAGCGCCAACCAGCATATTAAAGGTGTCTTGTTTAAAGCGATGCGGTGAGGCTCTGCCCGAGAGCCTGGGAGAAAGCAAGCGATGGCACAGATGGCCCTGCATGACATAGCCACCTGCCCCCAGGGAAAAAAATGGCCAATGACACAGCGGACCAAACCTAGTGTGTAATCCCCATCCTGGGTGGGGCATGTCAGCCTCTGACAGAGAGCCAAGGGGGTCTGACCTTTTCTTACACTTTGGCAATGCCCATCCCGCTTCTCCTGCCAATAAAGTCTGACTGAGTTGAGCATTACCTCGGCACTGCTTGGGCTGCACATCTTTCAGAACAACTTCCCTATGCTTTGGTTGGGAGCAGATAAAGAATAAATGAAAAAAATAACCTTTGGTGATGTCTCATGGCTCCATAGACCTTTCCTCTGCAAACCCTTTGGGAACGATACGAACCACACCCAGTAGTGGGCAAAACTCAAAAATGGCCAATGAAGAAGGAAGAGATTTTCTTCCATTCCCACAATGCTATTTCTCCAGAGTGCTGTCCAGACAGTCACCGCTGAGGACAATACATTCATTTCTGAATGGCACCTTCAGCCAGCTAGCATCCCTCCCCATCCCGAGCAGGCCTGGGCATGATCAGGCAATGTTCTCTGGAAGTATCTGCTTCCGCTGCCAGAGCAGTTGAGTAATTAATAGTCTTTGTTGTTGGCAATCGATAGCAACAGAAAATATCCATCAACAAAAAGGGGTCTCCATGCAGTTTACCAGTGGCTGGATGCTGCCAGGTGCCGAATTCTCTGGTCTTCATCCAGCAACACATTTCAGCACGTATGCTGTGCTGGATTGGGCCAGAGCGGTTAGCACCTTGTGAGATCAAGCACCAGGTTCAGATCTCTTGGGTGAAACCTTTATAACTGAGTCTGGCCCTGTCTGGCTTGAGTGAACATCACTGATCCACTGGGACTTTTCACACAAACAAGGGTTTGTCCCAGGAGCCTTTGCCAAGATTTCACCTCTGCCCCTGCATTGTTGTTCTGTTTCTTTTATCCTGGTTGCCACTTGGCATCTCCACGGGGGTTGTGCTGATTGCAGTGGTGCTGTATTGTTTGTGAGGCACTTTGAGATCTTATGGGCTGAAAGGGTGCTATATCCATGCAAGTACATACTACGAAAGCTGAATTGGCCTGACTGGATGTACTGGCTGGTCATATGGACAATTCGATCATGAGATGACCCCAGGCCTGGATGTTGGGGTATGGATCTGGTTCCCCAGCGGTGCAGGGGTTTCAGATGGGTATGTGTTCTGGTTCAGACCTGTTCTATGGGGATAGGATGGGACCAGAAAGCTTGAGTCTGAATCTGGATCATAAAAACACAAGAGGTGTTTGGACTTGGCTCTCCAGTTCCCTGCCTGTTTGTGGGCTTGTCGTTCAGGCACCATTAAACATTGGGGACAGGATCTTTTATTAATATTATCTTGTCGTTATCATTTATTGCTGTTATTACCGTAGCACCTAGGAGCCCCACTTATGGACCAGGGCCCACCGTGCTAGGTTCTGTACAAACAGAGAACAAAGATGCTCCCAACCCCACAGAGCTGAGACAACAGATGGATACAGACCAGTGCGGGAGCCCAGGGAAGCAGAGACAGTACTGGGCAGCACAGTGGGCAGGGCTCTCTGTACATGTTCAATAAAGATAAATGCAAAGTGCTCCACTTAGGAAGGAACAATCAGTTTCACACATACAGAATGGGAAGAGACTGTCTAGGAAGGAGTATGGCAGAAAGAGATCTAGGGGTCATAGTGGACCACAAGCTTAATATGAGTCAACAGTGTGATACTGTTGCAAAAAAAGCAAATGTGATTCTGGGATGCATTAACAGGTGTGTTGTAAACAAGACACGACAAGTCATTCTTCCGCTTTGCTCTGCGCTGGTTAGGCCTCAACTGGAGTATTGTGTCCAGTTCTGGGCACCGCATTTCAAGAAAGATGTGGAGAAACTGGAGAGGGTCCAGAGAAGAGCAACGAGAATGATTAAAGGTCTTGAGAACATGACCTATGAAGGAAAGGCTGAAGGAATTGGGTTTGTTTAGTTTGGAAAAGAGAAGACTGAGAGGGGACATGATAGCAGTTTTCAGGTATCTAAAAGGGTGTCATCAGGAGGAGGGAGAAAACTTGTTCACCTTAGCCTCCAATGATAGAACAAGAAGCAATGGGCTTAAACTGCAGCAAGGGAGATTTAGGTTGGACATTAGGAAAAAGTTCCTAACTGTCAGGGTAGTTAAACACTGGAATAGATTGCCTAGGGAAGTTGTGGAATCTCCATCTCTGGAGATATTTAAGAGTAGGTTAGATAAATGTCTATTAGGGATGATCTAGACAGTATTTGGTCCTGCCATGAGGGCAGGGGACTGGACTCGATGACCTCTCGAGGTCCCTTCCAGTTCTAGAGTCTATGAGTCTATGAGCCTGACCATTGTCAGCAGCACAGCAGAGTTTCAAGGCAGGGTTGGAGGAGGGAAATGAGGTGGGCTAAAGAGTTATTTCTCGCTTTAACAATTTGGGAAGGAAATAGATATAAAAGATAAGCAAAGAGGCTTCCCCAGCAGCTCCCGAAATGTGTGTAGATGCAGCTGGCGATGACAGCTTGAGAACCAGACGGGACAGGAACACTCAAGACTGTCCACCAGAGTCGTCCCTAATGCAAGCCGTCTGCAGAAGATTGGGTTATTTAACGGTGGCAAAACTTTGCACTCAGCTCCATCAGCAGATTGATAACTAACCGCATGTCTTCTAAACCAGGAAACCTCACATGCGGTGTAAACACTGTGCCCGGGCTGGTACTGGAAAAACAATTGGTTTGGAGGTAAGCGCAGCTATTGCCATCAGATGTGCACCATGCAGCCCGAGCTCTTTACGCAGGAGCCACTGAGTAGCTAAAATCAGATCATGGGTGTGGGGGCTTTATCATTTAATTTAAAATAGGATCGGTTGCTGTGACTGCAGAGCGACATTACCACAGGGTATTTATCTCTGCCTAATGGTACAATAACGGGTATTTGAAACCATTTAGGAATAAGCCTCTTTCCATTGCTATTGAAGATACAGGCTCACATATGGCATGTAACAATCGACATTTTTTTCCAGTTCACTAATTAAGATACAGAATAAAAGTCGTAAAAAAGTAGTGCTGGATATTTCAAGGGAAAATTCTCCCGTAGGTGCCAGGTATTATTAAGAGAGGGAGAGAGAGGTGTAGCCACAAGCTGGAAAAGGAATATATGGAAAAATAAATATGCCTCAAATGCAGAGTGTTTCCAACAGCTGAGATACTGAACTGTACAGCATTGGTTGCCCGAACACAGTCATTACTTTCCAGAAGCAGTTTGATCTTCTATTTAATATAATGGATCCGTACCACGCAAAGCATGATGAGAATACTTCCCATCGTGCTGTAACTTAACCTGCATTTCAGTGGGTGATTGGAGCGGATACTGACTCCAGAAAGAGGCTCTGACTCCAGGATTGGCAACCACCCAATTTTAGCCACTTGCCATTCCAAAAGCAGGGTGCTGCTAGAGACAAAAACGTTAGATCCTCAGGAATGCAGCGGGGTGACACGAACGGATTGTCCAAAGGACTGCAGCGGGTGTAAGCCACGCTCCATCAAAACCAAAGCGAGCTAGAGGGGATTTAGCTACTGAACATCAAGGCCCATAGGAGCTGTTACTTGCCGACTGTCAGGATGACTTCAAGAGACCCCTGAAGTAATCTGGGGTGGCAATTCCTCTCTTCCTTTGGAAATATGTGCAGAACAAACCCTCGGGAGTAAAGAATTCTCAGCTGAGGCTGAAACTCACTCCCTAGCTGCACCGATGGGGGTGGGTGCCTCCGAGGTCCCAGAACAGGGGCTAGTCTCACATGTACGGAGCATGATTTTGTTCTTAGTCACTCCCTGAATTTGGCCCTAACTAGGAAGGTGCTTGGAGTTCAGGTATATGTACGAAGGGACAGACAGAGTGCTATGTACATCTATATTTGCCAGAAGTGGGGAATGGGTGACAGGGGATGGATCACTTGATGATTCATTCCCTCTGGGTCACCTGGCTTTGGCCACTGTCAGAGGACAGGATACTGGCTAGATGGACCTTTGGTCTGACCTAGTATGGCCGTTCTTATGTTCTTGTAGCTACCCTAACTTGGGGAGGTGCAAGCTATCTTTTGGGGACCTATTCTGTTCTCCTTTGCACTGGTGTAAATTTAGATTGATCCCTCTGACAATAGTGGAGTTGCCCTGGATTTACACACGTGGAACCGAAGCAGGATTTGGTCCTTGTGCTGCATTTCCTCAGAGATGTGCCTGATCTGCGCAGCTATCACAAGTCTAAATGCAGTTGCACTTGCACCCGATTTGACATCTTCCACGGGCAGGGCTTAGGAGGATACAAATCTACCAAGCACCAAAAATAAAAGGTTAAAAAAAGGAGAGTGCCTAACCTAGAGCATGAATAATGGGCAGGCCGGGGACATGCAATTCAAATATGCAAGCTCCTCTTCAAACAGTTAGCAACCTAAATGTGGTGCTTAAATACGAGGGAGGCATTTACACATGTAAGGCATTAGGGTTTGTTTAGAAGCCCTTTATTGCAATACTTTGTTCTTTATTTCCTACAAATTAAATTTACTGAGGGATATGTTCTGATTGTGACATTATTTTGAAAATACTTTCTTTGGGTTTTTAAATTTTCTTTGTTGTAAAGATTTACAAGACTTAAAATAAAAGTACAAAAAAAGAGAGAACAAAATACAAAGAAGGAATGATGGGGGGCCCGGGGGAAGGTGACTTAATGGAGATTGGAAAAGAGAAGTGTCTAGATCTAGGCTGCCCACGGCATCTTGGATGCGCCTGTGTCACTTTCCCCATCCATTTCATTGGGGTATTGAGCTCAGCAGGTATCATTCATTCTTAGGTCATCCTCTGGACACACAGTCTGGGAGGTGGGACAGTGCTGTTATCCCCACTGTACAGATTGGGATTGGAGGCACAGAGAGGCTAAGTGACCTGCCCAAAGGTCATACAGAAAATCTGTGGGAAAGCAGGGACTCGAAGCCAGGTGTCCCAATCCTAGACTCGTGCCCTGACCACCCTTCCTCTCTCTGTCAGTTGCTATGTTGCCAACTCTTGCAACCCTCATGTTATTTGCTGCTTTCCTTAAGGCCCCAGCTCCTGGAGTCAGGTGACTATGGGAGAGCCTCAGCTTTCTTCTAATCCTCGTGGTTCCTGAGAGAAGTTTGAAAATAGGAACCCTAAAGTCTCAAAAAGAGAAGGCAAAAGGAGCCTTTGCTTTGATTATTTTCTGGGCTTTCATGAATTTCCTCTTTATTTTTCTAGTTGCTCCATTTGTGCAGCTCTTGACTTGTGAGCATAGGAAGGTGTGCAATGCACAAGGATCCTTGTAAGCAGACTATTCAGATACACAGTGGCAGCCCCTTCACAGAAACACATGTGTGCACATGCTCATACACAGAGCAATTTTCTTTTGCTGACATGAAAGTGATGTGGTAAATAAAGATAGGGCATTCTAGCACACACCTGCTAGGAGCAGCCCTCCCTCGGCCCCATCCTCCATGGTGGCCTTTCACACCTCACTGATGTTCAGACACATTTTTCATCTCTTACATTTTTTTTACTGTTATCATCATCGTTTCACCTTTTGGGTCTGATTCACCCCGTGTCTTGTGTCACCACTCAGCCCTCTGCAAAGCAAGTGTGAAATATTACCGGATTTGCTAGCATTTTGCAAGAGCCAATGACTGGCTAGTCAAGGCATGAGTCAGTAGAGAATCAGGGCAAAGCCCTCTGAGACGCTCAGATTCTCATCTCTAATGGAGATGTTTCACCATGAAAATATTTATCTCTTGTGTCTATTTATTTTGGTAAATTTGATATATGTGTGTACCACTTCCACCACTGTCTGCAGCAGGGGAGCTGTGCTGGTGCCAGGCCAATGGTGGGCAAACGGCTTCAAATTCTTAAAGCCAGAGCCTTGTGTGGTGTAAATCGGTGTAGATCCATCGCAGTCAAGCCCTTAGCGATAAGATTCTCACTTGGAAATCACAATGTAAGAGCAGTTATTGTTGTTGACCATTTCCATGCATAGGGTGGAGGAATATTAAAAAGACTGGAAAGGGAAATTGAGTCGTGAATTGCACATTTTAAGAATTTGTTTGCTCAGTGTGAAAACCTTCCCTTTAAGAAAAGCTTTCCTTCTTTTTAGACCCTCTATTCAACAATTCTTGTTCCATCTATGAACCATAAGGGAATTTCCTTCCCATCTGGTTCAGCAAAGGCCAAATTAGCTTTGTTCAAAAAAAAAGTCTGAGAAATATCCAGCCTCCACGTTTATTTGGAACTTATTTTACCAGGAAAATCTCAAGGACATCCATCAGTCTTGTTCCCACCAGCATCTCGATGTTCCCCTCTCAGTGTCTAAAATCAGGATGAAAAGCTTGGAGCCATCAGTTCTTCCCAAGTGAACCAGAAATGCCACACCGTGAATGGTGAGTCCATCAAGTGCCAAAGAACAGAGGAAGGAAACAAGTGGCTTTGAAAAAATGCTCCCTAGCCAGTCTGCCATTTCAATAACAAAGCCCAAACCTGATGGAAGACACGTAAAAAAGGCTCTTTCGAAAAGGTCTCTCTCCTGTCCCGAAAGGCAATAGTTATTGGGAAACTTTCTGGAAGTTAAAGTTAGATTGAGGCTGACAGATTAGCTGTAACACAGATCCAATCCAGAGCCAGCTCCCAGGCTACTTTCATCTGTTCTGTTGCCCTCCTGAATTTCATCACCTACTCAGGATAAGGAGTTACTGCTACTAAATTATCCGCATGACCGGACAAGTAATTAATTCTTTGGAGGATAATACTCTGTTTACACGCCTCAAAAGCCTGCCCAGAACTGCCAGCATTCCTTACACACATTGCTCTAGTCTGCCACTTTATCTCTGAGAAATACTGCACCGTGGCTTGGATTAGAACCCCCCTATACTGACGAGCAGTTACTCATATGAGTAATCTCATTGAATTCAACACGATTACTCATGTGAGTAACTGCTCACCAAAGTCAATAGGGGTCCACCGTCTGGCCCTGTGTGAACAGTCCCACTGATTTGCATGGGACTAAGTGTGGAGTGTGGTGTTACTCAATGTAAGTAAGGGGGACATCACCTGGCCTCGTCATGAGTGTGACTGAGAGAAGATCTCATTCCACCCCATTCACTATCCTTTCCCTCAGCAACAACATCAAACCAAATTCTTGCTCCTGCACATCCAGGAGTGGTGCCAGAGTTTTTGGCACCCTAGGTGGGGGTCCTTCCACACTCCTGGTCTTCGGGACACTTCGGTGGCAGGTCCCGGAGGGAGTGAAGGACCCGCCACAGAATTGCCACCGAAGACCTGGAGCGCGGAAGGACCCCCCACCGCCGAATTGCTGCCGAGGGCGGCAAACCACCCTCCCAAATCCTGGCGCCCTAGGCGACTGCCTAGGTCGCCTAAATGGAAGTGCCGGCCCTGTGCACATCCCCCACCCTTCCCCACACCTGCCCAGAGCCCTGTCTTTGCTGATGTTAGGTATCTCTAGCAGGTTCCTACGATAAGTCATAGAGGCACTACTGCTAAGTTTTAAAATTAGCAGAAGTTCTGTATTTTCCATTAACTTTGATGTCCGAAGTGGTTGAACCATTTTTGCTTAAACTTTCTCTCTTTCTGTCTTCACACAAACACACAGATGCATGCACAGACACATACACAAATGTCAAGCTGAGGCACACACTTGGCATTTAAAATTTCTGCCCAAAAGGTGAAAATCTGTCCAAAGTGCATTACACATCTGAAAACAGAAGGTTACAATGGAAAGTGGTAGGTAACCTGGTCACTAGGCACCGCTGCTGCTCCACCTAAAGGCTCTCTCTAGATCAGGGGTAGGCAACCTATGGCATGTGTGCCAAAGGTGGCACGCGAGCTGATTTTCAGTGGCACTCACACTGCCCAGGTCCTGGCCACCGGTCCAGGGGACTCTGCATTTTAATGTAATTTGAAATGAAGCTTCTTAAACATTTTAAAAACCTTATTTACTTTACATACAACAATAGTTTATTTATATATTATAGACTTCTAGAAAGAGACCTTCTAAAAACGTTCAAATGTGTTACTGGCACGTGAAACCTTAAATTAATCAGAGTGAATAAATGAAGACTCAGCACAGCACTTCTGAAAGGTTGCTGACTCCTGGGCTAGATAAAGAGATGAAGCCACAGAGTATCATTCGCTGTAAGGGTGTTGAGGGCTGGTGTATATTCAAAATCTCCTTTGGAAGGGTAGTTGGGTGTGTGAAACTCCTTCCCCTGAGCCTTGAAGCTCAGTTCATTTCACTGAAAAATGTACAGACTCGAGGCATGAACTCCTGACCACCCTGATGTCAAGGGCACAATTCCCATAGGCTCAGTGGGGCCAGAGTTTCACCCCAAGAGATCTAGGAGCAAGACTTCAGGAGGAATTTTCTAAGGCACAAAGGCAGTTAGGGGCTTTGCTTCCCTTGATGCCCTGGAAAAGTGTCTCTGGATTATCTCCAGACATGCAGAACTCTGTGCCTTGCATCAAAGCCACACTGTGTTGTCATCAGGCTCTCAGCGGAGCGCAACCTGGGAGACCCCAAGTGACAGAGACGATATTTTTTCCTGTGAAATTACACACGATCATTTGTGGCTGCTGTTGGTCAGGGCTATTTTGCAACTCAGCATTTGATGTTTTCCACAATGATTCTGGGAAATGGCCTTTTTCACATTGACAACATGGACAGTTTGAAATTTTGCATGTTTTCTATGCAAGCAGATTTTTGCCCTATCTTGAAATTTTGTATTTAAACTACGGAGTGTTTCTTGATTAACAACAGGAAACATTTGGAATGCAACGGACTCATTTTCACACAAACCTGAGCATAAATGTCTGTGAAATTTTGCCTCATTTTGTACAAACTGGCAATTTTTGCACATTCAAATAATAGGCAAAAAAATCTCAATGTCAAGGTGCTGAGATTTGCTTCTGAACCAGAGCATGTAACAGTGCACGTAACAAGAGCCAGATCTATGAAATAAGACCTCAGACCAGGGCAAGATCACTTCCATGTGCACACACAACTGTGTATAGTGTCTCCAGTGTCCCAGTAAAAGGGAGTTTCAATTCCAAGTGGCCTCTCAGCAATTTTCCTGCTGTCCTTGAGTTTGTCTTCTTTTGTTTGGTTGTTTCACTATGAGAAAAATAAATCAATTTATGATTTAATCTCTGGCCCTAAGAAACTGGCTTGAAGATCTGGAGTGAGAACTGGCAGAGGTCAAGTGCAAAGGTGGAGATTAGCGACCCCCAGTCGGTGAAAGCAGGAAGCCTATCCCCTGACCCTTAAACTTTTCCCTTGGTTTGATCAATGGAACTTCACCAGTGCTGGAGCTTCCGCATAGGGAACTTGATCTATTACTTTAACCTGTTGTTGTACAGCTCTGGGTCTGGTTTGCTCTACCCTGCCTCCCCCTCGCAGCACTGGTATAGGAGCCGCCACTCTATAGTTTAGAGTCTGACACCTCATTTTCATTGTGTTCCTGGGCATGATGACACTAGCATGCTCTGCCCTCATTGACACATGCCGCTGCCATATGCTAACCCCTTGGGCAACTGGAGGTGGAAGTGATTGAAGGAAGGGACTGGAGATCCTCCTGACGCTCCTCTCTCACCCCAGATTCACACCAATGTAACCCCATTGACTCAGTCATGTGACTTCTGATTCACACCCCTGCAGCTAAGAGAGGAACCAGGCCTTCAGGTCTCATCCACATTAGTCTTTCCCATCCTGCTCTCTAACTTCCCTGCTCTCTAACTTCTAACATCCTGCTTCTCTAACCACCAACTTGGCTCCACCAATCCGAGGAAGGGGAGCCCTGGTGTAGAAGAGACACCCGTGGATGCTAGTGTTTTCATCACTGTGTCATTCCCTCATGCTCAGAATGGGGTAGGCAGCACCATGGTGAAAAAGTTGGTGGCCATGGCAGTCTCATCTTCCCAAGCACCTCCCGCATTGCTGTCACTGGTGAGCCTGAACTGGCGACAGTGGGAAATTTTGAGGACAAAAGGGAAGCATAGACCTGGCCATGGGCTCCAACTTGGACCAATGCTTTGGTCTGTGAAGAAGTTTCTTAGGAAACTCATCCAGTGTGTGGGTGCAATTTAAACTCAAGAAAAGGGTGATTACAAGGACTTTGGGAGTCTGGATATGGCACACAGGTTCAGTCTTCATCCCCCTCCCATTGCAGTATCCAAGAACGCACCACACAAACTATTTCAAATTTCTTTGCTGCACCGACATTTTCCTCTCTCTGAGCCCTGTTGGCAACCCCCATTTGTCCCATTACCTTTTTCTGAAACTTGGAACCAAGCGAGGTGATACGGCAGTCGAATTTCTCACCCAGCAGGATGAGGGAAGCTCTCGTTCCCCTCCAACACCCCATCACACCTTCAAGAAATTCTCCCTACTTGTGCTGCGTTCACATTTGGTTCCAGTTTGCGACACCTGGGGAGTTATATCCCAGCAGCAACAGATTCCAGAGCTGTTACCACCTTGTAAATCTGACGCACATTAAACAGCAACACGTGCAGGGATGTTAGTGCTGTAGTAATCGAGGTTTCTTTTTTAATGACAGGAAAACCCTCTGGGCATAAACCATGAGCTACTGACACACATCATGCTCCAGGAATATGTCCCACTTGCCCATTCCTCTCTAGAAAGTCTGGGATTCACTGGCCAGTGGTGCTAGGCAGGGGAGAGATGTTGAGTCCCTTTATCTGTTCTGGTGAAAAATTTGTAAGTGGACAAAATCAGCAGTGGGAGGAAGGCAGCGTGGGGCAGGATCTTGCTGGGCTTTTGTGACTGAGCATCGGGCCCAAGGAGCATCAGCCGGTAAGTACCTGCCATGTGGCACATCCACAGTTAGCTGATTCGCAGCACTGCATGTTTCTAGAATGACTGCCTACGGGCATCCAGGTCAGAACAGATCAACCCATTTGAAAGCACCTGTGAAAGGGGTGTAGGGGGGAACGGGACATCCCTGGCACTGCTGCTGAACTCAAGGAGGCTTTGAACCTTTTGGTCCAGGGATAAAACCGCAATCCTCGGTCACTCTGAAAGGTCCATAGACGTCATATTTCCTGTTAGCTCAGCACTTCTTATAGGCTTCCTGAGCTCCCATCTGCCCTGCTACCCAGCCTCACCCCTCACAAATGACTATACAAGAGGAGGTCAGAACTAGGGAAAACTGGCTCACACTTGGCAGCAGGACTCTTTGAGAAAGGGTCATAAAAACATCACAGACACCTTGCAAGGAGACAAACCCTGAGCCCTTGCCCTTCTGATGTCCATCTTTGATGTTCCAGTTTCATTCTGTACATTGTTTTCCTACTGGAACCTATTAGCGGGTGGTGGAATGTGATGCTCACAGAGATGAAAATGACCAGCAGCCCTTTAATGAGAAACAGTGACATTTAAATGGGGTGAAACGAGGGAACAAAATGCAAAATTTGCCAAGAGGATTAATGGATTCCTTTATGAGAGCAAGCTGGGAAGACATAGCTGCTACATACTGCACTCTTATGCCATTGAAGAAATGGCTGAGCTGCAGGAGGTGGAAAGAGACAAGTAATGTGGTGGAACTGGGATCATTCAGCCAAGAGACGGTGCTATTGTCTCTATTGGACAATAGGAACAAAGCATCCCTGGAAGTCCCCATGTGGGAGAACAACTCATAGACTCATAGACTCTAGGACTGGAAGGGATCTCGAGAGGTCATCAAGTCCAGTCCCCTGCCCTCATGGCAGGACCAAATACTGTCTAGACCATCCCTAATAGACATTTATCTAACCTACTCTTAAATATCTCCAGAGATGGAGATTCCACAACTTCCCTACGCAATCTATTCCAGTGTTTAACTACCCTGACAGTTAGGAATTTTTTCCTAATGTCCAACCTAAATCTCCCTTGCTGCAGTTTAAGCCCATTGCTTCTTGTTCTATCATTGGAGGCTAAGGTGAACAAGTTTTCTCCCTCCTCCTGATGACACTCTTTTAGATACCTGAAAACTGCTATCATGTCCCCTCTCAGTCTTCTCTTTTCCAAACTAAACAAACCCAATTCCTTCAGCCTTCCTTCATAGGTCATGTTCTCAAGACCTTTAATCATTCTTGTTGCTCTTCTCTGGACCCTCTCTAATTTCTCCACATCTTTCTTGAAATGTGGAACAGAACAGAAAAACACGATGAAAGATTTCAGTAAGAGGAGGGGTAAATGAGGCTGCTGTGAGGCTGAGTGGCCTCTCTCCGAACTGGAGTATAAGGGAGGGACCACTACACTCCCCTGGGTTGGCAGAGCCAAATCTGCCCCTTCCCCCTCCCTGGAAGTACCAGGGTGGGACAGGAAGTAGAAAAGGAGAGTCCTGGAGCTCAGTGGCTGTTGAACCACAGGAGAGACCGGACCTCTCTTCTAGGGAGCAGACCCCTCTGCAAGAGCCCAGCCCAGCCCCGGAGTGAACTGACGTCTT
Source organism: Gopherus flavomarginatus (assembly GCF_025201925.1). Taxonomy (NCBI): domain Eukaryota; kingdom Metazoa; phylum Chordata; order Testudines; family Testudinidae; genus Gopherus; species Gopherus flavomarginatus. The sequence continues at coordinate 50,001,356 of NC_066627.1, forward strand.
GCTGTCAGGGGAGGCAGACGAGGACCCCGAGGAGCTGCCGGAGCTACCAGTGGCCGAGTACCCCGAGGAGACAGGGGATCTTTGGACCATGGGACCTTCACCCAGACGGTGGTAGGAAGTAGCCCAGGGGGACCAGACTGTAGTCTGGTGCTGCTGCCGGCGTGTGAGTTGGTGTATTGCTGGAATCCACGCTGACCCAGTGCCAGATCACCCTGCCACTGTTTGGGCCCTGGGCCGGGACCTGGTAGAGTTGGGTGGGACCGCATCCCCCTACCCCCGCCACTCCACCATAGGCCAGGAGGCCTGTGTTGGTGCTCACCCCCTGCCTGAGCCCTAGACTGCTTTGATGCTCACCCCTGCAAGAGCCCTAACTGTTTGCCACCCTGCCCTGCTTTAGGGCCTGCGCTTATAGACTGCTACAGCTCTGCCTCGAATACAGGCCAGAGCCCTGACTGTTTGTGGCTCTGCCCTGCCCAGGGGGCCAGAGCTCCATGACAGGCTGCTAATTATAGGCTGTTAATTACTGTATACCCCAGCCAGGTGGCTGTGGGCTAAAGACTGTTTGTGGCTCTGCCCTGCCCAGGGGCTGGGGCTCTCTCCTACAAGACCTGCTTGCGATCTGCCAGTAGGGAGGCAGAATGGCCTCCCTCCCTGCTCGAGCATTATCTCTGGGGAGGATAGCTATTGACTGGGTGGGAGGAAAGTTTGGCACTATGTCTTATCTGTCTCAGTGTAGGATATAGGTTCCCTCCATACTGCTCCACTGTGGAAACATGACTGTGACCTGCACAGACCACTTTCTCCTGAGTGAGAAGGGATCTTCATCCTTATTCATTCCCAGACCATGCCAGCTAGCCTGCTTGCCCTGTCAGGAGACATCTGTCTCACCTAGGACTCTGAAGAAAAGCTTCAGAAGAGAAAGGAACTGCTCTAGTTCATGACAGCAGGTTTGAATTTCCAAACAACGGGGAGTGTTTTCTGTTTTCTATTTTTTTTTTTGCAGCGGTAAAGCAAAGAGGCATGCATGGCAATCCCAACCATATGGGCATGGGCCGACTGCTAATATGGAAAATAATTAAATGACTGGATTTTTCTATTAATAACAAGGAAGGGGAAGAAATTAGAGCGAGTCCGACTGTGGAAGGAGGACAAAAATGTGCCAGGAACCTCCATAACTAGGTCATTTAGATGTGTAGGGTGCGAGTGGAATCCCAGAGACATGGCCCAAGCAGAGGAATGCCTGAGGTTTGAAAATGACCTAGGAACATACCAGCCCTCCTGGACGATCTCCCATAAGGAGAAAGAGGAAACCAGCTCCTAATGGGACTGTAACAACCGTACAGTATTGCCCTGCAGCAGGGAAGATGGTTGTGGCTCCATTCTGTGCCGATTACTTCAAGGCAAGCACTACAAAAGGCACGGGATCCCATTCCCACCCAATATGGAACCATATGCCCAGTAACCAAGTGCATTTGCAGCCCTCACAGTAGGCAGGAGCAGGAGTCATTGCAACATCACACTTGTACATTATTACAAGGGAAGTGAACCAAAGAAATGAACTGAGCAGAAACAAACTCAGAATTATTACCAGGCTAGGACTCGGTGCGCTCTGTTGCCGAGCAAGGAGACACTCAATGCAGTGCAAGACGGTGACCATCACAGCACACAAATGCTCCGTCGCCTTCTGTTTATCAGACACATTGCAGATCTCACCACAACTGCCCCCGGCACCGACGGCTCTGCTCCTGCTGCGTCTTCATCAATCCTACCTTAACAGTCTCTGCATCTGTGCTGCCATATCCCCGTCTGCTGTGCCTTCGCCATTTCACTATCCACCACGCTGCTGTCTGTCTCTCCGGTATCCACAGTGGCCTCTCTCTTTCACATGTCTCTGCTCTCTGTTCTCCTGCCCCGGATGCTGCCATTCCAGATTCTGTCCCTGCTCCACTGTGGCATCTGTTTGACCTTATATCGGTAGCTCACCATGCCCCTTTGCCAAGAGGATGAGGATGAGGCGTGGCTGACCATTTTCCTGCCAAGGGGTTGGCAGAAATTTAACAGAGAATAACAGAGATAGCCTCTGCTCTTGAGGTTCATCAAATTTTAGTTATTTCCTGCTGGAAGCGGTCTTAGCGCCTAGGGTTACGACACAGCAAGAATCAGGAGGGCAGGAATTGACACTGGGCTGAAGGGTCCTAAGGATGTAGCTGGGGATGGACCGAGGAGTCCTGGGCAGGGAAGCCTATCCCTAATCAGTCTGTTCTTTATTCCCATTACAAAACACTGTGTTTCATTCTCCCGTCAAAGGGCAGATTGTTACATGATCAGCTGACTGATACAGTCTCGCTGCTCATGGTTGTCTGCAGCCAAGGCCAATGACTTTCACGTGTGGCTCAGAGTTTCCTTCACTGTGATTTTCTTCGTGCTCTTTGAAGGTGGCAGTTATATGCGGCCAGCGTGACTGTGGTGAGCCCTGTGTTTTGACCGCAGTCCACGTGGAACGATGGGTGAAATAGCATCAGTCTGAACAGAGGACACAAGCCCCTATCAGAGGGCTGCTCTTCAGACCAGAACTTAGCACCCAGAACATGACTTAGAAGGGTGGAGCTGCTGGAGAAATGACTCTTGTTTTATCTAACTGGTTCCGCACCAGGCTCAGTGACAGGATGTGTGACATGGCCCTTGAGATCTGTGGTCAGTGCCACTAAAGAGGATGCCAGTAAGGCAGATGAAGATGACGATAGTGAGACAGAGGATGATGTTGGTAAAGCAGATACAGATTCTTTAACCTTGCAAAAGTTTCCCACATCACATTTAAGCTGCATTAAAAATACCCTTAGGTCCAGCTACGATATATTGAAACATCTCAAGCTCTTTCTTCTCAAGCAACTCCCTAGTGATCCGAAAGTGCACAGGAGGGTGTATTCCGTGTTACTGATGGCGCTGCAGAGGGACAAAGGTTTTATTTTTCATCGGCCCCTGAACGTAGGGATAGGCAGATTCTCTGAAAAATTCCTTAAAAAGCTTTACAGAAACTCAGCTGCCTTTGAAATTACTGTCTGCAGGAGACTCAGTTTTTGAATTGAAAGACACCAGGACACCATTAGTGGGAACAGAGCTAGGTGAATGCAGTCTGTGGCTGTACGTTTTGCTTTCTGAACATATCAGCTGGACTTTGTTCCCTTTCTGCAGCTAGTCTAGCTAATTGGCTTGATTCATGTCTTACTTACGGTAAGTGTCAGGTAACCATGGGTAGGTTTTCTATAACAGGTCAGTATGTGGTTTCTTGTACCTTGCTTCAAAGTACCTTGTTTCAAAGACAATGGGCTCAGGGCCGATCTGGTCTGGCCAATCCTATAATAGGAAAATATCCTAAGATTAAAAGTACAGAATGACTCACCAAATCCCCCAGCTCCCACAGTACAGAGTGACTGGGGAACAGATCATGTGTGCAACCCAGCTGCTAATTGGAAATCTCTCATGATGTCGACGTTGCGGGGTTTTAAAGTGCATTGCTTGACACTTTTTGTTGCTCTGTACAAGTTTTATAATTTCTGTCTGTCTCTGACTCTTCAATAAACCCACAATGCTTTGTAGGTTACATAGCACCTCTTTGCCAACAGCTGCTCTGCATGACTCAACACTGCTACCGAGGCAGGCTGCTCTGTTCTGATGGCTAAGCCCGTCTGCAGGAAGCGCTGAGTACAAGCGGATCAATCCCGCTTCAGATCTCAAAGCAATGCAGAATTATTTCAGCAGTTATCAAATTAAAATCGCCTGCAAGAACTGAAGATCCGCAATTCTATGTTTACAGGTGGGACACATTTCAAAAAGGGCTTTTAGATAATTTCACTCAAAATAAAAGTATTTCTAAGGAAAGAGGGATCCCTGGAATTTAAAAATAGCTTTTCACTCCCTTTATTAAACCTCCACAGAGGCTTGAAATGAAATGGCTTTGCCTGGCAGTTTTGTCTCTTGCTATTTGCCAAATATTGGTTTGCTTCTTGTATTTCCAGCACTTATTCTTTTTTTTCCAATTAAAAATATTTTCACTCATCTAGCCCAAAGCACCAGCAGCACAACACCCAGCAGTCATTGCTCAGCGTATGTACATTCAGTAGGTCCAAGGAAAGTCATCTCTGCAAACGGTACTACAGATGGGCAATTGTTCTGAAGTCTCGCCCGCGTTCCTCTGGGATCAATTACAGCTATGAAGAGGCATAGGCCGGGCTGCCTGCATACATGTGAGAAAAGTATCCGAAATACAAAGGAGACCCAAAGTGTAGCCAAGTGACCATGCCTTTTAGGGACCCAGCTCACGAGCCCAGCCCTGCTCAGGGTTTTGCTGAATTGTGTTTAATCTCATTCTGTTAATTTAGGGCCTATGGTAAATAACTATACTAACAGCGCTTCTCTGTGTGCTAACTGTAGGTTCAGCCATACCAAATTTTATGCCTCATTTACATTACAGATTATATAAACACTAGGCGCCATTCACAATGGGCTTGATCCTGCAAAGTGCTGCTGAGTGCTGCAGTCCGACCCAGCGAAGCCTGTTAAGGACACGTTGTCTTTTAGAATATGAGTAATCCCGTTGGCTTTAATAGGGGCTGCTGGGAGCTCAGCATGTTTGAAATCAGGCCAATTATCTAGGAGCCTAAATATAAGTTTCAGCAACAAACATGAGGTCCTCATTTTTTAAATCTTGGTCTTGATTGTTAGGGAAGCATAATGCTCTGTCAAGGTTCGATTTCCTTTTAAATCACTGATATGCATTTACTGCTAACCCCATTTTAACAAAGTCTGGATTTCTTAAACTGAGAATTCTCTTAGGACTTTTTTAGAGAATCAATGAAAGGTGAGACTAAAAACTAAAACAATGCAGAACAAAGCCATGTCCTTTTGCAGGGCGCATCCTGCATGTGTTCGAAAAGGATGTGCTGCATGTGCACTGCAGGAAGCATGCTGCATGCACTCGGAAAGGATGTGCTGCATGCACTCTGCAGGAAGCGTGCTGCATGCACTTGGAAAGAATGTGCTGCATGCACTCTGCAGGGACCATGCTGCATGCGCTTGGAAAGGATGTGCTGCATGTGCACTGCAGGGGGTGCTGAAAACATTCTAGAGGGATGCACTGTGAAGGGACATATAGCACAGCTCTGAAGGGATGCTCTGTGTGCTCTCTGAAAGGACGTGCTGCATGCTCTGTGAAGGGGTGCATTGCATGTGCTCTAAGAGATGTGCTGCATGCTCTGTGAAGGGGTGCATTGCATGAGCTCTAAGAGATGTGCTGCATGCTCTCTGGAGGGGTGGGCTACCAGGGTGCTCCTTTCTTCTACTCTCCTTTTTAGATCTCATCTATGTGTCCACAGGAGAATTCCCCCTCCAGGCCAGATTGACAATCTTCCGTTCAATCCCCTGCCTAGGTCTTTTCCGCTCGCTGGAGGTGCTGGGACAATGAAACCTCCTCTCTGTTGTGAAGATGCCCCAAGCCCAGGGGAGACTGTCTGGGGTTGAGGTTCATATTGTGATGTCTTCTGGTTTGGAAACGGGCAGAGAGCAGCAGTGCTGAAGGCAGCTTAGTTACCTCTGGGTTAGTCTGACGGTTTCTAAATCACCCAGCATGCTCCCCACCATGAGTCTCCACTGGCTCCTGTCATGGATGGGTTGGCTTCCATTAATCTGGAATCATGGAGATACCGAGCATTATTCCCTTAGCCAGGCAACTGTCAAATGCCTTTAGCCTGAATGAGAAATGTAAGTTCTTTTGTTTTAAATGATATTTATTTGTTTGTGGTCTCAGTGGTCTCCAGTTGTGTTTGTTTTAGCCTGGAGCTAAATGAGTTGCTGTTGGGATATCTATAGCCCACACATACCCCCAAACCACCAGCACTGTAAACCTGGATGCATCCAAGTATGCAATGCTTTAAGGCCAAATTCTGCTCTGTTTCACACGTATGAGCCCTTGCACTTCAGTGGAGTTGCTCCAAACAATCTGAGAGCAGAATTTGCCACATTGTGTTTGAAGGCAATGGAACAACTCATGTGACATCAAGTGATTGCTTGCCCTTAATTATGTGTTTGCAGAGTCCAGGTAGCCAGATGGCTAAGCTAAGGAACACACCTTCCAGGCAGTGAAGAGAGAATGGAGTCTAGGGGAAAGAAGGAAGAGCAGCGTCTCAGGAAAAGACAAGAGAGCAGCAAAATCCATTTTCATTTATTCTGCTATTTTGTGTTTGCCAGAATCAAAAACAAGTTGCATTCAAATTCAGTTGATCGCTCTTGGAATACATTGGATTCACCTCTCTCTCTCTTTGAAAACTTCTGCTCCCATGGACAATCATCTCTAGGACTGTATTGCTTTTAGGTGGATCTTTTTTGGATGCAAGGCAAGTAACTGATGGAAACAAAGGATTAACATGGAAGCCTTACTCCTCAGTAAGCACCAGAAAGAGATTTCTCTATGGAAGAAATACATGAGAGGGTTTCTAGCTAAGAAAGTGACCGTTCGTTGCGTGGTCTTCAGAGAGAGCCTCAAAATAGCAAACAACATCATTAGAAAGCACAGCAGGCCATTTGCCTCTAATGATCCCCCCTTTCCCATTAGAGGAGGCATTTTACATTGGGGGAGGGGGTTGTGCCACTCCCCACTCCTTCATTATGATATGGTAGTAAGATATTTTCTGCAAAAGGCCAGCAGTTAGAAACAGAGAGGTTGTACATTGCCATGGTGGTGCCTTTGTCTTTGCTGTATATAGATCTGCAATGAGTAAAGAACATAGGCCAACATTTTCCAAAGTGACTAGTGATTTCAGGTGCCTCAATCTGGGGAAGAGGGAGATGAGAAGCCTTAAAGGGGCCACATTTTCAGAGTGCCTGCTCCCTAAAAATTAGGCCCTTTAAGATGTCTCAAGCTGGGCCTCCAAAAATTGAAGCCACAGATTCTTTACCTGCAGCAACTGTCCTGCTGTCTGCTGCAAAGAGGAGGAAAACTGGTTATTACAAACCGCTGTTTCCCACAATGAAATTGGGCCTCAGTTCTATCCTGGAGGAATTATTCGCCTTTCGGTCATGAGGGAGGTGTGCCTTGATTCACATTTCACTGATGGAGTCTGAGGGACCAACCCATGCTAGGAAATAATTTATCCTCTTCCTTCCAGGTTTTCTCACACTGAGCTATTCATGTGCATCAGCAGCTGAGAGAGGCTGTCCTGGAGTGGAAGGCAGGAGATGGGCATTTTCTGCTATCCCTATTAATTTGATCCGTAAACAGCATTAGAGCTGTACTGGCAAAGGAAAGCTGCGTGAGCCAAAACATGACCATCTAGGCAGAGGGGAAGGATTGTCCAGCAGTTAGAGTGCTGCACTGTGTCTCTTGGAAATCTGTCCTTGATGTGTCAGAAGATTTTTCATTCAGTCACCTCACTACTCTATTCTTGCCTTTAATACTGGGCCATGTTCATCTGATTCCCAGTTCCCACCCCACCAGCTTGCCAAGGCCTTTCACCAAATGCTCTTGCTTTGTCTTTCTCTCTCTGAGTCTGTTCCCTTTTCCTCTCAGTTTTGCGGTTCAGCATTTTTTGAAAGGATCGTAAATGGAACTCCATCTGTGCACTCGAACTGACGTGCTTCCCACAAAGACATAACATTCGAAACAACTCAAACATATTAAAGCTAACTTTGTTTTTAGTCCAACTCCTGAAAATTCAATTTGGTGGTGGTATAAACAGGATATAAAGTGCTGCAAAAAAAAAGGGCTCGGAGAGGAATATTTTTCTCCCTGACTCGCCCTGAAAGAGAGGAAGCAACCTGTGGGGATCACATCACATGGCATTCCTATATGATATTAAAAACCCAACAGCTAATCACAACCAGATCCGCTTCCCTTTGCTCCATTCTTCTTAAATATCGTATGAGAAAATTGACATCCGTTCAGTTTCATCTACGTGCCACTAACAAGCTGATCAGAACGTTGTGCGTTGGGGGAAAATAACAAGCCAATGAGAAAGTTTCCGCAGGATCTGATGTTTTGTTTAATTTTCACATAGGTGGATAAAGATGGAGGGAGAAATGATGGTGGTGAGAGGTGAAGGGACATTGCTTGAAAACAGGAGACAGAATGTGGGATGGCAGAGAGACAGGACTGTGAAATGAGACCTCTGAAAACACTGCAGCCAGCACAATTCTGATGGGAGCTAAAGCCTGCTGTCCTGAAAGGTGATGCAGGATTTAAAGCTGCTTGATTCAGCAGTACCATTCAATGGCCCTTGGCAGCTGCTTCCATGAAAGGAGGCTTGCAAAGGGTTTCTTTTAAAAAAATCTCTCATTGTCATATTGCTTTTTCATGAAACCTTTATTGTCTGAGTGTTTCATTTCTTAATTGGATGTCTTTCTGAAATTAGAAAAAATCTTTTTGTGAGGCCCCAAAATAAATGAGGATAAAATAAAATAGAGTGAGTGAAACGAGAATGCCGAGTCTGTTTTTAACACACAGTCCGAGAAGATTGTCTGCTCCTTTAATTATGGCCGGAGTCTGAGCGCAATTGGGTGTTCTTTGTTCCCTGGGCCTGAGAAAGCAAGTTCATAAACTCCCAAACCCTAGAGTGGGAATAGCTGGACAATGCAGCTAACAGAGCAGGAACCATTGTGGAGATATTATTTATTAAGGACAATGACTTACATTTCTAATAGCACCTTTCATCAGAGGATCTCAAAGCATGTTCACAAACATTCAGTAACTGAGTCTATCAGCTTGTGGTAGCTCAGGGACAGCAGTGACACCTGGAGGGTGGGATTCAGCTGCTTTTTAGCCCCCTTGGACCAGTGGGAGGCAGGAAGCGAAGAAGATGATCACATCTGGATGAGAAAGTCCTGACTTCAGACAGCATTTGGTAAAACCGCAAGGGTGAGTGCCACACCTCTACTAGACATGAGTTCTTTAACGACCATAATTCATTAATATTCATGCTCTGTATTATAGTTGTATCGAGAGGCCCCCATCTCCAAGATCAAAACCCCATTATGCAAAGCACTGCACAGATCTAATCAAGATCAGGGGCCCCCTTGTGCTGGGTGTGACTGTGTACCCCATAAGGCTTCATGGGACTATGCTTATGAATGTGTATATGGTATAACTGGAATATGTTTTATGCTACATCTGCCATGTAACATATCTATGCACAGGTTATGATCTACTGAATACATTCCCCCTATTTGTATGCATGTGTCACTGTTGTACTTGAAGTTAGGAATATCGGCTGTCCACTTGCTTGATTTGTATGTTGCCTTAGTAAAGCATTTGGTCAGCTTCTTGGCACATCAGTTGGCAGGTCACAAGCGGGTTTCTGTGATCAAACCTGTCACACTGGGCACAGACCCTCTTATATCGTCCTTGCTCCCATCTTCTGACCCTCACCATGGTGTCTGGGGACTGCACCCTGTGACGAACTGGGAATGTTCTTAATGTTTTCTCTGAATACTGTGTTGGTGCCTCAGTGTCCCCATGGCAGTTCTTAAGTATCTGGCAGAGCGAAGGGCCAGTGCACCTAAATGCCTGGCACTCTGTATCCTAGCAACTGATGGCCTGGGCCCCCCCCCCTGCAAAGGTGCCAGCTGAAGGTGTTGGAGACAAAGGGATCAGGTGACCTCCTGGCCCGGGAAAGGGGCTGAGGAGAGAGGAGGGGCTGGGAGGGGTTGTGAGTCTGGAGCTGGCTGGGGTCAAGGGTGGAGGGCAGACCTGGGGGTCTGGCTCACTGCCCCCCAGAATGGACCCAGCCGAGGGGTCCGGTTCGCTGTATCTACAAGCTCTGTTTTAGACCCTGTTCCTGTCATCGAATAAACCTCTGTTTTACTGGCTGGCTGAGAGTCACGTCTGACTGCGCAGTGGGGGTGCAGAACCCAGTGGCTTCCCCAGGACCCCGCTGGGGTGGACTCACTGTGGGAAGCGCACGGAGGGGCAGAGGATGCTGAATGCTCCAAGGAGAGACCCAGGAGGTGAAGCCGTGGGAGCTTCTTGCCCTGAACAAGTCTGCTCCAAGGGAGAGGAGGCTCCCCAAAGTCCTGCCTGGCTTGGTGGGGAGCAGTTCCAGAGCATCGCCCGGTGACTCCGTGACACACCCCCACTCCTTTACTGGCAGCTGGAGCTTCTGATTTGAGAGTCCTCCTGTGATTAATTTAAATCATAAACCCAAGTGGTCACCCTCAGCGTCTATTTATGCTTCGGTTTCACTAGGACCTAAAGGCATTTAGAGGTCCAGTCCAACTGTTTCTTTGCATTGGAGCTGATGGAAAATGTTTGAATTTAGAATTTTTCGTACGAAAGCAGGAACACGTTGTCACGGAGTGTGGGGGAGTCCGGTCCTGCACCCCTCTTCCTGGGACCCACAGTGACTCTTAGCCAGCCAGTAAAACAGAAGGTTTATTGGACAACAGGAACACAGGTTACAGCAGAGCTTGCAGGCACAGTCAGGACCCCTCCACCGAGTCCTTCTGGGCTTTCAGGGTGCTTGGATCCTAGCTAGGATCCCCTGAATTCCACCCACACAGCCCCAAGCCCAAACTCCAACTGTTTCCCTCCTGCCACTCCCTTCCTTTGTTCCCCTTCCCGGGCAAAGGTGTTTGACCTTTCCCCTCCCTTACCTAGCTCAGGTTACAGGCCCTGGCATCGTCCATCCCCTAAAGTCCTCCCCTGCTCTCCCACTCCCCACACAGACAGTCCCTACTGCATCACATCTCTCCCCCCTTCGAGACTGAACTGAGCGGGGTCACTCTGCCCAGTGACCTGGGGAAGTTCAGGGTCCCCTCTCCGGGACAACGCATCCGCTGTCAGGTTGGCACTTCCCTTCACATGGACCATGTCCACGTCATAGTCCTGCAGGAGCAGGCTCCACCTCAGGAGCTTGGCGTTGGCTCCTTTCATCTGGTGCAGCCAGGTCAGGGGAGAGTGGTCGGTGTACACGGTGAAGTGTCGCCCAAAGAGATATGGCTCTAGCTTCTTAAGGGCCTACACCATGGCCAGGCATTCCTTCTCAATGGCCGCGTAGCTTTGTTTCCAGGGTAGCAGCTTCTTACTCAGGTACACGATGGGGTGTCTCTCCCCCTTTTCATCCTCCTGCATTAACACTGCCCCCAGTCCCATGTCTGAGGCGTCGGTGAACACCATAAAGGGTTTGTCAAAATCTGGGTTTGCCAGAACTGGGCCACTAACCAGAGCCTCCTTCAGCGCCTGGAGAGCCTGCTGGCACCGCTCGGTCCAAACTACCTTGTCTGGCTTCCCCTTCTTGCACAGCTCAGTGATGGGGGCGGCTATGGCACTAAAGTGGGGCACGAACCTTCGATAGTACCCCGCCATCCCAATAAAGGCCTGGACCTGCTTTTTGGTTTGGGGAGCAGGCCAGTCTCTGATCACCTCCACCTTGGCTGGTTCCGGCTTCAGGCAGCCGCTCCCCACCCGATGGCCCAGGTAAGATACTTCAGCCATCCTCACCTTGCACTTCTCAGCCTTTACTGTTAACCCAGCCTTTTGGAGTCGGTCTAGGACTTGCTTAACCTGGGACATGTGGTCCTCCCAGGTCTGGCTGAAGATGCAGATGTCGTCAATATACGCCACGGCAAAACTCTCCATCCCCCTCAGTAGCTGATCCACCAGGCGCTGGAAGGTGGCTGGCGCTCCTTTGAGGCCGAAGGGCAGGGTCAGAAACTCATAGAGCCCCAGAGGGGTGATAAAGGCCGATTTCAGCCTGGCATCTGCGTCCAGCGGCACTTGCCAGTAGCCTTTGGTAAGATCCATAGTGGTGAGGTACCGAGCACCTCCCAGCTTGTCTAGGAGCTCGTCAGGCCTGGGCATAGGGTAGGCATCAGATACGGTGATGGCATTGAGCTTTCGATAGTCCACACAGAACCGGATTGACCCATCCTTCTTGGGGACTAGCACCACTGGCGAGGCCCAAGGGCTGGAAGACGGCTGGATCACCCCCAAAGCCAGCATGTCCCTGACCTCTCTTTCAAGATCCTGGGCAGTTTTACCAGTGACCCGAAAAGGGGAGCATCTTATAGGGGGGTGTGACCCGGTCTCCACCCGGTGGACAGTCAAATTAGTGCGTCCAGGCTGGTTGGAAAACAGCTGTCGGTACAGATGCAGCACCCCTCTGATCTCAGCGTGCTGGCCCGGGGTCAGTTGCTCAGAGAGGGGAATCGTCTCCAGGGGGGAACCAGCTTTTGTCCCAGGGAATAGATCCACTAAGGGGTCATCTCCCTGCCCCTCCCAATGTCCACACACGGCCAACACCACATTCCGCCTGTCATAGTATGGTTTCATCATGTTCACATGGTACACCCGACGGTGATGTGCCCGGTTTGACAGCTCCACCACATAGTTTACCTCATTCAGTTGCTTGATAACTTTGAAGGGCCCTTCCCAGGCGGCCTGGAGTTTGTTTCTCCTCACGGGGATAAGAACCATCACCTGATCCCCGGTGGCGAAGGTACGGGCTCGTGCGGTGCGATCATACCAGACCTTCTGCCTCCTCTGGGCTCGGGCCAGATTCTCCCTGGCCAGGCCCATGAGCTCGGCCAGTCTTTCCCGGAAGGTCAGGACATACTCCACCACTGACTCTCCCTCGGGAGCGGCCTTCCCCTCCCATTCGTCCCTCATCAGGTCTAGGGGCCCCCTCACCCGCCTTCCATACAACAGTTCGAAAGGTGAAAACCCGGTAGATTCCTGGGGTACCTCCCTGTACGCAAACAGCAGGTGAGGTAAGTACTTGTCCCAATCTTGCGGATGCTGGTTCATAAATGTTTTTAGCATCATCTTCAGCGTCCCGTTGAACCTTTCTACTAGCCCGTTGGACTGGGGGTGATACGCTGAGGCCCAGTTGTGCTGGACCCCACATTTCTGCCATAAGGACCGGAGCAGGGCCGACATGAAGTTGGACCCCTGGTCCGTTAAGACCTCCTTGGGGAACCCCACCCGGCTGAAAATTGTCAGCAGCGCATCTGCCACTGTGTCTGCTTCGATAGAGGACAAGGCCACCGCCTCGGGGTAGCGAGTGGCAAAATCCACCACCACCAGGACGTATTTCTTCCCTGACCGGGTCGTCTTGCTGAGAGGTACCACTATGTCCATGGCCACCTTCTGGAAAGGTTCTTCTATGATGGGTAAAGGCCTCAAAGCCGCTTTCCCCTTGTCCCGGGCCTTCCCCACCCTCTGGCAGGGGTCACAGGATTGGCAGTACTGTCGGACATGGGTAAAGACCCCAGGCCAGTAAAAGTTCTGTAGCAGCCTCTGCCTGGTGCGCCGGATTCCCTGGTGCCCTGCGAGAGGGATGTCATGGGCCAGGTACAACAGCTTGTGACGGAACTTCTGGGGAACCACCAGCTGCCTCCTGATCCCCCATGACTCTACTTCCCCTGGGGGAGCCCATTCTCGGTACAGGAACCCCTTCTCCCACAGGAACCTCTCCTTGCAACCTCTCCTCATGGTCTGTACCGCACTAAGGTCAGCCCGGTCCCTGTGCTTCCGCAAGGAGGGATCTTTCTGCAACTCGGCCTGGAACTCAGCAGCTGGGACAGGAATGGGGACCGGCTCTCTCTTGCTGGCTGGGTGTGAGGCCGCAGCCTCTCTGCACCGTGCCCCTGGGCGTTCCCCGCTCCCTGAGTTAGGGTCCTGCACCTCAGGTCGAGTACCTTCCCCGTTGTCGGGGAGCAGTGCCATTTGCCGACTCTGACTACGAGTCACGACCAGGGCACTCTGGGTGTTACTAGGCCAGTCCTCAAGGTCCCCTCCCATTAACACGTCAGTGGGCAAATATTGGTGTACCCCCACATCCTTGGGGCCCTCCTTGGCCCCCCATTTCAGGTGTACCCTTGCCACGGGTACCTTGAATGGGGTCCCGCCCACGCCCATCAGGGTCAGGTAGGTGTCGGGCACCATCCGATCTGAGGCCACCACCTCGGGCCGGGCCAGCGTCATCTCTGCGCCCGTGTCCCAGTACCCAGTGACCTTCCTCCCATCCACTTCCAGGGAAACAATGCACTCTTTCCGGAGAGGCAGCCCCGCGCCCACCCGGTAAACCAAAAACCTGGAACCGGGAGCATCCACAGGTGGTATGTTGCCAACCCCCCTTTCCTGGGAATGTAGCCCCTCCTCCGATTGGGTTTTTACCCAGTCCACCCTCTGCGGGTTGGGTCTGCTTGGTCTGTCCCTGAGCTTGGGGCACTGGGCCCGTATGTGACCTCGTTGGCCACAGCGATAGCAGCCCATATCTCGTGGGTCCCCTTGAGTGGGTCGGAGGGACCTGCCACTGGATGTTCCCCTTTTGGGGGGGTTCTCCATAGGCCCCCTTTGGGAGGTCCCATGATGACTCTCTCTCTGCGTTGAGGCAGGCCTGCTCCTTCGAGACTCCTCCCTGCCATCCCCTGCCCGACTGTCCACAAATTGGTCGGCCAGCTGGCCTGCGTGCTGCGGGTTCCCCGGCTTCTGGTCCATCAACCACAGCCTCAGGTCGGACGGGCACTGCTCGTACAGGTGCTCCAGTATGAATAGGTCAAGCAGGTCCTCTTTAGTTTGGGCCCCAGCTGTCCACTTGCGAGCATACCCCTGCGCCCGGTTGACCAGTTGTAGGTATGTAACCTCACGGGTTTTACGCTGGCTCCGGAACTTTTTCCGGTACATCTCAGGAGTCAGCCCAAACTCGCAGAGCAGGGCCTGTTTGAACAGTTCGTAGTCCCCTGCCTCCACCCCTTTCAGTCGGCTGTACACCTCCACGGCTGTGGAGTCCAGTAAGGGGGTGAGAACTGCGATCCTGTCTGCAGGGTCAACCCTGTGCAGCTCGCAGGCATTCTCAAAGGCCGTCAGGAAGGTATCTATGTCCTCCCCCTCCTTACGCCGGGGCAGCAAGTGCTTATCAAAGCTCTTTGTAGGCTTGGGTCCCCCCTCACTCACCGCAGCCGGGGCCCCACTGCTCCTCAGCTGGGCCAGGTCCAGCTCATGTTTACGCTGTTTCTCCTTCTCCTCCCGCTCATGTTTACGCTGGTTCACCTTCTCCTCCAGCTCTCGCCTCTTTAACTCGAGCTCCTCCCGTCTCAGCTCCCTTTCATATTCCAGCCGCATCCGCTCCACGGATGCCGAGCGTTGCCGGGAGGATCCCCTGCTGGGGGGTGGGCTTCGCCGTGAGGCTCCCCTGCTGGCCGGGGGTGTCACGGTGCCCTCGGTATACACTGGGCTCCTCCCCGCCCTTCTTCTACGCCTAGGAAGGGGGGGTCTCGGGAAGCCCTCGTCCGCCGCCTGACCACTCCCAGCGGGGACAGACACTGGTGCCTGCGCTGCATCTGCTCGGCTGCTTCCCTCAGAGACAGGGCTCCGTTCATTCATGCGGTCTCCCTGCTCCAGCTGGGCAATCAGCTGGTCCTTGGTGAGTCTCCCCGGGTGCAGCCCCCTCTGCTTACACAGCTCCAGCAGGTCACACTTGCGCCGCTTGGCATACATCTTCCTGCTGACCACTCACAAGCCGGGGTGCTCGCCGCTCCCCACGGTTTCCAGGGGGACCCCTAGTGCACCAGCCCTTCTTGAGGTCACCACCTCTCTGCCAGGGTCGAGCTGCAGACTCCTCCGCCCCTGGGACCACTCGCTGCAATCCCCCGGGGGACCCTGTTACTGCAAAGTCCTTCTCACTGGGCACACACTCCCAGGGGTTAACCACCCCTTCGTTTTACTGCTCCCCAGTCACTTACTGCAGGAAGCGCCGTCCACGGGGTGCAGTATCTCCCGCCGCTGCCACCAGTTGTCACGGAGTGTGGGGGAGTCCGGTCCTGCACCCCCTTCCGGGGACCCACAGTGACTCTTAGCCAGCCAGTAAAACAGAAGGTTTATTGGACAACAGGAACACAGGTTACAGCAGAGCTTGCAGGCACAGTCAGGACCCCTCCACCGAGTCCTTCTGGGCTTTCAGGGTGCTTGGATCCTAGCTAGGATACCCTGAATTCCGCCCACACAGCCCCAAGCCCCAAACTCCAACTGCTTCCCTCCTGCCGCTCCCTTCCTTTGTTCCCTTCCCGGGCAAAGGTGTTTGACCTTTCCCCTCCCTTACCTAGCTCAGGTTACAGGCTCTGGCATCGTCCATCCCCTAAAGTCCTCCCCTGCTCTCCCACTCCCCACACAGACAGTCCCTACTGCATCACACACGTTCTTTGCAACCAAGGTTTCCATTTTTCAACCACCTCTAACTTGACTGACTTTTACAGCTTGCCTGCCACTTTGGCAGACCGACTGATGCCATGGTGGGGGATCAGGAGGAGAAAACAAAAACAACCTTTAATTACAAATAAAAACACACCATACGGAAACAAAGGAATGCACAGTCGTCAACTAATCACACCGTAGTTGCATAATTTGTTTGAAATCTCCTGATTTCTGGACCATCAGCGTTAGCCCGTTTGTGGTAGGACTTCAGTTTTCTGTTGCGGTTTTATGGCACCTCCAGCACACAATGCCGGATCATACCATGTTGATGAATTGGTTCAATCCTGACTTAAGAGCCCCTAACACCTAAGAGGGTCAATGATATAATGAAAAGTTTGAACCAAAAGGGATTGGATGGCAAGCTGCTTAGCTCCACCACGCAGTGAAAACGGAGCTGATGGGAATGATTCTCATTCGCATCAAGGCTATTTTACACCTCTGCCAGAGTGGTGTGAAACAGTCGGGAGTATAAATGAGAATCAGGCCCTGTACGTTTACAACCAGGAGATTCTGTTACAAACTCTCGCAGGGCAGTCTGCCCACATGGCTCTGTCTCGGCTGGTTTGTAGAGGAGCCTCCAGGGGCTGACGCTCGTTTAGACCATGATCCCACAAAGACTTACCCATGTGCTTAACTTTAGGCACCTTTAAGTCAGTGGAGACCACTCATATAAAGAGAGTTACACATGTGTGAATCTTTGCATGACTGCGGCCTTTCCTGGTAGAACACTTATCCACCACCATCTGGTGATAGTAGTTGGTGTTCATTATAATCCAGGGGTTTGTATCTCTATATATTAGTAAGTAAGAATTGTGCGGCTGCTGAATCTTTGAATATTTCAGTCTGTTAACAGCAAATTCCATAGAGGAACAATGTTTCTCTGAGGAATTTGCTGTTAATAGAGTGAAATATTCAATGATTCAGCAGCTGCACGGTGCTAACCTACTAATAAAAGACACCAAGTCCTCCTGAGGCACATTACTTTTGGGGGGCAGAGAGGAGACGGAGCTGAGAGTGAGGCTGAGTTTGGGTCAAACTTTTCACACTAGTTGCACTCGCAGCCTCTCTTTGAGGTGGGGCTAACGTGAGCTGTGGTGCCGCATTGGCTGCAGCAGAGAAGGTCGCAATCTCCATGTGCAATACAGCAACTCTGCCCCAGCAAATGTACCGCTGGCGACTTTGTGTAAGCAGCTGTATGGCTAGTGAGGTTTAATATGCCCATTTTAAAGACAGAGAAAGTGAGATGAGCAGCTAACTGACTTTAGACCACACCAAGAATCAGTGGCAGAGCTGGGGCTTGGAGATGAGCCCATCTCAGGATCCTTACTCTCTCCTGGCTGTGAATCTAGACGTGAACTCTCTGATTGATCCTATCTGTATAAAGGGCTGAGGTGATTGCCTTCGACAGCAGGGGTTGGAATCGATGACCCACGAGATTCCTGCCAATTCTGTATTCTTAAAATTCCACATTGAAACAACACTGAGCTAGAGGGAAGTTCAGGCAGAGATCCAAGCTTTGTGGCCATACCCAGGATTCCTAACTCCAGTCCCTGGCTCTAACCTCTGGATCCCCAGCATGGCTCTAAAGAGAAGCTACTGCTACTCTCACTCATCTCTTGTCTCTGGTCCTCCACCCTACCACCTCCAAAGCAACCAGACAGCAGCGGGTTGGGATAGCACCGTGTGCTCTGCCAGGGAAGATTTCCTGGAAAAGTTTTCTCGTTAGGTTTGCAATTGTTAAAATGTGTGCCAAGCCCCAAGACGCTGAGGGGGTGTTCAGGAGCAGCCCACCCCCACAGGGCAGCTCAATTAAACCCTGTGGTCCCAGCCGTTCCTCTCATCTAAAATGAAATTTTTTTCAGCCAAATAAACAAAAGTCCTGTGATTTGGCAGGTCATTTGAACTGGCTTCTTCCAGTTCCTGCCATTAGAACTATTACCAGTTATTTTTTGATTAAAGCAAGCATCTTTCCCTCACCGTTTCTGCTTTTTTTTATTTTTCGCCAGATTTTCCAAAATTCACATAGGTTTGTGGTGCTTTCTGACATCAGCAATGGCTGCAGCTTCTCAGGGGAAATGATTTTCTCAAATTTTGACCAAAAATATATAATTACTGCTCTCGTTACAGTCCAGAAGGACTGAAGGTTTTTCCCCCTGGTTTTATTAATTCTGAGAAAAGCATTTGTTGGTCGCCTTAACACACGCACACAGACTCGCTCTCTTCCCCCCACTGCTTTACCAAGAATCTTACTCAGACACTTCAAAGAGCTGATGTCTGTCTGGTGACGAGCTCTTCCCCGGCTATGATCTGTTTAGCATTCACAAGCTAGGAAGGGCAGAATCCAGTTAGCACTTCGGTAGGAGATCTCCAAGGTAAATAGGGTCCTGGATGGAGAGGAGAGACTGAGAAACCAAAGATCTCCTGTGGTGCTGCTAGAACAGATAGTATAGCTGGTGAGATAGTTAGAAGCACCAGTGATGTCTTATTTGTTTGGAAAAGGCAGAATTTATTGATGGAAAGGCAGAATTTATTGATTTGCTTGGGGGGCAAGTTGATTATTCAGGGAGCGATGGAATGGAGTTTTGGGGGGTGGGGCTGACTTCCCAATCAGAAACCTACATGATGTGCTAGTCCCCAGCAGACTGAGCTGAAAAACCAAAGTCTCTTCTGAGAACTACAGCCCATGAGCTATTTTGTGGTGTGTGTGTCATCCTGATCCGGTTCTTAGGAAAATGCATTTTACAATGAGTAAGCAAACAGATAAGGATGACCCTCAAAGGCCTATTCCTTAGGGGACATGTCCATTTCCCCCAAATCCAGAACCTACAAAGTGCCACCGATTGTAGTTCCCGTTATCTGGCAGTTGCTACAGATTACTGGGCTAGGACAGGCTGCAGTTGGGTACCATACAGCTGAGCTGATGTTGGCTGGTCTCAGGGTTGGATTGTTTTCTGACTTCCATAAAAATTGGAACTGAAAAACAGTAAATGGGAAAAAAACAACCAAACAAAGGCAGGGATGGGGAAGAAGATATCATGGGGACGGATTTTATTGTCAATCTGTCTTTCTGTTTTACCAATGCACTGGAGTCGCCACTGTGCATATGGAAACAGGAAGACAACATCACAATACTCAACCTTTTCAATAGAATGAGAGCTTCCCAATAAAAGCAACACATGCAAGAGAGAACTGGGCAGCCCACTGCAGAGGCTCCAGATGTGGAGACATGAACTTTTAATTAATAATAAAATGCAGTGAATGATAAAAGGCCCTGTCCGCTAGAGCTGGCTGGAAAGGGTTTTGCATGACTGAGCCCTCGTCAAATTAGAAAGGAACAATATGTTTTCACGTTATTAGGACATTAAATCAAAGCCCATGTTGTGAGCACCAGCATACCCCATCTCGAAGGGACATGTGTCAAATTAAAAGTCAAGCAGTAAAAAACCATTTCGTCAGTTGCCGCCTCTGCGGAGCGTCCCTTCTTTTAAAAGGCTGGCAAGGTGTTCTCGTTCCGTGTGGCAATGGAGCATTGCTTCGAGATGTCAAGACGGTTTATGGATCCTGGGACACATTTTCCGAGGTGTGGCCTCCCTTCCGGTGATTCCGCACTGCCATTTGCATCACGTGTGCAAGTAACTACCCATACAAATCAGGCCAACATAGGTGCACATTTGATGGGTACAAAGGGGCTGGTGGGCTCTTCTCAGTTGGAAATATAGGCCTATGCCTGCCTAGGCACTCTTGTAAATGTGAAGTCTGTTCACAGTACAAGCAATATGGTCCAGCCATTGGCTTTATGCTCCAGAAAAGACATCAGGGTGGAGAGTGGCCTAACAGATACTGTGATTCGCATTGACATGGGCCTGGCTTTTGCACTTTGGCCTCCACTGGTGCATGCTCTACAGGGGACAAATACTAGCACATGCAGGGGCTAGGTTCTGCTACCTGGAGACAGGTGTTTTGTGGGAGAGAATTCCATCCCCTGCACATGCCTTGTTAGAACCTTCTCAGTGCACAGGCGGGCATTAGCGGAACGAAATGTGTGCAAATTGCACACGTGGAAGCTGGGTTTAAGCCACAAAAGAATTCAGGGGCTTTGAGATCCTTGGAGGAAAAGTGCTTGGTGCCAAAAAGAGGTAAAATAGATGTAAAACTATTAGCAGGAAACAAATGATCTGGATATAAAATAACTGTTTCAGTTGGCCCCCGTTGGGTTGGTTTCAGCTGTGGTATCAAGGACTGCGTGGAAATTCAGGCTCACCTGGCCTTCACTCTTAGGAGTCATCCCTCTAGCCTGCTTAGGGAGCCAAGGGTGCTCAGCAGCACCTAGCAGGATTGAGCCCTCAGGCCCTGACCTGCCAGTGACCTGTGTGGCCAACCTTTGGACCATGCATAGCCTTCCTGCCTAAGGTGGGACTCTGTGTGGGTGAAAAGGCCTTCATTGGAGAGGAACATTGCAGAACTGGGGGCTTAGGCTTATACCCAGGCACATTCACTACAACAGCCCTAGAACTAGCCTGAGCCCCCAGCTCTGCAAAGCGCTTCAGCAGGTGCCCCCGTTAAAGCACAGGTGTGAACAGAGTTATGCGCATGCTTAAGTCCTTTTCTGGAAAGGGTCCTGATCAGGAGCTCAGGATCTGGGGATAACTTTGAAAGAGGCTTGGAAAGATTAGATGGGTATCGGTCAATGTCAGTAAATGTGGATTCACACAAACCGATGTAAAAATATTACTGCACAATAAAACTAGAAATGTACAGCTAGGCCGTGTGAGAATAAAGCCTCTTGAGAACTTAGTCTAAGGATATTGACTTGGTATATTTTGGCACGCCATGTTGACAATTGGTGTTTTAATGGTTACAAAGCTTTAACTTTTTGAATCTCAACATGTACTGGCATTAAATCTTTTCTGACCTCCTCTTTTGTCTGACCCGCCCCCAAAATTTCTTATGACTGAAAATTTAAATCAATACAAATAAAATGCTTACAAATAAACACTGGTCTTAGCCATTGAAATGATTTAAAAAACCCTGATGTCTGCCACACCTTCTTTGAAACAAGTAGAGTGAGTCACCCCAGAAAATGCACATCCATTTCTTCAACCAACATGCTTAAGAATCTTCTTCATATGGCTGATATAAATGTAGAGCAACAGCTATAATTTTACATTTACATGGTTAAGCCGGATAATTGCATCTGGAGTAGCAGAGTGTATTGCTGTAATGCCTCCTTCGTATTTGTGAATCTGGCATTGAGTTGCAATATGTTCCAAGGTCTGTTCTGGGTGACCAGTTGCTCACTGGAGAGTCTTTAATTTTCCATTTGTGCAGCAAGAATCCACATCTTCCATGGTTTCTGTAGATACGGGTTAGGGTTGCCCATGAGCTTCATGGGAGATTGAAGAAAGGATCTTCTGCATTAAGTCTTTCACGAGGTGTTTATTTGTGACTTGTGAACTCCATTTGGCTTTCCAGGCTTCATCAGGGTTGAAGTTGCATTGTTGAAGTTTAAATGTGTGGGTCCAAATGGGCTTATGCAACTTCAAGCGGTGTTGAGGGACGTTGTTAAGGTCCCGGTGGATGGAAGGATGTTCACTTTCCAGTATCTGCTTGAATTCCTGAAGGGTTGCAGCATCGCAGCCAATAGATGGGGGAGCAATGTGTAACAGCACTGGTAGCCATGGTGTTGGGGTTGACTTGAGGGTCCCAGTGATGCATAAGAATAAGGCAATGGATTTAGAATGGTAGGAAAGCTAACGGGTTTCATGATCTTTATGATATATCGGCTCATACCATGTGTATTCACTATGGCTAGCTATATTGTAAGCCTTTCCAGTAGACCCTAGATGTTGTAACATATGTTTCACATCTTTATGTTTATGAAACACATTTGATCAAAGATCTTACATATAGCTGGCCAGTGAGTATATGTTCTTTTTCCTTATGACTTGCTTTACAAAACCTGGGTAATCTGTGTAGCTTCTGGTAAGGGAATTCAACTAGATAGGAGATTACAAAGCACCAGCCTTATTAGTTGTGCCAGCTGGATAACACCATATTTACAGCAGGGATCTGTAATGAACTGTGTTTACTGTTAATGCTGCCATTCAACCACCCGATTTAAGATGTATCTATATGGTAGGGGAATGCATACAAGGAAATAAACATCCTCTGTGGTTTTGGAAAGTGCTGGCTGCAGCATGAAATGTGATCTTTGTGAAAGTAGGTTTTTTGCTGGGCACGTGCTCTTTAGTCTGGCTATTATTGCTCTGTTGCTTTTTTACATCCATGACCCCGATGAGGACTGTGGAAATGAACTGGTGGAACAGTCTGAATCCATTCTTGCTGGGTGCAAAAATCCACTCCGTGACCAATGCTGGTGGTAAGTGTTGGGTGTCAGTAGGTAATGGACTCATACGCAGCTCAACACAAAATAGTCTTCCCTTGTCTCACAGGGCTAGAGGACTCACTACGGCTAAGGGAATCGGGTGGCTCAAAAGGCTTGGTAATGAAACAAGGGACCCTTCCTCTCCACATTACCGGTTCAACTCCAATCCAGGTTGATAGGAACAAAAAGTGATAACAGATTGATGGACGTCCTGGGCCCATTTGAGTAATTTGGTGAGTATCAATCCATTACCCAGCGGTGTCCATCTCACAAACGCCCCCGTTCCAATTGGCAACTAGAAGTGGCACCTGCTTCTATAGGTGGCACCTTCAGACCAGGGCTGAGATATGGCACCAGGCCATAGGACGCTGCCTGTGCTCTCTGCTTTCTGTTCTGGGGTAGAGAGAGGATTTCCCTCCCCATAGCTCTGAGCATGGCCCTTTTCTCACAGGAATATTTCATACTCATGAGCTTTCTCCCATTGGAGCCACAGGGTTTATTCACTTGCAGGATCAAACCATCGACCCACATTGAACTATCTGGAGAGGAACAGAACTCCTGGGTCTGCTGATTCATGTGGAGTCAAGAGCTAACACTGGATTGGATCGGTCAGTTGATGCTCCCATCAGTCCCTCCAAACAGCAAGATATGGTGACTCCGGGCATACCAGATTCCGAAGAGACCAAGGGAATTCTAGCTACAAAAATACCCTCCATTCACTGAGATCAATAATAAACACAGGAAGTGCACGGCAAGAAAACCCAGAGACGGCTCACGGCTACAGATGGACGGCAAAAGCTGAGAGAGAGGTTCAGTCTGGGGTGCGCTACAGTGTGCATCTTAGAGCCCTAGCGTATCTTTCTTTTGTTGGAGGTCGAGGAGTCATTGGAGACTGCACACTCTGGACCAAGTTCTGTCTGGCCCCTGAGCAGGTGAAAGAGCCTTCCCAGGCCATTGCCCCAGAGCACACCTGCCCAGAGGGCAGCCGGAACATAGTGACAGGGAGCTGGGGAATGCTGGGCAGGAAGTGCTAGCCCTGCCAACCATGCTAGTGACTCCGAAGGGGCTGGCACATCCTTCCTGTGTGACCTGGGGCATGTCACTGAGTCTCTGTGCCTCAGTTCTCCAGCTGTGAAGTGAGAATAATAGCAGTTCTCTACTTCACAGGTATTTGTGAGGACAAATAAGGATTAAAAGAGGATTAAAAACATTGTGAGGTGCTCAGATATTTTGGTTATGGGGGCCATAGAAGTACCTAAGCCAGACAGGCTATGGCCAGTATGCTTAGCTCTTGCCAGGGCTCGCAAACCTGCCTTCGCTCAGCAAAGAGTCTGCTCCAGTGCCAGCATTTATACTTGTGTCCCATGGCAAGAAGTTTCGAAGCATAGCATCTTTGCCAGTCTGTTGTCTTCATTTCCGACCCTCGGGTGCTTTCAGTCTAGCAGAGAATTGGCTCAGAGTTTGGGAGAAGTCCCACATTTTGGAGGATTTCCAAGAGGCAGGGAAATACAGCTGTTTAGTTTTTCTTGGAAAAATGGGGGGGGGGATTTACAATTGTTTTGGCTGTGACAGTTCTGAATTTCAAAGAACAAGCAGCATGACTGGCTGTCATCTTTCCCGTTAAGGGTGAAAGAGCTCCTTAGAAATTTGGAACACATGCAGCATTTCAAAGGCAAGTCTGCCAGGGCTTCCAGGGACCACAGCTCTGGGATAGCCCTGCCATGTGATCTGCCCCAAAGCCAGGGACCCCAGGGCTTCCGGATTCCTGGCCCAGCTTGTTCCCAGCATTAGCCAGCGCACATAGCCTGGCATGGTAGGGCAAGTTGGGTGTGGGGCCAAAGCACACAGGGATGCAGAGATTCCAGGCAGTTCTAGAGCCCAGGGTCTGCAGTAACCTGAGGGCTGGCTCAGTTATTCCAGGAGCCTCGTCAGCTCTGGATCAGGGGGGTGCAAAGTTGGTTCAAATCCACTTTGGCTTCCCCTCTCCCCAGGCTGCGCATCACCCATGAACTATATCAACCGACGCTATTTCTGACCCCCAAATTTAGATTTGGTAAAACCAATTGATTTCCAAGTCCTGAAGGCTGAGCGAAATGTTTATGCTGATTTTCCTGTACAATTTCTAATGGAAAACATTTGTAAACAAATGAGCCATTCCTTAGCTGAACTGGCAACCCAAGCTAGTCAGCTCCCCGAACTGGCTATTGAAACTGGCTGTCCACATGGGGTGAAACAGAGATTTGTCACTGTCTGGAAGAATGTAAATAAAAGAAAATGAACAGTGAAAAGCAACTAGAAACAGAGCAGACAATACAGGTGAAAAGAAAAGCACGTATGTCGTAAGCCCCTAATCCTGCAAACCTTTCCACACACTCTTCAGCAGGTGGCCTGCTAAAGGCCGTGGAACGATCACGTGCGGAAGTATCTGCAAAGTCAGGACGTATGTGGTTGTTATGTGGGCTGTGCCCCTGGATTCTTTGGAATGAATAAAAAAGCCTAAATAATATGAAATGGGCACAGAAAGTTCCTTGATATCGCAGCAGCCAGGACTGGGTAACTGCAAGAGGATTTGAGCTACTGCCCAAAGGTGTTTTTTTTAATTTTCTTTTGGCGGTGGGGAGCGAATGGAAGATAAAAGCATACTTTACTTTCCATAAAGGTTCATGGCCTGGCTAGACTCAGCTGCACTAGGGGCATCAATCTCTCTTCTACCAGACTTTCTGTCAATGGGAAGAGATAACCACTGACCTCATTCTGCCCCCCTCCCTGGGGAGCTGCCAGCACTGGTGATGGGATGATTCTCTCCTGGTTCTGATTAGGATGACGGAGGTGTGATCCCTCCCCTGATTCTCAGCCACGTGGCCCAGATCCCAGGAAGGGGGAAGAGATTCCGCATCTCTCCGAGGCATTATTCAGAGCGCGCTCTCTCTCCTATCACCTAAGCCCATTGGCATCTGGGTCTGAAACACTCACAGACAAGTACAGTGCGGAAAGGACTCTGCTGTCCCTCACGTGGCTTTCCTTTGTCTCCTCCCATCCCCATTTTCGCTGGCTCATGCTCTGATCCAAGGCATAGGAGCACCTCCTGGGTGCCAATGGGAGCGGCCTTAGAACCCACTCCCGTCTCGCCTCGTTCTGTCCTGTTTCCCTCCCACCTTCCCTGCCTCATGCTGACTGACACAGCCCTGCTCCGGTCTCCCCAGCAGCCAGGCCTCTGAGGAGTGAGCAAAGCAGCGGGGCAGGGGGGAGTTTATCTCCTCTGGCAGAGATAAAAAAGGAAGCTCTGCTAATGAGAGGACAGCTTTTGCAGCACAAAGATGGTTCCCTGGCCAGAGCCTGAGGCCTCCAGCCTGTATCTACCCTCCTGCAGGGGAGGTCGTCAGGAAACGGAGCTGGGAGGCTGCTCCCCAGTCCTTGCCTCCTTCTCGGTGCAGTTTGTCACAGCTCCTCCTAATGCCGTCGGATGGACAAGGGGCGGGATTGCACTGAGTCCAGTCTAGGAACAGGGGCTGCTCTGGGTGGGATTAACATGACTATAAGCACACCTCACCCGGCAACCCTGCTAGGGTGACCAGGCAGCAAATGTGAAAAATCAGGATGGGGGGAGGGGGGCTCATAGGAGCCTATATAATAAAAAGACCCAAAAATCAGGACTGTGCCTATAAAATCAGGACATCTGGTCACCCTACACCCTGCCCCTGTTTTGGATGGCAGCAGGTTTCAGAGTTAGGATGAACAGAGCAGGTCACACCCCGTGGAGTGATTAGTTTGGGCTGGCTGCAGATTCAGGCAGGCAACAGTTGCACTCGGGTCACAGGTCCAAGCTTTTCTTGGCCTCCAGAAGAGCTGGTAACTTTTTCCTTTTGACGTGAAAGGTGAGATTCTGATCTCAGGAGTTGGGGCTCTGGGCTCTGCCTTAGTCAGGCACTGGATATGGCCTAACATGCCTGACTGCAGCTGGCCCCTCATACATTGCTGAGATTCTGTCTGCCTAGCTACAGTATTTATCTGACCCCATCACGTCTGAGAGCCTCACAAGCGTTAACATCCCCATGCAGCAGGGCGGGGCTGTTTTCTCCTTTTGACGGTTGGGAACTGAGGCCCAGAGAGAGAGTGAGTGACTTCCCCAAGTCACACAGGAAGCCTGTAGCTGAGGAGGGAACTGAACTCAGGTCTCACAAGGTCTAGGTTAGCCCCCACCTCCCAACCACTAGGCCATCCTTCCTTCCCCTTCTACGCTTTCTGGAGAGCACCTTGACCCCGGGGCTCAATGCCTGAGCCAGCCCCAGCCCCTGAAGTCTCTCTCCCTGATGGCCGTGGAACTGAGGTCCCTTTGCCGGCATGCAGCTTTGCACAGGCAGTGTTGTAGGACAAGCAGATTGAACATGGTCCAGTGCCACCCAAACGTGGAGTCCTGGCCTCCAGGAGCTGCTGCCCTGTGTTCTATTTTGACAGCTGTAAGAAAACTGGAAGATGCTGTCTACATGTGTCAACAATAACCAGTGAGCTAGTGCCGAGGGCGGTTTCTGTCCTGACCACCTATAGGAATTAGGCCTCTGCTGGCTGCAATCATGGCAAGTAGCAGCTGTAAAATGAAAGTATTGTTTCAATTATTTCCATTATATAAAGTCAGGCTATTTAATATATTCTACCTCAAAGGGACAAAAGTAAAGAGATCAAATAAACCTGGGGAATCTGCTCAGCTTGCACTAAGGAGGATTGCCGTTTCAATACCAAACCTTCTTTCCCTTTTCCCCTTTCCCTCTCTACTCCCTATTTGTTTCTCTTCTCCTCCCCTATTTCCCTTCCTCCGTCACTGCTCAATACATATTCTGTTTTTCATATTTGCTTCTGTTCTGGCACCAAAATTCCTCTGCGATCATAGAGCATTTTGACAGCCGGGCTCACACCACAGCTGGATCTAGGGAGAACGAAAATTCCAAATGGATCGCTTGGTGCCACAGGATTTTATTTTAAGATGTTCAGTTTCTGTCCATGCTCAATACGCGGTCGCATCTTTGCTCGGGCGACTCTAGGTATTTTGTGGCCCCAAGCATGGCAGGTAGGCTGTCTTCGGCGGCTTGCCTGCCGGAGGTCCCCGGTCCCGCGGATTCGGCAGCAGCCTGCGGGAGGTCTGCCAAAGCTACGGGACCAGCGGACCCTTCGCAGGCATGCTGCCAAAGGCAGCCTGCCTGCTGCCCTCGTGGCGACCAGCAGAGCTGCCTCAGTGGCTTGCTGCCCCAAGCACACGCTTGGTGTGCTGGTGCCTGGAGCCGCCCCTGCATCTTTGGGCCCCATCCAGGAAGTGGGGTCCCACAAGCATCAGAAAATTGCCTCCGCCTTCTCGGTGGGGAGCAAAGTAGAGGCAAGCCCCTCCTGAAAGCTCTGATTTAAGCTTCTTGCCTAGCCTCATCTCCGGTGTGAAGAGCAGAAGCCAAAGCTGGGCTACTGGAAGCAAAGGAGCTGCACTGGCCTGTTTGGCTGGGCGATGGAATGATAGATATAGTGTCAGTTTCGCCACATCCTTTCTGACCGTGGAGGGTGTCAGTGCCCAGATACAGAAAAGCTGCCTGGCTTCTGCTGTAGCTTGTTTTGCAAAATCATGTGAGATGGGTCAGGGCGGCATCCCTTCCAGCTGAAAGAATCCGTTGCAATGAGAGGAATTAATCGGTGCCTATGTATATAGCCCAGGTGTGGCTGCAAACAGGATCTGCTTCTGATTACCCTTGAATTCCACTTAGCCGCAGCCATGGGCCTGGATCAAGGTCTTCTAAGCTGCTCCCATCAGTGGAGACAATTTGGGCTGCTCTTGCTTGAGAAGGGGAGGTGGGGACTTGCTCAGATTTACGACGCTGAAAATGCAGCCAAGCTTTTGCAGCAAGCCACACCTATGGAGTTAACTCAACAGCACGGCCCTTTCCTGGGGTTTCTTCCTCTCAGGCACTTCTGACCAGCCCCTCACTGGAGATCCAGTCGTCAAACCCAAGCAGAGCTCGCCCTGTCTCAGGGGATGCCGAGCCCAGTTCCCTCCAGAGTCACCCCATTTGTGAGGGAAGGAGGCTGTTTAAGCCTGACCCCTTCCCCAGCATGCCCCACTGGGAACACTCACAAATCCCAGCCACCCTGGGTCTGCACTTGCAGGGTTCCCTCGGGCTGGCTGAGGGAGAGGAGAACTGGCCCCACCCACATTTCAAAACGCCAGTCCCACACCCCAGACAAGGTCAGCAGCCTGGGTTCCACCACTGGGACCACTTCCTCTCTCTCTCAGCCCTATCTCCTGCGTGCCCTGGGTCTCTACAGAGAAACCCCTGCCATGGGGTAGCATGGCCCTGGAGACCTCCCTTGTCAGTGTGAAAGGGCCAGTGTACTCCATTAGACACTGGCTCAGAGGTTCAAGCCAGATTAAAAACAGCAGAAATCCCTGAATGGAGAGGGCAATTTCAGTGCCCTAGTGCAAAGCACTCTGGGTAACATTATGCAAATCAAAAGAACTGGCAGCAGAGTGAGGCTTCAGGTTTGGGACGAGCGAGCGTGGGTGGGTCAGACGTGAAGCTCCAGCCAGGACCGGACTTTTCCTCAGTGCTGCAGAAGCCTGTCCCAACATTGTCTCCATCTCCCCTCTTGGACTTGATAGCCCAGTGCCTCCCCAGGAGTGGCTCACTGCTGCCTTATTCCAGGTCCATCCATGCCAGAGAATGGTGCCAGGGGTGGGGGCTTCCTGCTGGGAGCACAGCATTTTCTGGATAGGACGTACAATCAAGGGTTTGTGGGGGTGAAGATCCTAACCCCACAGTGGATTCTTGTTCCTGTCTCTCTGCCCTGTTTAAAGTGTATAAAGTAGGGTAACCAGACAGCAAGTCTGAAAAATTGGGACAGGGAGTTGGGGGTAATAGGAGCCTATATATGAAAAAGCCCCCAAAATCAGGACTGTCCCTATAAAATCGGGACATCTGGTCACCCTAGTATAAAGGAAGCTTATAGACACTGCCAGCTGAACTGTTATTGAACAAGTTATTGGGCTCAAGTCAGGAGTAACTGGCTGAAATTCGGTAGCTCGTGTTACATAGGAGGTCAGCCTAGATCAGTGCTTCTCAAAGCTGGTCCGCCATGTGTGTAGAGAAAGCCCCTGGTGGTCCAGGCCGGTTTGTTTACCTGCCGGCCAATCGCGGCTCCCACTGGCTGCGGTTCGCTGCTCCAGGCCCATGGGAGCTGCTGGAAGCAGTGGCCAGTACGTCCCTCAGCCCACGCTGCTTCCTGCAGCCCCCATTGGCCCGGAGCGGCGAACCACGGCCAGTGGGAGGCGCGATTGGCCGAACCAGTGGACGCAGCAGGTAAACGAACTGGCCCAGCTTTCCCTGAACAAGCGGCGGACCGGCTTTGAGAAGCACTGGCCTAGATTATTACAATGATACCGTCTAGCCTTAAAATCTCTGACTCTGTGAACTGGCGGCTAAGGACAAATGCGATGCTTTGGAAGCATGACTCATCAGAGACTATTATATTGAGCTGGGACAGATGCCACAGACGTATGGACTATTCCAAGGCTATTGCATTTTGGAAGTAGATGTTCTGTGTGTCCTTAGGGGCTGGCCAGTGACTGAGTTCCTGGCTCAGTAGGGCAGCTAACTGATGTTTCTGCAGGAACTGAAGTCAGGAGGAGGGTAATTAATGCAAATCCCTATTGCAGGGAACAAGTCTGGGGAAGTTACAGACTTTGGGGTGCAGCATGGATGGGTCTGACCTGGTTCAAGAGGCTTGGCAGGTGTCATGGTACAATTCCTCACTCTGAACCTTAGCGTCCAAAAGATGGGGCGGGGTACCAGCATGAATTCCTCTAAGCTCAATTACCAGCTGAGTCCCCGTAGCACTGCCACCAACCAGGAATTCCAGTGCCTGGTACACTCTGCCCTCCCCCCCCAAACCTTGCTCGGGGACCCCCAAGACCCAGTCCCTCTGGATCTTAACACAAGGAAAGTAAACCCTTTCCCTCACCATTGCCTCTCCCAGGCTTCCCCTCCCTGGGTTACCCTGGAAGATCACTGTGATTCAAACTCCTTGAATCTTTAAACAGAGAGGAAAATTCACCTTCCCCCCGCCTTCTCTCTCCCCCTCCCAGACTCTCCCTGAGAGAGAAAGTAATCCTAACACAGAGAGAAATTAACTTTTCTCTCCCCCTTCCCTCCTTTCTCCCCACCAAGTCCCTGGTGAATCCAGACCCAGTCCCCTAGGGTCTCACCAGAATAAAAAAACAATCCGGTTCTTAAACAAGAAAAGCTTTTAATTAAAGAGAGAATAACAGTAAAAATTATCTTTGTAAATTTAAGATGGAATGTGTTACAGGGTCTTTCAGCTATAGACACTGGGAATACCCTCCCAGCCTAAGTATACAAGTACAAAGTAAAATCTTTTCAGCAAAATACCAATTTGAACTCCTTCCAGCCAAATACACATTTGCAAATAAAGAAAACAAGCATAAGCCTAACTCGCCTTATCTACCTAGTACTCACTATTCTGAACTTATAAGAGCCTGTATCGGAGAGATTGGAGAGAAACCTGGTTGCACGTCTGGTCACTCTCAGAACCCAGAGAGAACAACCACCAAACACTAGCAGCACACACACAAACTTCCCTCCCTCAAGATTTGAAAGTCTCCTGTCCCCTGATTGCTCCTCTGGTCAGGTGACAGCCAGGCTCACTGAACGTGTTAACCCTTTACAGTCAAAAGAGACATGAAGTACTTCTGTTCTATTAACTCTTTACTATCCGTTTATGACAGCAGGCAAGGAACAAAACGCTGTATATGGAGACAGCCCTGATCTAGGAGAAGGTCACTCTCACTCGCTCCAGGAACTGACATGAAGCCATGACCAGGAGAGACAGGTGCTGAGTAAAGGGCCTGAAGTGGTTTAGTGCTATCAGGGCTCCGTGTGGAAGAAGGGGAAGTGCCTGGAACACTGGACGTGCATATAAGCTGTGTATTGTTTTCATTATGTTTTCTCCGCAATGCTTTTGTTTCGAATAGCTAGAACCTTGCAGCATGAGAGCTGGCCGCTTGCTGTCTTTGCCCCCGGGAGAACAGGACTCAAGTCAGACCTGCTAATATACTCCCAGTGAACTGCAGGAGTCTGCAGCCTACAGTCCAGGCATGGAGGGAAAGATCTTGGGTTGCCTCTCAGAGAAAGGGGACGGCTAGAGGCCAGAGACCTGAGTGGGGAGCTCACAAAGGGTGAGAAGGGACGTCACCTCAGGAACTGTGACTAACTGTAGATGGAGTTCACTTAGCCAGACTAAGGACTTGATTCTCCTCTCACTTGCGCCAGTGGAATTCATTGGCCCAGCTCCTCAGCAGCAGTGAGGATGCAGGACAAAGTGGCTCACCTTCTGCTCCCATAAGCTTTAATGACACAAAGCTCATCTCAGTATCATGAAGGAAGGTGGCACTCTTTGAAGAACCCGAAGTTGCCGTGCTGTTCAATGGATCAGCTGGAGAGCTGAGAAGCGGAGGGAGAGAGCTCCAGTATTTCCTTTGAAATGTGCTGTAACCACACACACTTACTAGAGAAACTGCTTTTGAAACACTGGTATGCAAGCTGCTATGAATTTCCATTCTTGTGGGGAATGGGCTGCTACTATCCAACCGTCTGGGGTTGTTATGATGGAAGAGGAATGCTGACTATTTTTCATCCTTATCCATGGCCATCCATTCAAATCCTTCTCTGATCAAACCCATATTCATTGTTTTGGATGCACTTGAGTTTCTCCTTTTGGAAATCTCTCTTCCAATGTTTAGTCCAACACAAATACATCCATAAAAATGTTGACTGTATCCAGGGTGAAATTGTCTGTTTCATTCTTGGCAGCTCCGTCAGAATTTCTCCTTCTTCTTTTCTTCCATCATTACATTCATCCCTCTGTTTTCAACAAGCTCCAGAAATCTCTTTCTCTCATTTCACTGCACTGTCCTAAGCCAAATACCCCATTACACGCATTTCTTCTCTGTTTTCTTACCAAGTCTGGCGCTGAACAATTCCATAATAATATCAAATGGTCCCTCCTTCATCCAGCACAAGCTTATGTGTGAAAAGCCTTGAGATCCTACAGCAGGGTGGGCCGTGGTCCAAATCTGGATTGCCAGATGCTTTTGAACAGATCCTTGAATAAATCTTTTGATTTATTATTATTATTATCATTATTGTTAGTTTTTAAAATTATTTTCTCTGGAGTCCAGATCTTGATTGTATCTTAACCAATAAATCTGGATCTTGAGAAAAAATAATGGACTTTCCCCCCCCCTCCAGTAACATATGTTAGACAGGACTGTTGCTTGGGTGTCTTTGACCATTAATTATTTTGGAGGGCCACAAACCTCCTCCAAAAATTAAAGTGAAAAAAAATGGCAGTGCTCCGTTCCCTTCTGAGCAGGTGAGATGAGGAGAGGTGGTGGAATTACTCATTGGGAATAAGACTCAGGTATATTTAGTCCTTTGTTCTTGGGGTTTGCAAATCATTCCTGAACTTCTTCAGTGCAACCCTTATTCATACATATTTGCCGGATAGGTTTATGCAAACAAATTTCAGCCTATGGAATGTTCATGAATGGGTCACTTGGTATCTTGAGGTGTGTGACTGGTTGCCTATGTCACATGGTATCATTTGCATTCCGTGACAGGGGATCTAAAACTTTTGAAACAGCAGAACCAAAGCCAAGTGACCGATTAAATAGCAAATAACAAATCGTTCATTCCCAGAATGAGTTTTCAGGGGAGCAGTCACACCCACGAACATTTGTGAAAATGTCAGTATTCGTTCGCATTTTCACCAGTACTCAGAACCCACCCGAATACTCACTAGTAACAAGTATTCCACATCACCGAGAGCAGCAAACTTAACTGTCTGCTTTTATTTGAGAAGCTCTCCTTGTACTATTCGATCAGCTCAAGTGAGGTGATGAAGGACTTGCTGAGGGCAGAATGCTAATGCACCCCAGCTGATCGGGGACTTTCCTGAAGTGGACCATCTTCTGTGAGTAAGTGGCTAGGACCTGGAGTTCTGGGTTCTGTTCCTGGTTCTACCATAGATAATAATACTGCCTTTCTTTTGTTTATTTTGATTGTAAACTTTGGGGTAGAGACTATATGTCTGTACTGTGCCTAGCACAATCAGGCCCCGATCTCAGCTACAAATAACAACACCCTAGCTCAGGATCATTGCTAAATGATTCCCTCTACTTCCACTAAACCCCAAATGTTTCTGTGTGAGAAGCAAGCAGCTGGCCACCAAAGAGAAGATAATGGAAGCTGATGGTATGCATTCTGAAATTTGTGTTCATTATAATATAGGGAAATCTTATCAACAAACTGAGAGCAGGACAGAGATTCTGCTCTAGGGCTTCTACTCATCTTAGAAAACAGCACAGGTCTGATAACTGAAAAAACCCAACTCTGAGACTCATAAAATTTCATCTCATCTTTTTAATAGATCTGACTTTGGGGTTGTTTTTCAGGAATTTGTTGTCAGTTTCAATTAAAGATACAAAAGACATAGATCTGGGAAAAATGGAAAGATAAAGGCTGGGGGTTTGGAGGAGGATTTTTCTGAGCTTAAGTATGGCAGATGTATGTTATGTATTGAATAACGTTATGGCCCGTCAGAGAATTGCTTCGGTATCTCACAAATGGTTTGATTTACAAGGGGGCTTCATCTCAGTACTAGCCAGGCACAAGGGAAGTTTTAATAAGGGAGACGCAGCTTGCCTGAGATTTTATTCACTTGTGCCAATGTTGGGATAATGGGCAGGGAGAGGCACCTCTATGCCGCCTTCATGTTGTTTTATGGTCAGTCCCCAAGACAGCACATTAGATTTCCATTTACTCAGACTGTTTCCATGAGGAGTCGAGGAAATGAAACTGCAGATGTGACCAATATTAATGTGAGAATCAACTCCTCAGAAGCTGGTGCTTAAAGACCTGAGACAATGAGATGAGGTGAGTGTCAGCAGGATGGTACTAAAATGAATGAATGATGCTGGCATTACTCTACTGACTGTAATCGGTTTACATCAGCAACAAATTGTCCCATTGTGTGTATCAGACCTCAGGCCCATGCACTTGCTCAACTATCTGCAACAGCTGTTTGGAGAGTATTCATATTTCTGTTGCCCTTAGCACCCGTGTTTATCAGCTTCTACAGACAGAGGGTTAGGCATGCAGTTGCATGTGCAAACTGCATGTACATTTGTGTATACACCAACCAGCATTGCTCACACCACTTGGGTTACTCCTTGCACAAATAGCCAATTTACCGTGGAATTGCTGGATGTGTGAGTGCCGGCATGGCAGTGGGATGGTATGCACAGGTAGGCATGCAAGTTTGCAGTCATTTTACACACAAAACTGCAGGAACACTTTGTGCATGCAACTGCACAACTAAACATCATGGAAATCTTGCAAAAAATGCATCCTGATATCCATCCCACACTTGAGCATGACCCAAAGGTGGATCAAAATACGCTAGGTTTAGCATTCTCAGCCTTTCCCCCTTGAGTGATGAACTCTCTGAATGACACGAGAAAGGAAAATTTATTCATACCAGTACTCCACAAGCACAGACTGGGACAAAGGGGGGGGGTGGGACGAGATGACCTCCTGAGGTCCCTTCCAACCCTGATAGTCTATGATTCTATGAAACACATGGAAACATCATACAAGTAAATCTTTAAAAACCTCAATAACAAATTTGCATTTTCCAGGAGCCGCAACTCTGAATACTCAAAGGAGTAAAACTTTTCTCTAACAAACGTGCTCAGTAACTTCCTCCCCCAGCACTAGCTGAGCCACTAGACTGCTGCGGTATAATTGTGTGCCAGAGGGCCTCTTGGGAAGCCTAGTCTTCATTCCCGCTCCCTTGAGCACATTCTGAGCAGTTGCAGAGACATTGACCCTCTTTGGACCAAGCTCATCCACAACTCATGATTTAAATGTTCTCTATCCTAGATCCCCTCCACCTCCAGATAAAGAGGGTGCATGCTGGGCAATTGCCATGGTGATAGCTGATGTCACCTCCAGAAAGTTTTCCATGTTTCAGAGACCAGCACTAGCAACTCCTCCCATTATGCCACTGTATTACACTGGTCCCTCTGTCCTACAGGGAGGGCAAAGGGACAATTATGTGGGGCATCATCTAAAAAGTATTTGTCCTTATGTTTTTCTGCCCCGATGTGTGTTATCATTCTTACCATCAGACAGTAGCCTCTCTCCATAACACTAACCAGCTGTCTGACCTACTGTACTTTGTGCTTAACCCAGAGAGCAAATGCACGGCAGAGAGATCTTCTTTTGCCTGTTTAGGGCTAGATTTTCAGCAGGCCTTCCTAACTGCACCTGGGATTTGCACAAGTACATCCATTTCACATGTGCACAATGTGCAGTCATGCAAGTGAAATGGAGATCTGCACCCACGGGTCCCCATTGGCTTTTGTGTGTTGTGTGCGTATAAATTAGATGAGCTCAGAAAGGTACAATTAAACTGGCTGAATAATTGGCCATGAAGGTCTCTTTGTCTTTATGTTTAAATCAATCTGGAAGGTACCGAATCTAGACAGCTGTGGGGTTGGGACATGCCATGTGGCTGGAAAGGATTTTCCGCATCATAGCAAAAGCAACATCAGCAGACATACATTTCCAGCAGCAGCTGTGTATTGAGGCACAAACCCCACGAACGTGCATAGCCACACCCAGCTCCAGCCAGTAAACGCAGACACGCATTGTCACACACTCACACATGGAATGTCCCACTTCACCCTCACACATACACAGCGAAGTTGACACACTCATGGAATGATCTGCTCCTTCCCTTACACGTACACGTACACACTGGGAGATGTTCATACTCTGGGTGCCCTCTCCCGCAACACGCACACACACATTCTCGAGAGATCTGGGAATTGAATCACTTTAAGGCATTACTTTCAGCTTGTTTGTTTATGGAAAGAAAAGCTGAGCCAGCTGCTGAAAACCTGCATTTTATGGGTAATTTTTCAATTTATTTCACATTGGCATTAAAAAAAAATCCCAACCTTTATTACTTTTGCTTTCCAGTGGAAAAAGCCAAAGATTCTTAAATGGTCTCTTTGTCATCTGACTCTTTAACTCTTTGGGAAAGGATTTGTTTGTATCTGATGAGCGTGGTAGGGCTGGGGCAGAGGGAATGACTGTAAGAGGAGGGCAGTGGTAGGAAGGCGGGAGCAGGGGAGAAATCCAAGAGAAGGAATGAAGACAGGAGAGAGGGAGATCCTGTCCTCACACACATCCCGTTGATTTCATTGGCAGCTGACTGTATCATAAACCTAGTCCCAGATTTGGACCTTAGCGTCCAAAATATGGGGGTTAGCATGAAAACCTCCAAGCTTAGTTACCAGCTTGGACCTGGTAAAGCTGCCACCACCCAAAAAATTAGAGTGTTTTGGGGCACTCTGGTCCCCCCAAAAACCTTCCCTGGGGACCCCAAGACCCAAATCCCTTGAGTCTCACCACAAAGGGAAATAAACCTTTTCCCTTCCCCCCTCCAGGTGTTCCTGGAGAGACACACAGAAGCAAGCTCCGTGAATCTAAACAGAGGGATTCCACCCTCCCCATTCCCAGCCTTGGAAAACAGAAGTACCGAGAGCTAATTTCTCTTCCCCCCTCACCCAGAGGGAATGCAAAGTCAGGCTAGTAAATCTAACACACACAGATTTTCCCCTGACTTTTTCCTCCCACCAATTCCCTGGTGAGCACAGACTCAGTTCCCTGGAGTTCCCCACTAAAGAAAACTCCAACAGGTCTTAAAAAGAAAGCTTTATGTAAAAAGAAAGAAAAATACATTAAAAATGGTCTTTCTGTATTAAAGTGACAAATACAGGGTCAATTGCTTAAAAGAAATATGAATAAACAGCCTTATTCAAAAAGAATACAATTCAAAACACTCCAGCAACTACATACATGTAAATACAAAAAAACCAAACCTATCTTTGTACTCACAACTTGGAAACAGAAGATTAGAAAGCAGGAAATAGAAAAATCCTTCCCATAGCCGAGAGGGACAGGCAGAAGAACCAAGAACAAAGGACTCACACACAAACTTCCCTCCACCCAGATCTGAAAAAGTTTGGTTTCCTGATTGGTCCTCTGGTCAAGTGTTTCAGGTACTTCTTTCCAGGTGTAAGAGACATTAACCCTTAGCTATCTGTTTATAACAGACTGCATGTATCCTGAGGGTGAAATTTTGCCTAGAGACAGTGGAACGGATGGGAAGAAAGGAAGGAATTAAAGTGGACGGACATCTCAGTGCTGGGACTCCTGTTTAATCAGGTTGGTTAGAGCAGTGAGCCCAGTGATGAGCGGGACGCCCCTGCCTGCGAAATAAGAGCTATCCGAACTCACCAGTATAAAGGGAGCTTAACTGGAGGGACAGCTAACTTTTGTGCCAGCGGGACTCACTCTGGTGCATTCAAGAGAGAGGAGCGGCCATTGTGGTTCAGGCTGGAGCCTGGGCTCTGAAGCTCCCCCTCACCCCAGTGTTCACAGCCCAGACTCCAGCCTGTCTGCACAGCTCTGTGAGCACCTGAGCACAAACCCCACTAACACAAGGCTGTGAAGCCCGGCTGGGACACTCGTGCCCAGCTGCAGTGTAGACACACCCTGAGCCGGGAGCCATTGCTTAGGGTCACTGAGCCTCAGAACTGATCCCCACTAGGCTTGCAGAGGGGGCCAGGCGTGGACTCGGGGCTGTTTCCAAATCGTCCCAGTTCTAGAGTTTCCGACCCTTTACATTTTCATCGCCTAGTGAAGGCAGGCAGTGCTCGCTGTCCAGGCCACCAAACTGGCACTGCCGGGGAAGGGAGCGAGATCTATTGCTACGGCACAGGCTGCAGAGAACTGAAACTAATAACTGCTATTGGCAACAAGCACCAGGCTTAGCCTTTGAAGAGCCTTGTTTTCTGGAGCAACACCCAACCCAGCCTCTTTAACAGGGACTTGGGTGGGGACACCTCCTTACAGATTCATTGCCACACTGAAAACTACTTCTTTAAAGCCAGTGGCCCATCTGTTGGTGATGGGTGGGGTAGAATAACCCCTTACCTGGCCAGAGAACCCCAGATTAGTATTTATTATTTGTGTTGTGGTGGTACCTAGCAGTGGTAAACACTCACATAGAATGAAGAGATGGGTCCTGTCCTCAGTTGCTTACAGCCTGAGCTGAAGCATGGATTTTGCCAGATACCTGCATCTAGAGCAATGCACCTCCTGTGTTACAGGTCACACCCAAAAGTGCTTCCCTGGGTCAGGGTTAGGACGCACCCATCTCTCACCCCCCTTCCTCCTCCCTACACAGAGCAGTGCAAAGGAGAGGAGAATCAGGCCTGTAGAGTCACACCCCACTGACCTGAGAGTCCGGAGGGGCTGCAGGGGCCAGGGGCGGGGTAGGTTTGGTTGGGCACTTGAACCTGGAGTGGGGCATTTGGGAGAGTTTTAACACTTGCAAGCTGGAAGCATTGCCATCATAATCCCAGTCTGAGAGTAAATGCTTGTGCATCAAATAGACCCAGAATACTCTGTGTCCATTCCCGTCTGTTCCAATGAAGAATTAACCCATTTCAGATGCCCTGTGCTTCCCTTGCAGGATATGAGTAACTTCCATTAAACTCGTTGTACTCATTGAGGGGGTGGAAAAGGCCAACATCTCCTTCCATTGACTGGAAGCCAATATAAAGGGCAAAGTGTCTCTGTTTAGGTTCCAAGCCAGCAGCCTCCTCCTGAGCACTGGCTGGAAAGGACAATGCTACATAGAAAAAGAGACGTGGGGTACGGGACGCCGGTCTGTATAGAGACACAGGCCCAGGATCGCTGTTCCTAGCGCGGCTTTGGAGACAGCTGTGAGCTGTCGGGGAATGCTGGGTATACTGACGTGGAACAAGCTGTATGGCACACAACCCACTTTGCATCGCAAGTTCACCCATGAGACCACAGCCAGAGCCCAAATTCAGGCTGCTAGTTCTGCACACGCATATGAGGAAAATGAGGTGGAGAAGTGTCCCCAAGGCCATGCTGTTCACACTCAGCTGACCTTCCACAGCATGGGCTGGGGGCCGTCTGCGGCTATGAAACAGCGACTCCTTTGCTTTACTCCTTTACATGTCTGATAACTCTGCCTGTGTGGGACATAGTAGCCATTTTCTTCTCAGAATTGCTACAGCCTGTTGCAAAGGAGTTGCACACACAGCGCTCTCTCCTCTGGACACTCTGCTATTGTTCTTTCTTGTTTCATTGTTTTCTCTTAATCTTATACAAAAGGAAGTGAGACTGGAGGTTATGCTTTGCTCTTTGTGTATCAGGGACACCCAAGGCAGGATTTGAGATCAGGAGCTTGGTCACTGAGCATGTTAGAGATCCTGTGACCTAAGCCAGCCAAATTCCAGATGGAATCCGGGGACACAGAACATGGCTGCTCATGCTGGAATTTTGCCAGGACTTGAGGTTAATACACTTACTCTTCTGTAGAGTACCATGGGTTCTTTAGTCCTCACAAGGGTACATCTCCTGCAAAAGAGGCACCTTCAGCCATACAGCACTGCTAGCAATGCACTGGGTCTGGACTAAAGAATGGTCCCAGTTGAATCACCAGTACCGCTTCCCAAAGAATATGTGGTAGATATTCCTCAGTGGTCTCCCATTGAGGTACTAGACAAGCCCAAATCTGCTTAGTTCAAAAGAACTAACAGGACGACAGCAAAGGTGGCATAACTGTAGATTCTTCATCAGCCACCAGGTTCTGCACTTTGTTCTATCAGGAAGTTTCAGAGGATTTTTAGTATATGGGCCATTGTACTTTAAAGTGTAACAGGAGCTAAAAGCCTACG
Source organism: Gopherus flavomarginatus (assembly GCF_025201925.1). NCBI lineage: Eukaryota > Metazoa > Chordata > Testudines > Testudinidae > Gopherus > Gopherus flavomarginatus. The sequence goes on from NC_066627.1 coordinate 50,041,874, forward strand.
TGAATGTAAACGCAGAATGGAAATGTATTTAAGGACTTACAGCTTTTCCCTTTTGAGAGATGGTTGTATTTTCCCCTATGATGGGGGATTCTTGGTCCTTCTCAGTCTATTCTGAATTTTCCATACGTCTGGTTTTATAGCGGCAAAGAGTTCTGTGGCACCTTATAGACTAACAAACGTATTGGAGTATGAATATCCACTTTCGTGGGTGAATATCCACTTTGACATGCATCCAACGAAGTGGGTATTCACCCACAAAAGCTCATGCTCCAATACGTCTGTTAGTCTATAATGTGCCACAGGACTCTGTGCCGCTTTTACAGGTCCACACTAACACGGCTACCCCTCTGATATTGGTTTTATAGGTTTCACAGAATTGTTGAGGACTGGCCCAAAGAAAAATTAGAGCATCTTGAAACGGGAACCCTCTACGGTAAGAAATGAGAAAGTGGATGGCAAGCTCAGTTCGTTCAGTAAGTTCCTTGACTCACACACCGTGGTGGATGCGATGGACTTACTCAATGAAGAGAGACGTTTTCCTATTTGTTGAATTTCATTCATGGCTGCAGTTGAGTTTCCTCTGTTTCCACTGTCTCTTTCCCAAGAGCCATGGAGACTACTGCTATTAACCATCCTGACTCCAGTTTCAGGCTGGCTTCAACTCCCTTGCTCTGTAACACAACCTTACCCTTTCCTGAGTCACTTTGAAGACTGACCAGAAAATGCCAGACAATTTCAAGAACCAGGCTTCTTTGGGCCACCTGAAGAACAGAGAATGGGGAAGTGCATTAAGCACTAGCCACCGCCCTTGGTTTGGGTTCTGTGGTGATAGCTTGGCCAAGAGTGTCCCCCTTCCTGGGAAGTCACATGGCAATATCCTTACGAAAGCCTTGCTCGTCATGAATTCCTCCTGAGGGACTTGCTGGCGTGAACTTCTGGAAGGGTCTCAATAAATGTCACATTAATGGCAACCACAAGAAATAATTGTATGTTGCATTCAAAGTAGCTGTTTCATTATTTTGGGGGAGCTTTACAGGCTGGATCCTGCAACTTTTCACCTATTCCTACATGATTAACTAGTTCCATTGATGTCACTGAATGGACTTCAGGGAATATGACTCACATGAGCAAGAATTGAAGGCTCAGGCCTTAAATGCCAAGCAAAATAATGTTAAGACAAGAGACTATTGCAACTAAACTTCCAATAGGTTTGGCTAACATCTTCCTCACTAGTCACTCTCTCTTGTGTTTTAAAATGGCTTCTCTCTTCTCAACGTCAGAGAGAGAAGTTGCCGCTTTGTGCCTCAGTTTGCCCAACCTTTGAAATGGGTAAAAAGCTCCTTACCTATCTCCTGGTGCATTGTGCAGCTTTGCAAAATGCTCTGAGATCTTTAGGTACAGGGTGCTAGAGGAGTGCAAAATATTCTCCAGCATGCCCTTCACATTCACCCCATTGTCTGCAGATGGAAAGCTATAAGAGATGAGCACAAAACAAATCTCTGGAGCTGAACACCCAAGACATTTGTGGGGCACAGAGTCCACATCTGGAACCCAGTTTTGCACTCAGTCATGGCGTATGCTACTGTGTACAGTTCCAGCATCGGCTGGTTTCTTGTAGGGATTATTAACTGTTACCTCCCTTGTATTTCCTTGGTTTGCAAAGTTCGAATGGACACATTCTCTTCCATTTGAAAATCCTATAAACTTTTTAATTTTATAAAAGAAAGAAAGAAAGAAAGAAAGAAAGAAAGAAAGAAAGAAAGAAAGAAGAAAGAAAGAAGTGTGTTTGTACTGGATGTAAAGTACATGAGCTTATTACCTCATTAATTCACCAGGCAATCAGCAGGTGTAAGTGCCCTGTGATGAAGCGGAGAAACTGGCCGCCATCATGGCAGGGGTTAAAGAGAGCTTTTGGGACCAGCTAGCCCTGCCCCATTATACCTGCAGCCAGGCCAGGAGGGGCTAGAAAAGGAGAGAGTGGGGCCCAGGTTGGGGCTGACTGGTGAAGAGGCAGAAGCTGCAAGGAAGTGTCATTAGCTTGCCAGCCAAGCCTGCCACCAGGGAGCACGTTCTGTCTCCCAGTCAAGGGAAACTGCAGAGGAGTCCTAGGAGCCACCAGTAATGGGGTGACTGCAGCCCAGAGACATTGTGGGGTTCAGCTGCACCAAACTCATGGGTACCCCACCTGAAGGCGCCTGGGACTGTGGCTAGGTACCACCCACAATCCATGAGAGGGCGCCACAAGAAGCCACCCAGTGAATGGGACTATAGGAGCCCTACTCCAAACTGAAGGGTCTCTGGTAGGAAGTATCCCATGGCCGTGGCTTCACATTCCCTGCTCCAAGTGCCCCCTGTTCAGGGGTCAACTCACACAGGGCCCTGGGCTGGGACTTGGTAGAGTGGGAGAGCCCAGGTCCCCCTACCCGCTGCCTGAAAGACTGAGGCACCTTGGCCAGGGAAACCTCAGTGCATCAACCACTAAGCCACCTGGCTCTCCAAATACCCTGTTACATGCCCCATCCTACCTTAACCACACTCACTGCCCTGGGCATTCGAAGTGACCAGTGTGCTGGCTTCCATAACACCCAGTTCGAAGCGTTTAACAGCACCTGTTACCTACCTCCCCCTTCTGTGTTTCTCAGCTCAGCTTGGGGTCCCCCTTTCCACTCAGGCTCAGTTTTCTCCCTTATGGAGGCTGTGATCCCTTGCTGTCCCATGTCCCTTCGTCTGCCTTTCTGCAGAAGTACTCCTTAGGTGGGGGTCTTCCCCCATAACTCAGTTTTGTCCCATAAGTCATCACACCAGGGACAACCTACAACTCTGGCTCAGGATCTACCCCATCCCTTGTAGAGCCCACAGGGGTTTCCTCTCCAATCAGCCCCTCACATGCTGACGGTCTCTGATCCCCTTTAGCAGTCAGGCCTTTGAGGTCACTCCTTCCTCCAGGCCCCCTTACTGGAGTATGGGAGGTTCACCTCCTGTCCTTCATTTGGGTTGCCCTTGTGTGAGTTACCACGGCTCCTTCACCCCCTTTTCCAGTTTCTCTTCTGCCCCAGTATTCTCCACCTGGGCCCCACTTTTTTTGGCTTGTTGTTTTCTGTTTAGGGTTTTCTGTAGGGTGACCAGATGTCCCGTTTTTTGGGACTTTTTCTTATATCGGTGTCTTTCCCCTCTCCCCTGCCACCTGTCCTGTTTTTTCACAGTTGTTATCTGGTAACCCTAGTTTTCTGGTATCTACCCTTGTGGGCTCTGGGTCCCAGGCTTAATCCCAGCCCCGATTTTTCTCACCCTCCATTGAGGTTCCTTCCCCCATCCAGGTCTTTCTTCTCCATAAAGGGAATGGGCTCCGATCAGTCCCCAAGACCACAGGATGGGACAAGGTTTCCACTCCCCTGACCCTCTGGCATTGGAGCCTCCCGTGTACCTCCGACGGGTCTATTGTCAATGGATAATTTTTCTTTACCTGTGTACACACTTCACGCACAGGGTTTCCCACTCCTGAAATCACTGAAATTCTACCAGTCTGCTCCGCAAGAGCAAACAACCAGCGAACAATCAATAACCCTCACCTCTGGCCTATATCCCACCCTTACGGGATTGTTTTCACACCCTTCCTAGATGTCTCCATCACCACAATCCAGCTGCAATATTCCCCCAGTCTGCATGCCGGGTAGTCTCGCTTAATGTGGCCTTTCCCCCTACCCTGGTAGCAGGTAATATCCTGGCTGGTCGAAGCGGCCTATCTTGCCTCTTGTCTTGAGGGATCCCATTTCCCCCCCATCCTCCGCTTCCCCTGGTGTGTGGGACAAGCTGCTTTCCTGGGAAAACCTGCCTCCAACACACTCCTCATCCAACTTTACCACTGCCTCCACCATCACTGGTTGATGTCTCCTCACCCAGACTTTAGAAGTGTCTGGGAGGATCTGCATGAATTGTTCTAATATCATGGCATCCATAATCTCTTCCACATGCTGCCCACTTGGCCTCAGCCACTGGTTGGCTCAATCCTTCAACTTCTGCACAAATGCTCTGGGCCTGACCCCCTGAGTCTATCTGGCTGCCCTAAATTTCTCTCTGTACCTCTCAGCTGACAAGCCTACATGGTCTAATATTGGCCTGCTCGTCACTCAGCGTAAGTGGCTTGTGCTTCTCTCACCAGACAAAGGGCTAGCCATAATCATGTATCCCAGCCCACACAAGCAGCAATTCTCCCAAAAGTTAGTAGGAATGTGTCAGGACCAGCCCCGGGGCTCATTTTACAGAGTCCCAGCCCTCCTGACTTCCATTCCTCCTGGCAGGACTTATCACACTGCTGCACCTGGGTCTGCACCTTCATGAATTCCTGAAACACTGGCTGTTGCTCCACCTGCCATCCCAGCAGAACTTGTTGCTTGGCCTGCTGGGTTTGCTGGAATGCCAGAAATGTCCTCTGCATCTCCTTCTGTTGCTCTACCAGCCGCCACATCAGCTTCTCGGTCTTTTCCAACTTGGCCTCCTGCACGCCGTCTCTCAAGCCTTTCTGGTTCTGTCTAACAAATGGTTCCCAGACAAGCCCCCCACTTGTGAATGGGCTCCTACTTCCTCTCCAGGAAAACCCTGGCTTGGAAGCCCTCTTGGTGAATTAAGCAGCACACAGATCCACCAAGGTAACTTCACCACTTGTGCTTGTTGTTTGTCTCCTTAAGCTCCGGCTACAATACAAGCCTATAGCAGCAGTTCTGAGGCGCTCCTTCCTGCTCCCTGAATTAGCCTTGTACATTGCCTGCTTCCTTTCCTGGGTTCTCCGGGTGGTGAGCTAATTACCTCGTTAACTCACCAGGCTACCTGCAGGCATAAGTGTTCCCATCTTCCTCCACATTCAGTGCCCTGGGTGTCCTAAATGACCAGGGTGCTAACTTCTCTAGAGACCAATTGGAGCCTGTTAACAGCACCCTGTCACTGTCCCCAGTACAGCAAGGCCATAGTAAAAGCGACCCAGACATCAGTCCTAGTGGTTAGCTCACACGGCCGTCCCACCAGTCAGGCTGTCAGCATTTAAACTGCCATTGCTGTCTAAACAATGCAGCCAAACAGCGTGCAAGGCCCAGAGCGAGCGGGACTGGCTGCGAAAGGGTTACGTGCTGGCAAACGCCAGTTCAGAGACAAGTCTCAGGTTCTACAGCTCTCAGAGAAACATTTATCAGCAGCTTGAAAAACGAGGCGCTGCAGCAGCTCTAAAGAGGATGGGGGGCAGATCCTGTAGGGTGTAAACTGGCCCAGCTCCATTGAAGTCAGTGGAGTGACGGAGGTTTACTCCAGCTCTGGATCTGGCTTGTACCCATTTGTCTTTGCCGCCAAGACACAGCAGATCTGTCATATGGAGTGTGGTTTAGTAAATTCAAGTGATTAATTTTCCCCTTCCTAGAAGAAAGGCTGGAGAGACCAAAGCTAAATCTGACTAATTCACACGGGCTTGTGAGGGGAGCACCGGGATTCAGGGAAAGAGATGAAACAAAGCTTGCCGGCACTGCCAGGGTTAATTTGCTTGACTCCACCCAGAGTTTCTGAGCAGTGGACTCCGCGTTGAACCTGAATTCTCAATCCTGGCAGAGGTACAAGTGCCGTGCAGATGCAGAGTGGGTCACTTCCCAGCTGAGGTGGAGCCTGGAGCGTTTCTGAGTGGTAAATTTCAGCCAATTTGTTTGCAAGTTGGTTTGTAGTTGTGGGATTTTTTGAAGGGGTGTGAGGGTGGGGGGTTGGGATCTGCATATAAAGGACAAGTTCCCTGGACCGGCCATCACTTCTACGGCACCATGATCCCAGCAGTGGACTGAGCACCACCCGGGTCTTCGATGCTCCATTCATGCCACCTTCCAGCTTTGCTGCGTGACTGCTTAAGCCACTCGTGGGATGCTGTGAGCTCTGCTTTTGCAAGAGCCACTTTCTCTCCCTGCACCGGCCTCGCTCGGTCTGTATCCGGCAGGAGGCACGCCAGCCGCTTGGATGATCTGATTCCTTTCCTGCCCTAAATTACTCCTGCCCAGATGCAGTGGATACTTTTCATGTTGCTGTTATTCATCAACTCCATGGAAATGCGCATGCAGAACAGAAGGAAGAAACAAGGTACAGTACACGCTGCAGTTTGCCTTTCTAGCTTGATAGCAACAGGCAGAGCTGCACTAGGGGAGGGCAGCCTGGGCTCAGAGAGAGCCCAAGCAACTGGGAGAATTGGCAGGTGGGCAAACAATCGTCTGGCAACATTCTCACCATAGGATGAAGGAGGCATGCGGGGGCATTTTAGTCATGGCTGGAGCTGATCCGGATGGCTGTTATAGGGGACGGGGCACTGAGCAATGCAAAAGGAGAGTCCGGGGCTAATTTACGACAGCAGACACAAACTTTGCCGTTTGATCCCTTGGTGTCCCCCTCATCGTTAGCTCATTCTCGTCTGTACGCTGAGCGCGAATACTTCTGCGCTGTGCGGCGCTGCTGTGGGGCTAGCTCAGCTGAGGTTTGCAGAAGTGCCCGGAAGAGGCAAAGCACAGTGGGAGTGCTCTGTATATTGTCGAGCATGTCATTTTGGGGAAGGGGGGATGGGTAATTTAGCTGACTGTCACCTGGAGAGCCTGTCTGAGGTAATGGCTTTGAGATAGTGCAGAACTGGCCAGTTTTCATGGTGATTCCAAGTTTTGTGCAATACCTTGTCTCAAAAGTAGGGGAGCAATAGCTACCATGGCGGGTGCACAGGCGAGTGTCCGTGCCATTGCAGAGCACTGGAATCCCGTGAACAGCAGATTGGCTGCCCAGCCTTTCCAGGGTCGATATTTCTGTTTGAGTGGGGAGGGTGGGAAAGTCAGGGCCAGAGCTCCTCACTAAACAGATTCAAATATTTTGGTCCAAATTCATCCCGGTGTCATCTCTGAGTCAACTGCACCAAGGGTAAGTTTGGCTCTTTGAGGTAAATTCTACTTTGGTGAACTTCCCTAATCTGTTCCGCTAGCTGGGATTCATTGGGTGAAACAGACATTTCATCCTGGCTTTGGGGACCACGAACCGACTGCTGTCTGAAGGCTCAGGCTTCTCTTCCCAGCTGCTGTTGCAGATAGATCCCCCCATGAAAGAACAGACCTGCTCAGAGAGACCATTCCTGCCCCAGCCCCTCGGCACCACCTGGCTGAGGAGTGGCCGGCCTCCTTTGGCATCTTCTTTCTGCCTCCGCTGATGTCTAGCACTTAGGTATGGTCAGAGTCAATGGCCAACACTGGGTGAAGATCATATTGTATCTGGCTCGAAGCAGGGCAGGAAGTGCCTCTCACCTGCACACAGGTAGCAGACTAGGGCCATCAGACAGATCAGTCTGAATTCTGCAACCATCAGGCCTGCCCCTGTTTTTATACCTTGCCCTGTGTCCTGAACAACTCACTTTTGTAATCAGAGCCTGCTGGAGAAGTGACCAGTGTTAATGGGAAAAGGGCTACTCAGTTGTCTCATGGGAGTCAAATCAATGTTCTCTGTTTTTATTGTGTGCTTTTGTAAAAGGTGGTGAGTGGACGGGCGGGTGTTCATCATGTGTTGTGCAAGACATATTCATTGCAAAGCCCTGTGATTGCACTTGGCATGTGCCAACCATGCTGCAGGCATGTGCCAATGTTCTTCATGTTCTGAAGATTCAATACAAAAGGCCAGATCCTCAGCTGGTGTAAATCTATGGGGTTCCATGGAAATCAATGGGGTTGTGCTGATTTACATCAGCTGAGGATCTGGCCCACTGACTCTGCGGTGTAGATAAACAAATGGCGTCAGTTCATCTCATATTTAAAGTATTGCACAACTGACGAACACAACAACATGTCTAAGACAAATGGCCCCAAGGCTGCGTAGCCTAGCAAAGTTCGCTGCACTGCTCATGGGAGAAACACAGGGAGTCCAGAGCTTTTGCTGCAGAGTCCAGTAATTGCCACTGGCTGCTCTCATCCTGCGACGGGGGGATAGGGCTCCTGGAGTCTGGTCCAGTCTCAGTCTCTCCAATTGCCATTTTCTTTCATCCTTCAGCTGGTGTTGCTTGAAGCGCATTCTGAGAGCCAGACAGTACCTTTGGGATTGTCTCTGGCTGCAGAGACTAACCAGATACCAAACGTTTCCTCTGAGAGCAGGCAAGCACGCCTCTGGGATTCGGCATGAAGTCTGTTACGGGGGGCTTGTGAGATAGGGTGACCAGACAGCAAACATGAAAAATCGGGACGGGGTGGGGGTAATAGGAGCCTATATAAGAAAAAGACCCAAAAATCAGTATTGTCCCTATAAAATCGGGACATCTGGTCATCCTATTGTGAGGTGCCAGCCTGAAAAGAGAATTTGCTTAAATCAAGACGGGCAAAATATGGGGCCAGATACTGACCTTGGTTACACTAGTGCAAGTCTGGAGAAACCCCCTTAAATTCTACAGAGAAACTTCAAGCTTATACCAGCATAACTGAGGTTAGAATCCGGCTCATTGTCTGTGCTTGTGGGAGGGGTGGTTTTTGTAATGCTGAAAGGAGCTGGACTCCTGGGTTCTGTTCTGGCTCTGCCACTGACTATCTGCCTGCCTGTGGGCAAGTCACCTATCCGCCTCTGGGTCTGATTCAGATTTCACTGACATGGGTGTAAATCAGGAATTACTCTCTGCTTGTGTCAAGTATCAGAGGGGTGGCTGTGTTAGTCTGGATCTGTAAAAGCAGCAAAGAGTCGTGTGGCACCTTATAGACTAACAGATGTATTGGAGCATGAGCTTTCGTGGGTGAATAACCACTTCGTCGGATGCATGTCTCTGCTTGTGAATGGAGTTCTGGTAATGCCGAGCCACTTCACAGGAAATCAGAGCCGTGGCTTAACAAACACAGGTGCCTTGGCTCCAGCCAATTTAGAAACAGCAAGACCTGATATAGTGAAACAGCAGAGAGTGAAAGAAATATTTAAAAACAATCACTGATGATTCAGATGCCTGCGATTGCTCATGGGCCCAGGGTCCCCCTTATGGTCTCAGGGATTTGACCTTCAAACAGTTCTCAGTTATTGTCCACACTGTAGATTTGATCCTTCACAGAGCCATCAAAGAATGGTAGCATCAGCCAGTAGCTGTACAGTGGTCCAGCAAAGGGAATTTGGGGAACACCTCACAAGGAAATATCCTGGGGGACAAGGCGAGTTCTATACCCATGATGCCCAATTTCTCCTATGAAGGCACATTGGCTATTTATAGCTCAACTTCAAGCTACCACGTGGCTCAAATATGTTCCCTATTCAGGTTCTAGTAGATTATAGGTTGCTTCACAGTGGTTGGTACAAATGATTCTGTATGGCATAAACTGAGCAGTGAATAGATTCTGAGGAACAGCTGCCCAAGACCGGAGCAGCAGGGCTATCGAGGGTCAGGACTGAAGAGCATGGGCAGCCCTTAGGCACCTCTTCCCTTATATGAGGCCAGAGCTCTTGACCTCAAACACTAAGAGCCTGACCCAAAGTCTTTTGTGGCCGATGAAAAGACTCCCATTGAGCTCAGTTGGCTTTAGATCAGACTTTACCTGCACACCCCGTTTTGTGACTCCTAGAATCCTAGACTTTCAGGCCAGAGGGACAATCGTGATCATCTAGTCTGACTTCCTGCACATCACAGACAGACTCCTAAACGCTGGCTGAGGTCCTGATGGTTTAAAGACTTCAGAATACAGAGAATCCACCATTTACACTAGTTTAAATGTGCAAGTGACCCGGGCTCCATGCTGCAGAGGAAGGCAACCCTCCTCGCCCCCCCCCCCGCCAAGATCTCTGCCAATCAGACCTGAGGAAAATTCCTTCCTGACCCAGAATATGGCCATCAGTTGGACCCTGAGCATGTGGGCAAGACCCAGCTGTCAGACACCTGGGAAAAAATTCTCTGTCGTAACTCAGAGCCCTCCCTACCTGGTGTCCCATCTCTAGTCGCAGTTCAGCTCCATGCCACTGTAGGCAATCTCATCACACCATCCCCTCCATAAACGAGGTTTTTTGCCCCCACTGCTCCCCTGAGAAGGCTGTTCCAGAACGTTACTCCTCTGATGGTCGATGGGTCAAGGTTCCTTTCCATCCCTCCCTCTGTGATCTCTACAGGTGAGAAAGTGAGTGATCGGCTGGGTGTGGATCTGGCTCGGTTATGTCATTGGCTCCCTCTGCTTGACGGAGTCACTGAGATCCTTTCTGCTCTTCTTCCTAGGGGCTCTTTTGCTGGGCAGTTCCCCAGTAGCACAGAGCCGAGCAGAGGAGGTACAGCAGCATGACCCTGGCTACTGGATGCTAATACCGAGCCTGAAGTGTCTGTGGGAATAGGCCAGCCCCAGCTGATGGGATCTGACTGAGACCTGACCGAGAGAGAAGAGCAAAGACTCTTAGGCTTGTATGAACTGGTGCGTTAGCCACACAAAACTTCTCTTTGCTCTCTCAGCCAGCTCAGGTACCAAATTGGGCTCTGCCCCAGCAAAGCACCTATGCTCCTGCTTAGCTTTCAGCATGTGAGTTGTCTCACTGAAGCATAGACTGTTCTCAGTGGCAGCAGATGACAGAACAAGGAGCAATGGTCTCAAGTTGCAGTGGGGGAGGTCTAGATTGGATAATAGGAAACACTATTTCCCTAGGAGGATGGTGAAGCCCTGGAATGGGTTCCCTAGGGAGGTGGTGGAATCTCCTTCCTTAGAGGTTTTTAAGGTCAGGCCTGACAAAGCCCTGGCTGGGATGATTTAGTTAGGAATTGGTCCTGCTTTGAGCAGGGGGTTGGACTAGATACCTCCTGAGGTCCCTTCCAACCCCAATATTCTGTGATTCTATGTGCTTAAGTGGTGTGCTGGATGGGAGCCAGAATCCCCAATGCACTCACAGTCTGCGAGTCAATCAGAACAAAGACCTCACCTGCATAACTAAGTGCTACCTTGAGATTTTCGTGTCCCTTTTTCTCCTAGCATCATCATCATTATCAATAAAAGATCTCTGGTCCACCTGCAAAATGCGGATCTGAGGGATTTGGGGCCTGGGGCTGTCATGATGGAACCTGTAAACTCCATGCACAGCTTGGGAGTGCTCGTGTCTGGGGTGTTGGATTGGGATCGTCTCTAAGGACTCCACATATACAGGGCAGGTGAGAGGCACGCAACATAAAATCAATACTTAAAACAACGTGTCTAATTACAATAGCTCCTTTTGGCATCAGTTATTTTTTTGCTGGCCTCACTCCCGCTCTCCCCTCTTCCACAAAACTAATCCTGTTTCACATACTCTCAGGCTGGGGGTTTCTATGTCTAAGAACATATAAGAGTGGCCATATTGGGTCAGACCAAAGGTCCATCCAGCCAGTATCCTGTCTTCTGTCAGTAACCAATGCCAGGTGTCCCAGAGGGAATGAACAGAACAGGGAATCCTCACGTGATCCATCCCCTGTCACACCTTCCCAGCTTCTGGCAAACAAAGGCTAGGGATACCATCCCTGCCAAGCCTGGCTAATAGCCACTGATGGATCTGTCCTCCATGAACTTATCTAGTTCTTTCTTGAATATTTTTTAAGACTACCTCCCATCGTTATATGTGTGGTTCCCATTCATGTTGTCAGGGCTGATGCATACCTCCCCCTCCCCACCTCGGCGCTTGGAAGGAACAGTGCTAACCAGTGCATCTCACTTGTTCTCCTGCTCACTGTTGAAGTTACCAGTCTGGGCCTTGAGTTTGCTGCTCCATTCCCTTCCCTCTCCCCAAAATGTACACTCCCCCCTCCTCAGCTCTGGAGGTTTGGGTGAAATGGAACCTGACTCCCAAGCACCCTTGGTGCAAGGGACGACTGTGTGAAACCCACACCTTCCCGGAGTGGGCCCAGCCCTGCAGCCCTGGCTTAGGCAAAGCTTCTTCTGCAGTCTATGAGCCAGGGCTGCCTGACCAACGCGCTCCAAAACGTTCCCCACAGCTACAGAGTCTCACCAGTTTAGATCCTGCATGAGTCAGGTGTCTGGTGTAAATCAGGAGGAATTCCACTGAAGCCAGCAGAGCTACGCTGGTGTGAATGAGCCCAGGATCAGCACTAACACTCATGTTTACTTGCCCTTCATGTGACTTTAAGGGACATGGCAAAACTCACCAAGCAGAGTGGGATGGTTCCCAAAAGGCCGAGGGCTCGCAAACAGCCTGTGTGGGCTGCATGCGGGGATGCTTTACTCTAAGCTGCTTCTCTTACACTTTGAGCACAGCTAGACCTCGGGAAAGGAAACCGTTTTGTTTGTGATTTTTCCATGGCTAGGTCTATACTACAGGATAGGGGTGTGGTTGGCCCCCTCATATCGCTCTCATGGAACCAGCGTGAGTATAAATAGCCCAGATAGCGGCAGCGGGGGCCCGGCTGAGCTGGGCCGAGCACAAACCCACTGGTTTCAGGCCAGTTTGCAGGCAGCATAGCTGGGCCCTGCCGCCACGACGCTCCCTGTGCTGTGGCTACACAGCAGGCTATACTCATGCTAGCACACTGAGAGCTAATGCGTGTGTGCATGCTGGGCATGAGCCCCTGGGACAGGCATGGCCCTGCACTCCTGTCTTCTCCTAGAAATGGCTTTGATCCCCCCAGTCTGTAACACCGCAGAGCACTGTATTTGTGCTTTATCAGCCATCACCCTCGTACAGCCCCGGGCAGCAACTCTACGGTGTTATACAATCATCAGAGCAGGGAGAGATTGCTCCATGCAGAGATCTACCTGTACCCTGGCATGGCTCGGCTCGGCTCGGCTCTCCTAGCACTTCCTTCCGGTGCTCCTTTCCAATTCTGGCAGTTAATGGGCTAATTATCCCCTTAGCTCTGCCCCGCTCAGGCCGAACTAGTCATTAGCCACCCCTCCTCTCAATCAGGCCTTCTCCAAGGGAGCTAATTGGATTTACAGTAACCAATGCTGGCTCAGCTTCTGGTTCTCAGCGCTCTGTCACACGCCCATGGCTTGTGGAGTAGACCTTGTCTGTTTCAGCTGGTGCCCTCCCAAGCTAAGCCGGGAACTACAGACTTCTTTCAGCTGCTCTGCTCCCAGCTCCCAAACAAATTGTCGACAGAGAATGTAAAAAATATCATAAAAATGTAAAAGCGCAATAGACACTCATAAATTCCTTGGCATTTCAGTGAAGTCCCTCCAGCTACAGCTAGGAACACAAATGTTGCAGGCATTTAGCAAATATGTAATGTTCACCATAACAACTTAATGGGTCCAAGGTGCCTTATTAACTGGAGGGGAAAGCCAAGCCATATCGAATCCTCGTGGCCATAAATGAGCCTTCTCCCAGCACAGTGTGGTGCCACTTTGAGTCCTGGAATCTGAAAACAGGGCTGTGGGGAGAAGGCAGCCATGGCAAATGCCTCTGTGTAAAAGAACCAGGTACGGGAGCCAGGACGAATGCTACTTTGGGGCAGTCAGCTGGAACGTGGCACTGGGGCCCTATCCCCAAAGGAAGCTGCCAGGTTCTCCCGGGGGCTGCTTCCCTCACTGTCAGGCAGTGCAAGATGGTGTTTGTTCTGAAGGCAGCTGCTGAGGGTTCATCTCCCGCCTCCTCTCACTGAGGATACATCTACACTACAGGATTATTCTGATCTTACATAAACTGGTTTTGTAAAACAGATTGTATAAAGTCGAGTGCACGCGGCCATACAAAGCACAATAATTCGGTGGTGTGTGCCCATGTACCAAGGCTAGCGTCGATTTCTGGAGCGTTGCACTGTGCGTAGCTATCCTGTAGCTATCCCATAGTTCCCGCAGTCTCCCCCGCCCATTGGAATTCTGGGTTGAGATCTCAATGCATGATGGTGCAAAAACAGTGTCGCAGGTGATTCTGGGTAAATGTCGTCACTCATTCCTTCCTCCGTGAAAGCAATGGCAGACAATCATTTTGCGCCCTTTTTCCCTGGATTGCCCTGGCAGATGCCATAGCATGGCAACCATGGAGCCCATTTTGCCTTTTGTCACTGTCACCGTATGTGTACTGGATGCTGCTGACAGAGGCGGTACTGCAGCGCTACACAGCAGCATTCATTTGCCTTTGCAAGGTAGCAGAAATGGTTACCAGTTGTTCTGTACTGTCTGCTGTGCCAGTGTAAATTGGCAATGAGATGATGGTTATCAGTCATTCTGTACCATCTGCTGCTGTCATGGGTGCTCCTGGCTGACCTTTGCTGAGGTTAGCTGGGGGCACAAAGACAAAAATGGGAATGACTCCCCTGGGTCATTCCCTCCTTTATGTTGTATCTAAAAATAGAGTCAGTCCTGCCTAGAATATGGGGCAAGCGTACTAGAGAGCCAGTGTACCAGAGAGCACAGCTGCTCTGAGTCAGATCCTGCAGAAATGATGAGCTGTATGCTATTCTAGGGGGTGCCCCTGCAACAACCCCACCCGTTGCTTCCCTCCTCCCCCAACCTTCCTGGGCTACCATGGCAGTGTCCCCCCATTTGTGTGATGAAGTAATAAAGAATGCAGGAATAAGAAACACTGACTTTTTAGTGAGATAAAATGAGGGGGAGGCAGCCTCCAGCTTCTGTGATAGTCCAGGCAGGACATTAAACGGTCGGGGGGAGAGGAGCCCAGCATCCCATTGCTATGAAGTCCAGGCAGTACAGAATCTTTTCTTTAGACATGAAAGGGGGCGGAGGCTGATGGAGCTCAGCCTCCAGTTGCTATGATGAGGACGGTTACCAGCCGTTCTGTACCATCTGCCAGAAATAACCGGGAGTCATTCCTATTTTTACCCAGGCGCCCCCGGCTGACCTCACCTGAGGCCAGCCAGGAGCACTCACGGGATGATGACAAGGACGGCTACCAGTCTTTCTGCACTGTACTGTCTGCCACCGGGGAAGGGAGGGGAGAGGATGCTGTTGTTCAGTGCCGCGGCACTGTGTCTACCAGCAGCATGCAGTAGACATACGATGACATTGAAAAAAGTCAAGAAACGATGTTTTTCCCTTTTCTTTCACGGGGGGGAAGGGTGTAAATTGACGAGATATACCCTGAACCACCCCGGACAATATGTTTGACCCTACAGGCACTGGGAGCTCAGCCAAGAATGAAAATACCTTTCGGAGACTGCAGGGACTGTGGGATAGCTGGAGTCCTCAGTACCCCCTCCCTCCCTCCATGAGCGTCCATTAGATTCTTTGGCTTTCCGTGACACTTGTCACACAGCACTGTGCTGTGGACTCTGTATCATAGCCTGGAGATTTTTTCAAATGCTTTGGCATTTCATCTTCTGTAACGGAGCTGTGATAGAACCGATTTGTCTCCCCATACAGCGATCAGATCCAGTATCTCCCGTACGATCCATGCTGGAGCTCTTTTTGGATTTGGGACTGCATCGCCACCCGTGCTGATCAGAGCTCCACGCTGGGCAAACATGAAATGAAATTCAAAAGTTCACGGGGCTTTTCCTGTCCAACTGTTCAGTGCATCCGAGTTCAGATTGCTTTCCAGAGCGGTCACAATGGTGCACTGTGGGATACCACCCGGAGGCCAATACCGTCGATTTGCGGCCACACTAATTCTAATCCGATATGGTAATACCGATTTCAGCGCTACTCCTCTCGTCGGGGAGGAGTACAGAAACTGATTTAAAGAGCCCTTTATATTGATATAAAGGGCCTCGTTGTGTGGATGGGTGCAGGGTTAAATCGGTTTAACGCTGCTAAAATTGGTTTAAACGCATAGTGTAGACCAGGCCTGAGCAACAGGAATTGCTTAATTGTTATCTGTACCTGGGGTTTCTCTATTGTCTTCAGAAGCTTCTCCCAGACTCCCACTCCCTCCAAATGCAATGGGGCCCAATTCCACCTCAGTTACACTGGTGTAAATCAGGAGTCAATCTACTTCAGTTAGTGGTGCTACCCTAATGTAAGGGAGAGGAGACTCTTAGGGTCCCTTTCATGGGAGTGTCACCAGCAGGCATCCAGGAAGCAGTGGCTAGTATTTTTCGGCTCTGTTCGGTGGTCCTCACGTCTCAGTGGGTGCTGGGTATTTGGCATGAAAGGTCTGTGGCTACTGCCAGACCTAGCTTCGCACCTACAGAGTCCTTGGCATTTTCAAGGTGCCCCAGAACCATTGACTAATCACCGGCTGGCATGGAAGAGTTGGAACCCTCCTCTTACAGATGGGGGAGCTGAGCTGCAGAGAGGGGCAGTGACTTGCCCAAAGTCACCCAGCGAGTCAGTGTTTGAACCCAGCGAGTGAGACTCTCCCGGCCTCGCTAGGCCAGGCTGCTGCAGAGATGCTCTGACACAAGCAAAGGCCGTGGGGCTGGGACTCAGGAAGTCCTGGATTCTGCCCCCAGCTCCACCACTGTCTGGCTGTCTGAGACCCACACAAGGGACCTTTTGCCCTTTGGACCCTCTGCAGAGCGATTGCCTGGTTTGTGCAGGGCACTGGGATACGGGGGCATCTCTGAAGCCGAAGGCGGGTAATGCCTGCTTTTTGAAATCTGCTCTGCGGGAGGGGTGCCCAAGGCTCAGCTGGCTGCCAAGCCTGGAGATTCCCCCCTACCCTTGCTGTGATGCTCCGTCCTCCAGGCTCCGTGCACCCTGTCTCCCTGACGGGGAAGTGCCGACACGCCGAGCCCAGGCAGTCACACAGTAATCAGGGCCTCCACCCATGGGCCACGCAGGAGCTGGAGTTTTCATGATGCCATGGGAAGTGCTCTGACTGGCCCTGACTTCTCTGTATCAGGCCCTCTAGCCTGCACTGCAGCCCAGTACCTGGGGGCTGGGGGCCTGCAGCACTGAGACTCTGTGAGATCAGGGACTCACCGATCCAGATGGGAGGGGAAGGGCACCCCCACCCCTCGGCCTCTCTCTCTTACTGCCTCCTTTCCCTGAGTGGCCTCGTGATGCACAGAGCCAGCATGGCTAGGTGCTGTGTTGGAGAATCTCCCAATGCAGCCCCCTCTCCCCCGCCTCCCCCATGTGGGGGACTGTGGTCCCTTGCTCCTGTGTGCTGCCTGTGTCCAGGGGCCACAGACTGCAGAGCACCCCCTAGGGAGAGATGGGAGGGGTGTCCCACGGGGTGCGTGTGAGCAATAGCCCCCTTTGCTGAACGTGCCTCCATCTAGGGGGGTGACCCTGGCCTGAGGAGTGAGAGGCAGTGTGAGATGAGCATGGGAGCAAGTCTGATCACTGACACTCCAGGTGTGCCACACAGCTGATGTCACTGGGAGCTTGCAGGATCGGGGCCACAGACCCCTTCCCCCACCAGGGCCAATCCCACCCCCCTTATCCCAGCAGGGAGCCCCCCGGTTGCACATCAGTTATCCAGCTGTGTGGGCAAGGCAGGTTAAAGGAGCAGCACCTTGCTGGGCTGGTGCATCCGCCCCGTTGACATGGCTGGGACTGAGCTGGCCTCTGATTAATGAGAGGCACTTTCAGCAGCTGTCGCCCTGCGGGTGCACAGCACCCCCCTCGGTGGCGGTGGCTGGGCTGGCAGGGAGTGCTCTTCAGCGTGGCAGGAAGGAAAACAGGAACTGAATCCTGTTCACATTCCATCTCCAGCCGGGACTGGCCCTACGATTTGGCCATCCTCAGTCAAATACAAGGAGAGCCAAAGAGCAGCCCAGCTGGAGGCAAATGAAATGTAGAAGAACTCTGACTCGAAGCACTTTCGCTCTTTGCTCTCCTCTGGGCGGGAGCTGGAGCGGGAGGCCTGCGTCGAGCCGGAGCAATGGCCCAGTCAGTAAGAGGGGCTCAGTTTATCTCTGCTTTTCCTCTCTCTACACTGACCCAGATGCCAGCTGTAATGTAGGAACTGGTTGGGCTTCGTTCAGAAGGTGGCGTCCCCCTCTTCAGTCTGGAGAACACAGGGAGCTAGACCGGACAGCCTTCCCCAGCCTCACTCTGATCCTGCTCCTCTGTCTCAGCCCCCACTGCCCTCCCAGGCCTGAGACCCCCATGCAATGCTGCCACTGCTCGGAGCATGAAGCCAGCCAGACAAGAGTGCACCTTCATTCCAGCCCCACCCTCCTGACCTGCACTATCCCCCTGCTAATCCGGCCCTGGCTCGCAAAGTGATCTGCTGTAGCAATACAGAGCTCTCCCACCTCCTGCTCTTCCAGCCCGGAGACACGCCAGAGCTGTACCTGTGTTCCTTGAGTTTAGCACAAACCTCCATTCTAATCCCACAGTCCCAGTCCTAATCAGTTCTTATCAGTCCAGATGCGTAACATGTCCCCTGGGTATTCCAGCCATAAGCCTGCCAATCATTGCAGCACTGCAGGTCTGTATGGCATCACCTTTTCCTCTTCCAGGCCTCAGCTTGCCCCATGCAATGGTTAGCAGCAGGGCCATTCATTCAGCATTGTGGGTTGGCTTGAGATTTGTCTCCTTAGACTGACATCACACTTGGTAAGGCAACTCCCATCCTTTCAGGTATTTATAGTGGTTCCTGTATTTTCCACTCCATGCACCCGATGAAGTGGGTTCTAGCCCACAAAAGCTTATGCCCTCCTAAATGTGTTAGTCTCTAAGGTGCCACAAGGACTCATTGTTCCTGCTGATACAGACTAACACGGCTGCTGCTCTGAAACCTCTCCACAAAGGATTAAACTGAGAAGGGATCACAAGCCCATGAATGAACTTCCCTGTCCATTCAGTGCTTTTTAACACGCTGTGTTGAACAGAGGGAAAGTATCAGATTCTTCCAGGAGACAGGGCCCTCCTGGATCCCCTTGTTTTAACCCGTAACCCCACCCTGTCCACTGTGCTCCCGACTATACAGCCACCAGCCAAACCCCAGAGCCTGCAGCACCAGGCAGCAAAGTGAGGGCTCGCCCTCCCCCCGCCCCCATCCTGGGTGTAATTAGACTCTCTCTAAAGCCACTTACAGCAGCTCCTCTGCCCTGGCCGCTGGGAACGTGTCTGAGTGGACATGGCTCCTTGAAGGGGGCAGCGGGGCAGCCAAGCGGCATCTCGTTGCCCAAGCCCAGCAGCACTCCTGGCAGCTGTAGCGCCGGGCTCATCTGTTTGCACGGTAAGCTTTTTGGGCAGGGGCTGGGTTCTCCCTTGCGGGGGTACAGTAGCTAGCCGTAGTGACCGTGATTAATGAAGGACATAACCCCCACTCCCACCTGCTGTTGTTTTCTTGATACATTGTCCACCTGGTTAGTACCCCACTCCTTGCATTTGGGGCTGCTGGGGGTGGAGGAACCTGCATGATTCCCCTCTGTCGTGATGCCCCTGCCAGGGATGCTCCACTGAGGGCCTGATCCAAAGTCAGCGAGAGTCACTGATCTCAGTGGGGTTTGGATGCGGCCCCGTGTGAAGACGGACTGGCGATGGGAAGCACATGGGCTGCAGTATAACAGCTCTGGAGCAGATGCCTGTGCTGTTATTCTGAACCGGCCACTGCCCAGGAGATGGGACCAGCTCTGGAATGCCAGCTGGCTGCAGGGGGGAAGGGCACGTTGTAATGGACAGTCACACACTGGTGGCGGGGGGGAGGTGAAGCTGGAGACGGAAGCACCAGGGGTGCATGGCTATTCGCCTGTAAGTTCTTTGGGGTAGTGACCAGCTCCCACTTTATCTTCCTATAGTGCCTGGACACAGGGGCCTGCATCCCGACAGAGGATGCCAGCGGCTATGGAAATCCGAGTAACAGGCTCAAGCTGCCAGCCCCACTCTGAGTGTGCAAACCCCCCTAGGAAGTGGCTCTGGAGGAGGATTCCTTTCTCCCTTAACTGGGATGTGCTGTAAGCAACATTACAGACCACTAGGAAACCCGTATCAAAGTCCACCCTTGGGGGAAGCAGCCCCTGCCTTAACGACTACCTCACAGCTTCCCAGACTCTCCACAATGTTAAATCACAAGAGACTGGTCCCAGGTAGAGCAGCATCCTCTCCCAGGAGACCTGCTGGGGCATTCTGGACCCCCGCCTTAATGTACAGTCAGGACGCACTCACAGTTTGAGCACAATACTCTTCCCATTGCACAACGCTAGGTACTGCTTACGGAAAACCCCAGGCAACATGTACATCATAATAAGCAATCAATTTGCAAACACCTAGAAGATAATAAGGTGATAAACAGTCAGCATGGATTTGTTAAGAACAAATCGTGTCAAACCAACCTGACAGCTTTCTTTGACAGGGTAACAATCCTTGTGGACGGGGGGAAGCAGTAGACGTGGTATAGCCTGACTTTAGTAAAGCTTTTGATACTGTCTCACAAGATCTTCTCATAAATAAACTAGGGAAATGCAACCTAGATGGAGCTACTACAAGGTGGGTGCAAAACTGGTTGGAAAATCGTTCCCAGAGAGTAGTTACCAGTGGTTCACAGTCATGCTGAAGGGCAATAACGAGTGAGATCCCGCAGGGATCGGTTCTGGTCTGGTTCTTTCAATATCTTCATCAATGATTTAGATAATGGCATAGAGAGTACACTGATAAAGTTTGCGGACGATACCAAGCTGGGCGGGGTTGCAAGTGCTTTGGAGCATAGGATTAAAATTCAAAATGATCTGGACAAACTGGAGAAATGGTCTGAAGAAAATAGATGAAATTCAATAAGGAGAAATGCAAAGTGCTCCACTTAGGAAGGAACAATCAGTTGCACACATACAAAACGGTCAATGACTGCCTAGGAAGGATCTCTGCGGCAAGGGATCTGGGGGTCACAGGGGACTACAAGGTAAATATGAGTCAACAGCGTAACGCTGTTGCAAAAAAACAACAACATCATTCTGGGATGTATTAGCAGGAGTATTGTAAGCAAGACATGAGAAGTCATTCTTCCGCTCTACTCCGCTCTGATTAGGCCTCAGCTGGAGTATTGTGTCCAGTTCTGGGAGCCACATTTCTAGAAAGATGTGGACAAACTGGGGAGAATCCAGAGAAGAGCAACAAAAATTGTGAAAGGTCTAGAAAACATGACCTATGAAGGAAGGTTGAAAAAACTGGGTTTGTTTAGTCTGGAGAAGAGAAGACTGAGAGGGGACATGAGAAGAGTTTTCAAGTACACAAAAGGTTGTTAGAAGGAGGAGGGAGAAAAATTGTTCTTAACCTCTGAGGACAGGACAAGAAGCAATGGGCTTAAATTGCGGCAAGGGAGGTTTAGGTTGGACATTAGGAAAAACTTCCTAGCTGTCAGGGTGGTTAAGCACTGGAATAAATTGTCTCGGAAGGTTGTGGAATTTCCATCATTGGGGATTTTTAAGAGCAGGTTAGACAAACACCTGTCAGGGATGGTCTAGATAATACTTAGTCCTGCCATGAGTGCAGGGGACTGGACTAGATGACCTCTCGAGGTTCTTCCAGTTCTATGGTTCTATTATTCTAATCGGCGTCACGTTACGATCTCACTTATGACTGGGGAAGCTAGCAAGGAGATCAATGTCTTGGCAACATGAAAACTCTGTGTTGATAACACATGTGCTTTTCAAATGCTTTATAGGAAGAAAAGGGCTCACGGGAGTGATGCTGATCCTGCTTACACTGGTAAATCAGGAGTAGCTCCTCGGAAGTCAGTAGCATCCTGCCAGTGGACAGTGAGATCAGAATCTGGCTGTTTGTATTTTAACTGGTTACATTTTGGTATCAAGTGTGACTCCATCTTCTCTGAGATTCTTGTCAAATAACATTCCCTGGCATGTGTAGCAGAGCCTCCTTTTCACTGGTTCCTTGGTCCACTTAACATGACTTTCGCTGTCTAATTAATTGGCTTTAAACTCTATTTTGCTGAGACACATCAGAGCCTTAGGCTGGGCAACCAGGACACCTGGAAACTACATTTTGTTTAAGAACCGATGCCATTGTTAAAGTTGCTGATGACCTTCTTATGGTTCTTTACACTACAAAAAATGACATGCACGTTCCGTACACTCTGTTGCAGCTGCCTGTATGGTTACTGCGTGCAAACACATGCAGCCGCAGGGCGGCTTAAGTGGCAGATGCAACAAAAGTGCCCAGAGAATCAAGTGCCTGATCCAAACCTCTCTGAAGGAAAAGGGAAGTCTCCCAATGGGCTTTGGATCAAGCCCCAGAGGTATTAATATAGAGACTATCTCAGCCCCTGGGATTTTTATTTTGCCCAGTTAGTTTTTATTAAGCTTTGGCTATGTGAGAAACCTGGCTTAATGCAATAAGATCCAGTACAGATTGACTTAGCGCTTGGAGGCACACCAGCACTTCTGCTGCAGTTACTGCACAACATAAGATTTCATTACAAATATTAGATGTCTAGCCCTTTATATGAGCAAATGCCCCCAAACCCTCCTCAGTGTGACTAAAGCAGCCAGAGCCTGGCTAGCTGTGTGTGTGTGTGTGTGTGTGCGTGCATGTGCGGTGCCTTTAGATGATGAGGTAGGAGTGCATTTGTGTACCCGGACAAGGGCCTCCCTTTTAATATGTTCTAACTATACCATTGCTGGTGGTTTCAGGAGAGCCATCCAGTGACTCTGGGATTGTGGGTGGAGCGTGAGCAGAATAAACTCAGCTTTATCCCCATCCCAGTCTGGGTCCTATAGAATATACTCATGGGCCTTGGGATCATTTGTGTCCTAAAGAACTTCAGGGCCACAGGGATTTTAGCCAGGCTGCACATTTTCACACCCACTTGCGTCCACATTTCGTTGCACCGACAAATATGGACACAAGCCCATTTTGCACATGTAAATCAGGCAGCTGGTGGCCAGATAGCAATTTGTGCTTGCAAACTGGGGATCCACATGTGGCAAATGGATGCACAGTCCCTTCTGAGGTCCCAGTCAGTTCCATGAGCCAAAGAGGGGCTGCAAAGTCAGAGGCAGGGGCTGCCAAGGTGCCTGAGGCAGACAGCCTGAGTTCCTGAATGAGGCCGTTAAACCTGAGGCAGGTCGAGCTGAGGGGCTGAGAGCTGGCTGAGGCATGATGCGAAGATAAAACCAAGCCACCTGGATTCTGCTCTGGGGTGAGTGCGAGTCCACATTCTGCTGGGAGCAGGAAATAAAGTTTTTAGGGCCACGTACAAATCAGCCATGCTCTGCTTGTGATAGATGCTTAAACTTGGAATCTATGGAGCTGCAGCAAATTGCACCAGCTGAGGATATGGCCCTTGTGTGAGTGTGTACGCGCATGTGTGTGTGTGTGTGTGTATGCACGCGCATGTGTGCATGCACGTGTGTGTATGTGCGCACGCACGCACATATGTGTGCATGTGTGCACATGTGTGCGTGTTTGTGCACGTGTGTGTGTGCGTGTGTACACACATACAGGAGAACCTCGGAGTTACAGACATCTCGGGAATGGATGTTGTCTGTAACCCTGAAACATTCCTAACTCTGGCTCCAGCAGTTCACACTCTGGGCCTGGGCCAGGTTCCAGGGGCAGCAAGGTGACTTCCTTGCAGGCAGCTTCTTGGCCAGCAGGGGTGGGAGGTGAATCCTCCCGGTGGGAGTGTGTGTGAAAATAGCGCCCCCCTCCCAGCCAGGGGAGGGGAGCAAAAACAGCACCCATGTCTTCCAGGAAAGCTGCACAGAGCCCAGTGCTGCTCCCGCACCGTCTGTCTTGGCTGGCAGCTTTGCCTGCTAATCTCAGCGTCCTCATCTCTATAGGTGGCTGCCCAGCACGTGGGGGTGGGGACGGGCAGCCCAGATGCAATGCAGGCACCGTACAGAACTTGTTTTGGGTGGGGATGGGGGGGCTGTTTTGTTTTTTGTCTCCACTGCTGCCGGATTGGTTACTTCTGGTTCCACATGGTGTCCGGTCGAGCAGCCAGTCCGTAACTCTGGTGTCCCTACCTTTGAGGTTCCAGTAGTGGTGCAGTGTATATTTACTGGCTCATTTTTCTCTTCAAACCAGCTTTGGCCTCTCTTCCGTTCATGTCAACGCCCTTGCCTGGCAGGTGCCAGCACCTGGGCTAATGGCGATGGATTCATAGAGGGCAAACATCACCTCTATGTAGGCCCCTCCCCTTCCATTCCCTTCCCTTTGTGACACCAGCTGCTGCCAATGTTTCTCCAATGGGAGAAGGTGATGTAACAGTTAGAGCAGAGGAAAAGGATTCAGGACTCCTGGGTTCTTTTCCTGCCTCTGCTTTGTGGCGTGAGATTGGTTACATTGTTTAATATCTCTGTACCGCAGCTTACTTATCTCCACCATGGATATAATACCACCTCACTCCAAGGTCTGAGATCCTTGGATGAATGGTGTTATGGAAAAGCAGATGTTATTGTAATCAGAGCCGTCCCTTTGGTATGGCGAATTGGGGCGATTGCTCCAGGCCGTGCACATTGGTGGGCCCCACACTTTGGTGTGTGTGTGTCATGCGGGAGCGCTAGGCTGACCCAGGGGGGTTGGGTTGGGGTGCCTGAGGGGCCAGGCCGGCCTGGGGGTTGGGTTGGGGTGCTTGAGGGGCCAGGCTGGCCTGGGGATGGGGTTAAGGATGCCTGGGGGGGCCAGTCCGGCCCCGGGAGCTAGCAGAGGGCCTGGCGCCGGGTCCGCACTCACCAGCAGGAGGCACACATTGTATTTCTTTTTCTTGCTCGCCCACCACTGCCAGCGTCCTAGCGCCACCAGAACACACCAGAGCCAGGCTGATCCCATCCATTGCCCTTCTGTCCCAGACCCCTCCCTTTTCTGGGACCCCCCCCAGCACAGGGGGCTCCTCACCCCTAACACACGTGCCATCCTGTGACTCTCCATCATCTCTCGCCCCCCAGCATTGGTGTCCCCTCCCTATACCAGATTTCCCCTGTATACAAAATGCTAAAGGGACCCATAGAGGTCCCGGGCCCCACACCCCCCTAGGGATGGCCCTGATTGTAGTATTAGGCAATAAGATGATAACTGGCCCTACCCTTTTTGTAATGTTTCCTAAACTTTCTTCCTTTCCTTTGACCTTTAACAGACCTTGGCTAATTGTTTCAGGTCAAGGAATATTTGTAACCACTAACTGATCCTTGATTTAACATGCTTTGGGATATGTGCAACCGTTACTTAATTGGCTAAAGATGCCTCGCACATGTACTGCGTTATGGGCACTAATTAGATAAGGTTATTCATGCACAGAGGGACAAATCTAGCAATCTTTGCTAAGCCCACAATTCAGCTAAGCACTTCAGCATGTGCTTAAGTCCCTCCAAAGCCTCAAAGTTAAGCATGGACTTAAATACATTGCAGAATTAGGGCCTCAGTGTGTACTTTACTCAAACCCAGAATGCACCGAACTCCAGGGGAATTTGGCTGCCTATGGGCTAGGCAAGGATGGCAAGGTTTGGCCTGTGTTGTAAATTTCATTTCGTATTTATCACCCTTCTCTCCATGGAATATCCTGGAAATCTTCCCTTTTGATTCCTGCCTGGCAAGTTTGCTGGGCCAGAATTTATGGAGCTTTACTCAAGCAGCACAGAGGTGGTCAGTAAAGTTCATAGTTAACTTGTGCGTCTCAGGCCTTTGATTTTACAGAGCAGCTGGTGACTGGTCACATGGAACCACAATTCCAAAGAGTTCCACCAACAGTCCAGGCATATCTGAAATGTCCCACAGTTGATGCCAGTGGTTTTGTGGGTGTGTTTATTTGTGTGTGACCCTTCAGCCCCGATGTGCATGTAAGTGAAGGGTGAGACGGAGCTTTATCTCAGCCCTTTTTGTAACAGAGGGGGCTCGCGTGTAGTGCTTTGAGATCCTTGGGAGAATGGTGTTCTGGAAAAGCAGATGTTATTGTAGTACTGGCCCATGAAAAACAAACAGGAATGTTCGATACACAAAGGGAGGGCTGAGTGATTCAGAGAAATCATTACAAGCAGACAGATGCCAGGAGCTAAGGAGAAGGGAGCCCATCTCTTCTAGGACACTCGTTCAAATACCGACACTTCATTCAAACCAGCACCTAATCAGCCCTCCACCAGCCTATTATTTAGCTCCACTCCCTCCTTCCCTGGCTTCTCCCAGGCATTCTCAAGCCTATGTTGCCCATCAGCCACCCCTGCACAAGCTGGAGCGATGGTCAGCCCAGCCTTGGGAGCTGGGGATTATGTAGGGCAAGAAAGCCTGGGGCAGTTTGTTCCTTCCTATTCCCCCTCCCCCTGCTCCCTGCTCGGCTCGTTCAATGCACCAGCTGATGGCAACAGCCTCTCCTCTCTGCCTTTTTTCTCTTGCAGCGAGCGCTGGCTTATTTGAGAACTGCACGGGCTGCGTCATGTGCTCGGAGGATAACGGGTGCATTGCCTGCCAGCAGCGTCTCTTCCTGCTGATCTGGAGGGATGGAATCCGCCAGTATGGGGCATGCGTCCATGCCTGCCCACCTGGCTACTTTGGGCTGCGAGGCCAAGAGGTCAACAGATGCACAAGTACGTAGTTCTCCTACCAGCTGCAGCTTGGTCCTGCTATGAAGGCCGGGGGCTGGACTCAATGACCTTTCAAGGTCCCTTCCAGTTCTAGGAGATTGGTATATCTCCAATTATTATTATTATTATTATTATTATTATTATTATTATTATTAGTGCTCACCTGCCGTCCAGAGGGGGGCGCTCAGCTCCCCCTTGCTTTGCCCTCCCCCGCCATGCCCCACCTTATGATAAACAACGCTCTGGCCGTTCGGAAAGGGAGAAGTCTGGATTTCGCCTCTTCGTTTCCCACCTAAGAACGCTACCCCTACACTCAGCTTTACATTGCATGGGGAACAGGGTGGTCTAGTGGTTAGCACAGCAGGCTGAGTGCTAGGACTCCTGGGTTCTATTCCTTCCTCCGTCACTGCTCTGCTATGTGACTGGGGTAAGCCACCTCACCTTTCTGCATCACTAAAATGGGGGTGGGATTTTTCAATGTTGCCAACGGGCTTTGAGATCCCCGGGTGACTAGAGGTGCCCTGCTCTGTTGCCCTAACACTCCTCTTGCCAGCCAAGGGGCGGCTTCACTGACTGGTGCCCCGTGCCTCCCTGCAGAGTGCAGGTCGCCGAGCTGCGAGAGCTGCTTCAGCAAAGATTTCTGCATGAAATGCAAAGAGAAATTTTATTTGCACAAAGGGAAGTGTTTCAGCACGTGCCCGCCGAACACCACGGCCCAGGCCAGCACCAGGGAGTGCCAGGGTAAGTATTGCGTAATCTCTGCCTCTTCTCCCTTGGGGACACTTCTCCCTCTGCCCTTTCCCATCTGTGCTGATTCCTGAACAATCCCCCATGGGCCTGGGATCCCCCAGCACCAGAGAAAGGATTTCAGTCCAGAGCAATATTTTTGCCAGCCTTGCATGTGCTCAGGTTCCAGGCCTGGTGCAAAGCCCACTGAAATCAGAGGCAAGACTCCTATGGGCTTCAGTGAGCTTTGGCTCAGGATTAAAGGGGGAGGGCATGTTTTCCCACAGCCTCAGGCTGCAGTCTCTACAAATCCGTCCACAAAGTTTCTTATCCAAGCTCTGGCCCCTCCCTCAAGCTGTGCTCGCACGCATCTGGCTGCCTGGGGTTTTGTGCACATAAATCTGAAATTCTGAGCATGCGAAAACTTGGCCGTGCAAAGTGTAGTTGCAGGAGGCAAAAAGGCCATTGTTGCGTTACTGCTCTTTCCTGCCCCTGCCAGAGATGTGTGAGATGGGACCCTGGAGCGAATGGAGCCTCTGCAGCAATGAGGGGAGAACATGCGGCTGCAAGTGGGGATCGAAGATCAGGACACGCGAAGTCATCAGGAGCACCAGAGAGGAGGTGGTGCCCTGCCCGGCCCTGCTGGAATCCAGGAAGTGTAGAATGAGGAAGCATTGCCCTGGAGGTGAGGAATGGGGTGTGGAAGGAGATGATGCCCAAGCAAGCTGGCCAAGGAGACTGGATTTAGTCCTTGTATTTAGAGCCATTTGGGGGAAATTCAAACCTTGTTTATGTCCCTAAACAACCAAAGAGAAGGGTGCTGAGTTCATATTGTTTCCCCATATCAGCACACCTGTCATGACCGGGAAGCCTGGATTGCATCTCTGAAATCAGCCCAGGCCCATCTCCATAATCCACCTGGCTAGGAAGAAAATTGTGCTCACACAAGCATCCACATGGGTGAAGCAATTCTGGAGCTGACCCTGCAATCCAGCCCTTTACACTCCCATTTCCTGGGGGTTGCTCTGTCAGTCTAGCCAACCGCTATGCTGTGAACACCTGGCTGTGGCTTGAAGGTCAAGCAAAGAAAGCGGGAAGGGCAGAGCCAGGAAGTGTCTATAATCGATGAGACTTCGCACAGGGAGGCTGGGGTAGAACCAGGAATTGAGTGCAGCAAGCCGCGCTAAAAATAGCTGTGCAGCGGTACCCTTTGTCCTCAGACCTATGCCAGAGCCACAATGCCTTCCTCTCCCACAATATGGGAGGAGGCCAAACCATAGGAAGGGAGCAGCCACTTGCTCTGTTTAGCCATTTGCAAAGCTCAGGGGTTGCATTCAGGGTGTTTTGTTAAACATCAGAATAAAGACAATGGAGTTACAAAGTGCTGAGCACGACAACTGTCTCACTTGTGGGCGGGTGGCTTAAGGCATTAATCCAAACGGGCCAAACTGGGCATACATGACTAGGGGCTGGAGCCTGACAAATAGGCCAGACTCCACTACTGCCTCACGTGACTCTGCTGTCTGCCTCAGTTTCTCCATCTGCCAAATACCTGGCTCAGAGAGGCTGAGTGCGACATAATACATCACTGTTCTGAGGTCCTTGGATAAAAGGCTCTAGAGATCTGCAAAGTATTATACACCTGCATATTTGCTAAATTCATACTGAGTATTAGAAAGGTGATTTCTGAGCCGTGGCTTGCACGATGACCCCTGCCAGCCAGGAGACTTGACCCAAGGAGGTTTTGGCTAAATTGGGTTTTATTGCTCTAATGTTCCCTTGACAGGCCATGAAATCCATCCTGCGCCCTAATTCCAAACTTAGCCAGTCCCATTAGCCAAACTGGGGAGCCTCCAGCTTCAAGGACAGCCTGCTGCTGAAACATAGACCCTTCTATTGCCACCGTCAACCTGTATCCAGCCACCACCACTTTCGCGTTTCCCAGACAAGTGCAGGGGATTCTTTGCTTAGGAATCAAATCTAAATCCTTGCTGTGGATCTTTGGGCCCAACAGAAACCAGAAGGTGGCTGAGGTCATTCTTGGATGTGATTGGCCAGGCCGTGAGTGTTCAAAGATGCTTTTGGCTTTTAGGGAGTGCTGGTCTGTTGCCCTTGGCATGAGATCCCAGTTCCTGGCCCCAGTGTTTGAGTGATTTACGGCTCTGAGTTGGGGCTCACTGGATGAAGAGCACATCGCTTCAAGTGAGAAAAGCCAAAGGGGGGAGACAGCAAATGAGCGATCAATCGATTGATCGATAGCTCGTAAAAGAAGTGGGGAAATGGGGGAAAGAAGGGGAGATAGGAGTGATTGAGTGGGGAAAGAAGGGGTGAAGAGCTGAAGTAAATAGAGATCTGGAGACTGAGCACAGAGAAATTCTTCCTCCTCCTCCTCCTTCTTGGCCCTTTCAGCTTGTAATAAGTCACAAATATTTTCCACTAATAATGATGCCCATGAGCAGTGATCTTCCACTGGCTCATCGTTCCGTGTAACTCACAGCACTGGGGAGCATAATGGGAGCCAGGTGGCATGAATTTAGGGGAAATGTTGCTTTCTCCTCTTTCTCCTCCTCACCCAAGCTCTGTACACTGCTCCTGTACACACTGCCCCTGAAGCTGGATGTTCCGCTGGCGCTGAGCCAGGCTTGTGTGTGTGTTGTGTTGTGTTGTGTATTGCTTTGGCTGCTCCTCTCTGCCACGTGCGCAATTGCATGTTTATTAGTCACTGACCTTTCAAAACAATGTGCTGCTCCATAACAACAAACCCTCTCTCTCCTACTGTGCTGAATAACAGAGCCAGGCAGGACAATCCGTATGTCAGCTTGGAGGGAGCCTGTCAACAATCTTGACTTGGCCCTGGGCCTCCTTGTCACCATCCTTACAGTGCTGGCACAGAAGATCCCGGGGGCTGTGATGTTGAAGAGGATCCTTGACGGGTCAATGTAGCTGTTGCTTCAGAGCCACCATGTCAGGCATGTTCCCAAGGCCTCCTCCAGCATCTGGCCTAAGGGCTTAATGTGGACCCAAAAGAGGATAGAATAACTAGGGCCCTCCCCGACTCTGGGGCAAGAGGCAAGGGCTAGTGAAAGGAACGAGATGTTGTGGCGGCATCAGATACCTGGGGTGACTTCTCTCTACTTTGTGGGAGGAGCGACCTCCCCATCCGAGCCACTGATGAGTCAAAATTTCCTTTGATGGCTCAGTGAATCCCCCATGGATTGCAAAGCATGGAGCTGGAGCACCCTTTGAAGCTACCAGAGCAGAGCGGGGGGAGTTTTAAACGCGAGGGCTCCTTTCAAACAGAGACATTGGAATGGGGATTCTGCCTCCCCACAGGGCAGTCGCTGGAGCTTCAGATCTTTTCAAGGCCGTCAGTGAATCTGATTTACAGATGCCGTTTGGGGAAAGCTAAGAAAGGCTTTCGCTTGTTGTCCTCCTGGGCCTTGGCAGCTCAAGATAACATCATCGGCTGGATTCCACACTGGGAACTGACATGAACAAAATGGAGAGTATGGGCTGCGCTCAAAGCTGCCGGAATGCTGCTGGGGTAACACAAAGAAGGGGGAAAGAAAACAGACCCCCAGCCAGGAAAGCAGATGTAGGGAGAGGAAAGGGAGAGAGTTGGGAACAATCCTGCGAAGTCCCTGGATCAGAAACCCCATGGAAATAAATGACCAAGCAACAGGTCTGTCTTGTCAAAGCTTCAGACTCAGGCACAAGCTTACACCTTGGTTCAGAGAGTGGACTCAGCCTGGACACTGGGCCTTCAGCCCACCAAATCCCAGCTCTGGTGGGTAGTTCAGCAGTGCATAGGCCCCTAGCTAGTTTACTGCCCAGAGGCATAGGTGAGGCAGACAGAGGATTGGGTCATTCCAGGTCTGTTCTCTCTGAATCAGTGGTCACACTGCGGTTCGGAGATGCTGGGCACCCTTCAGATGAAGCCTAAAGCCTGGCACCGGACCACTGGTGCCTATAAAGAGTCTGTGGCCCCTTTGCAAGATCAGGGGTGTCAACGCTCGTGTCATGATCAAATTCCCAAGAAAGCATTTCCACTTCACCTCCAGAACCCCTTCCCCCTGTGACTGAACGTAGAGTTCTTCACTTCCTGTCCTAAACTGTCCTGCGGCGTGGCTGTTAAATCCCAGGGGGGCAGGGCTGACAAGAGGGGAGGAAAGGGGGGACAAGGGTACTAGGGTCCCCCAAAACCTTGGTACTTGGGGTGAAATGGGAAGGGTTGGACCCCAGCTAACATGACGTGTTGGGGCCCCACATTTCTCTCAGTGGGCCTGTAGAGGTCACTGCTTCTATGTGCTCAGTGAATGGCCCCCCAGGATAGTTTTTATATAGAGGCTTGTGGAGTTTACAATGACAGGAGTTACATAGGGGCTTGATCCAAAGCTCACTGAAATCAATGGGAATCTTCCCTGTTCTTCTGGCTCTAGGTGGCCTGTCCTCTCCAGGAATGTGTGGGATTGTTCTGGGTCAACATGCATTTGTGTGTGTGGAAACCTGTATTGTTTGGGGTTTCGACAATTTCCCCTTCCCCCGCCGCCCGGTGTGAACTTCCCCTTCGTGGCGCACGACAGCAGAGACAGGAGCTACTGCTGGGGCGGACAATCCGGGAGCCAACTTGCTTGGGGCTTGTGGCTGGTACCACAGATGAGAAGAAAAATGCAGAACGAATCTCCTGCTACATGGGAAGCCCCGGCAGCTGGGCTCCTCGCCGTGGAGCGGAGCTGGGAGCAGCCGCAGCGAGCAGGAGCACCGAGCAAACTCTTCTCATGTGTTCCCAATCGCCCGGGGGTGCGTGTCAGACACTGTCACTGCCAGCGAACGTTCCAGGGATGTGAGGAATCTGACAGGGCACCAGGCTCCTCCTGCCATTTTATGTTTCTCCTCTTTAATATCCCTCCCTCCGGCTTTCCCATGCTCCTCTTTCCAGCCCCCATTGACCCTGGGTCTACACGGCAGGGGTGGAGAAAGGGCTCTTTTCCCTACTACACTGGGGACTGTTGCAGAGACCCCCCCTCCCCAGGCTGTCTGGGAGGGACACACTCTCCTCTCCAGGCCCAGGATGGAGCCTGGTTTGATACCCTTCTCTCCCAGTATGGGGGAAATCCACCAGAGCAGGCACCACAGCACATTGGCCCTGGGGCTTGCTGGGCAGAGCTGAGAGGAACGTTTGACCCTGATCCAAAGCCCGCTGAAGCAGCTGGGCATCTAGCCACTGACTCCAGTGGGCTTTGGGTCAGGGGGTCTCTCTCCATTAACCACGCAGCCCAAGCCTGCTCCTGAGTGCCCAGCCCCCTGCTAGAAAGAGGATGGGGGTCTCAATTGTGCTGCTTTTCTGTTCCTCTCTACGGCAGAGATGGGTCTGAAGTGAGACCCCTATTTCATAGCACAGAACTTGTGAATTTTTGCTTTTTCTTCCCTCTACCCCGGATGCCTGAGAAACAGCCCTGGTGTGAGCTGGGAGTTCTGGGGCCACCTTTGGCTCCTTTCTACCTCCTGGCCGGTCTGCTTTGCTGGGGGGAACCCTCTGACTTCCCTGGAGCTTTTGGCCCAAAGAGCCTGGGTAGGAACTTTGCCAGCCAAGCTGGGGGACCTGGTTGCTCTCTGGGCTGAATGTGGAGCTGCAGCCTGCACATGCCCTGGCTATAAAGTAAGGGAGGGAGGGGAGAATGGGGCAGCATGGTCAGAACTGCAGACCAGGGGGCGCATCCTGTCCCCATTGAACTGAATGGGAACTCAAGGGTTCACCAGGTGGAGGGGGGATCTATCCTCCCATTGTACAGATGGGAATGGAGGCCCAGAGAGATTAAGTGATCTGCCTACGGTCACCCAGAGAGTCTGGGACAGAGCAGAGGTTGAACCTATGTCTCCTGAGTTCCAGCTCAGGCCAGCCTTTGTTAGTTCAGTGTAACACCCCTGGGAGGTCAATAGTATTATCCCCACTTCACAGATGGAGAAACTGAGGTCTAAACAGAGCGATTAAATAACGACCCCAAGGGCACAAAGCAAGTCAGTGTTAGACTTGGGAGGAGAACCCAGGAGTCCTGCTGGGCTGGATGGAGGGGTGGGGCTCCCAGTCTCCTGTTCCAATCACTAGCTCCTCTCCCTGCGCAGGGAACTTCCCTTTCCAAACAAATTCTTTTCACTGCAGTGAGCTGAGAAGTAAAACCAGGTTTTGAAGCATTCCCGGCTCCCAGCCAACGAGCGATCTTTTCTGTGTTTCAGAGAAACCCGAGACCATCAAGAAAATGAAAAGGGAAAAGAAACAAAAGAAGCAGAAGGTAGATTCCCTGGCATGCACCTAACCAGCATCCTCCCAGGTGGGACTCCGGGAGGCAGCACTGGGGGCGGCCCCATGGGAGCACCGTGGGGCACAAAGGAGATCTTCACCCTGAGGTCTCAGCAACATTTTCTTCTCTGTGTTCGTTTTTCCACCTTTTCCAGCCAGAGAATATTGCACAATTCCCTCCACCACACACACACACACCCCTACGTGCTTCTTTTGAGGCCGTTTACGGCCTGTGGAACATTTCCTCTTGCAGCCCGCTGGAGAAAGCAAAGCTCTGTTTTCTCCCCTACCCTGATGCACTCTCACAGTTCAGCTCCTTCTCTGGTGAAACCAGAGCCAGCTGCCTTAGGGAGCCAGTGACAGCGAGCGAGAAAATGCCGCTGGCTGGGCCGTGGTGGGTTTGCACCCCTGCTCAGCTACCTGCCCAGCAGGAAGAGTTACGGAACGGCGCCGAGCTGGGCCTGCACCACCACGGGGAAGATGGGGAATGTCTTGAGAGCCAAGGAGCAAGTTATCCTGTGCAGTGCCATCACCCAGCGTGGCAAAAACAGCCAGCAGGACATTTGATAGACACGGGGCCTTCACCAGCTCTTCTGGAGCTGACTGGTGGGAGGTTCCCCTTTTCCCGGCAGGCTCGTCCCCTGCCTGCAGACTGGATTTATGTGGTGGGTTCCCCCACCCACCCAGTGGAACCGGAGCAGAATGCCGGCAATGGACCGAGCCCTTTGGCCCATAACCAGAGGTGAGGAGCAGCCTATCTTGGGGAGCCTTATCATTGCTCTGTTACAGCACAGCTGGCCATGCCTCCAGCTCCCGCCCAGCACCTTCAGCCCAATTACCTGGCCACGCAGAGGTCTGAACGGCCCCCGTGCCAAGCCTCCCAGCCTTCTCCCTCCAACTCTTTCCATGCCTGCTGCTCCTGGAGACCCCTGTTCGGGGGTGAGTGGGGGGCAGAGGCTTACGCATAGCTCTGGCTCTCTCCTGGGGCCAGCTGTCTATCTCATCTGCGTGAGAAATGAAAGTGTCTGTGAGCTTAAAAGCGGGGGAGAGCCGAGTGACTGAAAAAGGGGTACATTCCCCGGGCTGGAAATCTCAGAATTGCACCAGGCCCTGCCCATGCTCCATCTTCCTCCCAAGGGCTGTGGTCCTGCCAGGTGGCGAGAGCCCTCAGCTGCCCTGGCACTGCAAACGTGGCACGCGGCACAGGACTCCAAATAAGGAGCCCCAGAATCCAATCCCGCAGGCCTTACTCAGGTACCAGTCCCATTGCCTGCGTAAGGGCGGGGGGATTTCCTCCCACGGACAAACCGGGGCAGTAGAAGAATCCTGCTCTCCTGCAACACCCCGAACTGTCCCTCATTTTTACAGTGGGATTCAAACTTGGTTGAAATACTGGACTGAGAGTCTGGAGAGTTGAAATTCTGTAAGTAAATCTCTTGTCCTATTGCCATTCGGGACTAGGAGGCAAGCCTGAGCGACCACCAGAGATAGAAGCTTCCCAGCCCACCCACTCTGGAGAGTTTACCCAAGTGCCAGAGAAGGATCTGAGCTTCTGGATCCTTCACTGCACCAAAGGCAAACTCTGCTCCTTTAGTGGCCAGTCCAGCCCTCACCCTGTGGGGATCTGGGGACCCTGCCGCATTGGTGTGCAGAAGGGGTTAGAAAGTATCTGCAAATTCCTCAAATATGTGTGTCACTCTCGCAGAGATTTGTGGCGTTACAAAACCCAAGCAAGAAGACAGGCAGCTCAGCAGCTCTCACTTTCCAGTGCCAGACCTCCACGCACCCTTCGTCAACAGAGAGCTCAGGATGTTTCAAAGCAGACTGTCCTGAGAGTGCCGCCCATCAGATTGGTGTAGGTACCAGATTAAGATCTGTTAGGGCAGAGTTCCAGACTCTCTATGGTGGGAAGAGGACATTACATGAGGGACATTATAGCATTTCAGCTAAGAAAGAAAGAATTACAATGCTGCCCTAGTGATAAGCCAGAGCTGGGACTGAACCAAAACTAGATCTAAGCCCCCCTCTCCCCCTGCTCCAAAAAACTCTGGAAATGGTCAGCCCTGTCTCCAGATGGAGGCTTTGTACCTTAGGTCCTTCCCTATCCAGGGTGACCAGATAGCAAATGTGAAAAATCGAGATGAGAGTGGGAGGTAATTGGCTCATATATAAGACATAGCCTCGAATATCAAGACTGTCCCTATAAAACTGGGACATTTGGTCAACCTAAGTCCCCACACCCCCACCCTAAACTTCTAGCAGCATCAGATGCCTTCTAGCATTCTAACTCATTTGTGTCATGCTGACAAATTAGGTTTTATTGTCTATATAAATAAATATATATTATATATATATGAAATATAGAAATTTATTTCTAGAAAACCGATGTATTTAAAATGTCTCTCACTATATATATATATTTTCTTATGCTAGTTTAAAATAAGAATTTTGGTTTTAAATAAAAGTATTGTACATAGCAATTTGTGGTTCAGACTTTGATGCTGATGGGATTGTAACAGCCATGTGTTTAGGTCACTGGCAACGTGTTGCTAGTTTTTTGTCATACAAAAGGTTAGCGGAACAATGCCAACCCTTTCCTATAGGGAGCGCCTCCTGTATCATTTTTACTAGTGACCACGAGGTGTCGCTGTCAAGTAAGGAATGGCTAGGACTATTTCCTGATTACTTATAAATAAATAGAGATATCCTTGAGATTTAACAGTTACCTTCCCACGAGGAAGCAACATTCAAAGGCATCAAGGATTCTCATAACTTGGGTTTATGTATCACCCTGCATTGCATCCGAAAGGGCAGCTGGTTGATTTGTTTACTAGTAAATAAATATATTAAACCCTCCAGTGTGTGCGTCCTGTCTTTGCTCACTGACACAAGCAGGACTTGGAGAATCCATTTTTAGACTGCAGGTTGTTTGCTTCACATCACGGGTGCGTGCTCCCCATTCCCTACGGGGGCAGTGGGGCCAAGGGCAGTGGGCTGAGCAGAGATGGAGGGGTCACTTTTGGCTCTGCCACTAATTTGCTTGGCCAAATTATGCGCAGAATCCCAACTCCAAACAAGCAAAAATCATGAGAGTGGCTTCAAAATCACCATTCTTTTAAATATCCAATTTGGATCCTTTTCATTTGGCTTCTGGATTTTCAACCTTAAATCTCAGGCCTTTCTCTGCAACCACAAAGGCTAGCTAGACACTTCAAAAAGGAAGGAAAAGCAAGCTGTGGGCCTCACACAATCACCGGATTCTAGGAGTTGGGGTTTGAAGAAAAACAACACCTACAGTTTTCCAAGGGCCGCAGTGGATTCTCCATTGCCAGCAGTTGTTCAATCTAGCTTGGATGTTTGTCAAAGAGATCTGCTCTGGGCATGTTTTCAGGGCAGGTCCCTGGTCTGTGTTGTACAGAAGGTCAGACTTGATGATCACAGTTGTCCCCTTTGGCCTTGGAATCGACACGTCAATTGCGGGACTGACAATAAGATCACGAGAACTGGCAGAAGGGTGTTTACCTGAGACACAATGGTCCTGTGTAAAATCCTATGAGATCTCTGGATGAAAATGGCAACATAAATGTGTTGTCCTATAAGAACAGTGAGCGTTTACATTGAGGTAGAGCCCAGGTTGGGGCCCTAATGTGCTAAGTGCTGTACAAACGTAGTCAATGCCAGCCCCAAAGCACTTACTATCGACATGTCAAGACACACAAGGGGCGTGAGACAAGCCACGGGGCAGACGGCAAGCTGGAATGACAGCTGGCTAACAGAAACAATTGGCTATTGTAACAGTCCAGCAGTGCGCATAGTTCATAATTCTGATGGCAGGAAGGGTCACTACTGTAGTAATGATGATGATTGCAGCCCTTGTGGGGGAAGAGACCAGAGTATCTGAGCAGCTCTGAAATGCCACCGTCAGGACTGCCTGCAGAGAGAGGAACAGCTGGAGATGCAAGCTCCCACCCCAAGCGCTAACCCTAGCAGCCAGTGCGGCTACAGGAACCCCTGGGAGGAAAGGGCCTTGCATAGCTGTGGGATCCCCCACCCACATTGCTAGCCCCACATTTGAAGAAAGACACTAGACCCCTTTCAGGAGCAGCTGTGAAGCTCTGCCATTGCTGCCATGGTGCCTTCACCAGTTTGTGTCAGAGGATGGACTTAGCAGCTCTGGGTTTCCCCATCTCTCAGTTATTCCCATATTACTCTGCAGAAAACGTGTTGTCCACCACGTGACCCAACAGCTCCAAAACCAGGAGGCAAAGGAAATGAACCCAGCATTTATTTCTCTGCAAACTCTTGACCTTTAAGCCGCTCTCATGATGGAGCAGGGGGCTAACTCAAGATTTTTGAGCACTTGGGGTTGGCAGTCCCCTAGGGTGACCAGATGTCCCAATTTTATAGGGACAGTTCTGATTTTGGGGTATTTTTCTTATATAGGCTCCTATTACCCCCCAACCCCATCCCGAATTTTCACATTTGCTGTCTGGTCACCCTACAGTCCCCAGTGTCCCCTCTTGGCGGCCTCATTGGGAGAGAGACATACCTGAAATGGAACAGCTCCAGAGAAGGGCATGGAAAACAGTGGTTTGGTGTATGAGAGACACCAGACAAGGGTTGCAAAGACCAGGATTGCTAAACCTGGCAAGAAGAGGTAGAGGGCACTCGGGCTGATATATTTGAACTGATGCTGGTCCTAGTGAAGCCTGATCGGTCCCTCATTTCTACATTGCCCCAGAACACAGGAACAAGTGAGCCCTCGATGAAAGCAGTGGCCCAATAAAGGGAATCGTTTTTCACCCAGCTTGCAATTCACAGCTGCTGGAGGTCAGGGAAACAAATACTGTGTCTGGGTGGGTAATTTTATTGGCAATAACAACATCTGTAGTTAAGGGGCATGAAATCTCAGGCATCAAGGCACCAGCTGATCACTGCGGTCCCCTTGTGATCACTGATCACATTTGCGCCTCACACAGCGACCTGAGCATGGCTAGTCACACCAGAGGCCATTTTCCCTTCCTCTGCAGCATCAGATGAAAACGGCCAGTTCTAGCAAAGGGCACAGATCAGCCCTTGGAGCTGGGCAGCCCTGAATGCTGGGGAAATTCAGCGCCAGTCTTGCCTGATACATTGCTGCAGCGTGTTGAAGCAACTCCCTTCTCCGACTCCCACCCCAGACTTTCCGGAAGTTCAGATCTGGAGCAGAAGAATGATGTGGGTGGAGCCTGTCTTTACGCTTGGTGGCCAGGTCCATGGGGATTCCTCCTCCATGCTCAGTGCTGCTGGTTCCTTTGAACTGCAGCCTGTTTTGTTGTTTGGGAGACCAGGTGGGGCAGGGACTATCTTTTATTGGACCGACTGCCATTGATGAGACAAGCTTTTGAGCCACAGAGCTCATCCTAGTTTGTTGTTTCATGCTCTGTGCCGGGGTCAGGGCCTGCTCCCTTTCGTTCCCCCTGCAGCCACCCAGCACCCTGTGCAGACCCCAGGCCCTCAGCCGGCAGCAAAGCTCTAAGTAAAGCTAGTCAGGAATTTCCTGAAAGGGTCAGTTTCAACCAATCACCTGAATCCAAAACACTCTGGAATTTTTTTTTTTAATTGCTGCAAAGTCCCGTTTTGACCATTTCAAAACGAAAAGTTGAAGTTGGTTTTTTGGCTGGAAATGACTTTTCCTCTCAAAATGTTGGTGTAAAATTAACTTTCTTCCAGTCCTACTGCTCTATGATCTGCCAAAAGCCATTCAGAGCACCCCCTCCTGGAGGAAAGCTATGCTGGTGGCCAGATTGCCATTTACCTCTCGTTACGATGGCTGCTAAATCAAAAACTCTCCCAGAGGGACCGTGACGCTGAGCTTACTAAGGACATTAAAGTGTGATCCTTGATTGGAAGTGCCACATGTTAACAACCTTAATTGCTGGTATGTGTGGGAGTTGGACACCCTATTTAGCAGCCTGCGTTTGAAAACTGGGCTCTGAGGCTAAATGCAGCTCTGGTGTAAGCCTGAATAAATGCATCTCCGGCAATACAATGGGCATGTTGTCACCCCAGGGTTCTGATCCCAAGGGTCAGGTCCTGAGCTGGGGGGTGTAGATCAGTGTTGCTACATGGTCTGCAGCTGTCTCACCTGTATCGGCCAATATCCTGGGCACCATAACTGGGGGGGGGGCGCAAATGGAAATAAACAGCGATAAAGGCAAGGTGCTTATGTGAGGCTAAAGAAGAGTGTCTGGAACTTCTCCCTCTGCTCCAGTCAGGGGCCCTGGCTTTTGGAAGCGTCACTGATTTAAGACTCTTCTTTATGCCTAAATGTTCCTTTCTGGTCTTTTTTGCCTGAGAAGTTTCCGTAAGGGAACTGGAGACTTTCTCCCTCCTTGCTGCAAGGTGTGATCTGTTCTGCAGACTGACTTCAGAGCACAAGGAAGTGCGAGGGAGGGTGCCCAGGTCTGACTAGCTACAGCCAGAGAAGTAGGAAGGTTGCACCGTCAGCATCAGGATGAATGGTCCCTAGGGAGCAGTGGGAAAGGCTTATGTTTGCTTTGCTTTTATGCTTTGCAGAGCCCTTCCACCTTTCCCGAGCCAGCCTGCTACTCCAGCCTCTGGGGGTGAGAGCAGAGACCGTGGTCGACCTAGAACAAGGATACACATAACTGCATTCAGTGGAACTGCTGGAAAGAATCCATGAGCTTTGGGAAAGGAGTCACCCTTCTGGGCTTTCAACTAGACCTGCCGAAAGGTGCAGGGAATTCACACAACGTGGGCCAAAGCTTACACCAGATCGGAATTTTCCAGGGCATCAGAAGGGAATGGACACAGAAGGGTCGCTTGGGAGAGCAATAATAATGCTAATCCCCCTCGCCCTTTGTGCTCGCCTCTCACCTCAGAAAGCCTTGCATCCCAGCCAGCGGGGCACTCCGCCTCCACTCAGTCACACGCACGTGTGATGTAATTGAGGCCACCGCGTGGCCTGGGGTTGTTTGCTGGGATAGAGAATTCTAGACGTGTTGGGCTGGAAGGGACCTCGAAATGTCACAAGTCCTTCCCCCAGGACCAAGGCAGGACCAAGCAAACCTAGACCATCCCCGACAGGAGTTTGTCCAACCTGTTCTGAAAAACCTCCAATGCCGGGGATTCCACAACCTCCCTTGGAAACCTAGCCCAGAGCTTCACCACCCTTGGAGTAAGAGAGATTTTCCTACTATCTCCCCTACCGCTCCCTTGCTGCAGGCGAGGCTGAGTTACCTTATGCTTGTAGAGTAATATGCAAATGAGGCTTTCTCCACATTGCACCCCTGTGCATTTAATCCCCGGTTCAGGTAGGAAAACCCCGACAGCCGACAAGCTCTGTGTGTGAGAGCATGTTTGATGTGCAGCTTCTAAATCATCCTGACTGTCCCTTGTGGGCGTGACCTCGGAGTGCAAATCTTTCCTCCAAATTCCCATCTGCTACTATAACCCCGCAGATTCCTTCAGACTGTTTTCCATGCACTTTCCTGGAGAATTTGCTGCAGAAAGCAAGAGTTTTCTCTTCCTACAGCTCCCAACGCAGAGCCAAGAGGAGCAGCCAACCCAAATATCCCCCATGGGGCACATGAATGAAGCTGGTAAGGATGCTCTGCTAGCCAGCTGGACTATGCAAGGTCGACAGGATGGGGCAGGCAGTGTCTTGTCTTGACACATTTCTGGAAATATTCCTGGTAGCGTTTGAGCCCTGAACAACCCTTGCTGCTAACATAGGCCATGTAACGGGAAATCTTTGATTCCAGCATTTTTTTCCCCCTTCTGTTGCAATCTCTGCTGACAGATTAGATTCCTAGGGCCAAGTCTGCTCCATTTCCCACACATCCTTGCTGGAGCCCCCGGCTGAGTTCAGGTGCAGTTGGGAGAAGAATTGAAGTCCGGGCGGGGTGATGATGCAGCATTTGGCTCAATGTGTCCAAACCAGAGCAACCATTAAAAGCTCGTCCTGCCCTTGATCTTTCTAAGCGTCACCTCCCTTTGAAGGCAGAGAATTTCCCCAGGAGCTGAGGGAGCGACTCTAGAACGAGGAGTCGTAGCCACACGTTCTTAGCCTCATCGGCTAATTTTCATGAGAAAAAAGTCAAATAAGTCAACACAACCAGCAAGTCAACAGAAAACTCACCGGCTAGGGGGTCACCCAGCCCTGTGTACAGAGCCTGACCTTCCAAAAGCCATTCCTCCCCGGGCCTCCCCAGCAGGAGCGGCATCACGTTTTTGGTGCCCTAGGCGGGGGTCCTTCCGCGCTCCCGGTCTTAGGGGCACTTCAGCGGTGGGCCCCGGAGCGAGTGAAGGCCCCGCCGCAGATTTGCCGCCAAAGACCCGAAGCGCAGAAGGACCCTCCCCGCCGCTGAATTGCCGCCAAAGACATGGAGCGCGGAAGGACCTCTCGCTGCCGAATTGCTGCCGAGGGCGGCAAAATGCTGCCATCCCAATCCTGGTGCCCTAGGCGACCACCTAGGTCGCCTAAATGGAAGCGCCGGCCCTGATCCCCAGCAGGCACTCTCTGCACCCTGCTCCTGACTAACTGCAGGGGCAGAAGGAAGCTCAAGTCAAGTTCATCCCTTGGCGACCTGTGACTAGACACCTCACCCCAGCCATCTCTAGGGCCACGGTCCTGCAAACAGCCATGCACATGGACCGTCTGTCATAAACAGATAGCTAAGGGTTAATGTCTCTTACACCTGGAAAGAAGTAACCTGAAACACCTGACCAGAGGACCAATCAGGAAACAAGACTTTTTCAAATCTGGGTGGAGGGTTTTTTGGTGTGTGAGTCCTTTGTTCTGGGTCTTCTGCCTGCACTCTCTCGGCTATGAGAAGTGATTTCTGTTTCCTGCTTTCTAATCTTCTATTTCCAAGTTGTAAGTACCATATAGTAAGGCAGTAAGGTTTCTATTGTTTTCTTTTGTATTTACATGGATATAGTTGCTGGAGTGCTTTGAATTGTATTCTTTTTGAATAAGGCTGTTTATTCAATATTCTTTTAAGCAAATGACCCTGTATTTGTCACCTTAATACAGAGAGACCATTTTTATGTATTTTTCTTTCTTTTTACATAAAGCTTTCTTTTTAAGACCTGTTGGAGTTTTTCTTTAGTGGGGAACTCCAGGGAATTGAGTCTGTGCTCACCAGGGAATTGGTGGGAGGAAGAAGTCAGGGGGAAATCTGTGTGTGTTAGATTTACTAGCCTGACTTTGCATTCCCTCTGGGTGAAGGGGAAAGAGAGATTAACTCTCGGTACTTCTGTTTTCCAAGGCTGGGAATGGGGAGGGTGGAATCCCTCTGTTTAGATTCACGGAGCTTGCTTCTGTGTCTCTCTCCAGGAACACCTGGAGGGGGGGAAGGGAAAAGGTTTATTTCCCTTAGTTGTGAGACTCAAGGGATTTGGGTCTTGGGGTCCCCAAGGGAAGGTTTTTGGGGGGACCAGAGTGCCCCAAAACACTCTAACAATTTGGGTGGTGGCAGCTTTACCAGGTCCAAGCTGGTAACTAAGCTTGGAGGTTTTCATGCTAACCCCCATATTTTGGGCGCTAAGGTCCAAATCTGAGACTAGGTTTGACACCGTCTCACTGAAATCAAATGTATGACTTCAAGCCCAGGCATTCCCTGATCCTACAGACCTGCCGGGCACCATTTTGAGACACATTTGCTCAGAATAACCCTCATCTTTGCTGTGCCTCCGTCCACAAAATGCACCTGCCTTCACTTTTGTTGTCCCAGTCTGACCCTTGGAACGGTGGCAGCAGCCGGTGCTGGTCCCCATTCTGTTCTGCTCAAAGTCCATGGGAGTTTCGCTGTTGACTGAAATGGGAGCTAGAGGCAGCCCATCAGGTGGTGTGTTTTGGGGTTCAGACCATGTGTCACGGAGTGTGGGGGAGTCCGGCCCTGCACCCCTCTTCCTGGGACCCACAGTGACTCTCAGCCAGCCAGTAAAACAGAAGGTTTATTGGACAACAGGAACACAGGTTACAGCAGAGCTTGCAGGCACAGTCAGGACCCCTCCACCGAGTCCTTCTGGGCTTTCAGGGTGCTTGGATCCTAGCTAGGATACCCTGAATTCCGCCCACACAGCCCCAAGCCCAAACTCCAACTGCTTCCCTCCTGCCGCTCCCTTCCTTTGTTTCCCTTCCCGGGCAAAGGTGTTTGACCTTTCCCCTCCCTTACCTAGCTCAGGTTACAGGCCCTGGCATCGTTCATCCCCTAAAGTCCTCCCCTGCTCTCCCACTCCCCACACAGACAGTCCCTACTGCATCACATCTCTCCCCCCTTCGAGACTGAACTGAGCGGGGTCACTCTGCCCAGTGACCTGGGGAAGTTCAGGGCCCCCTCTCCGGGACAACGCATCCGCTGTCAGGTTGGCACTTCCTTTCACATGGACCACGTCCATGTCATAGTCCTGCAGGAGCAGGCTCCACCTCAGGAGCTTGGCGTTGGCTCCTTTCATCTGGTGCAGCCAGGTCAGGGGAGAGTGGTCGGTGTACACGGTGAAGTGTCGCCCAAAGAGATATGGCTCTAGTTTCTTAAGGGCCCACACCATGGCCAGGCATTCCTTCTCGATGGCTGCGTAGCTTTGTTCCCGGGGTAGCAGCTTCTTACTCAGGTACACGATGGGGTGTCTCTCCCCCTTTTCATCCTCCTGCATTAACACTGCCCCCAGTCCCGTGTCTGAGGCATCAGTGAACACCATAAAGGGTTTGTCAAAATCTGGGTTTGCCAGAACTGGGCCACTAACCAGAGCCTCCTTCAGCGCCCGGAAAGCCTCCTGGCACTGCTCAGTCCAGATCACCTTGTCTGGCTTCCCCTTTTTGCATAGTTCAGTGATGGGGCCGGCTATGGCACTAAAGTGGGGCACGAACCTTCGATAGTACCCCGCCATCCCAATAAAGGCCTGTACCTGCTTTTTGGTTTGGGGAGCAGGCCAGTCTCTGATCACCTCCACCTTGGCTGGTTCCGGCTTCAGGCAGCCGCTCCCCACCCGATGGCCCAGGTAAGATACTTCGGCCATCCCCACCTTGCACTTCTCAGCCTTTATGGTTAACCCAGCCTTTCGGAGTCGGTCTAGGACTTGTTTAACCTGGGACATGTGGTCCTCCCAGGTCTGGCTGAAGATGCAGATGTCGTCAATATACGCCACGGCAAAACTCTCCAT
This sequence comes from Gopherus flavomarginatus, assembly GCF_025201925.1. Taxonomy (NCBI): domain Eukaryota; kingdom Metazoa; phylum Chordata; order Testudines; family Testudinidae; genus Gopherus; species Gopherus flavomarginatus. The sequence continues at coordinate 50,086,360 of NC_066627.1, forward strand.
CCCCCTCAGTAGCTGATCCACCAGGCGCTGGAAGGTGGCTGGCGCTCCCTTGAGGCCGAAGGGCAGGGTCAGAAACTCATAGAGCCCCAGAGGGGTGATAAAGGCCGATTTCAGCCTGGCATCTGCGTCCAGCGGCACTTGCCAGTAGCCTTTGGTAAGATCCATAGTGGTGAGGTACCGAGCACCTCCTAGCTTGTCTAGGAGCTCGTCAGGCCTGGGCATAGGGTAGGCATCAGATACGGTGATGGCATTGAGCTTTCGATAGTCCACACAGAACCGGATTGACCCATCCTTCTTGGGGACTAGCACCACTGGCGAGGCCCAAGGGCTGGAAGACGGCTGGATCACCCCCAAAGCCAGCATGTCCCTGACCTCTCTTTCAAGATCCTGGGCAGTTTTACCAGTGACCCGAAAAGGGGAGCATCTTATAGGGGGATGTGACCCCGTCTCCACCCGGTGGACAGTCAAATTAGTGCGTCCAGGCTGGTTGGAAAACAGCTGTCGGTACAGATGCAGCACCCCTCTGATCTCAGCGTGCTGGCCCGGGGTCAGTTGCTCAGAGAGGGGAATCGCCTCCAGGGGGGAACCAGCTTTTGTCCCAGGGAATAGATCCACTAAGGGGTCATCTCCCTGCCCCTCCCAATGTCCACACACGGCCAACACCACATTCCCCCTGTCATAGTATGGTTTCATCATGTTCACATGGTACACCCGACGGTGATGTGCCCGGTTTGACAGCTCCACCACATAGTTTACCTCATTCAGTTGCTTGATAACCTTGAAGGGCCCTTCCCAGGCGGCCTGGAGTTTGTTTCTCCTCACGGGGATAAGAACCATCACCTGATCCCCGGTGGCGAAGGTACGGGTTCGTGCTGTGCGGTCATACCAGACCTTCTGCCTCCTCTGGGCTCGGGCCAGATTCTCCCTGGCCAGGCCCATGAGCTCGGCCAGTCTTTCCCGGAAGGTCAGGACATACTCCACCACTGACTCTCCCTCGGGAGCGGCCTTCCCCTCCCATTCGTCCCTCATCAGGTCTAGGGGCCCCCTCACCTGCCTTCCATACAACAGTTCGAAAGGTGAAAACCCAGTAGATTCCTGGGGTACCTCCCTGTACGCAAACAGCAGGTGAGGTAAGTACTTGTCCCAATCTTGCGGATGCTGGTTCATAAATGTTTTTAGCATCATCTTCAGCGTCCCGTTGAACCTTTCTACCAGCCCGTTGGACTGGGGGTGATACGCTGAGGCCCAGTTGTGCTGGACCCCACATTTCTGCCATAAGGACCGGAGCAGGGCCGACATGAAGTTGGACCCCTGGTCCGTTAAGACCTCCTTGGGGAACCCCACCCGGCTGAAAATTGTCAGCAGCGCATCTGCCACTGTGTCTGCTTCGATAGAGGACAAGGCCACCGCCTCGGGGTAGCGAGTGGCAAAATCCACGACCACCAGGATGTATTTCTTCCCTGACCGGGTCGTCTTGCTGAGAGGTCCCACTATGTCCATGGCTACCTTCTGGAAAGGTTCTTCTATGATGGGTAAAGGCCTCAAAGCCGCTTTCCCCTTGTCCCGGGCCTTCCCCACCCTCTGGCAGGGGTCACAGGATTGGCAGTACTGTCGGACATGGGTAAAGACCCCAGGCCAGTAAAAGTTCTGTAGCAGCCTCTGCCTGGTGCGCCGGATTCCCTGGTGCCCTGCGAGAGGGATGTCATGGGCCAGGTACAACAGCTTGTGACGGAACTTCTGGGGAACCACCAGCTGCCTCCTGATCCCCCATGACTCTACTTCCCCTGGGGGAGCCCATTCTCGGTACAGGAACCCCTTCTCCCACAGGAACCTCTCCTTGCAACCTCTCCTCATGGTCTGTACCGCACTAAGGTCAGCCCGGTCCCTGTGCTTCCGCAAGGAGGGATCTTTCTGCAACTCGGCCTGGAACTCAGCAGCTGGGACAGGAATGGGGACCGGCTCTCTCTTGCTGGCTGGGTCTGAGGCCGCAGCCTCTCTGCACCGTGCCCCTGGGCGTTCCCCGCTCCCTGAGTTAGGGTCCTGCACCTCAGGTCGAGTACCTTCCCCGTTGTCGGGGAGCAGTGCCATTTGCCGACTCTGACTACGAGTCACGACCAGGGCACTCTGGGTGTTACTAGGCCAGTCCTCAAGGTCCCCTCCCATTAACACGTCAGTGGGCAAATATTGGTGTACCCCCACATCCTTGGGGCCCTCCTTGGCCCCCCATTTCAGGTGTACCCTTGCCACGGGTACCTTGAATGGGGTCCCGCCCACGCCCATCAGGGTCAGGTAGGTGTCGGGCACCATCCGATCTGAGGCCACCACCTCGGGCCGGGCCAGCGTCACCTCTGCGCCCGTGTCCCAGTACCCAGTGACCTTCCTCCCATCCACTTCCAGGGAAACAATGCACTCTTTCCGGAGGGGCAGCCCCGCGCCCACCCGGTAAACCAAAAACCCGGAACCGGGAGCATCAACAGGTGGTATGTTGCCAACCCCCCTTTCCTGGGAACGTAGCCCCTCCTCCGATTGGGTTTTTACCCAGTCCACCCTCTGCGGGTTGGGTCTGCTTGGTCTGTCCCTGAGCTTGGGGCACTGGGCCCGTATGTGACCTCGTTGGCCACAGCGATAGCAGCCCATATCTCGTGGGTCCCCTTGCGTGGGTCGGAGGGACCTGCCGCTGGATGTTCCCCTTTTGGGGGGGTTCTCCATAGGCCCCCTTTGGGAGGTCCCATGATGACTCTCTCTCTGCGTTGAGGCAGGCTTGCTCCTTCGAGACTCCTCCCTGCCATCCCCTGCCCGACTGTCCACAAATTGGTCGGCCAGCTGGCCTGCATGCTGCGGGTTCTCCGGCTTCTGGTCCATCAACCACAGCCTCAGGTCGGACGGGCACTGCTCGTACAGGTGCTCCAGTATAAATAGGTCAAGCAGGTCCTCTTTAGTTTGGGCCCCAGCTGTCCACTTGCGAGCATACCCCTGCGCCCGGTTGACCAGTTGCAGGTATGTAACCTCACGGGTTTTACGCTGGCTCCGGAACTTTTTCCGGTACATCTCAGGAGTCAGCCCAAACTCGCGGAGCAGGGCCTGTTTGAACAGTTCGTAGTCCCCTGCCTCCGCCCCTTTCAGTCGGCTGTACACCTCCACGGCTGTGGAGTCCAGTAAGGGGGTGAGAACTGCAATCCTGTCTGCAGGGTCAACCCTGTGCAGCTCGCAGGCATTCTCAAAAGCCGTCAGGAAGGTATCTATGTCCTCCCCCTCCTTACGCCGGGGCAGCAAGTGCTTATCAAAGCTCTTTGTAGGCTTGGGTCCCCCCTCACTCACCGCAGCCGGGGCCTCACTGCTCCTCAGCCGGGCCAGGTCCAGCTCATGTTTACGCTGTTTCTCCTTCTCCTCCCACTCACGCTGGCGCTGGTTCTCCTCATGTTTACGCTGGTTCTCCTCATGTTCACGCTGTTTCGCCTTCTCCTCCAGCTCATGTTCCCGTTGTTTCGCCTTCTCCTCCAGCTCTCGCCTCTTTAACTCGAGCTCCTCCCGTCTCAGCTCCCTTTCATATTCCAGCCGCATCCGCTCCACGGATGCCGAGCGTTGCCGGGAGGATCCCCTGCTGGGGGGTGAGCTTCGCCGTGAAGCTCCCCTGCTGGCCGGGGGTGTCACGGTGCCCTCGGTATACACTGGGCTCCTCCCCGCCCTTCCTCTATGCCTAGGAAGGGGGGGTCTCGGGAAGCCCTCGTCTGCCGGCTGACCACTCCCAGCAGGGACAGTCACTGGTGCCTGCGCTGCATCTGCTCGGCTGCCTCCCTCAGAGACAGGGATCCGTTCATTCATGCGGTCTCCCTGCTCCAGCTGGGCAATCAGCTGGTCCTTGCTGAGCCTCCCTGGGGGCAGCCCCCTCTGTTTACACAGCTCCACCAGGTCACACTTGCGCCGCTTGGCATACATCTTCCTGCTGGCCACTCACAGGCCGGGGTGCTCGCCGCTCCCCACGGTTTCCAGGGGGACCCCTAGTGCACCAGCCCTTCGTGAGGTCACCACCTCTCTGCCAGGGTCGAGCTGCAGACTCCTCCGCCCCTGGGACCGCTCGCTGCAATCCCCCGGGGGACCCTGTTACTGCAAAGTCCTTCTCACTGGGCACACACTCCCAGGGGTTAACCACCCCTTCGTTTTACTGCTCCCCAGTCACTTACTGCAGGAAGCGCCGTCCACGGGGTGCAGTATATCCCGCCGCTGCCACCAGTTGTCACGGAGTGTGGGGGAGTCCGGCCCTGCACCCCTCTTCCTGGGACCCACAGTGACTCTCAGCCAGCCAGTAAAACAGAAGGTTTATTGGACAACAGGAACACAGGTTACAGCAGAGCTTGCAGGCACAGTCAGGACCCCTCCACCGAGTCCTTCTGGGCTTTCAGGGTGCTTGGATCCTAGCTAGGATACCCTGAATTCCGCCCACACAGCCCCAAGCCCAAACTCCAACTGCTTCCCTCCTGCCGCTCCCTTCCTTTGTTTCCCTTCCCGGGCAAAGGTGTTTGACCTTTCCCCTCCCTTACCTAGCTCAGGTTACAGGCCCTGGCATCGTCCATCCCCTAAAGTCCTCCCCTGCTCTCCCACTCCCCACACAGACAGTCCCTACTGCATCACACCATGTGACCGCCTGGATCTGCTGGGAGCTGTACATTTGACATGTGTTGGATCACCCCATAGATTGCTTGGCCTCCACATTGGGAGTGGATGGTTTCATGCACATGCCAAGTCTCTGCCTATTTTCAGCCAATAAAATCCATTGGTGTCCACAGTTTTGCCGTTGCACCAGGTCTAATCACACCAAAGGACGCCATCGGTTCTGCTCTTGCTATGCTGTGTTCCCAGCGTTATGCCTATTTCCAGCACAGAACTGAGCCATCATTCCCCAGCAAACGGATCCTCACTTACTTCCCGTTCCCAAGCAGCATATTTTTACTGCGAATAGCAGATGGCTTCGGTAGTATTCAAAGGATCATCTCTCTCGCTCTGTAGCCTGGGAAGCACTAAAAATGGCTGCTTGGCCTGATTAATAACTGAAGTGAAACTCTGTTGTATAACTCAGGCGTAGCTCATAAACCTAGCAGTTTCCAGGATGAATAATCCAATGTATCGGATGTCACAATTACTGAGCACATCAACCCAGCAGAGAAGCCAAATGGAGCCAAATTGGATTGTGCCTAAATTCAGCATCTTGAATTAGTAACACTTAGAGTGACCATATGGCCCTGTTTTATAGGGACAGTCCTAATATTTGGGTCTTTGTCTTACAAAAACACCTCTTACCCTCCATCCCCATCCCGCTTTTTCACACCTGCAGTCTGGTCACCCTATTAACACTGCATATTTTGTTTCTCCAATTGAAACTAAGTTCTTATAGAGATTTATTGACAACTTGGGAGCCTGGGGGTCACTTTGGATAATATGCTCCGGTGCTTCCCAGTGGCAGATTGCAGAGACCTGCGTGGTTAAGGTTAGAAGCCAAACAACAGCATCATGAGGTGGACGTTATCCACATGTGACAGATGGGGAAACTGAGGCACAGCTGGGCATGGCAGAAAGGGCTAGTTTTCACATTGCCCCCAGTTTGGAAGCAGAGTCACTGCTGCTGCCTAGTGCATCCGGAGATACCAGTGGATGGATACCGCTCAGACCCTGCATGGTTGGGGCACCAAAGCCCTCAATGAGCAGCATTTCCCTCACACTTGTCTGTCTGCTGGGCTTGGGATGAATCTGGCAATTGTTTGCATTGCTGAACATTTCAGGGGGCTCTGGATTTTATTTACTGGTCCATTCTGGCCCTTGTGCAGCTTGCCCCAGGTTTGCTAGGGGAAGAGAGAGCCCCCTGCTTACACCCCACACTGAGAGGGGCACAGTGCAACCCCTGTGAACAGGGGAGCATAGAGACAGCTCCTTCCTTGCACCCCAACATGGGAGGAAGCACAGCTGAGCTGCCTGTGCCATGGGGAGCAAGCTGTGCCATCCCATGGGGCACATGCACTCTCCTGATCTAGACTGGGGCTGAGCTCAGGGTCTGCTGAGGCCCAGTGCTTTCCAGAGCCCTCCCTAAGCCGCTGGATTCCGCCTTGCCCCAGAGATGAGGCAGTGACTCAGGCTGTTTTGAATGATCAGCTGCAACCATCCTAGATCTCACCAGGGGACCGTTTACTCTCAGGTTCATACCAGTTACTCCACCCCAAACAGCTGCTCCCCCTACTCGGCTAGCTAGACCCTCTCTGGCGATTGCAGGCGGATGCTGGAGAGCAGTATCGTTTTTGCAGGCATTCAACCCTCATCCCCTGGCCTCCATGCCTTTCATTCTCCTGCGGCTCACTTCTGACTGGGGTGTACTAGGTGTCGCTTCTCTCCTGAGCATCTTTGCTGTGGTTAGCGGAGAGTTCCAGGCTGGCTGATCATGGAGAGCAGAATTTGGCCCCATGCGTCCTCATGCAAGTGGCCATCTCCATCGAATTGTCTCCATACAAAGCAGAATCACTTGATTCTGCAGGTCTATAACCAATGACCCAGCTGTTCCCTCTGATTGCGATTTCTTTCACCGATGTGAGTGGCTCCTTCAGCCAGCCTCCGTTAGCTTTGCTTTTCAACACGTCATTCTGAAAACACAGGCAGGAACGAGGCTTTAAGGCAGGGTAGGCACTCTGCCCGTGGCTGCCCCCTGAAACAAGGCTGTTATAGGTTTATAAGTGGCACAGACTTGCCCAAAAAATCAGTGACATGCATGCTCTGCAGCTGACTCTTGACAGCTTATGAAACGGTTATTAAAAGATCTGGAGCCAGATCCTGACCTCACTTACAGCAGGGTAAACAAGGCCTGACTCCCCGGAGGTGTAAAATGAGTGGATGTAAGTTCAGAGCCAGACCTGCTGGCCAGCCCAACTCGAGACAGAATGGGATTGGAGAAGAACTCCAACCCGCAGCTGCTTTGAGAAACACCCAGGACAGGGAGGATGCTGTTATCCAGCACCACCCTGGGCCAATCCCCACTAGATACAAAAATGCATATGCACCTATGTGCCTCATTTGGGTGTGCAATTACCATGACGACCACAGGAGCATCCTGGATTTTCATGGCCATGTACGCATCTAGTGCTTTAGTACATGCATTGCGTGCCCCATACTGCCGTGTAATTGGGTGCATGAGCTTGTGAGATGTAGACACTAATTTTAGAGGGGTCTGAAAGAGTGTCTGAACACACGTTGTTCGGCGGGGCCCAAGGCGCCTACGTTTACAGCAGACTATCGGGAGAGAGAAAGGTGTTTAGGGAAGGGGTGCAGAAGTAGGCCAGGCACAACGAGAAAGTCTGGGCTGACAAGGACCCAATCCTGCACTCCATACTCTGGCAAAATTCCCTGGTCCAAATTCATCCCCCGGGAAACATCGGTGGGGATTCATTTGGCCCAATGACATCAGTGGGCGTTTTGCCTGAGAAAAGGCAGACTGGGGTCTGAGTGAAATGACAGGAATCCACAGGAACGGCCAAGCACTGAGAACTGAGGCTGGTTTTTAAATCGCTCCCCCCCACCTCCCGCCCCTGTGTGGTATTGACAGGGTCCTGCGACCAGAGGGAAACTGGGGGCCAGCTGGGTCGCTGTGGGTGCAGATTACCAGCACTGGCCATCTACTGCGCCACGCCCTGATATCTGTGCAGAAGGGCAGAGCTAGCACGTGCAAACTGGGTGTGCAATCCCACAGATTTCTGCAGGGTGAGCCTCACTGAAAACCTGGCCTGGGGTGTCAGCTGAAAAGACAGAAGGAGATTAATGCCCCTCTCGCTGGCTGGGAGGGCTCAGTCCTTTCGTCTCTGATAGCTTGGTGCTGTAAGGGGCCCTTTCGCCCCCGGGGAACACGGTTTAAAACTAACCTGGCGCTGACCGCAGCAGGTGTCATTAATCACACGCTGGGCTCCACTGCCAGGCCTGGGGCGAGGCAGGCGCCATGGCTGGGGCTATTTTAACTCCAGGGCCAATCTCAGGCGTGTTCGGGGAGCTGTGGCGAGGGCTCGGCTGGTTACAAGGGATGCAGAGGAGCAGGCTTGGGCCCAGCAGGTTCTCGGGGCCCAAACTAGCACCATGCCTAATGCTGCAGGTGGGTAGCTTGCTCTTAGTGTGGCTGAGTGGGTGACACTCATCCAACTGGGCTGGCCAGAAATAAAGGGGAAGTTTCAGCATAGTACACAGAGGAGGGCAGCAAACCCCACAAAACTGCCAGCTGGAAGAAGGAACCGTTGTGCCGAGCATCTTGGAGGGTGCGAGGGCCGGGGTAGGGGGTGGTGAGAACACAGGGTTTCATCTCCCTCTTGGCACGATCTGCTCGTCTGCTCAACGGAGTAAGGCCGGGATGGGGAGACAAGGGGTTGCTCTAGCGCAGCACCTTTGCACAGGGATGGTGAGCTCCAAGCCCTTCTTGGGGGGCCACGGGTGAGCCTCAGGGCTGAACCAAACCCCAGAGCTGGAAATCCTTCGGCTTGGGAGAAATTCCCACCAGGATGTGAACTCTGTAGCTAGAGTGAGCTGAACCGGACCCCAGCAGCCCAGACACCCCTGAGTGAACCTCGGGGAGCTGTGATCCAAACGCAGATCCATATGTCACAGCTACGCCCCCCCACCCCCACCCCAGCTCTGCAATGAACCAAACCAAAACCCGGCTCTGAGCCTCCCGGGACTTTGGGGAAATTCACGCCTGGATCCAGATCCAAACTTTGCAGCTGGGGCCTGTTTCTAGGCAGCAGAGGGGAGGAAGAGATTGCTCCATATGGGTTAGCGGCCGTAGGGGGGCAGGGGCCCTGCGGCTGAGGAGAGACACACACACACACCCCAGCAATGGTGTGGTGGAGGGTTATGTCCCCGTTGCAAAGCCAGTGAAGGAGGGATGAGTCTAGCTGCTCCCAGCACAGGGGAAGTCAAGTGTTTGCAATTCCAATATTTGAGTTTGCATTTTTGGTGGACTTTTCTAGTGCCCCAGGGAGCTAGGGCTGGGGTCTGAGTAACATGAAATCCAACCTCCCCAGTACAGAGCAGCTGCCGGACAGTGCAATTGCTGCAAGGAGCCCAGCTCCCGCCGTGTGGATCTGTCCGTGGCTCCCGGACCAACAAAGCCAACAGGGAGCCGAAAGCAGGAGGCCTAGCAGAGTCTGTAGGAGGCAGAGCCCCGTTCATGGGATGGCGGGCAGGCCACAGCCTCCTGGAATGATCCATTTCAGCTTTCAGTGCGCTGGGTCCTCTGTGGCTGCAACGCTCTGGACAGGGCTAGTGAGAGGCTGGGAGTGGGCGGCAGGGGATGGGTCACTTGGTGATTCCCTGTTCTGCTCATTCCCTCTGGGGCACCTGGCATTGGCCACTGTCAGGAGACAGGATACTGGGCTAGATGGACCTTTGGTCTGACAATCATGGGCGGCGCGAGAACTGCGGGCTGGGGGAGGCTAGCCCCCAGCCCCGCCCCTTCCACGCTCCCCAGAACCCAGAGTCACCCCACCACGGCTGCCACCCCCACCCCAGGCTGGCTGGTGCCCACAGCTGCTGCAGCCCCGGAAAGGCGGGCAGCATGGCCCCTGGGCCCAGCAGCACCGCCTGGGGGTGGGGGTGGAGTGTGGGCGGGCCACACTGGCTTTTTGGGGAGGCACAGCCTCCCCCAGCCTCCCCTACCTGCCGCCCACAATGGCAGTTCTTATCTTATGATCTGAGCCAGGGGGTGGGGTGGGAGAGCTGAGGTCACTGCTCCCCAAGGCAGCCTGGTGTCCCGGTACACAAACACCATCAGACGACAGCTCTGCCTGTTCTCCTTCCAGACACGAAGCCTGGCCTGCTCCATGTGCCACTGTGAGACATCTGCCCTTAGCAGAGGCCTGGGTCTGACGGCAGTGGACAGGGGCCAAAAACCCCCTCATAAGCTCAGTGAGAAAGGAGGCAAGGGCTGACCTGGTGAACAAAGGGACTTCACACCACTTGGGCTACTGTTTCTGCCCGCCATGACCATCCCCGGGCAAGGGCGGCTGGGTGTGCAGGGCACTCTGCCAGTCACCCCAGGCCTGGGCACTCGACGGCATGGCTAGTTAGTCTTCCACAGGGCGTGCACAGGCCGAGCTCTCCCCTGGTGTAAATGGGCACAAATCCACTCACGTCACTGGCACGGCTTCTTCTCACAGCCTGGCTGGGCCTGGCACATGGTTTGTGATTGCTTTGATGCACTCCAATGGGGGAGTGTATTATACACCCAGGCAGAGCCTTGTGTCCTCCTGGCCCGGGGTGCACAAATATGCCCGTTGTTTTCTGACAAGCAGAAAGGGGATGAACGCAGCGGTGGTGCGAGGCAGGCGGGAGGGAGCAGTGAGCCAAGCAGCAGCAGCTTGTAGCAAGGCACAGACCCGTCTGGATGCAGCACAGAGGGGATTGTGGCAGATGGCGGCACAGCCGGCTCTTGTTAGGGATCTGGGGTTGTGTCCCCCTCCTCTGGCCTGGTGCTATAGCTAATTACCAGGGAGAGTCACTGCCAGGCCCCCGCCCCTCCTGCCCATCAGATAGTGCCCGTTAGGTGCCCTGGGTAATTTTCCCAGCAGTAATGTAAACAGGGAGCTAACGAGAGGAATTTGGGCCCCCTGCTCTGCCACCCCGTGTTTGTTTAAGGAGTAGTTTGAAAGCCGGCGGGGGGAGAAGGGGGACGAGTGGACCTTGGAGAGGAGGGGAGGGGGCGGGGGTGAGGTGAGGTCTGATCGAAAGCTATGGGAAAGACATGGCGAGGAGCCAGGAACCTAAGGGCGGCGTTCCTCGAGGCAAGCTAGGAGGCTGTCCGTGTGGGCCGAGGTGCAAAGGAGAAGCCCTCGTGACCTGGACCGAGGCTGCTCTGCAGGGGACACTACCAGCCCTGAACAGGGCGTCTCACTCTGGCTCTGTCTACACTGCAGTCAGGAGGTGTGAGTGCAGGTCAGCTAGGCACAAGCTTTGATTGAGTGTGTACTCAGGGTCCCCGGCGGGTCTAGCCCGTCGCCACCCCAGCTAGATCAAAGCCTGAACTGCAATCACACCTGCTGACTGCAGTGTAGATGGACCCTCTTTCTCTGGCAAGACCGGCCTCCCTTCCTCGGGGGTTAAACCCAGGGCCGGTTCTAGGCACCGGCGCTCCAAGCATGTGCTTAGGGCGGCAGTTTCCAAGGGGTGGCACGCCATCTCCTTTTTTTTTTTGCTTGGGGCGCAAAAAGCCGGGAGCTGGCCATGAACGGAGGTGAGTTGTGGCGGTGGGGGGCGCAGGGAGGGCTGCAGGAAGTAACCCTGGAGGGGGGCAGAGGAATTGCTCCCTCCCAGCTCACCTCTGCCTCCTCCCCTGAGCGCCCCGCTGCTCCACTTCTCCCCTCTTGGGAGGGGTAGGAGGGGAAATGCAGCTTGCCCGGGGCAGGGCTGGGGATTTGGAGAAAGGGTTGGAATGGGGTGGGGAAGGGGAGGAGTTGGGGCGCGAGAATTCAACAACATATAAGCGGCCACTCTGAGTCAGACCAAGGATCCATCTAGCCCAGTATCCTGTCTGCCATCAGTGACCAGTGCCAGGTGCCCCTGAGTGAATGGACAGAACAGGTAATCACCAAGTGATCCATCCCCTGTCGCCCATTTCCAGCTTCTGGCAAACAGAGGCTAGAGGCGCCATCCCTACCCAGCCTGGCTAATAGCCATTGATGGACCTGTCCTCAATGAACTTATCTAGTTCTTTTTTGAACCCTGTTATAGTCTTGGCCTTCACAACATCCTCTGGCAAGGAGTTCCACAGGTTGACTGTGCGTTGTGTGAAAAAATACTTCCTTTTGTTTGTTTTAAACCTGCTGCCTAGTAATTTCATCTCTTTTTTTGAGATGGGGCAACCACAACTGCACGCAGCATTCAAGATGTGGGTTTACCATGGATTTATATAGAGGCAATATGATATTGTCTGTCTTATTATCTATCCCTTTCTTAATGATTCCCAACATTCTCTTCACTTTTTTGACTGCCGCAGCTCATTGAGTGGATGTTTTCGGAGAAACCTCCTTCCCCAGCCACCAAGCCGGCTCCTCGCTCCCAGCCGAGATAAAGCAGGAATCCTTCTAAACATCCTGGATTATAAAGTGCCCTCAAAGTCCCCAAAGCAAAAGAAGACAAACAATATCAAACAGAGGGATCAAACTGCAGCCCCATGCAAATAAGCAGTCATTGCTGGGAAAACAGCTGGCAGAAGAACTGAGTCACTCTAGACATGATCCTAGGAGGAGTCCTGGGCCCCTTGAATCCATGGCCATATGGGGGCAGGGCAAAGGGGTAGTTTGCCTTGCCCTCCCCCGCCATTTGGGAGGGCCACACACCAAGCAGTGTTATGACTTCCTGCATGGGGCTGCAGTGCCACCCAGGTTTGGCCTGGCTGCCCCTCCATGTTAAACCAAATCCGTGTGGCTTTGTGTTACCCTGTGCCCCAGGTTGCAATACTCAGAGCAGGGACAGGACTCCCACTGCAGGGTGAGTCCAGGGTGGGCTTGCTCTGCTCCCCAGAACATCCCCTCCGAGCTAATTTTTTTTTTTTAAAGGAAGGGGATCCGGTCCAGTTTTGCCCCAGGCCTGACTCACACAGCTGAACGTTCTAGGTTCTCTTGCTCATGCCAGAGGGACGAGCTGCTCCTTTCTCGCTGGTTCCTCCTTTTGCTTCTAAAGAGGATTTGGCAGCCCGGAGGACGACCCGAACGACATCTCTAAGGGACCCTAAATCACTCGTGAAGTGCCCTCGCTGGAGTCTGTGTTCCCCTAAGCTCCAGGACGAGCTTTGGCTGGGATGTATTCCCAGCGGACTTTCCTTGCAGCGGATTCAGTTAAATACAGGCCCCAGCCGCCTCAGATATTATAAATAGAAATGGGCAGGGAAATATATTTGCCTCAATGTCACTTCCCTGCACCCTGCAGGGTCACAGCTGGTGCTGATCAGGGAGGGACAGACTGGGAAATGTGGCTGTGCTGGGACCATGGGGGAGAATCTAAAGTGGGGGCCGCTGGGGTGGGATTTGGAGCTGGAACTGAGCAGAGACCTCATCCCTGCCTGCAGGATCGGAGAGTTTCTCTTCTCATTTCTTGCTGGGGTCACTCCACGGGTCCTCAGAGGAGCAGGCAGATAGCCAGGGTCCAGGCAGAGGGAAAAGGGGGGGCAGCCCAGGGGAGGGACAGAGGCAGTGTGTGTGTGTATGTGTGTGTGTGTCTGAACATTTATGATTACATGTGAAACTTGAGCTCCTTGCAGTGGGCTAGGAAAGAAAGAAGACAGAAGTATTGTTTTTAAACGCTTTTTTTCCCCCGCAAGAGGGCCAGGGCTGCTGCATAGCCAGGATAACGATAAAAGGGCTGGGAGGGCTGGGGCTGCTTCGAGGGCGAGGACGGAGGAAGTGCCAAAATTACATTATTTAGACTTCGTTTAAAGAGCCCAATAACTTGTTCTGTGCAAACAGTGGCTTGAAAACTGCAGCCTGAGGAGCGCTGTCCCCTCCCCCTCTGCAGCTTTCGGCTAGGACCAGGGAGTGTGGGGTCTAGCGGGGGCAGCGTGTGAAGCAGCTGGAGCAGAGGTCTCGGAGCACCATGCACCGTGTAAATCTCAAGCTGGTGGCCTTTGCCTGCGTGACGGTGGCTTTCTGGGCGGAGGGTGGCCAGCGGAGGGCGACAGGTGGCGGCAGCAGGCGGCGATCCCACCGGGTCCAGCAGGGGCAGTGCAGTTACACCTTCGTCCTGCCCGAGGCCGATCTGCAGCCCTGCCCGCCGACAAGGGCGACCCTCCGTGCCAACACGCTGCAGGGGGACTCGCCCGCCGCCACACTGCAGACCCACAACTGGTCCGCACAGCGCATGCAGCAGCTGGAGAGAGTCCTGGAGAACAACACCCAGTGGCTGCTGAAGGTAAGGGGCGCACCTGGCCAGACGGGTGGAGGGGCCACAGTGGGGAGAAGGTTCTCACCACCACTGCCATGCCCCTCATCTCATTGCCCTCAGGACAATGGGCTGACGCTCCGATGATGGGCATGGAGTGGAATGATGAATGGAGGGATGATGGGAAGAAGGAGTTCCTACTGCACTGGATGAGTCAGTGGGCACAGGTTTGGGTCCAACTTCCAATGATCTGGCTCCCAAGCACCTTCCTGAGCTTCTGCCCCCATGAATTCTATCCCATCCCCTGAATCTCAGTGGGATAGGACTGTTGTTGCCTGGGCACCACCAGAGTTATGGGATAACTCCTTGTTTGACCCCAAGTTAGCTCGTTTCAAGGCAGGTTGGAAACACTGGGTTGAATTCTGCACTGGCTTATGCCCCTTGCCACCGCTCTGGCCAGGTTCATCTCTTGTGCCACTTCACTGAGCATAGCGGGGTCTCCCAGGAGAGAACACCAATCAGAATCGGGCCCTCTTGATTCCAGAAGGCTTGTTTAGTGCTTTAGTACTTGTTTAATGTTCCATCTTGATGTTGATGGTGCTGTAGTCTCACATGCTTTCAGTTGCCTGTAGCCCTGCCATGCGTTCAGCGTACCCTCGGCTCACCTAGTGATTTCATGCAGGATCTGGCACTGAGTTTCTTTGGTTTATGGTAAAACACCTGGGGAGTTCTGGCAGAGCGAGGGACAGGGGCTAGGTCAGACCTCTGGAACGTCTCATTTTTTAAACACGAGGTTTTTCAAAACGTTGTGGAGCTCCGTGAAGCTTTGCACAGCGTTTGCTTTTTGTGAGAACAGCCACTGCAATAAACGCGTGTCTAGCCCAACAGATGCTTGTGTCAGGCAAACAATAAAGGCTGCGACTGTCAAAGCCACCTAGTCAACGTGGACACCAAATTCCCACCAACATTCCTGGACATGAGGCAGCCGCATCCCCAAAGAGACATTGCAAATCACAGCCAAAGGGTTGTGCTTGACAGTCCCTCCTGCCCAGGGAATGACATCGACTCGTCGAGAACCTGTGTATTGCCAGAGACGAATGGAACTAGAACCTCTAGAGGCTGGAGCTCTTTCCGGATCTCTAGAACCCCAGGGTCTGGAGTGGGGTCAGAATTTGGTAGAACAAGATTTTTTTCTCCACCCACCAACTCTTAGCTCAGAGGAGCGAAAAACCTGGTTCTGAGTGATTCCGGGGGGTGAGGTGCTCCTGATCTCAGGTTAGGGCTTTTCCTCCTCACACCACGGCACTCAGCCCCGGGGAGCTCCCCACTTCAATTAGTCCAGACAACCACTGGAGGGTGAGCGGAGAGCTTGTCACAAAGTGGAAACTGGCTCGCGTGGGAGCAGCGTGACCGAATACAGGCAGGGTGGAAATGCTCACACTCTGGCGTGGATACTGCAGGTGCAGCTGTGTGTGGTGTGGGTGTACTGAGCTCCAGGGAAAGCGCAAGAGGAGGTGACGTGACTAAGGTTAAACTGGAGGCTTGGTCCTGTGCCCCGAGGGGCAGGGTGCCTCCTGTCCCCATAGCCCCGCTGCCGTACTCACAAGCAGGCAGGGGAAAGACGTGACTGAGTGCGGGCGTGTCCATGGAGACACGTGCCCACCTCATGCTGATGGGACATTTCATGAACACTCCTCTCTGCGCCCAGAGTGGCCAGTACTCCACACCTGCTCTCTGCCAGTTCAGCCCCCGGTGTGTCACTGCACATCAGAGAAGAGATGCGTGCCATGAGATCCCTCAAACCCTCCTGCCCATTCAGAGCTGGACAGGATCTCCAGAGGATGGCAGACAGCAACCTGGACACTTAACTCCAGATCTCAGCTTCAATAGGGAGGATATTTGAAAACAGAACTGAATCCAAATGGCCCCAAATCTTTATACTGGGTCAAACCCAAACCCAAGGTGTAAAACAGCAAACTTCTGGGTGTTTAAGATCTGGCTCCAGAAGAGAGCTCTGTGGTGGGAGTCTCTATCGGCCCGTTACCGCTTAACCCCCCAGGGTGACGTGAGGGGGCTGGAGGCTCAAACTCAATGTGGGTGGCAAGATGGCTGGAATCCCAGAGCAAAAGCCAAGTCCAGAACAAGATCCTCCATGGTTAGCAAAGGAGAGCTCTGAGCCACCCTCACACCAGAAAGCTGACTCTGGTGTTCTCCTCCTCCCATTCAAACCAATGCCAAAGCTCGCGTTGATCTCCATGAGA
Organism: Gopherus flavomarginatus; assembly: GCF_025201925.1. Taxonomy (NCBI): domain Eukaryota; kingdom Metazoa; phylum Chordata; order Testudines; family Testudinidae; genus Gopherus; species Gopherus flavomarginatus. Next base: position 50,102,508 of record NC_066627.1, read on the forward strand.
CCAGGATTAGCCCTGGCATACAACAAAATCTGTCCACAGGAAACTTGCTGCAGTTTCATGTTGACTCTGACCCTCAGGGTGGGAGGATCCATCCTTGGAATAGCAAAGGAGACTGCTGTGAAATCCACATGCCTCGTCACGTGGGAATGCTGCCTGGGAAATTGGCAGAAGTTCAAGACACTCGCTTGTTTGATGCCCTTTCCCCAGCAGTCAGACAGTGACGGTTCCCTTGACCCTGTCAGGACTTGGTTTGTCTAAGCAAAGCTGTCAGTAGAGTCTCCAAAGCAGCAAAGCTCAACTCTGAGTCACTGCAGCCCTTCATATGGCTGAGACAGGCTCCCTCATGGCACCAGGCTCCAGAGCTGATTCCGGCAATTTACAGGCCGGTGAATCTAGCTCCAGCCCCAGGCAAACTGGTTGAAACAATAGTAAAGAATAAAGTTATCAGACGCGAAGATGAACACAATATGTCAGGGAAGAGTCAATGTGGCTTTTGTAAAGAGAAATCACACCTCACCAATCTATTAGAATTCTTTGGGAAGTCAACAAGGGCGATCCTGTAGATATAATATATACAGACTTTCAGAAATCCTTTGACAAGGTCCCTCACTAAAGGCTCTTAGTAAGCAGACATGGGATAGATCAGTAACTGGTTAAAAGATAGGAAACAAAGGGTAGGAATAAATATCATTTTTCACAATGGAGAGAGGTAAATAGCAGGGACGCCCCAGGATCTGTACTGGGATCTGTGCTGTTCAACATATTCATCAATTATCTGAAAAAAGGAGTGAACAGTAAGGTGGCAACATTTAAAGATACAAAATTACTTAAAGATTGTTAAGTCCAAAGCTGACTGCAAAGAGTTACAAAGGGATCTCACTAAACTGAGTGACAAAATGATAGTTGAAATTCAGTGTTGATAAAAGTGATCCACATTGAAACACATAATCCCAATGATACATCCAAAACGATGGGGTCTAAATTAGCTGTTACCACTCAGGAAAGAGATCTTTGAGTCCTTGTGGATAGTTCTTTGAAAATATCCGCTCGATGTGCAGTGGCCATCAAAATGCTAACAGAATGTCAGGAACCATTAGGAAAGGGATAGATAAGAAGACAGAAAATATCACAATGCCATTATATAAATCCATGCTATGCTCACGCCTTGAATACTGTGCGTAGCTCTGGTCACCTTATCTTAAAAAAGATATATTAGAATTGGAAAAGGTGCAGAGAAGGGCAACTAAAATGATTAGGGGTAGGGAACAGTGTCCATACAAGGAAAGTTTAAAATGACTGGGACTGTTCAGAGAAGAGACGACGACGGGGGAATGTGATAGAAATCTATAAAACCACGACAGATGTAGAGAAAGTGAGTGGGCCAGTGATATGTACCCTTCCCATAACACAAGGACCAGGGTCTCCTGATGAAATTAAAAGGCAGCGGGTTTAAAACAAACATAAGGGAGTATTTCTTCACACTATGCACAGACAACCTGCAGAACTTATTCCCAGGGGATCTAGTGAAGGCCAAAAGTATAAATGGGTTCAGAAAATAATGAGCTACGTTCTTGGAGGATAGATCCACCACTGGCTATTAGAGAAGATGGACAGGGATGCAACCCCATGCTCTGGGTATCCCTAAGCCTCCAATGGCCAGAAGCTGGGGCTGGCTGACAGAGGCTGGATCACCTGATGGTTGCCCTGTTGTGTTCGTTCCCTCTGAAGCACCTGGCACTAGCCCGTCTCAGAGACAGGCTACGGAGTTCGATGAACCATTGGTCTGATACTGTACCCCAGGAAACAGGCAGCTCTGCTACTCCAGATTCACATGGGTGTGGGGGAGATCAGGCCCGTGGTCTCTCTTGAGGTCCCGTCTTGCAGTGCTGCTTGCCTCTGTCATTTGGACGCAGTTTGGGTGTACTCAGTGCAGACGCGTGTGCATGGAGGGAGGGAATAAGAGGAAGAAGGTGAGATAGGAAATGCAACCCCAGAGATTAAATTACAGCCCCCCTCCCCACAGCTGGGGATCGGCCTTCACTCCCCTCCCCACCACCCCACCCCTCCAGATCTGGACACCCTCAGACTCTGGCTGGGGGCATGAGAATCCAGCCTCGGATCCTTCCACATCTGACTTTCAAGCCTGGTTCCTATCATGGGTCAAACCAAAATCTCCACTCCAGGTGGCTGGGGAGGGGGTGAAATCTGTGCATGGATCTGAATTTTGCAGCTCGGATCCCAAAAAGACCTGAAAATGGGTGACAGGAAAGAGCGGCCCAGCAAAGAAGAGACTTTTCCTTTCAACGGTTTCTCCAAAGTGCCATCTGCTCCCCACATCTGTCAGCAGTGCAAACAGCTGCCTGCGTCAGACTCGAAAATAGCTCCGTCCCTTCTTGGCCCGGCGGCAAGGGACAGGGTCTCTAAACAGCTGTAAATATTGAGCTGCAGCAAGGGAAGAGCGAACAAGGTGGGGGATCTTCTGGTGAGAAAAGGAAGAGGGGACCGAGGCCGTCTCTGCATCCAGAGCCTTTCTCCAGCCAAATCTGAAATGACTGCCCAGAGTGCTCCAGTCAGGTTCAATAAAAATACCTGCACATCCTCTGCATTTGCTTCTGCCAGACTGCAGTCAGAGAGAAATTTCTGCTTCCAGACGACACACCCAGAGCTTTGATCTTCTAACACTTTAACACTGTTCACAAAATTCACTTGTTTTCCTCCCCGTGTCTTAAAGCCAGAGTTCCCAACCTTCCCTCCCACCCCCATTAAAGCAAGCCAACTAAACAGCAGACCTGGTCCTTCATTCCAGAAGGTTGGAAAGTTATTAATAATTTTTATGGGGAAAAAAAAAGATTTGCCTCTGAAAGTCTCGTGTGCCATGTGAGCTATGTATTTACTTGAGTTGCTGAATTGGGGAGCATCCTTTCAAGATGTGGCACATTTATTTTCTTATTTTCCTGGAAGACGTTCCCCAAGCATTTAGTCAGCCCAGACAAAACTACGGGATGGATTCTAAGAACCCGGGGCAGAGAAAATACTCCAGAGTGCTAAACCGGAAAAGAATATGCACCATCAGTGGAACGATTCCTTTGTTTGGCGTTTTCTTGAGCTGCACAGTTTGGACCCGGGTCTGACATTTCCCAGCATTCATGGGCCTGTGGACGTAGGATTGTGATTCAGGCTTGGCACTAGTTAGCGTGTAGTGCCATATGCACCCCCAGCTAGGAATTTCTCACTGATGCAACTGATTCGGAATTCTGGAAACAGATGATGAAGGGAATGGTGATCATTTAGCAGGGTGAGGAGCACCGTTCTTCCTGAAGCACTGTGCATTGGACAGTTGGAGCTAGACAGTCCAATATTAGGTGCATGTTAGGTGATCATCTCTTTGAAAAATGTAGGTGGATAACTAGGTATCAGTGCCTCAGCACTCCCAGGATTCCCTAGATATTCTTTATAATTAGTATCTAGGTAAATGAGGTAGGCGTTAGCCCTGTTTACATGCTACTGTCATCGAAGGCAAATGAAAAGCTCTGGAGAACCATCACACAATGGGATTCTACATTTGCTATTGTACAGGGATCACAGTATTGGGACTCAAGAGTGTGTGTTCTGGTCTATGCCCAATCCAGGAAGAGACCTGGGGTTGAGATTTCAATAGCACCCACTCATGGCAGGTGTCAGGCAGAGGGGGCTTTTATTAAACTTCCTTCCAATCACCTGTGAAATTCCTTCAGGCTTCCAAAGGTTCGGCCTTTCTCCAGCTCTTTCCAGCCCTGCATTTGAAAGCCCTTTTCCTTTTCCTATCGCTTAACCAAGCCTCCCAGCACCCTTAGCATGAAGAAGCCTGAGTCAGACAGAGGTTAAGCAACTTGCTCAGGACCATGGAGTGCAGCTGTGGCAGGGATGGGACCCAGGAGTCCTGGATCCCAGTCCCCAGCTCTGCCTGCTGCACCCTAATTTGGGTGTCCTAACGTGATGCTACAGCTGGGGAAATTAGGAAGCACTGTTTCTGAAAGTTGTGTTATTAAAAGGCTTTTTCAGACCTTTCCTTGCCCTGCAGAGACTGGCCTCTTCCTTTCCCGTTTACATTGGCGCCGCATGGTGTTTGCCCATTGCCAGTGAGGTGAGACTGCTGACGTTTGTCGGGAGCTGTTATTCCCACAGCTGCATCTTTGCTGCAGGCAAAGCACGTTCTAAAGTACTCCAGTGAGATCGTGTTGGGTTCTTAGGGGACACGGTTCTTACCGAGATCCTGGTTCCCAGGTGCCGCGTCTCCCGCTTTCTTTTGGCTTCACCTTCTCTCCCAGAGTAGGAAGTGATGCTGTGACCTATTGAGCGTGAAGTGGCACCACTGGACCCGGACAAGAAGCCCTATAGATGCCCCAGCATATTCCAGGCCATGGCTTGTCTCTGAATTTCTGGCCTTGCCTGAAAGTTTCCCATTGATCAGAGGCAGAGGGGCCCTTAGCATGTGGGTAGCTGCAATCAAGCTGACCCTTTAGCACAGCTGCAGCACTGAGGATAGGTTATCACGCTGCTTCGATACTCAGGACACAGCTGCTCTGTGAGCATGGCCCAGCTTCTGTGCCGTCATGCTGTTCTTCCGTCACCACAAGCCAAGCATCGCCTCTGACCCCTGACTCTGGGCTTGGCCAAACCAAACTCTCGGGCTTGGAGGCATCCCAGAGGTTGGGATGTGGGTCCCCCAGCTGTAGTTCGAACCTGAGCTATTCTGAACCAAAGGGGGTCTGTGAACCAATTCTCCCCTGCCCCACACTCCCCACAACTCCATCCTGATGCAAACCTGTTCAGAGCCATCCTTGGAAGGGTACCACCATCCTAGCTGGGAACTGAAATCCCCTCTTCCTCTGGAGAGATGCAGGCAGGCACACCTCTCTCCCCTTGTTTCTAGCCCTGCTCTTCATGTATCCACACAGCGGCTGCTGACATGGCCGCATGGAAAGCCTTGCTGACACATACGGGTACAATGGATACATACCATAGTCCAATGATCACTGGATGTCTCAGCCACGCCCCTCCACCTCACGGGGGTTTCTGCACGCTGGCCTGTGTGACACGCCCTGCAACTCCCTGCCCTCTGGTTGGAGTCACATCTCTGTGCCTGGCCCTGGATTGCTGCCTGCACCGCGCATAAGAGGATCAGTCAGGACTCTCCCAGAAGAGCTAAAACTAAAGGGCTAGGAGTGCTCAGGGAAACCGGAGCATGGGGGCAGGCGGGGCAGTGCAGCTGGAATCTGGCCTGCAAGCTGGGCCAAAATATTTGCCTTGGTGAAGATTCCTGGCGGGGGGCGGTGCAGCTGCACATCTAGGCTGCTGTTGGGCAGCGGGGAAGCACCCCATCTGGGAACCCTGATGTAATTGGTGGTAGGATGAGGGGGGGCACTAACCCAACAGGATAAAGGGAAAGACCCTCCCCCCTTCCTTGAGACGTTAGCTGCTGGATCAGAGGCTGCCCATCCCCATGCAAGGAGAAAGCTGAGCTTGCAGCGAATGCACTCTGTGCATCGGTATCCTCGGGACAGACAAGACAACAGTCTTTGTGAGGGCTTTGGGGCAGGGGATTCTCTCTCATTACGTGGCTGAGTGGTGTCTAGCACAGCAAGCCTTGATCTTAGCCGGGATCTCAGGCCTCTCGTGTAATGCTAAGAACTGCTAATAGCAGCAGGGGATGGAGGGGAGGGGCCTGCAGATCTCCTTGACCTCGCAGGTCACTTTGCAGAAATGGCCCAGCCACGGAGGGGAGGGTGGCAGGGCCTGAGAGAGGAACTCCAAAGGGGTGCCCATATAACCTCGTCCCAGCACAGCAATTCCCGGAAAGGGACTGGTTTGGGTTGGTTTTTTCCCCCTCTAATTTAACTGGAACCTGTTTTGATTGGATTCCAGACCTGAATAAACAAACTGGGGGTAGAAGGTGGCACTGGGTTTTGAAAACAAAACACACACTGCATCTGCCAGTTATCCAGAAAGTTCAAGGTGTGCTTTGGCTTGTAGGTCCCTTCAGCTGTTGTCATGAGGGCTCAGTTCTCAGGAGAGGAGATCTGGCGTTCTGCACCCACAGCTGTGTGCAAAGGCACTAGTGAGGGACACCCTTAGTATGGATGGGCGGGTGCCCAAACCATGAGATTCAAGGCACATTTAACAGTGCATGGCCTGGGAAGAAGGACCACTTTCTTTTCCCACACAGTGTGTAGGAATAGAGTTGTGTTCTTTTCTCTAGCGGCACTCACTGTCTTCTGCGGGCCAAAGACCAGCTAGCGCAGCAGAGTGTCTATGCAGTTGTCTGTTGTGTGTATTTAGTAAACACAGTTATTGGGGCCCCTTGAGGTACTTTTGTGATGGTGCTGTTGTGTAAAAAGCCAAAGACACAACATTTTCTACAGGCAAAATGAGATTTCAGAGCTCTCTGTATTGTAAGTGCAGATTCTCAAAAACTTCAGGCACGCAGGTGCAAAATGCATGCACACAACCTAATCTGCACATGCACAGTTACTGTGACTGTGTGCACCAGCTGGGGAATTGCACACAAAAAGATGCCTAACTAAACACACGTGTGCAACTTCCTGATGGTGTGCACAAATACAACACTTGCATGTAGTAGGGCCAAGGGGGAAATTTTCATAACTAAGAGTTTCAGCCATACAGCTCCCATAGACATCGATAGGTTTTGTGTGACTCTGGTCAGCCTTGCAGATCTCAGCCTAGGCACATAAGTGTGTGCCTCACATTCTGAGCAGGATTTTCCAAAATAGATGTCTAACTTTAGACTCCTCCGTCCATAATGAGGCGTAATTTTCATAAGTGCTGAGTCCTGCGGTGCTACTGGGTGCGCTCAGCACTCTTGCAAATCAGGGCATCTACTTAGATGCCTAAATAAGGACTCAGCAGCCTAACACTTTTGATAATCTTTCTTGGTCTTTTTACGTAGATGCTTAAGTGCCATGCGACCACCTCTGGGGTGGAGATTGCCAGCCAGCACACAGCACCACAGCACAGAAAGAGGCCATTTTGGCAAAGGACACTGGGGCAAACCTCAGCTCTTACCAAGAGTGCCCCAGGGGATCTTCAGGATTAGCAAGGGTGCTTCTTGCCACATCTGAAAGTTGTCAGGTCCCACAGCTGCTACCAATGGAGAAGGAAAGGGATGGTGCAGGTACCCATGATAAGGGGAATAGGAAGAGACAAGAACAGGTGAGAGGAGGAGGTGCTGGGAATGAATGGATGGCTAAGAGAAAGCCCATCCCCCTTCCTCTCTTCCACTGCTGGATTTACCTTCTCCCTTGTTTTCTCTTTTGAATCAAACCCCAGAGCTCTATAGAGTCCGTAGAGGCAGACACTGTCTCCTCATTAGGGCCTCTGCATCCTTCTTCTTAGGCATTTAGCTACAGCATCTCCTTTGAACAACCTGCAAGGTTAACTGCACTGGGTCCCGGCCCAGCTCTGAGATCCCCAGGAATGCTGGACATAACACAACACTGCTCTCTCAATGGTGCTGGACACGCTGGGATTGTTATTCTTGCTTTATCTGCAGTTGGAGCAGCTGGGCCCCCTTTCCTATCTGGCTATTTTCAGCACGAGAGAAATTAATTTTAGTTCAAACAAAACCATGTAGTGGATGGAGCCTGTGAGTGGAACGAGTGGGGCTAGGATGGGGCGTGCGCCGTGATTAATGGCTATCGGGGCACTGCAGAGACAGGGAGAAAAGCCTGTAGCTTGCCCAGCTTGGGTGCATGCAGTTCCTGTACAGCATCCACCCAGAGTAGATGGGAGAGGACTCGGCCAGAATGAGCTTCTCAGGTGCATAACTAGCTTTAGTGGGAGAGTGCTGGGCTCCAGGGCCAGCAGCAGGGTGCTCAGAGCAGGCCTCTCAGCTGCTAGGCCTGGGGTGTGACACTGAACCGAGGCCTGAAGCGCCTCAGAACAACACTCAGAAGCAAAGCTCCCAGCCCTGAGCCATGTCCTGGCTGTTAGATGTCACCTACTGGCCAGTGGAGGGCTGTGTCCTCCCCTCAGCACAACCCGTCAAGTGATGGCCAGAGGCACAGGGCTGCTTCCCAGTTGCTGCGGAGCTGGCTAGGCCTGGCAGAGCAGCACTGGGCCTGGCTCAGCCATGAGCCACACTTTGCTTACTTCCCATTTCCTCCCCTTCTGGGAACAGCACGTGGGAGCCACTCCCATTCTTGTCACCACCTACTGTGTCTGTCCGTTGGTGGCCAGACACTGGAGCAGATGTCACCAATTAGCTGACTTCCCCCATCTGGTGGTTAGACTTGTGTGAGCATGCTGGGTCATACCACGGTGGGGATTCGAACCGGGATCCTTGCAGCCTGGGAGCTAACACCTGGCCTGGTGCCCGAAGCAGGGACGAGCTCCCAGGCATGCTGGGAGCAAGATGCAGCAGAATGTTTACAGGTGCTGGGCCCAGGTACATCTGATGTCTTCACAGGAGGGACTTGGCAACAGGATCTATTTCCAGCTGCTTCTTAGAGGACCGAGAGAAACAGCCACTGTGTAAGGGCAATTTAAGTGAAAGAAAGACAGAAATTCCTACAGCGAGTCCTTGCCCTGCCCTGCTATACACACACTGATGGTCCTATGGAGCTTTTTGCCCTCTATGCACTGCTCCAGCTCAGCCCTGCCAGGGGTATTGAATGAGCCCCTCTGCCTCTTCCATTTCTCTGCTAGGAACTGGATCAATTTAGTGCACAAGAAAAGGAAGTGTGTGGTGGGGAGGGGGGACAGTCTAGTTTAATAATCAAGAGGCCAGGGATTCCCTGCACCTCCTTCCCTCTTCCTACCCCAGCTCTGTTCATCAGTGCAGAAGAGTCCGGTCTCCCCCGCCCTGCCCCGCCCCACACTTGTACTGTGAACAGTCCCAGGTTCAGACTCAGGGTCCAGACTACAGCACTGGATGCTTCCCTACATCCCCTGCCCTCGCTAGCTCACAGTTCGGCCTTGAGTATGGGCTCCTTAGTGCCAATACTGCCCGAAAGTCATTGCACCCTGGCGGAGGGGAAGCACTCTGCTCCTCTGGGGTCCAGTCACTTTGCTGTACCTAACGACCAAGCACATTTCAGCAAAGGACATAGGAGCATTTGCAGAGGCACCAGCCACGACATCTCAGCCTAGTTTGCTGCTTCAAGGCAAGTGAAAGACAAACCGCTCCTGGTTCTCCACTCGGGCAACAGGCTGAAGAATGGGGCTCAAGAGACGCCAAGCAAGGGAATTCACTCAGCGCCATCCTGCCCCATCTTTGCAGCTTTTGTGCATTTCCAGTTTGGCTGCGCCCTGTCTCTGACCCTGCAGTTGCCTCAGCCCTTTCAGTGCCACTGAATCCTAGTGGAGAACTTTATTGTCGCACTTTCCCGCTTGGCCTTCCCTGCTTATTGTCTGGTTTCTTGGCTGGCCAGCAGCAATTCTCTCTGAGGTTCTAAATCTTGGCAGAGCTTGTGCTTGGACTCCAAAGTCTGCCTTGACTGCAGCCCAACCCTCAAGCTTAAGGGCAGATTCTGGTGTCCTGTAAGCCCATGGACGTCGGGAGGAGTGACTCCAGATTTACACAAGAAGGGCTAGTGGAACCAGTAGCTCGGGTTCCGCAACCGTGGCGCCAACCTGAGCTCTAAAAAGAGTAACAACATCTTCTAGGTCCCGCCCCCTAGTGCACACGCAGCAACCTGCCAGCATGCAACTATGAGTCACACTTCCTCGTGGTGGGGATTGTTTGGTTCAGCTACGTGTACCGGACTCCTGTAACTCTTTGGGTGCCACAGGCACAACTTCTGAAGTATCCATCTAAGTTGCAGTCTGGAAAATTAAGCACCAAGCACATACCCAAGAACATAAAAACATAAGAGCAGCCCACCTAGCCCAGTTGACCAGTGCCAAATGCTTCAGAGGGAATGAACAGACCAGGAGAATCTTAAGTGATCCATCCTCTGTTGTCCAGTCCCAGCTTCTGGCATTTGGAGGTTTAGGGACACTCAGAGTGTAGGGTTCATCCCTGACCATCTTGGCTAATAGCTATTGATGGACCTACTCTCCATGGACCTAACTCATAGCATTGCTAAGTAGTAATCATGATAATCAAAAGCCAGTTTTCTCTAACTTCCTCTTCCACTCCCTACCTGCCAAGCACCCATCTTTGTTCCCCTTCCACTCCCCACCTGCAAGACCACTTCCTCTGTAAAGCCTTCCTGGGCTGGGTGACCCCTGTGTTGTTTGCCAAGCACCATAAACCCCACAGTATCGTAATGCTCAGACCTGCCTTCTGACGGTCTTTGCACTTTTGGCTCCATCCTTGGGTTTTTCTAACTCATTGTGATCAGTGTGTTTCATTGTTATATCGTGGCAATTCCGTGCTGATTTTTAGCCTGGGATGGGTAAAAAAAGCCTGGATCTGGGCCCATTGTATCATTCCCTTTGCCCCCCACACTTGGTATCGTATCAGAAGCAGCTACGCCATTAAGCTTGTCTGGGATGCTACTTCCCTCTCCAATCTAGACTATTTGCTGCACAAGTTGTTTCCTTCCGCCCAGGTCAGTTCCCTTATACCCTTTGCTCTACTCTTTCACCGGGAATGATAGTGATGTTCCAGAATCTGCTTGTGATCCTACATTCATAACCCTGGGCTTGTGACATCAAAATTATTCCGACCATAACCGGCTGTGATGACCTCACTTGGGAAGGACCAATAGGAGCAGATGACCTAAGACACGAAGATCCTGCTGTCATGCACATGAGACTCTTGGATTCATTCACTATTTTTCCTTTTTCTTATCTGCTCCTTTCTCCATCACTGCTGGTCCCTTGGTCACTAAGCTTGCCTGTAATCCTTCTCACATGCAGAGGGAAAGCAGTTTGACATCTGTGGTGTGTTATGGGAAGGAAGGGAGCCCTTTGCAGGAAAAGGGAATTTTCTATGAAAGATTTTCTTACAGGGAATCTATGGAAAGTGATGGAAATATTCCCTCTGCGCCAGGAACTAGGCCACATGGAGCACTGAAGACAGCAGAGCTGCCATTACTCACATCAGAGCATCTTGCTGAAAAAAGACCGAAGCTTCGCCACATGAGACTTCTCTGCACTCTTCAGCTGGTGCCCACCCACCTCAGCCGGCTTTGATTGGCAACAGCACTGCGCGTTAACTCATCGCAGCCTAAACAGTCAGGCTGGAGCAAGAGAAGAGAAGAGAAGAGAAAGCTCTGATGCAATCAGAAGGTTAGACTACATGACTAGATGATCCTTGTGTAGTAGAACACAAACTCCACTGGCTTGTTGGGGGGTTGTTTCAGACAGGCTTTCCCAGTCGGTGGGATTTATGCACATGGGCTAAGTTCAACCATTTGGGCAGAGGTGGATTATAATCTGCTCTGGCAATTTGATTGTCCCACTAGCAGTAAGGACCTTAGAGACCACAGATTGCTTCTTATCCTAGAGTGGAAAGTGATAGAAATGTAGTCAACCAGTCATGGACAATACACACACGCATGGTCTGGCCTCTTCCAAGACCAGCAGAACTGGTACAATACCATCTATAGGCCAGATCTAGCTCCTCTTACACTGAATTGCATCTTACCCTACAAGTAATTCCTTTGAAATGAATTCCTGTGCCACTGCCTTGCTTCTTAAGCAGCTACACAGTTGACAGGCAGCATTATGGGAAGGGGTTCATGTCTCCCCTGCTTATCAAAGAGTATTTTGATGAGACTTTCTTGCTGCCCAGCTCAGCACAAACAGTGCCTGACATCCAGGCAAAGCACAGTAGATCTTTTTGGCCTGAGTGGACAAAGCCTGCAGGGAGGTTCTGATAATGCGCTCCTACACTTTTGCACTCTCCCTGGCTTCTCTCCAGTGAGAGGGGCTGAAATTTGGATGCAGCTGAGCCTTTCCCGCTCTGGTGGCTTGGGAAGTGCTTGGCGGTGCTCAAGGGCAGAAGTTCCATCTCTCTCAGGAAGGAATTACCCTGCCCAGGAGAGCCACCTGTGTCAGGTTCCAGGTTCATGCTGAGAAAATGCTGAGAAGCCCCCAGCTCCATCCCTCTGTTTCTCGTTCTTGCTCGTTTTTCTGCTTCCAAGAGAGACTGCTTTACAAAAATCACAATAGTGTTTGGTTACTGTGGGAACCCCGGTCCGTGCTTTCTTAACACCATCTCCCCGGCAGACCTCAGCCCTGAGCTAAAGGGCCCAGCTCCTCCCACTAGGGGAGAGAGGAATTTGGTGTAAAATCCTGCGCTTTAGTGCATGGACCTGCCAGTATGCCCCAGCTGCTTTCAAAGGCAGGGATTTCAGCCTGCGAGGGTAGGATGGACATTCATTCTCCATGCTCAGTTTCTGTACTGTCTTCTCGCCTCAGGCATGTGCACGAAAGAGCCTTTTAATGCACTGCACCATGCAGTTCCTGAACACCCTGAATACCCACCCACACTCGCTGCAGCAGGCACTCAGCAGCGAAGTGGGTGCAGACAGGAACATTTTGCTTCTGTGGTTTTACTCGAGATTTCTTTGTATGGGAAAAACTGCAGCCGAGCCAGAGCTGAATGAGACTGAGTCAAGCCTCGTATTGTGTTAGCCGGTTACTCCTACAGCTGCCTGCTTAGAGCAAGGAGTCGCTTCCATCCTCTGCCACAGCATCTGGTTCTGCAATTTGGCATTCATCCCTGGAGTGGTGGCATACACTTATTTCTGGTTTCTCAGCTCCTCCCTGGAGCGAAGCTTCACACTGTGCCCAGGGTTCATCCTTATGGGCGGTTGGCCCTTCACTGAGTGGGTGTTCCCTAGATTCCTGAAATAGACACCAGCCAGTACATGTGCTGCCATCTCCCCCAAAGTCGCGCCGGGGCAGACGCCAAGTGTCTCCCGCAACTCCCCACTCTGAAATCTGCCATTGTTTCTGCCCCACTGGCTTTTCCCACGTGGACGTATTATACTTCAGCTAAGAGAGCTGTTTATTCAAAACCCCAAACCAAAAACTCCCTAGCCCTGTGAAGCAACAAGATTAATGATGTGGTTGCAGGGACTCTCTCCAGAAATCATTCAGCTTCATGAAATGTTTTCCAGACACGGCTCTCCGGCTTCTCTTTGCTTCCTGGCTATAGGAAGCTTCTTGCCCCTTAGCACGTATGCAGCCTGGGGTAGCCTGTCCAACAGCTGGGGTCCGAGAGGGTGTCCCAGTGGCCCGAGTTAACAACTCTCTGGGATTTCAGTAGCCTTTGCAAAAACAAAACACCTCTTGGCTCGTGACCCCGCCCTGGGACTCCAAAGCCCCCTGCCATGAATATCTGCCAATAGATATTTCAGCTCAACAAAGCAGAGAGCTGGAGAGGCTGCCAGCAATATTTCTTCATGTGAAAACAAGTGCAGAGGGCTCAAACCAGAGGAATATTCCCCTCACTTCAGCTGCCCTGTCCTCTCCATTCCAGCAAGTGCCAGTGTAGCGCCTGTTACCAGCTTCTTACCAGTCCCATGTATTCCTTTGGGGTAATCCTTCCCCAGGACAGCTGAGTTCACTCCCTTTTCCCACTGGGTAGACAGGGACAGGAGATGGCCGGGTGACTTTGCCCAAGATCACACAGTGAGTCAGTGGTATGGACAGGAGGATTGATTCTGGGAGAATAAGACCCCTCTTCTCCCACCCAGCTTTTGGCCATTTCCAGACCTGAACTAGGAACAACCCTGCTCTATTCAAGTTCTGGGATTTCACTCTCTGGTTGCAGCCAGGGCTAGAGGCGGAAGTGTTGAAATACTGCGAGCAAGGATACACTTTAACTGGCACTGGGCGACTCACCAGGGCTCATTTTCATGCTCATTCCCAGGCCAGTTTTCAGGACTCAGGAAGTCCAGAGAGTTTTTTGAGCACCTGAACTCCACCTATCATAGGGAGTCTCTTCCAGCAGAGAAAGGACAGATCTCGGTTATGATGCACCATGTATTCTTCAGCATGGTAGCCATGTTAGTCTGTATCAGCAAAAAGAACAGGAGTCCTTGTGGCACCTTAAAGACTACTACATTTATTGGGGCATAAGCTTTCCTGGGCTAAAACCCACTTCATCAGATGCATGCAGTAGAAAATACAGTAGGAAGAGATATATACACAGAGAACAGGAAAAATGGGTGTTGCCATACCAGCTATAATGAGACTAATCAGTTAAGGTGGGCTATTATCAGCAGGAGAAAAAAAAGATTTGTAGTGATAATCAGGATGGCCCGTTTCCAACAGTGACAAGAAGGTGTGAGTAACAGTAGGGGAAAAATTAGCATGGGGAAATAGTTTTTACTTTTATTCTTTCTAACTATCCGGCTGGAAAACTAATTAACATAGCCTCTGCCTCCCAGAGTCAGCAGGAAAGAGCAGTTCTAAAACCTGGCCCAGACTCCACCAGGATGGAGGGGACTGCTGACTACGCTGCAGGGCTTGTGGTCCAAACATGTTGCACTCCACCCATCAAACTGCAACCACACAGGCAGGATCAGAGCCCCGGGAAAACTCCCATTCAATGAGTCCAGGAGGAATTTTTTAAAGCATGGATGGGAGTTTGGCACCTAACTCCCAGGATTACTATTCTTTATTGTTTGCATTGCCATAGTGCTCCGGGCCCCGTGGTGCCAGGCGCTGCACAACACAGCCCCTGCCCCAAAGGGCTGACAATGGAAATAAATCCCATCGACTTTCAATTTATCTCTAACATTGCTCTGCCACGAGAACCTTGAACGGGAGGAAGTGGGGCTGATCTACCTGCACCCAGTTTTCCCCATGTCCAGCGGACATCCCCCATGGATGACGAGGACGAGGAGCTGGATGAAGCATGATGGAGGCTTATGCTAATAGGCAGAGGGGAATATTTAGAAGAGTTTGCTGCCACCAGATGTCCTCCAACCTAGGTCATCTGTCCCCAAGTTTTCAAAGAATCCTGCAGCGTAGGAGTCCCTTTAGGCTCAGGACTCTCCCATAGCATTGGCTGCCAAGCGCTTTCTGCCGTCTGTGGGAGACTGCATGCTGGCATGATGATGGGGTCTCAGTCATACACATGTTCATTACCGCCAGGCTTAGGTTGCAATGCTGTGCAACTTGGCTTGAAAGCATCTGCCTGGAAAGATCTGCATCTGCCGCAGAATGTGGCAGCTGGTCGCATCCTCGACAGTATGACTGGGCTTCCCGAACTTATCTCACCCTTGGAGGGTGCTCATTTGGCTGGTTCCCTATTAAACTCCAAGTCAGTTTTCAGTGCTTGCGCCTGATTTTCAAAGCCATCCAGGGACTGGGCTCAGGATAGCTAAAGGGCCAATCCACCTTCCAGAGCCTTGACTGCCCTCAGCAGCTCTGCTCTGCAGAATCAATGGGAGATTCCTTCACAATACCTATAGCCTGCTAGTCCCCCAGGCAATCCTGTCTGCCTGTGTGACTTTGCAAATCTGGCTCTCTTCCAAGGGAATTCCCTTTGCCTTTTTCATGAGTTTGGATTCCTTCCACACCAGGGTAAATTTCCCAGCTCTGTGACCACAGCTGGGTCGAACACATTTCCGATTTCTCCTTCCCTTTGGCCTAGTAACTTTATGTTTGATGTGTTGTCTCTGATCACGTCCCTGCTCAAAACGTGCACCCTGGAATTCATTTGAATGGAAACCTCATGTGAAATCCTCCTAAGAATAGAAAGCATTCGGGAGAGGCGTTTTCCCCAATGGATTAGGAAAGAGGAAGTAACATCTGATTTTTATTTGTAGCACAAACTCCTCGCTTCTTCCCAGCTTTACAGAGATCACCACAAAGGAGTTGTGCAGGCATCAGAGATGTGGCTGCACCCTCGTTCCTGGCTGGCTCGTGTACAGCTGTTCAGTGTAAATAAGCTTCTTTACAAGGGGATTAAGAGATCTGTGACAGTGCTGGCCAATAGACAGCCAGCAGGTCAAATATTCTGCATATGAACTTTCCACACTCCCTTCCTCAGCCCACAGCCAGCTAGAGAGCTGGGAATCACTCTGAAACTCACATGGAGATGAACATGTAAGGAAACACATCAAACATGCATGGAGATGTGTATATTTCATCCATTCACAGGATGACACACGTACACGTGTGCGCTCAGCATGACGAGCTCCATTGGTTTATACATGACTGAACTAGAGTGAAATGAACTGGAATGAGGTGCATTAGCCCTGTCTAGCTTGGGTTTATTCACAGTGGGCTAGGGACACCAATTTAGTTACAAGTCACACCAGCAAATGCGCCAATTGCCCCAGGGCAGTGTCTCCCCATTAGGGGTTGGCCCAAATGTAACACCGGTGCCAATTTCCCTGGTCTAGACAAGCCCTTGGCTCATAGAATGGTCTCCCAGGGAAGGGAAGGGGGTGGAAGTTGATTTGAAAGAGCAAGAGGAGACATTCTGTAGGGAACGTCCCGCACTATCAAGAGGTGAGATAGCTGACAAAACAGCCCGGAGTTTGTGTTTCCAAAATAGAGAGTGAGGTGGCTGGCTGCTTGATTTGCATATGCAGATAATAAACGAACTTGTCTTCCCAAAGAGGCTTGTAGTAATGTATTGAATGAGTATCAGAGGGGTGGCCGTGTTAGTCTGGATCTGTAAAAGCAGCAAAGAATCCTGTGGCACCTTATAGACTAACAGACGTTTTGGAACATGAGCTTTCGTGGGTGAATATCCACTTCATCGGATCCTTCCGACAAAGTGGGTATTCACCCACGAAAGCTCATGCTCCAAAACGTCTGTTAGTCTATAAGGTGCCACAGGACTCTTTGCTGTATTGAATGAACTTCACCACTTTCCCTTCTGCAGCAGGTAAACATTTCCCCATTTTAGCAAAATGGCTAAGTGACCCGCCTGGGGTCACATGGGAAATCTGTAACAAAGCCAGGTCTACAACTCACGGCCGCACGCTCAGTTCTGTGTCTCTCTGTCCAGCTGCCATTGTTAGGCGAGGACATTGGCCCAATCAGGGCATTTCCATTTCTGCCTTCCATGTTCCCAGCCCCCGGCCAGCAGTGAATCCTGCCACTGCTCCCACCTCAGTGAGACACAAGGCAAAATATCCCATGTGAAAACCTGACCCCATTGATTCAGTGGGAGGGTTGCCATTGACTTCAGTGGGGCCAGGATTTCACTGCAAGTGTTTAGTATCTTCTGTCCAGTGAGGCCAAGGGGTCACTTTTGAGAACCGATATATTTATTTTACATTGGCAAAGACCATCCAATGCCTGCGGGGCTGGTGTCACCTGATCTTGAGTGGCTAAAAAGAGACATTACCCAGCTGTTCCCAGAGTGATGTCTGTTTGTTTTATTTTCCCCAAATAGATCAGTCACAAGTGAGATGCAAGCACAGTGGCTCCCCTCCTGGCACTAGAAAAGGTTCAGAAAACGGTAACTAAAATGATTAGAGGTTTGGAATGGGTCCCACCTGAGGAAAGATTAAAGAGACTAGGACTTTTCAACTTGGAAAAGCAGAGACTAAAGGGGGGATATGATAGAGGTCTATAAAATCATGAGTGATGTGGAGAAAGTAGACAAGGAAAAGTTATTTACTTGTTCCCATAATCTAAGAACTAGGGGTCACCAAATGAAATTAATGGGCAGCAGATTTAAAACAAATAAAAGGAAGTTCTTCTTCACACAGTGCACAGTCAGCCTGTGGAACTCCTTGCCTGAGGAGGTTGTGAAGGCTAGGACTATAACAGCGTTTAAAAGAGAACTGGATAAATTCATGGAGGTTAAGTTCATTAATGGCTATTAGCCAGGATGGGTAAGGAAGGGTGTCCCTAACCTCTGTCAGAGGGTGGAGCTGGATGGCAGGAGAGAGATCACTTGATCATTACCTGTTAGGTTCACTCCCTCTGGGGCACCTGGCATTGGCCACCGTAGGTAAACAGGATACGGGGCTGGATGGACCTTTGGTCTGACCCAGTACGGCCATTCTTATGAGAGTCGCTGTTTCCCCCTGCACCAGAACCAGGGCTGCAGTGTGCATGCTGCAAAACAGCGAAACCATCGGGGACTTGGCTCAGTCTAGCTCGCTATGGTGTGTCATTGGATCCAAGTGCAATAGCGAGACTCTGTCACTCTGCATCTGCTTAACCAATGGAGCAGGGACAGAAAAACTCCAGCCTGAGGGGAGCCGGGTGAATGGAGGGCACTTTGGCCTGCTTGGGGCACATGGTCTGGGAGGAGGGAGGAGAAGAATGGGGCTGGCTTGATTAAAGAATGGAACAAGCGGGCTGGGGAAATGTAACTGGCAGCTTCTCCTCGTTGAGATATAGCACAGATTATGCCTGGTCATTTCTATGGGCCTGTAAATGTCAGTTTGTCTGGCTTTTCTCTTTAGACTTAACAGCGCCCAGCACAATGGGGCCCTGATCCCTGATTCAGAGCTCTAGATGCTGCTGTAATACAAATAACAAATCATTACTCCTACCGATGGCGCCTGTTGCATAGCAGCTGGTTCTAATGGTGCATTATCTCTTGACCGCCCAGATCAGTTCTAACAGTGAATTATCTCTTGACCTCCCACTTCTGCTGTATCTACATTGGTGAGATTTTTAAAGGAACCCAAGGGAGTTGGGTCCCCAAATCTCATTGACTTTCAATGGAATGTGGGTACCTAAACCCCTTAGACTACTTTGAACCCCTCAGTGGCAGGCATTTCGAATGCACCTCTGGGTGTAGCACTCCCCTGCAGCCCTGGAAACCCTGCCTGGTCAGTCCCCCGTTGATTTCACAGCACACACTCCACCAGGACACCCTCACTAAGTATCTTTACCATTATGTCCTGCCTGAGTGATGATCCAAGCACAGTGCAGCAGCAGCAGCAATGATAAGGGGCCTCCCCCATGCTCCCTGGCTAGCCGGCTGGTGAGCTGATTACCTTGTTAACTCCTTACACTCCCACTGTGCTTCCACCCCAGTCAGACTGCCCAGCTCCCTTCGACTCTAGCCAGACCCAGTGCTCTGCGTGTTATAAGGACCAGGCTGCAGGATCCCAAGAGGGGTCTATTTATAACTGCCAACACCACCCTGTCACAGGTGTCTAAGAGCCAAGAATCACTAAACACTAGACAGGGAGAGATTCTACCATCTCCTGCCTGTCGGCTCAGCTCCCAGTACTTTGATTTCATAGGTGTCCTTTTCTCATTTCCACTTCTTCTCCCGTCTTCTTCGTCGCCCAGGGCAGAGTGATCAGGGCAGAGGTGGCTAGTACATTGCACTGTGAAGATGGGAAAGCCGAGGGTCAATCCAATTTCTTACACTCTTCCAAAATATAAATAAGTGTAAGGTGGCCCAGCTGGGTGGCTCCATCTCACCTCCAAATGCCTACAGAGAATCTCCTTGAAAAAAGCCCCAAAATCTCCTTGGTAATTTAAGGCAAAATGCAGCACTTCAGCTCAAACTGGAAACGAAAGGGTGAGCAGCAGAGAGAACAGTCTGAACTGCATCTCTGAGCTCCAGCTGTACAATTGTCTTCTCTTGTTCTCAGATCGTCAGTGGAGGAGAACGAGCAATATAAACAAAACATTCCACGATCCGTTGGCAGGGAGACAAAAATAAAATATACCAACCTCCTCGCCCCAAATAAATAAAGTGTGTGTCCAGCCCTGGTTTGCTGGCCATTCAAACAGGGGTGATCCAGGGAGCAGAGCTCTGAGTGGAGGCAAAAGCCGACGTCTTAGTAAGCTCGTCTCTTCCCCATGTCTATCAGGCGCCGTGTTTCAGCAAAAGCCAGTGAGGCCCCTGGGTGCCGCGTTAGCCACAGCGAGCCCTTAGGCTGGCTTCTCACAGCCCCCGCCCCCGCATTATTATTGCTATTAGCATTTGCATCATGGGCGTGGCCAGCAGCCCCAGCCAAGATCTGGCCCCATTCGGCTAGGTGTTGTATAGGGCGAAATTCAGCCGGAGCTGTCCGGAGCAGAGCCCCGGGAAATGTTTTCAAACCTGTGGACCCCCTATCATGCCCTGTGGTGCAGAAGCCCAGAGGCTTGGTGCCTCCCCCGGGGCTGAAACCCCAAACCCTGGTGCCTCCCATAGGGCTGAAGGCCTGAGCCCGGGCGCCTCCTGCGGGACTGAAGGTCTGAGCCCTGGCGCCTTCCATGGGGCTGAAGTCCCGACACTCCAGGAAATGCTCGGTGAGAATTTAAGCCCTGGTGCTGTCCATGCACAGAGTAAGAGACAAGCCCTCGCCAGCAAAGAGCTCAGACCCGAATACACAAGATGGACAAAGTGTGAGTGGTGCAGCGGAGACCCATTCAGTACATCTACGCAGCAAGTGGCAGCCCCTGGCAGCAGGTCTCAGAGGCTGGGTCGACTGTCTTGGCTCCTGCACTACAACCAGCTGCGTAAATGTTTTGGCTCTGAAGCCCAGGGAGGGAGAGGGGCTCCAGACCCCAAGCTGCAACATCTACACGGCCGTCTTTCCTGCAGTTGCTCGAGCCTGTCGATCCAGCTTACTGCTGGCTGCGTAGACCTGCCTACAGGGGGAAGAGACTTGTCCAAGGTCAGCCAGGATTGACCTGTGGGATCTGAGTCCCACGCCAGTGCTGGAGCCACTAGCCCACACTGCTTCTCTGTCCACACACATGAACACCAGTGGTGGCATCGCCGCAGAACTAAGCCAGCAGAGCTGTTCCTGTCAGAGCTGGGCACAGTCAGCAAAAGACAAAAACAAAAGGTGGGAGGTGAAATTCCAGAATTTCTGCTCATCTGTGCCCTGGGAAACCTGCCTTTTATTTGTATGCTGGGCGACCTCCTGTTTTTCCAGCTCTCTTCAGGAACCCTCTCTACACACACACACACACACACACACACACGCAGAGGCATGCCAGGAGGCCAGTCCATGCTATTTCCGAGTGAGCAGTGCAGTCCTGCTGTGAGCCGGCCCCATTCCCGTGCAGCAGGATGCAATGCTTTAAAATTGGATCTCTCCTTTTTTCCTCTCTTTCCCTCTAACACACACACCCCCAGGCTGAATTTTTTTAAAAAACTTGGTGGTGGGAGAGGAAGGGGAATCACTGAAATATCATTAGACAACCTGGAAATAAACCCTTCTCCCAATGACCATGTTGAAAAGATAAAATAATGAAACAAACAAGACATGTGTAAGATCAGGCCATACATACATGGTATTGAACAATCCAGGTGTGGAGACTGCTGGCGGAGCAGCGTGGGAGCTTTGAGGGTTGAAATCCCTGCCCAGCCCTAAAGAGACAGCGGCCCATCCTCAGCAGGGTTAGTGAAGTGGTATCTCTGTATTGCCAACCGCAAATATTCAAGTATCACGAGTCAGTCCCCACCCCCCGCTCCCCACTCATGGGAGTCAAAACAGAATCCATGTGGCGAGCTTTGTCTGTCTTCTGGCCTTTGTGGCGCTAGGGTTCCTGTTTTCCAGCTTCTCTCAGGGTTCCAGCAGGGCCAAGGAAGCCTATCGTTTCCATGGGGGCCAAATATGAGCCACTTCGGAGAGCCTGGAATCACTGCAGGTGGCTACCCAGGCCTCGGTCTAAATGCCTTGTGAACGTGTTTCCAGCTCTCTTTCCAAGAATCCCTGGGGATGCATTTCCATAAGGGGACTTTTGTTTTCAATTTCTGTATTGCCCAACTCGAGATGCGGAGCCTCTGGCACCAGCTGCTCCGAGGAGCAGGGATGACGTGGCGTGAGGCTGCAGCAGTGGCAGGACTCTGCACTACCATCACGCGATCCAGGATGGGGCAAGGGCAAGCACAGGGAATCTGACATCTCCCGGAGAATGCCATCGCTCTTGTGCTTCCAGTTTTCCACAGGCTTGTCGGCACTGGGCCGGGCCCGCAGCTAGTGTAAATCAGCGTAAGCTGTATGATTTCAGTGGAGCTGTGCTGCAGAGTATCTGCCCATGTGAGTTTCACATGCATGACACTGGTTTGTGGGACCCTGAGCCGAGTGCCCACCGTGCCAGATGAAGCCGAGGACAGCCCCAGACCCTCAGCACTTCTGATCCTGCATCCATCGAAACCCATTACCAATGTTCCAAAGTCATGGAAGAGCCAAGATTTCCAGTGTGTTACCTGGCTATTGCAGAGTGTGAGCACAGGGGAGGGTAGATCTGTGATCACAAGTGCACATTCCCTCCTTAGCACAGAGAAGGGGCCCTTCTTCATCACTCAGAGTAGTGAGGGGAGCGGGGGAGAGAGAGATCTTAAGGACGCAGCAAGTCTCCAACAATTCCTGAGCCAAAGAATCTTGGTGAGATTAATTTTTCCAGGGGGACCTCCTCATGCCAGTAGGCCAGGCTGCAGCCAGGACACACTGTCCTCCTGATAAACATCACAGGGCAAAGCAAGTTTATGCCAGGTTGAAATGTTTGCAATAGTCCCATGTTCTCTCCTCCCCAGGCCACCATTCTGACGAGTAGCACCAGGGTTGGCTTAACACCAGCTAGATGGCAGGGAGTCAAAGGTGTTTCACGGGAGATGGGCTGGGAGTGATTTCACCAGAGGGAGGGAAACGTTGCTGCCATGGAATGAAGAGAGGGAGTGTCTGTGTCAAGCTGGGCTGGGGAGAAGGACAGCTCTGATACCGTGTATTAATAACAGACTCCCCCTCCCCAATCTAGCTGGAGAGGTACGTGCAGATGAACGTGAAGTCAGAGATGGTCCGGATCCAGCAGAACGTTGCTCAGAACCAAACAGCCACCATGCTGGAGATTGGCACCAGCCTCTTGAACCAAATGGCAGAGCAGAGCAGGAAACTGACGGCTGTGGAAGCGCAGGTACAGCAGGAGCATTCTGGGAAATGGCTCATGATAGATACACACATGGCTGCCCTGAGGGAGACACGGGGCTGGGAGCCAGGAGGCCTGGATTCTAATCCAACTCTCCCACTGACTCCCTGCATGATTGTCCTTGGGCAGATCACATCATCTCTTGACTCAGTTTCCCTACCTGTAAAAGGGGGATGTTATTTCCCCCGTCCTCCAAAGGAGTTGCAAGGCTTAGCTCAGTCACATTTGTAAAGAGCTTTGGGCTGCTTAGATAAAGGATGGGGTGAAGTGCAAGCCATTACATGTGACTTTCGTGTGGCTGCAGTGTGCAGGATTCGGATGGCCAACAGGGCAGATCAGTCGCAAAGAACTCATGGCTCACGTGCCTTAGGGGTGGGCTGAGATTTCTGAAGGGATTTGGCTGCTCAATCCCCATGAAAATTAATGAGAAGGGGACACCCAATGCCCCCCAAGGGGCTCTGACAGTCCCACTCATGGAGTTGATGTGGTCCATGTAAAAGAAGCAGAGACCATGGATTTTGAGTGCAGAAGTCTTTAGGCTAGTGTGACCAACAGGGATCACATAATTCGTCCAATCAGTCTCTGCTCCCTATTACTCCTATGGCCCGTTGTGTTGGAAAGACCAGGATATACTCTCCTCCAACCCGGCCAATATGCATGGTATTGGTAGGACATTCTATTGGCTTGAATAGCTGCTCCATCTAACCCTTGGAGCTGGTGCAGCGCATCAGTGGTGAAATATCATACCGGGGCTGGTAACGGTGCTGAAAAATCAGGGCAGGTTAAAGTGGGGGGAAGGAGGGAGCATTTGGGAGACAGAAGAGATATCCTGCTAATTATTCTTCCCAACTGATCCTCGGGCAGATTCTGAACCAAACCACACGAATTGAGATCCAGCTGCTAGAGACTTCCCTGTCCACCAACAAGCTGGAGAAGCAGCTGCTCCTGCAGACGACTGAAATTCACAAGCTGCAGAACATGAACAAGTATGTTCTTAGCCACGGCCCCACTGAGGTGTCACTTTGGTTCGCTTGCCCGACTCTTGTCTCTTTAAGATGTTTAAAAGGACGGTGAGGAAGGAGGGTCTTTTAATCAGCAGCAGCTCTCCTGGCCCCGGAGGTAAACGCTGACTTTTTATGGTGACCTCTGTCAGGGTACAATTATTTTCAGGACCATGTGGGAACCTGCCCCAGGCGGCTACCGTGCCCCAGTACCTCATGCAGTTTCTGTTGGTTTGTATCTCTCTTCCCCTGCTTAGGGTTGCACCCCACCATGGCACCTTGTGTGCTCCACATGCTCCCAGGTTCTGACTCCCATTTGATGTCAATGCTTCTTTGCTTCCCCGGGGCTCTGACTGCCCAGTTGATGCACATGGAAAACGCAATGATTACCTGGGTTATGTGCCTCGCTCCCTTCTCTCTACTTTGGCATGTTTGCTCTCGGCTCGCTCCGGGACAGTCTCACAGGGTGGGCTTGGCACCAGGGCTGCTGCTGAAGGGAGGTGCTCAGCATTTGCAGTCGCTGGTGGAGCTGTCTCATCTTCATCTGCTGCTGCTGCCGCCGAGTCCCTGCCAGAACCACCGAGCTCCAGAGCGAGGGTCGGTTCATGCTAATGGAGCTGGGGGTCACTGCTGTCTCCTTTCCGTGTGAGGAAGGCCCAGCTGCTGTCTGGACTCTGTCCCTGTCCTGGAGCCGTGTGTAGGTGGGTCTATCGTCCCCCCAGCCCAAATCATCAGTGAACAAGGATGAGAAGTGGGGGCTGGTGGCACTAACGAGATCACTAGAGGGAGATTTGCAAGATATGTGAGCATTAGGCACCCACTTCGCAGGCACTTCCAATAGGAGTTGGGCCCCATTGCCCTTCGGGCCTTTGAAAACCTGCCCCGAGCAGAATAGCTATCCCAGAGCGGGTGGGGCGAAGCCAGGCAGAAGGGCAGAAGCTTCCTACAGATTCCCAGAGGCAGACTGAGTGGCTTCTAGCCATATTCCCGGCTTTACAGACAGCAAATACCACTGGAATGGGGAATAGCTTTAAAACCGGAATTAACTTTTTAAATGCATGCACTGCGCATGTTATCAAACAAGCCACATGCTGGCCAGCTCCCTCGGTGTACTGCTGTCCATTTTAAACCCTGCGGGAAATTACAGCCTATGGAAAATGACCTAGCGGGCCAGGTTTTTGTACTTTGTTCACCACCTCTGGCAGGTTGATCTGAATAGTTTGAATCCAGATCGATGAAATGAGTCACCAAGACTGATTAATACAGGTGAGCTAGTCTGTTCACTACTCCTCGGTGGTACATTTCCATGGTCAAAGCAGGAGGCAGAGATTTCTGGGCAGTAGCCCTGGGAATAAGACCATGATTTGGGGCTATGTCACGGAGTCACCGGGCGATGCTCTGGAACTGCTCCCCACCAAGCCAGGCAGGACTTTGGGGAGCCTCCTCTCCCTTGGAGCAGACTTGTTCAGGGCAAGAAGCTCACACGTCTTCACCTCCTGGGTCTCTCCTTGGAGCATTCAGCATCCTCTGCCCCTCCATGCGCTTCCCACAGCGAGCCCACTCAGGCGGGGTCCTGGGGAAGCTACAGGGTCCTGCACCCCCACTTTGCAGTCAGACATGACTCTCAGCTAGCCAGTAGAACAGAGGTTTATTCGATGATAAGAACAGGGTCTAAAACAGAGCTTGTAGGTACCACAAGCCGGACCCCTCGGCCAGGTCCATTCTGGGGGGCAGTGAGCCAGACCCCCACGTCTGCCATCAGCCAGCTCCAGACTAACTACTCCTCCCAGCCCCTCCTCTCTGCTCGGCCCCTTTCCCGGGCCAGGAGGTCACCTGATCCCTTTGTCTCCAACACCTTCAGCTGGCACCTTTGCAGAGGAGGGGCCCAGGCTGCTTTGTGCCTTTCCAACGCCGGCTCAGGTCAGGTAACATGATGTATGATCGGATGATTAGTCTCTGCACAGACTAATGAGCAAGGATTAGAGACACATATTTTGACATGACCAGCAACAAACACACACAAGTGGACCTTTAGCCATGCACATTAGCTAGCTGAACACTCACTCATCTACCAGATTTTGAGCCCAAACCATTTGAAGTTAATGAACAGCCTCCTGTGAATGTCAGTGGGCTTTGTCTAGGCCCTAGCAGCTGTCTGACTATTAACCTTGGTGTCGTGTGGCTCACGCGGTCCCCCAGGGGGAAAAGATTCCCCCAGGCAAGCACCTCACCCTTCCTCTCTTGGCCTGTCCCTTTGCAGTGTCCTAGAGACGCGGGTGCTGGAGATGGAGACCAAG
Organism: Gopherus flavomarginatus; assembly: GCF_025201925.1. NCBI lineage: Eukaryota > Metazoa > Chordata > Testudines > Testudinidae > Gopherus > Gopherus flavomarginatus. The sequence goes on from NC_066627.1 coordinate 50,128,570, forward strand.
CACCAGACAGAGCTGGAAGGGATCCGCACAGAGAAGGAGAAGCTGCAGCGCCTAGTGAGCCACCAGAGCCACACGATTGAGGACCTGGAGAAGTCCCTCCACGCTGCCAACAGCAACACCAGCCTGCTCCAGCGGCAGCAGCTGCAGCTCCTCGAGTCAGTCCAGAGCCTGGTCCAGCTGGTCTCGCAGGGCAAAGGTGAGCTCATCCCACAGGAGAGCCCTGGGCTTGCCAGAGCTGCATAGGCCTCCTGGCCTTCAGCCAAGGTTTCACTGACTGGAGAAGAGAGCATGTCCCAGATTCTGTGGGCAACTAACGCTCCTTGGAACTCCCCGCTGATAACGGCCCTGTTTCTGGTCAGTAGGAGCTATAACACAGAGTGCAAACTTCCCCACACTAGCATCCTGTGTTAGCTGGGCCCCCACCCCGTGATGTTCCTCTGACCAGTGCCCCGTTCGTGCAGGAGTGAGAGCTTCCTCACAGCAGTGCCAGGAGTGCCAGTATGGATAGACCTCTCAATTCAAACTGCTTAGTGACAGTAGGTGCTCAGAGAAGCTGGGATAGAAACCAGGAAAATGTCCTCTCTCTGCTACCCCTGCTCCTGCCTTGCTCGACATTCCATCTGTCCAGCATCACCTTCCGCCTGGTCTCAGAACAATGCACCCCAGGCAGCGGCTGATGGAAAAGCCGGGACCAAGGTTTTGGCTCATCCCATGACAGCAGGGCAAGCAAGCTGAGATGCTCAGATTTAAACCTGAATCTAGATCCCAACTTCCCCGGAGTTAGGGGCCCTCTCCAATAATTACTGCTGGTCAATCTATTGTAGGGTTATTTTAGAAGTGCCATAGATTTCAATCAATCGATCGATCGACCAGACAGAAAACTGCTCTGAACCATCAGGATTTCCTTTAAAAATGTCCACAAGTGGCACAGAGCAATCCAGTGCCCAAGATTCCAACAGTGAAAAGGTTTTGCACTAATCCACGTTGTTCTGTGTAGTCCCTTTCCATACCCACATTAAATCCTCAAGGTTTAGTCTAGGGATCTGTGACCCCGAGGTGGCACAGACATTGTGCTCACGCAGATGTAGAAAGAAAGAAAGAAAGTCAATTAGACCCACAAACATCTAACCCAAGAAGAGAAGAGCAACAGAGATGCATGGCCCAGCCAGAGCAAATCCACAGGGCTACAGGGGGCCCAATTCTCCCTTACACTAGGGCCCTGTCCCTAACTCTGGCAGTGCAGAGGGGCATTCAAGGAACCATGCTCACTTTAAGGCCATGAGCGTTCCTTCTAACACGCTTGCTTTCACGCTCTTTTTATCTGGTCTCCAAGAGCCTGCTCCTCCATAATGCTCAGCATCCCAAGCAGATCCTGCATGCACTCAGCACCCGCTGCCCTCGGCAGGAGCACTCTGCATCTTGCAGGATCGACGCTTGTAGCTCCCTTTGTAGCGAGTCAGTAAAAATTGCACCAATGGATTTCAGTGTTTTGACGGAGTCGTAGCCAAGACGCTAATGCCATCATTGTAAATAAGATGGTTTTATGGGGAAAGGGCTGTTAAGATTTCGTCCTATTTATTTTTGAAGCACGCTGGCTTTTCCTGAGATGGAGCCAGGCAATCAAATGACACTTTCTATTTTCCAGTCATTACAAGATAAATAGCTCCATGTTATCTCAGCTCCCCCGGGAGGGATCGTTGGCTCCTAACACTCTAAGTGAACCGAGTCTGACTCCAGCCCTTGTCTTGGCCGAGGAGTCAGCGCAGCAGAGGAACGCAGCTCGGAGTCTGCCTGCTGCAAGCACAGAGACGGATGCTAGGAAGGCAGCATCTGCTTGTAGTTCAGATGCCACCCAGCCAGACCCCATTGATGCATTGGAGGGCAGCAGGGGATAGCACCTTAGCTGCAACAGAACTCAGGGTGGAGGTTCATTCTCTTGACCTTCGAACTCCCTGCATGTAGACAGCACCTTTGAATGGTTCTTCCTGAAGCTGGCTTTTAGTCTGCATCTGGCTGAGGCCCGATTCCCCATTGCCCCTTGCGCTGTCACGCACACAGATGTGACGTGGAATGGCCAATGCCGCCAGTGGGATTTGGAAGCATCTTTCCCCTAGTGCAAATGGCCTACAGGGTACAATGCTGTGGAGGATGAAGCCATCAGCTCCTTGTGTATTATACAGACACCCTCCTAACCCCTGTCCTTCCCCTGTATGGGATCTTGCCCTTTGATTCTTTTTAAAGGTGTTTTTACTCTTGTAGCTGCTGTTTGGTGACTAAGAAGCTTTGGGTTCTAACTGTGAGGGGCCCTGGAGGCTTTGAAGAGGCAATTAATAGAGAATATTGATGACAAATTATTAACACACAAATAAAACAGCAATTTGAGGTGTTCCTGGCTTCCGGGCTTGTGCTCAGGGCATGAAATAGACGGAGAATCCTTCTCACTCTATTTCTTACCCTAAGTCCAGGAGAGCAGAACCCATCACAGATGCCTGCAGCTCACTCACTGCTCCTCTTGTTTGTCCTGCCAGCTCCCCTCGTGCAGGAACAGCAAGTGTCCCAGGACTGTGCTCAGAACCACCGAGCCGGGTTTAACACCAGTGGGATTTACACCCTCCACGTCACCAACATGACAGAACCCAGGAAGGTGAGTGATGGGCTCAGACCTTGCACTGAAATGGACTTTAGCACCCAAGAAAGAACGAGATGGGCAAGTCACAGGCAACTCTGCCAATCTTCCCTACCTGCTGCCATGCCAATGCTCCTCAGTTCTCTCCCATGCCAGCCCTCGTGTGTCAGTACTGGGGCTCTCCAAAGCAATGCCACTTCTTGGGCCTCGAGAAGTCTGCTCAATGCATCTCAGTCCTGACTTGCAAAACACCCTGTCAATGGGAGCGTGGCCCCACCACATCGTAGCCACAAGACCTGTGTTGACCTGACTTCCTCCCTGGGCAGTACAACCCGTCTGTACCACTCCACCGCAGGCTGCCTCCCCTGCAGCACTGGCTGTTTGCGTCCTCTGCAGGTGTTCTGCGATATGGAGACAGACAGAGGCGGGTGGACGGTGATACAGCGCCGAACCAATGGCAGCGTGAATTTCCAGAGGAAGTGGAAAGAATACAAACAGGTCTGACCTCATCCTGCTCCTTCACTCCCCGACTTGTTCAATCACTGACCCACTGACAACCCTGGGAGCAGAGGGAGGATGGGGTGGGGGTCGTGCAGCGACGGGACACTTGTATGTCAGGCATGCACTTGGTGGAACTAAAGAGCTCCCTTCTGTTTAGGCAAGAAAAGACCCAGTGGGAAGAAAACCTAACGGCGTAACCAGTTAGGCAATGCAATCAATTCCCAGGAAGGCAGCCTCACCACTAGGGTGACCAGACAGCAAATGTGAAAAATCAGGATGGGGGTGGAGGATAATAGGAGCCTATATAAGAAAAAGACCCAAAAATCGGGACATCTGGTCACCCTACTCACCACTGAGCACATGCACAAAAAGAGGACACTAGACAGTAGTTGAGACTGATGTTGCAGGGCATCGTTCTGCAGATTGCAGGGGGACAAGCTCCATGAGCTATGTCAGGTCTCACGGATCTGCCATCTAGAGTCCACAGAGCTATAGCAGGACCTCAGTGGGGCGGGTCTGGAGATAGGAGTCCCAGGGCCAGGCAGAGAAGAGCTGGTGGGCAGAGGTGAATGGAAGGAGCTGGCTGCCAGGGTAAAAGGAGAGCGAAGACTCTGGCTCTAGACAGGATGACAGAGGGGAATTTGGCAAACATGTCAACATTTCCCCCCTGAATTGGGAAATTTCATCAAAACATTGAAATTTGAAACATTTCTACCAGCTCCATCCTGGATTAGCAGGGGTCAATAAATGGGCAAATTACTCCCATGCAGTCCTGTGACTTCACTGGGGACGCAGGGCTGTAACTGAGGGCAGAATTTGCTCTGGTATTTCTAAAGCTGATGGAGTTTGGCCTCCTCCCTTTGCTGACCACAACGGACATTGCATAGCCCAGGGACACAGTCTAAATCCTCCCCACTGTTGGCTCTGCTCTTCCCCAGGGCTTTGGAGACCCTGCCGGGGAGTACTGGCTGGGGAACGAAGCTGTGCATCTCCTGACAAGCCAGGCTTCCTACTCGCTGAGAGTGGAGCTCCTGGACTGGGAAGGAAACCAGGCTTACGCCCATTATGAGACGTTCCAGCTGGGCAGCGAGCGTCATCTTTACAGGTGGGATATGGACCTTGACCAATGAAACGTTCCCTTGGGTCTTTCTTCAAACCCCACTTAGACAAGAGACCTCCCCCAGTGCCATCCAGGGATTGAGGTGAATCCTGCTCAAGCCGAAATCACAGCACCAGCTGGTGGTCCCCCAACGTTTATGGAAGAGGCTGGGCTAGAGAGCACAGCTGGGCAAGGAACCAGTAAATTGGGAGTGATGTTTCTAGGGTTTTGCATTCCACCCACTTTACCAAGCTGTTCATCTCCGCAGCCTCTTACGCAAAGTGGCTGCAGAATGAAATGTTGTGCATTCACTGTTATTTTGACAAATTGGGGCAATTCTGCAGTGATTTTTCTGTGGGAACTTTGTGGTCAGAAATGTTGCTACATTGTCCTTTTTTCTCCTCTTGAAAATCAAAATAAATTTTCTTGAAGGAAAAAGAATGCATAAAATTGCATTAGGAAAAATTTTCTTTTTCTTGCTTTTTTGCAAAAAGCCACTTTTGCATACACCAGGGCCTGAGCTGGGTGTGCAGTTAGTTGCACATGTACTTTTCCAGGTGTAATTGTGGTCACTACTTGCACAGCTGCGTTTTAGAGTTTGATCCTGCAAGGTGCTGAGCACTCCTATAAGGTGCTGAGTACCTGAAACTCCCATGGCCTTCAACGGAAGTCAGAGTGCTCAGAGCACCTCACAGGATCAAGCAATAATCGACTGTTTGCATAAGCAGCTGCCAGTTTTGTGCACGCAATTGTTGTAACTGTGCTTGCAAAAGAGAACAAATGCATGTGAAAATAAGAGGCCTCGCTGCAAGAAAATCTAATGAAAGCAAGAAAGCAAGCTCCACTACTTGCTCTGAAATACAACTGGCGTGCTGCTCCAGAACCATTATCAAGTCATGAAACAATGGCAACCTTTAAAGCTCAGCTTATAAATCAATACAGTGCCGAGGCTTTGTGGGTTTTCACTGAAGCGTTGTGGGAACAGCAAAGTGAGAAAGAGAGCAGGTGCCTTTGAAGGTCCTGGTGGGGAGCTGACCAACTCTGGGAGTCTCATACTTCCCTCCTCATCTAGGGGGAACTGAGGACAAGCCCCTGGCTGCCTCTCTCCAAAACCTGTATTATTAAAATGGCCCCAGCAGAACAGTAAAGTTTTAGATTAAAAGTGTGAAGATAAGACACAAATCCAGCTAGCCCAGACCCTGCTGAAGAGGGCCTCCAGGTCTATGGTTTGTTTCTGGGGAACCCTGCTTCAGAGATGAGCCCTGACTGGATCCTAACTGCCCTCAGAATTTGACCTTACCTAGCGTAACTCCTAGTCAGGTGGCTAAGCATTTATTTGTCCCAATAATGTCCAGCTGCAATGAGGGATAGGGGTTGCCCCAGGCTATGCAGCTCTGGTCACGGGTGGTTCCATCAGGATACATGGGTCACCGCGCAGGCACATTCCAAACACAATTGACTAAAGATACAGAATGGAAGGGGGGCAGCTCGAGGGGATTGTATGTGCCCATCGGCTCCCTTCCTTTGTGACTGACACTGTCTCCACTTCTGCAAACATCAGCAGCAGAGAATAATCGCCTGAGCTTGGCCATTAGAACAGCAGTACGTTGCGAATGCCTGTCACCAGAGGGGGGTCAAAGGCCTGGTGGCAAGGCAGCTGAGCGATGTAGGATGCAGAGGGATTGCTTTGCCCACCATCAAACCCCACCCCCTGGAACCCTGCGCAGCAGGTTAGGACCGGGAGTGAAGATGACTATTCCTAAATTCCAAGGCCAGAAGGAGACGCTGTGATCATCTCCTCTGCCCTCCTGCATAACATGGGCCAGGCAACGTCCCCACAATCGCTCCCAGAGCAGAGCTTGCAGAAAAACATCCAATCTGCCAGGGACAAAGAATTCCCCACCACCACCTCCTCATTCAAGTGCTTCAATGGTTAATTAGCATCTCAGGTAAAAACTGGCACAACAATTTAGGCTGAAATTTGGCCAGGAGACCAGTATTAAAAACACCATTAAAAGTATTCCAGTATCTTCAGGCCTCAGTCCTGCCAGGTGCTCGGCTCTCTGGCCCTGCCCCAGCAAGACACTAAAATATACACTGCACTTTAAAAAGCACGTGGTTCCGTTGGAGCCTCTCCTGTGCTTCAGCGGGGCCAGTTCACATAATACCTTGCGGGACTGAGCCCGGAAGAACTCATGGGACTCTGTATAGGACAGAAGGACAACAAGTGGGGAGGCCCTCTCTGTGCCAGCCCCTCCAGAGGCACAATGCCCGCTAAGGCGAGTGCTGGGTACCAAGTCCTCAGCGCTGCTGCAGACACCACCCTTGCCTTAAGTTCCAGCCAGCCGCCCCTGCTTAGCATGTGAGCTCTGACAGCACCCCCCAGATCTGGCGGCCGGCTGGAGCCTGCGGGGGTTTCGAACATTTGGATCACTCGGCACTGCTGATAAACTCTGCGATGGGATTGCTGCCTTATCTGCCTCTGCTTGTTTGTATTTGCAAAGACACAGGGGAACGTTTCCTTAAATAAATCCCAGGAAACGTTGATAGGAGTTTGAAAAGTAATTCTCGTCCTCTGCCTTGTTTTCTCCTCTCCTCATTGTGCCTCCTGTCTCGCTCTCTCTCTGCTTTGGTCCTCCAGGATCTCCCTGAAGGGCTACAGTGGAACTGCTGGGCAGCAGAGTGGCATTGTCCTCCAGGGAATCAACTTCAGCACCCGCGACTCGGATAATGACAACTGCCTCTGCAAGTGCGCCCAGATGCTGTCGGGAGGTGAGCGGGCCCCAGGTGCAGGGGGGGGTTGGAACCAGCCTTCCCTATGTGCCCTGTTTGCTGGGGTGGACTGATGGGGGCAGCGTGTGTGGAGCAACTGAGGCTGGATTCTTGGGAATGCACCATTCTTATTGAATCTCTTCGTTCAGTGTCTCAGAAATACCCCACAGTGATGAGGGAGGAAGGGAGGGATGTAGACAGACAGACGGACGTCTGAGCAAGAGCTCTCCCTCGTCGCTCTTCACCCAATTTTCCTAGACATGCACAGAGCCCAAGAATCTGATCACCTGCTGCAGCCAAGGGTCGAATTGTTGTCACTCTCTGTTCTAGTCAGGTTCTTACGCTAGGCTCATCCACGTAGAATCAGAGAACCCTCCAGAGGTGCCGTAAGAGACGTGACTAGTGCCTGTCTCTCTCCTCTCCCAGAAGGGGAGCCCAAGATTTGGGCTTGTGCTTTCTGCAGGCAGTCGAAGGCTGTGGTTGTTCACATTCCCCACCTGGCTTTATGTCACCCACAAACTCCCTGTCACCCAATGAGCCTCCAAAATGCTGCCGTCCCCCACCCCTGGGTGCCAGGGCAGCCCTGTCCCAGGATGGCTTTCAGGAGCAGAAATGGCAAGGAAGCAGAGGGGAGAGAAATAAGAGGGGAAAGATCAGAACGGGGAGAGACTGGGACAGAAGGGTGGCAAGCAAGGAGGGCGTGACACGACAGGGGAGGAGGAATAGCCAAACAGCCTGAAGAAAGATCATTTGCTGCAGATCACCAGGGCTCTGTCTGAGAAGGTCTGGGAACTTCATCTGCATCCTTCTGTCCCACCTGTTCCCCCCTTTGTACAACCAGATCTCCCCGACGTTGCAGCGGCAAATCCCTGCGATCATGGACCAGCAGATCTGTGTATCAGACACATGCCAGGGCCTTGCTGCGACACTGGGACTAGGAATGGGGAGAGAGAGAGAGAGGCCCGATGCTTCTGGCCAACTGGCAACTCTTCAAGCAAATGAGTGCCAGGCTCCAGCCTGCCGTCTGTGCTGGGACAGGGAGGGGATCCCAGCTCAGGGGAGTAGCTCTGATTGTTTCAGCCAGGGGGTCGATTACCCGAATCTGGGTTAGTTTGTCTGAGGCTGTTACTAAAGACATGAGCAGAGCTGGGGCCCTTGAAATGAGCCCCAGGAATTTGTTTGGATGGATACGTACGTGCTCGTCCAATGGCAGAGCCTGGGATCCTTGCCAGGCAGGACACAGGGGCACCGAAAATCCACACGTGTCAGAATGTTCCCCGGGGGCCAGATCCTGAGCTGGTGTGAATCAGCAGAGCCCCACTGGCTGCATTAGACTTACAGCAGTGGCGGATCTGGCCCTTGGTCTCCTGCTACTCTCTCGTGCGGGCACTGAATTCTCTGTTGACAATGGAGATGGGCCAGAACCCGGACCTCCCACTCCAACCAGACTTGCCCTGGCACAGCGACAGCACAAGAAGAGCCCACGTCTGAACAATCTCAAAGCCAGAATAATCCCACCAGGATCATACTGTCCGGATGCCAGGCGGTTCTCTGAAGGCTATTGCCCTTATGATACAAGAACATACGAATCATAGCCATGAAGCATAACCTTCCCGGGACAGGAAAAATGTGCTGATTACGACACCCTTTAATGGCTGGAACATGGTCCGGGATACTCCAGGGGTTGGCATCCACAGGGCGAGGTTACCACACTCTGCCAGTGGTAGGATACTGTCAGGGACAACCCTGTCCTTTCAGTACCTAAGACTTTCTTTTTGTACAGTAGCTCCTGATACCTCCGTGTGTGTCTAGCACCTACGTCCAGGGTGTTGTGATCTCAGCCACGGCCTCTCAATACGGCTGTAATTCACACAGGGCTTCACCCTGCTCTACTGACGCCAGCGGGAGCAGGGTCGAGTTGCCAATCACTCGGCCTGAGGAACAGCAAAGCTGGCTTGGCTGCAGGCAGGAGAACTCAGGGCTGGGTTTCTTTTTTTCACTTTCTTATGGTTTGATTTTTGAAAAACTCTCTGTCCAATGTCAAGAAACATTTTTTTCCTTAAATCACCCAGTTCTTTTCGACAAATTTAATTTGAAAAGTCCCCAGGGTTGTGTATTTCTAACCAGACGGAAGCCTGTGTGTTTTGTTTTACACTATTCATGCCTCACGTCTAGGCCAACTGGGGAAATGACGACCAGGCACACTCCCAAGAAAGAAGCCTTTGGCTAGAACCAATCTGAACTCAGAGCCCAGAAGTTTCATGCTCTGTCCGAAGTCCAGACTCGGTCTGTCGAGTTCTCTAACCTTTCCCCTCTATATGTCCCCCTCTCAGGTTGGTGGTTTGACGCCTGTGGTCTGTCGAACCTGAACGGCATCTATTATCCTGCCAAGCACAATGTCCGGAAGCTCAACGGGATCAGGTGGCACTATTTCCAGGGGCCCAGCTACTCTCTAAAAGGCACACGCATGATGATAAGACCTTCAGACTTCTAGCGCCCCAGAGTGGGGTGGGGCAGAGGGCAAGCCAAGCTCCAAGCCTCTAAACGGGCAGGCAACAGCCCATCATGGAACTGGTAGAACTGTTAGACCAGCCACAGATGGCAAAGGAACAGGGACACATCCTAGCAGAAGCAGAGCCCTTGTAACCCAGCGCCTGGGGCTCCAGAGCAAGGAAAAGGAGGAAGATCTGGAGCTAAGTGGAGATATGACTCTGGGCCTGGACTCGTGGGCTTCCCAGGAGGAGGAGAAGAAAGATCAGAAAAAAAATCTAAAAACTAAACCGTCCCATTGGTGTGAATTACAAGTATTAGGCTTTCGTTCTGGACCAATGTGGTTCTTTTCTATGTTGTATCATCTTCAGGGAAATCATCTAGACCACAAAGGAAGCCTGCTGCAGCCAGGGCCAGTGGCTGAGAAGGACTCTCAGCTCAGCTAGCGGCAGCTAGGAACAGTGTGGAGCATGCAGAGTTATTGCAGTGGGGTCTGGTTTTCATTTGTTTTAGCATATTTCTAGGAAACACTCCACCCTTTTCCTCCCTTGTTTTCCCCTGCTTCTGAACTGCCACATGGCCACCCAGCTCCTGAAGGCACGCTCTTGTCTGCAGAAGCTAGCTGACGAGGAGGAAGCAGGCTGGTGAGATAAAGGAAACACTATTTCACTAGGAAGGTGGTGAAGCACTGGAATGGGTTACCTAGGGAGGTGGTGGAATCTCCTTCCTTAGAGATTTTTAAGGTCAGGTTAGACAAAGCCCAAGGTGGGATGATTTAGTTGGGGATTGGTCCTGCTTTGAGCAGGGGGTTGGACTAGATACCTCCTGAGGTCCCTTCCAACCCTGATATTCTATGATTCTATAATACATAGAATTCTATGATTCTATAATACGGATCAGGCCAGCTGGAGAGGCAAGACGGACTTGCCTTTGGGCTCGCTCGTGTGTTTTTCCCCTAAGGGGACCTGCCAAGCTGGCTCCCGACCCAAATACAAAGCCCGTCTATGCAAGAAGAGCATGAGCGGGCCTTGCACAGCGAACATGGTGCATGGGAAGGACGCCCATGTGGATGGAATGAACATCGGCCTCTGAGCTCAGTAATGTACATTGAAAACCAGCCTCCACGTTCAGCGCGCGCGCGCACACACACACACACACACACCACTCCCTGGTGTGCTGGGCTACTGTGTGAGCGAGTGGGTGGCTAAGGGTTAGCTCTGGGCGTTTCTGACATCAGAAGACCCCAGTGCACCGGCGCCCTACCTCGCACTTGCACAAGGTATAGAGGGGCTGTGGTGAGGGCAGAGAAGGGGCATGGCTGGGGAGACGAGGTACGTGCAGTTGTTCCATGCTAACAAAACACATAGCTCCGTACTCGCCTCGTAGGGTCTGTCTGCACTGCAGCTGCTTCCCAGCTCGGCTGGACAGACCCGCGCTAGCTTTGCATGCGCTAGTGCACTAACGTGGGGTGGGTACCCATGAACACAGCCTGGGGGTCCAGCCAGTTTGTTCCCAGGCAGCTGGCCTGAGCTGCTGCCCGTGCTAGCTCGAGTGAAGTGAGCATGTGTCTGTCTAGCCGAGCTGGGGAGCACATTCCTAGTTGCAGTGCAGAGGGACGCTTAGGCCCGGCTCCAGTTAAAGACAGGAATAACTTGGCAGCTTTCAGCAGCACCCAATAAATGCAGGCCCCATTCCACTGCACTGCCTCTTCTGCTCAGCACTTCTGAGTCTGTGTTAATCCAGACCGTACTGGATCAATCGCATATCCCGTGCCAGGGTCACCCCCTCTGCTTGCTCTAGTATGTCATCACAGTGACCTCATGGTGCATCCCCGCAGGCTCAGCCTGGTGCCTTCATGCGCTATCATCCATGCGGATGCATCCACACTGCTGCCTTGCAACCATTAATACAGCCCTCGCGGCCACAGGCATTCCCACAGCATGCCGCACTGCTCAGCACCATGGCGGCCCCGCTGCATGTTGAAATGCTGTGGAGTGCACAGCTACTCACTGACGGCCAGGCTAGGAGATCAGAGATGCATCACCTGGTACCAACTGGGACAGTCCCAGGTGACCGTTCCAGAGCAGCATTGCAACTGCTTCCTTAGAAGACCCTGTTGCTATGTGCTGCTAAACCCTTCCCCTTAGCCCAGCTAGCTTTTCAGCAGCACATCCATTGTCTCACCGTCCTAGGGTGGTTTCCGATCTGCCCCCTCCTCAGGGACTGTTGCATTCTTGTTACAACACACAGCGAGTGACAGCCCACTCAGGTCTCTGCAAGGGGATTCACCGAGAGGCTCCGCCTTTTATAAACGGCTTTTCCAGTGCAGCAACACATGCACAACCATTTAGTGCCTCCTTTGAAATGCTCTGATTTTTCATCAAAACATAGTTGGTTGCGATTCAGTTTGAGTGGAGTGTGTTATTATGAATCTGGATCGCCTAGTCATGGCCCAGGACCCTCTTGTGCCAGATGCTGTGCAGAACAACAAAATTCTGGCCCCTCCCCCAAGAAGCTTACCCTCGAAGGGTAAGACAAGAGACAACAGGTGGATACAGACGATTGGGGAAGGCCAAAGAAACAATGGGGCAGTGTTGGTCAGCGTGACAGGCGGCGGGGTCCACACCCTAGCAGCCCAGCCGCTGTCCGGTTTTTGCAGGCACCGTTGCAGAAGCGGGTTTTAGGGAGTGAGTTGAAGGCGGCCGATGAGGTAGCTTCGGTGGTGGTTATGAGTGTTGCTCCTTGGCCAGGGGAAAGCATCGGAGAAAGCACCCAGGTGTGTGTTTGAAGACGTACCACTAGAGGGTGGCGGCGTGGGCCATTCGGAGGTGGAGCTGCCATCTCAGTGGTGTGTGAGACAGGCTAGGTGGGTGTGGGTAGGGCTGGACAGAGAAAGGCCTTGAAAGCGAAGGCAAGTAGTTTGCGTCTGATGCACTAGAGAATGGGGAGCCAGCAGAGGGGTTCGCGGAGAGGGACGGCATGGGTGAAATGAAGGGCTAGAAAAGCGATCCCTGCCGAAGTGTTCAGAACTGGTATGAGCGGGGCTAGCTGGGATCTGCCCGGATCAGAGAGCGGGACATTGCAGTGAGTGACGGATGAGATGCCGAGAACCTGGACAAGGGTTTCAGCTGTGCGGATGGCTAGGAAAGGCCGTATCCTAGAGATGCTCTGCAGAAAGAATCAGCAAACCTGCCTGTGAGGATCTAGAGAGAGCCTGGAGTCAACGCCAATGGCACCCCAGTTATGGGCCTCAGTGATGGGGAGAATGGAGGGGTGGAGCAGGTGACTGAGGAAAGAGGGAGTGGGTGTGGCTGGCAGGAAGATTCAGAGTTCTGTTCCAAACGAAACAAAACATTTTCCGTTTTCCTTTTAATCGCCACCCCCTTTCTCTCTTCTTTCTGAAAAGAAACTAGAACACCACCACATTGTTCTGATGAAAAATAACACAAAAAATTCCATGATACATTTTTAAACGAAGCAAAACTCATTCTGTTCCCTTCAAAAGTTTTTGTGGGAAATAATTGCTGTTTTCTGACTAGCTCCGGTGGGTGAAACAGGCGAGCTCTTCCTAGGGGCTCTCTTTTGTTTTGGTGTTTCATGCTGGGAAGGGACGTTACAGGTCAAACCTGGGGCATTTTCTCCAGGAGGGCTGGAATATGACGGGACAGAGTGGGTCACCCAGCATAAGGAAAACAGACTGAAATGCTGGGGGATCCTCAAATCAGAGACAGCCAAGTCTTATCAAGGCATCTCGCCCATTCCCTGCACTAGCTGGCGCACAGCTCTGGCCCCACAGCTCTCCAGGCTCCAGCAGTTTCATGCTCGGCGTCCATGACTGACAGCGCCTTTGGGGGATTTGCCCACAGGGCCCGTCAGGGTGTTTAGCACCAAGTCTTGCTGCAGCGTTATTTCACACCAGCGGCCTGGCCTCACAGGGACGCTGCCCACCCCTCCTCGCTCCCCTCCTCCCATGCTGAGGAACAGAGGGCGCTGGGCCGGGGGTCCACTGATGGCCTGGCAAACTGCCCTGAGCCTGGCTTGTCTTGTGCGCGGTTATTGGCTCTCCCAGGGGCAGAGGGCGTTAACCCCGACTCTTTAACAAGCATCTTTCCCCCCGGTTTAAACGGAAATGCTGTCTTTGTCTATTAACAAATGTGGCATTAGGAAGCCCCACCGTGTGAGTTTCTGTCAGGGTGAGACAGCCACGCAGGGCTCGACACCGCCAGGACGGACAGCCCTCCCCGGCACTCCTTCCCCCCGGCCGCAGAGTGTGGGAGGGCCCATCCCCCACCCCAAACCATCACAAAATCCTCCTCCAGCCACGTCCCGCTCCCTCCCCACACTCCTGGGCTGCTTAGCAGCAGCATGGACCAGGGTCGGTCTCTGCATCTGCTTGCAGTAGCTCAGTTCTCCCAGCACTGCTGCGGCGCTAACAGGGAGCCAGGAAGGGTGGTCATCCCTAGGTTACCTGTCCAGCAGCTACAGGAGACCTGTGACCTGGCCTGCCCCTTTCTGGTACAGAGGGGCCGTGAAAGATTTCAGGCACAGCTGGGTTTGCACAACCAGGGCCAGGGTCAAATCTGAACATCAGCGTTCAGGGCTCTTCAGAGCTAAGGTTTTGTTTCCCTCTCTGTTTTCAGGGAAACCTCTTCCATTCGAAAGCCAGAAGCCATTTCCCTGTTAGACCCAGTGGCCCCCCACTCCTCCTAGCCCCAGATCTCTCCCTCCCCTTCCACGCATCTTGATGTTCAACAAGCACCAAACGCTTCCTGGCTTTCTGCACACGGCCTGTTAAACCCAGAAAGCTGCGCCTCTCTTGAGCATGACACTAGCATAGAGCTCTGTCCACTGCATGGATGATGAATCCGCCCCATTGCCTCCCGCTCTGGCCAAGCAGAATTCCTTGAGTTCACATGCAGGCGTTCTCAGATCAATTTCTCATATTAATAGCACCCGAGCCCAGTCCCCCATCGCAGTCTGACCGCTGAATCAGCCCAGTGACCAGAGGTCTGACATTTCAGCCAGCCCATTGCAGTGCACAATTTGTACGTGCACCTGGGCTGGGCTTTTTACATCCAGGTTTTGATTATGCAACAATCAGTTTAACGAGTTATTTTAAAAAAGGGGGGGGAGAAGTCCAGAGCATGGTGTAATGTTCCGATTTATTCAAAGCTCTGACGGTGTCGCAGCAGGTGGTGTTTAAAGAGCTGCCATGCGAGTAGAGAGGTGGTTTGCCTCAGGATTCTAATGCACACAATATATTTGAACACCACATAAAGGATTTTATAGTAACCAGCAATAACCCTCTGGCTCTTCTTTGGATGAATTACCCACTGTCCCGGTCGGCCTGTTTTACTATGATCAGCGTTGCCTCCAGCAGTACAAGCCATGCTTATTCCCTTACTCTCCATCCCTCCGTAGGAGGCTCCATGTCTCCGCCAGGTCTCTGGAAAAGTGGGTGAAACCTGTATGGTCGCTAAAAGAACAGGAGTCCTTGTGGCACCTTAGAGACCAACACATTTATCTGAGCATAAGTTTTCATGGGCTACAGCCCACTTCATCGGCTGCATAGAATGGAACATATAGTGAGGAAATATATACATACAGAAAGCATGAAATTGTGGGAGTTGCCCAACCAACTCTAAGAAGCTAATTAATTAAGATGAACTGTTGTCAGCAGGAGAAAAAAACCTGTTGTAGTGATGATCAAGACAGCCCATTTAAGACAGTTTGACAAGATACTTAACATCAACCTAGACACTTCAATAGCCCACCAAAGCTTATGCTGAAATAAATGTGTTAGTCTCTAAGGTGCCACAAGCCCTCCTGTTCTTTGTGCTGAAATGTTAATGAATTGATCCTGAAAGCCCCCCTGGTGACACAGGGATGTATCATCAGCCCTGTTTCTCCGACGGGAACTGAGGACACAGAGGGATTAAGTGCTTTGCCCAAGGTCATACAAGAAACCTGTGGCGCAGCCAGGAATTGACCCCAAATCTCAGTGCAGTAGCTTAACTTGCAGAGCATCCTTCCTCTAGGATTTGCATTGAGAACTGCAGCTCCTCTGCACCTCAAGGGCTCGTTACACAGAGGGCTGATGAATGGAGCTACAGAACCAGAAACAGGAAGACTAGCGCTTCCTTCTCTCCAGAACCACTCGGCCTCTCACAAGTCATTCCATTTGCCCAGAGCCCTGCTGCCGAGCACTGGAGGGGAGGGGGAGAATTGCTGACCTGTGTTTGACACAGCTTGCACCCTTCATTCTGTATAACCGCCCAGATGAGACCTGGAGATCTAACTAGGAGTTTGCAAAATAAACTGTTGAAACTGTGGCTCCAGGCACTTCACTGGAGGAGCCAGGGATGGAGGGCGGGCGAGGCAGAGGGAAGTTCTGCAGGAGATGGACAGTCATTGACAATACGCCAAAGCCGGTTATTTTGTTAATTTCTGCCAAGTGCCCCAGGGAAGAGAGGGGCAGAGCCTGGATAGAAAGGGCAGCTTGCTGCAGAGCCAAACACAATATCGTACAGATCAGAATCTGAACGTGGGGAGGGGAGAATCCAGGGGACCACAGCACAGGGTTTTGCAGCACTTCATCACGATACATGAACCAGGGACGTTTCCCTTGGCGAGTTTCTCCTCGTACAGACCCCCTAGCCCAGGCCTGCAGCAGCCAAGAAAGAGAAATAAATAGAGGGAAATGGAAGGCTTTGGAGAAAGCAGCGTACGAGACTCTTGCTCTCGTTCTACCTCCAAATCTCTCTTCCCTCCTTGCATTTCTGCTCTCTGTCCCCTACTGCAGACAGTTCCTTACTTGGGCCTTCACACAGTGCCCTTTGATTCCTCCTCCCTCCCCCGGGCTGGGGGCCCCCACCCAGGTACATTCTCACACAGGGCAGTGTCAGAGTGCAGAGACAGGAGATGGCAGGTAGCTGTTCCAGCCCCTCCGTCCTGTTATTCCGAGACTCATTTTAACCCCTCTTGTCAGACTTGCAGCAGCCTTGAAGTCGAAGCTCATTCACCTGCGGGAAGGAGCAGTGGGAGCCAGACGCTCGGCCTAGCTGATTGAGGTGGGACAGTTACTGGGGACATGGCCGACTGACAGGGCAGGGGGATATTTATGGATGGCCGGTGAGAGAGGGCCCGATTGTCAGAAATGAAGCCATGCAAATGCAATGCCAAGTCTCTGAAGAGTTCAGACATGCTAACCCAGCTGACACAGTGGCTGCTAGTCCATCATGTTTAGGGATGTGGTCAAATATCGCTCCCCCTTCAGATCTGCAGATAAAAATGACCTCTAGAGAACTTGCTTTGCCAAATATAGAGTCAAAAGCCACATGGGTTCTAGATTTAGAAGCAAACGTGCTTTCTGAGGTTCAAGTCCATTCAGCTCCAGCAAAACCCACCTGCTGAGCTTTTCCCACTGTTATTTGAATTCTCTATGTCCCTCTAGAAGCGAGGCCAGAATCACTGTTCAACTAGCATCTTGCTCATTTGCACAACACAGGCACGTGTTTGGGATTAGAGACACAATAAGCCCAAGCTGTGTAGTATGGATCCAGAACGGAACCAGAACTTCCCCAAAGGTCAGGCATGGGGGTTCAGACTGGACACTCGTTAATTACACCTCCCGGGAAAAGCAATGGATGAAATTAAAGGAAAATGAGTTTGGTGAAACCTGAAAAAGTTTTGTGAAATTTAAAAAAAGGTGTTTTTTTTTTTAAAATTGAGGTTCCATGAAACCCAAAACATCCCCAGGATCACCCCTTCCCCAGCCTGGGGCCTCCCCTATCCCCAATCTCATTGTCTTGCTAAAATGTATTTATCACAGATGTACAGTTCTCTTTCCCAGAATAAACAGCACTTTCTATTTCTTCTGTATTAAAAACGTTAGTCCCATAACTTCTGCCCTCCAGCCCCAGCCAGGTTATTTCCTGAGACACGTCAGTGACAGTCTCACCTCTTCGCGCTCTTGCAATTTATAAAGTTATAATGAGCCCATCCAGATAATGGCTTGAGTTAGCAGGAGGCTGATACAAACTTTTTCTTCTTTTGGTTCAGCCTGAGTTCTGCCTTAGCAGGAATTGTAACTCTGCATTGAAGTACCTTTCATTGGAGGATGCCAATATGTGCCACACGCATTTTAGTTTAAGATCACAGACCCCTCAGAGGTGGGTATTTTTTCAGTTTTACAGATAGGGAAACAGAGGCACTAAGGGATCTGCTCAAGGTCATACAGCGAGTCTGTTGCAGAGTCAGAAATAAACCCCAGGTCTCCTGATTCTCAGCTGGGTGCCTTGTCTGCAAAACCCTTAGGACAAGAAAAACCTGGCTTCAGGATTAAGTCACCAAGTTTCCATTCAAAACCATCAATCCTTTCCCAGCACCTGAAAAACGGCCCAGGTTTGCTCAGCACCCCAGCGGGGTTCCTGCAAGGCCCCCAGAACACAACATGCAAAGCCACACACCTGGCTGCAGGCTTAGCTCTCGTAATTACCCCAAGAACTCAGGCTTCCAGACAGCCAGGAAAGTGGATCTGAGCTGCATTCAGGCAGCCTAGTCAATTGCTACCCAGGTGGTCAGCCCCTGGGGAGATCACACAGCCAGTGCAGGTGAGAGCTGCAGAGCAACTTTCTTTGTTTAATAAACCAAAAGAGAGCAAGTGACCAAAGCCTATGAGACTAAATAACCCAGACAAGACTTCTAGGGTTCTTTCCTAATGTACCATCCCAGGAAGCATTGACCCTCCTCACAGCTAACTCTCCATTAGCCTGTAGCTCATGTAGACATTTACCCCAGCAACACAAGCACAAAGTGTGCCAAGCCCCATGCTCACGTGGGAGCACTTTACCTCCCCCTTTGCACTAGTACAAGTGACAAGAAGATCACGGAAAATCCCCCCTCTATGGTACAGGCTACTGCTACCTCCCAATGCAAGCCCACTACTGCTAACAGAACCTCAGCTGTGTTCCCAGGGGCCCGCCCTGGCTGGTCAGCCCTTTTAAGAGGAGGAAATTGTCCATAATGCCCCACCCCCAAGAATTAAAATCGCCTTCTCAATTAACAATAAAAAAGCCATTGAACTGGTTCATGCTGCAGACAGACCCACTCGCCTCCCCCTCTCTGATACAAAGATCCACTTAGGAAAACCTCGCTTGCTAATTTAGCCAATCACACCAATGCCTGCAATAAAATGACCACCCACCTACCAAACTACATCTCCCAGAAGGCCACAGGCTAAGGGCCAAGGTCATCCTAGCCACCTGAGTATAAAAAGCTGCAGCTTCTGCCCATGTTTCCCTTAAAGAGACCCACACCACCACCCACGTACACACACCAATGTAATCAGAACAATGGTAGGGGAGATTGCTATTGCTCTGTGCCTAGAAGGCTATCGCCTTACAGACACAGTACCACGGCGCTCACTAGGGAGCTGTGTAAACCCACAGTATGCTGCATTCGGAGTCAGTGACTGTAAACCCGAGATGGACTGTGGCAGAGACACAGTCGGAGAAGAACGACTGTGCAACAGTAGGACAAGGGAAATGCTGAAATGGAGGGACGTGTCCCCCTCCTGAGTTCAGAGCAGGAGGAGAAAGATTTCCTCTCGTTACCAGGAACGAAAACAGAGTCTTGCAAGGAGGCAAATCTGTGCCTGACCTTAGCAGAAAAGGAGGAGATAGCAGACACAGCACCAGTCCATGTACCAGTCAGTCCCCGTGTGCTTGTTACAATTTGTGTTACAGTAGGGCCTAGAGACCCCAACTGGGCCTGGGCCCTGGCCCCATGTGCTAGGTGCTGTACAGACATACACTACTAGCCAGTTGGTTCCAAAAAGCTTAAATCTATAGGCTGCCTGGGAGTTTGTGACACCCAAATTTGAGGGGGAAGGAGTAAGAGTAAATAATGCCTTAAGATGGGGCTAACCCCCGGGCAGCCCCACCTCTGGTTGCTCGGAGACCTGCGGTAACGTCTCTCCCTCTGACAGGGAGCCGAGGGGCTGTCGTCCTTACACCTTGTGCCAAGGGGATAATATTGAACTGCAAGAGGGTAACTTGTGTCTTTCACTCGTTACACACCAACAATAATGTGAAGCAACCCCATGAGCACGCTGGGTTTCAAACAGCCAACGACGCACACCCCTAGAGCCTAGCTGTGTGCACCCTGCTAGGTTCGGATGGTGTTGCAAAGACACAACACAGCGAGCACCACAAAAGAGTAAAAGGATGCTGCCCATTTCTGCACACTGCAGGGATCTGCCTTCCTGGTGTCTCACTAGCCTTGCTGTTGCATAAGGAACCACACAGCATTACAAAAAGCGCAGGCGTCTTTAGCGGTCTGTAACTCATTTCAGCCTAGCCCAGTCCCATGGGCTACATAGATTATATAATCAGCCTTTTAGTTTTTTATTCTCCATGTCTGAACAAAGCTCTTCTCCTAAGAGCCAAAATCCTTGTGAAGGTCCAGAGCTGTGGACGCATCCTCGCTCCCCAAGACTCCCTGACACAGAAGACGTGTGGTTTGGCATTGCTCCAGGACAAAAAACAAAGGCAGATTCTGCCAGAAATAGCAAAAGGACCAAGTAACTGTTTCTCGGCCACAGACAGCCCAGTGCAGGCTCAGGCTTCCAGATGCACAGCACCCAGCGTAAGGCTGAGTGGTGCTCCATCAGTAAGAAAAGGGACTGAGCAAGAGACTACGTCACCCTTACTGGCAGTCATAGTTTCACTTGTCCAGCAGTTTTTGATCTCAAAGCACTTGGGGGTGGGAAGAGATGGATTCTATCATCCCTGCTGCACCGATGGGGAAACTGGACAGGTTCAGTGACTCACTTCAAGACCCCAGAGTGAATCTGTAGCAGAGCTGGGGACAGCCCGTAGGTCTGGCGCCTGTCTGCTCCAACCACTAGCCCACGCTGCCTCTTTTGGCTGCTGTTGCTTGCAAAATTTTTGATTTGCCAGCTAGTGCTTTTTAATGCGTTACAGAAATGACAGGCCCCAATTTACCCTCATTTCCACTCCCCCGGACGGCTAAGGGTGCTGGATAATGATCTTCTCCCACTGGCACAGGCCCAGGTGGTTTGATCTCAGAACGTCCTGTGCGGCTTCAGCCAGTCATTTGTGCGCAGTGTGATCACTGGGATGTAGCTCACTTGCACCCCAAACAGAATTATTGCCAGAAAGGGGAGTAAGCGTCTCCCACCCATCCTGCTGCTCAGCAGGATCTAAAGCCGGAAGGGGAGGCCGCCTTACAGGTGCGCTGCTGCTCCTGCTCAGCCAAATGCTTCATTTCCAAAGCCAGGATACAGCTCAGAGAGATTTTCAGCAGGAAGATGCCAGTGGAAGAGCCACCATGTGTTGAACTCATCTCCAGGGCTTGCAGGGTTCCCCATCCTTTTAGGGGAAGAAAAGTAGCTAGAAGTCCACAGGGGGAAGCATCCAGGAACTTCCCAGGAAACATAAATTCAATCTTGAATCATTCCAGAGGCTGGGGTCCAAGATTAAGCTGTCTCCCATGCACACCCTGTCTCACCACAGAGCACTCCAGGCTTTGGTCCCTCTGGCCTCTTCAAGTCGGTTGTAAATTTCAGGTAGTAAATTTCTTTTGACTGCTGGCCCCTTATTCTGCCAGTAAGTATGCTGGGAGAGAGACTCCCTGCGGGTCTTCCAGCGGTAACACAGCCTCACTACAGAAACCGTCTGATACCAAGGAGTTTGCAGCATCTGTCTCCTCTTATGAGCTGTCTAGACTAAAGAAGCAAAACACTGGCTATTCCACGCACCAGGAATCTAGGGCATCTGCACAAGCCAGCCTGTTTCCAGTGCATTTTCACTCCGTTTCCACTGAGCCACGCATCACGCTCCTGTGGGTGTGTCCCTGATCCCCAGAATGATCGTTACTCAGCATGTTTCTATGTGCGCTGGGGGGTGATAGCGAAAAGGGACTGTCCACCCTTGAGTTTGCCTGAACAGAGGCTAGCTAAGTCCATTGCCGAATGACTTCCTGTCCTGAATGCTCTC
The DNA here is from genome assembly GCF_025201925.1 of Gopherus flavomarginatus. NCBI lineage: Eukaryota > Metazoa > Chordata > Testudines > Testudinidae > Gopherus > Gopherus flavomarginatus. The sequence goes on from NC_066627.1 coordinate 50,150,078, forward strand.
AGGAAGTCAAGTCTCTTGCCAGCTCTTTCCAGGGAATCGTTCTCAAGGACAGCTGGCACAGAAAATCAAACAGGGTCCCAGTGGACCTCAGCTTAGCAATATTCTAAGCATTCAGCATGATCATGGCACCTTGGCACCCCAGTCATAGACCAGGGCCCCTTGGTGCTGGGCACTGCACAGCCAGAACAGCCAGCCAGCCCCTGCCTCCAGGAGCTTACAGGCAAAGTATAAAACAGATGGCGGTGGGAGGACAAGGACACAATGTTGGACAGCGCACTGGGCAGTGTGCTTAATGTACCAGCAGCCTGGCCAGTGTCGAGATGTTTGTAGGCATCCCAGCGAAGGAGAGTTTTAAGGGGGTGATTTGAGGGTGGAGGAGGAGGCTTTGTGGGTGTTTGTGGGTGGGGGGCAGGCAGGGAGAAAGCACGAAGGGGCTACTTTGAAAGTGGAAGAAGTGGGCGAGGGAGGCTGGCATCATGGGCCAACCAGAGACGGGAGTCGACCTTTGTACTGAATGAGAGGGGAGATGGGGAAAGGGCCTGACGAGTGACACTTTTGTTTGATACCATTGAGAAGAGGGAGTCAGGGCAGGGGTGCAAAGAGGGGCTGACAATTCCTACAGCCCTTTGCCCAGGGAAAAGAGAACGCCCTGCACGGCCCACACAGCCTGCCTCTAATGGCAGCCAGGCCCCAGCCGCTCCCAGGATGGCTGGAGATCAGCACAGCAGATACAGGGAGTTGCGTGTTAATCATTCTCTGACCCAGGTGCTTCCAAGGGCTTCACTCTCAGGGGCGGGGACGGGGGTGGGGATGCTTGTGCTGATCCCTTACCCATGCCCTTTGCTGGTTGTGCCCTGGTAATCAGTCCCCCTCCCTCTTTGCAAAACTCACTCTCTCTGTCATGTACCAGAGGGATGGCCATGTTAGTCTGGATCTGTAAAAGCAGCAAAGAGTCCTGTGGCACCTTATAGACTAACAGACGTATTGGAGCACGAGCTTTCATGAGTGAATACGCATGCGTCTGACAAAGTGGGTGTTCACCCACGAAAGCTCATGCTCCAGTACGACTGCTAGTCTGTAAGGTGCCACAGGACTCTTCGCTGCTTCTCATCCCCAGAACTGCAATGTCAACCTGCCATCTGGGGCCCTTTTCAGACTCCTCACTACCAAGGAGCCACAGTAGCAAAATGCACCACTTCCAGCTGGACCTGGCCAGTCGGCTCTGCCCTGTGCCGTCAGTACAGGCCTGGCCACAGTGATCACGCGTACGTGAGTCCCACACTTCCTCACTGCAACTCATTAACGAAGCCACGGGACCTGAACAAGCTCTAGCTGATGCAAAAAGCAGCTGCCCAGCTGCTTAGCAACACAGACAGCTGGGAGCTCATCCTCTGGTGCCCCACTCTCTGCCCTGGATTCCCAAAGAAAAGAGTCCTGTTCAAGAGCTGTGTCCTGATACCCCTTCTCAGGATCAGCCCCAGTATCTCAGAGATTCCTCTCCCTCTGTGACCACAACCTCCCACGATAGGGGAGGATCTTGAATGTGGGAGACAGAATTTCAACATGGTCTAGACTCTGGAACTCACTGCCACTAGATATAAGAGATCACAGCCTCACTGAACTTAGAACTCAGTATAAAACTCATTAACTTCCATCAATAATCCCTTCACCTCCACACCCACTCACCCTTTCCTTACCCCCCCCCCCCACATACAGCAACCAACCAGCCTATGACTGAAATGCTGTCCTGCAGGCTGGGAAGGAAAGGAGGGGGAGAGATTGCTATTTCTGTTCCTAATACTTGAGAGGGGCACAGAAACCACAGGAGCGTACACATTATGTTAACCAGGCACAATGTGGTGGAGCTTTTGCTGCCTACAATGAATAGACCAAGATGCCCTCTGCTGGCATACGTTGGTTTTACTCCCTTAAAAGATTAAAAAGTAATCTGAGTTGCTGTGGGTTTTGAGAGAGTGTGTGTGTGTGCGTGCATGCACACCTATCCCTCTGTAGGTTCATGGATTAATGCCATGCCAAAACAATGGGTAACCCTACAAAAGAACAATATAATAATACAGGGGTCGGCAACCTTTCAGAAGTGCTGTGCGAGTCTTCATTTATTCTCTCTAATTTAAGGTTTCACGTGCCAGTAATACATTTTAACGTTTGTAGAAGGTCTCTTTCTATAAGTCTATAATATCTAACTAAACTATTGTTGTATGTAAAGTAAATAAAGTTTTTAAAATGTTTAAGAAGCTTCATTTAAAATTAAATTAAAATGCAGAGTCCCCTGGACCGGTGGCCAGGACCCTGGCAGTGTGAGTGCCACTGAAAATCGGCTCGTGTGCCACCTTTGACATGTGTGCCATAGGTTGCCTACCCCTGTAATAATACCAACACATTGCACATCAGCGGCACTCACGGTGTACTACAAAGGTGGCTCTGGCACTCGCATGTTACAGCTGGGCAAACTAGGCCAGTGAAGAGATTTCCCCAGGCAGCCAGTGGTGAATCCGAAACAGAACCCACCTTTCCCAGCTCCCAGTCCCCTCTTCTCACCACTAGCCTGTAGCAAGGCAAACACATGTAGCGCCCGGTGCTGCATGTGTCCGTGTCCATCTGTGTGTATATTCTCATGGATGTACGTGCACATCAGCTCAACAGTTGCAGACCGAGAGACTCTGGGTCATTTAATTTGCTTGCTGGATTTGACGCCTATCTGAAGCACAGTAGGTGTTAAACCAGGCCGAACAAAACTCTTTCCAATCCACCCTAGGTCTTCCTGAGCCGGAAGAGCAGCACTGGCGGCCCTTTTCCAGGCCTGGGGTGCTGGCTGGCAGTAGCATGCACAGAAGAACTCTTTTTAAAAATGTACAAGCTTTTCACTCCCAAATCTGGCAAAATATGCTCTGGTTTGCTCTCTCTGAGTCTGATCCTGTGTCTTAATCTCCTCTCCTAGGACAGCCCTTGTGAATCTAAGAGGGTAGTAAGTTCACAGGAGCGCAATCTATCCTCTTCCTGTTTGAAATGAATCTACAAGTCACATCAACTGTGCAAAAACCCTCTTTTATTCAATTGTGATCTGTGACTAACTAAAGCTGTGCTGTCAGTCACACACACTGTGGGCTCTGGACCAGGTGAACTATCTTCCCCCCACCCAAATGTTATCCCTCAATTCCAAGGCGTGGGGCAGCCCTGTTAAATTATTTTGAATTCATTTAAAATATTGCAAGCGTCTCCCTTTTGCATTGGCCTTGAAATGTTAGTGCTAAAGAACATACTTGAGCAGATGCAATGGACCTGTCTGAGCACTGGATCGCAGCGGTTTCACACTGGATTCGGTTCGGACCACTGTTATAAATGGGAAGGTTGAACTCTTGCCACTAGAGGCCACCAGAGGCCCAGCAGAAAGTTTCAGCATTGTGATGCCTGTGGGATTTACAGATAATTTAACTGAAATACTTCCTTGATAGACTGTATTTTCCAAATGGACAACCTACCCGAAATTCTCAGTTACTGAGGGACAATCTTCACTCACTGATATATTTTGCTTTCCACAACCAAATCTATGTACAACTTCTCATGAGTGATGGACTCGAATACTTGGATGCTAATATCTAAACTGTATTCTTAAATGTATTCACCTAAATCTGGGTTATTGCTGATTAAGCACTATATGTATCATATGACTTTTAAAAACAAACCCTGTATTTGTGGATAATCTGAGCACCCTACCCCGATGTACAGACACACTTTTCTCAACCTGTGAATTATATAATTTTACCATTCACTTTAATAACATTTTAAAATCTGTATTATTGTTGTTTGCATTGTGGGAGCACCTGGGGGCTCCATGCAGAGATCAGGACCCTGTTGTGCTAGGTGCTGTACACACCCATACACCAAAAGACAGTCTCTGCCCGGAAGGGTTTACACCTAAGTTAAGAGAAGAGGCAACAAGTGCAGCTAACCAGACACAGGGGAGCACAAGGTAACACTGCTGCTGTGGTGAACCGCACGATGAGCAGTGGTTGCATCGCGGGGTGAAATCAGAAGGGGATTTCTCCCTCTTTGGGCTCTGAGTTCCATGAGACTCACAGGGCAGGGCTGAATCTCAGCCTGCAGGAGGTTCGGATCCACCGGCTGAGGATTTGGGAATCTGGGCTCATCATCACCTCGACATTCAGGAAACAGCAACATGGGCTGGTTTGGGGCTCTGGAAATCTCATTGCCGGTGTGTCAGTTTTGCAAAAAGAAAAAAAGACCGCCCAAGCCCCCAGGATGATCCTGACCTATGTCCCGTTTGATCTGTAGTTTAGAGACATTTGGATGAATGGATGCAGCTCTCAGGCCACCTCTAGCTGCAAAGTGCACTGTAGACTCCCACCCCAGCAGACTGCATCACTGCAGTCTGCATCACTACGGCTGGGTGGCTTTTTTCATGATAAGGTCTCAATAAGGCCTGAAAAGCCAGGGGAGCTGATAAAAATCCATGAGGGCTACAGCTCTCCCTGCAGGCCCTACGCCAAGCACTGGCTGTCTGGGGGTAGGAACTGTGTGCCCGCAGGCACATGCTGTCACATAATTGCCCATTACAAGTGTTTTACGCCTTCCTCTGAAGCAGATGGTGCTGGCCACTGCTGGAGACAGGACAGCAGGGTGGGCGAGGTGGCCCTACTGGTCTAACCCCTGGTGGCAATGCCCAACACCCTGCGAGAAACGGCACTGCTGCAGTGGGAAGCCATCTCTCCGGAGATCGAGTTTTACCAGTACATCTCCCCGCTGTCAGCCCTTGGGACTGTAACTTAACAACCCTGAGAACTTGCTGTAGGGTCTGTGGGCTTCTGGGCATGTGGAAAGACCCAGCTGGGAGCAGCTGGTTCTGTGCCTCCCGTGCTGCACATAATAATGCTACTGCCCCATCTCATGGGCGTGATGCCAGAGGAGGATCAGGGACAGACACGGGCTCAGTCTGGATCTCTGCCATTCCCCGCCCGCTCCCTGCACTGGGCACCCACAGGCCTGCAACTCTCACCGCCGAGTTCTCGTGCGGCCTGGCGGAGGCCCAGGGGAACACAGTGGTCCGGGACACTGCCAGCCGGAAGTGACGTGTATTGAGAGCACCAGAACAGGCCTGGAGGGTGCAGCCAGGCCAGAGGAGTGTGGGCAGCACTGTGTGAAGTTGCTGCCCATCCAGGAGTCTCCAGGGATTAACGATTAAGCTTTAATTAAAGACTGGTATGTGATGAAACCTCCCGGGTTACGCCCACCCAGAGCTGGCAACCCTGGGGCAGGGGCACTGTAGGCTGGGTCTGGAATGGCAGGGACCTAGCAGGGGTAGGGTGTGATAGCTGAGCTTGGTGTGGAGGGGAACAGCACAGGCCTGGGAGAGCACAGAAGTTGCAAGTCAGCAAAATGAGCCACCGAGCCAGGAGCCTGGGGTCACAGGGGATTTCCCCTTGTCCCTTGTCCTGCCAATTGCAGATTAACTGATAAACTGGGGTCCTCCAGGCAGATCCTGTGACCTCAGCAATGTGGTCTAACGGGCTCTGCAGCTGGAGCTGAGACGCAGGGCTGGGATCAGGCTACCCATCCTTATGCAGCGCATAAAGCCCCTCCCCCCCCAGGCCTGGTCCAAGCTCCCCTGGGCCCAACATGATGTCTCCAAGGGGCCATGGCAGAACAGCAAGCACAGGATAGCTGGGTCCTTCCCAGCTGCTCCCCAGCATGTGCGTTTACTAGAACTGTGGGGCGCTGGGGCTTGCCCCAAGCACAGCGTGTAGAACTGCTCACGAGGCCATGCTGCTACTAGCAGGAGTCCAGATTCAGCTGTGTCTGGTCACAGAAAAGTTCTAACTGTGAAGGGTTCTAGCTTGATGGAAAACAGGGAACGTCCCAGGCACACGGCTTCCAGCAGGGTTTGCTTTGCCTTTCGCTGGCGTTTGAAATCTGTCAAAATTTGGAAAATTTCAACACTGTGAATCCTGAAGGTTTCCCCAATTTGATCCTGAGGATTATTCCCCAGAAGGTTCATCACAGAAGCCCTTTGCTGAATTTTCCGTCCTCCTCTCATTTCCAAATGGCTCAGTCATCCAGACAGGAAGCAGCAGCCCACACCATGTGGCTCAGGTGACCAAATCACACAACACTACTAGCGAATAGCCAAAGCGATTGCATTACAACCTGTAGCTGAAAACTATTCGTTCAGGCTCCCTGCTGAATACTTAGGAGTAACAAATCCACTGATAGGGATTCAGGATTGAGTCACTAGCCCAGTGTTTCCCAAAGTGGGACATGCCTCATAGGGGTGCAAAATAACTGGTGGCACAGACAGACATCTGAATTGTTCTGCAGAGTCTCAGCTTCTTTTTTTAGGAAGGCTCTAGCTGCTTGGGTTGCCAAGAACCCTTCAGAATATGAGATGGGTGTAACCAATGGCTGCCTGAGTTTGAAGAGAGCCTATAAAAATACTCTCTGAGGAGCAAACTGCCCCCACCATTTCAGTGGGGGCTAGCTCAGGTGCCAATGCTGATACTTTTAATGTCAACATTGTAGGAAAGGACATGGAGACTCTAGACTCTGAAGAGCTGCATCATTTGTCCCCAAAATGTGGGGTGCAGACTGGGGGCGGGGAAGCTGTTTACATTAAGGTGGGTTGGCCTTTAAAGATGGGCAGGGGCATGGCTGGTTCCATTCTCCTGAAGAGGCCACTTGGCTTTTAGAAGGCTGGGCAGTGAGACACTAACCAAAAAATGGGCTACAATTGTAACGATTGCCATTAGGGAGTCCAAAAGTCTCCAGGATTCAGCAAGCGCTCCCTGCAGCCCACAGTGCCAGCACCCTGCCCAGGAACATCTCATCTGGGAAATAAAAGCATCTGTTCTCTGCCTGAGCAGGCTGGGAGAGCCTTTGTATTCTTGGCTCGCAGTCAGGGGCCTCCAGGATCAGGTCCATCTTGTGTAGTGAGGAAGAGTGATGCGGGCTGGGGCCATGACGTGGGATGAGAAGGGGCGATTCCCTCTGGGAACCGGTTCTCAGCACTGGACCGCCGGCTAGAGCTGGGGGGCTAGTGCAGAACGGTCCCGGGAACTGTGCTTCGAATGCTCGAACCAATTGGCTGCACCAGCCAGTCTCTGAGCCCCTGTTGTGGGCACGTCTCACCAGGGCTTTCATGGGTGGCCAGCAGGCTCCTGCGGCCAGGCCACTGTTGTCGAATATTCCCCTCAGCCAATTTCAGATTCATCATCACAGATACTCATGCCCAAAAGCTGTGTCAGAGCTGTGCTCAGCCAATCATGGCACAGACACAGAGCACGTGACTTGTGCCCAAGCAGAGCCACCGACATTCGGAATGGTGAGCCCTGGGGAGGAGAGGTGGCGGGCACCCGGCGAATGCTCTGACTGGCAATGCCCAAATGCCAAGAGGCGTGAGACTCCTAGATAAATGGCTGGGTAGCAATGAGACACCCTGACCTTCCGCTAGCCCCGTGTCTGGGGCGCACATGGCGTCATGCGCCAGGCTATGTCACATGGGCCGGGAAGGCCATGGCATTCGCATTCTGTGCCAGGCTCAGGCCAGAACACGACATGCCTCAGCATGATGGGTGTGATGTACAGCTTCTTCCTCCTGTTAACTCCTTCTCACCTACGTACAGCAGGGCGTTGAGAAAGCTTCCTGCTCCACGGGAACCCAGAGCCATGAGCCGGCTACCGCATCGCTCCTCCAAAGCCAAGGCACCGAAAGTCCCCCTCCCACCACCCTCTGCAAAAAGCACTGTCTGATCTGATGTCCCTCCTCCAGCGCCCAAGCAAACCCAGCAGCTCTCTGGCCGAACCCTGATCCACCCCAAACCCTTGGTGCTAAACTTTGGGGCGTACAGGCCTGTGATTCTGCCTTAATCCACCATTGCGCCCCCATACTCACAAGAAAGGAACACAGGCCATGCCTGCAGCCTGCGGGACTCTGTCCTGGGCAGCAGTGACCCAGGCCAGGAGGATGTAGGGGCCAGAGCTGGCAGCAGCTGAACAGAGCTCCCTGTGGCGAATGCTGTGGCGAAGAGGGTGAAAGTGATCGTTGGACAGGAAAACAGGAGCAGTGAGTAGGAGCAGGGGGAGGTTTTCTCTGTTTGGACAGCCCTGGTGAGACCAGTTCTGGATTGCTGCGACCAGCTCTAGTGGGTGCATTTTAAAAGGGTGTTAGCAAACTGCAGAAGGCAGAGGTGGTGGAAGTGCACTTTGAGAGGGGGAGTGGGAGGACAGACAGCAGTCACCCCAGCCCCTATCTGTTCCCCGAGCAGCCGCTCCATCCCCTCCGGGTCCCGCTCTAGCCTTCCCCTCTGACATGTGAACGCAGTTACTGCCTCCCCATCGGCAGAGGTGTGCCCTGCCCCCTCCCACTGGTGGGAGTGCCTGGCCAGAACCTGCTTGGCTCTCAGCTCCCAATCAGCCAGCCAACGGGGGCAGCAAGTGGGGCTGGCTTGGGGCAGAATCTGAGGGGGAGGGAAGCCGAGCGGGGCCAGAAGCAAACATGTGGGGGTGGAAACACTGATCAGCCCCTGTAACATTTCCATTGTGGGGGCAGCAGCCCTCACCGCGCCCCATCCCATCCCTGGTCCCAAGGAGACGGGACACCGAAAAGAACCACAAACATTATCTGGGAGCTGGATAAAAACCCCAACAGCGAGAGACTGCCCGAGCTCCCTTGGCTTAGCTGCTCAGAAGGACTGAGAGATGAGAATCTCCACCCAAGAAAATCTTCCCTGCCGAGACAGGCAGAACAAGAGCCCATGGCTGGAAGCTGAAGCCAGGAACAGTCCAGGTAGAAATAAGGCCCAGGTCGGGCCCCGAGTGAGTGATTAATCATTCACACGACCTCCCCAGGGCAATGGTGGCTTCTCCATCTCTTGCTGGCTTCCGATCTGGGCCAGAGGCCTTTCCTGGGCGATGCTTCAGCCAAACTCCATACAGGGTGGCGGGTGAAGCAGAACGGCCTGTGCTGTGCAGGAAGTCAGCTGAGTTGGTCCCCTCTGGCCTCTGATTCTTTGAGAGCCACATAGCAGCTGCGCTTCCCCTGACACCTTCGTATGAGTCTGATTCAGAGCTCGGCTGCCTGTTAAGTCTTAAGCATCCTGGATTCTTTCTAGAAACCGGCAGGTATGGTGTCCGGGCCCTGGACTGATAACAGTCCTGAGAGGGTTGCTATGGTCTGTCCCTCCCCTCAGTCTCAACACATTTTGCATGCACACATTAACACGCCCCAGGCAAGCAAGCGAGTGGAGCAAAGGGGTTGCTAACTTCAGCAACTGGTCTGTGGCTATTATGAGTCTGTAAGGCATGCAGATCATATTTACATTCACTTTAACACAGCCCCAGTCCATCGTCCTGCCGCTCCCGCCACTGAGTCAGAAGCAGGGTGAGTAGATGTTCAAGACAGACATCCAGGAGTGGTGGGCTGGCAGGGATGGAAGGGCCTGGGGCAGACACATGCTCGGACAAAGTGGGGAGCCCACAGCCCTGGGGAGACAGGGAGCAAACATTCAATAATGGCAGGAGAACATGTGGATTCAGCTTGAGATCCACAATAAGGGAACTAGCAAACTCCTGCAAGCAGTGCAGCCGCCAATTCCTGGTTCACCGCAGGTTGGTCTGGTTAGAGGAGAGAGGGGGTAGAGCTGGTGGATGGGCATTATAGGGGATGTATGGAGATGCAACATGGCATGGGTGCTGAGGGAGAATGGAGGGATAGGCAGATGCCAGGGAATTGGCACACAGGGATAATATACAGAGCCGGGCTCTGTATGGTCCTGTGTGCTTGTGGCGCATAGTCTCTGTCATGGCCAGTGTCCCTGCACAGCTCTCTAGCTGTTTGCTGACAGGCTTTATTCACCGGTGTGGTAGATATCTGTAAATATTCAACTGTGTTCCTCCCCCGTGCCCCAGGGATCCATCCTGGAACACAGCACATCCCAGAGCTTCACAATTACTTATGCAAAAAGTATGTGCTTGTGCACATTTGCGTGCCCGATTTGCAGTTGCAGAAAGTGGCTGGTTGGACGTCTGACTGGGCACTTACTCTCTCAGTGTCATAGACTCATAGACTTTAAGGTCAGAAGGGACCATTATGATCATCTAGTCTGACCTCCTGCACAATGCAGGCCACAGAATCTCACCCACCCACTCCTGTAACAAACCCTTAACCTATGTCTGAGCCACTGAAGACCTCAAATTGTGGATTAGACTTCAAGGTGCAGAGAATCCTCCAGCAGTTGCCTCTGTTCAGTAGCTAGCACACATCCAGGGTAGTTCTTCCTCGTGAGGGGTCAGGGTTGTAAAGGGGAAGCCATGCTTAGCTTTTTTTGCTAATTCAGAACATAGGCCAGATACAAAGGAGAGTGACAGAAACTATACACTTTATTAACTAAATACACAGATCACACAGTAACCATTTCAGAAGCGGCTGGAGTGGATTTGCAGATCTGGTTCAGAGACATTTACATTGTCTCTGATTGCACATGCAATTGGGGTAATTGCATGTGCAAGTTAGACAAATATGGGCAGAGTTTAGGGTGACCAGATGTCCCGATTATGGGTCGTTTTCTTATATAGGGTCATATTACCCCCCACCCCCTGTCCTGATTTTTCACATTTGCTGTCTGGTCACCCCAGCAGAACTGGACTGCTGAAGCAGGCTTTTTCTAATTAAGGTTGGGTTGGGAAGGAACCCCTCGAAAATATATAACAAGTCCATAGCTATGCTAGGAAATATTCCAGTCCCCTGGGGGGCCCTCACAGAGTATGCAAACCTGGCTACACACACCCAGTAATAATCATACTTTGCATTTACACTTTAAACCTTCAAAGCACCCTAAAGACATTAGCTAATTAACAGTGAGCAAAGCACATGAAGTACTTGGCATGCCAGGAACGATGCTCATCAGTAAATTCACACATAATTAGCAAATGGAATCAACATTAAAGGCGGGGCCCATAGCACCACCCTTGCTGGGAAGAATATCTGGGGAAGGGTGTTCTGGTAAAGAGAGCACTGCAGGCAATGGCCCTTAGCCTCCTTCTCCATCTCAGCTGGAGATGCTCTGGGTCTCTTCTTACATTTCTCTTTCCCTTGCTGTTTAATGCCATTAATTATTATTATTATTATTGTATTAATACGGTAGCCTAGTGTCCCCATTTGAGATCTGGGCCCCAGTGTGCCAGGTGCTGTGCAAGAGCAAGAGAGAGTCCCTGCCCCCAAAAGCTTGTGGTCTAAATATACAAGACAGGCAACAGGTGAGAGGGGAAACTGAGTCACAGAGCAGTAACGTGACTAGCTCATGGCCACGCAAGGCAGAGCCAGGAGTAGAATCCACATCTCCTGTAGCTCAGTGCTCTTTGCACCAGTAGACCTTTCTGGAGCTGTGAACTGCATAGTGCCACAAGTTTCCCACAACTTCAAGAGAGCTGTTCTCTTCTCCTAGCTCCTTGTAGCCAAATATTTGGAGGGTTGGTCCCAGGCCCTGCTGGATCCTGGACCCGGCCAAATGTGACATGGTGTCCACCAGGCAGTGAGAGGGCTCCAACCACAAAGCTCAGGTCCAGCTCTGGAGATGAATTTCCGCAGAGTTTGGGCCGCTATCTCCCCAGGTAGCCACAAAACAAGGCTGGGAAGAAATGACCTTTAAAAGATGCAGTCGAATAAACAGGCTTCCGCCCATTTAAATTAAGGATTGCAAGGAAAGAGACATTCTGCCACTTCCCTGCACTATAAATAACAGGCATGCTCAGCTGTGACTCCAAACAGAAACCCAACCCTGAGGAAAAACAGGTGCCAAGGAAAGAGAGAGCGCAAGCCCATTACTTCCACCGGGGCAGGGAGGGCAGGCTGGCTGGGAGGAGGAAGAATTCTGTTTATTACAGTCAAACGTTTGGACTTGCCGGATGGAAAGGTTTTTGGTCTCCCTGGTGCAGGCCCTGGGGACGGGGTGTGGAACGTGGCAGGGTGGCTCTGGCACTGGGTTGTGGGTCCAGGCCTTCCCAGGCCAAATGGTGACACGACAGCTACAAGCATGGATTCTCCCTCCCACTGCAAAGCTCTCCCCATTCCTAGTGCAGCTTTGGGGCATGTCTGGTGCTGCTCTCCCTCCCATCTACCCACTGGTGCACCAGCAACTCACTGTCAGATACCTGGCACACGTGCCCAGCTCCCGCTTGCATCCATCTCGGTTATAAACACACAACCAAGCGGACGAGCCCATCAGGGAGCTTAGTCGCAGGTGCCTGGCAGCTAAGTAGGGTGCACTCCAAGCAACGACCAAACCTGCAGGTGTGCGGGATGCTCTGGATCTGGGTCAGGGCCCCAAACGATTTCAGAGTGCAAGTGACAATAGCCAGGAGGAATGCAGAGGTGTACAGGACTCCGGCCTGTTTCCCTCCATCAGATATCCTGGGTCACGCCTGGGCCAGTGTGGGGGAAATCCCCCACACCATTCCAGTCCCCCATGTACTTGTGACAGCACCCTTACTCGCAAGATGCCGCTGAGATTAATTTGCCCATTTTTCCCCCAAGCTTAGTATTAGTGCAGGCCTCTCAATGGCTGGATTGACAGGTAAATTTAGCCCATGTCTAGGCAGTACTCCTCCTCTCCCTCCCTCCCCACCTCCCGTGCAGTGGGCCTGTGGGATTCACCAGGTGCTTGGGTACGTTTCATGAGCAATGTGGCAGTCCTGGGCTAAAATAAGGGCCGTCCAATCCCATGCTCCAAACTGGAAGATGATTGCAGAGCTCAGGGCAGAATTCCCCTCCCCCACCCCCTCACAGAGCATGGTGCTTTAGGGGGTGAGCTGGGGGTTATCTTCATTTCAATCCTCAGGGGTTGGGCCCACCTGGGCCCTGTTTAAAGTAAGCAAAAAAGTGTCAAAAGATGCCACGGACTGGAAGGCCTGGAGCTTTGCAACAACCATGTGTCCACACGCCAGCCTCCCAGGCCCCTCCCAAGCACTGGGTGCAACCCCCGAGAGTACAGTGCGTACAGGGAGCCTTGGCTCAGCAGATCTGCCTATCCGTATCCCACTATGCCCAACCTTTGCACGTGCACATTACCTAAGAGTTCCTACTTCCAATAATGCACTGGGCTGAGCCCATAGGCTAGGCACCCTGCACCCCACAACGCGCTGGCAGCTGGAAGGCATGTTGTGTGGACGCACTCGCATGGTTCTACCAGGGATGGTGCTACTGTGTGGACACACTTAACCCTTTGCAGCAAGGACTTGAGAAGGAACCCACGCTCGAATGCTGCTGCCCCCCACAGCCTCCTGGACACCCTGACCCTCAGAAGCAGACGTGATGGCCTGATCTGAATGACAAGTGCTCAGCTAAGGAGCCAATGTCAGATCCTACAGCTGCTATTGTTTCTAAAAGCACAGCGGCCGCTCGGCTCACTCCCACCCTGGCCCTTTGGGGCACAGCCTTGACCCCAACTCCCCCGACAGGGCGTTAGGGGGTCAGGCCCGTGGTCATTACAGTCCCATAACACATCATGCCTTCCCCTTCAGGACAGACTTGTCTGTACAGCACCCTGCACTGTAGCAATAGGAAATCTGATTCCTCTTTTTGGGGACAGAGATGTGAGAGAGAGCAGAGCACGTCCCATGTTAACCATAGATGATCTGGCCTGGAGCAGTCATGTAACCCAACCCCCTTTGCAAGGAAAACTCTGAAAGACAAAACCTTCCCCAACAAAGCTCTGTGAGGGCTTGGTCCGTTCTTCTACCCTTGACTTCATCCTGTGTGCACGGCTGCCAAGGGCTGGCAGGTCTAGGCAGGCAGCGCCCAGGAGCCCGGGTTGCTGAGGACAAAAGGCAGCACTGATCAGCAAGGGGGGCAGAGGGCTCTCAGAGGGAAAGAGTCACCTGCTGAATCCATAACTGTATAATCCCAGGGAACTGAGCACCAGAGCTGAGAGGTGCAAATGCTGAGGCTGGGCAGGGGAAGCTGCCCCCCATAGAGTAGAGGAGGACACCCCAGCTATACCAAAAACTGCTCCATTGCTGGAAACAGCTGGGCCCCCTGCACTGGAAATTGAAGCATTGCCAGCAGTACTTCAGAAGCACTCGTTAGGGGCATGTGTCAATTCCCACTATAGATAGAGGCTCCGGGATCAAGTGCCACTGGCAAACTCCCATGTCTACATTAACTGGAGCTCAGGCCTGCATGAGGGGCGGGGAGCAGCTGCAGCCATTGTGCTGCCCTGGGCATGGGCAATGCAATCCTAATCTGCCCTTGTTTCATTTGAATGGAAAATAATCACAAGGCCCAGCCAAATCTCTCAGTGCCCTGACGTAATTAACAGCCCCAGCCACACTGAGCAATCATTTCATCAGGGGCTCTGCCAGCCAGTCACCTCCCAGAATGTGGTGCCTTACCTGCCACTGGGCACCAGCAAGTCTGTAGCCGACAGAAACACCTTCCTGCCCCTTCATCGTCCCTCTCCAAAAGCTCCTCCTGCCTGCAGCTGTGGCAGTCTGGCCAGGGAGAGAGGCGATCCCTTCGGTCCCCTCCATGGAGCATGCATGGAGCACCTCCTCCTGGCCCCCTCTCCATGTGTCCCACACACACACACACACACACACACACACACCCCATCTAGTGCATGGCCAGGTCAGGAGGATGCAAAATTTAGCCCTTGGCTGCTCTTTGATGCTGATTCTGTGCAGCTGGGGGTTGGTCTGCGAGGCCCCTTGCACGCTGCCTGCGTTGCAGAGGGCAGGCTGGTAGTTTTCAAGTTCCTAAAGAGCAGCTCCCCATATTCAGCAGACGGGGGGCAAGGCCTGGGAGCAATAAGGGCCACGCATTCAATGGGCTTCCTCCTGAGCGGCACAGGCTCAGCCAGGCATCCCAATGGCGATCTGACCGTCCCTGCCCAGGTGACAGCCTAGGGGGGTCAAACACTGCACCTGCTTAGAGGTGTAGTGCATGCGGCTTCTGAGCATTCTCCCCGTCACCCCATGGATACACTGCGCCTGCCTCTGCACCAGCAACTGCCACTCTGGTACCACAGCTCTGCACCCCGCCCTACCAGCCCCTGTGGCTGTATAAACCATAACTGGGATCTCCATTTTCTCCAGGCCTCAGCTCACCCATCTGCAGAAGGGGCGACAACGAGAGGAACGCCGCCCTCCCAGGGATGCTGTGAAGCTCAGTGCTTGAATGCATCTCACCTTCAATCCTCAGGCGAAAGCTGCTTCAGACTTGCATGGGGGCGATATTATCCCAGTGAGGCAGAGATGAGCTGCTTCGCGTCTTTTTCCTCTGTGCGGTGCAGGGCTGAGCACATAACCGCCAGTAACCTTACCCTGCCCTCAGACACTGCCGTGATTGGTGACGCAGGAAACTCTACAATCACCACATAGAACACAACTCCCGCTCAGCTGCTGTGGGCCAAGGGCCCAGTTAACCAACCGGGGAACATTAACATTTTCCAATCTTAATTTAAAAAGCCCTAAGAATAGCATACGACACCCTGTGACAGCAGATCACTCCACTACCACTGGGGCTAGCGGCAGCCTCTCTTTATCAATAAAATGGCTGTAGCTGATCGGGGGGACTTGTGAATATAGAAAGTCCGCCGGAACAATCAGTCCTGTTGGGTAGAATTCTGCCATCATTTGCATGGTGCTTTGAAATGGCAAAGTCCTGGGAAGGATTAGAGCTGCCCTGCATAAGTGATCAGTCTGGTTATTGAAGCATAAAAGGCCATCGCCTCATCTCCCTTATTGCGCAAAGCACCAAGTTATTTTTACAGTGACTCCTGCATGTCATCCAGTAACCATGTTAATGGGACTGCAGCTGTATCATTGTCGAGGCTTCTCACGGTCTGCGTGTCATCGCTATGTTCTGTTTCCAGAGTTATTTATTATTAGTCTTTCAGATGAAATGTAAACTTCAGTTCCAGGCCATTAAAGATCTCCTGAGTAAATTCCACCTCAAAGGATTCACATCCTGCCAGCTTAAATCACCCCACTCCTCACACAGTTGGACAATATTCTTCACGTCCTGTCCTAAACTTTGCTGTGCACTGGTTACCAGCCGCAGCGTTCCGCCCCAGACATGGCTGCACTTCAGTGTTGGGAGAAATGACCTGTATATGCACCACATTCTTATATGGCTCACAGGGATATGAGGCTTAACTAGTATTTGTGAAGTGCTTTGAGATCCTTGAATGTGAGCCAGCAAAGAAAGGCCCGGTAATATCATTCCTGTGTTTCCCAGACTGGACATGAGAAAGGGACAGGTGTGCACAGAAACTAGAAATGTCCAGTTTCAGAGTTTGTTGGTGTGGTCCCGGAGAAGATGGAGGAGAGCTGTTCTTTTGACCAGTGGGACTTTGCAGACGATTATGAAAGTTGGTATTTCAAGCTAGCATCGTAGAATTTAAAAATAGAAGGGACCATCAGATCATCCTGTTTGAGCTGCTGGCTATCACAGATTATTATATTTCACCCCGTTACCCCTGTATTGAGCCCAGTAACGCCTGTTGGACTAAAGCATCTCATAGACTCATAGACTTTAAGGTCAGAAGGGACCATTATGATCATCTAGTCTGACCTTCTGCACAATGCAGGCCACAGAATCTCACCCATCCACTTTTATAACAAACCCCTAACCTATGTCTGAGTTACTGAAGTCCTCAGTTTGTGGTTTGAAGACCTCAAGCTGCAGAAAATCCTCCAGCAAGTGACCCTTGCCCCATGCTGCAGAGGAAGGCGAAAAACCTCCAGGGCCTCTGCCAATCTGCCCTGGAGGAAAATTCCATCTGCCGGACAGGCAGCCAGCCTTGATCTGAAGATATCAGAGATGGAGAATCCACCACTTTCCTGGGGAGTTTGTTCCAATGGCTAATCACCTGCCTGGTGAAAACTGTTTGCCTAGTTACTGCTTTGAATTAGTCTGGCTTCAGCTTCCAGCCACTGGGTCTTGTTCTACCTTCCGGTTAAAGAGCCCTTTGGTACTTCGTGTTTTCTCCCTGTGCCTCCTTGTGCTTTGAGTATTTGGATAGGGGAAAACCAAACTGAAATCTGGCTCAGGAACGCAGGTTTTTTTCTGGACTAGATAGGGGAATGGGACCAAACCGCAGCTAGACTTGGGGGTCCCTGAGTGCTCACAAGAGCTTTAAGTGGCTTCGGAAGACGCTTGGTGCATATTCGCTTACCTAGTAAATGGCATTGGTGCCCGTATGGCATTCATCAGCCCTTCGCTGTTCGCTTCCCACTCCTAGCAAACAGGTTTGTTCGCAGCAATGTTTAGAAAAACAGTGACTGGATCAGGAGCCTGATTTTCAGAGGTGCCAGCCCCGGCAGCTCCCACAAATCACCTAGTGCAGGTGCCACACTTCTCTGTCTCAGCATCTCCGAAGAGAGGATGAACGTCCATACACCGCCTGGGCATTAGGGGATTACTAGGCAGTGTCCTAGAGGAGGACAGACCCTGAGCTGTGGCTGGGCAGTGGCATGGGTGTGCAGCCACTAACACTGCGCTGTGTGCGCCCTCATAGCACAGCCCTCCGGGAGTGCGGTGTTGCACTCAGAGAGGAAACAGCCCTGCTGGGGGCTCTCAGCTGTTCCCGCCGGTATTTCGCCTGTCATCACCATCTTACTGCAGCCCGCTTTCCATTCTGCTGCTACGCAAATAGCACTTGGACCTGCTGAGGGTGAGACAGAGCATTAATTAGCACCTGTCAGCACACACTCAGAGCCTCCCCCCGGCACGCTGCTGACCCCCACCTCTAACATTACAGACGTAAGGCGGGGGAGGTAATATCTTCTACTGGCACAGCCTCTGTGCATGGAAGATACAAGCTCTTCTTCAGGTCTCTGTGTGGCTCAAAATCTTGTGCCTTCCACCCACAGAAGCTGGTCCAATAAGAGGTATTACCTCCCCCACCTTGTCTCTCTCATATCCTGGCACCAGCATGGCTCCAGCAACCCTGCACTCCCACCAACCAACAAACACGTGCAGCAGGCTAGAGCCAGAGTAGTTATTCCAGGTTCACACCAGTGCAAATAAGAGCCAAGTCTAAGCAGGGTCAAAGTGTGTGGGTGCATGAGACACTCTCCGCTAGCCCGGGGCTGAAAGCAGGTCCTTTTCTCCAGGCTGTCTCCCCATCCCACATTTTGGGGATCAGATGACGTGGAATCCCATGCAAACCCCAGCCTTGCAAAGCCACCGAATCCCAGGGCTGCCCATCCATTCCCTGGAATCGGGGCCCATGCCAGTGCCTAAGAGGGCCCTGCACCTTAGGCGTCTTTTTTATTTTTTAACTCACCTGGCAGCGGGGGACGGGGGTCCGCTCTGGGGCTTCGGCGGCAGTTCGGTGGCAGTGGGGTGGATCTACTCTGGGGCTTCGGCAGAATTTCAGCAGCAGGGGTCCTTCGGTGCCACAGAAGACCCAGAGCGGACCCTCCCCCCCCGGCCGCCGAAGTGCTGCCAAAGCCTCGGACCGCTGCTGCGTGTCCCAATCGGGCCCTGCCCTTCATAAAGCCGGCCCTGTGCCCATCTCACCTGCCCACGCGTGTGCTGAGCATGTTTTAAAAATGGAAGTAGAAATGATCAAAGAAATCGGTTCACAGACATGTGGGCAGAAAATCCCAGTGGGTCCAGCTCTGCTACCCTCATGCTGTCTCTAGTTACAGGGCTGCTCTAATGACAAGAAATCTGTGAGCTTCGCTGCCTCTCCCTGCTCCTTGTGGGGCTGGGACCCGGTGGCATGGAGGTCCCTGTACATGCCCACCCGCCTCTTGCTGAGCTTGCATCACAAGCCTTCTCCCTCGCAGCCCTGGGACAGCAAATCCGGTGTGGTCCCTCCTTAAAGGCTGGGACATACAGGCAGGATATGCAGGTCCCTGCTGTGGACCCATCTGAAGTCGCCCTCCTGCCAGTCCTGGCCGTCCCCTTCAGAGGCCCTCCCTCAGCTTTGCTCTCTTGTCCAGGAGGTAGGTTGGCACCTGCTGGGGAAGGGCAGTCCCAGCCTGCTGCGGGTTTCCCTGGGCATGACTGCGTTTACCCTGCCCTGCCCCTTTAACTGGCAGTGGCCCTTCTGCCTGTGTGTCTTGGCAGCCTGCGCGTGAGGCAGGCACAGCCAGGCCTGCTCTTGCCTGGCCACTCCTCAGATTTCCAGCCAGCGAGTGACTAATGTACAGGGCACGTTCCAGCCAAGGCACCCAGCACCCTTGGGAGAGAGCTACGGCTCCTGCTGTTCCAGGGTGGGGGGACAAGGGCCCCCAGAGAACATCGGCTCCCCTCGCCTCAGCCCCTATGGAAGGAGGCAAAACTTCCCTCCAGGAAGAGACGCTTGGTTCCCATCCCGCCTCGTCCCTCAGGGGAGACACACGGCTCCGCTCACTCACCGCAGCGCCCCCAGGATACCCGTCCCCTGCCAGCCGAATGGCAGAGCTCCCCTTGCCCTGCACAAGGAGAGGAAAGGCTCCTGCCCCGCTGGGCCAGCACCACCCGGCTGCCACCAGCCATTTCCAGCCCCGCTCAGGGACAGAGCCCAGGCTTCTGTCACTCTGGCCCCCTCCAGATGGGGCGCACGTGGGAGGCAGCCTGCAGCCCCTGGGGAGAGCCGGATACAGATTGCTACGGCTCCCATCCACAGATGCCGTGTCTGGAAAAGGGGAAACCCACTGAGCAGGACCCTGCCGTGTGAGAATTTCCCCACAGAATGAGCGGGACCCAATCCCTCCATTCTTCCCCCTTCCCGGATCTGGACAGGCAGCCCAGCCCTTGGTGTGGGCTCTGAGCCCATATCTCATCCAGGCCTCACCTCGCCATGGGCCGAGCTCAGGTCCCGGACACGCTCCTGCCCTGCCCAGACCCAGAGTCCACACACAGACAATCAGGGGACTGATTTCAGGTCAAATGCATAAAGTTGCAGACACTCTGATACCCCTTCAAAGGCGCCTCCATGTTCTCTTCCTTGGTGCCATCCATCCTCCTCATCAGGGCTCTTACCCCGGCATCCCCTCCCCTCCTGTTACGGACCTTTCCAATGCTGGAGGAGCCAGCCACCCTCCCCTTCATGCCAGGGGGTGGGGTCTATCAAAACATCTGGGCCCCCAAGGAGGGAATAACATAGATAATGTCTCCTAGCATGAGCCCTGGAGAGCAGGTGTTTCTGCATCCAGCAGGGCAGTAAGGGGCTCAGGGAGATTATCTGCCCAACCCCCAGATGAAAGCTGTCAGAGGACCGATAGGAAACCAGTTGCTGGCCACTGAGACAGGCAAGGAGGCTGTGCTGGTTGGACATCACAGCTCTCCGAGCCACCTGGGAAGGGCTGACGTGGACCCAGGCTGCTGGCAGGGGCTGCTCCCGGTTCTAATCCAGACCACTGCGATCTTCTAGTCTGTGATGTTTTCCATTGTGCTTCATCCCAATGACTCTGATGATGAGACTCCCCCCGCACCTCTCCCCTTCCTCCCACTCACCAATCTCATGGTTAGGAGACTTCCCGTCAGCCCCTTACTTCTAGGGCAACCCTAGACCATTCTTGTTCTTCCATGGACCTTACACCATTCTCCCATCCACGGGGACCTCCCAGCCCTCCTGGAATGGTCCCTTAGAATAGGTGCAAACCATTTATGCCAAACAAACAATCTGTTCCACCTGGCATCTGGCTGTGACGCTAGGAGCTTCTTTTGCAGACCCAAAGAGCTCTGTGCGGCTCCAAAGCTCGTCTCGCTCACCAGCGGGAGCTGGTGCAATGCTCCCTCCCTCCCTTGTCGCTCTAATACCCACTTAATGTCAGTTAGCCAAGGTGCACCCATCTCTCTTGATCCGGCCTCGTAAATCCAGCCCTCAGTCTAGTCCCTGAGTTGTTTCTTTGGCCGATTCCCCTCCAGCGCACTGACACCAGGGTGCAGGGGGAGGCGCCTGGGGGGACTCTATTTTTCTTTTACGTTCCTGACTTTTGCATCGCCCTTTGCTCATTGACACTCCAGATTCTGGGGCGTTCTGGCACCTGGCCATTCAGCTGCTGCTTCAGACAAGCCCTAGCCCAGATTGCTGCTGCACTCAGCTGTCCAAGAGGCACATGCAAAGTGGCATAGAGAAAAAAGAGCCCTTGTCATTCGGAGACCACTAATCCGGCTGTGCCCTGGTGCTCTGGGTAACCCCCAAGTGCTTGCATTTCAGACCAGCCGCGCTGAGCTCTTTGCTAGAGCTGCACATTTTTGTTTTGTGCCTGCAATTCAGCAGGGTAGAGCCTGAGGCTGCTGTCGCTTAAGCACTCTGCCCTGGCAGCAGCAGCTCAGTGGGGTCCTGTTATAGCAGCAGGGCAGGAAGAAGAGAGCTCTGAACATGAGCTGGTGCCTTCTCCACTTCTTAATCTGTGATGTCTCCCCAGGGCCTCCCCAGGACTGCGCCAGGCCAGCCGTAAGTCTGGTTACCTCTTCTCCCCTCGCACTGGAGACTCTGAACAGGGAGAAGAGAAAACCGGGCTAGCTGCATGCTGGCCCCTTTGTGTGGGAGATTAGGAGCCGCCGTTAGACAAAGCAGGCGCGTGGAGCTGGGATTTACAATCAGTTTCTAAATAAGGAAAAACCAATCGTCAGGCGCGCTGGCCCCACACATCTGCCCCCCGTAAGCTGCCTGATGTGGTCTTTTTACGGACGCTCCTGCTGTCACATTGCCCGTAACGGTACCACTAGGCCAACCTTTCCGATCCCCTCCTCTGAACAACGGTGATTCAGACCTGGCAGTGCTGGGCCGAGACGGGGGCAGTAGCCCTGCTGCTTGCACTCTATCCCTAGACCAGCTTCTGCCTTCCTGCCCAGTCCGAGTGGTGCCTACTCTGCTGTACCAACACTGGGGAGTTTAACAGTGTGTTCCGGAGGTCTCCCGATGCGACAATAAACCCAGAAACAAGGCAGATCTCCATTTGCATAGCCCTGAACCACTCTGTCGAGAGGTATCAAAACCAATCAGGCTAACAAGATTTCATGCAAATCAGCTGCTGGCGGCCTTCCCTTGGATCGCCCCTTTGATGGGGATGCAGGAAGTCTTTTGGTTATTTAATGCAACCCAAATCAATGTTTCCAGCAAACCAGATGCCCAAAAGCAACCTGACACTACCTGGAGGAGGAGCCCCATGTCTGTATAAAAATAATATGCCACAGTTAAGCAACAGGAAGAAACACGTGCAATGGACAGCAGGGTCCTTCCACAATAGAGAATTGCTTCATTTCCAGATCAAAGGGCAGTGCGGTATCTCTGCATAGGGGACAGGCGAGCAGGGCATGCACACACCACACGTCAGTGGGGGGAAATAATCACACACCTCGCTCCGCCACAACACATGGTCTCCCAAGGACATTCTAAGCTGATTGCTTGTGAGAAGCTCTGACAGCCTTTAGGCCTTGTCTACACAGGAAGGCATGACCAGCTCTGCAACACTCTTAGTCCAGTATTAGAGGGACTTTTTTTCTGATTTAGCTAAAAACCCCTTCCCAAGCGTACACACAGCGAGACTGCACTGGCTTAAATTCACACCTTAGCTTATACTGACAGAAGAACTTTTCCCATGTCAACAAGGCCTGAGGCTGAGAGAGAGCCTTTCGTTCATCGCCTATAGGAACTACAAGTTATAGAAACAGCATGGGATCATGAATTACCGGCTATGTCCAAATTATGCTTGTTACATGATTTCCTACCAATTCATGTGACTACAAAAAAAGACTGCAGTGGCCTTTGATTATGCACCGAGATTGCTCCTTTGAAAGTGGAAAATTTTCTATCCCAGTTCTTAAAGATGGGGGGAGTTGTTTCACAGAAGTATCTTCACTTGGAGGGGAGTTGTTTCACAGAAGTATCTTCTATTGGCAAAAAGCCATGATGATGTGACACAAGGGCATCCTAAGAACTATACAGGGACCCAGCCCTAGTAAACCAGAGCTGGCATATGGTCAGGATTGAGGTGCATTGGCAGAACTGTCTGGAGATAATACTTAGCACTTTTCCTCTTCAGGACACTTCAGAAACTTTAATTAAACTTCCTTAGATGCCTGTCCGGAATGATCACCTTCCCCGTTTCTCAGATGGGGAAACTGAGAGAGTGACTTGCCCAGGATCAAAGACAGACTTGTCGTCAGAGCCAGGCTGAGCTGATGGAAAGTCCCTGGTTGTCTGAACTGAGCCAGCACTTGCCCTATCAGCACTAATCAGCCTCCCCCGCTGTTAATTAGTGACTGTTCCCAAAGTGCTGTAAAAGCGCAAAGCACGACTGCCTTGGGACATTCCCCAGCTGCAGAAGGAAATTCAGTGCTCATGGACTGGCTGCTTGTTTGGAATCAGAGCACACGGATGCTTCCAGCAGCCTGTACCTCTGGTGGTAGCTGGGAGGCACTGATGCCCTCGCACTAGACTGGTGCCATGCAGTGATTTTTTTCTTTCTAGGACGGTTTAACTTCACCAGAGCAGGATGGGGGCAAGTCTCTCTCTCCTGCTGCACGTGAATCCTTCAAGACCTTTGTAACCTGGGCGCGAATTGGTGCAGATTTCAGAAATGAAGAGGGAAGCTGTCCAACCATGCAACTTATACCAGCAACACCACAGTTCCCCCAGCTCTGAGACAACTGCAGAAGCAGATGGCATGAGCCACAGGGGCTGCAAGCAGCCTGTGTGCATAACACAGCTCACACTGCAGACAGCCAGCAACATCCCTGCACTCCCCCAAAACATGCTGCTGCAGATCCACCGCTGACTAGAAGTGGGGCATGCCCTCCAGCTAGCACAGATGGGGGCTTACACAGCAGGGCAACACATGCATTGCCATTAAACACATACTTAGCAGATTACACATGAAACCTGCTAGCATGCACTGACCTTCTGTGGAGCCCAGCTCCTGGGACACAAGCACCAGCTAGCAGCCAGGCAAGAGTTAACTGGAAATGAGACCGTGCCTGTTTCCCCTCTCTGTCTCTCCTGGGAGACTGCATGCTCTGCCTGCTCCTTGATTTTCCCTTAAACAAGGGTGTTCCCTTCTCCGAAGCTCCTGTACCTCAGTGGCTGAGACACACCCCCTTGCAGGCCAGAATCAGCCTGGCACAGCTGCTCAGGAAGTGGAATTGTGAAGAGCGGCACCTTCTGCCCATTCCCCGTGGGCACCATCCCCCTCCTTAGCTGCACTCCAACTCCTGCAGGTGCCACCGAGTGCAGAGGATGCCTTGAGGTCCTGCTGCTGCTTTTTGGGGCTGGGCGGAGACCACTGCTGAGCCGGGTACTGCACAGTCTGGAGCACTGGGCCACAGGCAGCAAGGAGGTGCTAGGGTTTGGGTCACACTCTCCGCTGTGAACAGCACAGAGGACTGAGAAACAGGGAGATTTATTTTACTTTTATTTTTTTTTCTCCGATAGGGACAGGTCCCCATATGCCAGAATGGCCCCTGCCTAGGCCACGTATGTACCCCCAAGCTCCATTATTTACTCACTTCGATCCCAGCTATAGTGAGATCAGCCCAAAAAAAGGGGATTATATTTATTCAGAAACCATCCCTCTGCAGGGTAGTCCCCCTGCCACATTATGGGGTGTCAAGCTGGTTTGCGGCCAAGTTTGAAGAAAACAAATACAGACCATCCGAAAGACAGGACTTTAATAAAATCAGTCAGGCTTTTACAGAACAAATGGCAGAAAATACAGTAAAAATGAGATGAAAACAATACAGAACCATCTTCATAAATAACTGGAGTCAGCATTCCCAGAACTCTTACGCTTTTTTGACTGTGGCAGAGGAAAAGAGGAACATACACACACACACATAAAAAACACACGCACAGCAAGAGCCTTGATAAGCCTACACTGAAGGAGGTAGAGTTTTGCCTTTATGGCTAAGCAGCCGAGTCTCTTGCTATTTTCAGCCTTGCTGCCGAACTTTACTGAGCCAGTGCTGGCACGTGGTACTGTCCCTCCTACGCTACTGTATTGCCCTGAGCGCTTTCCAGCTGAGGTAGGAGGTTATATTGATCTCCCCCAGGCAGTTCAGAAAGCTCCCGCCAATCTACACTCACTTCCAAGTAGCTCCACACAGCAGGCAGTTATTCACGGGGAATGTCTCTGCTGGGGCATGAAATCAAGACGCACAACATCACGGGGATGTTTGTGATAAGACTGTTTCCAGTGGAAGGAAGGAACTAGTAACCCCCCAAAGATTAGTTTTCCTATTATATGTCACTTACAAGGTTCACTCCTCTTCCCCCTCCACCTCAGACACACACAAGCAATTCCCCAAGGATCCCCTCTTAATACGCAAACTGGCAAATGTACACAGAACTACAGAGAAGCAGCTGCAATAAGAATGAGTCGGGGAGCAAAACCAACAGCCAGGGCAGCAAGATAAAAGTACAACAGAAAGGGGACGTTAGGGAGGGACAGATCTGTCCCAGCCCCTCCTGAGCCACGGAGCCGCTTGGGCTGCCCGTGCAAAGAGCAGACTCGGCTGTTCTTTCCATGCAATGAAGATAAGTTTGCTACAAATTGCCCCAAGCTCCAGGCCCTCCGCAACCCAGGGATTCTCCTATAAACACTCATTTCCTCCTCCCCACAAAAGAGCTTAACTAATGTGGGTTGGGAGAATTCACTCCCCGGGAAAACTTGTGCAGAGGGGGGCGACATTCTCTTGGTAACTGAAGCAGAGTGATCAGAGTTTCAGTGTAGAGCAAAACAAAACCAAAATTAAGTTTCATCTGGATCAAGCTGCCTTCAGAGGACCCCCAAGGTGATCTCTTGAGGGACGGATAGGGTGGCACATTCACCTGGCGTGGACACTTCACACCAGAGGCACACCATGCCTTGCGGAAGCACAGAAGTTGCATGATGTGCCCAATGATGGCTCCTCATTCGAGGCACCGCGAGCTGGGCTGACACAAACCAGATCCTAAGATGCATGAGATGCACTTCGGATGTTACTGTTAACCGGACCTCTGCTAACGTGGCCGACCCAGCTAAGAACATTCCCACTAATACGGCAGGAAGGGGCAGGCTCTGCACAGCTGGTCCACCCTGCCTGGAATGGAGGGTGCGGTCCAGGATGGAGTAAAAGTCTTAGTACCAGATCCCCTGGGTTTCTGGCAGAGTCTTTGTGGGAGTTGTGTTTGTGTTGTGCATGCAGGGCCGGAGAAAAGCCCTCCACTGTGACCACCAGACCCTTAGCCGCACTGCAGGAGGCGGGCATGTGTTGGCTGGGCCATGAGCTGCACAGAGTCCCCTGGGCTCGCCCATGAGGTGTGTACACACGTGTGTTCTTCCAACCGCCTCAAGATAGCGAGGGCGTTTACAGTCCTCTTGGCGCGGTCTCAGTCAACTGATTCCTAGGACAGTGCGGGCAGGTGCCAAAGAGGATCCAGGCAAGCAGGTGCAAGCCAGCCCTTTGCCCTCTCACTGGCTCACGGGGGACGATATTCCAGGCTCTTTATTAATAGCTTGCATATTTACAGGATCAGTTCCTGTTAGGATGGAAACCCCTTCCCAGGGCCAGCTCTGTTGACCGAGACAATGTGCAGCCCTGCAGTAACTCCCGAGAATACTGAACGTCCCTACTTGTGCTGCCAGGCTGGCCCCGCTCCTCCCCTCGGCCCCTGTGCCAAGGAAACTCGCCCTGACTCTTCGTTAGTGCCCTGCAACTCTTGAAGTTCTTGGCTTGGCGACGTCTCGTCACTGCAGGGACCGGATCTCTGAACGCTGCGGGCCAGGGGTAGGATAAGGGGCTGGGAGAGGCCAGCAGGGGCCAGGGACCAGAGCTAAAGGACACTCTATCAATGAGACTCCACCATCGGGTGTTTCCCAGCGGGACCAGACTGAGTCATGCAAGAAATTAAAATACCCCCTTGTACATCACACACACACACACGAAAAGGCTTTGCTATCAGAGTTTGTGGCATCCATGGAGTCGCTATACGTTGGATACCTTTTGGGGCTCTCTGGCTTGCCGTAGTCCGTACAGCCACTTGATCACCCTGGCGTTGCGCTCGATGACGGAGATGCCGTAGGGCATGCGCTCCGCCTGCTTGTCCTCCAGGGTGGCGGCGCTGCGCTGGGAGCGGGCACACTCCGAGCTGGCGGTGCTGACGCTGTGAAACTTGATGGAGACAATGTCCGAGCTGGCCCGGGCAAAGTGCTCCACCCCTATGTCCCTCACCTCCTCGGGGTCCAGCCCGCAGTAGTTGAAGAAGCGTTCCAGGTCGGCCGTGGCCCGGGAGTACCTGTCACTCAGGTCAGACTTGGACCTGTGCAGGAGGGTCTGCCGCTTGGCGCTGTCTGTCCGCCTGTCGTGGGGGCTTCTATTTGGTGAGCTAAGGGAACTGGCAGAGGGGATCCTGGCCTTGGCGGGTGAGATGGGCACAGGGGTGACCTGGATGGTTGGGGTCACCCTGTCCCGACGAACCCCGCAGGGCCGAACATCCACTCTGCGCACGGCCACTGTGCTGGAGGGCTTGGATGTGATGGAGCTCTCCGACAGCTTGCTCATGCCATCCGAGGGGCCCTTCCTCCTCTGCACAGCAGGGTGCCCACCCCGCTCTTTGCCTGGGGGCTCCCTTGTCTCTGCTCTCCACTTGTGCTCCCGGGGGCTCTCCGACTTGGGGAAGGGCAGGGGGCTGTCACAGATGTTGATGAGGTTGTTGAGGATCTCCAGGTTCAAGGAGGTCTTTGGCCCACAGGCTTCCACTCTGCGGCCCCCTTGCGGGGTCTTGCGGCTGGGAGTGAGCATGGCTCTCCGGACCCCGGGAGTGAAGAGGGGCTGCTTCAGGAGTGGCTTCACCGGCTCCTGCTTGGTGCTGGCGACCTGCTGGCTCTTCACATACTTGGCTTTGTCTGCCTCCAGCCTCTCTACGGCGCTTGGCTTCCTGGTGCCAGTGGCTGCCTGCCGGCGAAAGTACTCAGGCCCCTTGTTGAGGATCCGGAATGGCATTGCCGAGGTGAAGGGCGCCGTCACTGAAACCCCCTTCATCATGTCCCCAGCCTGGAGGGTTTCTACGGGCATGCTGCTCAGCTGCTGCACGCCCCCCAGCTGCTCCTCCACACGCCGCCCACTCTGCTCGCCGGCTCAGCCGTGCCCTGTGCAGCAGTGTCCATCAAGGGTCACATGTCCCCCATGCCTGGTAGCGAAGATTAAGGCTGAACGTCAGCCCCGAAAGCAAAATCCCTCTGCTCTTCCAAAGGAACCCAGACCGATGAGTCCAAGGGGCCGGCAGCCGTGGTGGAGTCTGCCCCGGGGTCACGCTCCACTCGCTGCAAAGAAGGGAAGAGAGATCAGCACACAGCCGAGAGCGGGCAGGAGCGGGCAGCTTTCCTGCCGAATGCTGCTGCCTCCTGCTTCTGCCAGCTCAGCCAGACAAAGGCACTGGCAGGCCTGCCGTCTTTGCCAGGAGGCGGGGGAGACCGGCTGGGCTTCCTATTTCAAGGCACAGGCCCCACCCCCCTTCCAGCCAGGTCTCTCCCTCCAGCCAATTGACAGAGGCAGAGACACTTCAAATAGAAACCTCCACCAATCAAGGGAGAGCGGCTCTAGACAACTGCTTGAATGAAAAGAGGGGACGAAAGGAGGGGAGCAAGCAGTTATAGTCTGGCCTCTTGCCTCCCTCCCTCCTGCCATGATCAGCCCCTTCTTCTCCATGGCCCTCAGCCAGGCTTCCCCTGCCCACCCCACCATCATCTGCCCATATGGGCTGCCCAGCCGGCCCACAGTGCCCTGCCCCTTGGTCTGCTGGGATGCCCCATGCATTCCCCCCACCCTCCCCCGGGAGCTGCCCACACGCTACAGCCATCTGCACGAAGAAGACTGACATGGTGTCAGTGGGGGATGTGAAATAACATCCCATTGAAACAGGGAGGGCTAAACACCCAGCATCCAGATCATCCAAAGTGCAAGATCTCCCCCATGGCTCAGTGGGTGAGACAGAGCGCTAGAGAACAGAAAGGGCCCTTGCCTAGACAGCTCCGTAAACCGGCCCAGGATCTGCAGAGGCGTTTCTCACCTCCCAAGCAGAGACTGGGCTCACGCTGAGCTCGAATCTCTGCCCCCAGAGACCAGATGCCCTCCCTTGCTGACGGGTTGGGCAGCCCCTCGGGAGGCGGGGGAGTTCTGGGCTCCTCTCTCCCCGGCATGTCCCAGCCTGGCTGCACGGACACACGGTGGAAGCATCGCATGCTACACTGAGCCTGATGGGCAGGCCAGGCTGGCCCATCTGGAGCCACAAGTGTGAGAGAACGGTACTGCAAAGGGGGAGTCCATGACTTGGCGCTGCCACCTGGGAATCTCTACAGGAAGCCTCTCCTCTTCTCCCCACGCTGTCACAATGATCGGGCCTCAGTCTGGGACAGGGGGCCGCAGGGAGGAGCTGCCGTCTGCTAATGATAAGCACACATGTGCTGGGCAAGGAAACACAGCCCTGAGACAGCCATGTGCCCCCCCTGAAGAGGGGCAGCCAGAGGAGAGCTAACGTCAAGGGAGCCGCCCACGCTTTTGGGGATCTTGCTGTGAACACATGCTGAGCACCCAGAGGCCTCCGGGGTCCACTCGGTGAGTGTCACTCTCAGCGTGACCTTTGGGGAGAGTTGCTGTGGTGAATTCTTGCATGCCTGGACACGCAGGCAGCAGGGGCTGAAGTCGCAGAGGCCAGAGGTGGATGGAATTTAGGGTGAGAGGACATATAGAAGGAGCCGGGCGAAGGACCCTTGTTACTTTGCACAGAACCCAGGAGGAGTGGCCCTGAGAAAGCTCAGAGCTCCACAGACACAGACGTACAGAGCTCCCCGCACTCACATGAATAGATAGCACTCACTCCAACACAGTGCTCCGTAAACGAGGCTTCTTTCTTTCCACTGCCCTCCCCTCCTTAATCCTAGTCGAAGGGGCATTTTAAACAGCTTACAACTGCTCCTGTCTCTCATTAGCCACAGGGATTAGCAACGGGCAAAGCTCAGAGACTCAGTGATTCGCACAGGAAATGCACCCGGAGGTCAAGCTGCTCATCGGAATATCTTGGGGCTGGGAAAACCTTGGCAAGACAGCCTCGCTCCTAACCCCTCAGTACATCCGGTCCCAGCCAAAGTGCAGGAGAAAACGACTGGCCAGGGCACTCTTCCATAGCTCAGAAAGGAGATGTGGATTTAGCTCTGGAGGGGGGTTCAGACGGGCACTCGTTTTTTACCCATGTCTGCTTGCCCATTCTGGCAGGTGACAGTTGGAGACTGGGAGCCAAGAGCTCTGTGTTCTGTTGCAGACACTCCCCCCGTGTGACCTCAGTCTAGTCACTTTACCTCCCTCTGCCTCCATCTGCACCACGGGGATAACAGACAAATGCATCTTCGCTTATCTGCAATTTCCTGGTTCATACATCAGTGACAGTGGGTCTGCGGCCTGCTTGAAGCTTGGGCTCGAACCAGAGCTGTCAGTGACCAGCAAAAGGGGAATGCCTCTGCACCAAACAGCCTGACAGCTAAAACAAACATCCACAGCCAGGATAACTAGTCCCTGAAAACTAGTCTTTCCTGCTTCAGAATCAGGAGCCAATCTCCTCTAGCAAGCATGAAACCCAGCCCTGGAGTGCAAAAAAAGGGTGCCTTGTAAAGAACTTAGAAGTGGGATTAATTTTGCTTTGGAGGCAGAAGGAACCCAGTGGGCTCTGCAGGGGCATTCCCTGCCAGCTAGCAAATGCCAGGTCTAGTTCTGCCCCCTAAGCTGCAAGCCAGCTAGCCAACATAGCAGACTGAAGACCCTGATGGGTAGTTATCCAGCTGTGGGAAGAGCTTTGAGTTCCACGGGTGAAAGACATTATGGAAAATGTGAAGAAATAAAGAACCTCTTTGAGGTTGCTCATGCTTTCCCTAAACTGCAGCTTGCAGTCCGACTGGCTAGGGGGCAGGGGCAAACGCCCCGCAACCAGATGGGCACCCAGAAAAGCAACTGAGCTTCCACATGAAGGACTAGGAAGACCCAGAACTAGAGCAAGGCACATCTCGCTATACCCCCCGGCTCATTGCAGGAACAGTTGTGAGAAGCTTCCAAAGCAGTCCAAGCCATCGACAAGGGGGTGCTTGCTCCGTGGGTGGGAAGGGGAGGGTAATCGTGCCACAGGACCCATGTGGGCCCTGGAGAGTAGAAGGCATTTCGCTATCACTTCCAGAAGCGCCTGGCGACTAAAATGGGGAGGTGAAGGGGAGCCATGGTAAACAGACTGAACACTTATTATTTAAATAGCTAAAGGAGACGGGCAGCGTCTGTCGTGCACATGTTGATCTGATCCAGTGTACCCATTGCCACGATCTCCAGCTATCAAGACACACTCATCTCAGCGTCTCGGCTCTCAGCCTGCAAATACATGCAAGGCAGCCCTCCTGAATGGCAACGGGGACCCGCGACCACGGTCAATGGCTTATCCCACTGAACAAAGTCTCGCCCTTGGGCCTGCGAATAGATAGAGCGAGCGGGCGCTGACACGCTCCACATGGTACGCCCAGCGGGAGGAGCGACCGCCGAGGGTGGCTGAGAAGTTTAACTCAGTAATGTCTGAGCAGTGCTTGGAGAAGGAGACACAAACCATCGGGATATTCCAGCCCTACATCCACTGAGCCCAGCTGTCAGCAGCGTCCCCGAGCCCTCAGAGCCGGCGTCTCTCTCTCGTCCAGAGCTAATAGGCGCAGTGGGAAAAGAGGCACCAAAAGCAGTGGCAGGCCTGCGAAATGGGGCCCAGAGTGCCCCACTGCTGACGTGGCCGTGACTCCCCCCCCCCCCAAAACAGTGAGCAGCAATCAAAGCATGCGGCCCTCCCCCACCGTGAGTGCCCTGTGCCAGGCACTTCAAACCACCTGGAAAAGACAGGTCCCCTTCCTCCCCCCTCCTCTGTGCACTTCACTACACCACACAGAGTTGCACAACCTTCCTGTGAACCCACAGCAAACACGCGGTCGTCACCGACGGGCTGGGGAACTTTCCCCTCTAAGTCAGGGGAGTTTTGTCACAAGCCCAATAACCGGCCCCCCTTTGGCTGCCTAGGTTAGCGGGTTACTACCCAGCCCCACAACGGCAGAGACTGCAGCCGAATCCTATGCATTGGCCTTGCTGCTGCTGGGCTGGGGGGAGAGGGGAGGGGAAACGTGAGAGAGGGAAGTGTGTTTCAAATAGACCCTGCAGATAGAACCACATCCTGGGGATGCTCCCATCTGCTCGAGCCAGACGCTGCCCTCCATTGTGCTCTTTCCAAACTAAGACAATCAAAGGCCAGGTCAGTGCTGCTCTGACACAAGCCCCTTTTTTCCTTCAGCTCCCCCGCACAGCCAGCTCCTGGTTACTCCACCTTCCTTTGAACTTTCAATAGGCCCTACATTTTTTCCACATATGCCACAAAGTTAAGTGCCGACTGGGTCGGGTTGGTTTCATGTTCAGGAAGTAGGTTGCCCACGTCAGTGGACTGTGAGATTGTAGGGATCAGAGCAGTGTCCCACCTGCCCCTCTACCACCACCGAGCTTCTGGTCACCCTCCCTCAGCAATCCGATCCTTTCCAGAGCTTCATTTCTTTACCTTCCAGCAGAGCCAGAGAGAAATCCCCAGGGCTTGATTCCCATCTGGCTCTGCTGTGACCCCTCTGAATTCAGCATGTCACTCCCAATTCACACCGGCGTTAACAAGAGAAGGATCAGCCCTGCCAGTAGGTTTAGACACTC
The DNA here is from genome assembly GCF_025201925.1 of Gopherus flavomarginatus. NCBI lineage: Eukaryota > Metazoa > Chordata > Testudines > Testudinidae > Gopherus > Gopherus flavomarginatus. Next base: position 50,182,785 of record NC_066627.1, read on the forward strand.
TGGCCATGTCTACACTACAGCAGTAGCTCTGTGACACGGACACTTCCTACATCGACGGAAGGGGGGTTTCCGTGAGCGGTATTGCTAGGTCAGCCTAAGCTTTGGGTGTAGACCGGGCCTCTGCTCAAACCCTGCCCAGTCCATTGGGCAGGTCCCCTGTGCATCACACGGATCTGGGAGCTTTGCAAAGAAGTGGAAGGAATTGTCCTGTAGCCTCTGATCCTAACTTGAAATGCTGGACTGCCTGCCTTGGCTCAGGCCTCCTGACAGCCCTCTGCCACTGCAGGAGCCTGGCTCCGCCTTGGGCTGCAGCCAGTCGCTAGGCCCCAGGGAGAGGGAACAGCAAACAGCAGTAACTTACCAGGGGTGCTTTCTTTCCCTCTTGGGATGCAGCTGGATCCCGGAACACCAGCCAGCCGGCTCCACCTGAGGCGTCTCCGGGGCTTCCGCTCTCTGCAGCAGCAGCAGCTCTGCTAGCCCAGCTGCTCACCTGGCGCGATCAAGGAACCTGCTTGCACAACTTCCTGTTGATACTCAGACGGTGAAGTTCCCTGTCAGCCGGTTGGCAGGGCCGGGAGCCTGTGCACAGAGAGCAAACCCCCCCCTGCCCTGAGCAGCAGGCGGGGGCGGCTCCAGACACCCACAGCTGAGTTAGCTTCACCTGGCTGTGTCACCAGCGCATTTCTCCTTGTCCCCGGGTGCTCTCTGCCTCAGTGTCCAGCACCATGTCGGGGGGAGTCAGACTCCCCAAGGAGGAGACCACCCGCCAGGTCGTCCACTGCAGCAGGAGCTTCCAGTGTATTCACCGTCTGGTGACTTCAGACACGCTGAACCTGAAAAGACAGAAGGCTGCCCCCCCCCCTTCCCCATAGCCCGAGGGGAATCCCACCACATGGCCTGGAAAGAGAGAGGCGCGTGTCGGGGTGGGGGTCCTAGCAGGCACACTTACAGATGGAGCATTGACAGTCCCTTCTCTGACCCTCGGCTTTTTACTGCCCCCACCCCAAGGCAGCCAAAAGAAAGAGCCACTCAGTGCAGAGACCACAGCCCCCAGCTGGGCAGTGCCATGGCAGAGTGATTGCTGAGCTAGGGAGGGGAAACATAGGCAAGACTCTCTGTGGGGCTACCCCTCTTACAGCCCCGTAGAGAGGGAGGATGTGCTGTTTGGGGTATGGCCCTGCACCGCTTGGGTACACTATTACAGTAGTGCTCAGAGACTCCAGCTGAAATCAGGGTCCCATTGTGCTGAGGGCTGTACGCAAACACAATAAGAGAGATCCTGGCCCTGCCAAGCTTCCAATCCAAACAGACACAGAAGACAAAGAGTGGGAGGGGAAACAGGCACAGAGGGGTGAAGTGACTTGACTAAGGTCACATACCAAGTGGGTGGCAAAGGCAGGAATGGAACCAGGTCTCCTGGCTTTCAGACCAGTATCCTATCCACTAGGCCATGCTGCCTCTCAGCTACTACAGCGAGTACAAATCATTCTGGGTGGAGAGACAGACATTCTCATGGGACAGATCACAACCCTGCTTCCTCGACTCTGTTATAACCACCCCAGACTGAGGCACCTTTCCACTGCCTTCAGGTGGAGTGGGGAACCAAACATCTGCAGATCAGGAAAGGCATGATCTGAAATGCCAGCTCTCCATGAGGGAATCATTAGTCAGACCATTCTCTGCAGCCTTGACATGGTCTCTGCCAGCCAGGAAGCCTGAACAGGAATGACTGTGGTCTCACAACACCGAGCACGTTCTTGGACATTCTAATAATAACAACAATCATCGCTGGCATCGCATCCTGTGAGTAAGCCTCATTATCCCCATTTCACAGATGGCAACACTGCAGCACACAGAGACTGACTCACCCACATCACACAGAGCCTGGGAACCCCGACTCCTAGTCCTCTGCCTTTAGAGCAAGCATCCCCATCCCTTATTAACCTCCTCCTCCTTGCTGTAGAGGTACCTGCAGGTAGGCAAAGGTTGCAGCAGCATCCTGCCCCCAATTCTCCATCTGCTGGAAACTGTCCTGAGAGAGAAATCAGAGGACCCAGCAGAGAGAGAGAGCAGACCCTTCCCCACGTCCTGCCCTGGCTTTCCCACCACTCCCCTGGTGGAGCGACACTTCATCAGGTCAGGAGTCTGAGCAAAGGGGGTCAAGGCCCCCCCCCCATCTCCCCGAGGGAGCCAAGGTGCTACATGCAGAAGTGGAAGATACCATCAGGTTCGGGTGAACCCGCTTACACCCGCAGGAGGGCACAGAAGGGACAAAGCCAAACAGGTGGGCCGTGGAATTCTTAGCCACGTCAGTAGGTCTCCAGCATTGTTGTTTGTTTCTGACCAAACAGGTTTTCCAGGAGGTGAGATCTTCCCAACCTCACCACAAGGCCAGGGTGGAGGGGGAGGGGAGAGGCCTGATTTCCCCTTTCTCATAAGACACCCCTGCTGCCTTCCACCCCCGCCCAGGATCCACAGCCACACAACTCTACATTCTCGTAGCTGGACAGAAGCCAGCCTGGGCACCAACTGCAGAACAAATATCACATTTGAGCTGAAGAGGGGAGGGGCATGTACAGTACAACTAGTTCTCTGTACCACCAGCAAATAAAACGCTAGCATCAAATGCCAACAGCCCAGTGCTGTGCCTGGGGAGGGGGAGCTAGGCAGGCATGACGGCAGACTGACCTTCCATCTCCCTCAAGACATGGCTCATATCCACGCAGTGCTATGCTGAGCCGCAGGGGCCCTTGGGCACTGGCAAACTCCAGGGGCACAACTGTGAGTGCTCCTGGGGAGGCGAGGTTCTATATTTTTAGTGCTTTACCCTCCATTTTGGGGCTGTATTTTGCAGACTCTGCCTTTTCCTGCAGAAAGATAACGCTGCCAGCTCTGCCCCAGCCCAGAGAACCTTCCCGGTAGCTGACTCAGACCATTGTCTCCAGCTACACAACAGGAGCAGGGAAAGATGTGGAGGACTGCCACCCCACTTCACCTTACCAGAGCTTTCACTTCACAACCTCACCGGGGCCGCTATGAAATGATGAGGTTATTAAGCAACAGCAGCCAAAGAAATCAACATGTGGAGTTGGGGGATTTATTTAAAAGCATTATCATTATGAGTCAACCCTCCTTTCCTTGTTCTGGGACTTTGGAGATTTTCAGGCACAATACAAGTTGATTGGGTTTTCCCTGGCCCTTCATCTCTGGGATTTTCTTTGTTTCCCAACCTCCTTCCCTCACTAGCAGTTGTAACGCTTCCTGACTCACTGATGGCACTGGCTCCCTGTCTGCAGGAAGATTAAAGCTATCAGCGGAACCAACTCAAGAGTTAAAACCCTTCACACTCAGGCCTGGTCTACACGAAAAAGTAGGGTCGACGCAGCTACCTAACTCAGAGGTGTGAAAAATCCACATTCCTGTGCAATCTAATTAAGCCAACCTAACCCCTAGTGTAGACAGTGCTAGATCAACAAAAGAATTCTTCCATCGATCTAGCTACTGCCTCTCAGGGAGATGGGCTACCTCCACCAATGGGAGAACCCCTCCCGTCGGCATTGGTACTGTCTACACTGAAGCACTAAAGCAGCGTCGTTTCAAGTGTAGACAAGCCCCCACATAGCTCAAGTATGTCTACACGTGCTGCAATCACACCTCCCGACTGCACTGTAGACATACCATTAACTGTTCACACCTGAGTCAGTGAATCGGTTGAACATGTATTCCCAGAGCACGGCACTGAAAAGTAACTACAAAGGCACCTTCTTATTCAATGGAACTGCTCCCTCTGTGCAGCCAGAAACACACGTACTGAATGTAATGACCAAGATAAGCCTTTTCACTCCTGCTAGCTCTGCCAGCACAGCTCTGGGGAGGGAGCGGGGCTCTAGCCTGGCCTCATCAAGAAAATGATTTACAAAGTCCCTGTTGCAGGGTCTCGTTCTGTCCTCAGTCACAGAGCACTGAGACTGCACAGCTGTGACTGAGCCACGAATCTTTTGTCTGTGGTGAGATGTGAGAAGTCAAGAACCCAGCTTGACTTTCAGAGCACGGGGCAGTTTGTGGGGCTAGTGCTTAGAGAAAAGAGATATGGGTAAGTATGACCTTGAAAATCACTGCAGGACAATGAAGGTGGAGTCCTATTATGCCATTTTTAAGAGTCAAACTGCATTTTAAAAACAGAATTCTAGATCGTGTAAATAGTCTTTCAAAGCAGATCAAGTAAACTTGGGTTTAGCCTCATTTTAGACACAGCAGAGACAAGCCAACTAACCACGGAGTCACAAAGCAGACGCATATTATCTCTGGAGCCTCTGCAATGCCTCACCCACTTTATGGTCTGAACGAGTGGAAAACACATCATGGCTTGGCTCTCCCATTTGGCTGTCTAACGTTGCATCATCTGAACTGTTCCATACTTGCTAAAGCTATAATATTGATTGCCTGCAGATAGGGGCTTAGTCAGACTGGATCAGCCCGTCAATTCCAGTCTCCTGCCTCAGGTAAAGTTTGTTACCTGACACATCAGAGAGAGGTAAAAAAATTTCCATAAAGGGCCTACCCGGCATGAAGTTCTGGACATGAAGGGGTATTCTTTCCTAGGTCTGCAGGAGCCAGCCCTGCTTCTCTCGCTGCTACTTGCAGAACTCATCTTTTTATCAGTCGCACAATTGTTCAGGCCTTTTCAAAGGCCACCACAGCATCTGACACTCTGACCTTCTGGCTGATGATACCTTTGCTGTCACTGAAACGTGCAGCAGTGGGAGATATCCCCCGTGGCTTTGGGGCAACCTGATAAACTGCATTTCCCAGCCCTTTCTGGACACCCATCCCCCACAGAAAATCAGACCCAGATGTAACCAGAAACAAGACCAAGAACTGATCCCCTCCCAGCTGCCAACTACTATCCAGCACCCATGGGTCAGGCACTCTGTGCCCCACTAATACCCAAAATCCTGGGGCAAAAGGACACATCCCACCCCTCTCAGGATTCCCTACCGTGTTCTCCTTACATTGCCAGTGCCCTTTGAGTGCAGCTCATCTCATTGTCTCAGCCTAAGTACCGAGTCCGTTGGCCCTGATATGTATACACCCAGCCTGGGGTCCCACACTAGGGCTGGTGACTGGGAAACGGGCTCCCCCCACCTAGATACTACCCTAGGATCAGGGTTGGGGGCTCACAGGGCTCGAAACATGAATATCACTCCCAAGCTATCGCCTCCAACAGGGGCTCTGGGATTTCTCTTCCCCCTCCCACCTTGCCTAGGGAGAGGGGCTCTGGGATGCCTCCCTTGCCCCACCACCACCCCCACCACCCGCGGGAGGGAGATACCCTCCCCCCACCGAGCAGGGGCTCGGGGCTCCGCACACAGACACTCCACTTCCAGGGGACAGGAAAGGAGCCCCGGCCCCTTGCTCCTGATGCCCCCTCCCTGGCCCGTCTTACCGCAGAGCGGAACACCGGAGGGGGCACAGTGGGGTAGCAGAGGCTGCGGCGGGTCCCAGACACTCCAGGCCCTTCGACCCCACATGCCTCCTTCCCATTGGCTCCACCGCTGCCATTCGAACCTTGGGCGGCTGGGGTCGCTAGGCGACCACAACTGGGGACTTTATGAATGAACCAGGTGGGGGCGGCTTGGTGGGTCATCGTCCCTGGTCAGGGGTCCTGCTTCTCCCCCCTCCAGCCACAAGTTGGGCTTCTCCCCTCCCCTCCATTCTTACTGTGGGAACGATTCCCCACTACGCTCGACACACAGGCAGCCAGGGGTCCTGCTTCCCCCCTGCCACCTGGTGGGGGCTACCAGCGTCCCCTCCCCCCGCAATACAGTAAGGAGTGGGGGGAGCTGGCCCCGCAGCTGCCAATGGGGAGTCTGGAGATTCCTCTGCTTTAGACATCATCAAACATTTCAGAACCTCTAGAAAGTTCCGATTTGCGTTTGGTTTTAAATAGGGGCAAAAGTTCCTGAGGAGGAATTTTTATTTTAGCCAAACCAGTTCTCCCAGCCCAGCCTTACACCCAGTAAACTGCATAAGACTTCACAGATTTCACAAGCACAGATTCAGAATGAACCAACCTATAGCATCCCTGGATGCTAGCCAGAGCATGAAACAGTTATGGAGCCTGCCCCCACACAAGCCCTATATACAGAGAGACCAAAGCAATTCTGTTGGACCAGATCAGGGTAAGCAGATGTCCCCGATTTTATAGGGACAGTCCTGATTTTTGGGTCTTTTTCTTAAATAGGCTTCTATTACCCCCCACCCTCTGTCCCAATTTTTCACATTTGCTGGCTGGTCATCCTAGACAGGATAACACAGGGGCTGTGGAGTGGCCACACAGGAGACTGCTGGCTGCATGCCACACAGCTATTTTCCACAGCGATCTTTCTGTGATAGCACTAGAAGTTGTTGGAGAGCAGGGGAGAGCTGGATAGTGAAGAGGTGGAAGCACGGCCTTTGGGTCTGGGACTATATGGATCCAAAACCCTGGGGTAGCATGTGGTTGCTTCACTAAAGCCTGGAAGATTCCCCTTCCCTGCTTCCCACAGAGGTCCCACACACAACACTCAGACCTTCTGGCTTCATGCAGGAGTCCAGAAGTTGGCCACAGAGCTCATCAGCGGGAGAACAAAATTAAAGCAGCAAAGAGTCCTGTGGCACCTTATAGACTAACAGACGTATTGGACCATGAGCTTTCATGGGCGTATACCCACTTCGTCAGACGCATGTGAGTATTCACCCACAAAAGCTCATGCTCCAATACATCTGTTAGTCTATAAGGTGCCACAGGATTCTTTGCTGCTTTTTACAGATCCAGACTAACCCGGCTCCCCCTCTGATCTGAAACTTGAAAATTAAAGCAGCGGATTTTGGAAGTGCGATTAGCAACGAGAGGGAAAGCTGACAAGGCAAAGAGTTCAGAGTGAAGTTCTGCGAAAACAAATGACTTCATCCCAGGAGGGTTGCCCTGGACTTGTGCAACTGTAAGGAGCTAAAGATGGATCTGTAAACTTAGCTCAGCTAGAATAACAAATGACCGAAGTGCGGGTGTAGCCACCATGTGATTAGCAAGAGAGGTCTGAAATAGTCCACATTATTTTGATTGCCCGTATATTTCCACCTGCTTGTTTGGCTGTGCGTGGGAGTGCGGTGCAGGAACCAGGCTGAAAGAGCAGCTGTCATATGGGGCATGCACCAGAGCCCAGCATTTCACATATGGGGCTCCAGGTTGTCTGGCAAAAACTTCCTGCAGGGAGCTGCCTATACATGTTTTAGAGTGTGTACCCCAGCGTTTTTAAACAGGGCGTTCCAGTCAATTGTGAGAGCTTCAAAGAGCCTCACCCTCTCTGGGAATATCTCCTGGGATGACTTAGAGGTGAGCACAGCTAAACCTTGGAAGCAACTGTCAGGCGTCCAGTAACACACCCATGCAATGGAGTTATACCAGGAAAGCATTTGGTCCAGTCTAAAACAAACTAATCTCAAGATGCCCTTGATGGACAGTTAAAATGGGCCTCTACAGAATAAACTTGATGGCTGAGATTTGAAAGCCAGCTGGGGGATTTTGCACACTGCTCATGTTAATTTTAATTACTCGATCCCTACTCAGCTGTGAATATCTCTGCTGATGCTCCTGCCTTCTGGACCACATGGAGAGCAAGGTAGTCGGGCAGGGTCTCTTCTGCTGATCAGAGTTAGAGGGGCTGCTCCTTTAGTTCAATAGCTGAGTTACTGTCTCTCTGTTGCTCTAGGAAGCCACAGGGACCCCTTTACAGCCTGGGCAGGGGTCATTCTCCATTTTAAATGAGCTGGTTAAATGTGTGTGTTATGGTCTAATGCAGAGGAGCCTGATTGCTTCAGGGTTAAAATCCAGACTGCCCACGTGAAGGTATCTCCCTTCTGCACCCAGTACCTGGGCTTTACAACAGACTGCACTGCACTGGGATGACTCCAGGACTTCCTAAGAGCTAAATGCACCTGTGGATCCTAAAGTGTGGCCCTGGCCAGCCCCTCCTCCCAGAGGAAGGACCAAGCTGCCGGTTATCGTTACTGGTGAACTCAACCAAAAGCAATATCTGCTTGTGTATCAAAGGAAGCGCAAGAGCAAGCAAAGCTGGTGGCCTACAGGTTCCAGCGAGCACGCAGTGTGAGACTCTTGGAGTCGCCAAGTCTGGACTCCTGGAACTCAATGGCTACCCAGGTCTATCTCCAAAATGGGAAGGGGAGCTAGGGAGCCCATTGTTCTGACTTCCCAACTTCAGAGGCCCTGGCCGTGGCTGAGCTCTGCTGCTCAGGCTGCGAATCCAACCATTTGGACCAAGTTTTCGTTGCAGAGTGGCTGAGGGAACCAAGGCTAGCGTCTGCTGTGGATGGGATTTGGAAGGATGGTGGAGAGAAGCAGGGCCAAACCCTTTCCATAGTGCAGAACAGGCCTAGATGACATGACGTCTGCTGGAGTGAGATCAGGGGTAGGCGGGAGGAGATCCCTGTCAGAGGGAGCAAGTCTGCACTAGCGCAGAGGGGTGCATGCTAGCCAGCCCTCCAGCAGTGACTCACCAGGCCAACCCAGGAGCAGAATGCAGGAGTGATAGGCATCAAACAGGCAACTACAAGTCTCAGGGCATGATATGTGGGGGTCAGCCCTGGCTTGGCTTGAGTCCCCAGTTAGGGGGTAGTGGTGGAGTCTTAGCTTTTCATTAAATCTACTGCAGAGGGGCTCGGAGGGGGCGTTCAGGTCCGGCTTGGACTTGGGGTCAAACTCAGCAGCACCAAACCTTCAGGGGAGAGGCTGGCTCAGAACGTTGAGACTCGTGAGACAGAGAAGTTGGCTTCTGTGCTTCTGCCCTCTTGGGCTGAAACCTCAAGATCTGGGTTGCTGGGAACCTGAGAAAGGAGACGGGCCCCTCCTGGTTTGGGAGCCAACTCAGGACCAAAATGCCAGGGCCAAGTTGGAGCCCAGGTGCTGGGATCAGAATGCCCCTTCCTGGCTGGTTCAGGAGGCCTAAGGCCAGGTTAGCTGGCAGCCTGGGGTGAACGCTCACTATCACATCATGATTCCTTCCCCGCAAAAGGAGATAGCTCTAAGGCTGTTTTGAGCTGACAGACCTAAGTCTCCTGTCCCTGCCCTGCCCATGCAGCTGGCAGTCCTGGCTGTTTTCCTGTATCTCCCCACACCTGCTCCCCAACAGTCCCCTCCAAGGGCAGTATAACAAACTGCCATCCGGATGTGCCTGAAAGATCACAGGTTGGAATATAAACCCTGGCGCCCTCCCTCTTTGATCCCTGGGAAGTTCTATTTACTCACCTTATCAGTGTCACTCTTTGAAGGTTTCCCTGTTTGTATTTTCAGAGGGGCCTTTCTGAGAACTGGCTCTAAAGGAAGGTCATTCCAGGTTATCAGCAAGGACTATAGAAAGCTCCAGTGTGACTGACAAGTCCATGCTCCATCCTTGTACTGAGGTCCTCAATACAATTCAGACTGGTACCCTGCTTTTCTGAGTCTGCTTCCTGATGCCCAGAGCAGTGGCACCTACCCAGCTATGAACTTTATTTCCACTCACTGGGGTGGGTGCTAATTCCTGTTAATTACAGTACAGCCATTTGCCAAGCCAAGACTGTTAACCACTTCACTGCTGAAAAACCCACCAGTGACCTGGTAAAAGGCAGTGATGGTCTAGTTTAGTGGATGGAATGTGTGTCTACAAACCAGGCACTCCTGAGTTCTGATCATGGTTCATGACAATCACCTGTGTGGTGTGACCTTGGGTAAGTCAGCTAGTCTCTTGCCATGCCTCAGTTTCCCTGACTGTAAAGCAAAGATATTTCTTACCACATAGAAGTGTTCTGGGGATGAATTGGCTACAGTTGGATCTGCCTCTCCTTGCATTTATTGGGAGCAGGATGGAATTCCTAATATCTGTACAGCACTTTGAAACCCTGGTGTAAGTATTATTTATTTTATTGATATGTGTTTGTCCAACTAGGCCCCAATCCTTCAGTCAGACTGCCGATGGGATCCGCAGGTTTGCAGGGTCCATCTGCATGGACATAGGTCCTGGCAGGCATGCCAGCCCAGAACCACTAACATTTCCTGCCTCAGTTCAAATTTTCAAGTGATACTCAGCTTTGTTTTTTAAATGACAAAATGTCAAACACAATAGAGACCAATGAGCCCAGCTAACCCATGGAAAGTCCCAGTGTTGTCTGAAAAGTGGCCATTTCCAAGCAATCTCAGATTCATTTGATTCTGTTTGGGCTCATGCATGCCTGGTGTTCGAAGCATTAGAACAATCATCAGCTATTGCATATTAAGGAAGCTCCTATTGTCTGGAGACTTGCACTTGGAGGAAGGAAAAATCCATTTCTCAATCAATTAGCTTGTCATTTTTATCTGCCCTTTTTTTTTTTTTTACACTGACATGTAATTCCCCGCGCCTCCCTTCTTTTCCCCCAAACACTCAGTGAGTTAGCCTGGTCAACCATTCCACAGGGAAATTCTGCCAGAGCATGTGCCTAGCCCATGCCAGCTGCTACCAGGCTGCCAGAGCTGGAATCCATTTTGGGTTTGACTCAAAGGCTCATTAAAAAGTAGAACGAAAGAAAGAAACAGGAAAACATTCCCCACGTGCGCACACCAGTGATCTGCTCCAAACCATCAGAAACCTACGAAGTTATTGATACCGAAGCTCTATCTCTGATGGCACAAGGGATTGAGATTTTCTCTCTGTTGGAAAAAGAAGAGATCACTATCCATCTAGGTACTTATCATCCCATTTGAGTGTCTCACAACACTTATTGGATTTATCCTCACAATACCCCTGTGCAGTAGGGAAGTTCTAGCCTCCCAGGGAAACTGAGGCACAGAGAGGCTACATGACTTGCCCACAGTCATCGAGGAAGTCTGTGGCACAGCAGGGAATTGAACCCAAGTCACCAAGGCTAGTGCCCAAACCCTGGGCCCTTCAGTTCATCCTGCTGATGACTGCCTCACTTTTTTGCCAGTTTGGATTGTTTCCACTTAAGCCCAAAAACGAATGAGAGCAATCAGAGCTAGGAGGGAAACCCAAACACCCCATTTGCCTGCCTCCCTGCCAGTGCAGGACCCTCATTACTGTTGTTTTATATTTGTAGCACTGTAGTGCCCAGAGGCCCCCAACAGGCTCAAGGTCCCATTGTGCAAAGCTCTGTACAAACTCACGGCCGTCACACTGTAAGAAGACAAGTGATGTGTGATAGGGGGTGAGAGGTGGGGGAAGGACACATTTTTTCCTTGCAGTATATTTCTGAGGGCTTTGTCCATTTAGTGGTCAATGAAATATCTTTAGTCACTGAAATGCAATAACTGATCATAATACAGTAGCACGTGTAGGCTCTGGTGCAGCAGAACAGCTAAGCCTCTGCATAACATCAAACGCATGAATTGCTGTTGTCCTGTCCCAGGATAATCCTACCAGGCCATGAAGCTCCAGACCGAATGCAGCGACTTTCAGGGTCTTGGTAAGGGCTTGATCCCAGGTGTCCGATCCGAAGAGCATGACTTTCCTTACAGTCCTACATTTCAAAACATGGGCAGGAGTTAACACAACGTGCTGAGTGGATAAATCTTAGTCCCATTCCCGTGGGGTGGCTTCTTTGCAATATCACGACTGTGGATGTTATTTTCTGAGATGCTTTGATATCCATCTGATGATTTTTTAATCTTTTGACCATTTATTTCAGTTAATATTTTCCTTCATGTTCCCCAAGGGTCAGTCCTAGGACCAATCCCATTCAATTCATTCATAAATGATCTGGAGAAAGGGATAAACAGTGAGGTGGCAAAGTTTGCAGATGATACTAAAGTGCTCAAGGTAGTTAAGACCAAAGCAGACTGTGAAGAACTTCAAAAAGATCTCACAAAACTAAGTGACTGGGCAACAAAATGGCAAATGAAATTTAATGTGGATAAATGTAAAGTAATGCACATTGGAAAAAATAACCCCAACTACACATACAATATGATGGGGACTAATTTAGCTACAACGAGTCAGGAAAGAGATCTTGGAGTCATCATGGATAGTTCTCTGAAGACATCCATGCAGTGTGCAGCAGCAGTCAAAAAAGCAAACAGGATGTTAGGAATCATTAAAAAAGGGATCGAGAATAAGACGGAGAATATCTTATTGCCCTTATATAAATCTATGGTACGCCCACATCTTGAATACTGTGTACAGATGTGGTCTCCTCATCTAAAAAAAGATATATTGGCATTAGAAAAGGTTCAGAGAAGGGTAACTAAAATGATTAGGGATTTGGAACGGGTCCCATATGAGGATAGATTAAGGAAGCCAGGACTTTTCAACCTGGAAAAGAGGAGACAAAGGGGGGATATGATAGAGGTATATAAAATCATGAGTGCTGTGGAGAAAGTGAATAAGGAAAAGTTATTTACTTGTTCCCATAATATAAGAACTAGGGGCCACCAAATGAAATTAGCAGCAGGTTTAAAACAAGTAAAAGGAAGCTCTTCTTCACGCAGCGCACAGTCAACCTGTGGAAATCCTTGCCTGAGGAGGTTGTGAAGGCTGGGACTATCACAACATTTAAAAGAGAACTGGATAAATTCATGGTGGTTAAGTCCATAAATGGCTATTAGCCAGAATGGGTAAGGAAGGGTGTCCCTAGCCTGTTTGTTGGAGGGTGGAGATGGATGGCAGGAGAGAGATCACTTGATCACTACCTGTTAGGTTCACTCCCTCTGGGACACCTGGCATTGGCCACTGTCAGCAGACAGGATACTGGGCTGGATGGACCTTTGATCTGACCCAGTATGGCCATTTTCATGTTTTTATGTTCTTGATAGAGCATCAATATCCTCGATGGCTGCCATTCCAATCTGAGTACCCGATCTTCCAACTTTGCCCAGATCATTAGGTACCTCCCTCCTGTATAAACCTGCATGTGATGGAATCCATTTTAAAGCCAATGTATTGCCTTGCTCTCCCATCCTCCTTCTGAACTGCATTGTTGACAGCATTCTGGTTTAAAAAAAAACAAACACCCAAGAATTGCCAACTGTGGGTCAACTAACGTCACAACACCCGCCTCTATTTCTGCTCTATTTCTTGCAGTGCAGTGAGAATAGCATTCATGTCAGCCATATAATCCAAGCTAATACATCCTGAACTAATGCTCTTTGTTGTACCCTCTCCATTAGGCCACTGGATAAAGACACCATGACCACCATTCATCGAGGATACATCTGGTGAAGCCCCACCAGTGTACACATGACTCTGTTTGCCTTGTGACTGTTCCTGTTGGGTGGTCTTGTGGGCAATTTTCCTTAGAGTAGCCGAGTCCACGTGTTCCCTCAAGCAGGGTTCCAAAAGGGAGGGACATTTACTAAAGTAAATGAGTTCATGAAGGTGAACTACTGGGCATCCCCACTTCACACACCTTTCCAAACACGATGATTGTTTCAGCCTTGACCTGGTTTCTGAGTTTCTGAACAGCCCTGAACACTGAACAAAGATGATTTCCGTACCGAATTCGCTGTTCTTTTCTAAAGTTCTCAAGAGGTTGAACATCAGACTGTTGTTCACAAATTGCCATTGGAGAACTCTTACAGCTCCAGTTATCATGTGGACCCCGTACGACAGCACAGCATGGATCTTGCCAAGGTTACTAGGAGCCGTGTGTGACCAGACAGGTGAGGCACACTCATGCATTGGGCAAACTATCGAGCAGTATGTTGTTTTCAGTGTTCTAAGGCATGAACGCCACTGATGTATTCAAGATTCTGCCACTTTATGACTTGTGGTCTAAAGCTTAGCTCTAGGTCCAAGGCCACTCTGAGGTATATAGGAGTCCTCTCAACAGCAGCATCTTCGCCATCCAATGTCAGTTTCGGGCTGTAGTTAAACCTCATATGGTGAAGTCAGTGGATTGGGTTTTTGCTGAAGTTAGTTGAAATTTGTGGACCTTTGCCCATATAGTTCCCACTTCTCAGTCCTCGTTCAGTTCCTTCTCCAATACATCTGTTTCATGACCCACAATGCAAAGCACGATATCCTCTGCATACGTGTGTACAGATGATTCCAAGCAGCCTGACAATCCACAATACAGCAAGAAAAGAAGAGGACTAAAAACTGAGCCCAGAGGAGCTCTCTCCCTGAGTGGCCTTGTCTTCAAAAAAGCACCTATGTAGCCTTACGGTTATTTTCCTGTACCCTTGGAAATCGTTTCTCCGGGGATGCAGGTTGTCACAGAGTCCCACCTCACTGCTTGCCATGCCAGCCGCTATCAAATGCGGCACTGCGATCCATTGCCTGTAAACCCAAAGGGGAACAGTTCCATTGACAGGGCCAGCGTGATGCCTTGTGCTAACCCTGACTGGGGTCTCCTTTCTTGGCTGTCAGGCCTCTGGGGACAGGCAGAGCCCTCTCATGGCTGTACTGTGACCCCATGGGCCATTTCAGGAGCAGCGCTGCCACAGGGCTCTTTGGGGATGGCGAGGGCGTGATACTGGGGGCTCGCCATGGGATTCCAAGGTCTAAATAGCCCAGCCACATGTCATACAGGGTACAGCAGGAGATCTAAAGCAGTTGCTGCTCTCAGCTCTTGTGTTAAACACACTCTTCGGCCAGCTGCTCTGTGAGTGACGCCAAAGAACCCAGGAAAAGTTGGCCCTGCTTTAACTGCCTGGTCTTGATTTTCCTCCTAGTTCCCTTTCTGTCTGGCTTAATCTCTTTTTCTCCTATGCCTGTCTCTGCCTGGCAGGGTCTGTCTACACTGCGATGAAACACTTGCGGCTGGGCTGCGGGGCTGTTTAATTGTGGGATAGGTATTGGGGCTCAGGCTGCAGTCTGGGCTCTGGTACACTGCCAGGGAGGAGGGCTCCAGCCCAAGATCCAGTGTCTACACTGCAGTTTTACCACCCCGCAGGCCAAGCTCGCTGACAGGGGCCAGCCGCAGGTGTAGACAGACCCAGCGTCCGGGTGCTTTGATACCGTCCCCTCTCCAGTCTTTCCTCCTCCCTCCCCCATCTCTTTCTCTCTGTTCTCTGCACTCGGTGCTCTCCTAGGCCCCTCTCTGTCTCCTCCTTTGTCCCCTGCCGAGGCAGGGATGTTACAGCCAGTGCCCTGGCACCACAGGCTCCTAGCGAGCTGGAAATGGAAAGGCAAAGAGTGTGCATAAAAGGCTGGTCTGGGCCCCCCATCTTCTTGTCAGCTCCACAGACGTTTGCTCGTGGGGTCAAAGGTCAAGGTCTGGGCCTTAGCATCAGCTGACCACCGTGTGCAGCAGGGCTGACAGATGGAGATTTACTGGGCGAGGCGAGGCGAAGCGGTGGGGCCGCGGGTTCCCCTGTGCTTGCGGCAGAGAAGCCCTTTGTCTCCGTTCGATGCCTGTTACGGTGACTACGTCCATTAGGGAAATGGCTTTCTCTGCGGCGGGCCCTTCCCCCTCCCCCCAGATGGCGGTGCTAGCGCCTGCCGGCTGGGGAGTGGGGGGAGAGGGCTGGGGGCCTTTAGAAAGGCAGGCGCAAGCGGTGCCCTGGGGACCGGCTCCTTTGTCCCCCTTTCCCCACAGGGACCTGCAGGCACAAGCCTTTCAACTTTCAACTTGACCTGCTCCATTCACATGGAAATCAGATGCAAACGCTGCCAGCCCGGAGCAACCTGCAGCACCTCTGCTCCCTCCTCCGGCCCCAGCTCTTGCTGAGCCAGGCCGGTGCGGCCCTCCCTCCAGCCCACAGCCAGCCGCGCCGGGCCTCATCCAAGGCGCCCATTTCCAGCACTGCCCAGGCCCCCTCCAAGCCGGCTGGCTCAGGAAACAGGACTGCACAGAGCCATTTTTAAGCCGAGTTTAAGTATTGTTGCCTAACCGAGCCCGTCGCAGCTTTGAGGGCCAAACCCAACAGGGGACGGTTTATAGCTGCGCAGGAACGGGACAGAAGGGAGGGTTGGCCCCAGGAATGGAACAGCTGCCCCAGCCATGGAAGAGACATCCCAGCCACTCTGTCTGTGGATCTGGAAGAGTTGGACGTAGGCAGCACTTCTCGTTGGGCGGGACGTGGCCAGAGAGGGTCTGGTTGCCCCCAGAGTGAAAGAGAAATAACATTTCACTGCTTTTATATTGCGTCTTCCAGTTGAGGATGGTGAAGCTCGTCACAGACATGGTGGAATTAGGCCTTGCAGACACCTTGTGATGAGGGTCAGGCTTGTCATCCTTGTTTTACAGATGGGGAAACTGAGGCCTGTTGAGGGGAGGTGACTTGCCCCAAGGCCACATGGCCAGGTAGTGGCAGAGCCAGGAAGAGAACCCGCAATGATATTGTTGTTCACAGCAGGGCTCGTAACAGAAGCACAGCGAGATGATTCTGACTGCAGTGCAAGGTCCAATCCTCACGGGCGGGCACACGCATGTGAGCCGAGCAGTCGCGCAACCCCACCTGTTCCCCTTCCTCCAGGTGTGGCGGTGGGAACACAGCCCATCTCCCCTCCAGGTCCCACTCACACAGGCCGGGTCGCTGAGATTGGTTTGCACATTTAGCTGCCCAAGTCCAGCCGACGCTCTGGGCACGGAACACAAATGTGAACTGATGGCTCTGCCCCCTCCAACCCTGTGTGTGTAACGTCAGGGTGCCAGAGAGATCCGGCTCCAATGGATCACAGAAGGCACAGCCGCACAGAGGAGAATGCCCTGCCTTTGGCAGCCGGCTGTTTAAACTTGGGACGGCTACCCTGTGTGTCCTACATGAGCATCCGTGTCTCCATCTCTAGTTTCTGCTACAAAGCCCATCATGGTGGCATCTGGGTGACCAGGAAAGGGCGGGAGGGAGGGGGTTGGATGTAGCCAGGACCCAAGCCAAGGCAGTGTTCCACTGCTCAAAGCCAGCAGCTCTCTTGGAGCAGGGATGTAAGGTTCTCCCCGCGAGAGAGGAGGCCCATGGAGCAGGCAGTGGCATTCTGCGCCCGCTCACGGGACTGAGCTCTCTTAAGATGCAGCGATCCAGGGAGGAGCGGACGTCCCCGTTTGAAAGGAGGACCAGAGAGAGGTAGAGAATCGGCCAAACCAGCCATGTCAGAGGTTAGTTTCTTTAGCAGGAGACAGACTTGATTCTTAAAGGGACCCTGCACCGCTTCCCGCTAGAGAGAGGGGTGCCAGGTGTCATGGAGTCACCGGGCGATGCTCTGGAACTGCTCCCCACCAAGCCAGTCAGGACTTTGGGGAGCCTCCTCTCCCTTGGAGCAGACTTGTTCAGGGCAAGAAGCTCACACAGCTTCACCTCCTGGGACTCTCCTTGGAGCATTTAGCATCCTCTGCCCCTCTGTGCGCTTCCCACAGCGAGTCCACCCCAGCGGGGTCCTGGGGAAGCCACCGGGTTCTGCACCCCCACTTTGCAGTCAGACGTGACTCTCAGCCAGCCAGTAAAACAGAAGTTTATTCGATGACAGGAACAGGGTCTAAAACAGAGCTTGTAGATACAGCGAACCGGACCCCTCGGCTGGGTCCATTCTGGGGGGCAGTGAGCCAGACCCCCAGGTCTGCCCTCCACCCTTGACCCCAGCCAGCTCCAGACTAACCACCCCTCCCAGCCCCTTCTCTCTGCTCAGCCCCTTTCCCCGGCCAGGAGGTCACCTGATCCCTTTGTTTCCAACACCTTCAGCTGGCACCTTTGCAGAGGAGGGGCCCAGGCCATCAGTTGCTAGGAGACAGAGGGTCAGGCATTTAGGTGCACTGGCCCTTTGCTCTGCCAGATACTTAAGAACTGCCATGGGGACACTGAGGCACCAACACAGTATTCAGAGAAAACATTAAGAACTTTCCCAGTTTGTCACACCAGGCTCCAGCAATAACAGAGTGGCCATGATGGGTCATGTTTCCCCTCCCTGTGGGGGACACTGATGGGCCAGCAGGGGTATGTGATCTGCTGCCCTGTGGGAGAAAGCAGAGAAAGGTGTAACACAAATCCAGTGGCTGGAAATTCAAGCTGGACACGTTCAGATTGGAAATGAGGCAAACAAGGCGAGAGTATTTAACCATTGGAACAATTGTCCAGGGGTCGTGGTGGATTCTCCGTCACTGGCAATTTTAAAATCAAGACCAGATGTTTTTCTAGAAGATCTGCCCTGCGAATCAGGTCTCTGGCCTGTGTTATCCAGGAGCTCGGACCAGATGATCACATTGGTCTCTTCTGGCCTTGGAATCTACGACCTGGTGAATGTTGCCTATTTCCCGTCTGTGTCACATGCGTGTTACCCCGGTCCTTCCTTGTGCATCGCACATGACCTGCTACCAGTGGGAATGGATGAGGTCTCTCTCCAGCCCTAAGATCTCGCTGCTCTGCCCCTCTGAACTGAGGAGTAGCATCCACCCTGGCCCTTGGCAAGAGGGGCTTCTTTCCACAGAGGCTTATCCTGCAGGTACCGCTCGGTTACCAAATGTTGCCGTCTGCGTCTGGGAACTTCGCTCACATCTGTTCTGGGTTCGGCGAGGATAGCAGGATTTGGAGGTTGGCTTCTCCAATCTGTCGGCTGACAGGTCAGCTGCTGCGGATAATTTGGGAGGGCGCGGGGCGGGGGGAGCCATTTCACGCTGCTTCATGCAGACACACCAGGCGGCACGTGTCGGACAGATTCATGCAAAGAGCATGACGCCAAGGTGCTGCCCTTCCATGCTGATTTATACCCCTTTGTGTGGCCCCCTGCCCCCTGCTCGGCAGCCAATTAGACTTGGAAATAGCCTTCCTGCCGCCCACACAGCGCCAGGATGGCTCCTTTGTGTGGCAAAGGCCACGAAATTAAATCCAAGACAATCAGCATCTCCTCCCTCCATCCCCTCCCCTTTCCCTCCCACTCCCCGGCACAAACCTCTTGAGATCAGTAGGCCTTCAGCTGCTGCAAGGCTCATACCAGGGTGCCGGCTGGGCCCTGGGCTCTCCCGAGCAGGCTGCTCCTCTCTGGAACACAGGGATCAGTTGGGTGTCATTAGGGTGAGAGAGAGGGTGGCAGTGGGCTGGGGTGACAGCAGGAGAGGCGCCAGGGTTTTTGGCGCCCTAGACGGAGGTCCTTCCGCGCTCCCGGTCTCGGGGCACTTCAGCGGCAGGTCCCGGAGCGAGTGAAGGACCTGTCGCAGAATTGCCACCGAAGACCCGGAGCGCGGAAGGACCCCACACCGCCGACGAATTGCAGCCAAGGGTGGCAAAATGCCGTCCCCCGAAATCCTGGTAGCTAGGCGACCGCCTAGGTCGCCTAAATGGAAGCGCTGGCCCTGGGAGGCAGGGGCAGCACTGGCTTGTTGCTGGAGCGTCCCAGCTTCAACCCGTGCAAAGCAATCAGAAAAGAAAGCCAAAGCCCAACAGATTCCGGTTCGGCCCCATTCTCCAGGCCATATTCCATCTTACCCTGTGCCCATCACCCTGGCATCTGAGCAGCTTCCAGCAATGCTGCTGCAAGCAGCCTGGTGCTTTCCTCTTCCAGGTGAATGGGAGGGGTGCCTAACCCATGTTCCACTAGGCGGCTCTGTGCCCGCAGCGACAGAGAGGGTAAAGCTTGACCTGGAGGCATGTCAGGTACCCCAAGAGCAGGCCTCTCCCCAGGGAATGCGATGGGGTTGGGGGTGGGGGGAGAGTTAGGAGGTTATTAAACCAGAGGGGCTGTAAGCCATCCTGGAGAGACAGCCACATGCAGCTGCTCTAGCAATGATCATCTCCCCCTGCTGCACGATGCTCCCACTCGTCTGTTCCATTGCAAGACAGCAATGGAGGCCTCGGGGCGTCCACTCCCAGCGGTGCTGGGATCCAAGCAGGGGGTGGTGGAATTCCATGGGTGTTCCTTCCCAGCTGCTGCGACTCCAGCCTGAACCAAGGCAGGGCTCCAGGCCAAGGGGGCCATTTAAATCACCAATCCGGCCCCTCCCCAGCCTGGCTC
This sequence comes from Gopherus flavomarginatus, assembly GCF_025201925.1. Lineage (NCBI taxonomy): Eukaryota > Metazoa > Chordata > Testudines > Testudinidae > Gopherus > Gopherus flavomarginatus. Next base: position 50,202,695 of record NC_066627.1, read on the forward strand.
TCCAGGCCTGAATGAACCATGCGCGCTCTGGGACCACTTGCACAGGGTCCCATCTCAGGGAAGCCCTGGAGCGCTGGATTGGGGCAGGTGGCATTGCAACCTGGGGCACGGGGTTCCAGTGCTGCTCGGGTTTGGCCCAGCCACCCCTCCATCTTGGTGGGGAGGGTGACCAAATGTGATTGAAGGTGGGGAGGGCCGATTCCCATAGTGCACAGGGGCCCAGAATTCTTTAAGCCAGCCCTGGTCCCCTCCAAGTCAGCCTCATGGGAGCTAGCAGCCGCGCTCCGGAGTGGCAGCCCCGCCTGGTGAATGGCTCCATCCTCTCACACAGCAGCTTCTGAGCCCTACAGAGGGGGAAAGTGAGCAATGGGGCCATCAGGGGGACTGTAGGTTTGTGAGCTTCTGGGGGCAAGGCCCTGCCATGGTCCAATCCACAAAGCCACCTCGCGGAGCAGCAGGAGAGGGGCCTGGGGCTGAGCTGGGGAGGGAGAGAGGAGGCAGGCAGGCTGGGGATGCAGGGGACGCGTTTCTGCATCCCCTTAGGAAGAGCCGGGGTTCCCACCACTCAGTCACAGGGCAGCACATGTTTTGGGGACCTAACAGCTGACATTGGAAACTGTTGGACGAGCGACACCTTGTGGGCATTCCAGGGAACAGCTTCTTCAGGAGCCCTCCCTGCAAGGCCCGGAGCTTGGCTCCTGCAGGCTCAGCTGCGTCATTTCTCCAGCGCACAGCCGGAAAACTCACCCACAAAACCAAATGCCTGTCCGTGCCCATTGCCCCAGGCCATCTCCGATCCTGCATTCCCACCAGCGGGACTCCTAGCCCCCCTCTCCTTGGCGTTTGCCCCCTACCATGACTCTTGTTTGCATGCAATCCCTCACACAGCTCTGTATCCTGAAAGAACAGAGTGCAGGCCTCAGCCGGACACACAACTAGAGCCTGGAGCCACCATCCAATGCTCCAGCTCCGGGACGGTCTCTCTCTGATGGACCTCCCCTGCCATGGCACCGCTCCGTGCCTTTAATAAACTTTCGATTTTCCCTCTGAGAATCCCCTGGGGGCTGGGTCTCAGGTTTGCCACAATATCCAGAGGCTTGTGCCAGTTCAGCCCAAGGCCTGAATTTCAAACATCCGAGGTCACTAGCTTACAGGACAATCTACTTTCTAAAACCTCCCAGCTGCCATGGGATGTGGCCTCTGAATGGTACTTGCAACAGTGAACACAGGATCCTGAGCAGGAGCAAACGACATCACTGCTTCTACCCAGTGTGACAGTGTGTGTATGCACCACTGCCCTCTGCTGGCTGGACTCAAACTTGCTCCACTGTGTGTCCTGGCCCCCATAATGCTAATCCAGATTCTCTTTTTGAGTTTAATTTCCCACTGTCACCTGGATGTTTTGAGTAGCCACAACACATGCAGCGTGGCACGTTCCCAGCTGGCAATGGCTTTGGTACCGATATGGAGCCCTTCCCCCAGGATTCTACCTCAGGGCATGAGGATTCCACTGAAACAGGTTTAAAAGAGGCTTGCTGCATCTCTGAGCCCTCTCCTGGTCCCTAGTTTAACCAGACCGGAGTCTGTATCGGAGCCCTGCAGATCATCCTCCGCCTCTCCCACTGGATGCTCACAGTTCCCACCGAAGGCGCTGTACCATGATGGGGCAGTAGCATGAGAATTTAAATCCTCCTCCAAACCCCACACATTTTACCCTAAGCAGAGCCCTACAACAGCCAGGCTGTTCCTTGGCCCAAGGAGACCCACTCAGTGTGTTACCAGAGCGCCAGGCTCTGTGCTGGCCAATATGTCCATGCCGCATGTCAAAGGGTCCATCCGTTTGTTCTCTGATCTGTTTTATTACTTAGCTCTAGTGTTCTGGCCCATTAGCACAATCCAAGGGCCTTGCTCCAGGCACCAGCACGCATCGTGGAGAACGCAGGGGAATTCACCAAAGGGCAAAGAGCTCTTTAGAAGTTGCAACACAATGAAAGTAACAAAGGTGTTTATACGAAGCTAAACTGAGCAATGGAATTCATTCCTGTCTGGGTGTGTGGGACAGCAAGAGCAGGCGACTCTAGACCAGGGCAGCGTTAAGCAGGGGTGACCCAATGCAAAAAAAAAAAAAAAAAAAAAAGAGAGAGAGGGAGAGTTGTCTAGGGATTAAGGCACAGGACTAGGAATCAACTTTCTGCTCTGCCACTGCCTTCCTGTGTGACCTTGGGCAAGTCTCAGGACAGCTCTGTGCCTCAGTTTCCCCATCTGTGGCATGGGGAAAATGCCCCCACCCCTTACAGAGGGGGTTGGGAGCATTCATTAATTGCTGGGTATGAAGAATGGTGAGGCTCTCAGGTGGCAGGTGCAAGAGAAACACACAGTTTTATTACAAAGGAACTGCCCAGAACATCTGCGTGGGTCTCCAGTTCCGCCTTTGATTAGCCATTTCCCGCCCGTGCCTCTGCTGGCCCAACACACACCATGTGTACTCGTCTCCCTGCAACGACCTGGATCTCCCAGCAGGGAGAGAATTAGGGGAATCAGCCACTCCAGACCCCTGTAAAATATGGGAACGTCAGACATGTCCCAGCCGGAGGTGGGAGGGAGAAGGGGAGCAATCCTGATCCCCAGCTCGAGTCACTAACCCCAGCCAGCTCCCAGCCAGCATGAGGCCTCTTGTTCTCAGGGGCACTGGGGCAGAAGCAGTCAGCACTATCTGGCCACGCCAGGTCCCCCCGACGTCGGTGGGGTGGTGGGAAGTCTGTGGCTGCAGTTCTGGCAGCATTGCCTGACCCAGCAACCCAGGATCCTCACATCTCCAGAGGGCCTGCTGCGGCTCTGCTCCCTGCAGGGTTCTGGCCCAGCGTGGCAGGGCAGGCTCAGCTTGGGATTCTCCTGGGGAGGAGGAGATCAAGGCCAGGGAAAGGGTGACTGACTCAGCTCTTCTGGAACAGGCAGGCTCTGGTTTCAGGGCGGAGCTGCTGGCAGCACCTCAGACAGTTGAATTCACCTGCCTTACTCCAAGCTTAACTCCTCCTGGCATCTGCACACGGCAGGGCCCCTTGCGCCTCTGTTTGTTCTGTGATAAACTCCAACTTAGGCTGACGCTGGGGAAGGGGCCTGCATTGTCCTTGTGGACGTCCGGCTGCAGAGAGGTAGATTGGGAGTGGCAGCCTGCAGGGCCCCCTCCCATGGAAAGAGAAGTTGCCAGGACCCAAGCTTTGCCACAACCCCCAGGATCATTGATCAGCTGCCTTTGGGGGTCCTCTGCCATTCTCCGCGGTGCAAGGTAAGGGAGCCCACCTCTCCTCTTTGTCTCAGGGCTGGCAGGGGAGTAAGAAGGCAGGCACTGCCAGACCAGGGCTGCATCTCACCAGTTCCTTGGCTCCAGCAGGGCCCAGGACCAGATGCCTTGATGAAGGCAGCAGGAGGCAGTAAGGTGATAACTGCCTACAGGGGTAGCCTCTTCTTGACCTCCCCACAGCTCTGAGGCCAGAGAGTTCACAGCCCTTGCAGAATGCCATGTCCTCTCTCCTGCAGCCCTTGCTCTCTGGAGAAATGCCCAGTCCCATTTGGGGGTGCCCAGCTTCAGCCTCAGTGGGGTCCTGTGGCCTGGAGTTCCACGGGCTTAGCACAATGTGCTTGACTTGTCAAGGGTCTCAAGCCAGTTGAATAGAATTTGCCCCATAAAACGCTTGGTAAGTTTGCCTTTCTTCCACCTTCCTGAGGCACTTTCAGAGCAGTCCTGTGGCCACTGGGGAGCAGGCGGGAGAGCGGGGGGAGCAGGGCTTTATGGAGCGGGAGGGGCCCAGGGCTGAAGTGAACTGTCCCTGAGGAAGTAGCTAAGCCCCTGTTCCCCCTCTCTCCTCCCCAGAGGCAGCCGGGTTCCGCTCTCTGGGTCCCTTCCGGGTCAGAGTGGCCAGGGCTGGCTGAGCAATGGCGCTGCTCACTCACCTACTGGCATGTGTCTTCGGGACGGGCTCCTGGGCAGCCCTCAATGGCCTGTGGGTGGAGCTGCCCCTGCTGGTGACCGAGCTGCCTGAGCAGTGGTACCTGCCCTCCTACATCACCATCATCATCCAGCTGGCCAACGTGGGGCCGCTGCTGGTCACCCTGCTGCACAGGTTCAAGCCCGGCCTGCTGAGCGAAGTGGCCATCATCTATGGCGTGGTGACCGTGGGAGCCCTGGCCTGCCTGCTCCTGGCCTTCCTTTGGGGTTTTACCTCCCCTGTCGCTGGGGAGCCTCACAGCACGGCCTTCTTCGGCCTCGCCTTCTGCCTGGCGCTGGTGGACTGCACCTCCTCAGTCACCTTCCTGCCCTTCATGGCGCGGCTGCAGCCCTGCTATATCACCACCTTCTTCGTGGGGGAAGGGCTCAGTGGGTTCCTCCCAGCCCTCATTGCCCTGGCCCAAGGCGCTGGCATCGCCAGGTGCGTCAACGTCACCCGGATCACCAACGTAACCACGGGCAACAACACCGCCGAGGGCAGCCAGTTCCAAATGGAGACCCAGTATCTCCCAGCCAACTTCTCCACCCTGGTCTTCTTCCTCCTCCTGGCTGCCATGATGGTCATCTGCTTGGTTGCCTTCTTCTTCCTCACCAGGCTGCCCAAGGTGTGGGAGCTGTCAAGACAAAACTTGTGTCCTAGCAACATCACCCTCCACTCACTTCAGGAAATCCCTGGGGATGGGCCCAGGCTATCTGGGGGAGGAGACTCCCCAAGGAGGGAAAAACCAGCTAGCTCCGACAAGGGATTCCATCGTGCAGACCCAGAGGTTACCTACTCTCTGGCCAAGTTTGCCTTCATCTACCTCCTTGTTGCCTGGGTGAACTCCCTGACCAACGGGATCCTGCCATCCGTGCAAGCCTATTCCTGTTTGCCCTATGGCAACATGGCGTACCACCTGTCTGCAACCCTGAGCTCCATGGCTAACCCGCTCGCCTGCACCATTGCCATGTTTCTGCCCAGCAGGTAGGTGCCCCCATCACGCCCTAGGGCAGCACACACAGCCCCTGAGTTACAGCTGTCACCGTGAGCCGGGTTGGCGACACCACTCGAACCCACAGGGGCTCCTCACCCATCCAGACTGTTCAGCAGCCCCTCATGGACACTGAATGCACCCTGCAGGAACCAGGGCCACTGAGCAAACCCCTCGCCAGCTACAAAGCGGCTGCATTCACAGGGAACACTGCCCAGGAAGGGAGTCTAGAGTTAGGCTCCTGAGTCCGTATCTAGGCGTCAGTAAGTGCTTTGATTTTCCCCTGGATTTGCTCAGCACTTGGCAAGTCAGAGCGTGGATTTAGGACAGAGCCAAATGCTAGGCCACCCGGTTTGGAAATCGGGGTCGTTCCTGGGGGCGAGCGGCTCTCCCAGCTCCACTCACTGTCCCAGACGTAGCTCCAGGGCTTTCCAGGTCTGCTGGGGAGTGAAACATAAACCAACCCCAACTCAATTCCTGAGGTTCACTCAGGGCCGGTGCAAGGAAGTTTCGTGCCCTAGGCGAAACTTCCACCTTGCGCCCTCCCCAGCCCTGCAGCAGCTCCCCGTGCCCCCGCCCCCGCCCTGAAGTGTGCCGCCCGCCCCCGTGGCAGCTCCCCACCCCATGGCCTGAGGAGCCCTGCGGTACCTCCTCACCCCAGCTCACCTCTGCTCCGCATCCTCTCCAAGCAGGACTGCGCAGTGGAACCCCTGGGCTGGCGGCTGCTGGCAGCGGCGTGCTGACCCAGGGGACCTCCCTGGGTTGCCAGCGGTGCGCCAGGGCAGCCCAGAGGATTCCCAGGGTGTGGGGTCTTCAGCGGCGGGGAGCCCCTGCTTTGGCGGTAATTCAGCCGCGGGGGGTCCTTCCGCTCCGGGACCTGCCGCCGAAGTGCCCCGGAGATCCACCGCGGGGCCGCCCCACCGCCAAATTGCCACCGAAGCGGGACCAGCTGCCGAAGTGCAGCCGGGTCTTCAGCGGTAATTCTGTGGCGGAGGGCCCCCGCCGCGGGTCTCCGGAGCACTTCAGTGACTGGTCCCAGAGTGGAAGGGCCCCCCATCACCGAATTACCGCCAAAGACCGGGCTGCATGTCGGCAGCGGGTCCCGCTTTGGCGGTAATTCACCGGTGGGGGGTCCTTCTGCCCTGGAGCGGAAGGACCCCCCTGCCAGCGAGGACCGGGAGCAGAAGAAGCTCCAGGTGCCGGGCCCCACGAGTTTTCCGGGGCTCCCGGAGCGAGTGAAGGACCCACTCCAGGGGCCTCGAAAAACGCCCGTGGGGGCCCCTGCGGGGCCTGGGGCAAATTGCACCCGTTGCCCCCCTCTCTGGGCGGCCCTGCTGGCACGCTGACCCAGAGGAAGCCCTGGGCTGCCAGCAACAGCGCCCTGACCCCGGGGACACCATGGGCTGCCGGCTGCCGCGGCGGTGCACTGACCCGGGGGACACCCTGGGCTGCTGGCTGCCGTGGCGGTGCCCTGACCCGGGGGGCCCCTGGCCTGCCGGCTTCCCCGGCAGTGCGCACTGACCCAGGGACCGGGTCAGTGAGCCTCCGCGGCAGCCGGCAGCCCGGGGTTTCCCTGGGCCAGGGGATCCCCTGGGCTGCCGGCTGCCGCGGCCGCACCCTGACCCGGGGGACACCCTGGGCTGTCGGCTGCAGCGGTGGCGCCCTAACCCGGGGGACACCCTGGGCTGCTGGCTGCCGCGGCAGCGCCCTGACCCCGGGGGACACCCTGGGCTGCCGGCAGCTCATACTCCCTCTTTGTCCCAGCAGCAGCTGCCGGTCAACCATTTAAAAAAAAAATTGGGGGGCGCTTTTTGGTGCCCCCAAATCTCGGCGCCCTGGGCAACCGCCTAGTTCGCCTAAATGGTTGCACCGGCCCTGGGTTCACTGCCCCGGCAGCCGGGGGATATTACAGACACACTCCCCCTGCCCTGGGCCGTCCCCTGCAGTCTCAGGTTCTGAGCTCTCCTCTTGCCAAGCTCAGGGGGGGACACAGACCCAAAGGGCAGCTGGCTCTGGCTGGGAAGCCCTTGCTAACCCTGGTACCTGTGTGAACCACAGGTCACAGCCCAGTCAGCAAAGCAGCAGAGGTATTTACTGCTTCAGGAAAGACCCCCCCCCACCCATAGAAATACCAGGGGAGTTTGTTTGTCTCCTTAACCCTTTGCTCTCCTGCCTGCAGGCCCTCGGAGCTGCCCAGATGCCTGTCAGGCAGACCGAGGCTGTTCTCGGTGTCCCGTGCGGTGGGTGGGACTCGTCTGTGTCTGGGCCCAGCAAGCTCTGGGAGCTGCGACTGCAGCATGGGCAGGGCAGGGAGGGCTGAGCCGAGGCAGCTGTGCGGATGCCTGGCTGGGAGTCACTCTTTGTATGTCTCACACAGATCTCTGGCCCTGCTGGGGGTGCTCTCCGTGGCCGGGACAGGCTTTGGGGCCTATAACATGGCTATGGCTGTCATGAGCCCATGCCCCCTCCTGCAGCACTCGGCGTGGGGGCACGCCATCATCGTAAGTAGCTGGCACTGACGTCTCCCCCCACCCCCGGTGGAAGGATCTTTGCTGCCCTCTCTTCTGCTTCGGCTCCAGGATCCAGCGCCGGTGCCTTCCCCTGCTCCTGCTCTCGGCCTGTCCCTATTCCCAGCCCCTGTCCCTGTCCAAACTGCGGCTGCCAGGAGTCTGCTACTCAACCCAGGGATTCTCCTTCTGTTCTGACAGGTCATCTCCTGGCTGTTCTTCACAGGGAGCCTCAGTTACGTGAAGGTGATGACCGGGGTGATCCTGCGGAGCCAGAGCCACAGCGCCCTTGTGTGGTATGGGGCGGTAGAGCAGCTGGGGTCTCTGACAGGGGCCCTCATCATGTTCCCCCTGGTGAACGTCTATAGCTTCTTCAGATCTGCTGACTATTGCAGCCTGCAGTGTCCAGCATGAGCCTGGGCCAAGGGAGGTGCTCTGGAGAGGAGCTGTGGCAAGGGACTTGCTGGCCAAGGACATCATGGGCTCCAGTGACTTCCAGACTGGGCAGAAAACACCTCCACCCCAATCCCGTTAGCTTGATGGATCTCCATGCTGCAGCCCATAGTCTGCAACCGCCGCGTGCCAAAGCACACCCCAATCAGTTATGCAAACAGTGCTTTGGCTCCACAGGAAGAATGGAGTCAGGGACCCACACAGCTGAACAGACAACACAGCTGCCCCTCCCTGACAGGCTCAGGAGTGGTGGTTTCTCTTGGGAAGTTTGATGCAAAAGGGGTCAGTACAGGTGATCTGGGAGGAAGCAACTGGCTCTCAGCTCTGCCTGGTGCATGGACACATTGTACTCAAGGGGTCTCTTGTGCACTGACAGGACCCTCTACCAAACCAGGGTATCCATCTCCATCTTGTGCTGCCAGCAGGCTCTGGCTGGAGCATTCCCCACAGTTCAGGTGCTGTACCCAGGGTAACCCAGTCTGTGCTTTTTGAGAGGCAGGTGACTCTCTCCTTGTTCCAGCTCCTCTCAAGCCTGACATTTGTTTGCTCACATTGACTCTGCTCCCTGTGGCGTGCCCTGGGTTTGTGTCACCTGCCTTGATAGAGCAGCTAGAGTCAACTTGTATTTTTCCCTATTGACTTAGATGGATCACTTCTTTCTTCTCCCTCTCCCCATCTCCTCCTGTCCCAGGTCCCTTTCATTTGGGGTTTTACCAAGTAGTTTCCATTCTATAGTTCTGAGATACTCACGACTTTCCTGCTGAAGTTTAGGGACTATAGAAATGTAGGGGCTGGAGAGGTCATCGAGACCAGGCCCCTGGACTGAGACAGGACCAAGTAAACCTAGACCATCCCTGACAGGTGTTTGTCCCACCTGCTATTAAAAACCTCCAATGACAGGGATTCCACAGCCTCCCATGGAAGCCTGTTCCATAATTTAACTACTCCTACAGTTAGAAAGTTTTCCCAATATCTAACCTAAATCTCCCTGCCTCCAGATTAAGCCTATTTCCTCTTGTCCTACCTTCCATGGGCATGGGGAACAATTGACCATTGTCCTGTTTATAGATTTGAAGACTGTTATCAGGTCACCCCTCAGTCATCTTTTCTCAACACTAAACATGCCCAGTTTTGTTAACTTTTCCTCACACTAAACATGCCCAGTTTTGTTAACTTTTCCTCACAGGTCAGATTTTCTAAACCTTTGGTCATTTTTTTTTGCTCTCCTCTGAATACTCTCCAGTTTGTCCACATCTCTCCCAAAGTGGGGTACCCAGAACAGGGCACAGGACTCCAGCTGAGGCTCCCCAGTGCCGCGTAGAGCGGGACAATTACACGTGACACACCTGCTAATATATCCCAGAACGATATCAGCCTTGCCCTTTTCCACAACTGCAGCACATTGCTGACTCATTCACTTTGTGATCTAGTGTAACCCCGGGTCCTTTTCAGCAGTACGACCACCTTGCTGGTTATTCCCTGGCTGTTATTTTGTAGTTGTGCATTTGATTTTGTCTTCCTACTTGTAGTACTTTGCATTTGTCTTTACTGAATTTCATCTTGTTGATTTCAGACCAATTCTCCAATTTGTCATGGTCATTTTGAATTCTAATCCTGTCCTCCAAAGAGCTAGCAACCCCCTTGCAGTTTGGTGTCATCCGCACATTTTATAAGCATACTCTCCACTCCATTAACCAAGTTGTTCCTTACAATATTGAATAGTACCAGAACCTCATGAGACCCCACTAAATACATCCCCCCCACACCCAGTTTGACAGCAGACCACTGATAACTACTCTTTGAGTACAAGCTTGCAAGCAGTTTTGTACCCATTTTACAGTAATTTCATCTAGAGCACATTTCCCTAGTTTGCTTAAGAGGCTGTCGTGTGGGACTGTGTCAAATGCCTCACTAAAATCAAGATATATCATGCTGAGAAGCTTCCCCCGTCCACTAGGCCAGTAACCCAGTCAAAGAAGGAAATTAGATTGGTTTGGCATGATTTGTTCTTGACAAATCTGTGTTGGCTATTTCTTCCCACCCTGTCATCCTCTAGGTGGTTACAAATGGATTGTTTAATAATTTGATCCAGTATTTTTCCAGGTGTCGAATGGAATGTCTCTCTTTGCAAGAGAGGTGTCAAAGTGAGAACTATTTGCTCAGACTGGTCAGATGAACTTAGATCTGGAACCAGATCAGACCTGGACCTGTCCAAGTCTCTGCAATTCCCACCTCATGGGGCAAGAACAGCAACCTTCGGAGCTGGGGTTTTTAATTTACAGGATTATTGGCGCAGCCAGACAGTGTGTGCTGCCCCCTGGGGGTCAGGCCTGTCTCTGCTCGGACTTAAAGCATGTCCCAAAAGCAGCTCAAACAATTCCATCTCCTCTTTGAACACAGCCGTCCGAGAGCCACAACCAAGGGGAGCAGAGCTTTGTTGCTAGCTAATCCTGATCCAGGATGGGCAAGTAGCAGGATGGAGACCTCTAGCCCAAAAAACCAAGTGACGCTAGTGGTATTCCTCTGTAAATCCCAGTCAGAGTAAGGGATGGCATGACGTGAATGGTACCAGCTTGCAGAGGAGATGGAAAAGTCAGGCCTTGACCCCTTGTAGCCACTGAAAAGCCCAATGCATTTGCCAACCTTGGCATCCTGGCCAGATTCCTACCTAAACGCCCCTCTCGTTTCAGTGGGATATATTCTTCACTTCTTGTCCTGAACTGTTGCATAGTGTTGTTGGTATTATGTCTCACCCTAGAGATGGCTGCATTTTTCTGGTATCATTTGTAATTCTGTGGAGCGCCTTAAACTTGTGAAAGGTGCTGTCTCAACCAGTACCCTCCGCCCTCAGGTCACCCCACTCCCGAGTCACACTGCATCTGCCGGATGAAAAGCTGCTTCAGGCGGTTCTGCCATGGCCACGTAGTATGGGGTGAATCTAGCCCTGCCAGGAGCTGCGTCCCACAAACATCCCTGTGCAAAGGACAAGGTGACGGATACAGAGGGCAGCACTGTGCTAGGAATGGCAGGCACTTGCCTGAGCGGTACTGTGCCAGCCATGCCAGCCAGGCACTTACAAGAATCTTGTAGGTTTGCGAGCATAAGGGAGAGGCCTTCTTGACTCTGAATAGGACATGGGCTTTGCATAGGGGAACAACCTCGGTACGCACAGCGCAGCTTTGTTCCACCAGGCGTCCCTGCAGCCCGTGAGAGCAGAGAGAGAAGGCAGAGGTGGGCTGGTTATGGAGGGAGCCTCGTGGCTACAACAACGCTGGTTACAGAGGTCGAGCAGAGTGCAGGCCTGCAGGAGAATAAATGGCATTTGCCACCTTGGGCTGGGGGCTGGCTGGGTTTGTAGCTAAGCTGGGCCAGACCAAGTCAATTCTTGCATGAGACACTGCTAAGGAAAGTGATATTGAGTCCAAGATGATACAAAGCCCTGGTCTGTGTGCTCAGAGGGGCTGGAAATGAACCGGGGGGGGGGGGGGGTCCTGGTCATTGAGGAGCTCACATGAGCCCAGTGCCCTGGCTCCGGTAATGGCAGGTCTCTGCCTTTTGAATGGCATATATTTGGAACTCTTCCTGTCCCAAACACTGTTGCTGGGAGATCCTACCCAGAGCTGGCTGCATTTTAGCCTCCAAGGAGCTGCAAATGAGGGGTGACCCGCTAGCGCTGTGCTGGTGGCTGGGAGAGGAGAGCCCAGCTCAGGGGCTTAATTATTCACATCTCCCCTGATCCACGAACCTTCCCTGTCACCCACGTGCAGGAGGCCAGAAAACGGTGAGCTGTGACTGCAAGGGAAGGGGCACTTAACCCCTCCACTCCTGCTGTCGGAGCACTTGGGGGGCCGAGTGCTGGCAGCAAGCCCTGCCCCATGCCCCTGCCAGCCTGGATTCTGAAAGCCAGTGCCCAGCAGCTCAGCCCCTGGAATCCGGCAGACGGAGGGTGCACGCGTTAACTCTTTCATGGCTGATTAGCAGCAGCATCAGTCCTCTGGGAACAAGGCGCAGAGGGGCATCCCTTCCCCTCCCCTAACAGTGTGCAGCTGTCCTACCACTGACTCCCCCACCCCCTGACAGCGGACGGACTCCTTGCTCCTTGGAAAGGGGGAGAGGGAGCTAGACAATGGTGGAGGGAGCCCCATCCCCCCTTGCAGTTAATCACAATTAGGGAGCGGGGTGTCAGCTGCATTGCTCAGATCATCAATCACAGGGTGGGGAAGGGAGCTGGCAGCAGCAGCAGCCCCAGCAAAGGGAGACACAGGGTGACCCAGTTACCATAGGAGCAGTGCAGCAGCCAGGAGATTGCTGCTCGCAGGACGGGGGGAAAGGCAAAAGGGCCCTCACCTTTCCACACTGTTGCACCAGCCTGTCATGAGCCTGGGCCCAGGAGGCAGCTGTGGGGGGATGAGGTCAGGGATGTACTGCAGCCATGTATGCTGGCAGATAAATCCTGCCATGATGCCCCCAAACATGGGCAGTGGCTCAGCCACATGCTCATCAGAGCCAGCCAGTGCCCTGTGCACCCCCTTCCTGAGTGCAGCTGTCTGCTCTTTGGACTAGGTATGGATGTGCCCCTTGCCCAGCAACTTCTGCTTTGCAAACCCTCAGAATGAATTGGAGGCGAGGGCCCCGCGCCAGCCACTTCCCCAGCAGCGCACAATTCCCTTCCAGCAAAAAGCTGGCTTTGGCTGTGCAGGCAGGTTTGCTGCGTGCCCTGAGCATGCACCCAGCAGCCTCCATTCCCCAGGCTGGGGAGCAGAGCACACCCCCAGCACGCTCACCCTTCGCTTCGGCCTGGGTGGCAGGCCCTACTCCCTGCTAGCCACCGGTGGGGCAGTAGAAACCTCTGGACAGTGGTGCCTTTTTGGAGTGGGTGGGGGCACCTGCCCAGGTGCCCCCCAGCCTCAGGGGCCGTATTGCACTGGTTGCTAAAGGCAGTAGGGGAGTTCAGTATTTCAGTGTGGAGGGTCCCACTCTTTACAATATGGGACAGACAGGCACCTCTGGTGGAAGGAAGGGGAGTCCCACCTCTGTCACATTCCCCCCTTGACAGCCCTGGCCCAGTGGGGCCCTTTGCCTATATCCTGTTATTGCTTTGTGCCCCACATGCAAGGGATCCCACCATTTGCCTCTGGCAGGGAGGGTACAAACAGGTGCTGCACCTCCTGGCTCAGCGGGTGGAACGCATTCCCTCTACACCTCCTGCCACCAGGGGGCGTCTTGCTCCCCTCCCCCAAATGGGGGCTTCTTGGCTAATTAACCCAGAGCTAATAAGCTGCTGACTCAGCCTCCTTTGTGCCCCTGTGGCAGGCGGCATTGAGATGCAAAGTGCTCAGGGCCGGGGCCTCCCTGCAGCCCCCCGCTCTGTCACACGGATCCCAGGCTGCAGCTGGCTAGAAAGGACCGGCACCACCTGGACATCCCAGTTTCGGGGCAGAGAGCCCCCTGCGGCCTCAAGCAGCGAGGGAGCCGCCTGGCTGCTCTCCCATCTGCTCTCAGGCCGGCCCCCTCCCCTTCAGCCTGCTCCAACCGGAGAGCATGTGGGGCAGGAGTGGGAGCTGGCTGCAGTCTCACATGCACCCCTGTGGGCCGACTTGTCCCCTACCCAGCGAGCAGGCCCAGGGTGGCCTTGTGCACCATGCCTGAACCTGGGGAGCAACTCCAGCCGCTCCTCTGGCATCAGGCCAGGTCGTGCTTTGGGGGCAGACGGGGACTGGGGCTCAGAAATCCCAGCTGGCAAGGGGGGGGCAGAGGAAACAGCCCTGAGCACCAGGAGCACCATGCCAGGGAGGGAATGGTCTGATCCCCAGGGAGCCCTGTGCAGGGGTTGGGGGGGGGTAATGCTCTGGTGCAGAGGGTACCTGGGCAAGCCTCCCCGGGGACCCTTTGCTCACCCAGGCCCTTTGGTGTCACCTGCTACATTGCAATGGCAGAGTGTGCACTCTCGGAGCAGGCCTGGGGGGAATGAGTTGGCAGCAGGGATGGACTCCTCAGAGGAAGGGAACCCCCCTGCCTTACAAATCACTTGGCTCAGCAGGGGGAAGCAGGCGACATCCTGGCTGCAGTGAAGCACTGGGGGGTTGCTGGCATTTTGATCATGCAGCACGTTTTTCCAAAGCCGCTGACTGACTTGGAGTCAGAACCCCAGTGCCCGGGCATGAGCCCTGTGCCCTGCCATAAAGCCCCAGCCCTGCCCTGAGCCCTCATCCCTCTTTCAGCCCAAAGCTCTGCCGTGCACCTGCTTCTATGTAGACCAGCCATGAGGATGGTCTCAGATGCCCCAGACCCATGTGAAATCCAGGTTTGGGATCCCTGCCTGCCATTACCGCACCTGATGTAATTCTGGGGTGACTCCACTGGCTTCAGAGAGAGAGAGAGAGAGAGAGAGAATGTGTGTACACATACATACATACAGGCACACACACAGCCACACGGGCACTAACCTGCTGTCTGAGGAGACACACTACAGACCCAACTTTGCCCTGTCGCACAGGGCAGTGAGTGGGTCCCTCATGCCACGAAGAGCAGAATGAGGCCTGGGGTTTGCACTGCACAGGAGCTGATACAGGCAACTGATGAACATCAGGCGACTGATTCAGCAACAGACAGGCCTTTGCATCCCAACTGCTCTGTAGCTGGCTGACCTGAGCCGCTAGTCCCACACGCTACAATGGGACTCCAGGTGACAGGCCTGCAGCTGCAGAGCTGGTGTTTGAAGCAAGCTTGGCTTGTTGCTCTAAGCGGCCAGCACGCTGGACTGACCTGGCTGATGAGATGGGACAGCTGCTGGGATAGGACCGTTCCAGCGGCTTCAGGCACATGTCAGTGCCTGGCAGAAGTGGAGAGCAGTTGTCTGCTGGGTACACAGCCCTGTAACACCCTGTGTGCTTGAGAGGTACCTGGGTGGCACAAGGAGCACAGAACAATGGGTTCTGTATCAGTCCAAGCACAGGTAGACACCCACCTGCCCACCCCCAAAGCTAGAGAGACTGTCTCCTCTTTTCTGGCCCCAGCCCTCTTATAGGGCCCAGCTGGGCCCTGATTGAGCTGACCACAGCTGTGGCTGCTTTCCCCCAATCAGCCCAGCTTTCCGCGCTGCAGCCCTCTGCAGGGCTCTTTATCCCCTTCAGGCCCGGCTACAGGCAGAAATAAAGCTAGAAACCCAGGTCCCCAGCCACATCCTAGGCTCCCACCCTTTGCTACACACCCCTGTACGTTTGCTCTAAACTCCATATGTGCAAGGCCCCCCGGCCGTGCCCAGTCCCACCCACCCACAAGCCGGGGCAGCACCGCATCACAGAGGAACTGTCCTTGGGGCAGAGATGCTGTTAGCCAGGACGTGCGCAGCAGTAGAGGGAAACTCTGCCTGGGCTGCTGAGCCTTTGCCCCTTTGCCAAGCGAGGTGCCAGGATAGGCTGTCACCCTGTGGCACAAAAGGCTGGCGCTCTCGCGCTGTGCAGGCTGGGGGCAGTGAGTGCGCCGTGCCAATGCTGGGACACCTGGCATTGCAACTGCTCCTTGGCAGCAGAGGCACACGGCATGTGCCCCTGGGGGCGGCATCAGGCAGAAGGGAAGGACGGCTGGTGACCACCTCAGGGAGAGAAGAGGTGGGGGGGACCTGGCTGAATGGGCCAGGACACAGCTGCGGCTCAGGCCTGGGCTCTGGATTTGGATGGAAAAGGCTGACAAGCAGGGAGTTCACTGCCCAGAACTCTCCGAGGGCTGGAGACTGAGCCCAGGTCCTGTACATGCAGGAGGGAAGGTTGCAGGCCCAGTGCCAACCCCTGCGAGGGACCAGTGTCCCCAACTCCATACTGGAGTCTTCTGCTGCCCTCTGTGTCTGTCAAGTGTGGGACCAGCTCTGACCCTCTGCCTGGCCGCAGTGTGTCAGGGCACCGAGTCGGCTATTTACAGGGTGTCCAGTCAGAGGAGGATATGAGTCAGCAGACAGAGGAGGGCAGGGTCTCTGTCCAGCACACAGAGACCCGGGGCCCCGGAGGCAGCCATGCTGAGACAGTTACTGCAACTGCGGGCAAAGCACTTCCACTGTCCAGTCTCTGCAGTGCCAGCCCCTGCGTGGCAGAGCCCAAGCAGTGCCAGCCAGGACTCCACTGCTGCACGTTTCCTCATGGCAGTGCCCTGCCAGGGCCTTGGTGTCTCACAAGCAGCCTGAAATCTCCGTGCCAAGCGGTGCCTGCTAAAGGTGCCTTCACAAAAGGCATCTTGGCCCATTCCTTTCCCAGCCCCTGGCACCTGCAGTGATCCAGAGTGCCAGCACCAAGCAGGGGTTGGTAGGTGTCACGGAGTCACCGGGCGATGCTCTGGAACTGCTCCCCACCAAGCCAGTCAGGACTTTGGGGAGCCTCCTCTCCCTTGGAGCAGACTTGTTCAGGGCAAGAAGCTCACACGGCTTCACCTCCTGGGTCTCTCCTTGGAGCATTCAGCATCCTCTGCCCCTCCGTGCGCTTCCCACAGCGAGTCCACCCCAGCGGGGTCCTGGGGAAGCCACCGGGTTCTGCACCCCCACTTTGCAGTCAGACGTGACTCTCAGCCAGCCAGTAAAACAGAGGTTTATTCGATGACAGGAACAGGGTCTAAAACAGAGCTTGTAGGTACAGCGAACCGGACCCCTCGGCTGGGTCCATTCTGGGGGGCAGTGAGCCAGACCACCAGGTCTGCCCTCCACCCTTGACCCCAGCCAGCTCCAGACTAACAACCCCTCCCAGCCCCTCCTCTCTCCTCAGCCCCTTTCCCGGGCCAGGAGGTCACCTGATCCCTTTGTCTCCAACACCTTCAGCTGGCACCTTTGCAGAGGAGGGGCCCAGGCCATCAGTTGCTAGGAGACAGAGTGCCAGGCATTTAGGTGCACTGGCCCTTTGCTCTGCCAGATACTTAAGAACTGCCATGGGGACACTGAGGCACCAACACAGTACTCAGAGAAAACATTAAGAACTTTCCCAGTTCATCACAGTAGGTGCAGGTTACTCCTCTGCTGACTGACTGAGTGCAGACTCAGGCCGCGGGGAGGACTCCTGGAAAGATAACGAGTTTGGGATAGAAAAGGAAACTCCTGTGGGCTTTGCCAGTCCGGTCTCTCGGGCCCTGTCCACACACACAAGCAGCCCTGGGATGGTTTCTATTGCTAAAGGCTAGCTGAGCACGTGTGTCCATTGCTGCCCCTGTTCTGGCGTAACCTGCCTCGAGTGCCCACGGTACTGGGCTCTATCGATGAGTGTGCAGCAGTGCAGGCCGGCCTAGCTGATGGCTTCCTAGCCCTGCCCGTGCCTGGAGCCAATGCCGGCAGCTGCCAGTGCTGCCCAGGGACCCCTCCCTCAGAGCTGCTGTGCAGGCTGGTGCATCAGACTCAGGCAATGGGACAGGAGCCAGCTCTGCTACAGACTCTCAAGGGGACCTTGGGCAAGTCACTTACCTTCATGTGCCTCAGTTTCCTCCCCTATGAATTGGGGGTGAAGGTTCTAAGTTCACAGGGGCATTAGCAGAATCTCAGTGAAGCAGCAGGAGGCAGAACAGCTGGGCCTTAGCACAATCATCCGGGGCGTTAGCAAGGAGGCACAAACACACGCCCGGCTCCAGCTTGTCCCAGGTGAAACAGTCCAGGCCACTCTTAGACCTCAGTGATCTCACAGGTGTAATGGGAACAATGCAGCCAGAACCTCTCCTGCAGCTCTTTGCCAGAGCCCTCAGCTGCAGTCCCTCCTGTGGGCCTGGTGCTACCCGCTCGCAGGGGCAAGCCCCTCTCACTCCCAGATGGGCAGCGCCACCATGCCACATAACAGCCCAGAGCCCAATGCAGTCCCTGGCGGCTTGCCTGGGCTTCCCTGTCTGAAGCCGCTAAATCCTGTGGCTTGATATAGATTCAACCTTCCACATGGAAAGAAAGAATCCTCACAACACACACACACACACACCACCAAACCCTCCCAGACACACACACACAACACACTCATTCACACCCTTCCACTTTCACACACACCCTTCCCCAGGGGGAGTCAGGCAGCTCAGCCTTTGTCCCAGGCTCTTTGTCTCACAATCTGTTTCTCCTCCAGGAGATGAGCTGCTGGGAGCTGACAGTCTGTTGTTTTACCTTAAAGACACAGGACACAGGTGGCTTGTGGGGGCTCCAGCTGTTCCCATGCTGCCTGTGGGAAGGGGGCAGAGAGAGGGGCTAATTTCAGGCAGGCTGCTCCCCCCGCCATCTCTGGAAGACCTCGCAGAAGGCAGGGGCAGAGCCTGGGGCACTCTCTGCTGGCAGGGCACGAGGGCTGCTGGCTCTGCAGACCTGGAGGAAGGAGGTGGGAGATCGTGGCTGCAGCATCCTCTGCAAACCCACCCTCCAGTTCCTAAAGGCTCCCTGGCTTCGCTCCAGCCAACCCCACAGGCCTCATCCCCAATCCCTCACCTTCCCATTCCTTGTCACGCAAGGCTGCCCCCTCTGTGCCTCGCCATGCAGCCAGCCTCCCCACTGCTGGCACAGAGCCTTCTCCTCGGCAACCCCTGCCCTCCACACAGCCGCCCCGTGTCTCATTATCCCGGTGCCCATGTGAAACGTCAGCCCCTGCCACCCCCCAACCGCTTCACCTCTCTCCCAGGGAGTGGGGGGGAATCAGCCAACCCCTCATGCCAAGGGGCAGGGAGCATGGGGGGATACAGCCAGACCCCTCATGCCCTGAAAGACAGGGAGCAACGGGGGATACAGCCAGACTCCCTCATGCCCTCAGGGACAGCGAGAAAGTGGGGGATACAGCCAGACTCCTCATGTCAAGGGGCAGGAAGCCCGGGGGGGGGGCAGAATACAGCCAGACCCCTCATGCCCTGAGGGACAGGGAGCATGGGGGGATACAGCCAGACCCCCTCATGCCCTGAGGGACAGCAAGAGAGTGGGGGATACAGCCAGACCCCTCATGTCAAGGGGCAGGAAGCCGGGGGGACAGAATACAGCCAGACCCCTCATGCCCTGAGGGACAGGGAGCGAGTGGGGAATACAGACAGACCCCCTCATGCCCTGAGGGACTGGGAGCAAGGGGGGGATACAGCCAGACCCCCTCATGCCCTGAGGGACCGGGAGCAAGGGGAGGATACAACCAGACCCCCTCATGCCCTGAGGGACAGCAAGCGAGTGGGGGATACAGCCAGACCCCCTCATGCCCTGAGAGACAGGGTGTGAGTGGCGGATACAGCCAGATCCCTCATGCCCTGAAGGACAGGGTGTGAGTGGGGGATACAGCCAGACCCCCATGCCCTGAGGGACAGGGTGCAAGTGGGGGATACAGCCAGACCCCCATGCCCTGAGAGACAGGGAGCGAGTGGGGGATACAGCCAGACCCCCATGCCCTGAGGGGCAGGAAGTGTTGGGGGCTGCTCCCAGGGCTGGCGCATGGCTGGCAAGGTAAGGAGACTGCAGTTTGCTCCAGTGACCAACAGCAGCAGAGCATATACAGTCCCTGCTGCATCACAGCCCCACTCAGTGGGCATTTTGTCTGAAGTACATTGACGGACTGAGGCACTGGCCCGGCCTCAGTAAGCCCATCCCTGCTCCCACCCCACCCCGAGCCCCAGCAGCTCTGTCCGGACGGGGTACAGGGCTGCAAGGGGCTGGGTGCACCGAGGGGCGGTGTCACCTCTCTCCGCCCTGAGCTAGGCCACTCCCCGGGGCTACTGCAAATGACCCATCAAGCATTGAATCCACTGAAGAAGGGCAAAGAGTGGGTCAGCCCAGGAGAACTGCAGCGTGTTCATGGCCAGCTACAGGCTCGGTGTGCTGGAGAAGCTGATTGCAGCAATCACTCAGCCAGTCCTTCTTCTCATCCATTAGCTAATCAGGGAGGCTGGGTGGCCTTCTGCTGGAGACGAGGCCCACAAGTCAGGAGACCTGGATTCTATTCCCCACTCTGTTACTGACTGGCAGGGTCACCTTGGGCAAGTCTCTTCCCCGCTTTGCACCTCAGTTTCCCCATCTACACAATGGGGGCAATGAGACCGACCTCTCTCATGAGGCTCATATCGCGCAGTGGCCTTTTCAAAGCATTGCCAGATCCGCTGAGTGGGAGGTGCTAGAGAAAGCGCCCGGTGTTAGTGACCGGACAGAGTGAGCTGGGGTGGGGCTTGGGTATCCATTGCAGCGGGAATGTGTTGTCTTGTCTGCCAGGTGCCCAGATGCCGGTGTGATGGGGGGACAGGTCCGCACCACAGACAGAGCTTGAGACATGAGGCTGTCACTTCACTTCACTTCACTGCTGAGATGTTTCTAACCCCTGCAACGTGACATCGCCAATGAAATGTGCTGCCTCCGAGCTGAATCGCCAGGGAAATGGAACCTGGCCCCAAAGCTGGCCAGGGCTTTGAGCAAAGAGTCTCCCTCCAACAAGAAGGTTCCCATAAGCCTCTGAGCCACCTGCCCCATCCTCCTCCCTCTTCCTGCCTCACCCTCGTCCCATGCGCCAATCAATATATCAGGTTCCTCTTGGCGCTCTACTAGCAGAGCTCAAAGTGCTAGGAGGAGAAGCATTAGTTGGAAATCCCCCTTAATTCCTCTTGCAGGCTGAGAGACAGCTTCCCACCCCAGCCCCATGGCCTCTGGCTTTCTGTCAGACTTTATCTTCCCTCCTGCTACTTCCCATGGCTCCCTTCCCTCAACCTGCCTCCTTGAAAGCCTCGGGAATCCCCGCTACTGATGGACTTCCTAAAGGAGCTGCCATTCCAGCGAGGGGCCAGGGATGCTTCCCACCGCCCAGCTGTGAGCCCACTGTGCTGGAAATGTCACCTCCTTGCAAGCCACATTCCAGCTGCGGGGGCTCCCCATCTCCCCACTGATTATGAAGCTGATCTCAAAAAGCATTCAGCCAGAAGGGGCCATTAGGATGGCCTAATCTGGGCTATGGCATAGCCCAGGCCAGAGACCCTCCCCCATGGATCCCGGCATCCAGCCCAGAGCTGGTGTCGGAGCTAAAGCAGAGCTTTTAGAATGAGATCCAGTCCTGAGCTTTCTCATCTTGCCTGTCAGCCCCCTGCCCCATGGCTAGTTGTTATTGTGATTTGTGTCACGGTAGCACCTGGGAGCCTTAGTCCTGGACCAGGACCCCATGATCCTGGGCATTGTACAAACCCCTGACCACTCTGTGTAGCTATGTCACTGAAAGGAGATTGTATCATTCTGTTCTCTGTGTGCGGCACCTTTCAGATTCCCTATATCCATCCCCTGCCCTTGGCCCTGTGCTGCTAAGCAGCTGCCATTTGATGTTCAGTCCAGAAGCAGACTGTACGAGTGAATCACTGTCTCTCCCTCCCTCAGAGACTTTACATTTAGTCTTTCTTTGCATGTTGGCTTCCTTCATCTTAAGTAAGTGTCATCCAGACTGAAGATGAGGCTGCTGCAGGATCGCTGGCCCTTTAAAAGGAAATGGGTCTCAGCCCCACCTGGGACATAGCCACCTCCCCTCCCCAGGTGTAGAAGAATAAAGATGGTCATATATGATGACGAGGGTGCCATGGCTTAATCTGGCCGCTGGGGTGGATAAGGGTTGTGAGCTCTCCTGGGGAGGTCGAGATTTTAGCATCAAGTAGAAGGCTCCTGAGACAGCAGGAGAGAAAAGAGCCCAGCTTGGTAGGACTGGGGCCAGCCTGCCAAAACAGGGAAAGGCGTGGCAGGCAAGCCTGCGAGGGGCTTGATGAAGAGCAGGGAAGCATGAATATATGGACTTTATTTGGGCTGGTTTGGGATAATAAATGAGAAAAGGCTATGGGGGAGGGGGGGTTATTGAGATGCCCTGAAGGGAGTGAAACTGAGACAGGGATTGTGCAGGGCGACCTCATCCCATGAGGAGGTGGTGTGCAGTAGACCAGAACCCAGTTAGAGAAGTAACCTGCTCTTTGTGCATGGGAAAAGCGTGGTGAGATCAAAACAAAACTCCCCTAGGATTGAAGACTGACATCGTGCTGACTTGTGTCAGTACCTCCTGCCTTTCATCTTAGGAAATGGTCTAAAGAATCCTCCCAACATCCCCAGGCAGCAGGGGAGTCTCAGAGCAGATGCGAGACAGGTTGGTTAAGCTCCTCTGAGAAGTGAGGGTGTGCATGGGAGCTCGACTCAGAGAATGTCCAAAGCATGCCTACAAATCAGGAATTTGCCTCTGAGCAGACCCAGCTTGAGCATACAAAGGGGGGGGGGCAGCATAGTGGGGTGTTTAAAACATGGGCCTAAGTGACTTGCCAAGATTCCACAATAAATGAGCATTAGGGTCAGGGCCAGAACTCAAGGGTTCCTGGCTCCCAGTCCTGTGGTCTGAGCGCTAGTCTCGTAAACATTCGTGTCAGCTCAGCATACTCCTACAATCAACAGGGAGGCGTTACTCAAAACACCAAGAATCTAAGGAATGACACGCCCAGATCTCCCTCCCCCCCACATCCACAACCGTGCACTGAGATGCGGTGAGACACACCCAGGCCTGGGTATACGCCATGTGAGACACACTGCAATGCACACAGCCTGTGTGTACTGACATGCCGGGGCACACGGTGATATTCACTGCCATGCAGAGCCACGTACACAGAACCTCCTCAAACGCCGTGTTCCTGCAGCATTGCCTGCTGGCGCTGACGGCCGGGATCTCCCCAGGCTCCTTTTCCAATCCCTGCTTAGAAGCTGGAGACGGAGATGCTGTGAGCCCCTCAGCTATTACTGACATGTACAAGGTTATTATGAATTCATAAAGCAGCTGCAAACAAACCAGTGCTCAGAGCCCCCATCCCTCTTCACCTGCTGTCTCTGAGCTCCCACCTACCAGCCAGCCCTGCTTTCAAACAGAGGGGACAGCAAGGGGAGACACACACAGCTCACCCTCACGGCAGCGTTACATTTGAGCTACTGAGCAAGGAACACCCCGTGCACAATGTGGGGACGTCAGTACTGCCAGATCTATTTCGGGAGGCGCGGGGAGATTGCACAAGAGCTTGCTAATTCCATTAGCTCTCTCCTAGGCCCACGTTGCAGAGTTATTGATCACAGATCCAGCTGCAAGATGGGGCCCTGCTGTCCTGAACAAAATTAGGGAACCTGATCTTCCGAGGCAGTCCACCTGCACACATGTTCAGACCTGACGCTGTAGCGTCCAGCTGGGTGGTTCGTGATCCCTCGCAATCCATGAATTCAGGAATCCTCTCCTCTGATCTCATGAAGTGACTCTGGGTTATCCGTGGCAGACCAGAGAGCAGAGTCTAGCCTTGACTAGACGTTTTCTCCCTATGCCACTGCAGGGCTGGTGCTCTGCCCACTCGGCTCTGTAGGGATTGCTGCAGTTCTCCACCCAGCAAAGCAGGAGCAGGGCTTGTGGCACTGCACATTTTCTCTGCCCATCAGCTATGATCAGGCAGCACGTGGTTGTACGTCCCAGCCCAGCACGGCATTTCCCTGCTGCTGCTTGCTGCTCCCCATCTCTAGAGCCAAGCCCTCCAGCACCCAGCTGATCCCCTCTGGGCTAAGGCACAGCCCTAACCACAGGAGGACTCCACACTGAGATGGACCAGAGTGGAAACCATTGATCTGAGCCGTACCCCAGGAGAATGAGATTGGGGCTGGGGACCTGGATCCACCCCACACACTCTGCCAGTTTGAGAATTAAAAACTGAGCATGTTAGGCAAAGCCCAAGCCACCCACTGCTTTGGAAGATGGGCTCACCTGACAGCATTCAGCTCTGGTACTGACTGCCCCGAAGTGTTGCGGGGAGGGGCTGGACACAGTTGCAGCTCTCATGGTCCTGGAAAATGATTCCTATGTGTCCATAGCTGGGGCATGGGAGGCAAGAAGCTTGGTACATTGTTAGAGGGCTGGCTGCATCTCTGTCCCTTTTCTGATCTCTCTAAATGTGCCCCCCTCGGGTCTTAGGCCTCATGCCCCCACCTGTAGCCGGTGGAATTACATGGTTCTCCCAGGCTGTGTGTCTCAACCATGCTTACACAACTGATCCAGCTGAATTTGACACCTATGGTTCTCCCCTTCAGGAGCCTCTGCTCAGCGGTGGATGTGCCTTTTAAAACCAGTCTTGTTTATTTGACAACAGAAACAAAGCACAAAAGAAAGAGGATTTAAAACAAGAAAGGGTCTGTATGCATCTCTCATCGCCTCCCCTAGGCAGGCCTGACTTCTCCATACACCCAGTGGGCCTGGGGTATCAGGCTGGCTCTCTCAAACCCCCCTACCCTCTCCTTTGAAAGAAAGTCCCTTGTTAAACCTGGCAAAAGCTCTTCTGATCTCATGTCATCCCAGGCCTGGCCCTGTCCTGGCATCATCTTTAAACAGCCGACGGGCGTCTGCAGTGAAATGCCTTATCTTGAGCCAATCTTTCCCTTCCTGTTTGCTCTTCCCAGCAGCCCCCTATTAAAGCAACGAATCCACACAGCAAACATCCCCACAACCATCATACAGTTATTCCAGGGCAACTCCAAATCGATTGCCCCAGGGGCTGCATTGATGGCACCACCTGTGGCCGGTCACCTGCTAAGTCCCGGGCAGGGGTTCATGCTGGGAACAGGAGGAGATTGGTCCCCTCCACTGCCCAAATCCCTCCCACTTCCCCTTCCCGCCCTGCCTCAGCAACCAAGAGGGATCATGCAAAACCAGCCGCAGGCTGCAGGAAATGCTGGTGAAAGGTGATGTCTGGCAGCCTGCACAGCAAAAGGTGCCACAAGCGTTTTCATAGATGATGTGGGTCATGGCGCTGCACACTCTGTCTGGATACTGAATAGTAGGGTCTGTGCTCTGCCCCCTCCCCTGTCACTGAGCTGAGGGTCTCAGTTCAGTTCTTTCCCTCTCCATTGCCTCAGATCATCTAAACCCAGAGCCTATCCCAGGGCAACCTGCTTACTTAGCCACTTTCCTGGCTGCTTGGCCTTTGTTCTTGAACCTGTGTTAAGCCAATATGCAGAACTGGCTTTGGGGGGTCAGACCCACAGCTGAGGGGGTCCCCCACTCTGTAGAATATTGCTGGGGGGTCCCCCACTCTGTAGGACTCTCCTACATGGACCGTGGTGCCGTGGGCCAGCAGGCTGCTGCTGGCTCGGAAGGATGATCTCCACGCCCTTAGCTGGAGCTGTGCTTGCAGGAAGGGAGTGGAGAGGAGGCAATCGGTGGCTCCCCCAACCCACTGAGAATAACACAGGCAGCTCTGGCAGTGACCCCTCAGCCCTGCAGGTAGCCAGTGGAGGAGTGGGGGTTGCCTGCGGTTTCAATGGCAGTTGCTTAGCTAAACCCAGGGTGCTGCTTTGGAAACCTGAGAGGCCAGGGCCAGGCAATCAGAGCTTTTCTGGCAGGGCCAGGAAGCTTTCCCATCATTCCTATCTAGGGATGGGATGGAGCTGCCAAGTTCCCCCTCATCATCCGATCTCAGCACCCCACAGCTGGGGGACGCTGAGATCAGCCCGCTCTAGTGATGGGCTCCATAGCCCTCAGTCATGAAGCTTTCATCTGGAGACTCCATTCAAATGCGATAGATCAGGCACTCTCCTGGCCTCCCCCTCCCCCTGCACTCTGGGGGATTGTCCTGTGCAAACAGATGGACAGAGAGGGAAGGGGGTGGGGGAGCCAGCGAGCTGGCCCCGTCTCTCTGAGCTCTGCACAAAGGGAAGGCATTTGCTTTGCAGTTCAGGGACTTTGTCCTGCTCCTTATCACACGGACCAGACCCGCAGCCAGGCCCGCCTGCGCTTGCGCCCCACGCTCCCCCCATTCACAGGCACACAATAGCCAGTTGGCTTGTAAGGTATTAAGATTAATTGCTCAATAACCAGGAGTGTGGGATCCGGCTCCAGGGGAAGCCGGGGGAGGGGATAATGAAGTGAGCAAAAGTTAATTTGATCATTGACTCGCTGTTTGTCAAAAGGGCCAACAATACGAGTGCATCTTTGCAGCATCATTGAAAGAGTTTCACTCCAGCTAGTGCTGGTGGCCGCCGCGTGGGCCCTGGGCTGGGGCTGGCCAGGCTCATTGCCTAGCGAGGCTGAAAGGGGGAACTGGGACCTCTGAGGGGAGGGGGCGCAACGGAAAATAGCCCAGGAAGGTGCTGAAAATGGAATTCTGCACTTCTATCCACAGGCAGGCTAGCGCCCCCTACTGGGTCCCCACTACACTGCCATTTGCTGGGACCCCACTACACTGCCCCCTGCTGGGATCCCACTACACTGCCATTTGCTGGGACTCTGCTCTACTGCCCCCTGCTGGGATCCCACTACACTGCCATTTGCTGAGACTCTGCTCTACTGCCCCCTACTGGGTCCCCACTACACTGCCCCCTGCTGGGACCCCACTACACTGCCCCCTGCTGGGACCCCACTACACTGCAATCGCTGGGACCCCACTCTACTGCCCCCTGCTGGGACCCCGCTACACTGCCATTTGCTGGGACTCTGCTCTACTGCCCCCTGCTGGGATCCCACTACACTGCCATTTGCTGAGACTCTGCTCTACTGCCCCCTACTGGGTCCCCACTACACTGCCCCCTGCTGGGACCCCACTACACTGCCATTCACTGGGACCCCACTCTACTGCCCCCTGCTGGGACCCCACTACACTGCAATCGCTGGGACCCTACTCTACTGCCCCCTGCTGGGACCCCACTACACTGCCATTTGCTGGGACTCTGCTCTACTGCCCCCTACTGGGTCCCCACTACACTGCCCCCTGCTGGACCCCACTACACTGCAATCGCTGGGACCCCACTCTACTGCCCCCTGCTGGGACCCCGCTACACTGCCATTTGCTGGGACCCCGCTACACTGCCATTTGCTGGGACCCCAGTCTACTGCCCCCTACTGGGTCCCCATTACACTGCCATTGGCTGGGACCCCACTACACTGCCCCCTGCTGGGACCCCACTACACTGCTATTGGCTGGGACCCCACTACACTGCCCCCTGCTGGGACCCCACTACACTGTAATCGCTGGGACCCCAGTCTACTGCCCCCTACTGGGTCCCCATTACACTGCCATTGGCTGGGACCCCACTACACTGCCCCCTGCTGGGTCTCTACTACACTGCAATTGCTGGGACCCCACTCTACTGCCCCCTGCTGGACCCTACTATACTGCCATTCACTGGGTCCCCACTCTATTGCCCCCTGCTGGGTCCCCACTATACTGGCCCCTAGTGGGATCCCACTATACTGTTCCCCACCAAAGCTCCACTATGCAGCTCCTCACTGTACCCCATTATACTGTCATCTGCTGGGACCCCACTATGCCACATATTCCTCTTCACTGCTGACCCTTAAATCCCACTCACCTGCTAGTCCATAGGCCCTCACTGCACTGCTACTCCTGGTAGCCAAAATGGCACCATGCAAATGCCCAGAGGGGCCTCTCTGGCAGTGCCCATGATTCCCCGGCCAAATAAGCCTTTTGCGCAGCATGGACTCTGGGCAGCAGCCCAAGCAAACGGTTCAAACAAAGGACTGGGAGTCGGAGCTTTGTCCCCGACTCACCGCACAGCCTGGAGCTAGTCACTGAATCAATCTGCAGCTCAGTTCCCGCTTGTGTAAACCGGGGCTGACACCCCTGGCCCATCACAGCCAGGGTCTGTGGGATTCTCAGGTGCAAAGACCCGGCCCTGTCCAAGGGCTCGGCATAATGAATCTTATTAGACGTCTCTGATGTAATGCGCAACCCCCTAGTGGGTTTGGAAGGTGGGAACGTTTCCTGTATTGATGAAATGACAATCCTGAGTCTGATTTTAGGCCTGTGGCTGTGGCATGTGGATAGATGGCAAGTCAGGCCACCTCCTCTTTGTCATGACTTGGCGGAGAAGGTGCCAGCAGCCGCCAAAAGACAGAGCCCGAGAGGTCCAGGAGCGAGGCTGGCTTGGCACAGAGGGCGTGTCAGGCTCCTTGGATGAATCAGTTCTGAGCGAGCCCTTGCCTGGGCCCCGTTTGGTTTTGAAAGGTTTTTGGCATGGAAAGTGCTCTCCAGAGCAGAACCAAGCTGTGGCAGGCTGGAGCCAAGAGCCTGATGGACAGCAAGAATCATCCTCATCCCTCCATTGGGAGACAGGAAGGAAATGTTCACAAGGGAAAGACAAGGGTCAAAGTGGGTGGCTGGAGCTCCAGAAGAGCCAATGCACTGTAGCTGCTGACCCCAGCTCCGGGCGTGATCTGCACTGGCCTGAAGATCTGTGCACCAGCTCTTAGTTCAGTTTAATTTATCTAAATGCTCTTCTCTGGCCCCAGTGCTGTAGCAACTGAGTGCCTCACAACCGTTTCTAGCCTCCCAGCACCCCCATGAGGCAAGGTAGTGCTGCTATCCCCATTGTACAGATGGGAAACTGAGGCATTGAGGCAGTTAATTGAAAGCAGTGGAATTTAGGAGCCTAATTACTTTTGTGAGAGTCTGACAGACAAGGGAACTGACCCTACCTCTTCTAGGTTAGGGCCCTCATCACTGGCACATCCTTCCTCTCTGCAGCCTAGCTGATTCCGGTGTGGCTTAACCCTCTTCCTCACCCACTTCAGCTAAACCAAAATAAGTCTGGTTTAAACCAGCTCCAGAGGGGTGGGCTGGAGCGACACAGGGACGAGAGGCTCTGAGTGCTGAGCCCTTCAGGGAGCCCTCCCCAGCCACAGGCAGGAACAGGATTCAGGTTCAATTAGAAAAGAGACCAAAGCATCCAACTTGCTGCTGAGAGCAACGTATCCAAGAGGGATTCCTGCCTGAGACAGTGCTAGAGCCCCAGCAGACCTGCTCAGAGTTATCTCCCAGAGGGAGAGCGGTGGGGAGCAATAGTTTAATGCAGTGAGGGGGGTCCCTACATCGGGGCAGGCTGGGGTCTGCCCTGGTGGCTGTCTGGGAAAGAACGGCCACAGGCTCTGTGCTGCTCTCAGAGTCAGAGGCTGCACTGTAGATAGAGCCATGCCAGGTAGGTGGCTCTCCCTAACCCTGATACCAGCATCTAACTATGTGGTTGCAACCTGCAGTGTAGACTGACCCATCACCATGCTTCATACCAAGGCTGCAGCCTGGGTTAGCACAGTTAACCTAGTCTAAGTGGACCCACAAGTGTAGTTGGGCTTCGGAGACCACCATATTGTACCCAGAGTCCCTGGCAGGGCTGGGAATAATTGACATGATGCCAGACAAAGCGAGCAGGCCTTGTTCAGAGACGGATTTACTAACATACACGCCCACCCCCATTTACTTGGGGCTGATCTGAACTGGCTTTTTTGGTTTACAAAGATGGAATACATCTGCAAAATTGCGATCCAGAGCCAGGTTTGCAGGTCAAGCTCCTTCTTCGAGGTGTTCACCAAAAAGACCTGCTGCACTCCCACATCCGACCTTAGCAACAGCTAAGTCTGCCCCTTCCCCCATGTTCTAACCACTAAGTGCTCCAGAGAGGCAGCATCCAGTCTGGACTGGAGGTATCTGTGGGGTGTGAGAGGCACTGGAAAACAGGGGGGAGTGAGGGGCATAAAGCGGGGTGCTGTTATTCCTACAGCGCCTTTAAATTATTTTGTAAAACTGAGCAAAGGAAATGCTCTTTCATACTGTGCACCATTAGTATGTGGAACTCTCTGCCACAAGATTTAATCAAGGTCAAGAGCTTAGCTGGATTGAAAAAAGGCTTGGATATTTGCCTGGATAACGAGAGCCTCCAGAGTTCTAAACAGTAAGGTCAAAATAAGCAGGACTTTGGGAAAGGCCGCTTCAGGGAATGAGCCAGCCTGCAGCTCTCGGGCATTAGAAGGGAAGGTTCTCCCATCGCTGCATACTGCAAGGGTCCTTGCACTCTGAAGCAACAGGTGCTGGCCAGTGTCAGAGCCAAGGCTCTGGGCTAGCTGGCCTGCTGGTCTGGCTAGCTGGCACTTCCTCTGAGTGCTGTGCAGGTTGTCGCTGGAGAGGTCCCACAAGCAGCTCTCTCCAGCTGCCCCTACAAAGAGGGGAGTGGTTTGCTCTCATTTAAAGGCACCTCTGTTTCTTTTCAGCTCAGCCACAGAGCCAGGTTTTCCCTCCAGCTGGCGAGATGTAAAGGGGAGACCCCATCCCGAGCAGTGCTGCGGGCTGGTAACAGCTCTTAAATCAAGGCTACCAGGAGCCTGAGTGAGGCAGGGAAGGCTGATGCAGGGCCAGGTGTGCCCAACTGAGGGAAATGCAACACAAAGATGGGCTGATTAACGTGCCAGCCGCAGGCAGTGGAGGAGGGGACGGATGCTGTCCCCTCTTTCAGCAAATTGAAGCATTCATGAAAAGTGAGTCGGATACCAGGCATCATGCAGGCAGGTGCTGCAGTGCAAGCTTCCCCACACACCACTCTTCAGTGGACCTCCACCCTGAGCAGCACTGCCCTGGTTATGCCAGTCCTATGGCTCCCTGCTCCTCTGCCTGTGGCCCTCCGTCCTGCATTCCACTCCAGCTCCAGCAACCAGCCCTCTGCCCAGCTCTGCTCAGGCACCTAAATCCTGCCATGTGCACCAACCCCGTGCCCTCTGCCAGCATCCTTCCTCGGCCCCTGCTCTCATGCCACTGAGCTCTGCCAGTGCACCTCAGTGCTGAGCTGGGATTCCAGCCCTGCTCCTAGACACCCCAACAGAACCTGCCAGGCAGGTGCTAGCTGGGATATGGGCACTGGCATGTCTGCCTGGGGAGGACAGCTTAACCCATTCCACCTCTGGCCTAGTCCTGATCTGCACTGCAAGGATGATGCATGACTCCACAGGTCCTGATCTCTCCCTTCCCCTGCTCTTCGCAGGTCTCCAAGGAGAAATGTCCATCGTGCTGGCATCAGGCCTGTGTCGTTGCACTCCATATGATTTTATGAAAACATGCTAATAAGTGTCAATATAACGTAACTGGAATATGCTTCATGCAAAAGGTCTCTTGTAAGGAATCATTACAAAGCTTATAATCTACTGAGTGTGATCATCCTATTTGTGTAAATGTATCACTCTTGTATCTGAAACTTGAAATATAACTCTGATGTCCTATTGTAATGATGCAAAGTGTGGGCCATTAATGGTGGTTTGGAATCTTGATGACTCCCATTAACCAGGACAATTGGTTGTAAATGGCTCTGTTTACTTGCAAGCCTTCCTGTGAGTCAGGCCAGGAAGAATGAAGGCTTGGAGGTCTCACAGGACACGTGAGCATGTCACCTGGTACTGGAATCCATCTCACACCTGGTGCTTTTCCATTTAGAAGGGGGGTGGGGATCCAGAGAACCAAAAGATTCCCCCCTTGTGCCAAAGCTATATAAGGGGTGGAACAGAACAAAGGAGGTTCCAGTCATAAGAAATCCCTTAGTTACCACCTGAGCTGGCGCTAACAAGGGCTGTACCAGGGGAGAGGATTGGGCCCAGACTAAGGAGGAGTCTAGTCTGTGAAAGAAGCTTATTGGAACATCTCTGCGATGAGATTTACCCGTGTTCAGTTTCTTAATGTATTGGGCTTGGACTTGCGTGTTTTGTTTTATTTTGCTTGGTAACTTACTCCGTTCTGTCTGTTATTACTTGGAACCACTTAAATCCTACTTTCTGTATTTAGTACAGTCACTGTTTACTTATTAATTAACCCAGAGTATGTATTAATACCAGGAGTGGGGGGCAACCAGCTGTGCATATCTATCAGTGTTACAGAGGGCGGACAATGTGTGAGTTTACCCTGTATACAGAGTAAATCAGATTCATTTGGGATTTAGATCCCGTTGGGAGCTGAGTATGGGTGTTAGAGACAGGAACACTTGCTAAGCCATTTTCAGTTAAGTTTGCAGCTTTGGGGGCGTGGGTCAGACCCAGGGTCTGTGTCTGCAGGCACGTCTGTCTGGCTCAACAAGGCAGGTTTCTGAAGTCCCAAGCTGCCAGGGAAAATGGGCTCCAAGGTAGTCTTAGCATATCAGGTGACAGTCCCAAGGGGATCTCTGTGACTGAACCCCTCACAGGGCCCCTTTGGGCCATGTCCTGAGCCCAGTTTCACCCCAGCCCATTGCAGCCTGGGACAGCATGGGGCACCTCATCCCATCACAGCGTTGAATGGCACAGGACCCCTCACCCTGTCCCAGGTGGGCCAGTCAGATGCTTTGTGTTTTGCACAGCAGGGCAGGACTGGGAAGTCCGTTCCATTTGTTTTGGCCCTGCTGTGTCTTGCAACGCACCTTGGATGTTGTCTTCTGGCCTCAGGCCGTGCCACGCCGCTCGGTGCACTCCAGCTGAGGAAGGCCCTGCTCATTGCACTAGGGCACAGGCCAGTGCGGTGCAGCCCGGGATACTCACTTAGCATGGTGCCTCCCAGTCCCAGATGTGAAAGCAGCCACCAAGCCTCTGGCCCTCAGCAAGTGCCAGCGAAGCCGATTCTGGTGCCACCAGCATTTCTCCATCAACCTCCATGCCCTGGATGACGTTGGATTTCCCAGTTACCCTCAGCACCGAGAGCACCATCTGTCTCCCACCAGGAGAGGCCATTGCAGGCTCCGCAGAGCAGGAAGCAGGAGAGGCTGAGCCCAAGGCACTGATGTGAACAGCACAGCCCCACACCAGTGTAGCACCATGGCACTGGGTTTATCTGAAACAGAGGCCCAGTGGGTGAAGTAACCGGTCCAGGGTCACACTATGGGAGAATCGGGAACTGTGTGCCTGACTCCCATTCCTGTCCCTTTGCCAGACACCCATCCTGTGAGGGACCCAAATGCGCCCCCTGCAATACCCATCTATCAAGCCCGCTTGTGTCCCCTGCCTAGATTTATCGCGCCCTTTGCATCTCCCACCTTCTTTGGCTCTGCCTGTCTGCTTGTCCCTGTGCCCATCTGGCTACGAATCCCGGCTTGGTCGTGATTAACTGGCCGGCCTTCCTGGTGTGGCTGAGCGCTGACAGGTGTTGTGTTAGCAGCAGCCTCGTGCAACGCGTTCCTACCATGTTTCATTTCACGCTTATAAGGAGGACAAAGGGCTGGCTGGGAGGAACCATTTGTCAGCCCGAGCAGTGGGAGGAGGTGAGAGGGACAGTCAGGATGGGGGTAAATGAGCTGGGGTCCAGGACAGCTCTGTAGCAGGGCAGCACGAGGCACAGGATTCCCTGGGAGCCGGGGGCACAAGGGAGCTGCATTTCCTC
The DNA here is from genome assembly GCF_025201925.1 of Gopherus flavomarginatus. Lineage (NCBI taxonomy): Eukaryota > Metazoa > Chordata > Testudines > Testudinidae > Gopherus > Gopherus flavomarginatus. Next base: position 50,235,730 of record NC_066627.1, read on the forward strand.
CCTCAGTGTATGAAATATAGATAATGACCTCATCCCATTTCCAAGGGGGAGAGCCCCACCCCACCTCTGGCGCTGTGACACAGCCTCCTGCCACCCTGGGGGTGGCATCTGGGGCTCCATCTCAGCCCTCTGCACCCCCAGGCTTCCAGGCAGCATGGCACGCCTGCCCCCGCACCAGTTCAAAACCACCCTGATGGCTTTGACTGGCCTCAGCCCCAAGGCAGGGTGGCAAGAAGCATCGTAGCCCCACAGAATCCCAAACCAAGGTGTAACCAGCCCCAAACGTGGAGAGCACGCTGTGTGGGGGCGGGAGGCTGCATCTGATCTAGGACCTGTTCCCTCTTGGGTGTGTGAGGGGAGGAAAGGAGGGGGGTCTCAGGCTGTCTGGAGTATCCATGCTGCCCTCCATGCCCAGAGGAAGCAGCCGCAAATCCAGCTGAGTGAAGTGCTCGTGGCCTTGTCCCTCATGTTATGTTCAAGAGACAGAGCCCAGGAGATGCCCACGGGTTGGCTGGTGAGCGTGTAGCAAGGGGGACTGCTTTCGCAGCTGTTGTCTCCGCGCAGCTGTTACACATATAGGAAGGGATGGTTCCTCTGCTCCTACTACGTCCTTCTGGGTCCCGCTCTTGGGGCTGGCTGGCTGGCTGACCTCCCCCTGCTCCTGTCCCTGTCACACAGACATGGCCTCAGCTCTCTGCTCTGGCCTACAGACTCAGCTGCTCTCCCCCCTTGGCCTGTGGCTGCAGCCCCTGGCGAGCGCCTCTCCGAGAGCGTTTCTGGGAGTGACTGAGAGTAATTGGGGCACACGCTTCTGGGACGGTGCCTCCTGCAGCCTGAGCTCACTGGCCATTGTTCAGGGCGCTGGGCAGGAGCCGTGCAGGTTTGGTCTACCCATGCAGTGGAATAGGTGAGGACGTGCCTCTCCGCCTGGGAGCCCGGCCCCCCACCAGCCTCTCCCCAACAGAACCTACCAGTCAGGTACTAGCTGGCTGTGGGGATGTGGGGACTGGCAGGTCTGCCTGGGGAGGACACCTTAACCCAGCCTCTATGGCCCAGCCTCCTAGCACCAGCATCCATGAGAAATGCAAATAGAGGAAGGCCCCGAAGCACGCCAGGCTGGGCAGTGACCCCGATGGCTCCATGCTGATAGAGAGAGACTAGGGAAGGAAGTGGGGCTGACACAAGCCAGAGGAGCAGTGGCCACACCCCACCACCCCCAGAGAGGCAGCCTGCAACCCCAGCCATGTCTCCCCTTTGCCTTACTGAAGACTGCCTACACCCTAATCACCTCCCCCATATCTGCCTGGCTACCAGAGACACCCGGCCCAGGAGCCACTTTTCAGACAGCATCTAGTCCACCTCTCATTTCGCCTGACCACTTTTGCCTGTGCAGCTGACTATGCCCACAACAGTACATGTGCAAATACTGCATTTCCTTATGCAAATCAGGCACTGGGGCAGCCCACAGTCTGAAGTGTATGGCTGTTACTGGGTGCAAAACAGATGTCCACTCACTTCAGCTAGTGCAGCCAGTTGCATGAGCAAAATTCGATGTGCAAAATCAGAGGCCAGTCTGAACATTTGGTCGTGATACGATAGTTTTTGTATCACCCAAAGTTCACACGGTGCTTTCCAGCAGTAAGGCCAGCTCCTGTCATCCGTACCTCATTTCCACTCAGTCTTCATTCAGGAAAAGCCTTCACCAGTGTCAACAGGCGCTGAGTCCTCAGTGCTACCAGACAAACGCCTACAAGGGAGATGTTCGGCAGCAGGTGATGTGGAGACTGGCGCGGAGGAGCATGGAGGCAGAATTACTCACAGAGGAGGGCTATTAAGAGGGATCTGAAGCAGAAGAGGCAGGCTGGGCAGAAGACAGAAATGAGCAATGGTCAATATATTGACACTAAGTGACAGAGGGGAAAGGTGGGATGGGGGGCAGGATTGCCCCCCAGCTGCCCTCACTCCACCCCCTCCACTATCGGCAGCACAGATCACCTCTGGTAAGTGATGTGTGTAGCCCCCGGAGGCTGCGAACTCTAAATGTCCCATTGGCCTTAATGGGAGCCACAGAGCAAAGCTCTGAAAGCTGAGGGGGAAAATAGCAAGGCTAAGACCTGGGAAAAAAGCAAACACAGCAAAGGCCACTGAGGTCAGGTGAGTTGGTGCCAGTGAACTCTCTCAGCTCCCCCCTGCAGCTCAGTCTTCAAGGTTTGTGTTTTTAAGTCACTCGTGTCCTGCCATGTAAGGAGCAGAATGATTCACCCTGCGAGCCCCACTGCAAATTGTGGCAGGGGCAGCAAACTGCCCATGGTTTCCTGTCTCATGGAGCCTGGCAGGAAAGCTTAGGCTCAGATTTCCATCACTGCAATTGCCCACAAGAATATGTGCATGTGCAGTTTGCAGGCACAGTTACTGCCAATGCATGAGCAACAGTAGTAATTGCATGTGCAAATCCTGCGTGCGACTATCTAAGTCTGGGCCTTAGGCTTGTTCCTGCAGCCCCTGGAGTGTGCGAAATGAACACCGAAGAGGGTACATGGTGCACTTCCTGGACTTGTAGACATTAAAGCAGGGTCATCTAGTTCAGCCCTGACAATGCAGCATCCTTCCTAGTGCAAGCTCTGTGGGGCAAGGACCGCCTCTTGCTGTGTGTGTGTACAGCACCTGGCACCTCCCCTGACTGGAGCTTCAGGCCACTAGAGGGATACAGGTAACAAACACTGGCCACTTGTGGACTCCAACACTGTGAATGACCCACTTCCTGGGGGATTCTCTTCTAAAACCTCCCTGCTGGGCCATCTCTCCTGACAGCCTCCTTGGGCTTTGCTCAGTAACCTCCCATTACTCCTGCAGTACCTGGGCCCACCCTGCCCATCGCTCTCCCTCCTTGTCTGCACTTTTCCAGTCCCAGCAGCAGATTCTCACGTCTCCACCTCCTCCCTGGCCATGGCAGTGATGAAGGGAGGGGCTTCAGCCCCATGAGTGGGGTCATTTTGTCTTCAGGTAAAGGCAGTTCTGGTCCTTTCTGAGAGCACCCAAAGCCCTGGGCCCTGGCACCAACTCAGCAGAAGTGAAAACCCCATTTCCTCTGTGTGTGGTGGGGGGAGGCTTGTAACAGGGTGGACTTGCTGGGGCTGGTGGAAGTGGTCAGCAGCTCCCCTCAGTCACCCGGGTCCTCCCAAATGAGACCAGTGAGCTCTTTTCTTTCCAGCTGGAGACATGCGAAATCCTGGAGTTCCTGGCACACCCATGCGTGCTGCTCCCGGACATTCGGGGCACCCAGGCAGCCATTCCCAGAGCAAAGATCCTCTCTTTTCAGTGCACGCCTTCAGCCCAGCACCTGTGGGGCTTTTCCCTCCACACGTCGCCTGCAAAGCCCAGCGCCTGCCCATGCTGGCAGGATTCCCTGTAACCCCACAGGGAACACTCCTCTTGCTCCCCACCCCACTTCCCCCTGCCCCCGAGATGAGACACAGGAAAGAATCGGATTCAAGTAGAACGAGAGGGAAATTATTTCCATACAGCTGCCCAGAACGCCGCCAATGGAGAGCTCGCCCAGTGGTATTTCAGAAGAAAGGATCCGTTTCCTTCTTCTCGGTTCTCTCTGCCTCCCTCTTTCTCTTTCTTTAGGGGGTGGGTTACAGAGCAGTCAGCAGTATTTGCACAGCTCAGCAGGACTGATTGCGGGTTATTAACATATATTATCTCACTCCCCTGCCTCTGAAAAGAGTGTAGCTACTATTCTTCCCTCTTCCCCCTCCCTGGCTTTTACACGTAATTACCTCCCTTATTACACCACAGCCGGAGAGAGAGAAAGCACAGGGCTCTGGGCAGGCAGGCCGGCATCCCGGCACAACTAGGGCGTGAGTAATTGCCCATTCTGCTAACGTGCCTTCAAGGAAGGAAATCACACACACACACATAAATAAATAAGGGACGCAGGGCTTGAAAGCACAGGGATCCTTCCACGCATGAAGGGGGGCAGGGGAGGCCACAGCATAACCAGAAGGTTCCAGTCCCAGCCCTGAAAGGGATGCAGTTGGGATGTGACCTCGGCTCATCCTAAGGGGACTTGCGACCTTGAACTTGTCGGGCCAGTGATGTCACAGATCCTTGCTGGAGAGACAGATGGGGTGTGATGTCACAAGGAGACGGGACTGTTCTTTCAGCCTGCCTGGTAGGAGGCTTCCCTAAAGTACGGGGGTGGGGGGCGGTGTTTGAATCCTGGGCGTTGCTTTGGCCCATTATAGAGAGGGGCATCTGAGAAGCTCAGATCTGAATCCAGCCCAAAGTTTGGGGGCTTTTGGATCTGGGGAGTACATTCAAGCCCTGAGTCTCTGAAGTAAGTTTACTCTGCAGAAGAAGAAGAGAATTTTTTAGTGGGGGAAGGTTCATGCCAGAATGTTGGGTGGAGAGGATGGTGCTCTGAGTTTTCCTGAACATGGATTTCCAGGTTGATCAGCTGCTGTGCCTGCACAGGACTCCAGCACATGAGTTTAGCCCATCCCAATAGTGATGCAATTCTCCACTGCCTGGTGACCAAAGGTGGAAGGTGACCAACTAGTCACCTAAGCCTAGTCTGAGTGGGTAAAAAAGGCAGGCCTCTCTCAGCATAAGTGTGAGAGGTGAGAGCATGTGGCCATCTAGGCAGCTGGAGCCATCTCACCATTCTACAGAACAATGAGGATCCTTTGCACTAGAAGGTACAAAGTGTTTCACTGCATTTCCCAGGCCCAGGTCAAATGCCAAACTTCTGTCAATGAGACCAGTCTGTTCCTGGACCTCTGCGGTAATAGAGATAATAGTAAAACCATCACTGGTCCCTATATCATAGAATCATAGATGTGTAGGAGTGGAAGGGACCTTGAGAGGTCATCCAGTCCCCTCCACCCAAGGCAGGACTAAATATTACCTAGATCATCCCTGGATCTAGACTGTTCTCAGTGGTAGCAGATGACAGAACAAGGAGTAATGGGTTCAAGTTGCAGTGGGGGAGGTTTAGGTTGGATATTAGGAAACACTATTTCACTAGGAAGGTGGTGAAGCACTGGAATGGGTTACCTAGGGAGGTGGTGGAATCTCCTTCCTTAGAGGTTTTTAAGGCCCGGCTTGACAAAGCCCTGGCTGGGATGATTTAGTTGGGGACTGGTCCTGCTTTGAGCAGGGGGTTGGACTAGATACCTCCTGAGGTCCCTTCCCACCCTGAGATTCTATGACAGGTATTTTCCAACCTGCTCTTAAAAATCCCCAGTGATGGAGATTCCACAACCTCCCTAGGCAATTTATTCCAATGCTTGACTAGCCTGACAGGCAGGAAGTTTTTCCTAACATCCAACATAAACAGCCCTTGCTGCAATTTAAGCCCATTGCTTCTTGTCCTGTCCTCAGACCATAAGGAGAACAATTTACCTCCCTCCTCCTTGTAACATGAAAACTCTTCTCATGTCCCCTCTCAGTCTTCTCTTCTCCAGACTAAACAAATCCATTTTTTCAATCTTTCCTCATGGCTCAGGTTTTCTAGATCAGTCTGGATGGAGACCAGACCCGATACCCCAGGAGAGGACAGCCCAAAGCACCCTCCAAAGGGATGAGAGGAGTGTTCAGTCTAATAACACCATACGGGAGGCCCTAAGGGCCAACTGGGCCAGCTCCTATCACAGGCTGGGGACAGTTTAAACAACTCATTGAACCAGATGCGAGGTGCTGAGTGGAGCAGCACTTGTCTCACCCTGGAAACAAAGCCGAGGGCCCCCTGAAGAGGGCCGGCGAAGGTTGGGAAGTTGTTTGCATTCCCTAGCCCAGGAGCTGCAGTTAACCTGCCTCGCGTGGAAAAGGATCAATATGCCTGCAGTGCAGTTGTACCCGGGCCGTCTCACCCACCTTGTCTCTCCGGAATATTTGGCTGGCATCCGTATTGTTTGTTATACTAATAGTACTGAGCATTTTCCATTGCAAAGTCCTGGGAAGTGTGTAAGTGTCCCCATCACACAGGCCCTGCTCTCGGTATGGCTGCTGGCAATGTATCAGGAACTAGTATTAGTTAAGTGCTGACAAAGTGCTGGCACCTGAGAAGGTGCAGAAGATGCCTTGGTCCCTTCCCAAGAAGCTTTCAAGCATAGGACACAGGCAACACAAAACAGTGCACTGGAGGATCCAGAGGAAGGCTCTGTTCTGTTTGTTTGTTAATTTAATGGCTGAGTGGGTCTGTAGCAGACATTGGTTTTGATAATGGATTTGAAGGACAAAGGAGCAGCTCAAGGCCACAGAACAAGGCAGTGGCAGATGCAAGATTAGACTTCAGGCACTCCCAGCTCCTAGCCCCACACTTAATCAAGTCTAGGGGCTGTGGCTTCATAGCTGAGGTCGGATGAGGCGATTCATCAGAAGGCTTCTATTTTACCCCCTCCTTAATTCTCTGAAACAAAATTCCCTAAATGTGAACCATCTAGAACATGCAAGGATAAATTGTCAGAAGATGACGGGCTCTTCTCTTGAGTTCATAAACGTCCATAAACCCCAGGAGTGTCTCTGAGGGGTGTGGAAAACTTACCCACAAAACCCTGCCACTAGGTCACATAGGTTCTTTGGCGCGTCTCCCATTTGCAATTAGAGAAACGTACCCGTCACAGCTCTCCGTATAAACATGGAAGTTCTGAAGTGGGATTTCCCTTTGGATCAGCTCAATGTAGAGCAGGAAGGGGCAGTATTTTCAAGGGCTTTTATGTTACTTTGGTTTGAAATTGTGTTTCTGAAGCAAATTATCTACCTGTCGTATGAGGACACTCCTGGAACGGTGGGAGGAAGGAAATAACAGGAAACTTTAACCCAGCTCCTTGTAGGGGCAACATGTTCTGACGGGGCCTCCCCTAGCTGGGATATTCTTTCACTACTGGAATAGGGGAGTAAACGTGCTGCTGGTGTCACTCCATTCGCTTCAGTGGAGTGACACCAGTCAACAATTTGGCCCAAGCAGTGACAAATTCAGGGCAGGCCAAAAGCATTTAATAAACTGATGGGCAGTCTGGAACTCCTTACTCCCCCTCCCTTCACCGGATTCTGGCCTAATTGCCGGCCACAGGAACAAACACTGATTGCCCAGCTAGTGCTGAGACCCGCCAAGGTCTTACTCGCAGAATCTCTTTCCCAGTGTCCTTAACCTGCCGTGTGCATTCATTTCTGCAAGGCAAACACATTCTGCGGAAGGCAGAAGCCTGCCTGAAACCTGCTTGGCAATAGCAGCAAAGGCAAATAACCCAGCTCGTGGAAAGGGAACAATGTACCACAGCCTAGCCCCTCTTTTGGTTTTAGATCTGCCTGGGTCACTGGTTATTGCTCACCTTTGTTGAACTGGGAAATCAAAATGCACTCCCCTGCTCCAGCATATGAATCTAGACTGTATTATTCACAGGGTCTTAAAACACACTGGTTGCACCAAGACAAAGGAAACAGAGCCAGAGAGTTCATCTGAACAGCCTCTCTCCCTCTGCACTCCTCCTTCTCAGACTTCCTCTCTCCTCTTCCTCATGCACGCGTCTCTATTGTCTGCCTGTGGGTGGACTGGAGGAAAGAAAGAGAATTAAAGATACCCACCCGCCCAGCTGGGGGAGAACGAACTGCCGGATCATGTGCAGGGGGTTTCAATGCGTCGCTGGATATTTCCTGCCACCAAACATGGGGTTGTACGACCGTGCAGATGATTGTTCTTGCCATAGTGTGGTGCCTTTCGAGTGTGTGTGTATGTGCATGTGTGCATATGTGTGTGTGTATTTGTTGAAGAAAGTTCTCTGTTTATTTTGGAGCATGTCTCAGTGCTGAGCACTGCCCCTGCCTGACACCTGTTCCCTCCCCCCATCTGAGACTCAGACCAAGGGCTGTGTCTAAATGTTAAGCAGATGGGCAGTGGGCCATCTCTCCACCCCCAATTTTCCCCCTTGTCTTCCTTCTTGCCCCACCTCCTTTCACTTTTTCTCTATCTCTTTCCTTTTTCCTTTCTCTTTCACACACTTTACCCATCTCTCTCCCTCTTCGCCTCTCACTCTCTCTCTTTCACACACACACACACACACACACACACACACACACACACACACACACACACACACACACACACACACACTCTGTCTCTTTCCCTTTCTCTCCATCCTCCCTTTCTCCCCCACCCCGCCCCAGTGCCTCGCCTGCCTGCCCAGCCGGTTCACTGGTAATGTGATGATTGTCCTGGGGGACGTTTGATGGATTAGAGAGCTAAACAGCTCCATTGCAAGGCACCACCTGATCTCCAGCCTGCGTCCCGTGTAAAGACCGCGGGCCCTGAGTGCTGAGCTCAGCTCGTGTGTGCCAGCCTCTCCCCAACCCCCTCCCCACCCCACCCTCCCTGCCTGCCTGCAGTCCGCGCAGGGAGCTGTCCAGTGCTGATCCCCTCGGCGCGCAGGAGAGGAGCCCCGCAGCTCGCACCATGCCCCGCTCCTTCCTGGTCAAGAAGATCAAAGCAGACGCTTTTCAGCCCTGCGAGGTCCCTGCTCCCAGCTACCACCCCCTGGAAGCTGCTTATGTGCTGGCCGGGTCCCGGGTGGGCAGCGGCCCCGGGGCCGAGAATGGTAAGTGGCTGAGGACGAGGACGGAGAAGCGTCCCGGCAGCTGGAACTGGGGCAGGCTCCCCTTTACCCCGCAGTGCGTATTATCCGAGAACTAGGGTCCCCTGCACCAGGCGGGGCATCTCGGAAGGGGTCAGGAGCCCCTCTGTGCCACGGTGCTTGTCGGAAGGGGGTTTGTGTCCCCTACACAGCGGAGCGTATTATTGGGAGGCTACGCCCCCTCCCCTCATACACCGCAGCGCGTATTATAGGGGCGCGGCGGATTATAATTGACGAGTGGAGCTGACCCCCCCGGGCCCTGGAGGGTCTGTGCGCAGTAGTCTCCGGACCTCCGCAGCTGCTGGAGAGACTCCGGGAGGTCTCTAAAGCATCATTACGACCAAGAACCGGCCCGTTGGGGTCGCAGCTGGGCAGGAAATGCCCGGCCAGAGGGGGATTCCCTTCGCGGCGGGGAGGCTGGCTCGGGAGTGGGGCGATTCGAACCCCGAACTCCAGAGGTCATGTGCCGAGCGACGCCCGGGCAGCCGCCTGGCCTGGAAAAGTTGCATCTCCATGGAGGGTGTTGGGTATTTCTGTAGGTAGGGGTAAGGGGGTGTACACAGGCAAATACACTTCAAAGGGAACCTGTGTTTGTAGTATTATGTGTAGATGCATGTGTGTGGATGTGAGTGACTGTGTGTGTGTGTGCGCGCGCGCATACTAGGATGAGTTCTCTATATTGTGCATATGCATGTGTCTGTGGGACTGGGGGGGGTGTTGTGTGTATGCATGTGCCAGCAGATGTGTATTGTACTGTGTCATGTTTGTGTGTCTGGTGTGTTTTGTTGCGTGTGAGTACACACTTTGGGTATATGGAGTGGTGTGTGCACTGTGGTGTATGGGCATGGGTTTGTACAGATGGGAGTGGGTTGATTTGGATATATATAGGCATGTGTTTGTCTATTGTGTTGGGGGCCAGGCACATATATTGTGTTGCTGGCGGTGTGCCCGTGGTTGTGTACTGTGTGGGCTGGAATGTGCACCTGTGTCTTTTCCTTAGGAAAGTGACCCTGGAACCCAACAGCCTCTGCTCAGAGTTGCTCTGTCGTGAAATTTCTCCCCCTGGCCTCCTGCTCCTAAGGGTATTGCTGCCCTTTTAGGGGTCTTTCTAAGCCAGAATTTGTTACCCTCCAAAGACACACATGGGCAAGGGAGAGGGGGCAACTTTTCTGCTTGGACAGCCCTCCAGATTTCCTCTGAGCTGGAACTGTCCCTGTGTCGGCGATTTCCTTAGGGGCACCAGTGGCTGAAGCTGGGCTAAACCCCTGCCCTGGGCTTGCCTCGGGGTCACATCCTGGTTGGCTTGGTCACTGCAGAACAAGTGGTGGCATTGACAAGCAAGAGCAATTCCCCAGAAGACAGGCGCTGACCCAGGCAGGGAGAAAGGACATCTCGGGAGGAAACAGGGTCAGGGGCACTGGCGTTCCCAGGATGCCTCATTGTTCAAAGCCCTGCCAGTGGGTTTGCACTCCACAGCCCCAGCCAGGTGAGGGGCTGTCGCCTCACCAGCTAGACCTGGGGGAGCTGTTTGCTGCTGCCTGGGGTTGGCATCATGTAAATGGGGAATGGAATGGAAGAGCGGGGACGGGAGAGCAGGGGTGGGGAGTGGGTAAGAACAGACGAGGAGAGGGATGGCATGGCCAGTGTCCCCACGTTCCAGCCTGCAGCACTTGGTGAGCAGTGGGAGCATAGGAGGCTCAGGGTGAACTAGGCATCCCAAGCTCCATTAGAAGGCCCTGAATGTGTCAGTGTGATGAATATGGCTCTGCTTTGTGTCCATATAACCAGAGCACCCAACACCATCGCTGGAGTGAGAAATGCTAGGCATGATGGTGTGGAAGCAGAGTACCTCCAAGATGAAACCACAACAGGGTGGCCTCCGAGGCTCAGATGTGCCTAGGGCTGTGTCATGCAGCACCCCCAGAAATCTTCTCAGAGAGTTGGGTAGCGTTTGGAGGTTCCAGGGGAGGTTAAGTCACGTCCCTGTCAAAGTGAGCTGCAAAGTTGGGACGTGTTGGATGGATTGCGGTGCCAGGCCCTGCTTTCTAATCTACCTAGCCCAAGGTGACATTCCTGCCTGCCCTGGGTGCTAGGGGGAATTGTGAAGCAATTCCCAGGACTGGGCTCAATCCAAATCACAAGGCAGTCAATGTGAGCCTTGTCATTTACACGAATGGGTGCTAGATCAACGCCTCATTAAAAGACTCCCTCGGCTTCATCTAACAGGAAAGGTGGGTGGAAGGCAAACAGCTTGTGTCATCTCACTGGAGCCTGTTCCAGTCAAATCACTCCCATCAGGACACCTCTTTACAACACTGAGAAGGCTGCAGGGCTGTCCCAGAAGAGGCAGTGATTTTGAGATGACTTCTCTACCTCTCCCTGCAGGTTCAGTGAGGAATAGCAAGGGCCATGTTATATCTTAGCAGAGATTCGGGATGCTCTGAGATTCAGCATGTCACAGCCCCGCCAGGCCTGCCCCCCATTTCAGGTTCACACCACGACATTAGGGATCTGGGATTCCCAACATTTCTTGAGAAACTTCCCCTTCCCCTTCCATCCCATCATGCACAGACCATCATCTAGCCAACCGAGCCATTGCTTCTGAGAATGGAACTGTCTGGGGTCAACAGAAGGCCCACTCAGTAGAAAGCTCTTGTGTATGAATTTGCTTCCTCTGAGTTAGTCAGGCGGCCTTGGCACATCCATGGATGGGGTTTGGTCTTGAGACAAATGCACTGTCTGCAGGACAGTTTTGATGGGCCCTAACAGCACTGCTGACTTGACAGCCTTGCATGGGTTTAATTCTATTTGTAAATACCACTAGGCACCTAGAAGAAGATCTGAATACATAAATCAGGATGGGAAGGAGGATGCTGTGAGTCAGGAGCCCGCCATTCCAATCCCACTCCTGTCACTAACTCAGGATGTATGGCAACGTGCAAGTCACTTCTCCTCTCTGTGACTCAATTTCCCCCTCCCTGAAATGGAGACATTTCACTTACCTACCCTGATTATTGCTTGGTCAGTTCTTGGAGCTCCTCACCACGAAGCCCCTACAGAAGTGCAAAGAGTTCTCATCATTCAGTATTTTCAGTGCACATTTAGTTTAACAGAACATAGTCTGTTTGTCTCCATCCTCCAGATCATCTCAGATCCAGACAATGACCCAGCTGGAAGAGGACCAATAAACATTGATTTACTGCCCAAAAGAAGAGAAATACCGGGTGCTGCCGTTGGCATTAGTGAGCGAATGGCACTTAGGGGCTGCACAGTTAGTCCAGTGACTGGCACTTAGGATCTCTCGCTTCGATACAGGGGATGGATGGGGGAGTATTTTCACCTCATGTCTTGGGCGTAGATATGGTAAATTCAGGCTGCGCCTTGCCAATAGAGGGTGGAATCTAGGGGCTCCATATCGGTACCGCAAATGCTTGTATGGCTTTGGAGGTTTTCTGCTCTCTTCCATCCTCTCCTCCCTGCATTTTGTGTGTGTGGAGCAAAACGTGTGTGAAATATTTTGTGCACTGGGTGATGTAAGGGAAAGGAATCCACGCAAGCCAGAGAAAAGCTGTTGAAGCCACTCTCCTGGAAATAACCTTGCTGCATGCTCCAGAGAAAGTGTGAAAAATTGCTGAGGAGAGTGCTTTTCGCCCAGCGTGTGTGACTGCACTCTGTAAACAAGGAGAGAGAAAGGAGAGGAAGGGAGGGAGAGGCAGCTTCATAGCAGAGCCGGGGGTGGGGGCAAAGGAGCAGGGGCAGAGGAAATGTCAGGCAGCACAGCTCCATCAGAAAGACCATCAGACACACTCTGTGATGGAAGACCACCGGAAAACAGGGGGGGTTACACCGCGTTCAGGCAAGGAGGGGATGCTGCTTCTTAGGAGATGACAGAAATATGCTTGAAGGGTTTACAAGGCAAGTCTTTCCAGAGCTGGGAAGCCAAGGAAGCTAGGTTGGGAGAGGACAAAAAATCCCTAACTAGGCAGGCAGGCTGAGGGCCAGTGGAAAGTGCAGATCACACTCAAGCAATCACTGTCACCTGGCACTTAGACTGAAGCAGGCCAGGAGGGAGGAACCCCCCCCTCCCCCGCCTGGATACGACCACACCCACCACATCTTGGCATGACTGGCTCCTAAAACTACTTGCGAGGAGTAAAACTGTTGCCTTAGGACATGCAGCCACTTGCCCCGAGTGAGGGGTATTTGCAGAAGAATTTCCCATCCCCACCAGGGTCTTATCCCCTGTCTGCACAGAGTTAAAGCAAAGATCAGAAGTCTTCCCTCAAACCAAAGCCTGAGTGTGTCTCCTCCACCCAGTGCCTTTCGGTCACCACACACAGAGGAAACCTGGGGTCCGTCTCATCAGACACCCAAGGCGGTTAGGAATAGAGCTCCCAAGCCACAACAATGTCTGATCCAATTACAGTCAAACTCACTTGATGTCAGTGTTAAAGGAGGAAGGAAGGTCTTGTGGCTAAGGCACTGGGGTAGGAGTCAGGAGCCCTGGGTTCTGCTTCTGGTTTTGCCATGAACTAATTCTGGGACCATGGACAAGCCACCGAACAGCTTGTGAAATTCTCCCACAGTTGCTGGTGCAACTCCCCAGTTGCTAGCAATGGTGGTAGTGCTTGTGGCAGTTAACTCTGAGCTGACTTAGGCAAAATCATTGGTCCAGGCCCTCCCTCCCTGCCTTGGTTTCAAATAATTGACAGACATACAAACCATGCAGCGAGGTTGACAGCGCTCAGCCCAGCCCCAATTCTGCTCCCCCACAGACAGTGTGGTTTGGTGCATGGAATGTGATCCTGGCATTCTGGAGACCTGGGTTCTGTTTCTAGCCCTGCCACTGACTTGCTGTGTGACCTGGGGCAAGTCCCTTCACCTTGTGAGTCAATTTAGCGACCTGTAAAATGGGAATAAAGCTAATGAGTTCATTCATAAACTGTGAAATCCAGGGACAAGAAGCACTCTCTAGAAAGGCTGAGTATTTATTAGGATTAGGAAATGGCCCTCCCTGTCCCAACCTAGCTTCCTTGGCTCCTAGTGTCACATGAACTCATTGACATGCAGTATGTGGTGGAGGAGGTCACTGGTGATTTCCAAGTGCTATTCAATGGGAAATCGTGTCATGGCCATTGATAGTAAGTAGGCACTGAGGGAGGTGAATTGGTTTTGCAATTGTGCTGATCCCCATATAGTGCATCCCTCCCCCCTGCAGGACAGATCCCCACCTTTTTCTGGTCCCCCCCCCAGCACCCTGGAAAACAATTCTATACCCCAGTTGCCTCCTTACTCCCAAAATAAAGCTCTTCTGGGGGAATAACCCCTCTATTCCCCAGCTGGCAACTGGCTTTATTCATGGAGGGTGAGGGGCAGCCCAAACCCAGGCTCCCTCCCAATAATTTTTTTTATACTTGAAAACTCAAGGTTTTATATATATGTACGACAGGGTGGGGATCAACTCCCTCACCTGAACATCACTGGTACATGCTGCACTGCATAGGAGTAGGTCTATCTCTGGCCCTTACTGCAGTCTTAGGTTAACCGGCTAGTACTGAAAGCTGCAAGCAGGGTGCTACCATGAATGAAGTTACTTCTCCTAGTGTGGAATGTGCTTATCAGAATACCTTTGCCTACGAGTGCCACCTCCTGGTGGGTTAACACAAATAAACAATTGACAGAACAGGCCCTCTCCCTATTAGAGAAGAATATTGATAGACATGTACACATCAGACAGCCCTCAGTCTTTGCAAATCAACATGCTGAAATATTAATGCACTCAGAAATCCCTGGCTTATCTGAACTAAGTGCCGGAGCATACAGATGAGAGGCTGTTGCCAGCGGAAGAACACTTTTCTACCTCTCCTCGGCTGGAGGGATACCTGAGGAGTCAATGGAGTTGTGCCAGTTTATGCCAGCTGAGGATCTGGCTCGTTCATCCATATTTTACCATGCCACGCCAGCAGGAGCCGCCTGCGCTGCCTTCAGCAATGGCATCCACATTTCTAATGGTGAAAGTGCTCCCAGCTCGTAGCCTGAACATCTGGGGCTCTTTATCAGTCCAGTGAATAATACCGATGGGGGTGGGAATATATGTGCTGGTGGGTTTGCACAAGCGGCACCTAACACAGCCCCATCAGACCCGGTATGTTAATTTCAGAGATGGGATAGCCAGAAAGAACTCAGTGCTTCACGTACTGTGTTGCAGTAGATGAGATGTAGAAGTCACACTTCCAAAGGCTTTTGCGTCAGGGCCACTTGCACCAGGCACATGTGAGCCTGCTCATTGTGTGTTCAGAGGGGCACGTGTGTGCCCAAATACCTGTTTTGCATGCACAATTTGCATGCACAAATAGGGGGCTTTGTGGATGCATCTCTGTACAGCTTCCTTTGATGGATTTAGCCCTCAATGTTTTAAATGAACGTGTCAGTCATTCGTTGACAACTAAACATCAAGTGCCCAAAAGATCAACTACTCTATCAGCTCAGAGAGGTCAAAAATCATCAAACCAACAAAATACACTAAGTGATCAAGTGATGCCTGTTGCATAGAGTGTTAGAGTTTCACACCATGTGTCTCTCGGGCTGTTTTGTTAGGTACCCAGGATGCGTGGAGTGGAAGCTCTGATGTTTATATCCAGGCTGTAGAGAGAGGTTTACTTCCTACAGATGGGGAGAGTTTGTAGTCAGATCCTGGGTTCTCAAGCTGAGAGTCAAAACTGCCCTCCATTGCTCAATAGCTAGGGCGATAGGGGGGATCCCCAAACTTGTTCTGTAGTTAACATGGGAAACCAGTCTGGAAAAGGCTGAGACCCCCTAAGTTAAAGATGCGCCATGAAATATACACTGCAGAAGGATGCTAAGTGCATCAAAAATATCTTTCTCATGAGTCACCTTATTAGAATGTTTTACGGTTCCGAGCACTGTATGGTCCTGATCCTCTCCTCTCACTCGCTGGGTGGACCCCCAGGGATCCCTGCTGATGGGGCACAGAAGCGAAGCATGGCACTTCTCAGTGGCCATGCTTCCCCGTGAACACGCACACCGACCAGACCCTGCAGAAATCCCTTTGTGGGTTTGAGATCAGCACATGGCTAGAGGGAGTCCACCTAACTGCAGACACTGACTGAGTCAGGATCAGTGTTTGCGTGCACCTTGCATGCAGCAGAATCCCCTGAGAGGCAAGGCAGGTTTGCTCCATTGGAGCCCCACTGCCAGGTATCCAGCACAGAAAGCTGGAACAGTTTCAGAGCTGAAGGCCCTCCAGGTGGGTGGCTTTGGTTTCCAGCAGTTCCCCTAGAGACTCCCTGACTCTTCCGGGGTTCATGTGTCTTGCTTGTTGCAAGGAGCGTTTGGTCTTTTGTTCCCATGTACGCTGCCTGCGGCTTCCTTACAGCTGCATTCTGTCTTCTCACCTTCTGTCTTCTCACCATTGCTGTCAGTTGACCTCAGTCTCCGACATCCATCTCCCCTTTGTGTCTCCGAGAGAGTCGTGCTCCCGAACCCTGTAGTCTCTCTCTGTCAGTAAAGCACCTGGCGAAAGCCAAGCCAGTAATCGGGTTTACTCTTGAAGGATGCGCTGTGAAAACAGCTGCACAGTCAAAGAGCTCTCCTACAGCTGCTGCTGCATTTCTAGCTCAAGGTTGTGAGTTCAATCCTTGAGGGAGCCATTTGAGGATTTAGTTGGGGATTGGCGCTGCTTTGAGCAGGGGGTGGGACTAGATGACCTCCTGAGGCCCCTTCCAACCCTGAGATTCTATGATTTAGCGGTTGCTTGCACACTGATACCGCTGAGAGCAGGCTGGGCCTGTGTTCCCAGGGGAAATGGCTGGGGATGGAGGGCAAGACAGGGTGACCTCTGTGTTCTGTCCCAAGCCCCCTCCTGATCATTCACTTTGGGCTTGTCCAGTTTCCCCCAGGTTTCTGGAGTGTTGGGGAGGAAATGCTGAGAGACAGCGCAGCTCATTGTGAGTGTCTGCCACAGTGTAACAACAAGGAGTTAAGCGTTGGCAGCTGTCTAATAGCCTAGGAAGTGATGGAACCTGAAAGGGGCTGGCTGCAGCCTGGGGCTGCAGAAGAGGTTCAAAGGGCAGATGGAGTGAATGGGCGGGGTGGGGATTCTTTCCTTGTGGCTCTCCCAGCAGCGGGTTGGATGGTGTGTGGCAAGGGGAGATATAGATGGAGGCTGGGCTGGGACAGAGGAATGGTGCCCCGCTAGAGGTCTACTGGGAACAGGGTGGCTGCACTCTGAGATCCGGGATTGTGACCCAAGGACTCCTGTCTCTCAGGCCTGGAGAAGAACAGCGCACTCTGCCAGGCCCGGCTGTACCCACAGATTCACAGAAGTTAGCAAATGGTGAACCTGTCCCAGATTTCAGTTTGCAATAAAACCCCAATCTCAGAACGGGGCCAATGTGGCATTGGCTGTTAGGGGCTCCCTTTGAGAGCAAGGTCCTTTACACTGAGCTCTGCTAATCATGTCTGCTCTGCATGGACAACCGTACAGCTTAGACTAAACCTCCCGGGTCCTACTCCACCTTGCAACAGGCAAGAGGAGAATGCTGGGAAAGCGTCTGTGGGTCCAGTCACTCCCCAAGTCCTTGTCAGGGTTCAGGAGTGGATCCCCCTCAGACATTGACTCCGGAGCTTCATCTGGTTTCCAGCAGTCTCCTGTCCCGTCATCACCCCCAGACCAAAGGTTCTCATTTGGCTCATCATAGAGACAGCAGGCCAGTGCCAGGTTTGGATGCAGGGTCAGATCCTGAACCCTTGTCAGAAGTTCAGGAGCACCCAGACTTGGCGCTTTTGGCTTGCCCACCTCCATCCAAAACCCACTTAGGCTTTTCTTGCAAGTCTGCCGTGTACTACAGGCTGCCCCAGGGAAGTCCTGGTCTCACAGGGATGGGGCAAGTAGGAAAGGGCTGGGACACACAAATAGGGAAGGAGAAGCCCTGGTCGATGGTGATCTCCATCTGTGTTTGTCTCCTGCAGGGTATAGCCAACATTGCCTCACGCCCTCCAACTACGAGCCTGACAAGAAACAAGGGTTTCAGCTGGTGTCTTCAGACCCGGTCTACGCCCCGGATCACGAGGAGTACAGCGACCCCGAGAGTCTCCAGTCGAGCCTCTCTGCCCACTACTTCAATGGCGAAGCTGCAGTCACAGACAGCTACTCCATGGATGCTTTCTTCATCACTGACGGCCGCTCCAGGCGACGCAGCGAGAGCCAGCGGCGCGGGAGCCACCGCCACTCGTGTAACGAGTGCGGCAAGACCTACGCCACCTCCTCCAACCTCAGCCGCCACAAGCAGACTCACCGCAGCCTGGACAGCAAGATGGCCAGGAAGTGCCCCACCTGCGGCAAGGCCTACGTCTCCATGCCCGCCCTGGCCATGCACATCCTGACCCATAACCTCAAACACAAGTGTGACGTGTGCGGCAAGGCCTTCAGCCGGCCCTGGCTGCTGCAGGGCCACATGCGCTCACACACAGGCGAGAAACCCTTCGGCTGCTCCCACTGCGGGAAGGCCTTCGCCGACCGCTCCAACCTGCGCGCCCACATGCAGACCCACTCGGCCTTCAAGCACTACAAGTGCAAGCAGTGCGAGAAGACCTTCGCCCTCAAGTCGTACCTCAACAAGCACTACGAGTCGGCCTGCTTCAGGGACTCCGAACACAGCTGTGCAACAGAGAACTGACCCCTGTCCCAAGGGAGGGGCGAGGAAAGGCCAGGGCAGAAGAGGAGCCGCCGATGTCTGGGAGGAAGGGGGTCCCCTCCCTGCCGCTCTCCCACCAGCGAAATCAGGGCTACTCGGAGCTCAAGAGACCGCAGGGACTTTTGCAGCTCAGGCCAGCCGTGTTTGCTGAAAGGATGCGTTTTCCCAGGGATGCTCAGACTGACTTGCATCCTGCAGCAGGGAGGATGTGTGGGGCTGAGGGGTCCCAGGAATTTTCCTTAGGGACCAGGTTACATTTCTGAATGGAAATCTCAAATGGTGCCAACCGCGTTTCCACAGCTTTCCTGTTTCCTGCCCTCTGACCCGCATCCCCCCGCTCCAGCTCTTCCCCTCGCAGCTGGTGGGAGCAACAGCTCCAGGCTGGCTGGGGGAATAGGGGCAGGATTGACTCGGGAGCTGCTTTGCCGGCGAGTCCAAGTTCCTCCCCATGGGATTCACTCCTAGCTCCTTTTTAGGCCAAGGGACCTCCGGAAGCTCCTTGTGTATTTATTTAATTTATTGCTGTATTTATTTAGCGCTGCTTCTTCTCCCTGCGGGAATCGACTGGGGAGAAACGAAACTGGTCTTCTCCATCAGGAGCTAAACTCATTGGGTTCAAAATGCATCAGCTGTGAAAGTAAGAGTATTGACAAGGGAACAAGGCAGGCGAGGAGGCCAGACAGGACACATGTGGGTTCAGTGCGACTGACAGGCCTGGAGGAGGGGCGTCTGTGTGACTGATAGGCCTGTGGAAACGGGGTGGGGGAGTCAACTGACAGGCTGAGGCACGGGGGAGTCTATGTGACTGACAGGCTTCTGGGAGGGCGGGTGCAGCATAAGAGACAGGCCTGTGGAAGTGGGTAGTTCTGTGAGACTGACAAGCCTATGAGGGGGGAGAAGTGTTTGTGCGACCGTTGGGCTTGTGAAGAGGAAGGGTGTCTGTGCGACTGTTGGGCCTGTGGTGGGGGGTGTGATTTTTGAGCCTGTGAGGGGAAGGGGGACCTGTGCGACTGTTGGGCCTAAGAGGGGTGTCTGTGTGGCTGTTGGGCTGGTGGAAGGGGGCAGGCCTCTGTGCAGTATGTCTCTGAATTCTGTCCTTGTTGGTTTGTTTGCGCTGCCCTAGGAGTACCTCTCTGGAGCTGCTCTGCTCTGTGACTGACAGGAGGGCTGAGGGACGAGCCAGCAAGGGCAAATTCTCTCCCACCGCAGACATGGGAGGGATAGAAAATCTCACTATCCCCTGGCTCTAGGAGCGAGTGACCATGTGGCAGTGCAGGTATTGGGGCAAGCCCCAGCTCCTGGAGTCAGGGGAATATGTCAGAATCTCAGCTTTCATTTAAAACATAAAGGAAGATTCTAGCCCTTATTGGTGCAGAGAAAAGTTTAGACTCCTAACCTGAGTGCCCCCTAGGTGTTTAAAAACCAGAAGGTAAATTAAAGAAAACTCCAAATTCAGGAGGTTTTAAAACCAATCTCATGATTTTTAAGACACATCTCAGGATTTTGGGGATTGGCGATACTGTACACACACCCCGCGACTGGAGGGCCATTCTGGGAGGCAGAGAGTTGCCCTTGTTCAAGTGAGTTACCAGGTCTCTGGCGAGTTGTGCAGCCATCACAATCCAGTGCTTTATGACGGGAGACCCTTACAGTGAGAGGAACTGGAACAAAACTTAAAACTTCTGCGGTTTCCATCCATCCCAAATCCCACGGCAATGTAGGACAAGATGCCAGGAAGGATTAAGCTCCACCAATGCCCAGGGCCCACATGCCATAGGCAGAACTATCAGCCCTGTTGGGTATGCCCAGCTGGTCTCCATTCAATGCCCCAGAGAAAGGCAGAAAAACCTCCTAAGATCCCAGCCAACATGCCCAAGGGAAAAGTCCTTCCCAGGCACAAGGTTTGTGAGCTGGTCTGTGATGTCAAAGACAGATTCCCATGCTATCCAACTGTACCTATGCTTTTCCCTGCAGACCCAGCAGAGTGCCAGAGGAGGTGTGGCAGGGCGTTAAATCCCAATCTGAATTTGGGAAGGGCCAGCCCCGCTCCTCACGCATCCTGACGCTCCCCCTGAGGCTGCAATGTCACACTGAGGGGTTTGTCCTGGGACATGGCCGCACCAAGCTGAGCCTTTGGGCTGGTGGCCAAGTCTGAGAGGGCAACACCCTGACCCAGTCTGACTCAGAATGTCAGGGGGTGGGGGGGAAAGAGGGCTTCAGTCCACCCAACAGGAAGGCTTGTGGCTGTGGACCATGCTCTGATCCCCCTGTGTCCTAATGGGCTTCCCGCATTGCCCAATCAACAGTGCATCCTGCTGATTCAGACAGACTGGGATGTTCAGGGGCTAGAACCCCCAGCCGCCTCTCCCTCAGTCACAGAGCTGGAGTTCCCTGTGGTAGAGGCCGGTGAATAGGGAGAGAACCAGTGTTACTGTAAAGTTTGGGGGGGAGGGGTCTATTTAAATGCTCTAATTTATATTATTTATAATTTATGCTTTCGATTATTTATTTGCCATGACAGAAAGGGCCACGCTGGACCCTAGCTGCCCCTTTGCATGGATCTGTTGAGGGCCTGAAGCTGCCTGCAGAGCGGCGCTGTTCCCAGGGCGAGTATTCGGAGTGGGAGAAATGCGGGGCCTTCGGTGACCTTGGGGAATTCCCTTATTCCCAGACTGAGGGGCAGGGGGGCCAAGCCCAGACTGTAGCAGTTCCACAGCTGGCGGGAGAAACTAAAGCTAGCCTGCCACAGCTGGGCATTGCCCCTTCGAAAGGGATTCTGCACTCTGCCATTCGGGAGCAGGCTGGTCAAGGCAAAGCTGTTCTCCCTCGTCTCCCTCAATGCCGAAGAAGGGCTCCCTGCCCTTTGCCAGGGTTCCAGGCTGCAGAGGAAATAAAACAGTCATTTCTATGCAACTTTCCCAATGGAGAGCACCCTTTGCCATGCCCATGTGCGTCAAACCTTTCACCAACACTACTGACTGCACCATCAGCGGCATGCTGCACTTCCTCCCCATGACATGCAATCCCACCACAACACTTCCTGTTTCCTACCTCAGATCCTGAGCCTGTGATGGACTGTCAGTCACCATGCTGTCTGTGCCAGAGAGCATTGGTCCAAGAGAGCAGGGCTCAGCCGCAACAGGGGCCTGCCAACATGCTCAGCTCTTAGATCCTCACGTATGTAGGAATGCACACACATGTACCCGTGTCCTTCTTCCAATATACAGCCTCCCATGTTCCTTTGCACACGTGTTCTCACGTCTGCTGTCATGTCTGAAGTCTTTTCTATGCACCTCACCTCACAGGACACATATGCACACGCTCATGCATGCACACCTTGATTGCACAAGTGGCTCCACACACCTGCATAGTTGCATGTAAGCACCAGGTGCACAACCTCACAGGCACAATCCTACCTTCCCCACGCACTCACAGCTAATCACACATACGTGGCCGCACATTTGCCCATAACCTCAGATGTGAACTGCGTCCCACTCACATCCTCTATACACGTAGCCTCACTTGCACACTGCTCTGTGTGTGCAAACATGCGCCCCGTTATACATGCAGAGCTTCACTGCCCCACTCACACAGCCTCACGCAGTGCCATTCACACACCTGGTTCATGCATACATACACATACGTGTCAGGCGGGGTGATGCTCAGCACTGAGACATGCTCCAGAATAAAGAGAGACCTTTCTTCTACAAATACACACACACACACACACACACACACACACACACACACACACACACACGCTGTGACTATTCTTCTCTGATGACCCCTTCCTCAATGGAATCACCGTTACCATATTTACCTTCCCCTGGGGACAGAAGGCGGAGCACCTTCTTTTGGGGCTTATCCATGGGAGCTGTGTGTGAACCAGCCCCCCTGGTTTGATTGCACTGGGGACAGTACAGGAGGGCCAGTCCCTGCTCCGTGTTTATACTGTATATAGGAAATCTGACAGCAATAATTTTCCGTGCATGATTGATTTTTCTGCCAGGTTTTGTATTTGGCAGAACATGGTGAGACATGTCTACCGACAACCGGCCACCTGCAGTATTACTTGTAACGCAATTCAGGGATATTAAAGGGACTTCTGCTACTCAGACACCTGTCTCTGGAGATCTGTACATATGGCTGAGGGGTGGTTGCAGGCTAAAGCTGGGGAAACTAGTAGAAAAACATAACACACCTATCACCAGGCCTGAGGTGCATCACACTGGAACCCGCAGGTCCAAGGACAAATGATTTGTTTAATAAACCGTGCCTGTAAATACCTCGGGCATCAGCTGTCATTTCCCTGCTCAACCATTGCTGAGCCAGGATCTTTTATGCTGTCCTGAGAAGCAGCAAGATGCCTATCTGGGCTACTTTTCATTTATGAGCTATACCTTTGGTTAATTTTTTTCCTGCAGAATGAAGAGGAAATTAAAAATCCACTCTTCATATACTGTGCAGTAGCTAGTGAGAATCCCTTCCAGTTACAAGAGTACCTAGAGTACACACATGAATTGACTTATCTGCAGGCATCTTTAGAACCTCAAAACCAAAACAGCAAAAAGCACAAGGGAAAGGTCCGGGAGGTGCCTGCCTTCCCAGAATGCCTTTGAGGCACACACGTGCATCAGCCCTTTGAAGCCCACATTCACTTAGCTCTTGCCCCTTGCAGAAGCATGAGACTGGCTGTAGCAGAACAAGCCAATGGTCCCTCTGGTGTCTGAGCGCAGCCAATGTCTGTCTCTTTAGAGGAAGATGTAAAATCCCCACAATGCACCAAAACAGACCTCTCCCTCCTCCTTAGCCCGTGCAACGCTCTGAAGTGAATGGTGTCTCGTGACTGGAGTGAGAGCACCGGCAGCTCGGGTGAGGCAGGGCAGAGCTCTGAGAGCAGGGCACAGGACAAGGGAGTGGGATGGGTACTGAGCAAGTGAAAGGCCCCTCATGGGTTTGTCCCTGGCTTCCCTGCCCTTTTCTCCAGGTTGACACAGCAATGCCCTCATCTCGCAGTCCTCTGCCTTATCCCGCTCTTGCTTCTGCCAATATGTGCTGGTCTAAAGTGTTCCTCCTGAAGCAGGTGCTTCCTGGGCACAACCAGGCGAAGGCTCTTTTCCTGCTGCTGCCAATTCATTGCACACCCGGGGCAAAAGCAGCAGTGCCTGCAAAGAGCAGAAGGGGAGCGATAGGGAACTGGCGTGACCTACAGCTCAGTCACTGGCCCCTCTCCTGGTGTCAACAGTGGAATCTTTGCTGTCCTTGTGGCTTCTGCTTCTGGTCCTCCTAGTTCCTTTTTCTGGGAGCTGGAAACTGGTGAGCTCACGCTGGGGTGAGCAATAGATTTATGCTAATGCCACCCGGTGAGGCTGGGAGCAACAGCAGAGCGCTGACCTGAAAATAAAGAGAAGTGAAGTCTTAAATAGCGGCACTCCAGTCGAAAAGCTTCCAGAGTCAGCCCCGCAGGGACCTTGAGATCTTCAAACACATGCCAAAAAATCCCAGGGAAGGAGCCCAGGCCCTTATTAAACATTCAGAAGGCAGATTTGAAACCCAAACGTTCCAGCTGCCTGGGCTTTTCCATTCACTCCTGCACTCACACACGCTCAAGCTGGCTCCTGGGGAGTAAACCTCATTAGCAGCTGTGCTCTTTTGTGGCAAGCGAATCATTTGCAATCCCAACCCTTTGAGTGGCTTTGTTCTTTGCAAATGTGTGCGGAAGAGTTAGCGAATCATGTGCAGCCTCTCAAGGTGGGGCTACACCACAGTGGCACAGCTAAGGCACTGCAGTGTAGACGCTACCTACAGGGATGTGGGGCAGTAGCTAAGGCAATGGACGGATTCTTCCATTCACCTCGCTGCGTCTACAGTGGAGGTGGTTGACCTAACTCTGTCGCACGGGGTGTGAATTTTTCACAACCCTGAGCGACAAAGCTAGGGTGACCTAAGTTTTAGGTGTAGACCAGGTCTAAGTTGTCAGTGAACTTTGCCTCTGGCAGTTCACTGTTCATGTGGTTAGTCACCTGACTCAAAATGTATTGTCTCTGCTTCCTGGTGGCTGGCCGGGAAACATCTTAATTAGGAGACCTGTGAATCAGGCTCTGATTTTGCAGATGAGTCATCACGGCTGCTAAAATTCATGAAACTCTTGGGACTTGCAAGTCTTTCTGCGAATACCTTGCAGCCGTCCAAACGCTCATGAAGAGTCGACAATACAATCCCACAAATCACAGCAAAACGAGGATGGTGCTTTCAGCCACGAAAGTATTTGCAAATCTGGTTTGGGGGCGGGCGGGGGTTAACTATTCACCCAGCTCGGCATAAGACTGCCTTTCACAGCCACTTCTTCTTGCTTTGATCTGCCTTCTGACATGTTGCCCAAGGACCCTCTGGGGAAAGGACTGTGTCTTTTGATCTGGGAGCCTCCATTAACCCTTCAGGCAGGCTGATGGGCCTTTCGTTTTCATCTGTTTTTAAAATATATAAACATGCATGTAAAACTGCCCATATGTTGGATGGATCCCTTTCTCCAATCACCCAGAGATCACTGATCTTGTTAAGTAAGCGGGACAAGGATCCCATTTTCCGGAGTGTTTATGTAATATAATGGGGCCCAGATACTGACTGGGACCTCAGGGCACTAATAATAAATACAGTCATAAATAAAGAGCAGTAATTAAATACCCTAACAAGTGCGTCAAATACACAGGCAGGAGGTATCTCCACTCTGGATAATAAGACTGCCAGCTCCTGCACTTTTCATCTTCAAAGCTTCTTCCAGGCATATACAAATGGATCCTCTGAACACCCCCATGACTGGTGTAGTAGGAAAAGAGCCTAAGACATAAGCCCTTGTATCAGAGGCTTGGTATAAGGCAGGACCTGCTCACAAAATCTGGCAAGAACAGGGCCGATATTGCAGAAATACACATTCCTAAGAAGTGCTAAGTACAGAGTACTCACGCAAACACAGCCCGATACCCAGTGGTACCAGAACATCCCGATACCAAGTGATACCAGAACTTCCTGATATCAAGTGGTACCAGAACATCCCGATATCAAGGATGGTACAAAATATTCCCCAAGAATAAGAGGAGCACATCGGCCCTTCCTAAAAACTAAGGTCAGAATGACAGGAGATAACTTGTTTGTATCAGGGTATAAAGATGGATCTCAGAGGAATTATCTTTGGCCAGCCTAAGGGGCAGTGGAAAGTCCCACTATAGACTGATCTGCATTCATTATCACAGGCATACATGTCTTAGTATCCTTGTAGAGTCTGCCAGGTGCTAGTACCGTGCTTCGTCGACAATAAACCTGGCCTGGCGCCTTCGTTCCTTAACAGATCTTGTTGTCATTGAGCGGTTTGCTCGAGGTCTGATGTGCCAGCTGTCTGCACAGAGCTGGGGCAGCACACAGGGAGAATACACACATTCAGCCTAACATCTAACCATAACGAGGAAGTAGGGACCATCTCCATTTCACAGGAGGGAAATGAGACAGGGAGGGTGGGTGATTTGCACAATGCCACTTCAGCAACTCACTGTCAGAGCTGCCTGGGAATTAGACCCCAGGAGATGCTAGCACCTAGACCTGCATTCAGACCATGCCTCTATCAATCCCCACCTGAGTTCAGTGCAAATGGGTCGGGGAATGACGGATTTTCCTAAAAGCAAAGTGGCGAGACAGGATCATAGACTCATAGACTCTAGGACTGGAAGGGACCTCGAGAGGTCATCGAGTCCAGTCCCTTGCCCTCATGGCAGGACCAAATACTGTCTAGACCATCCCTAATAGACATTTATCTAACCTACTCTTAAATATCTCCAGAGATGGAGATTCCACAACTTCCCTAGGCAATCTATTCCAGTGTTTAACTACCCTGACAGTTAGGAACTTTTTCCTAATGTCCAACCTAAATCTCCCTTGCTGCAGTTTAAGCCCATTGCTTCTTGTTCTATCATTGGAGGCTAAGGTGAACAAGTTTTCTCCCTCCTCCTGATGACACCCTTTTAGATACCTGAAAACTGCTATCATGTCCCCTCTCAGTCTTCTCTTTTCCAAACTAAACAAACCCAATTGTTTCAGCCTTCCTTCACAGGTCATGTTCTCAAGACCTTTAATCATTCTTGTTGCTCTTCTCTGGACCCTCTCCAATTTCTCCACATCTTTCTTGAAATGCGGTGCCCAGAACTGGACACAATACTCCAGTTGAGGCCTAACCAGCGCAGAGTAAAGCGGAAGAATGACTTCTCGCGTCTTGTTTACAACACACCTGTTAATGCATCCCAGAATCACGTTTGCTTTTTTTGCAACAGTATCACACTGTTGACTCATATTAAGCTTGTGGTCCACTATGACCCCTAGATCTCTTTCTGCCATACTCCTTCCTAGACAGTCTCTTCCCATTCTGTATGTGTGAAACTGATTGTTCCTTCCTAAGTGGAGCACTTTGCATTTATCTTTATTGAACTTCATCCTGTTTACCTCAGACCATTTCTCCAATTTGTTCAGATCATTTTGAATTTTGACCCTGTCCTCCAAAGCAGTTGCAATCCCTCCCAGTTTGGTATCGTCTGCAAACTTAATAAGCGTACTTTCTATGCCAACATCTAAATTGTTGATGAAGATATTGAACAGAGCCTGGTTGGTTTCCCAGCTGGATGGCACCAGGGGGCTGGAGCCCCAACTGACCGTGTTTTCATCGCAAAAAATGACCCACGGCCCATAGAAGTAGATGTTCGGGCTCGGGCTGGAGCCCAAGCTCTGAAACCCAGCAAGGGGGGCAGGTCTGAGACCCCAGGCTCCAGCCCAAGCCCAAAGGTCTACGCTGCTCATTGTAGCCCTGTAGCATGAGCCCGAATCAGTTGAGCCGGGCTGAGACTTGCTGCTGTGGGACCTTTTGTTTTTGCAGTGTAGACATACCTTCCATGGGATCTGGAGTCTCTGCTGAATGAGCCACCATGGAGCCCCAGTGTCTCCACTGCGTGTGCACCTGCTTGTGACACCAAGATCTGCCAGGAGCACAAGGCCTGCGCTCAATTTGCTGTCTAAACATGTGTGCATCTTTAGGATCAAAATCAAAACCCGTCTCACCTGCTTGCACTCACATCCACCTTGCTAGGTACCTTCCCCTGGCTTGGTTCATCGGCTATGCACACAAGCCCTCGATCAGCTTTGTTCTCACTTGTGCCAGTTACAAGGAGTAATTACATGTGGCTGTGCACCACCTTGTCTTCAGGTGTGAGAGGGAGGGGACATCAGAGCCCTCATGTCTCTGGGCCTGCCCCAGCTGAGCACCTTTTGGGACGATGTCTTACAAGAGGAGGATGACCCAATAGAGGACCGAGCTGTAATTGGGCCATCTCTGTCATTTGGACCCAGGCTGTGGATAGATCCCAATGTAGTGCCCTTGCTTGTTATACCAACCCTCATATAGAAACCTGACTGGGATATCAACGTTCATTCCTTGCTGCTCAGTCACATTTTCTGGTTTTGTTTTAATGCGGCACCATTCGTCCTCAGGGATTGGAAGGACATCAATGCTAGAGTCATTCAGGGCCACTGGAATGCAGCCACCTCTGGGGTGGAGAATGTAAACAGCCTATGCAGCAGGGGAAGGAAAAGTTCAGCCCGGAACAAAGTTCTGGCTCAGGACAAAAGTGGCAGGGGATTTTTAATGTCCCTGCACAGCAAACAGGACAGTAGTTCTACAGGCCTCATCCTAACGACCCACCCACAGTAAATCTCAGGATCCTAAAAGTTCTGGTAAGAGTCAGCCCGGCCAGGCCAGAGCTCCCTAAATTGAAAGGGCAGTGAGCTGAGAGTGGGGGCTGTAGACTGACAGGCTCCTACCTATAACCACCCTGCCGCTGACCCTGCCGAACTGTCATGGCAGGCATGTGCCCTAACTGCCAGCTGCTTTCAGGAAGTCCTGGGGCCCACAGTCTTTCTGCAGGGTTATTTATTTACAGTAGCACTGGCTACATGCCAGGCACATCCCCAACACGGTGCGCAGCCCCTGCTGCAGGGAGCTCCCTGGCTAAGGGCAGTGATCACCCTGGGAGCAGAGGTTTATGTGTATATGGGGCTGGACAATCCCAAACCGAGATATTGAGAGGCAGCCACCTCTGGGGTGGAGGGCAGGCTGGGGCAAGGAGCTAATGATTTGGTTAAAGACACTGGGCTCCTGGGACTTGCAGCCTGGGATCTTTAAGGGCCATGCTGACCGGACAGGCCCTCGGCCTGCCCCATCCCCCGGACTCCTCGTGGGATGCCCTGACTCCGTTCTGCTGGTTCATTCTGAGTCGGCAGAGGAAGGCAGGCCCCGCCTCCAGGGGAGTGATGATGGACCTGGCTTCCCGGCTGAGCGAGGGTGAAGCACACTGCACACTGCACACTCACTGTGACTCAGCCGCACTCGCCCTGCCGGATCAGCCTCTCCACTTCACACACAGCGGGGATTGGTGACCCAGAACCGGGTCCCAGGCTGAAAGCACAGAGTGAAAGCTTCGTGCAACTGAGAAACCCACCCGGGGCCGTGACCCAGGCCAGCTGGAGCTGGGCTGGGGGACAGATTCCTCTGCATTCCCAAACGGTGTAATCCACGCCGGAGTGTAAGGCCTCCCCGGCAGCGCTCCGTGGGGCTCTGGGGCAGGAGTGGCTGCCGCAGGTGAGGGCAGGTGGGCAGTGGCGTGTGCTCCAAGGAGCTCTTGGCAGGGGCTGGGCCACAGCGATGGCTAGCACGGGCCCAGCGGAAGAAGACCAGGGGAACAGAAGCATCCACTCCAACAACATCCCCACCATACACAATGTCCCCATGAGGGTGCTCATCAGACCCATCCCCTCAGCCCTGGAAGAGAGCAAGGTGACGAGTCTCATGAAAACCATCCAGGTAAGACCAGGGTTAGATATCCTGGGGATGGCAGTGCTTCGCTGGCCAGGCTGGGATGGGGGTGCTGAGCAATGCTGGGATTGTACCGGCGATGCTGGGATGAGGGCATTGAGCGATCCTGGGATTGTACGGACGATGCTGGGATGAGGGCGCTGAGCGATGCTGGGATTGTACGGACGATGCTGGGATGAGGGCGCTGAGCGATGCTGGGATTGTATGGGTGATGGCAGCGTTTCACTGGTGATGCTGGGAACGGAGCCACCTGCTAAGCTCAGGTTATGCAGGGGGTGGCCATGCCAGCGATGCCGGGGTTGTGCCTAGTGGCTGCGCTGCAGTAGGCACAGTGACATGTGCCTGCTCTTCCTGCGTTCATCCTGGGAATGCTGAGATTGTGCTGGTAACACAGGTATGACGAACTGGGAATGTTCTTAATGTTTTCTCTGAATACGGTGTTGGTGCCTCAGTGTCCCCTATGCAGTTCTTAATATCTAGGTGGTGGAATAAGGGTGTGTGATTGCTGCAGAGGAAGGGGCCAGTGCACCTAAATGCCTGGCACTCTGTCTCCTAGCAACTGATGGCCTGGGCCCCTCCTCTGCAAAGGTGCCAGCTGAAGGTGTTGGAGACAAAGGGATCAGGTGACCTCCTGGCCTGGGAAAGGAACTGAGCAGAGAGGAGGGGCTGGAGGGGGTGGCTGGTCTGGAGCTGGCTGGGGATGAGGAGTGAAATGCAGACGTGGGGGTCTGGCTCACTGCCCCCCAGAATGGACCCGGCCGAGGGGTCCGGTTCGCTGTATCTACAAGCTCTGTTTTAGACCCTGTTCCTGTCATCTAATAAACCTCTGTGTTACTGGCTGGCTGCGAGTCACGTCTGACTGCGAAGTGGGGGTGCAGGACCCTCTGGCTTCCCCAGGACCCCACCTGGGCGGGCTCGCTGTGGGAAGCACATGGAGGGGCAGAGGATGCTGAATGCTCCAAGGAGAGACTCAGGAGGTGAAGACGTGTGAGCTTCTTGCCCTGAAGACAGTCTGCTCCAAGGGAGAGGAGGCTCCCCAAAGTCCTGACTGGCTTGGTGGGGAGCAGTTCCTGAGCATCTCCCGGTGACTCCGTGACAACAGGGTTATACCAATACTGCCAGGAATGTAATGTCAGCCTGTATCTTGAGCAGGCACTGCTGCGGGGAAGCTCACAGCTGGGGCGACTGGGTGTTGGAGGGGTGAGTCTTTAGACTCTGGCGGATGGGTTGGATGGCATTAGCTCCCTGCTGCTGTTTGACCCTGTTTCTAACGCTCTCTCTCTGCTCCCCAGGAGGAAGCGGACAACGTGCCCCCTATAGACATCCTCTGGATCAAAGGCAGCCAAGGAGGGGATTATTTCTATTCCTTTGGGGGGTGTCACCGCTACGCAGCATACAAGCGGCTGAACAGGGAGACCATCCCTGCCAAAATCATCCCGTCGAACATTAGCGACCTTCGCACCTATCTGGGCGCCTCCACCCCTGACCTGCGCTAGGAGCTGCTCGCTGGTCAGAACAGACCTTCCGCACCAGACCTGCCCGATTCCTGGAGCCCAGAGCCGCCTACCTTATCTCAGAGATCCGCTATCAACCCCAGGAATGGGAGCTGCCTGCTTGACCCCTCCACACCCCACCTCACCTGTAGGGGGAGCCCTTTGTCAGACTCCAGGGACTCTGCACCTGCCACCTGGGATGTTCCAGGCTGAAGCAGCCAGGGGCACCTGTCTTGCAACGGGAGCTAAGCCCTGGATGGTTTTCTGCATTTCTTTGCTGTGTCTCTGTTGCTGCTGGTCTCCCCAGGGGCTGAGATCTGCCAGGGACCTTGAAGCAGGCTGGGCAGAAATGCCTCTATGCAGAGGCCATGCTCCCGGCTGCAGGTGGGATGGGGAGGGGTTGCAACTGCAGGAGTGTCTATCGCCCATAAGCGTGAGGGATCCTTGCTTTCCAGCCTCAATGGGCAGGCAAGGAGCAAGGCCGGAGCCCAGATATTAAGGGAAAGGAGGGGAGGTCAGGAGTGTCCCAGCGCTCAGCTGGGAAAGGAGGGTCTGTGGGGGAGGGGGAAACTTGGGGTTTATTTTATTACAGGGGAAAACTCTTGTAACCTATTTATGTAATAAAATGGAATGGGATCCATTGTGTCCCCGTGTGGCGATGTGTCCAGGAGCCGGCAAAGAACACTGCCTGTCGTGCAAGAATCACACAGCACAGATGCATGCATATGCCCAAGGCTTGAACCTGTGCAGCTGTGCAGACTTGCAGGTGTCAGCAGTAAGTGTGGGCTGACCCAGGCATGTCAGGTGTGTCCATATGCAGTGGGCATGAGCGGAGCTGGGCGTGTACAGGTGTGTCCATATGAGGTGTGCGTGAGCTGAGCTGGGCGTGTACGGGTGTGTCCGTATGCAGTAGGTAGGAGCCGAGCTGGGCTTGTACAGGTGTATCCATATGCGGTAGGGTAAGCCAAGCCGGGCGCGTACGGGTGTGTCCGTATGAGGTGGGCGTGAGCCGAGCTGGGCGTGTACGGATGTGTCCGTATGAGGTGGGCGTGAGCCAAGCTGGGCGTGTACGGGTGTGTCCATATGCAGTAGGTAAGAGCCGAGCTGGGCTTGTACAGGTGTGTCCGTATGCGGTAGGTGTGAACCAAGCCAGGCGTGTATGGGTGTGTCCGTATGAGGTGGGCGTGAGCCGAGCCAGGTGTGTACAGGCGTGTCCGTATGAGGTGCCTGCGAGCCGAGCCGGGCCTGTATGGATGTGTCTGTATGAGGTGGGTGTAAGCCAAGCCAGGTGTGTACGGGTGTGTCTGTATGAGGTGGGCGTGAGCTGACCCGGGCCTGTACGGGTGTGTACGCATGAGGTGCCCGCGAGCCGAGCCAGGCCTGTACAGGTGTGTCTGTATGAGGTGGGTGTGAGCCGAGCCAGGCGTGTATGGGTGTGTCCGTATGAGGTGGGCGTGAGCCGAGCCAGGTGTGTACAGGCGTGTCCGTATGAGGTGCGTGCGAGCCGAGCCGGGCCTGTACGGATGTGTCTGTATGAGGTGGGTGTAAGCCAAGCCAGGTGTGTACGGGTGTGTCTGTATGAGGTGGGCGTGAGCTGAGCCGGGCCTGTACGGGTGTGTACGCATGAGGTGCCCGCGAGCCGAGCCAGGCCTGTACGGGTGTGTCCATATGAGGTGCCCGCGAGCCGAGCCGGGCCTGTACGGGTGTGTCTGTATGCGGTGGACGCGAGCCAAGCCGGGCCTGTACGGGTGTGTCCATATGAGGTGGGCGTGAGCCGAGCCAGGCCTGTACGGGTGTGTCCGTATGCGGTGGACGCAAGCTGAGCCGGGCCTGTACGGGTGTGTCTGTATGAGGTGCCCGCGAGCCGAGCCGGGCCTGTACGGGTGTGTCTGTATGAGGTGGGCGTGAGCCGAGCCAGGCGTGTACGGGTGTGTCCGTATGAGGTGGGCGTGAGCTGAGCCGGGCCTGTACGGGTGTGTCCATATGAGGTGGGCGTGAGCCGAGCCAGGCGTGTACGGGTGTGTCTGTATGAGGTGGGCGTGAGCCGAGCCAGGCGTGTACGGGTGTGTCTGTATGAGGTGGGCGTGAGCCGAGCCAGGCGTGTACGGGTGTGTCCGTATGAGGTGGGCGTGAGCTGAGCCGGGCCTGTACGGGTGTGTCCATATGAGGTGGGCGTGAGCCGAGCCAGGCGTGTACGGGTGTGTCTGTATGAGGTGGGCGTGAGCCGAGCCAGGCGTGTACGGGTGTGTCTGTATGAGGTGGGCGTGAGCCGAGCCAGGCGTGTACGGGTGTGTCCGTATGAGGTGGGCGTGAGCCGAGCCAGGCGTGTACGGGTGTGTCCGTATGAGGTGGGCGTGAGCTGAGCCGGGCCTGTACGGGTGTGTCCATATGAGGTGGGCGTGAGCCGAGCCAGGCGTGTACGGGTGTGTCTGTATGAGGTGGGCGTGAGCCGAGCCAGGCGTGTACGGGTGTGTCCGTATGAGGTGGGCGTGAGCCGAGCCAGGCGTGTACGGGTGTGTCCGTATGAGGTGGGCGTGAGCCGAGCTGGGCGTGTACGGGTGTGTCTGTATGAGGTGGGCGTGAGCCGAGCCAGGCGTGTACGGGTGTGTCCGTATGAGGTGGGCGTGAGCCGAGCCGGGCGTGTACGGGTGTGTCCGTATGAGGTGGGCGTGAGCCGAGCCAGGCGTGTACGGGTGTGTCTGTATGAGGTGGGCGTGAGCCGAGCCAGGCGTGTACGGGTGTGTCTGTATGAGGTGGGCGTGAGCCGAGCCAGGCGTGTACGGGTGTGTCCGTATGAGGTGGGCGTGAGCCGAGCCGGGCGTGTACGGGTGTGTCTGTATGCAGTAGGTGTACACAGGTCCGTATAGATGGACTATCAGATTCTGCGGCGGTCCGGAGCAGACAGCAGATGGCAGCCTTACCCCGTTGTCAGCCGACTGATGGCAGGAGCAGCAGGGCCTTGGGCTGCTTGTATTTCTCTTCCCGCCCAGGGCCAGATCTTTGCTCCGTGGCCACAAACGACACCATTTCCTCCTGTCTCCTGGGGAGTGAGCAATCACCTCATGCCCTGTCCCGCTCAGGGCTTTCCCAGGCTGACCTGCTGCCCCCACCCCTAGAACACACTGTGCCCAGGGATCCAGCTCTCACCTGCTGCCCCAGACACCCGAAGGAGCTGATCTGATGCCTGGCTGGAAGCGCTCGTCTCCTCTGGAGAGGGAGGGGAGCCAGTGGTTAGGGCACAAGCCTGGGCATTGGGAAAGCCAGCGTCACAGTCCTGCTCCACCCCAGGCTTCCTGCTCAACCCTGGGCATGTCACAGAGCTTCTCGGGGCCTCAGCTCCCATCTGTACAGTGGGGATAAAGCCCTGCCCTGCACGGCTGGCGTGCTGGGAGGAGAAACACCTGGATGCTTGTGGAGCACGTGGATACCATGGTAACGGGATTTACAGAAGTACATTAGACAGATCAGCCCCAGGACTCCTGGGTTCTGTTCCCAGCCCTGCTACTGACACTGGGTGTGACCTTGGGGGACACGTCCCAGCCACGCTGGGGAACTCTTTTCATTAAGGGCCGTATGGCACTTCACTGCCGTGGGGCCGGGCTCAGTGCAGCGTGTTCTGCCCCCTCTCCCAGCATGGAGCCGGCTCTGGAACGCTCCTAGCTCCGCACAGTTCTCAGCTGGGCCCCATCGCTCCCATAGGGATCCTCAGCCACTGCTAAGGTGCTGTAGTTATAAACTCTGTTCTCTGAGGATCTGAAACCCCTTTATGCCTATCCCCCCAGGAGCCGGGCGAGTCTCCCCTCCACCGCACAGAGCGCCTTTCCCAGCAAGGGGCAGAGTGGGATTAAACGGAGCCCAGCCTGATGCGCTAGCCGCTACCCCCCACCCCACCCTAAGGAGCTTTCGGGTGAGCTCTCCAAACGTCACCCACTCAGAGCCACTCGGCCTCCCTCAGTCTGTCTCCCCTTCCCTTTGCCTGGCGAATTTTCCTTCTCAGCTAAGCACAGCGACCTGGTAAATGCTGCGTGAGCAGCGACTCTGCAGAGGTTCAGTGACAGCCGGAGGCCAGGAGGGGGCGATGCTGCTTCTCCCTTTGGCCACAGAGACTGCCAAGTCCTAGGAATCCCTGCAGAGAAACTGGGGACCCCTGTGGAAGCACCAGGGCTAGGAGCATAGGGACCACTAGAGCGGAACAGAGAAATGGTCCATCTCATCCGGTAGCCTGGCTTGAGAGTGGTCCCTGCGGGGGGCTTTCAAGGAAGCCATGAGCCGCCCATGATGCACCTAATTGAGCAGTCATGGGTGGAAACTTTTTCCTGAACACAGCTGGGGACTAGTCACATGGCAGGACAAGCTGATCGTTTTTATTCCACAGAGTGTAACTGCAGGCACAGCTTTTATTCCGCACCTGCTTTGATCCCTAGGTCAGGGATTGAATTTGGCCTTATACGTCTCTCCATTTCTGGAAGCTTACACACCTCTTTGCCCCAAGAATAGCCAGAAGTGGGAAGCTCCGCTGGTTAGTTTTAACGTATTTCTACTTAGTGCTTGAAATGTGTCTTTTAGGGTCCCTTTTGCTGGTGCAGTTGTGCCACTAACTGTGCCAGAAACGGGCAGCCGAACTCACCCTGCTCTTGTATGTGGTGCTGATGAACGGAGAGGGGATAAAGAAATGATGATAGAGAATTCACAGGTCTAAGGGTCACGAGGCTGACTCCAGCTCTGGCAGGAATGCTGACAGCAGAGCAGGCAGGCCTGAGAACAGTTTCTTAACCTTTATGGGCTCAGGACTCATTTGTAACCTTGATGGCCTGTCACAACCCCCCTCAGATGCCACCAGACCCAGTGCTCCCCTCCCACAGGGGTCCATTTGAGGGGGAGCTCAGACCTAAGATGCTCCAGATGCTCTAAGATGCTGGTCAGATGCTCCAGACCATATGTGTAACCCTCGATGTCACCTGGGGGTGGGGTGGTGAGCCAAGACATCCCCAAAACACAAACCCACTCACAGCCAAGGAAGGACAGAGGATAAAGGGGGATTTGGAGGCCTGGAGGTGAAGTGGGGAGATCAGGGCGGCTGGAGGTGTACTGAGGATGGAGCTGGGAGTCCTGGGGGCTGAGGAAGGAATGGTGGGGCAGGAGGAATGGGGGTGCAATGGGGAGGCTGGGGAAGGAATGGGGGGCAGAGGGGTCTGCAGGCAGTACAGCCAGCCAATAGCTCCCCAAAACACACACAATCCCCATCCACAGCCCATGAGGAGCAGAGGGTAAAGGGATGGAGGGGATTTGGGTTGCTGGCGGTAGAACAGGGAAGCTAGAGGAAGGAGATGGGGGCAGAAGGGGCTGGGGCACAGTGGGAGAAGATCTGGGGGGCTGGAGCTAGGATGGGTTCTCTGATGGAGGGGAAGTTGCCTGGCTGTGGGAGAAGGGTACATCAGGGGGAGCTGATGGGGCGCAGGTCAGAGAGTATGGAAGACAGAGTGTCGTCTGGCTGCAGGGTGGGGGGTACATTTGAGGCTGGTGCTTCCCAGAGAATGTGGCACCAACTGCTCCCTCCCAGCTTCTGTCTCAGGGGCTGGCTGGACTCAGCTCTCTGCTCTGGGCATTGTGAGCTCGGGGGACCACTTGGGCTGAGACATCCTGCCCTCTAACTGGGGAATTGTAGGGAAGTTGGTTAAAGGTGGATTCTGCAAACCCCACGCTCCACTTTTGTGCACCCCAGGCCCAGGGCAGAAAGCCCTCCAGAAACACCCCGCAGGCGTCATGATGTCCTCTGGGGGAGACTATATCGAAACCACATCACAGAGAGGGCGCCCTGACTCGCCCAAGCTGGGACTAGCCCCGGGCCCCTGCTCTGACCACTAGACAATACTCCTCTGGGCAGAGCCTGCCTAACAAGGCTGATTTGGGGCTGGCTACATAAATAATAAAAGGAGGTGATTCTGGAGGAGGAGTCAATCCAGTTCACCTGGATTTTAAGGGATGTTTTACTACCAAGTGAGATTTGGGCAGTGCCCGCTGAGCTGTGGGCACGTGGGGAGGGAGATGATTAGCTGCCTGCCTATCTGCCGCATTGCCCCTCCTCACGATAGCTAGATGGGCCTTTGGCTCGCTGGGCGTGGCACACTGCCTCCACAGGCCTGTGCCACGCTGCCTCGGGGGCTCCCACCGGTTGCCACCAGCAGCCTGCTTGCGAGTGAGCGATTTCCGTAAGCAGCCATCGGAGAGGAAGGGAAGGGAAGGGGTGGGTGCGTTGCAGGGCCAGTGTGTGTCTGCAGGGGAAGGAACCGAATAGCTGGCGCTGGAGCTGCATGCCTGCCTGCGTCGCATCAAAGCAGCTCTCGGCCCCTCGGAGGAAGCGCAGCAGCCATTCAGGCAGAGAACAGCCCTGGCAGGCCAATCCCTCGTGGGCCATAAATTTCACTGAAGAATTGTGGCGTGCTAAAAAGTTTCCTCTTGTTAGAGAGAGGGAAGGAGGTGGCTCTTTCGGTGGCTGCAGAGGGAGACTTTCAAAGGAACCCTGCCCTGGGCTCCACCTCCCGCACCTGGTCACTGCTCCGACAGAGGCAGAGGGTTCACCAGGAGGGACGCTGCTGCTCCCACCACTCAGCACCTCTGGGACGATCAGTTTCACTCCAGACACTGGGTGTGTGGGCCCCCTGCCCCTTCCCGGGGGATGGCTTCACCCCGCCTCAGCAACCCCAGCTCATCCCGGAATCCTTCCTAGATTTATGCCCCTTAACATCGGGACCGGGGTGAAATGGAGCCCAATGAAACTGTAACTCCACAGGCAGGGATGAAACAAAGCTGCACTAATCCCCCAGCCATCCCCCACTCCACACATACACCTCACTGAGCGCTTCCTCCTCCAGCTCATCCCAAGGAGCAGCCTCAGGCTTGAAACGACCTGCTGCCGAATCCTGATCGTCCATGGTTCCATCTTCCTCTGCAAACAGACCATGGCTGCACTTGGGCTGCCAGGGGGATGGCTTGGCTGATCTAAGCCTCATGCCCACACTGCCCCATTCAGGGGAGATGGACGTCCCTGCTCTGGGGGGCAGGGGGGCTGCAAAGGGATCCGGGGGTAAAGCGAGCAGGTCATGCAGAGAGGGCAGACATGGTCCCTTCAGCTGCAACTGCTGCTTTTCACTGTTGTGTTGTGACCCAACAGATACCGCCCGGCTGGGCGCAGGCAGACAGACAGACCGTGCTAGGACAGGCCCGTCCATCTGGACTAGCAGGGCGTGTTGCAGGTCAGGACTGTGCAGAGCTTGACAGCATGAGACCATGCTTGGTTCTGGCTCTGGGACGCGTCTTTGCTCAGGGCTGCGGGTCAGCAGGGACAGGCCTTGGCAGATGGGGTGGGCGGGAGATGGAAGCCCCAGAATGGGAGAACAGGAGCGATGCAGACCTGCAGGTGAGCTCAGGACTAGACGCAGCCGTGGGGCAGTCTGAGCCCACGCTGTTTGGCAGGGGTGAGCAGAGGCGGCTTGCCCCAAGTCCTGTCCAGCCAGTGCTAGACCTGGCCGAAGTCTAAGCCCCTCCCCTAGCCAGAAGAGTCCGAGATAAAACTTCGCCCTTCGTAACTCATGGCTGCCAGACCCACCCCCCACTGGATGCCCCAGGAGCAGGCTCTGGAGAGAGCTGCTGTTATTTATAGCTGTTTGCTCTGTCTGTCTGTCCGGCTGGCTGTCTCTCCACCTGTCCCCCTTCCCTCCTTCCCGCTGCCTGACCTGTAAGGGCTCCGGTAACGCAGACTGACAAATGACCTCAGCTGTCTCCAATCCATTCGTTCCAGCAGAGGAACAAAGGCTCTTTGTGGGACTCGCTTTCAATCTCGCCTGGCTAGTGAGGGTCCCCAGGTCCGGAACTGGGACAGACTTCCCCTCTCGACAGGCGTGTAATGCATTCCAGGCTCTCGGGGATCGGCTCACGGAGCCTGGCAGGTAGGAGATGAGAGGGGAGCTCCTGGCCTATGGAGCTTGTTGGCAAGGAGAGGGACTGAGGACGGGCTGTTACCTTTGCCCGGCAGCTGATGGTGATGCAGGGATGGGATGGGCCCAGAGCCCAGACCTTGTGCTTAACCCCCAACCCCACACTTGTCCTTTAGGGGCAGGCACCCCACACTTCCAGAGTAGTGAACAGAGCCTCTTCCGCCCCCAGAGCCAAGGCGCAGACAGAAGCCCATCCCCTCTTTGTTGCCCCAGAAAGAAGAGACCCCCTCTGCTCTACACTGGAGCAAACGGAGGTGGGAAGAGGTCCCAGCTCCAAGCTCCCACTCAGAGCCCTGCCCCACCAGGCCTGTCGCTCTGCCGCTGCCAAGGCATTGTCACACCTGCTGCTACTGAACCAAAGGCGACTGCGTCCACCAGAGAGACGTGTGGTGTCGGCGACTTACTAAGGGGCGTTCTGCTCGCTGCCGATCGCACTGG
Source organism: Gopherus flavomarginatus (assembly GCF_025201925.1). Classification (NCBI taxonomy): domain Eukaryota; kingdom Metazoa; phylum Chordata; order Testudines; family Testudinidae; genus Gopherus; species Gopherus flavomarginatus. Next base: position 50,274,910 of record NC_066627.1, read on the forward strand.
GGGCGCTGTGCAACCAGATCTGCCATGGGTGGGATGAGACGCGAAGCCGGGCCGACCCTGGGTGGCCAGTAAGGGCTCGACGCTCAGAAAGCTGAAGGCCGAGGCCCGATGGTACGCGGGGGCCAGGATACGGCCTCTGAAGGGCGCTGGGTCACTGCCCTCGTCTGACAGGGCAGGGGATGGGCTCATGGCATGTCATACAATGGAGGGAAGCGGGAACTAGTGTGAACTGGAGTAAATGGGGGGTTCTCTGCACTCTGAAGTCTTCGAATCAAGATCTGAGCCTTCAGGAACTCAGCCAGAGGCTAGGAGCCTATGGCTGGAGTGGGTGGGTGAGGTTCTGGGGCCGGCCGAGGGCAGGAGTCAGGCTAGAGTCTGGCCTTAAAGTCTATTAGTAGCTAGGATCCTGCTGCAGCTGTTTCTCATGGGAGTAACTCCTCTGAAGTCAATGGGACTACTTAGGTGAGTAAGGGCTGCAGCACTGCCCAGACCTTTCCGACTCCACCCACCAATAGCAAACCGTAGGTTGGCCAGGGAGCTTGCGAGGACAAGAACTCAGCTTCCCTTCTGCATCCCCCCAGCAGCTACTCCTCCGCAGACAGCTCATCCCGGCATGTCAGAACCAGCACGCCTTGAAGTCACCTCCACTCTGGTGCGTGCCCAGAGAATCAGAACATGCGCCATGCTGGCTGAGCTCACCTCCACTGTGGGGAGAGGGCTGATACCAGCGTTAATGGAGCTGGCACGCCACAGAGCAACACATAACGAGCCCCTCAGTCACCCAGACTGGTAAATCACTCAGATAAACCTGGTGCTTCGGCCCAAGTTTCCGAGGCAGGATCTGGTTTCCAGTTGAAAGGAGGCGCAGAGCTGGATTGGATTCCCACAGGAGCACAGGGGCATTTTATGGCAGTTTAATGTGGTTTTCAGAAGCCTGCTCCACCCCCCAAGAAGCAACGGGAGCTGACTCAGGGCAGTTAATATTTCCCCACGTTGGGACAGATCAGCGTTGATATGGGCTATATGGAACAGTCACCCCTACATGCACCTCCACACACATCTGATTCCCACACCTTTTCTGCACAAAGCCTACGTCTATAACAAGTTAAAAACACCACTACAAATTTACCCGTTTTAATACGTTCTGTTATTTGTAACGTTCTCTACAAGCCTGAGCGTGTTATTTCTTACACCTGAACCAGTTTGTTCTTTTTCATCTGACAGAAGAGGAGTGCCTGGTTTTTACCAACATTCAAATTAACAGCGAGGGCCTGGTTTTTGCTAACATTAACATTTGCACACTTGTTTTGCTCATGTATTTGCACATTAATTTCTCATGCAGTTCTAATGATTTTTTTTAAATCAGGCCCTGGAATTGTTTTGCCGTGTTTCAAATGCGGCTGAAACCAGTGCAGAGCCTGATTCTGTTCTCGTTCACAATAGGAGGAATCAAAACTAACTGCATTGAAGCCAGTGGAGTCACACTGTAAAACTGGTGTGAGAGAGCGAAGGTGAGCGCTCATGGTCTTTCATAGAATCATAGAATATCATGGCCGGAAGGGACCTCAGGAGGTCATCTAGTCCCACCGCCTGCCCAAAGCAGGACCAATACCAACTAAATCATATTCATTACCTCCTCGTTTCATCAGCCCAGGGAACAGCGATTGTTATAATGAACCACCTAGCACAAGAGCAAGGGATATTTTGTGTGGGTCTTGTGGAAATATAATGGTAGCAAGCGAGGGGAGAACTTGTGTGGCTGAATCAGAAACACACTGAAAAACCAGGGTTCTAGAGTGAGAACAGAGCTTATAAGTGCTGAGGTTCGGGTTTCAGAGAATGGTGAGCTCTGGGCTGTTACCTGGTTTATCATCCCAGAGGCAAGACAAGCAAACTGGAAGCTCTTTGAGACAGGGCCTGTCTTTCTTGCTCTGTGCTTGTTCAGTACCTAGCTCAGGGGGCCCTGCCCCGATCTCGGAGGGACACTGTCACAGAAATACTGTAGAAGAACAAGAAGAAAGAACCTGAAACCCAACTCATTCAGCTAGGTGCGTGGTGGGAGGTTGTTCCTTTATTACTTGTCTCTGGAAAAGCCCTGATGCAAATTAAGGGGGGAAATGTTTCGAGCAACTCCTGGAAAACCAGTGCTACGTGGAACAGCCATTTTCTCTGGGTTTTGCAAACTAGCCAGACCCCAATGGAATCTCCCACCCGCAGGGGAAATCGTGGCTGCCGCTTGCCCTCAGCAATTCTTTTCCAATAATGCTGAGTTAGGCCCAGATGGTGCCCAGCTGTGCTGCTAATGAGCATGCACAGTTCCAGTGGCTGCAAGTGTGAATGGCGGAGCTGCCTTTGCAAAGGATCAGAATTCCCATTGGCACAAACACTCACCAGCTTTGCACACAGAAGCTAGGTAGGTGCTCGCACACACTAGGCCAACAGTTTCATGCTTAACGTTTTTGCTAATCTCCCCCTTAAATCCAGAGCATGTTCTCCCAGTGAGGTCCCTAAATGGTTTAGACAAGGACAGTAGCTTTCCCAACGTGCAGTCTCCCCTGTCTCAGCCAGCACCTCCCATGTGACTTCCCTCTCTCTCAGACCAGATACCACAGTGGTGGGCACCTAGGTATCAGAACCTAGCCAGCTGCCAGCCCAAATGCCATTGGCACAAGCTCCTGGAGGCGATCACAAGACCAGGGTCTGGAGTAACACCCAACAGCACAGGAGACAGGCAGGGCCCCCAAGCTCAACAGCTGGGCAGGGAGAGCCTAGATCCCAGTTGGAGCACCAGCCCCTGTGCTAGAGCTGGAAGCTCTTGTCCGAAGAGACAAATCCAGCCCCTTTCAGCCTCGCCCTCCCCTCCCTGCCCTCAGCTCGCAAGCACGCAGCGTTTCCATTGCTCAGAGTGAGGGCAGGACCCTGGTGGAGAGCCCCCTCCCCCTGCTGGGTGGTTAATATCTCTCCTTGCCCATCGACAGGGTGGGAGGGGGAGACCTCAAGGCCAAGCCAGACCAGGCTTGTAAAGCAGGCCACCGGGCCCGGGAAGGGGGAGCGAACGGATCCCTCCTCGACCCCCTCGTGTGAAGGACGATGCTGCTTTAGCAAGGTTCAGCAAGGTCAGGCCAGCAGCGTCCTGGTGGCCACATGTGGCCCTGGCGGGTCTGGAATCCATTTGCCTCGGCTGGCAGCCGTGTTTTCCCAACAGGAACCCCCGAGAGCAGGGAATTGCCAGCCGGGCCCTCCGTGCCATCTGCTCTCTGTTTATTTACTTACACTTAAGTATCACCTCCAAGATAAACAGCCCCTGAGCAGAGGGGCCCTAATATAGCATGTCCCCCGGACAGAGGCTCTGTGCCCCCTGGCTTTCCACCCCACGCACCCCAGCCTGGCCCCCACAAAACCCCCTACCTCATTCAGGGGCCAGTTCTTGCCCCGCCTCACACACCATGTCTGGGACGACTTCTGTGGGGTGTGCCGGATCCACCCCAGCCAGCAGCGAGTGCACCCCACAGAAGGGCCTCTCAGTGCTCCAGCAGCCTGGCTCCCGAACGGCGCCTTCTCCTCTCGGGGCCTGAGCACAGGCCGGGGAGCCAGAATTCCAGGCTGGTTCTGCCACTGACAACCCTGGGGCCTTGGACCTGGTCACTTCCCCACTCTGTGCCTCAGCTTCCCCACCTGTAATACGGGGGGCATTCACCCACCTCAGCGCTTCAGGCCCCCTCCCTGGCCCAGGCCAGGAGGTGTGAGTGACTGCCCCAGCCCAGGCTGATCACCCTCTGCCCCCATCAGCATCGAAAAGGCCCCTCCCAGTTTTTGCAGCTACGATCCTGGGGAAGGGGGCTTAGAGAAAGACTGTCCCATCCCGGTCTCCTGCTGGAGGAAGGAGGAAGGAGAGGCTATTTCTCCCATCACACCCCGGGAGAGCAAGAGGTGGCCTCCCACCTGCTCCACAGCAGTCCGGGGCCGAGGGGTCCCTCTCTAGAAGGGGATCCCATGGCCCTCCAAGGGGCCCTCCCGCGTCAGCACAGAACAAGGAGGTGGGTTTGGCTCAGCAGGTCCTGAGTCGCTGGAGACAAGCCAGGCAGTCTGCAAAGCTGGGGAATAAGAAGCCTTCAGCAAATCCCATCAGATTCCCTCTCCTCTCCCTCAGCAGCAGCCACGTCCTGCAAGCAAAGGAAAGAGTTCCCTGCATCAGCCATCGAGGGGCCTGAGACACTCACCCCCACCATCTCCCCAGCAGCGGGGACACTGCACAGACACAGCACAGGCCAGCGCCTTTCCCGGGGACCACACTTTAGGGTGTGAATTGCCACAGGAATGCTCAAGGATTACTGGAGCAGCCGTGCTATGGCAAAGCTTCGGAGCCCCACCGTTGAGTCTGGAAGCGCCTACCCAGCCTTCCAGCGACATCCCCATAGCCAGCCAAAGGCAGCTGTTGAGTGACATGACTCATGGATGTTTCAGACTGATGGCTTTGATCACAGGACATCGTCTCCAAACACAGGAATGAGGCAAGGCTTTGCACTGGGACCCTTCAGTGAAAACAGAGAAAGCCTGGCTGCCCTTTGCCCAACAGGCTTATTGTGAAATCGGAGTCAAAACAACGTTCTCAGAGGCATTCAAAGGCAATTCTGGTGCCAGCAGACTGCACAGAAGCGGTCACTTGGAACACATTGGTAGTCAACCAGATCACAGGCCGTGCATCAGCGTATGCTTAATTTCTTGCCTGTTGGTTTCTGTGTCTCTTTATTCATTTCTTATTTGTTTTTATAGGATCTGAATTAAAACCTGGAGTTCTGCAGAGCACCCAATCTCAGGTTCCCCCTTGTTGTTCAGCAATCTCTAACTCTTTAGTGTCCAAGGTTCATTATTATTCATTAGTTCACTAGCACTCAGGGTGTGTCTACACTGCAATTAGCCACTAGCGACTGGGCCGTGCCAGTTGACTCACACTCACAGGTCTCGGGCTAAGGGGCTGTTTCAGTGCAGTGTAAACATTCTGCCCAGCCTGCAGCCCGAGCTCTTGGATCCTCCAACCTCCCAGAGTCCTAGAGCAGGGCACCAGCCCGAGGCCAGATGGCTACACAGCAAAGAAACAGCTGGGCAGCCTGAGCCCCAGGAGCCTGAGTCGGCTGGCATGGGCCAGTTGTGGGTTTTAATAGTTGTATAGACATACCCTGAAAGGCCCCAGCCAAGATCAGGGCCCCATTGTGGCAGGCAGGACATATAGTGGGTGAGAGGCTGCCCTCACCCAAATTGCTCGCAGCCTGAATAGACAAGTGCGGCAAAGAGGGAGTTAGAGGGGTCATATGAAACAGAGGCACAGAGAAAGGAAGGGATTCGCCCAAGGTCACAAGCGAGTGGCAGAGCCAAAAATAGAAATCAGGTTTCCTGACTGCCCTCCAGTGACTTTATCTGCCTGAAGTTCCACAGGGACTGACTCCTTCTCAGGGAAAATGAAGCAGCAGACGCTGGCCAAGATCTCCAAAGCTGACTAGTCATTCTGGGTGCCCAACATCGGATACCTTAGCGGGACCTGGTTCTCCAAAGATGGGTGCTCACCACTTTCTGACAATCAGGCTCCTTTAAGGAGTCTCCAGTTGGGTCCCCAAAAATAGAGACAGCCCAAGTCATGGGGCAGTTTTCAAAACCTTAGCCACTGTCCTTCAGAAGCTCCTCTGGCTAATGTAATAGGACCCCATTCACTAGCATACAGGAGGCATTTTCAAAGGTGCTTAGCAGGGGCTGATCTCTGCTCCCAGTGAAGTTAATGGTTACGATCCTGTGTGTTGTAATAACCCAGTCTGCTCTGATGCGTAGAGCATGGCCACCTTTCCTTCCGCACCCACTTCCATGCCCGAACCCCACTGGATCCTGGGTTTTGTAGTCCGACACTCCTCTGCCAGGGTATCAGACGTCAAGGATCACGCTGCAAAATCATCTGCCAAAACCGCCTGAACTCCACTTGTTTGGCTGCAGTGCAAGCACTGGGGTTATTGTTCTGGCAAACACAACTGGCGCGTGCTCACTTTGGAGCCTGGCTGGACGGGCGTTGTTTTAAATCGTTCTGAACATACGGCCATTTTCCCGGCCGTGTACGGTGTAAGGGATGATTAGCTAATCTCAGCCTCCCCTCAGAGAGAAACAAACCAGCCCGCTGTGTGAGTCAGACATGGAGATCTCATTGTCCGTCCTGTGGCCAGTGGGAGTCAGAAGCGGGGAGGCACATCCTGTCCTAGAAAGGGCCAGGCACAGGGGCAGAATAACAAACTGCTGCTTCTAGTGTAGCATCTTTACCGGAGGGTGGGGGGAAGGATGTTTTGGCTGAGAGCACTGCCCAGCCAGTATTGCTCTATTGCATCTCTGTGTTCCCCTCTCCGTCTGGCGGTAGCCAGCTGTGGTCTCTTGTCTGGTACTTAGGTTGTGAGCTTTTCGGAGCAGAGACCATCAGTCTCTTCTGGGTTTGTACAGCACCTGACACAATTCAGCCCTGGTCCATGACTGGGCCTCCAAGCTGTTTCGGCAACACAACCAAAATGAAACCCAGCAGCTCTGGGAAGGGCCCAGTGGAGGTTTAGGAGACCTCCCAATGTGCAGGTCACAGGCGGAAGACACGCATGGGGAGGTCACTCGATGGTGACCAGGTACCATGTCCATTTCTGAAGCCTGCTGAGACTCAAGGCAGCTGCTGGTACTTCTGGGGCTGCCCTCTCCTCAGTATCAGGGTGATGCAGCCACGCTACCGCCTGGGAGGCACATGCCAGGGTAAGAAGGCTGATGCAGGGCCATCCCTTGGCTGGGAGACGGCAGCGCGGCTGGAAGTGGCGCTGGCCAGCCTGTGGGCAGAAGACGTCCTCCCCTCTGGATCAGGTGAGGGCTGGAGGCATTGGGCTACTGAAGGTGCTTTAGATGAGACAGAAAGCTGCAGTCCTGAGCACTGAGGGCCGTTAACGAGCTGGTGGCAGGAGAAGCAACTGTCCAGCTCGTTTCCTTTCCTCCATTTCTCCAGCACATTCAGGGGGATCTGGGACTTTCTTCACCCCTCCTGAAGCACTGCACAGCATTGCCGTGTATCTAACAGCAGCCTTGCTTCGCCTCAGAGGTGGCTGCCTGCCATTGGTAGGTGAAGTAGATCTCTGCCCTCTGTTTGTAGAGGAGTCTGTTCTGGAAGGTGCAGTGTGAGATCAGGGTGGATGGTGACTCTGCAGTTACTTAAAGCTGAAGAAATAGACGTGCCAGGCACTTGCTTGATTTTATTGTCTCTCTGGCCTCGTAATGTGGGCTGTGTTGGGACTCACAGTCTGGCACAGGGAAAGTTAAGGGGGCGGATAGCAGCCAAGTGTAAATTCTAGCTCTGCTCCCTTACCAGGGCATGCAAGCTTCCCCCCACAGCAGACTGGACTGGCTCCCTGCACTAACCCACGGACCTGCCCAGCTATCTGGAGCCTGATGCTGTGCAGCATACAGCTGGCTGCTTTGAGGACCACAGACCTGCTTGATTTCCTCAGCTCCCGAGAGCTTTCTGTGGCAGACTGAGCACCATACCTTGCAGCCCTGCCCCAAATCCCACTCGTATCGGAGGAGGAGTATGGCCTAGCAGAGAGAACACTGGCCTGGTATTCTGGAGACCTGGGGTCTGTTCCCAGTTCATCCACTGGGTGACCTTGGACAAGTCACTTTGCTGCCTGGTACCTCAGTTTCCCCATCAGTAAAATGGGGGTAATGGTACTGATCAACTCATGAAAAGCTCGGGGTTATTATTAGAGAACATGGACCACTGAACATTTCTAAGGTCAATCCATTCCTCTTCCTCACTGCTTCTCAGGGCTCAGGCCAAGAGCACCTGAAAAGGCCAGCGGGGGCTTTAGGGATGCAGGTCCATTGATTTCTCCTTCGTCTCCCCCCCGGTTTGTCTCTCATCCTAGTGGTCCCTCTTGCCCTGCCATGGAAGGAGAGTTCCAACCTTTGCGCTGAGGCTGCAGAAGCCTTCCCCAGGCAGTTTGGCTTTCACAGGTTGTGCTGTATGTGGCATTAATGAGGCTTTGCTTTCTCCTGCTGTTCCCCAGCCCCACACCCTGTGCCTACATGAGAGAGAGCATTCCTGCTCCCCAGATTGCGTCTGACCACGGTCCGGCAAATCAACTCCAGCTCAGGTCAGGCCAGCGCAGCAAAAACAAACAGGGAGCAATTAGTTCCGATTTATGAAGCGAGGATTCCTGCAAAGGCCAGGGCAGCGGGCAGGGGCTAGGGGTTAAAGGCTATTGAACCAGGTGCTTCTGAGCCCTGGAGAGCACTGAGGGACTCTTGCAATCCCAGCTTGCACTGCTGCCATCTCCTGAACATGTGCTTTCCCATAATCCTTCGCTGCCCCCAGGAGTGTTAGCTGGGAACTCAGATCTGACGGGAAAGAGTCAGGAATCAATAAAGCTTGGGCTAATATCCAGGACAAAGGGAGAAACGGGGCAGGGAAATGTGCCTTGTAAACCCTGCTAAGCTCTGGTCAGAGAGCTGCTGGACACAGGTCCAGCTGACATGCCCGGCTCAGAGAATGGGGCAGCCCACGCTGGTGGGCAGGGCACCGCCCCACCACAGACACTGCCTAGCTGTGTAGCAGAATGCAAAGCTGCAATGGCCGATTCAGAAGCCCAGCTTCGTCTGTGGGGCCGGGGTCACATGCCATGGCTGAGCTGAAGGAGGAGGGGGCGTTTCTAAGCTGTATCCCTGGAAATGTCACTGCTCCAGAGACTCCCAGCACCACAGCAGGGCTGAGGGGTTATCATCAGAGCTGGGGCTTCAGGCTGTCAGTACCTGCATCCCTGAGCTATTAGCCGTCGCCTATGCTAGCAGCACTCGTATCCCTGTTCTTAGGCAAGCGAGGAACTCTCTGGCAAGTGACAATCCTGCTGGTCCCGTAGCGCTGCATGGCAGGTGCTTGCGAAGCCCAAATCAGCTTGGCTGGCAGGTGCCTCAGAGTCCCCCAAGGGTGAAGCAGAAGGTTCTGAGGAAGCATCACCCATAAACCTCTCTGCATCGGAGTGTCCCTGAGCACCAGTTGGGGTTATGATTTACAAGGCAGGATGGCTGCCAAAAATGACCATTTCCAGGTGTTGCCAGCTGTAGGAAAATTGATGGCAACACAAACTGTACCACAGGCCTGTGACTGCTGCTCCGGGGCTGTTTGTGGAGAACTGGCTGAATGGTTCTGTACTGAACCTTTAGGGCACTGACTGACCTCAGTCCTTCTGGCCTCTGCATGGAAATTGATTTTGTTGCTCTCCAGTTCCCCGCAGCAGCTCTCTGCTCTCTGAGTAACAGGCAGTGCCACAGACTTGGAGGGCTTTGGGTCTGTGAGTTCCCGTCCCCCAACCAGGAGAAAGGCTCTCTCCAAGCAGGAGCAAAGCTCGGCCGTGCAAGCCTTTTTGCTTCTTTGACTCCAGTGACCTTCCCTTTGCAGCGGGCTTGGGTATTGCCTTGTGCCGATTGCTCTGCAAAGCCCAGCAAGAAAATGAACAGAGCCAGGGTAAAGGTCCCTAATAGCTGGACCCACACCAGTGCCTTGAGCCGTGTATCCAGAGATGTGTGTGTGTACACACGCATAGATGTGCACAATAGATGCATGCACACAGAGAATGCATGCATGTACAAACACGCAGGACGCATGAGGATGGATGGATGTACAAGCGCACGTGTCCGCTCCGGCACGCTCATCTAAATCCATCTCTCCCCGCACGGATATGGACTCAAACGTGCACTGGTTCTCACTTCACAGCAAGCTGCAGGCTCCCTTCACACCTACATTCTCCTCCAGGTGAAAGAGCCAAGCCTTGTGCAAAGCCTGCAGGGACTGCTGCCCAGCCTGCGAGCAATCCTCGTGCACCACGGTGCTACTTGGATGGGAGGACGGGATGGGAGACACCACGTGCTGCACGGGATGGGAGACACCACGTGCTGCACGCGGGCTGGCTTGGAGGTGTTCACACGGACAAAGCGAATTTCTCTCTCTCCCTGTCCCTCCCTCTCTCCCGGCCTGTTTTCCTTCAGCTGCTGTCCATGTGCTCTGGAACAGCTGCACCTGAATACACAGCCCCTGCCTATCCGTCTTGCCTGCTGTCAGGAGGATCAGTGCTGTTCAGCTCAGCCGAGTCACACCCCAGCAGGGGGCCAACGTGTAAGAGACCCTTAGAAAACCAAGAGGGGGGAAGAGGGAGAGAAAAGCCATGACCTGTGGCTGGAAAGAGGGAGGATGGGCTGAGATAACGGACTGAGTGGAGTCCTGGGACATCCCAACGGGGAGACTTCCACCTGCTTCTTAGCTAAAGGAGCCAGCAGTGGATGGTGTGTCTGTTGGCAGACTGTCTCCCCAGGTGATGCGTTACTCTCTCCCGTGCTCAGAGATACAGTCCAGTGCTCTGAGCACAGCAACGGGAACCAGCCCCTCGTGGGGTCTGAAATCCACAGCCTTGGTGGCCACGGGCAAGTCCGGTGGGGGACCACATTTGTGAGATGGAGGCCCAGGAGGGCTCATCTTCTCTCAGTGAGTTTGTGCATCTCCCCAGAGCTGATGCAGCCAATTGCAGGCATGGGACTGGGACATGTTTTCTGACCCACAAGCCTCGGCACCTGGGTTTGGAACCGTCACCTCCAGCAGGTAAACGTATCTGCTGCTCTGTGAGGCCCCAGCTCCCTCTGACCACGGACTCCCCCCCACAGGGCTCAGTGACCCAGCCACACACTCCAGAGCCTGCTCCAGTCTGAGGAGGCAAAGCCAGGTGCTTTGTTAGAGGGATGGGCAGAGACACATACTGATGGAGATGGAACCTCCCATCCCTCCCTGCCATTGGCCACCTGCTCAGGGCCTGCATGATGCTCACCATAGTAATCACCTTCCTCCTCTCCCCTTCTCCCCATCACTCCCCCTCAGCCACCAAAAGTCCAGCCCCGCACCCCCATTTACCCATCTCTGCAGAATTGCCCAGGCATTCTCTAGCCATCCAGAGGGCTGGGTGCCCGGCGGCCTGCTAATCATATCTAAGGTCTATCGGCCTATGCATGGGGCAAGGTGTCTGTCTGTCATATCTGCAGGCCTACCCATCTCTCCTTTGAACTGTGTCTATCTGCCATGTCTAAGGGCTGGAGCCATGCAACGACCCCAAATGTCCGTCTGTCTGTCCTCTCTAACCACCCACCAGTCCCTGTGGCCATCAGCAGGCCCTGCCAGTCACTAGTATTGTTGCTGTTAGCTCAGTTCTGGCTCTGGGAGCCTAAAGAAAAAGTGCAACATACGAATGTTTCGAGGGCTCCTGCCAGGAGTAATTTGCTGTGGGACCTGGGGGAGTCTGTTAGGTCCCTTACGAACCAAGGTGACTAGCTCCAGTATGCAGGAGATTTACTTCCAGCTCAGACGGAGCCAGGGAGCTGCTCCTGGGAGCAAATTCTCCTCCACTGATCCTGTTGCTGTAAAGCCCCTTCCTTTCCTCTCTCTCCCCCGGACCGTCCTCAGCCAGCTACAGGGATAAATAACCCGTGGCGAGCCCTGAGGAATTCACACCTGCCCAATGTGCACCTCTGAACAGGCCTCTCTCAGGGGCGGGACAGCCAAATGGCTGCTGCCCCCCACCCCCCACCTCCACCAGCACCAAAACTGTCACAGGCCGAAGGGGAGGGAGGGAGCTGGGCCACTTGCAATGAGGTTTCACTTGGCAGTGGGCACAGTGTGGTCTGACAGGCAGAAGCTCCCGCATTGGAAGGCTCCATTCCCAGAGAGACTGTGAGGAAGCCAAAGTGCTAACAAGCCGTCTCTGGCCATGCTGCGGTGGGAAGACGCACTGGCCGGATGATGGCAGCCTTTGGGGGTTACTGCATTCTAGGGGCGGCAAGGGACAGACTGGGAGTCCTGGCAGCATCTACAGTCACCTAGGACAGAGTGCTGCACCCATGGGGAGGGACAGGCGGGGCCCTAATTCATGTCAGAGTCATTACTTAGATTGGAAACTGTCTGGGGCAGGGACCATCTTCCTGTTATATACGAGTGTGTGTGTGAAGGGCCTAGTTCAATGCAGCCTCCCTCCCTGTCGTCAGCCCCAGGCAGCACCACAATGCAAATACTAAGGAACAGGAAGCTGTGACTGGTGTCTCGAGACATTTTAATGATGCATCATGAAGTGCTTCCAAAGCAGGGCAAGCCCCTCGGCTCCAGGGAAATAGAAGGGCTCTGCTTGGTGGCACGTTTCTCGTCCTTGAAAAAAGGTGCAGTCCCAGCTGCCCCTGGGTGCAGGGGATTGTACATCCTCATGGGGAGGGAAAGGAAACGTGGCTAACGCCACGGGGGCATCTCTGGAAACCATTCTGCTGGGGTCTGATTCTGTTTAAACACAATGAGCCAGATTCTGCTCTCAGTGACACAGAGACAAATCTAGAGTAACCCCACGAAAGCTAATGGGGACTGTCCCAGTCAGGTTCCAGCTATAGTGTGGACAGGATAGCAGGAGCAGTGACCCATGCTACGCCCAGCTCCAAAGATAGTTTGTGTAACTCCCAATTCTGCCTGTGTGGTCACCGCCCAGACACCCCTTTCTGCCCAGCGATGCTGATCTCAAGGCTGCTGGGACCCCTCCGACCTACAGTGTGAATTCCACTTCAGTTTATGGGCTACGGGCAGGCAGACAAATGGAATAAGAAAACTTCCCTGCTGCAACCCCCCTACCCTGGAAAGATCCCATCTCTGCTCTGCAGAGAGACAGAGGGGTGCCCAGCTCAGCCACCACTTTCCACCGGACACACACCAAAGCCGGGAGTAAGGTGAGCCCCGCAGCAGCAGCACCCAGCGGCTCGGTGAGCACCTCCTTCCTGGAGAAGTCCAGTCACAAAGAGGACCCTGCTCGCTGTTGCTGCGGGACACCATTAGATGTGCCCTCCCAGTCTGACAGGGAACCACTGATAACTACTTTTTGAGTACAATCTTTCAACCAGTTGTGCACCCACCTTACAGTAATTTAATCTAGACCACATCTCCCTGGTTTGCTTGTGAAAATGGCATGTGGGGCTGTATCGAAAGCCTGACTAAAATCAAGATATATCATGGCTACTGCTTCCCGTTCCTCTCATCCTCTAGTAACCTTATCAAAGAAGGAAATTAGGTTGGTTTGGCGTGATTTGTCCTTGACAAGCCCATTCCCCTCCCCATGCTGGTTATTCCTTATAACCTTATTATCCTCTGGGTGCTTACAAAGTGAGAGTTTAATAACTTGGTCCAATATCTTTCCAGGTGTTGAACTTAGGCTGACTGGTCTATAATTCCCCTGGTCCTCTTTGTTCCCCTTTTTAAATGTAGGAACTATGGGTATGTCTACACTACCCGTCAGCTCGGCGGGTACTGATCCATCTATAGGGGATCAATTTATCGTGTCTAGTGCAGACGCAATAAAATCGATCCCCGATAGCTCTGCCATTGACTCCGGAACTCCACCGCGGCGAGAGGCGGAAGTGGAATTGACGGGGGAGCAGCAGCGGTCGACTCGCCGCCATCCTCATGGCCAGGTAAATCGACCTAAGATACACCAGCTTCAGCTACGCTATTCACGAAGCTGAAGTTGCATATCTTAGGTCGACTCTCTCCCCGCCACAGTGTAGATCTAGCCTATGTTTGCCCTTCTCCAGTCCTGTGGGACCTCACCTGTCCTTGCAGAGTTCTCGAAGATAACAGTTCCAAGATTGCTTCAGCTAGTTCCTTAAGTACCCTAGGATGAATTTCATCAGGCTCTGCCAACTTGAATAATCTAACTTAGCTAAATGTTCTTTAGCCTGTTCTTTCCCTATTTTGGCTCATGTTCCTTCCCCCTTCTTGTTAATATTATTTGTGCTGAGTCTCTGGTCACCGTTAACCTTTTTAGTGAAGACTGAAGTAAAATAGGCATCAAACACCTCAGGCTTCTTGCTGTCACCCAGTATTAGCTCTCCCTCCCTGCTAAGTAGACAATCTACAGTTTCCTTTGTCTTTCTGTAGCTCCTAATGTATATAAAGAACCTCTTCTTATTTCCTTTTATGTCCCTTGCTAGGTGCAACTCATTTTGTGCCTTTGCCTTTCTGATTTTGTCCCTAATTACTCCTCCTTAGCAATGTGTCCATGTTTTCACTTTTTGTAGGATTCCTTTTTAGTTTTCAAGTCATTAAAGAGTTTCTGATGGAGCCATATTGGCCTCATTATTGTTCCTATCTTTCCTTCGCATCAGAATACTTTCCAGTTGTGCCTTTAATATTGCCATCTTGAGAAACCACCAGCACACCTGAACTCCTTTTTCCCCTTAGGTTTTTGTCCCATGGGACCTTATCTACCTGTTCTCCGAGCCTGTTGACGTCCGTTGTCCTTATTTTGCTTTCCTCACTCCTTCCTTTCCTTAAAATCTTGAAATCTATCATTTAATGATGGCTTTCACCCAGGTTGTCTTCCTTCTTCAGGTTCTCAACCAGTTCCTCCCCATTGGTCAGAATCAAATCTCAAATGGCTGTTCCCCTGGTCACTACCTCCCCCAGTGCATTCCAAGAGCTATGGGGCATTGTGTGTCTTGCTATATTACTCTTCCAGCAGATGTCTGGGTAGTTAAAGTCCCCTACGCCCTGTTACTACTCGGGCCTGTGTTTTGGATATTTCTGTTACTTGCTCTAGAAAAGCCTCATCCACCTTCACTTCTTGATTTGATGGTCTGCAGTAGACCTTTACCATGACGTCACCTCTGTGTTTCCCCTTTTAGCTTTACCCAGAAACTTTCAACTGGTCTATTTCTCACATCCTTGTGGAGCTCAGAGCAAGTGTATATATTCTTGATGTATAATGTAGCATCTGCTCACTTTTTACCCTGCTGGTCCTTCCTGAAAAAGTTCTGTCCGTCTATGCCAATATCCTAGTCCTGAGATTTATCCCACCGAGTCATCATTTAGCTTTGGGACTCGTACTTCCAGTTCTGCCTGTTTACTCCCCATTTGTGTGTAGACACAGAAAATGTTGAGCAGATTCCCCTGCTGAGTTCCCTCTTCTTTTTCCTCTGACCAGACTGTACTTTTCCATGTCCTCCCAACATCTAGCTTTCTGTTCAGGTTGCCTTTTCTATGCTTACCTGGGCCTCCCTTTGAACTTGGGTTAAAGTCTTCCTCACTAGGTTGGTGAGTTGGTGCATGAAGACGTTCTTCCTCTTCTTGATGGGGTGGACCCCGTCTCCACCCAGAGTCCTCCTTATCAGGACAGTATCCCATGGTTGAGGAAGCCAATGTCCTCCCCCTGATACCACCTGTGCAGCGATGTATTCATCTCCAGGATGCCCATCCCTGCCTGACTCTTACCCTCCACCCGAAGGATGGATGAGAACAGAACCTGAGCCGCTGGTCCCTTCACCCTCATTCCCAGAGCCCTGGAGTCACTGCTGATCTGCTCAGGGTCAGACCTGACAGTATCATCACTGCCCATGTGGATAAGCAGTATGGAGTAGTGGTCAGAGGCACTCAGCAACCGCTATGTGATGTCTCAGATACAGGCCGCACACCTCCGGGGACAGCATCGCAGGCTGGCAGACGGGCGCCTCCACGCTCCTGGGGAGGAAGACCCTTTTGCTCTAAAATTACAGCGTGGAGTTTCCAGCTGAGAAAACGAACCAACCAAAAAACAAAACTTAAGGCGGTTTCTGCATCATTTCATTTGTGTCTCTAGCCACGCTGCCCCTCTCGTTAAAGGGCCGGCACTGAGACACTCTGCTCCATTTAAGGGGGTGCATACATCGCACTTGCTTTGCTAAGGAGCCTTTGGTGAGGGAATTCAGGAGTAATTGGAGGGTTCTCCTTTAATAAATGCAGCAGAACACTTGTTGGTTTCAAGAGCCGTCTGTGTAAATAAACGATTCTCTCTGTTTGGGAGCAGGTTCCCCCTCTGTTTGTTTAAGCTGCCTTCCCGCTTTGACCTGCAGAGCTCATGACATCCAAGGCCCTGGCGATCTCCGCTCAGCATCAGACCTCTGAGGAAGGGAAGCACAGGAAGCCTTCTGCCTGCTTTATTTGGCTAACTTCCCCTCCTGCCTTCACTCTCTGGAGTGCTGTGCTTGCAGGCGGAGAACGAGAGGAGGGACACCGGGGTGGCGGTGGGAAATAGAAAGGGAGAGTGAGACAGGAGTGAATAGCTCCACCAAAGAAGAGCAGACAGGAAAGGAAATCTCCCAGCAATAACTCATTGGCTCAGGAAGCCAGAGATGGGCAAACACTCCCTGTGTGTCTAAGGAGCTGTTCTGATCTCTCAGGGCTGTGGCAGGCTTTGGCTAACCCCAGCTGGAGGGTTTCTTCTCTGCTGAGCCGCTGGTTTGCAGAGGGTCTGGGAGGAACAGAATTGCTGAACCCCAAGTGAATTCAGAGGCTTTTGCTGCTCAGATCTCTTTCCACTTTAGGGGAAAAAAGCTTCATTTTTCCACTGCCGGCACACACCTTCCTCCTGGGGTGAGAGGAAATGCTCTGGCTCAGCCATGCTCCAACCTAGCATTCAGAGAGCTTTATCTTATCAAAAGCTGTTTTTTCGCTAGGATGATTTATGTGATTAATGGAAAACCCAGAGCTAGGGGAGCAACTCATGGCTCCTCCAATCCCTGCCTCAGCCAGCGGGTATCACTGGAGGGAGTGGTGGTGTGAGCAGCTCCCAGCTACTCCACTCTCAAGCCTGTCCCAGCAGAGAGCACATCAGGGAATGAGCCCCTATGGGGGACTGAAAGCAACTCCATTCACAGCCTCTCCCAGCGACTGACCTTATGGGAATGGGAGACGAGCACTGTCCATAGAGGATCCTATATCTTCTGCATTCACAGTGTGCAAGATTCCCCCAAGCATATTTATCAGGAAAGGGCGATAAACGTCAGTCTCACCTAGGGTGACCAGATTTCCTGATTTTATAGGGTCAGTCCCAATTTGGGGTTCTTTTTCTTATATAGGCTCCTATTACCCCCCACTGCCTGACCGGATTTTTCACATTTGCTGTCTGGTCACCCTAATTTCACCAGGCACACACACACCAACAAACAATATATGCATTGATGGTCATTGACAATTACAGCTAGGTCCTGGAACCCAGAAGAAACCTGCTGTTGAGAACTTAACATAAGCTGATTTGAGGCACTTGACTCAGTATGTCTTGACAAGTGATGTTGACAATTTGTGTGTTAATGGTTCTGAAGCTTGCACTTTTGGAACCTCAACATCTGCTGTCATTAAATAATTTCAGTCTGACCCTCCCCCCATAATTTCCCGCAACTGCGAAAATTTAAAGCAACCGAAATAGGAAAAAATGCTTAAACATAAGCATGGATATTATCTGTCAAAATCATAACAAAACAGAAACTGTAGGCCAAGCCCAACCATAGGCAGCAATACAGGGCTGCTGGCTGGGCGGAGCTCAAGGGTAAAGCAGGCCCAGCCCCTCCAAGAGGTGACCCGATGGGGCAGCGTTTGAAAGCTCAGCTCCTTTTCAGGAAAATGAAACCATCCCCACCACGTGCTGCTAAAGCGCCCTGCCCATCTTAATGTCTATATCCTCTGTGCCCTCCACAAACTAGTCCTTCAACCCTGCATGCCTCACACTTGGGGAACGTGCAGCAGGGAGCAGTGCCTGGGTGCTGGCTCTGTGGAAGCTCTTCTGGGGGATGATAGTCAGGTGCTGACTGGGGGGGCATTACAGCCTGTGGAGGGGGCTGTGAAATCGGCTGGAGCTCCCTGGTCTGTCTGTGTCAGGAGTTAGTACAGAAGCAGCATTTGCAGCAGCTCCCCAGCAGTGGGGTGATCTCAGATGTGCAGTAGCACTTCCCACCACAGCCTGTGCCCAGCTGCAGCCTGTTTGACTCATCGCCATCGGCCGCCCCCGCAGGGTGCTGTTTGCAAGGTGTCTGTGCACCAGAAAGGGCCCCCACCCTGACCCCTGTAAAGTACCGAATACAGGCAGCGTCTGCTGGCTTTAAATTCCGGGGGCTGGGAGAGCACCACAGTCCTGTTGGCTGGATGGAAAAGTCCAGGGCAGCCCCATTGGCTGGCCAGGAATCTGCTCCTAGTTCCTAGCCCCTCCCAGGACTTATATAGAGAGATTCTTGTGAATCCCACTAGAGCAAACTGTCCCACCCTCTCCGACACGAAAGGGGAGAAGCTGGAGCAACAGCTGGGAAGACGTCAGGACCTGCAGCGGGGGTGGAGAGGGCTTCCTGCTTGTGTCCGCGCATTGTGAGCCCTTGAACGCCACAAGGGTGAGCCTCTGGAGTGAGTCCCTGGTGCTCCAGCGAGGAGCCAGACTGCCTCTCGGAGCCCTTCCAGCCTGGAGCGCACAGAAGTGTCTTGCTGCTGAAGGCTCCCAGAGAGCAGCGGGGCCCTGGGTCTGGGGGCAAACCCCCATGGCGTTCACCATGCTGAGACCCGTGGCAGCTCACATGCTCTACCCAGACCTCAGCATGCTCTCCGAGGACGAAGAGAACCGGAGCGAGAGCGATGCCTCGGACCAGTCCTACGGCTGCTATGAGGACCTGGAGACCAGGAGGAAGGTGGCGAGGAAGCCAGGCCAGGTGGTGATGGTGAAGCAGAGGCAGGCGGCTAACGCCCGGGAGAGGGACCGGACACAGAGCGTCAACACGGCCTTCACAGCCCTGCGGACCCTTATCCCCACCGAGCCCATGGATAGGAAGCTGTCCAAGATCGAGACCCTCCGCCTGGCCTCTAGTTACATCTCCCACCTGGCCAATGTGCTGCTGCTTGGAGAGGGCTGCGAGGACGGGCAGCCCTGCTTCAGTGCCATCTATGGCTCCAAGGGGGAGCTGGACAACAAACAACCCCGCAGCATCTGCACCTTCTGCCTCAGCAACCAGAGGAAAGGGGTAAGTCCATCCTCCCAGCTGGGTAGCACTGCCCCTGCTCAGCCAGCCACTGGCAAACAGGATCCCTTTGAGAAGGGAGGCTGGGAAGGAAGCTCTGCATTTGGACTGGCAAAGGCCCTACCTAGGTATAGAGGGATGTCGCTGGGATGCGTGTGGGAGGGGAGGGTGTTGGGTTTCAGGTGTCAGGATGAATGGAAGCAGAGGTGTCAGTGGGACTCTGTGGGGAGTGCATGGCCGAATGGCAGGAGGATATGAAGGGTGAAGGGGAAGAGGTGACAGCTGGCACAGACTGAAATCAGCACAGGCTGTAGTTCAGACTCAGCAGGATGCTTGTGTGGGTTGGGCCTGCGGGCATTCACTGAGGTGTACCTGCTTTCGGACAAATTCTGCCCTTGGCTACACGCACACAGCTCCCGCGCAAGGCTCCGGCCTGGGCCAAACTCTGCGCTCTGGGTAAATCCAGAGGAACTCAGCTCCGCAGCACTCCAGATTCACAAGGGTGCCTGGGACAGCAACCTCTGGCCCAATGAAATAACACCCCTGGGACCTGGGCTTGTGTCATGCCTTTCAGCTGAAGGTCTCAAAAGTGAGCAAATCTCATTAGTGCTTTTACAAATGGGGAAACTGAGGCCTGGAGGGGTGCAGTGATTCATCCCAGCTCACACCCAGGGGTCACTTAGGATTGGAACCTACTCCTGAGCCCTGTCTTAGGCCTAACAGCTGCAGGGCCAGGCTGCCTCCACAGGCAGATCCAACTTACTAAATAGCTCCTGGACACTGAGCGTTTCCCTTAACATGCACTAGCTGTCCCATTAACGCTAGTTTAAATGCATAGTCACGAGAATGTAGGGCTCTTCACTGGATGTGTTCTCACTGTCTTCCACCTGCCTTTTCTACAAGCCCCTGCCTTGCACAGCACACCTGCTCCGGCGGTTGCATTAGGGGCGTCTCAGGAGCTTTCCCTGGACTCCTTGGCTGTCTCACTCTTCATGGAAACGCTGAACTCCTGCCCCTGGGCAGAGAACTTGAGCAGAGAAACTCTAAAGAAGAACAGGCCCCTCCTGGGCGAGGCCTCCTGCAGACGCCTTCTGTGCCAGTATCACATAACTTGTTCTAGTTTCCATGTGCTTGGTTTAGATTTAAGGTAGAGGCAGACCTGAGACCAAGCTGTGGATGTGTTACATTGAACCCTCTTCAGAGCCTGAGGGTGTCTGGGCCCTGGAGTCAGATCAGCCCTTTGTAGGAATAAAATAGAGACACCAATATTGAGTCTGGACAGAGCTCAATTCCCAGCTGCCCTCTCGCCCCAGGCTGTGGGGGTGATTGCTTGCCAGGCTGTAATTTCACCGCCTCTCACGTTCTAGATACTCTTTCACCTGGAGTTACCCCATTGCCATTCAGCTCAAGGGAGCTAACAACACCTTTGGAAAGGCAGATCTGGATACTTCTCAAATGTTTGTTCCTGGCTAGACACGTTCCACTAATATCGTAACTAGGGCCCTACCAAATTCACTGTCCATTTTGGTCAACTTCACGGTCATGGGATTTTAAAAATCATAACTTTCATGATTTCAGCTATTTAAATCTGAAATTTCATGGTGGTGTAATTGTAGGGGGCCTGACCCAAAAAGGAATTGTGTGCGGGGGGGGGGGTCACAAGGTTATTGTAGGGGGGGTTGCAGTACTGCCACCCTTACTTCTGCACTGCTGCTGATGGTGGCGCTGCCTTCAGAGCTGGGCAGCTGGAGAGCGGTGGCTGCTGCTGGCCGGGATCCCAGCTCTGAAGGGAACAGCACAGAAGTAAGGATGGCATGGTATGATATTGCTACCCTTACTTCTGCACTGCTGCTGGCAGGGTGCTGCCTTCAGAGTTGGGTGCCCAGGCAACAGCTGCCACTTTCCGGCCACCCAGCTCTGAAGTCAGCGCAGAAGTAAGGGTGGCAATACCACGACCCCCCTAAAATAACCTTGTGACCTCCCCTGTGACCCAACTCCCTTTGGGTCAGGACCCCCAAGTTGAGAAATGCTGGTCTCTCCCTCACCCCGTGAAATCTGTATAGTACAGGGTAAAAGCACCCAAAAGACCAGATTTCATGGGGGGAGACCAGATTTCACAGTCTGTGATGCATTTTTCATGGCCATGAATTTGGTAGGGCCCTAATCATAATCTTTTGCCTGTGACATCATAACCTTCGCCACGGCAATCAGCTGTGAGGCCACAAATAGGATGTTGGCATAATGTGGGGAATAAAGAGCAGGAGGAGATGAACTCAAAAGAGACAGAAATCTTGGGCCTAATCCGTAGTTTCCACTCAGGTCCCAGCTCCCAGAAATCAGAGGGAGTTCACTGCAGTCAGGGCCTCAGGATCTGGCCCCTGCTGCAGCTCTGTCCTGAATGGTGCAGAATGAGAGGAAAGAAATACAGAGCCAGTTCATTGTCTCCATCCTCTGTAGACTGTCTCCTGGGAATGTTGCCGTGGGGCTTGAGCTGGTGCTGGGTCAGGACTGGGAGTCCGGAGTCCCTAAATGCAAAGCTCATCTGGGCAAGCTCTCTGGATGTGCTCGAATACCCTCCGCACACTGCCCAGCATGCTGACCCCAGCGCTCACACACTGCCCCGTCCCTGCACGTCATCTCCAGGTCAGACAGCCCTTCACACATCCAACCGTTCTGCAGGCCAGGAGGGTACATGGGGCTGCAGCCTGGTGTGACTCCACTGGCTGCAGCAGGCTCCTCCTGAGCTACACACTGGCCAGGCACTCTCACACCCACAATTCTCACTGAGATCTGTCCCCGGTTCCAGCTTTTCTCCCTTTATTTCCCACCTCCTGTCTCTTCCCCCAGCCCCTTGTCCACCTCTCCTCTCTCTGGTTATTGAAGTATTTGAGCTGATGGGTTTAAAAAAAGCAACAGATGCTCAAGAGAGGTCATGTCCCACCTGCCCGTGCACTGTACACCCCCAACATTTGGGCCTGTACCTGAATGGCAGACCCAGGTCTGGCACCCTTGCTGGTGCTCTGGTCTGCAGCTGTTCTCAGTGGCCCAAGGACTCAGGCATGGGAAAGAGGGAGACCAGACCTCAACCCTTTTGGAAACTTGCCCTTAACCTCAGCGGCCCAAGACGATAACCAAAAAGCCCTCTCACCCACTTGCACGGCTGGCAGGAAGGGGACGGGCCGAAGATAAGTATTCAGCTATCGATGGAAGCCACCTTTAGGACCATCTTTCCCTCCCAAGGCAGGACTGCTTCCCACAGAACAGTTACTAGTGCCAGGGCAAGCCCAGCTTTTAATGTCCCAAGCAATGGAGCTTCCACCCCCTCTATAGCCAGATAGACCGCCCCCATCAGGAAGCTTCCTCCCTATCTGCATTTCCTCCCGCTGCTCTGAGACCTAAGGAAGGAGATTTTAGTGCTCTGAGAGCTGATCCGCAAGCTCTGGCACGGACAGTTGCAGCAGGGCCTGCACACCAGCCTCTGGGAACAAGGGCACTGTCTCTAAATGGGAAACAAGTATCTGCAGCAGTTGGGGTTTCTTTCCCACAGCAAAGATGTGGAGAGAGGAAGGGACTTGTTCAGCAGGTCATTGGGAAAACTGGGACTAGAGCCCAGGCTGTCAGACTCCCAAGTGCCCTAGCCACAGGACTTCACTGCCACTGCTGCCTCTCGCTAGCCGTATTGGTCAGAGTCAGGTCTCTGCATCGCAAAGTCCCCCCCCGACATGCGAGGGCGGCTGAGGAGCACAGGGAGGCTGCATCAGCAGAGCTTTGAGGGGCCCTGGCCCAAAAGGAGGGCTACTACAGATCAGGATTGGGGCAGGGCTGGACGAGCCAGGAGAGCTGCAGGGCCTGGCAGAGGTGCACAGGTTGGGCCTGCGGCTGGGACTGCAGAGCGGTTGGGGTGGGAGAAGCTGTTACAACACCGTCAGCACTGGCTTGAGCCTGGAAGAGGGGATCGACCTCAATGTAACGGACACCAAATGCTCTGCACAGGGGAGGGCAGGGCCTGGTGTCACATCTCCGTGGAGTGTTCCCAGCCGATTCCCACAGCACGCAGGGACCCCGGGGTAGGTCATGTGTTACCATGGTAATCAGGATTCCTTTGAGGGCAAGGCCCCTGCCTAGAGCCAACCCAGGTCCCTCTCTGCATGGCGTGGTGGGTGGAAGTTCAGTCCAGGGGATTCGTTTCCTGAACATGACATCTGCTCACGGTACCTGCTGGGACCTCTCCCTGTCACAGGCCCTGCCCCACATTCTCGCACTCCTGAGACAGGCTAAGGAACACAGAGCACCTGCGAGTCCCAGGCGAGAGGGTCTGGGCGGGGACTGCACCCGCTAGGAGTGGCAGAGCAGGACACCTCATTTTGGTTAGTGCAAAGAGCTCCTCTGGGAAGGCAGGACCTGCTCTGGGGTCATTGTCCCCAGAGACTCCAGGCCTCTCTAAATGGTCAGTGAGGATGCCATGGGGGGTTGCGGTGGCTCCCTGGGGGCCAGGGGCAGGGGCACAGTCAGGTGGGAAGATCCCATGGTGCTTTCCAGCAGAGCAGTAGTTTGTTCCTTAGCCAAAGGGTCCCCTCCTGCCGCCCTAGGCTGCGGGGTGGCTTGTGACCTGCTCCGGGCTCCCTTGTGAGGAAAGGCTCTCAAGCAGCTGTTTTCCTGGCCAGTGGCTCTCTCTCCTGCAGCCTGCTCTGACGCGTACCAGTCAGGACAACCCTCCCCGATCCCAGTACTCGTGGGTCAGTCCCAGGTCGGTTTTCCCCCAGGGGCTTCACATCAAGAGACAAGGGAATAAATGTAACTCCAAACAGATTTAAGAGCTAAATTCCCAGCTAGTGGGTCCCCAGGAAAGAGACCGGAAATTTCCTCACTTTCCAAAGTAGGGACTTATCAGGATACAGTCGGTAGCCAGGGCGCAGGGAGTGGGGAGAGAGAACTGTGCTTTGTAAGGTTCCACCTCTAGAGCTCAGATGTCACATTGACCTTGATGGCTAATCCCTGGGCACCCACCACACAGGATCCCGTCCTCTTGGTCATACCAAGAACAGGCGAGATGTCAGCATGCCAGCTTCAGCCCAGCTTGATCTCCTGCCCTTCCCCATCTCTCAAACCCAGCCCTTCTCTCAGCTGCAGAACTTAAAAATCCATCCTCCCTGTGTTCCCTGCCCTGGCTCCGTGGCCATTCTGCCACCTGCCCTTCTGTCATCCAATCACAAGGCAGAGTACTAGGAAAGTCACAGCACCATACTGCAGCCAGACCTCCCTCTGGAGCCTGAAATGTGACAAGATGACATGGCCGGAGCCTTGAGTCTCAGGGCTGTAGTGCTTGGGGGATGGACTTTCCACCACGCCCTTCCTTTGCAAACACCTCCCCTTCCCATTCCAGAGAGGTGGGAACACACACCTCTGGTCTGGGCTCCCCGTGACTGCCCCAGCTGAACTATGGAGAGGCACAACCTATTCCGAGTGGCGAAAAAGCCCCAAAGCAGGCCCCTCCCTGAGTGATGCTAGCACGGGCCTTGTTAGCAGAGTCACATGGGATGGTCGCACAGCCATCCCAGATGGAGTGTGGTGTATCACCCCTCCTCCAAAACACGCTCAGGGGCCATGGATGCACAGCTCGGTCTGTAGCAAGAGCCCAGAGGAGTGGAAAGAGCTCTGAGAAAGGGGTGGATCCCACCAGGACTGTGCTGTCCCCTGAGCGCATTACAAGAGTTTTTGTCAGGCAAAGTCCCCAGCAAAGTCAGGCAGAAATGAGTGAGGACTTCCTGCTCCGTTCCATCGTGCTTCTATGACGCACTAGCAAGGCAGCTCCCACAGCAAACTCTGCAGGGGGATCTTCCTGTTCCCCTGAGCGTCTCTACCCCTCACCCCGAGATGCACTCGTCTCTGGGCTTTTCTCTGCCTCCTGCTAGAACAGTGGCTCAGGGCAAAGTCCAGCTGTCTGGGGGCACAGGAATGCGGTGTGGGCATCGTGTCTCCAGCTTTCCCCTTCCTTTCTTGCAGGGCAGCTGGAGGGAGCTTGCGGGCAATTGCCTGAAGGCGCGAGGGGTGAACCCAATGCGAGTGCCGCGGAGATGAGCCCGAGCTGTGGGAGCATCTGCCTGAGGAGCCAGGCCAGGTGGCCGAACCCCAGAACACATGAGCTTGATATTCCAGACCGGGGGGCGGGAAGGAGCAAGGGACCCCTGGAGCTCAAGGAAAGGAAAGCCTGTGTGAGATGAGCCCACACTCAAAGGACTCCACGGAGACACAGGCGGCTGGGGCTGCACCGACTTGGACCGAAAGGCAGGACGATGCTCTAGATGCAAATAAGAGAGAGCGAGAGCGACCGCTCCTCTGCCATCCACTGTGCCTGTCCTTCGCGGCCAGCGGGAGCCCGGGGAAAGCAGGGCTCACTGACCCCTGGAAGGGGATGTTGGCCCAGTGGCTGCAGGACAGAGGAGCGGGCAAGGGCGAGAGTGTAAAATATCGTTCAATGGTCAGTGTCGATACAGAGCTTTATGAGAGTTAAGATTATTGCAGGTCTCCATGGTCACTGTTTTGTTTTTCATATTCAGCAGGTTTGAAAATAAAAGTTATTTTTTTGATCATTTGTTGGCTCTTTTTTCATTGTTTCCCCCCCAGTTATGCTCAAGACACACGGCTCCAGCTGCAGGTGGAGGGCTGGGGGTCTCCCCCGCTGAGGGGGCTGACAGCAGACTGGCTCTGCTTCTCCCAGGGGCCTTTTGCTTCTGCTCTGGAGGTCTTGATCGAGTGCCAACCTGGTCTGGCCTGCAGTGTGCCCGCTGATAACCATGGCTGGCTGCAGTAATGCAGAGACCCTGGTACTACAGGAGTCATTCTGTGTGCTGCCACATGGGCTTTGGTGAGGCCTTGGCTCAGGGAGGAAGGAGGATCATGGGAAAGGTATGAAGAAACGGGGGTAACTCACTGAGTCCAGTGAGCTCATGATTCATTTGCTGTCGGACACAGCTGTGGAGTTGGGCAGCCTGGGAGTCGCTTCCCAAGCACACAGGATTCCCTTTTATAGAACAGCCACTGCAAGGGTTCCCTCACCAGGGACAGCTCTGAGCTCTGGGATCCTCCAGCCCAGCTCAGTCCCCAGCCCGAGAGATGCGAGGTCTCTCCAGTCGGACAGATGCAGGAGCTGGTCAGCTGGCTCAGAGTCACTGGGGATGATCGACGAGAGCTGGAGCTAAAGGGATGCCAGGAGACAGCGGTTCCTCAGGTCCACAGGCAAAGCAGTGTGAGGAAGGCCCCAGGCACTGAGCCCATCCACCTTAAAATGGCCAGATCCTTTTCTCTCACCACTGGGATGAGGAAGGCATTTCCTCCCTGTACACGCCCCAGGGGGCAGGGGAGACCCCCCCAGTTCATACACATAGTCCTGCTATGCCGATATCTCACTCACTCTGGCTCATGCATTTTTCCCTCCCTGATAAACTCTGCCACTGCAGCTGCAACTTTGCCCCCTCGAAGCCCACCTGAGGGGCAATGCCAGGGAGAACAGGCAAAACGGCAGCATCCCCTTCCCTACCTCCATCTCCTAGAGCCAGAGAAGGGGGGGCCTTGGGCTGGTCTAGAGGCAGCACCCTCCTGGCTGCCTGCTCTCCAGAGACATCTCCCTCCCAGCTG
This sequence comes from Gopherus flavomarginatus, assembly GCF_025201925.1. Classification (NCBI taxonomy): domain Eukaryota; kingdom Metazoa; phylum Chordata; order Testudines; family Testudinidae; genus Gopherus; species Gopherus flavomarginatus. Next base: position 50,301,418 of record NC_066627.1, read on the forward strand.
CCTTCCCCCAGGATTTGATTTATGTAGTGACAGCCCAGCACAGCTGTGAGAGCAAGTCCCTGTTGGGGACAGGGTGGGTGGGGAGAGGCTTGTTCTCAGCGTATCTAATCTGTACCAGACCCCAATAAACAGCCGTGAGATTCTCTAAACATTTCTGGGACACAGAATCCCCGGCCTTGGGTTTACTGGGGGGCCAGGGAGGCGGGGGGCTTGTGTTCTCTAAACAGCCACAGCTAGACAGTTAAAGGAAGATATCGTTTTCCTCAGAAGGACCAAGGCTTGCAGCTCGTGGCCAAGCCCAGAGCCGGTATTGCAGCTTCCTAGAGGAGTCCCAGCTACTGACTGTGGCTTGGGAGTTCGTGTCCCAGCGACGCTGCTGGGTTTGCTACTACGCACCCCGGCTAGGGGCATTGCTGCTTGGCTGCTCGCTGGCGCCGGCGCTCGGAGTGGGGATCCCAACAGCACCAGTATTGCTAGTGCACAGCTCTTGGGGCACTCCAAGGCACGCTCCCCTCCCAGTGCTGCCAACATGGCAGGCGCTGTGTCCGTGCTAGGGACGGCTAACTCCGGTAGTGCAGAGACCGCAGCCACATTCCTCTGGTGCAGGGGAGTCCAGCACGGAAGGGGTTAAACCAGGCCCACGCTGGTTTGCAGTGGAAAGGGGATCTGGCCCAGCATGCTTTCTGTGGAGGCCTGTAATACTCTCTTCCTCCAAAACCCCGGGCGTGTTCTTTTCATCCCAGCTTGGTGCTGCCCAGATATGCCGCTCTCTCTGCCTGCCTCTCTTGCCCTCGCCCTCTTCCTGATCTCGGACACCCTTGGAACGGCTCCTGGCCGCTTTCTCTGAGACAGGAAGGTGTCCCCGAGTCTCAGGAAGGAAAAACACTCAGAGCTGAACCCACAAAGACCGTCTCTGAGGGGCTGAGGCTGGATGGGCTCCAAGCCTGACATCACCTGGGAACTGGAACCCGAACTGCAGCTGCACTTTGCTCCTCTGGTTTTTTTTTCCCCTGTAACTTGTGTTTTTAAGCATTCTTTTTATAGAACTTCTCTCTTCCCTCCCAAATACTTCAGGCTTTCTGAGATTTTAACCCTGAAGGGCCAAAGGCTCTGGAATGCAGAGGGGCTGGGGAACCGTCTTCTCCCCCAGGAGCCAGGGCTCTGTCAAGCCCCCTGTCACACTGTGTGTGCCGTGGGTGATGTGCAGAGGGGTTTGTTCCAGCAGGAAGAGCGGTGGGTAAGTGCTGCATGAACAGAAGGGGGATGGTAGCCAAGCAGGTGGCAGGGGCCAGCAGCACAACAGAGGTCTGCTCAACCTACTGGGCTTGGCGGGAGGTTACTTGGCTGCCCCTAAGGAGGGTGGCACAATGTGGCAAAGATGCAGCATTTGATGCTGGACTCAGCGTTGACCCAACAAACCTGGCGTGGGCTGGGCTCTCCACTGACATGCGCCCCGTGCAGTCCCTTTGGACCGGACTCGTCCTAGCGCCACGTCATCGTCCTGGGGGCCAGAACTCCCGGTACGAGTTCAGTCTGGTGCCATGTGGGGAGGCAGGGCACAGACCGAGCCCCAGATTGGCATGATGGCTCGGAGGGGGAGAGTGCCTGGAACATGGGGACAGGAGTCAAAGTGAAACTCGCTGTTATGTGCGGCGGGGAGGGACAGGGCTACAGAGCAGGAGGAAGTGACTAAATCTGAGCTGGATGAGCAACTCTGCAAACAGACAAAACCCAGGGCTGTGGGTGTTGAACCAGACCCTCACCCTGGAGTTTGTGCCGCCTCTGTCTGTGAACTGAAGACACTGGGCCTGACTCTGTGCTCTTACAGGGGTGCAAATCAGGAGCTAGTCATTACCCTGGGATACAATCAGGGCAAGTGAGAGGAGGTTCAGGCCTATGGCACTAGACTGATTTACAAGGTGCCCTTTGTTAAAACATCTGGCTGCTGTTTCCCAGCCCCTATTATCCCTTGGCTCCTCGGCAGAGCATGGGTCTGTGATACTGAACACACAGAACATACCATGAGGTCACTTATCAGAGCAGCGACTCTGCCATCGCCAGGGGTATGGAAAATGTATCCAGAAATGTCCTTCTTCTTGTGTAAACACCTTATTCCTTGGTTTACTAATTCTGCAAAGTGCAGATTAGCCAAGAGTCACAGCCCATCCCGAGTCACAACCAGCCTCAGATCACCCCTGAGTCACAGCCTATTCCGGAGTCACAACTCGCCCCAGATCACCCCAGTAACAGCCTGTCCTGGAGTCACAACCCACCCAAGTCACAGCCCATCCCAGAGTCACAACCCACCCCAGATGACCCCAGAGTCACAACCCATCCTGAGTCACAGACAGTCTCAGATCACCCCAGAGTCACAACCCGTCCCAGATCACCCCAGTCACAGCTCACCCTGGAGTTACAACCCACCCAAGTCACTACCCGCCCCAGATCACCGCAGAGTCACAGCTTATTCCGGAGTCACAACCCACCACAGATCACCCCAGTCACAGCTCATCCTGGAGTCACAACCCATCCCGGAGTCACAGCGCATCCCAGAGTGCAGAGGTTCAAAAGCCCAGTTAACAAGCTGAAGGCGGAGTGACACTGCAAGAACCCCCACCAAAGCAGCTGATAAGTGCAGTGTATTGTCTGGGAGTCATCCAGAAATAAAAGCCAGAGGGGCTGCAATTTTACATTTTCCTAGGCAGCATGCCAAGCATCCATATAGCAGGAGATCAGCCACAGCCAGTCTCTTCTTCAGGTAGGTTTAAATCATAAGGGGACCTCATTCATCACACCAGCTGAACATGCCTCATGGGGTTAATCTTTAACCTTAACTCCTGCTCTGGCCTGGGACAACTAGCCTCTGCAAAAAGCCCACAGGCAGCCAGTGCAAACCAGGGAGCCCCAGCCTAGTGCCCACAGCAGGAGACTCAATCGGAGTGGGAGGGACCTGCTGCCATTTGCACTAGCTGCCCTCTCTGCAGATTTAAGCTGCAGCCCCAGGCAGAGGGCTTTACAGCTCTCTGTTCTCCAGGCTAGAAGGGCCCTGCCTTCCCTGCTCCTGCCCTGAGTGCGGCTCTGCTGGGCCCTGATCTCCATTCCTTGCCAGTCTCCTACCAGGGCAGTCAGTGCCATCCCTTTACCCTCAATGAAGTCCCCTTTGCCAGTGCTCCCCTCGTGCCCCTGGCCTCCGAGGTGGGTCTGTGTGGGCTGGCAGCAGTCTGGCTGTGGCGCCTTTGGTCATTAAGGTGATTGGTGGCGCCGATCAACGTCATAAGTGCCTGGAGCCTTGGATGGGTGTTTTTAAATGGCGATTGAGACCTCTAGGTAGATCAATGACCTCACACTCTCCCTTGTCTCTCACTGTCATGTGCCCTATCTTCACTGCCCCAGGGCAGGCTTCATTCTGGCCCACAGCATCTTCCTCCCTGATCCCCACTTCATGTGTCCCGCGACTGGCTCCCCTCAAAGGAAAACAACCCTGTGCTGTCTCTTCCCCAGCAGGTTTGGGACAGATGATGGAATGCTGCAGTGACAGTAAGACCGGTGTTAATATTTCTGGTGCATTCACCCTGGCAACTCATGCACTTCTCACAATGTGCTCTATCATCTCGTTCCCTCTCTGGCATCACCCCATCTTCTCTTCCTTCTTTTATGCCCTCTTTGCCCTTCCCAGCACTGTACCTCCTCTATTGCCCAAATGTAATTTTAGCCCCAAAAGCTGGGATGCAATCGCATTACTCTGTAGTTTACTGTAGAAAAAATAATCCTGAAACTGAATCTATAGAACCTCTGGAATAAATTCTCTTAACAAGACAAACTCCCTGAAGTGGGGTTCTTGGCCCGGTTTCCTTCATTGTGAGTATTTATCTCATATCATGTCCTACACTTAGGCACTGGCACATGGGAGGTTTGATCTATCCCATTCACACGCACAGTTCCTGGCCAGCCTGCTCCTATATTTCTTTGTCGCTCCACATTTTTCTGCACTGAGAAAGAGCTTTTCACCTACGGATCCTAAAATGCTTTGCATTGGGGTGTAGGTGTTAATTATTATTATTGTTTTAAAGATGGGGAAAATAAAGTTTGTTTTTCTGTCTCCTTGTGGGTGAGTGCACAATGCACTGACTACGTGTCTATATTGTCTCTATGAATGACTGTGTATATTTATAGTAGATACATATTCTGCATCCCACCCTCACAGCCACTCTGCTTCCCGGAGCCCTTTATCTCTCACTCCTTCTCACTGGCCTCTCTTTCCCTCCTGATGTTTGCTTCCCTCTTATTTCCTTCATCTCTCGCTCTCCTAATCCCCAGTAGGGACAGGGTGTGAAACTTACTGCGCGGGGTGAAAAGCAGGTTAATTTCCAAATGGAGCTTCCCTCTGAAAACAATAAGACAATGCCCGGCCGGGGGCTGCCTGCGTAAACCAGCCCCGAGGAGGGGAAGTTGTAATATTTGTATTTAGCAGTCAGTAAATTGAAGAAAAAAAAAACCCCTCAAGGCAATTAGAGCCATTCCTGGCCCTGTTCCTTCCAGGGCTGTCCAGGAGGGACCCCTGGGGCCACTCAAGCCCTGCCTGAAGGTCACCTGAGCTGCACTTATTCCAAACAGTAACAAACTTCAGTGCAGAACAAAGAAAACAAGGAGAGGAGGCTGCAATCCTTCCCCGAGCTGCCTTGGGCTGAAGCCCTCCACAACCCAGGCTCTCTCCCTGGAGTGTCAGCCTAGAAAGGGGATTCCAGAGTCAGCTCCAGACCTGACCAGGGTCTGGGCCCCAGGCTCAGTGGTTATGAACAAGTCCTGCTAGAGACAATAGCCCTTGCTTGGGGAAAGCTCATGTGAAAGTGAAGGTGGGAGGGAAATGGGGGGAGGGGTCCTGCACCTTAACCCTTTCCCTGCCTGTGTGATCATTCTCTGGCAGCCAGAGACATATAGCAAGCTGTGATATGCAGGTAGCAAATTTTCCATGCTCCTTCAGGCCCCAGCCCCAGCTGGCGTACATCAATGTCGCTCCACGGAGTTCAGTGAAGGAGGCTGACCCCAGGAGAGTAAACTGGAGATAGTTATACTGGATCGGACAGGTGGCTCATCAGCTCTGGTGTCTTGCCTCCAGCACTGGCCGATACATGATGCTGCAGGGGATGGTGTAAGAAAACAGACTCCCCCGGGGCCATAGCCAGCAAGCAATACTGCCACGTGGGGGTGTGAAAGAAAGGTTCCTTCCTGACCCCTATGGTGACCAGCTGATGGCCTGAAGCAATTCCCAGATGTTGTTATTGCTGCTCCATAGCCAGCCCCAGTTTTACATGCCGGCTGCCATGCTGGCTGGCAGCAGCTCTGCACACAAGAGCACAGGGGGTAGAAGGTGGGCCCATCTTGACTGGAGGGGCCTGTTGCCCTCAAACGTCCTTGTGCAGTGAAGCGCTTACGGTGGCGCTCCCCTGAGCTTAAAGAAACGTGTGGAGCGGTGTAGGGAATTGCCTTCCCTTGTTTACTGGAGCTGATGTCAACCCATCTGTAGAGATTGCCACGTCAGCCTGGCCCAGGCCCCATAGGCAGCCCCCTCTGCTCTGCAGCTTTTCATTCATTTGCCCCATCTGATTCCCTTCTCGATTGCACTAGGGAGCTGGTTGTCACGCTTGTGCTTTAGGCTGGAGAACTGCAGGGATCTCCAGCTGTTCCCATGGGGTGCGGCAGGGTGGGTGAAGGGTGCGGGGCCGCCTTTCTCACCCACACCACCATGGGCTTCTGGTTCCCTCTGTACTTTGCTGGTGGGGTTCACAAGGCCTGGACTTGGACTTCCCTATGGCCCTCTCTCTGCAGTCTCTGACCTGCCTCTTTTGAGCTCAGCCTCCTGGTCTGAATGCTTCAGGAATTCCAGTCCAGTTTTTTTCTGCTGGGGTGCAGCCCAGAGAGTCCACTGAGAAAGACTCAGCATTTCCAACGAACCTGTCCAGAATGCCTGGAATGGCTGTGGAATGCATACACAGCTGGGAGGGAGACAGACATTAGTGGATGATTCACAGAAAGGGCGTCTGACCCACCCTAGCCTTAAGCCAGAGCAATGCAACCTCCCTGAGCATGCAAAGGGCAGGGCACGTCCGGTGCATTCCCACACCAGGGCTGCAATGCTGTCAAGCATGCAAGGGCAGGGCAAGTCCGGTGCATTCCCACACCAGGACTGCAGTGCTGCCAAGCGTGCAAGGGCAGGGCACATCTGGTGCATAACCACACCAGGGCTGCAGTGCTGCCAAGCGTGCAAGGGCAGGGCACATTTGTTGCATACCCACACCAGGGCTGCAGTGCTGCCAAGCGTGCAAGGGCAGGGCACATCCGGTGCATTCCCATACCAGGTGTTAGGAATCAAGGCCTGCAGCAGAGCCTGTGGCCAAGCCCCCAATGAGCACGGCTGGCTGACGGTGGGCTCCCTGACCAGCTGCATTGCCTGGCTGGTGGGATAAGTCCAAGGGAACAGCTTTTAAGCCCAGCAGCAGCAGCAGTTTGGCAGCTGCTCAAAGCATTTGCCCATGAGTGTGATGGCTCCTGTGCCTGCTGTCCCCAGCCTTGCTCCTACCATGTTCTAATTCTGCTTCTCCCTTACTCCTGCCCTTGGCCCAGCCCTGCTCCTGCCTTGCCTCACTCCAGATAATCTGGGCCTGACCTGCGGCTCCAATTCCTCACTTTGTCTCTGAGTCTTGGCTCTGGCCCCTGGCCTCCAGCTCTGACCCTGGTGACTGACTCCTGCTGTAACTACTAGGCATGACCACCACATCACAGTCACTGACACCAGGAGGCAATGCCCCCAAGCTGGTGAGGGCAGGACACTTCTGGTGCATTCCCAGACCAGAACTGCCAGTAGAGCTCACAGCTAACGCAGTGTGGTGTGGCAGGGTTTGGGACACTGGAAAGAAGACTTGTGATGCAAGAACTTGCAGGGGGCTCTCACAATACCCAGCAAACGAACAGGCCAGCCATGGTGCAGACCCAGAGCTCCAGCCCCTGCAAATGGATTCCTTTCCCAGCCATCGCGGTCTGGGAATAGGTGTGTCTCTTGTGTAAGTCCTGGGGCCAGAAGACTTTCAGGGATGGAATTCTGGAGAAAAGGCAAGTCTGGCCATCTTCATTTACATGAATTATAATTAGGGCCTACCAAATTCACACTCCATTTTGGTCAATTTCATGGTCAAAGGATGGCATGGTCGGTTACTGTCACATTTATTTCTGTGCTGCCGCCTTCAGAACTGGTCACCCGGCTAGCAGCTATCACTCTCTGGCCACCCAGGTCTCAAGGCAGCAGCACAGAAGTAAGGGTGGCAATACCACGGCTCCTCTACAATAACCTTGTGACCCCGCCCCCCAAGCCGCCATTTTGGGTCAGGACCCCCAGGTTGAGAAACACCGGTCTCCTCCACGAAATCTATATAGTCCAGCATAAAAGTACACAAAAGACAAGATTTCATGGGGGAGACCAGATTTCATGGTCCATGACACGTTTTTCACAGCTGTGAATTTGGTAGAGCCCATAATTTCATCTACTGAGTTTTGTAGCTATAGTTGGAATCTGTTTAAGTTCTGATTGTATAAGTAATCCTAGATGATGATGATGATGATGATGGCTGGACTCATGAACGGGAACAGGAATTGTGCAAAAATATCCTGAGTGGCTCAGTGGGTCACCCTGAGTTATGGGAGTGAACTTTGGTTTGGTAACAAAACTCAAGCCAGGAAGAAGGGCTTTCCCTTAGAGATCAGGAATGCTATCGCAAGGGGCAGGGATGGTGGGCAATGTCTGTTTTGCACCCGATGTGGAGCAAGTAGCATTGACTGGACTGGACTGGATCTGGCAGCAGTTTGGAGCCGATTACACCACGCTCCAACCTTCCAGGCTACTGGCAGCAGAGCTGATATCAGAACTGGACTGGGAAGCTGCATATGGGAGCAGGACCTGGCAGAGTGTTCTCTCTGGACTGGAGCAGACAGGTGGAGAAGACCTGCCCCTTGACTACCAATGTTTCCTGCTGGACTCCTGAGTGGGGGTTTTAAGCTTGTGGGTTTTGTGGCAGGATTAAGCATTCTGGGCCTCACTAAATCAGAAAGTTACTGTTCAGAATGGTGGAGTTGACCAAAGTCTAGATGACTGGGTTTGCGATCCTCATTTCATCAAAGAGGGTTTTCATGTCTTTTTATATTTTCCCTCTTCCCCAAATAACAAGGTCCTTGTGTTCCCAAGGACTCAGGGTGCTGGCAGGAGGGGAAGCACCTGCTGCAAAGGGGACCAGGGAGGGTTTATTTATTTATTTGAATTTCCTGGAGCCAGAAGTGGGAGCCCAGCTTGGGGAGGGTTTGTATATTTTAGAAGATGGCCCCTAGATAGCTCTGGGCACCTGGCAGACTAGACTTAGAACTCTGCTCCTGCACAATCTGAGCTGGATTCTCCCCAGCCTCCCTGCAGAGCCCACTGAGTCCCACAGATCGAGTTTAAAAGAGTGGATTAGACACTGGACCCACCCCGGGGACCACGCCAGTGAAGGCTCAAGCCCTCCCAGCAGGAGCGACAGGCTGGCTGATGAAAGAGCTACCGCTCCCCAATTTATTTTTGCATGTGTGTGTGAGTGGAAGCGGAAGGCAGCTTGACTGAGTGTGTCGTGGAGATCAGTAATGCCTCTCTGGGGTGTAGGGATTAAATCTGTCCAAAACTCAGCTGTGGGAATGAGGTCTGGACTTCCTTAAGAAAGCCTAATCCCCTCCAGCTCCAGGGAGCCATCTGCAGTCAACAGTCAACAAGGATCGGCAGAGAAGCAGGGCATGGCAAGAAACCCCCGAGTTCTGCGCTCCATCACAGAGGGGCCTGACCTGCTAAGCTTGGACCCAGGACTAAGTTCAAGGGTTGGATGAGGACCAGTGGTGAAATCTGGATCTGGGTCCAGGTTTGGAATCCAACACTCTCCAGCACTCAGATGAAGTTTGGTGTGATTCAGATCCAGGGGCTTGGTTCTGACCCAGCTCACAGAGCAGCGTGCCAGCCACATGGGGAGGAAACAAAGGGGCTAGAGCTTTGCAGCCACTTTAAGGCGAAGCAGAGAGACAAAGATTCATCCCCCTTCTCCCTCATGTCGGCCGTGCGGCCACGGGACTACGTGCAAGGGGGCAGACTTGGGGCAGAGGCAGACAAACATGGGGGAGGAGGACAAGGGAAGGGGAGCAAGAGAGAGCTGAAAGCGGGGAGTGGCGGGGAGAGAGACAGAGTGGCGGGGACTCTGCCATGCCCTCCTCGCTTATGGATATTCTATTTAACCATCTGAGGGGCCGATGCTGAGAAGCCGCTGAGCTGTTATCGGTGCTGAATGTTTTGTAGCAATTCCCAGGGGGCTCCTCAGCCCCTTCCATCTCCACCTACCCCGTCTCTATCTCTGTCCCACCCTAGCCCCCACGTCAATGCTGCAGCTTAGGTGTCGGAACAATTGCCTGACAAAGAGCTATTTTTAGCTGCCGGAGCCAGGAGGGAGGCTTCGGCCAGCACTCTGACAATGGGGGGAAGGGGGCTGGGCTTCCCCAGTGACCACTGGGCAGCAGAAGGACCTGTAAGGTTTCCTCGATGACCCAGGTCCATACAATACAAGGAAAGCAAAACAGGGACATACCCAAGCCAAGACGATCTGCTCCTTTACCTAATGGGAATGACCCCGGGTGAGGGGCTGGGAGAGTCCAGGCAAGCAGGGAAAGCAGGAGCTCTCCCAGCTCCTCCCGTGGGTGAGGCTCCCACAGAAGTGGGAAAACAGGGTGAAGTGCAGCAGGGTTTCCATTAGGTAGGTCCAGGGCTGGGCCAAGGTTTGGTGGAGCCTCACCGGCCTGGCTCCTGCCTGTCTGCTAGACCGTGCAGAATTCTGCAGAGACCCAGCAACATAACCTCAATTGTGTGGGGAATGGGGGGCTCCATGCGCAAAGGCGAGGGGCATGGCTCAGTGAGCAGGGCCCACCTAGGAAGCTGAAGGAGTGGGTCACCCACTCCTGGACGTTTGCAGGAGTGGAGGAGTAGTGGGGCTGTCGGCTACCCTGCCCGGTCAGAGTGACTCAATGCTGGGAAGGGGAGAGGGGAGTTCAGTCGCCATGGCCTGTTTGCTCTTTGGCCTCTCTGCAGAGGTTGCCAACAAGGAGCCAGCCAAAGCCAGCTGGGGTGGATGTGAACCACTTGCAGCATGTTACACATTGGCTCTTGGCTGGTCCACAGAGGATAAGAGTCTACTCCAGCTCCTAGCCAAAGGTGTTGTCTCTGCAGCTCAAGGGGCAGAGGCTCTCGTTCTCCCCACTGGACGGCCTGGGGTCAATTCCCACTGAGGACCCAGAATGGTGGGTGTTGTGGGCACTTGTGCCTCCTTGGGACTGGCCAGGCAGACACCAGCTCATTGCACACAGGCTGCTGAACAGCCTCCGGATGGCAACGGCTTTTGGTTACCGGCATTTTGAGCCAGATTGAAACCAGTGGCCTAGCAGTGGAAGGCTTGTATCTCCCTGCCAGGGCCCTGTGCCCTCGCTCCCCATGAACCAATCTGCCTTGCAGAGAGGAACAGTGTGCTAAATAAACCCAGCATGCCTCCACCCAGCTTCAGGGCCAGCAGGGTCCCATCTGCTGTGCAGCTCCAGGGGCCTTTTCTGGCTGGTATTGCAGGGAGAGCATGACTGGGCAAACAGCGTTGCCTTTTCCTGGTAGAGCCTCCATCCGCTGGACACTCCCACGCATGCTGGTGGTGCCTCTCCCATGGACGTCAATGGGAGCAGAGTTAGCCGAGCAGTGAGTGCATTTGAAAACCCGCCCGATGCTCCTCATGGCTGCCGAGCCCAGGGGTGTGCATGGATCAGTTTGCTCTAGACAGACAGTGCCCTATTTCAGAAGGGCAAGCTCGCGTTGACTGCTAACCATGCTGTGTCCCCGCACTTGCCTAAGAAATCTGCCACGCAGCACGACCCACCTTGCACTGCACCCAGAGGTGCCCAAGTCCAGTTCCACTTGAATTTCTCTAAGAACCCTCATGGCTGGACCTGACAGCCAGTTGGTTAATAAAGTTCTTTCCTAAGCTGAATCAGTGTTGGCAGGGGGGACGATGGGGTTTAAATTGATACATTTATGGAGGGGATGGTGTGATGAGATTGCCTACCATGGCATATAGCCACTCTGCGACAGCTAGCAGCAAATATTGCCAACAGCCGATGGTGGGACACTAGGTGGAGAGGGCTCTGAGTTATGACAGAGAATTCCTCCCCAGATGTCTGCCGGGAGGCTCTTGCCCACGTGCTCAGGGTCCAACTGATGGCCATATTTTGGGTTGGGAAGGAATTTTCCCCAGGTCAGATTGGCAGAGACCCTTGGGGTTGTCTTCCTCTGCAGCATGGGGCACAGGTAACTTGCAGGTTTAAACTAGTGGAAATGGTGGGTTCTCTGTAACCTGAAGTCTTTAAACCACGATTTGAGGCCTTCAGTGACTCAGCCAGAGGTTAGGGGTCTATTACAGAAGTTGTAAATGTGGCCTGCACTGCGCCAGAAGTCAGACTAGATGATCAAAATGGTTTCTTCTGGCCTTAAAGCCTAGGAGTCTACAGGAAATAAAGGTTCACAAACTCGAAAAATAGTTTGCAAAGGTCACAAAAGGGCTTGCTGCATGAGGGCAGTTGTGGTAATAGGTATTACTGGGGGACCAAGAGCCTGCGGCTGGAGGCAAAGAGAACACAGACGCTGGGCAATGCCAAGGATAATTCAATCCCAGGGCCCTGGGGGAATCAGATGAGCCTGAACAGTATTGGGTCTAACACTTGGGATCTCCTTCACCCTGTGCTGAGATTGCAACCCAGTCTGACCCTACAGAAAGAGGCATTGCTCTTGTGTTTCCATCACGATGACTTTAACATGCCAAAGCTCAGAGAGTAATTTAACTCCAAAATCAAGCCTCAACAGGGATTCTGAGGAGATAGCACAGGGCAAAGTCCCAGGTCCACATGCAAGGAGGCGTGGGTTTGCAAGAGCCTTCGGAAAAAGGCATGAGATTCAATCTTCTTCACAGCCACTGAGGTCCAGGGACAAAGCTGTCTCTGCAGGGCATGATACTGAAGCTGATTCAGGTTTAACCCACAGCGTAGGAGTAGGGAGAGAAGGGAAAAAAGGACGAAGGTTGAGTTTACTGGTAGCGGGCAGGCTGGGTCTGAAATCTGGTCAGGTGAGCGAGGGGGCGCCGGATTCCCCCTGGGAATATTCTGGGAAATCAGATGCTGTCTGGAAGCATTACCAGAAAATCACTCACACACAACTACCATCCGCCCATCAACAGGGATGCGGTCTCTTTCCCTTCCTCCTTTGGTCCCCTCCCCGCCTAGTTCAAATTCCAGTAGACACCACAAGAATCCTGCAGTTAATCTACTTGGTTTCTATTGGTTTCTGTTGGTTCCGACTGAGGAACCAGTATCCAGCCAACTAACAGACCCATTGTACTGTTCCTCGTTGGGCAACTGGAACCAGTAGAAACCAGATGAAACTTTTCCACTGGAATGCAGGTGGCTCTCTCTGCCCCATCTCCCCTGCCCTTTGCCAAGAATCAATGATCCAAGGCCTGGACTTTGTTTGGAGAGAGGGAGGAAGCTGTTTACTCCGTCTTTGAGAAAGAGTCACCCCATTATGTATTTATCTATTTACTTATTTAGGAAGTTTTAGCAGTTTTACAAACTATCAGCATGTGAAGATCAAAGACAAAGCCATAAGCCTTGGTTAGTGAACATTATCCAGTAATATCATCAGATCTCTGCGTACGAGGATCGGGCCATACTGCAGAGTGACTCTCTTTGCACTACCCAGGAAGTGTTGTTTCTGGATTCTCATCCCATTATTGACCCGTGTCTTACCCACCTCCTTAACCCATGTGCTTCATTTAAGTTCCATCCAGGGCAATCTGGAGCTGGTGACTGATGCAGAAAGCACAGCTCCTCTTCCCTGCTGAGACAACCCTTCTAACCCCTTCCACAGCCAGCCAGGTTGACTTATCTGGCTTTGTTTAGCTCCACGGTGGGAAGCAGGCTCAGGGTTTTGCAGGACATTTCCAGTGTACGGACATAAACCCAGTGCTTAATTTGTGCCAGGGCTTGTCAGGGCTGAGCCCTCCCGGCACCTCTGGGCCTGGCAGTTCCTAGCTCCCCAGCACCTCTGGGCTTGGCAGTTCAGAGCCCCAGCACCTCTGCGCTTGGCAGTTCAGAGCCCCAGCAGCACTTCTGGGCCTGGCAGTTCAGAGTTCCGGCACCTCTGGGCCTGGCAATTCAGAGCCCCGGCACCTCTGGGCCTGGCAGTTCAGAGCCCTGGCACCTCTGGGCCTGGCGGTTCAGAGCCCCGGCACCTCTGGGCCTGGCGGTTCAGAGCCCCAGCAGCACTTCTGGGCCTGGCGGTTCAGAGCCCCGGCACCTCTGGGCCTGGCAGTTCGTAGCCCCGGCACCTCTGGGCCTGGCAGTTCAGAGCCCCGGCACCTCTGGGCTTGGCAGTTCGTAGCCCCGGCACCTCTGGGCCTGGCAGTTCAGAGCCCCAGCACCTCTGGGCCTGGCAGTTCATAGCTCCGGCACCTCTGGTTTTGCTGCTACGTCCAGGACGGAGCCCGGGGTCCTTGTCCACATAATTCCCTGGCTTCCCAACTGCACTTCCCCCATCCCCACAGTGCCCCAATACTGCTTCTGCCATCGGGTAGACCCCCTGCTGGCAGGACCGGCACCAGGGTTTTTGGCGCCCTAGGCGCAGGGCTGGTTCTAGCCACTTCGCCGCCCCAAGCACGGCGGCACGCCACGGGGGGCGCTCTGCCGCTTGCCGGTCCCGCGGCTCTGGTGGACCTGCCACAGGCGTGCTGCGGATGCTCCACCGGAGCCACGGGACCAGAGGACCCTCTGAAGGCACACCTGTGGGAGGTCCACCGAAGCCGCCTACAGCCCTCCCGCGCTCCTGGTCGGATCCGGCCCTGCCTAGGCGGGGGTCCTTCCTGTGCTCCCGGTCGGCGGCAATTCTGCAGCGAGGGGGTCCTTCTGCGCTCCCGGTCTTCGGGGCACTTCAGCGGTGGGTCCCGGAGCGAGTGAAGGACCCGCCGCAGAATTGCCGCCGAAGACCCGGAGCGCAGAAGGATCCCCCGCCGCCGAATTGCCGCCAAGGGCGGCAAAATGCCGCTCCTGCAAATCCTGGTGCCCTAGGCGACCACCTAGGTCTCCTAAATGGAAGCACCGGCCCTGCCTGCTGGAACCAGTTCCCTGAATTCATGGCCCTTATATGTCCCTGATGAACATGAAGTGCTCCAGGAAACCCGCAGTTTTGCAGCATTCCCATGGTGCTTTAGAGGCAAAGCAGTGAAGGTTGGCCTGGGATCCAGAAGGGGGCTGGGTGGAAATGGGAACAGAGTGAAACAAGGTATCAAGGGGCTTTCCTTGAGAGGAAGCAGCACTGCACCCATAGGAGAAGGCCAGAGCTCACATCCTTGTCACCTAGTCATTTCATACAAGACACGTCTGGAAACTACGGCTTGTGAGAAAAGAGAACGGGGCAGCTGCAGAGTCAGTCACAGCTTTCCCTTCTTCTCCTTCAATGCTGCTAAAGCAGCAAAGGATCCTGTGGCACCTTATAGACTAACAGACGTTTTGGAGCATGAGCTTTCGTGGGTGAATACCCACTTTGTCAGATGCATGTTGTGGAAATTTCCAGGGGCAGGTATATATATGCAGGCAAGCTAGAGATAATGAGGTTAGTTCAATTAGGGAGGATGAGGCCCTGTCTAGCGGTTGAGGTGTGAAAACCAAAGGAGGAGAAACTGATTTTGTACTTGGCAAGCCATTCACAGTTTAATTTGTTTAATCCTGAGCTGATGGTGTCAAAGACTGTGAATGGCTTGCCAAGTACATAACCAGTTTCTCCTCCCTTGGTCTTCACACCTCATCCACTAGAACAGGGCCTCATCCTCCCTGATTGAACTAACCTTGTTATCTCTAGCTTGCTTGCATATATATACCTGCCCCTGGAAATTTCCACTACATGCATCTGACGAAGTGGGTATTCACCCACGAAAGCTCATGTTCCAAAACGTCTGTTAGTTTATAAGGTGCCACAGGATCCTTTGCTGCTTTTATAGATCCAGACTAACACGGCTACCCCTCTGATACTTGGTTCCTTCAATGTTGCCACTCGTGAACTTGGTCCTGCAAACTGGCGGCTGATTGCAAGGGGTGGAGGCAGTAGGTGGGCTCTGTGAAAGCCCACACAGCTCTGCCTCTGTAGCTCAGCCCTGCCACCCCTATCCTAGGCTCCTCCTGAGCAGCGCTGGTCACGATGGATGCAGCCAGACCCAGTGGGTGTGTCTACACCACACACTAAGCCCAGGCTCTGACTTGGGTTTGTGTCCAAGGGCCGCTTCTGTTTGCATACAAATCAGTCCGACTCAGGTCAGCAAGCCTCCTAGGACCCTTCTAGGGAGTGGGTCAGAGCTTGAGTCCTGCTGAGATTCGGGTCCAAGCCCTGTCATTTTGCAGTGTGGACACAGGTCAAGCAGCAGACCCAAGTCAGAAGGTCAGCGTAGTGCAGTATGATGAGTTAGCCTGTCTGTGAGACCTTGGCCCAGCAGCTATAAACGCAGGTTTACAATGCAGTGTGGATGCTCAGCATGGACTTGGAAATATCGGTTCCCACAGACTCAGGCTTAGTGTGCAGTCTAGATATACAGACGCTCCCCGACTTATGCAAGCATTCTGTTCCGGAACGCCTTGCGTAAGTCTAATTTCGCGTAAGTCAGGGACATATAACCGACAATTATGCAAAAAAAAATGCTTACGGAACTTACGGAACTTTTTCCATAAGTGCGGGTTTGCGTAAGTCGGGTTTGCGTAACACAGGGAGCATCTGTACCCAATGTGACCAGGCACTTTACAAGCATACCATACACAGCTCAGCCAATCCACCAGTCTTACTCCAGCTCTGGGACACACTGCCACCTTGGCAAAGGGTCCCCATTTCTTTGCAAGCAACTCTGGTCTCAGACCTGACAAACTCACTAAACCAGGGCATTTATCCATAAAGAGTAACACGTAAGGTATCTACTGAAAGTTCATAACTTGGCAAGACTCAGAATCATTCTGAGGTGTGTGTACAGGTGATATTTAAGGACAATGTAGGTATATGGAAAGTCTGCTTTATAGTTAGTTATAATTAAAGTTAGTCACCAGGGGCTATCATATCTCAATGATGGGCCATTCAAGCAGGAGGGAGTTTTCATCCCTCCCTGTTTAGCTGGTGATGTAATGCAAGCCTTAGTTGTCCAGTCTTGTTCAATCCCAAGATTATCAAAGGAAAACCATCAGAGACAGCTGCAAACAGTTGAAACCAGTCGGAGATAAAAAGGGAACATTACAACAGATTAGAGCACTCGCCCTGTCTATGAACAGAGACAAGAATTTTCAGTATAACCCTGAGTGGAGACAGGCACCCTGGATGCATTCACTGAAGAAACATCTTGTACAATGGGGATGTTTTAATCAAAAGTTTAGTTCCTGATTCCTAAGACACCAGCCAGCTCTGCAACCTACTTTATTAGCTAGGAAAGGTAACTATTCATAACTGTAGGCCCTAGTGTGCATTCTATGGGGTTTTTTTGTATTGTAACCATTTGTTTTTACCAGTCTCTTGTTTCTAGTTGAAGCTCTATTCCTTCTTAAATAAACCTACTTTTGTTTTATTATGAGTGCTCACAAGTGCTGTGCATTATATAGGAGCAGTGATTTAAGGTAAAACTAGTAACTGGGGCACACTGCTCCTTGTGGGGCAGAGGATCTGGGATTTCTGTGAGTTATCAATGTCAGGGGCTGAACATCACAGGAGAAAGGGACTTGGGGACTGGGGTGCACCACTTGTTAACCTGCATTTCCCAGAGGAGAGTGCTTGAGTGGCTAACAGGCTGGGGGTGTAGGGAGAAGACACCCAGTCACCATGGGCAAGCCTACGTCTTGCTAGAATCATGGGGTAACAAGCTGACTCACAGTCCAGGATACCCCAAGAACCATCACAGTCTCCACCTAGCGCCAGTATCTCTCAATCCTGGCTGACAAAAGTTCTACTATTCCAGTCCAGCTCTCCTCACTCCTCTGCTAATCTACATCAAACAGGCCCACAGCACCTCTACTCTTCAAGTCTTCCCCCATCCCCAGTCTGAGTCAATGTACCTTTATCTTGACCTTCAGCCCTTCTGCTATGTCCATAGTGGATTCCTGCTGAGCAGAAAATGCCAGCTCTGTGACAGTTTTTGCAATGAGGAGAGAAGATTCAGGTCCTGATCCTGCAAACAAAAAAACATGTTTGACTTCAATGGGTCTACTCACATCAGTAAATTATGCAAGGACTTGGGTATTTATAGGAATATTCGCTTTAATCAATTCCCCCTTTGAGGTGAAAGGCAGGTATGTGCTGACTTCGCTGGGCCATGCATTTTTCCCAAATGTCTAGGAGTGTCCCCCTGCTGCAACAAAAGCATCCGCAGAGACCTGACAGCTCTCTGAACATCCATCCAGAGAAAAAATATTTGGGAAGAATGTACAGCTTGGATTAGTAACAGCTTCTGAACCATAGCTCAAACTTGCCACCTGGTGGCAGACTCCATGAACAGACTATTTTCCTCTCTTATGGCCATGGCCCCATGAGATGATGTGCTGTTTTAAAAAGAAACTTTTAAAGAACCATCTGTGCTTCCCACAGCCTACGGAATGCCTCACCCCATTTCTACACAGAGCCCTGTTCTCCCAACAAGGGCAGAGACTAAGGGAATGACTGGGCTGATCTCATGAGATTTAAAGGCTGTCTCCTATTCTACAGCAGCAGACGCGTATTTGGGCAAGAGATGGACAATCATTGAAACAGATACCTAATTCCTTTCAAGGCTTTCATCAACCAGTGTGGAATATACAAGTCTACCTCTGAGTCTTGGCTGCTGAGACTGTTAATAACACTGCAAATAGCCCTGGAAATCCAGGAAGAGTGACAAATTGGACAAAGCTTGTTTACAATTTACAAATAAGTACATAAACATCTGAAACAATTGAAAAAAAGCCTCTAAAATAATGATCAATATCATGATGGAACTTGGGTGGGAGTTAACTTCTGGCACTGGGACACTCTCATCCTAGAGATCTAGGACCAAGCCATATTAGAAAGTTTAAATCCAAGCTGCTTTTTGAGTTTAACCAAATATCCATGTGTGTAGGGTGGGGCGGGGTGGGGATGGGGGCAAATAAAATCAAAACATGGTGACTAACATCATTAGGTTTTACACTTGCATTTTTTTACAGTTGAAACAGGACAAAAAACGCCTCTTCCCTCCCCTCCACACACTTTGCAAAAGATGATACAAAAATGTACCAGGAAAGGCCCTGATCCTGCAAGGACTTATGCCTGGGCCTAATTTTATGCACCTGCAGTTTTAGGAGCCTGATCACTGTGCATAAAATTAAGCACATGCATAAGTCTTTGCAGGACCGGAGCCAAAAGTAGTTTTGAAGAACAGAAAATTATAAACAGTATTGTCAATCAGACTGTCATGTTTTATAGGGCAAGTTATGTGTTTCTAGCTTGCTCACCACTGACACATCCTGACAGAACACTTGGGCTGCAGAAATGATCGGTGTGACATGATGTTTTTCATGACAACGCAACATTCCATTCAAATCCCATTTCAGCACTGCACCACTTTGCTTCAGTACAGCATCTCCAATTTACAAAGCAGTTTCAAAGAGACATTGCATGTGACCCTGTAACTATTGCATGTGCCATCGGAACATTCTGAAGTGGCAATTATCACTTTGTGGTGGGCTCGACGTGACATCATCATGCTTTGTGGTGCTGACATCATATTATGATATGACATCATCAAACTGTTGTGTCGACATCATATTCTGGTCTGACGCCATCACTTTCTGACGCAGCGAGTTCATGTGTTGGAATGACATCATCGATGCTGACTGCTTTGCCGCCATTGCCCTGCCAGGAAGCCCATGCAACATGCTGGCACTTCAGTGTCATGAAGTCGTGACACCAGAGTCTGGCTAAACAGAGGAGCTGAGCCCTAAGCGCCTGAGGGCGCCCGTGAAGGAAAGAGAACTACAATTCCCAGAAGGCAGTGCCGTAGTGTCTCATACTGCGCATGCGTGGCTTCCTCGCGTGCGCTCGGCTGCCCCCGTTGTCTCGCCAAGCCCCGCCCCGCGCTCCCCGCTTCCGCTGCCGCCGCAGCACGTAGCGAGCTGGGGGAGAGGCCGGGTTTCCGGTTCCGGCCAGCCTCGCTCTGGTCCCTGCGGCTGGCTGCCGAGCCTTGTGCCTCCGCCATATTGTCTGTGTGAGGCCGGTGGGGAGGGAGGCCAGAGCGGCGGTCGCTTCAGGTACCGGCGGGCCCGACCCCTCCTGCCGGGGCCCGGCGGGCGGGGACAGGGAATGGGGCCGCGGCTGCCCCCGTTGTCTCGCCCAGCCCCGCGGCCCCATTGCCCTGAGCGGGGAGGGGGCGCCCCTGGAGGGGGGGGCTGGCAGGGGGGTGCCCTGAGGGGAGACTCATCCTCCTTCCCTCCGCAGAGGAGGGGCTACCCCCGGCCCGGCCCGGCTAGGGATGGGGGGTGCCGGGGAGAGGGGCCCAGCCCCTTCCCAGCTCTGCCTGATGGGTGGGGGTGGGGGTGGGCCGCTTCTTCGTTCTGTCTGGGGGGGACGGGTAGGGAGGCCTCTCGGTTCTCTGGGGGGCGGAAGTGGGTGGGGGTCTATATTCTCCTGGAGAGGAGGAGCCCCTCCCCATCCCAGCTCCGTTGGCAAGGTATATACCCCCGAGAGGGGTAGTATCCTCCCCACGTCCCTTATCAGTTCGGGGGTGGGGGAGGTGACTGTTCCCCTGGCTGAGAGGATCTGTCTTGCCCCAGCACGATGAGGGGCGGGAAGAGGAAGGGTCCATCTCTAATGCTATCAGAGGAGTATATCCTCTCCCCATGTGAAATAGGCTGTTTCTTCTTTTAGCTTCACTGGGAGTGTGCTCTTGCCCCTGAAGCTGTGGTTGGCCAGTCTCTTCACAGCTCTGTGGATGGCAGGGGTTTGTGTCCTGAGGAAAGCTCCTATCATTGCTCTTCTCACCCCAGCTGAAAATTGGTTCAAAATACTTCTGTTGGAATAGCAAGTTATATCACTGTTGCTCAAGCACGTGTTGTTTTTTTTAAAGAGGACCGATTGGGTAAGAATGTTTAGGCCACATACATTTTTCTAGCCAGTTTTTCACTGGAAACAATGGGAGATTTATACAAAGGCTGATGATGGAATATGCTCCTTATATGTTAGCTAAACTTTTAAGCCCTGATCTTGTGTCAAGGTCCAGTAGTGCAGTCCTCTGTGCCCATGTGGAGTCCCATTGACTGCAGTGGACTCTACAATGATGCAGGGCTTTGCACTATTAGAACACGATGCAGGTTTGAGGAGCTCAAGAAAATTACTGTTGTAATCTGCATCATTTAGTGGGGAGTAAGTGGTGGAGGGCACTGCTAGGACCACACTACTCCTGTTCTCTTTTGTTATGCTTGTTTCACCTGTAGTTACCACATTTGTTCACATAAATATGGTAACTGTGCAAATTTGGTTCACAACATGACCTAAATTATTTGGAAAAAGTGGCCCATAAAGTGTCATAATCAGCTTAAGAGTCAACACCCCATTGAGATGACTGGGGAATAGTTCACATTTCTCCTACAGTTGCTGTTTCAGGCTACTTGCAGACACCTGGAGACAACACATCAGCTTTGCAGGTGTTTATACTCAGGCCTGGTCTAGACTAAAAAATTATATTGACCTAGCTACATTGCTTAAGGGTGTGAAAAATCCACACTCCTGAGTGGCATAGTTAAGATGACCAAACCCTGGTGTACATAGTTCTAGGTGGATGGAAAAACTCTTCTGTCAGCCTAGCTCTCTCCTCCCAGGGAGGTGGATAACTTGCACCAGCAGAGGAACCCTTCCCTTTACCATAGGTAGTATCTACACTGAAGCACTACAGTGGCCCAGCTGCAGCTGTGCTGCTATAGCGTTTCAAGCGTAGACAAGCCCTCAGTTCATGTTTAGAAGACTGTCTTTGTAGACATAGGTGCTAGAAATATACTCTTCAAAAAAAAAAAAACACTTGAAATATGCAGAATCAGATATTCATGGGGCCATGTAATACCTGAGGCAGGCAAAATTACCCCGTGGGTTGGGTGTTTGGCTCCACTGGCACAGACCATGGACATCTGTAATAGGTAAGTATCAAACATCTATCCAGTATATATATCCCTCTTCTGTTGAGAGAGACACATCTGACAGAGAGGCAAACTTCATTTCATAGTTATCTTGGGGATAGATGGATCTGTGAGGTGGGTGGGTTTACATCCTCCTGTGGTGATGGAGGTCCTACCTGTTCCTTGGACAGTTAGGTGTCAACCTCTACTCACACCTGTAGCAGAGAGGGGTGTATTGCCTAAGGGGTGAGGGTGGACTTCTTCTCAGGTCGAGGTGTAGCCCTTTGAGTGGTGGAGGTCAGGGGGTCTGTTCCCTTGCAGCTCAGAGGTGGGGAGATAAGTAGGGGTAGATACAGGTTTTGATATTTTCTACACATTAGTGGAAACTACATCCTCCAAAATCTTGGCATGCGGAGGTGCAAATCTCTTGGGGTGCTGATAGTATAAACTTCTCCTGGCTGTATTTTTCTAAGTAGGATGTGTTCTCTGAAGAGGAATCACTTTCTTTCAAGTATAATCCCATAATGGAGTGGGTGGTTTGTTCTGGGAAGGTATTAATCCTAAAAATGATTTGAGGGAGGTTATAAAGAGGTTATAAAGAGAATTCCAAAACAAGGGAGTGAATCTGCAGTGGGGGTGGGAATGTGTGTTGGCAATGGCTGTAGTAAAAAGAGAGGGGAATTTGACATCAGTGGAGAACCAAGTGATCTAGTATGGCCAGGATTAGATGTAGTAAACTGAAGGAAACTAGGTCCTGGATGGAGAAAGGGTAGTGAAATTGCTGATATGGAGGGGAAGTATTTCATGGAGAAAACAGGGAAATACATTTTGGTTGGGGTGAAACATAAGGTAGAGGTTATATAATAAAAATGAGGAGAGGAGTAGATCCTGGGGGAATATGGATGTGTGGAAAAGGGATTAGACCATCCGCAGTTGGGTGGTCAAAGTGGGGACTTTAGATTGTAGGATGGAGCTGGGGCAATGGAGATGAGGGCTATAGTGACGGGGAAGGCTTGCCACTTCATAGTCAGGAGGTGTGTGAGTTGAGAATGAAGATGAGCTCCTGGGGCTGGGGTGCAGGCAAAAATTGTAGTAAAGGTACTTTCTCAGGGTAGAAGAAGAAATTGCTTTGAGTGTTAAGGATGTGATAGAGGGGGTGCACTGAGAGCAGTAGTGTGTTAACCAAATGAGGATGTGAAAGGAGTAAGAGTAGGTGACAGTGCAGGTGTGATTAGTTTCCATGTTTCATGTTATCTCTAGGGAGGCATGGGAATCTGTTTCTGTGTTATCAAATGTGTTATTCTTTTTATCCAATGATAGTGAATTGCTTATGTTAACTTGTCCCCCTTACGGGGCTCTTGGGGTGGGGTTGAGCTCTTTATAGTGAGAAGTAACTCCTAGATTTTTAAGTCCAGAGAGGACCATTATGATCATCTAGTATCATCACAATGATCATCTTGTTTTGGTTACAAGGAAACGGCCTCCTGTGAACTCCCTTGGTGCCAAATGCACCATACATAGTTGCCAAAACCTGAGTCCTCTTCCTTGATGACTTCTACAGTGTAGTTATGAGTGGTTGTTACAAAATTCTTTAGCTTATATTGACAACTAATAGTGAGGATACTGTAGAACACATTGAGCTTAATATTAAAAACAAGAGCCACTGTACTGATTATTTTAACTTTCATTCAACGAAAACCTTATTTGCCAAAATTTCCTTTCGTTTTAATCTACCACAAGAGTGCCACAGATTTTAGAGTGGTACTAGCCATCTTGGTCCCAGGATGTGAGAGAAACAAGGTGGGTGTGGTAATATCTTCTGTGGCTGAAAGAAACAAGCTTTCTAGCTTACACAGAGCTCTTCTTTAGTCCTGAAAACGATCACTGTATGAGCTCAAAAGCCTGTCTTTCAACCACAGAAGTTGGTCCAATAAAACATACTACCTAACCCACCATGTTTCTCTCAGATTTTATGTTCAGTTTGCTGCAGAATATGAGAACCTTGACAAAAGGGAGTTCAACTTCCACTTTAGTGAGATGCCTAAGTGTTCAGAACAAGTTGACTTATGAGGTTGGTCACTGCTAACAGCAGTGCGATCTCCACTATAGTGTACTTTTTTAGGGCATTTAGGTATGTCCCTCTTGACAGAGGCATATACATATTTTGGTACTGTTTTCAGAATAAATGAACCTGAGGCAGTTGGATTCACTTACAGTTAGTAGGTATGAAGAATGTTGCAAAGATGGAGGACAGATTCTCCTTAGAACAGCAATTGACAGTTTGTGTGATTTTTATTTTTGTTTTAATATTTTGTATGCTAAGGATGGACTTCAGCATTCATATCCCTACCGAGTTGTAATGACTGTTGAATACTGCTAGTCTTGTGGATTTAGTTGTCTTCAAAAGTGCTGGTATGAAATGCAGAATTATCATGTGACGCATTCCTCAGTGGATATATTTCAATTGCCCGCTCTGTCTGAGAGCTGCCCTATCTAACAATAATTTTTATACAGGGCAACCTTTCCATATACTGTATTAGTAACACAATAGCTGGCATTTAACAAACTCTGATTTATGTGGACCACGACTGTTTTTCTCCCCTTGTAGTATTTATATATAAACTTCTCTGAAGTTCAAGTATCAGGTTTGTATGAATGAAAATATTTTTATGTATTGCATCTCCTGCTTTAGGATTTGGGAGTGGCACAGATTTTTTCTGCCTTAGTTTCTTTCCTGATGCTGCCTGAATGTTGTTGAAATGACTTGCAGTCACTTGTCTTGCAGCCAGTTCTGTCAATTTCTGATGGTTACCACTAATTTTCTGTTGAACAAAGTTTACAAATGTTACCTACTTGACAGGAACAAACAGCCATGAGGATTTCCTGAGGAGAAACATCTAGATAGTGAGATCTTTTTCCTTCTGGTGGTGGTGGTATTTTCCAACTCTGCCAATACATGGGCTAGTTAAAAACTTTAAAAACAAACAAAAAACAATAGTTAAAATAGCTGTGGCTTTGCTGTGTGAACTCCAGAGAAAGCACTCTCCTTAAATAATCCATGAGGGAGCCAGGTAGGAGATTGCATATCAGTGCTCTCTTAGAGTCTGTTTACTAATTAATGACAAGAAAAGCCCAGTTTCTAGATAGGGTATGATTTTCCAGAACTCAGCTGGATGGAAGCAGTTGTTAATCCAGTCTGAGATCAGTTGCAAAGTGAATATAGAACATAACGCCATACTGGGTTAGACTAAAAGTCCATCTAGCCCAGTATCCTGTCTTCCAACAGTGGCCAATGCGAGGTGCCCCAGAGGGAATGAACGGAACAGGGAATCACCAAGTGATCCATTCTCTGTCACCTCTTCGCTGCCTCTGGCAAACAGTGGCTGGGGACACCATCCCTGCCCATCCTGTTTAACAGCCATTAATGGACCTATCCTCAATGAATTTATCTAGTTCTTTTTTTAATCCTGTTATAGTGTTGGCCTACACAACATCTTCACCCATGAAAGCTCATGCTCCAATACGTCTGTTAGTCTATAAGGTGCCACAGGACTCTCTGCTGCTTCCTCATGCAGAAACCATTCCATACCCCAACCAGTTTTGTTGCCCTTTTCTGAACCTTTTCCAATTCCAATGTGTTTGTTGAGATGGGGCAACCACATCTGCATGCATACAGTGGTGCTAAAGTCTCCCTTTCTGACTTGAAGGAGCAGTTATTTACTGTTGCCAGGTGGAGAAGTCCAGCAGCTGCAAGATTGATAAAGGGTTATAGTTTGGATATGGCTGGCCAAAGCCCTAGCAGAACAAGGTTTATATTTGGCAGACTGATGAGAGAGAGATTGGCTTTGCATTGGAATTCTTGCAAGCGCTTTTGCTTTGGGTGGAGTCTGTTACAAATTTGCAGAAGTATATATTTTTTTTATGCATTCCATGACTTTCAGCCTTTGGTGCATGACTTGCACCCTTCAGTTATCCTGTATGCTATGATATTCTAGTGGCACAGCACCAACTGGTACAATGTGGCATGTGTGGGGAAAAGGACACTAATATGTACCACTGTCTTATACTAGATGTATTAGTTTGGCAACCCTAGTTTACTCTGGTATGTTAATAAAGCGTTTAAAATTGGATTGAGTTTCTCTTCTGCCAGTCTCTTAGGTAACATGTAGCACTAACACCTGCCATACTTTGAGGATAACATGGAACAATAGGATGAAAGCTCCTTCAGCCCAATTCAGAAGTGGGGATGAAAGAGCCTGTGCTTTAATGAGAATACTTGGGGTTGAACTTTTAGTTGTGATACAGATGCCTTGGGAACCTGAGATAATTCAGTAGACTTAATCTAGAACAGGTCTTAGAGTTTTTGGGTCAATGAAACAAATCCAGATAGTTTTCCTTCCTCTAATGCAATGAGACTCAGATGGAGGCTCAGGAGCCACAAGCAGCTCTTTAATGTGTCTTCTGTGGCTCTTTGCAGCACTCGATAGTAAAACACAGTGTGATTTAATTATTAATCAGTCAAGATGCTTTTATGATGTTAACCAATTGTAGAATATGGTCATTTTGCTGTGAGAATTATATAAATAAAACGGTAAATGAAACAATGAATTCACACTACTGTGATTCTTCTTGGTAATGTTGATTGCTAATTTGGTTCCTGAATCACTGAGATTTGAGTATCACTGCTCTTATGTAACTGACTTCTGTAAGCACACTACAATGCACAGAACTAGCCTTATTATTTAAGAGAGGATCAGTGAGACTTTTTTTGGGGTGTGGGAGGGAGAGCCTCCCAAAGTCAACAGCCTACATAAAGTGTTTGTTGGGCATGGAGTGGGAGAGAGTGGAAGGAAACCTCCTGGTTACCACGCAAGTTTTGCATGCGATAGTTGCCCAGATAAATTGGGGACCATTGGAGGGATCTGTGTGTAGCCCTTATAAAGTTGTCTGTAAACATCAGCAGATTAATTGCCTCAGTGAGCACCCCTGTCAGATAGGTGTGGTACTTTCTCCATTTTACAGATGGCAGAACAAAAGCAGAAAACTTGTGTTGCCTTAGACTGTTGAGGAAGCTAGCATCAAGTATGGGATTACAGTGCAGATGTTCCTGGTTCTCAGTCCTGTGTCTTGTCCACTGAACTGTGCTGCTCCATTTTAATGGGATGACTCTCTTTTATGGCCAGATACAGCTTTGACTTCTCAGCAGAAGAGCCCACTGACCTGTTAGGGTGTTTGTGGTATCGTTAGTGCCTTCAGTGTCAGTTTAGAGAGTGTGCTAATGCTGGAATTACTCTGGGAGACTTACTGCCAATTTCTGAACTAAACTTTCCTGCCATTTCCAGTTATAAAGGCTTGATCACATTTTATTTTGAGTTTAAGTTGCAAACTCTTCCCTTGTTGCCTCAGTTGACAGAGAGGGTTTCAGGCTTTATAAAATCTGACTCCTCATTTCTCCACAGCTGAGCACCACCAACCATTTAAAAGGAGACTGGAAGGATAGCTTTGGCTCAAAATGTAGCTCAGGAGGCAACAGTGGTGGGAGAACAAGACCGGGGTAGCGAAACTTACTAACCGTCAGAGCTGCGTATGACACTCTTCAGAAGTTCAAGAGCCGGGGCACGCCTGCTCCTGCTGAAGCCCTGGTCCCCAGCAGGCGCACTCCGCAGGGCTGAAGCCCTGTGACCTCCCTCCCTGCTGGGTAGAAGCCCCTACCCCACCACCCCACTACAAGGCACAGGTCCAGAGGTCCCCCCACAAGTCTGGTAGGTGGAGAATGGGAGGGAGGCGTGGGGGGCTTCACAAGCCACACTTTAACTGTAAAAGAGCCCCATGCAGCTTGTGAACCACAGTTTGGCCACCCCGGACTAAACATAAACATTTTGTCTATCGGGGTTGGGTTTTTAATCTCTGAATTTCAATAGAATGTTTTGTCTGGATTTTAAAAACTGATTTTATTTTTAAATTGACATCCCTTTAACGGACAAATGGATTTCTGGAAAAAAAGATGCAAAACACCAGTCCTGGTAAATCCAAGCCAATTTCCATTTCTAGTTGGATTATGAAAAATTCAGATTGCTGGAGTTCCTGTATCCTGTAGATATGCAAACCAAGTCCCTATTGCCAAAATGAATTTGTTTGTAATGCATAACACAGCAGTCACTAATTCTTCTATTTTAGGGTTAAGAATGGGATTTTTGAGTACCGAGTGAAGGAAAGACTGCCTTCTTTTTGACCAGATAGGCTTCACTGAAGTCATCTACAGTGTGTCTAGCTATTTTATTTAGAGTAACATGCACTTTGCGCTAAGCGCTTTCCAGACACAAGGACAGTCTCTACTCCAGGGAGCCCACAGCTGAGGTTAGCCAGACAAAGAGACAGAGGTTAGAGGAAAGGGAATGATAACAGGCAGTTTGTATGTCAGTCAACTGCTTTTGGAATGTTTCCAGTAACTACACTGGACATCTGTAAACATTGGTTATTTCAGAGATGGACCTAAACCTTAATTCTGAAAGATAGTATTTTACCCCCCAGTGGTGTGGTAGACAAATAGATGCAAGTTTGGAAAGGATTCTTGCTCCTTAGGCCACTTGTGGGGAGGAGGGTGATTCATCATCATTTTGCACCTCTCCTATACCTGGTGAAAAGTGGTATTTCAGAATGAGCAGGCTGTTTTCTTTCCTAGCTGCATGAACACTGCTACAATTACAGCTGTTAACAAGCTTATGTGGGGAAAGTAGGAGTGAGTGGAAAGCCTTTGGACCCATCTGAGTAATCAGCCTTTGCTCTAGTTCTTTTCTTAGAGAAACCTGTTTGGTATATGCACTTTCTAGGGATAATGAAGCGAGGGGAAGATTTCCCTGGATCTCTGGAGGCAACAGGCAGCCACAAGAAATAATTTTTAAAAAATTGGATAATCTTGTTAGTGCTCATCGTGTTCCTCTGGAGACATTTTCTGCCAGCTTAGTCTGGCTCTTATAACTAGGTCATCTTCTGTAATGGTCATATGACATACTATTGAAAAGAGTTCAGCGGTGCTCTGTCAAGATAAACTCGTAGCTTTCTGGTAATATTCTGCTGCTGGTGGAAGTAGTGAAGCAGTGCTTCTACTACCCACTCTGTGGATTGTTACTGTTTAGTGATGTTTGTATCCAGGGATGTCTTATTTATACACTTACTCAGAAAGGTCAGGTGTTAGCTGTTGCAACATTCCTCAGGCCACCAGTCTTCTGGGAAGTTCTTGGCTTCCAGTTCAATTAGTGTCAATGTAAGCACTCAGACTCAGTGTGACACTTGTTTTAGGTGTAGGGCCCTGAAGAATCCTATGCTTGGAATTTTCTGCAAGGAGAGCGTGGTGCTAGAAGAACTTCCACTGAAAAGGAAAATGCATTCCCATAACTTAGCTATGCTCTCAATAAAATATACAAAGTGCCTTTTCAAAACAGTCTCTAGAACTGTGAAGGATGCTGGTATCTCATAGGCAGCTACATTTTGCTGACATTTTGTATAGAATTCTTCTACTGAGAAGTAAATTGACACAGGAATTGACACACATCTTATTAATTAATATTACTTTTTTGTGGTGTTAATGTACACCACCCATTAGAAAACACTTCTCTGATATGAGGGGCTTACTATTGAAATTAATGAGAACAGATTTTAAAAGCTATCAATCTTTCTTTTTTTAAAAAAAGAAAAATATGGCTAATTTAACTTTGGCTTAAACTAATCAAAATGTTTTTTTTAAATAGAACGTTAAGCATCCCAGTCTCAGCTTTCTCATCATTCTAGAGGTGAGCTCCCTTTCTTGTGTCCTAACCTACAGAGTCAAGCTCTCGAGATGGCATACAGTTTGCATCTTGTTACTGACTTGAATGTTAGAGAACTGATTTAATCCCTTTTAACAGGTATAGAAAAAAGGATTGTAATGTGCATGGTGCCTAGCACAATTGTGTCTGATCTTTGATCGGTGCCTTTAGCTGCTACTCTAATACAATTAATCAATTATACATTTCATATTTCATTTAACTGTGGTTTTATGCTTTTACTCTGCATAGGATAAATTAAGTTCTGTGGGGTACTTCCAATAAGGATGTTATATGAAATAGTGATAAGTCCATTCTCCGTTTTGTTAGGAAAATTTCAAATAGTCTCTAAGAGTTTGTTTGCCTGGGGAAATAGACCAGCATAGTTATAGCACAGGGGCTCTCAAACTTCATTGCAGTGGTTTGAGCTTTGGCCTGCTAAACCCAGGATTGTGAGTTTAATCCTTGAGGGGGGCATTCAGGGATCTGTCTGGGGATTGGTCCTGCTTTGAGCAGGGGGCTGGACTAGATGACCTCCTGAGGAACTTCCAACCCTGATATTCTATGATCTCCTTCTGACAACAAGAATTACTACACGACCCCAGGAGGGGGGACCAAAACCTAAGCCCGCCCAAGCCCCGCTGCCCTAGGCGGGGGGCCAAAGCCGAAACCCAAGGGCTTCAGCCTCAGGCTGGAGGCCTGTAACCTGAGCTCCGCCACCCAGGGCTAAAGCCCTTGGGCTCGGGCTTCGGCCCTGGGCACCAGCAAGTCTAACACTAGCCTTGGCGACCCCATTAAAACAGGGTCATGACCCACAGTTTGGGACCGCTGCTATACCAGTTTCCACAGTAGTGTTCATACCTGGGAATTACAGCTATTGCAGAATCTTTCTGAATTAAGCTGCTTTAGCAATGCTGGTCAGTTTCCCCATGTAGACAAATCCTTAGTATTGAACAGTCGTTAATCTTTCTAAAGCCCGACTCTTCCTCCTTCACCCCTCTTTTAACCACAGTTTGTCTGATCTCCAATACAGCATTGCCTAGAAACCCAAAACTGTGATTCTCACTTAAACCAGGTTTGTGGTAGAGGTGGACCTTCTCCAAGTCCTTAGAAATCAGTGGTTACATCCACCACTTATGAAGAGGTGCTGAGATTTCCTCAGGGCTGTACTGCATTACTTCGGGCCTCAAGTACTATGATGCTTTGCTTTGGTGACACTTGGCTTCCTTGCTTTGCAGTGCTTAGTGCCCCAGGATGTTTTTTGTGTCTGTGGGCAGGATGACAATTTTGTATTTTGTTTTAAGTATCAGAGGGGTAGCCCTGTTAGTTTGGATCTGTAAAAAGCAACAAGGTTGATAGATTTCCATTCCATATGGCGAGAGTCCTGTGGTACCTTATAGACTAACAGATGTATTGGAGCATAAACTTTCGTGGGTGAATACCCACTTGTCAGATGCAAGTTGTTTATTTTGTTTTAGTATCTGGTGAGGATAGTAATGTGAACTGTAGATTAGAGTAATCCAGCTGCTGGTACTTGGTTCCATGTGTCTGTCTTTTCAGTATTACATGTGCTTCTGCTGAAGATTAGGGAGTTCAAATACCTGTCGCAACCAGGAGCAGTGACCATTGTTGCTTTTAGGCCCTGTTCATGCTACATCTTGTGTTGAATCAGTTAACTGTCATGGTTGGCTCTGGCACGTGATTGACTTCCTGTAACCAGTTCAGCGAACACTGTATTTTGCAATGTGGACACGACCCAGTCTTCCTCCCCCTTACCACAAAACATTGATGTGACTAGTTTGGTGGTTCTTTCTTTCTCCTAGCTCTGTGTGCAGTAGGACATCCTGGACATGGAACAATGCACTCCCCTTGGTGCCACACTGCATTTCCTCCATGTACTCTAGTCTCTGAGATTCACTAACGGATAGCTAAATTTTCCCTAAATGAACAGTATTGTTAGACAATTTGGTATGTGCAGATGCACAAACAAGATTGTTAAGGCTAGAAAGTTGCTGTATGGAAACAAACTTTACTTTATTGCTTGTGACCACTTTGTTAATGCCTTTTAATCTGTTACACAATCACAGGTCAGAAATAGTGTGGACAGGGGCCTCTGTTCTGTCTTGTGCTTTTTCCCATCATTTTTGTTTGACATACTGAATGTTTAGTTCATTTTTGTTGGCTTCATTGCTGTTTGGTTTGAAGGGAGATGTGTCCACCCAGATTTGAGAGCATAAATGATGGCAGGAGGAAGTGGAGATGATAGCATTCATGCAGAAATAAACAAGTCACATGCTACATATAGGCTCTATCCACAGTACAAGTGTAACTGTGGTTTTGTAACCAGTTCATTACACTCATTTGACCTAGGTACAACTCAGCTGTTTGAATTGTCCATAGTGCAGCTTTTCTTCCTCACAGCTATGGGCTGAACTGTATTTTGCATGTTCCCGCCTACCACACTGCCTAATCATGTTGGTATCAGTACATTTTGGCCAGGAACTTAAATCATCTTATTTTTCCCTCTTGCGATTGGGGATGAAATATGCATTAACCCTCCCCAACCCACCCACAACACATTTCTTATCGAAAGGGATGAGAGACTTGACAGTGCTGGTCACTTTTGGTTTTAAAGGAAATGGAAGATATGCAAGTAATGTTACATTTAAAATAAAAAATGACCACTACTGTCAAATTCTCTCATTCTTCCTCATACAGAACTGTGGAGGTAAATACATATTTATCCTTCCAGTCCCAGAAGTTTGTGTGGAATTGATGGGGAATCTCCAGTGGGGGGTGGTTTTCTGAGGTGCCTTTTCCGAGGAGTTCTTCATACTGTACATCCTGTGTCAGGCTATTTTTACATGACCTAGGAAGCCATCTACTGTGAGATTTGTCCTGTCGTTGACTAGTATGACTCACTTTTTTTCAACAAAATGATGAAATCGTTTTTCTAGAAAAAGCTAGACCAGATGGAGCACTCTAGAATTCTTATTGATATTTAAATCCCTGTACATGTTCAAATTAAAACAGCCAAGTCAGTTTAGACTAGCTTAGCATCAGCTAGTTCTACAAAGAGTATTACTAGAAAACTCTCCTTTGCTATTATGCCTACAAAACTTGACAATGACTAGATTGCTGGTGTGTAGAGACCACTGCATATCATGCTGACTGATATTTTCTCATTGTTTCCTTCTCTCTTGCCCCGCCGCCCCTCCATCCCCCAAATCTTTGTCTCCATCCGTCTTGTCTTATACTTGGATTGTAAGTTCTTTGTGGGAGACTGTCTTTTTGTTCTGTTTGTACAATGCTGAGCACAATGGGGTCCAGGTCAGTGGCTGGGCTCCTAGGCAGTACGATAATATAAATAATCTCAGTTTAGAAAATTAACCAGCTGAAACATTGCTAATTAGTCTTGCATCTTTGTACATCCAACCAGCTAGATTTCTAACTTTAGCTATTTAATTGCATGAATAGAAAGTCACTGGCACTCTGCTGGGAGGGAGCAGGGGAAGGAGATGAATAAAAATGAAAGTTTTGACTTGAAATGTACGATCTTAATAGATTGCAGTATACTAAGTGCATTTTAGTAAAGGTGTGGATTCTTGCAGTGTATAATTACACTTCAGGGGCTTTTCCATCTATCTGCACTCCTAATTTCTAGTTGTGCAGGTCATGCAGAGCCACACTCATGGCCTTAGGCCTTAGATGATTGCTGCATGGTTTCCTACAGTAATATTAGTTTGTTGCAAGGGCATAATACTCTCTCCTGCTAGAGATTTTCAGTTGGTGCTCCAGGCCCACTCAGCTGAGCTGCTCTGAAATGCACCAGTAAATATGTCTTTATTCTACGTTTTATTGGAGGCTTCTGTCATATCTGTGATTCAGACAGTGCGATGATGATGCACACCTTTGTAACCTTGAGGCTGCATTATCACAATGACTTCTACTTGGAGCTACACTTAAAAAGCACCTGCATGTTGCAGTTACCGCAAAATGCTGCAGCCCATGATATGAGTAGGGTCCTACCAAACTCACGGTCCATTTTGGTCAATTTCATGGTCATAGGATTTTAAAAATCATAAATTTCATGATTTCAGCTATTTAAATCTGAAAATTCATGATGTTGTAATTATAGGGATCTTGACCCAAAAAGGAGTGTGGTGTGTGTGTTGAGGGGAAGGGGGGTCGCAAGATTATTGTAGGGGTGGGTTGTAGTATTGCTACCCTTAGTTCTGCACTGCTGCTGGCAGTAGCGCTGCCTTCAGAGCTGGGCAGCTGGAGAGTGGTGGCTGCTGGCTAGGATCCCAGCCTGAAGGCAAAGCCACCGTCAGTAGCAATGCAGACGTAAGGATGGCATGGTATAGTATTGCCACCCTTACCTCTGCGTTGGCAATACCGCAACCCCCCTAAAATAACCTTGCAACTCCCTTTTGGGTCAGGACCCCCAATTCGTAGGGTAAAAGCACACAAATGACCAGATTTCACAGTCCGTGACGTGTTTTTTATGGCTGTGAATTTGGTAGGGGGCCCTAGGTATGAGCCACTATGAGCACCTAACCAGTGCAGAGAACAGATTCTACTTGCTTGTTTCTGGGTATAGCTCAGAATGTTAGTTACATTGGACAAAGTCCAAAAGAGTCACCTAAGAAATTACCTCTCCCTTTGTCCTTACATAGTAAATTGCTTTCTGCAGTTGGCTTGTCATCTATTAAGGGCAGGGGATGGAATGCTTTCTGGCGGGTCTATACATCTGGGACTTGTCTCTCTGGTTGTGTGCCCCAACCTAAATTTAGCATGCTTCAGGGTGCTGTTCAAGGCTTGTTGATAAAGCCATAGAAATGTAGAGCTGGAAGGGATCTCAAGAGGTTATGTAGTCCAGCCTCCTGTGCAGAGGCAGGACCAAGTATACCTAGATTATCCCTGACAGGAGTTTGTCTAACCTGCTCTTATAAACCTTCAGTGATGATAGGGCTTCCACAACCTTCCTTTCTAACCAGTTCTAGTGCATAACTATCCTTATAGTTTGAAAGTTTTCCCTAATAGCTAACCTAAATCTCCCTAACTGCAGATTGAGCTGATTACTACTTGTCCTACCTTCAGTGGACATGGAGTACAGTTGATCTCTGTCCTATTTATAACAGCCCTTAAGATATTTGAAGACTCTCATCAGAGCTCCCCTCAGCCTTCTTTTCTCAAGGCTAAACATGCCTAGTTTTTTACTCTTTCTTTGTAGGTCAGGTTTTCTAAACCTTCTGTCATTTTTGTTGCTCTTCTCTGGACTCTTTCCAATTTGTCAACTTTTTTCCCAAAGTGTGACACCCAGAACTGGACTGTTCTCCAACTGGGGCCTTTCCAGTGCTGAACAGAGTGGGACAGTGACCTCCAGTATCTAACATATGACATTCCTGTTAATACATTCCAGAATATTAGCCTTTTTCACAGCTGCATCATACTATTGGCTCATATTCAATTTGTGATCCACTGCAACCTCCCAATCCTCTTCAGCAGTACTACCACCTAGCCAGTTATTCCACACTTTGTAGTTACGCATTTGATTCTTCCTTCCTAAGTGTAGTACTTTGCATTTCTCTATTGAATTTCACCTTGTTGATTTCAGGCAAGTTCTCCAATTTGTCAAGGTTGTCTTGAATTCTTATCTTGTCCTGCAAAACGATAGCAACTCCTCCCCTCTTGGTTATGCACATATTTTATAAGGATATGTCCATTCCATTATCTGAGTTATTTGTAAAAATATTGACTAGTACTGACCCTTGTGGGCCTCCATTAGATACAGCCTCTCAATTTGACAGCAAACGATTGATAACTACTTTTTAAATATGGTCTTTCAACCAGTTTTGCACCCAACTTATAGTAACCATGTAGAGTACATTTCCTAGGTTGTTTGAGACTGTCACGTGGGACTGTGTCAAAAGCCTTACTAAAATAAAGATGTCACATCTACTGCTCTTTCCTATCCACTAGGCCAGTGGTCCCCAATCTGTGGGGCTTGTCCCCTAGGGGGGTGCTGAAGAACATTCAGGGGGACACAGCAGGGACCTGGGCCAGCCCCCATGGTGGATGGGGAGGAAGCACCATCCTGCTCAGCTCCTGGCCCTGCGCCCAGGGCTCCAGTACCAGCCCCACGCCTCCGGCTCTAAACCCACGCTTGTCCCTTTGCCCCAAGGAGGGGTGGAGGGGACACTGCACTAGGCCAGTAACCCAGTCAAAGAAGGAAATTAGATTGGTTTGGCATGATTTGTTCTTGACAAATCCGTGTTGGCTATTTCTTCCCACCGTTATCCTGTAGGGTTTACAAATTGATCATTTAATAATTTGTTCCAGTGTCTTTTCAGGTATCAAAGTTTGGCTGGCAGACCTGTAATTTCCCAGGTATTCTTTGTTCCCTTTTTATTGGTCGCTAATTGACCAGTGGAGCTATTACTTCAGTAGACACTTAGACTACAAAATATTAATAGAGGCCTGTGGTTTTTGTAAGGGGCAAGGTGTAAGTTGCAACACATACATGGTTGAATTATTTAGATTGTGCCCACTCTGATCTAAGTGCCTTCCGCACAAAGGAAGAGACAAATCTCTGCCTCTGACTGTACAATCTAAATAGTACACTTCTAAGGGTTTGTTTGGGGGTGGGTGGGTTGTGGACCATTCTGAAATACAGCTGTCTTCTTTTCCAAAACTGTTTTCTGAAGCTAGCAACAATTTTTATTTGGGGCCATGTAAGCCGGTGTTTCTCAAACTTCTGTATTGGTGACCACTTTCACATAGCAAGCCTCTGAGTGCAAGGGTTTCAGGATGGAGGCTGACAGCTCACGACCCCCATGTAATAACCTCATGTCCCCTGCCCTCCCGATTTAAGCAAGTGTTCTGCCTCACCCCTTAAGTTGAAGAGGTGAGGATATGCAAGGATACAGGAAATATCTCCCTCTTTAGGAGGGAAGAAATGTAAGATTGCAAACCCCAGGATTCACTTAATATGACTCTGAAGGGTGAGTGTCCTGTAATGCACACCTGTGGTGCAATATAAATACTAGTCACTTCTATAGAGCCTGCCATCTGAGAAGCTGTAGGTGCTTTGTGGTCTCTAAATTTGCTCATAACCTTGTGAGAGCTATTCTTAATTTATGGATACTAATATAAGATCATGAGCATTGGTACCTGTTCTAGGAATAATCATGACTCTAGTCTCTTTAGGCTTGTACTGTGCCCAATACCATAGGATCTGTGCGCCTTCCAAAAGTGCATTCAGCAATGTGACTAGTGTCTCTCCTGCATGATTTTCTCCCTTCCTCCTACCAAGGAGATATTGTGTGGGATTTTTTTAATGGATTATATGTACACTTTGCTGTGTTTGTATTACCAAAGGCAAGGTCAAAGCATGCCTTGCATTTGGAGCAAAAGGTGGTGAGGTTTGTGGTGGGTTAGGTGGTACTGAGGTTCATTCCACCATACTGGACCTGCTCCTGAGAGAGCTATCTTCTGCACAAATGAGCTTTACCCTTACAATGGACAGTTCCATTTTGCCTGAGGATCGGAGTAATCAGCCACGATCCTCAGCCCAGTTTTAGGTGATATTTTAAGTTTTCTGGGCTGAGACCATTGCATGAGCATTTAACAACAATAGGTGGCTCTTGTGGAGGAGTAAGACTAGTTATGCTGTGTGTTCAGGTCTAGATCTCAGACTAGATGGAAGTTACCCATAACATTTAAATATTAAAATTTTTCCTTGGAATTGAAGTTAGTCTGTTGTGACTCATTCTGACTGGTTATTGCAGTGGCATTAATTGACATTAAAGCAAGGGCAAAGCTTAACTGAACGCTCAGTGAGAGTCGTACAAAAAACGAGAACATGAGAAACTGTTTGCAATACTCCTAACAAGCAAGATGCAGAGCAGTGTTGTCAGACAATCATTTGAATGTGAGACCACAACTTTGAGAGCCACATTTTCTTGTAGGACAATCAGATTTGAAGTCTTAACTTTTTATTGTCAAGTGATCAAAATTATTTTCCTCTGCCTGTCAAATTTCCTCTGGTTAATGCAGCAGGCCTTAGTGATGAGTCACAAGTTATTGGGAATAGTTTCAAATCAATGCTTAAAACTCTGGGTAGCTCACAATGATCAGTCTTACTAAGGCCATGTCTACGCACTTCTTATACTGGAATAATTGTCAGCCAGGTGCAGGTTTTTAATGATGCAGCACTTAGTCTGGACACAGTTACATCAATGTAAAAGTGTCTTATACAGGTATAGTTTATTCCTTTTCCCATATGGGAATAGCTCCATAGGTATAAGCACCTTTATAGTGATATAACAACATGAACACTGGGGATGTCCTGCTTTAACTATACAAGTAAAGTTAAAGCAGTACAACTTTTGTGTGTAGGCAAGCCCTGAGGTACGTGCCGAGCCCTTAAAAGCATGAGGACCAAGAGACTAGCTGTTGTTACTACACCACTACCTCGATATAATGCCACTCGATATAACACAAATTTGGATATAAGGCGGTAAAGCAGTGCTCCAGAGGGGGCGGTGCTGCGCACTCTGGTGGATCAAATCAAGTTCAATATAACACGGTTTCACCTATAACATGGTAAGATTTTTTGGCTCCCAAGGACAGCGTTATATCGAGGTAGAGGTGTATCTTGTTTGATCTTAAGTTTAATGTGTCAAAGCTGGGTTTTGTGTGTAGAGGATGTCAGTGTTGGGATGTCTGTGCAGAAGAATATGAACATAGACCCTTCTCCGCTATTTCTCAGAACGAGAGGAAGTTGGAAAAGTTTTACACCACAAAATAGAAAAAAATATTCAAAGGAGTGTTGGGCTGACTTCAGTAACTTTGTTGCTGTTAGGTTGCATTTGAGGTCCTAGGCGTGTTTTAAATCTACTAAACTTATACTTTTATTTCTTGAGAGGGTAAGTAAGCTATATTACGAAGTCTGGTTATTTCTGTTTGACACAAGCCTTTTCAAAGAGATTTGTGTTCAGAACAAACTTTCCAGCTTAGATATGGAAGGATCCTTGCTCTGAAGCAGATTTCAGGGTTTTTTTACGCAAGGTATGGGAGCTCTTATGGAGGTGACTAACTTTTATCTAAATACATAATTGGAGAGAAGTTGTTTATCTAGTTTCTAGCTAATTCCTTAAGTGGCATGGAGAAGCCACAGCAGTGACTCAAGGCCAGTGATTCTTTCCATTCCACAAAATGGATATATGTGGTCATAAAAGCAATCTCCTGCATGTTAGTCCAGATAAAATGCTTGGATTTATGTCTGTTCTCAGTGGAGGAGATGGAGTAGATTACAGATGACAAGCACTGGGAAGCAGTAGAGAAGGATTTGTTTTACTGCGGGATCGTTGGCTAGGACACTAAGCATCAATATTTTTGTTCATTAACATAGTATCCACAGTGTTCTAGATGCTTTAGAGGTAAAAAAGCCACAATCTCTGCCATGAGGAGTTCTCACTCTAGAAGGTATAAAACTGTGCTGAATGATCAGTGAAACGTGCACAAGTCTTGACGTTCTGTGACTTTTTTTTCTTTGCTTTTTGCAGGTTTAGGATTTGTTGGATGTGGAAAAATCAGTAGCAAACTGTTTTAAATTAGGGTAGGGATCCCTTTGGGCAAGGGTTGTCTGCTCTTAGTTGAGTGGTTGTACTCACAATAGCTGGGATAAGATGAGACAGTGTTTACTAAATATATGCTGGGTAAGTCTCTCACCACTTTGAAATGCCCCATCAACAGAAGACCTCTTTGAAGATCTCTGTTCTGAATGCCAGTCGCCCAAGAGATTGGTAGAGGCCAAAGCAAGGAAGTGTTTCTAGACACCCAAAAGGTCTTTCATTTCTAAACATCACTTTTTTTTACTGTTTTCCCTAGTATTTTGGCTGTAGATGGAAAACTAATTTTCTGAACATAAAATAACTTTGGGATTAGACTGGAATCGGGTTGAAACTCTTGGGTTGAGTTTAATAAAAAAACAAGCATAGGGACGGGAGAGTGAAAAGAAATGTTTCACCCTCTTCTTTCATGCATATTTGCACTTCAAAGAACAAAATCATAGGCTACTTCTGCCCCAGTGCATTTATAGTTCTTAGACACACACGATTATAAGTAAAGATTGAAATATTTAAATACAAAATATTGATAGTTTTTTATAAAAAGTCTGTTCCAGAAAACTTGTCAATCTTCCCATCATCCCCCTATATTATGCAGCATCATTTATCACTGTATTACAAATAGGTGGTGTATTCCAGTCACATACGTCATCTCATAATGTGGATATAGTAGATTGGGCTCTTCAACACATGGTGACTTGAGCATTGTTTCTCTACTGGAGGATTAAGGAGTTGGATGTTGTTGCTTTCAGAACATGGCTGAACTAGGAGTTTGTCTGCAGATTCAGACCATGCTGCATTGATTCCCATTTGCAACCATGAAAGTTTAAAAAAGTTTTTTAAAGTGAAACTTTGAATCTACTAAAATGGATGGGGTAGTGCTCCTTCCCACTTACTCAGGGTGAGCAAGCAAATACGTTTTTCAAGCCCTGAGGAATGATCTCCGGCCCATGGCCAGTTTCCAGTTCTGCTGGACAGCTTTTAATGATTAACTTAAACATTTTAATATTGCCTTGAGATTTTAACCTTTGTTCGTTTTGTTTCTATAGTGGGAAAAACCAAAGGCCCATCCAAGGTCTTCACCCTGTGTCGGGTTTTGAGATCAGAGGCTACTAGAACTCTAAACACCTAATATAACCCCACCCAGCAACCTGTCCGACATGTCAGGACCCGTGCCAAGCAGGGCCAGAGTTTACACTGACGTAAACACGCACAGACCCCGAGAGTACTGGGACTATGAGTCACATGTTGTCGAATGGGGGTAAGTGTCTGCACTTTGTATTGACTGTGCTGGGCAGGGATTGATTCTTGTTGGATCTGGCTGAGTGGTGTGTGGGAAGCTATCAGTTCGAGCACCTGTAATACTTAAGGTTTTTCTTGCATTTTGCCAGTATTTTAGTATGAATGGTGTACGTTAGGGTTGTAAGGTTTATCGTCAATTGTAGAAATAGCACAGTGCCCCTTCAGTGACTGAAAGATTTTCTTGTCACTTTTAAAACCACAGCAGTATAAGAAAACTTTGAGCAGCTCCCTCCTTCCTTTAGTCTAGTTGCTTTTCAGTAGTGATGGAGAAACTAAGATCTTAGCTCTGGGTGAATAATTTGAAAAGGTGGCAAGGTACCTCTGTAAACTGGGTGATAATAGAAGAGACTTTTTTTTTTTTTTTTTTTACAGTGTCTCTGTGTATATCACTTTGTAACAATCTCATTAGTCAGCTCTCTGCAAGGGTCTGGAGAAGTTTTGTACCTGAAATACACGTTGTCTTCTGAGCATAAGCAGTGCCCCAGACTCAGTCCATTTTAAACAGGTTTTATAGCACTTTTGGTGCTGTCTCCCTTAATAATTTTAATTGATGTTAACAGTCTGTTAGATTTTGTGATGTGCATGGAAGTCATACATGTCAAGTCTGTGCTGGAAGGACCAAACAAACGTATTGGGGTGGTCTCAACTGAAACACACCATTTTTCCCAGCCCTTCACTCAAGGAAAAGATTGGGTACTGGGTTTATCTTGTCACTTGTTGGAGGAGAAACACCGTAACTGATTAGTCTCATTATAGTTAGTATGGCAACACCCATTTTTTCATGTTCTCTGTGTAATATATATTCTACTGTATTTTCCACTGCGTGCATCCGATGAAGTGGGTTTTAGCCCACGAAAGCTTATGCTCAAATAAATTTGTTAGTCTCTAAGGTGCCACAAAGTACTCCTCATTCTTTTGCTGATCAGTTCAAGTGAACTTGGTTCTTGTGACATCCCAGGAAATAAATCCCCTATCCAAAAAAAGATGCAAAACAGGTAATGACAATGAAAGGTTTCCTACACTCCTCTCCCAATGTTCTTCAGCCCTGAATGGGAGGGGTCACCTCCCTGTGTGAGGGTAGCTGTCTACATGGTCCCTTCAGTCCTTGACCTCTCTATGAGACTGTTTCAAGGTCTCCGGGTATGAAGGTTTTTTTGCGCGGGGGGGGGGGGGGGGAGGAACTCCTGCTGAGGAGGAACTACTTGGAAACCAGGATCATTACAAATAGGCAATTATCAAATGGCAGGTACTCTTGGTCATTACTCACCTGGGTTGCATTTGTATTGAGGTGGAAAAGTGAGGTTCCACATTTCTCTATCAGTCTTTGATCTTTTATTTTAGAAAGAGGAGTCCAGTCAGCCATACTACTTAGCTTTTATAAAAGACGAGGCAGAGAGCTAATGTTTGTAGAGGGATAATTTTGTGAATGAAAAAGGACTGACTGAGCTCTTTGTGGACTCTGTGCCTTTATCTCTTCACAGAAATCAAGATGACTACCAGCTAGTTCGGAAATTAGGCCGGGGCAAATACAGCGAAGTGTTTGAAGCCATCAACATCACAAATAATGAAAAAGTAGTAGTTAAAATCCTCAAGGTGAGTAAGGGACCGTGTGGAAGATGGAAATCTATCCCTGGGGTATTTAGGTACATATAAAGTGCAAGGCTTTGGCTTAGAACATCTGAGTCTCCTGAAATAATTCTGTTATGGAAAATGTCACTGAGTGGTACTTGGAACCCCTTTGAGGTTCCTGTAACTCAGCACTATTCTCAGTCCATCCGTGCAAGCCCCATGCTTGTCTACCTTGTCAAATCTGTCTATAGGAAACTTCTGCTTGTAGCACTATCCGCTTCTGTGCCTATCCATCCTTCCAAGGAGCTACTCTGTATCGCGGTGTGCTGCCATGGCTTTCTCCCCACTTCATTAGGAAAGTAGGTTTTCTTTGAGATCAACGCCATTACACCAGACATTAGCTTTTAGAGCTGAGCTCATAATCTGTTGACACCAAAAGGATGATTAGAAAATTCTCTTGCCCTGTGTGAAGCCATGAGCTCCCTCCCCCATGAGCACTCTGGCTATTTCCCCCTTAAGAACAGAGAGGCAAAACACCCAAGAGTCAAGCTGGAATTGTTCCTCTTTAAGACCACGGATTAGCTAAACCCGGGGTCGGCAGCCTTTCAGAAGTGCTGTGCCGAGTCCTCATTTAGTCACTCTAATTTAAGGTTTTGCGTGCCAGTAATACATTGTAACATTTTTAGAAGGTCTCTTTCTCGAAGTCTATAATATATAACTAAACTATTGTATGTAAAGTAAATAAGGGTTTTAAAATGTGTAAGAAGCTTCATTTAAAATTAAAATGCAGAGCCCCCCGGACTGGTGGCCAGGACCCAGGCAGTGTGAGTGCCACTGAAAATCAGCTTGCGTGCTGCAGGTTGCCTACCCCTGAGCTAAACTTTAGTGACTACTAACCTTAGAGCATTGCTTTTCTGTTCTACAGAATGTCACCATAGTTAAGATTTACATCTAAAATGCAGACTCAAGAGGTAGGCTCTCAATTGCTAACTGCCAAAGACTCTGGCTTCTTGTCTCTGGCTAATAAAAGATCACTTGCACTGGAACGCACATATCTTACAGCCTTAATTGGTGAACTGTTGTAATCCGGAGTTTCTCAAACTGGTTGTATTGCTGGTGTTCCACTCAGAGCTTGCTGGTCACATGGTACTACTACTCATTTCCAGCTGTCTGGTCATATAGATAGTATCAGGATCATTTTGTATTTTTGGCTACCTTTCCAGGTAATAAGTGGCTTTAGCTGTTGCTCTCACCAAGTGGGTGTACAACTGAGAGTGGAAGGAGAGATGGTCTGAGACTCCCCTCCTTCTAATGCATGCAAAATCAGATAATGAAACTGGAAAGTTTGGCTTTTTAACCTAATTCCAGAAGGGCTGTGACAGCCACTTTTAAGAGAGAGAGAGACAGATGCTGAGCTGCAGCTTTTCCATTTGTCTTACTCACTGGAATGTTTTATTTTACCAATGCTTTGGGTTTTTTCCTTCAGCCAGTAAAAAAGAAGAAAATCAAGCGTGAAATCAAGATCTTAGAGAACTTGCGAGGTGGTCCCAATATAATCACCCTTGCAGACATCGTAAAAGACCCTGTGGTGAGTATAAACGGCTTAGGGATGGCGCTCAAATTGCTGGGTTTGACTTCAGTGTTGACCTGTCCTCACTCTGCTTTCCCCTCTGCTCTTAAATCCTGTCTTTAAATTGCTTAATCAGATCAGCCTTCTAATCAGTTTAGCTTCTTTCAGAGGGCCCTACCCCATCCAGAGACCAGTTCTTAGGCTTTTTCTACACTTAAAACACTAACAGCGGCATAGCTGCAGTGCTTCAGTGTAGACACTCACTATAGCAACAGGAGGAGTAACTATGTTGACAGAAGAATTCTTCCATCAACCTAGCGCTATCTATGCTGGGGGTGCGGGTGACATAGCTCTATCTCTCAGGGGCATAGATTTTTCACATCTGTGAGATGCACAGCTATACCGATGTAAGTTTTCAGTGTAAACCGTCCCTTACCCTTCTAGACTAAGGGACTGAACTGAAATGTGTGAATTCATTCTGCACACACAGGGCCAATGCAAAGTAGTGATGACTTGAGCTCTGCCATCTCTTTGTGAATCCCAGAAAGCAACTGGAGCATGTAAATTGTCCAGGGGGGAAGGGATTTTAGTGATGATCATAGAAAATCACCAGATTCATAACGTGTACAAAGATTTAACATAGCTAAATATTTCTTTCTCTCTCCCTAGTCCCGGACCCCTGCTTTGGTTTTTGAACATGTAAACAACACAGACTTTAAGGTACAGTTTGAGATATCTGCTTGTAATTGTGTTCTTTTCCATTTGAAAGCCACCTCCCTTAACTTTTATTTATGGAGAGGTGGGACTAGTACCGTTGTCTTGGGCAGGTAATGCAATCGCTGTTTCCTTTTGACATGTTATCCTGACATTAAAGATGGTTAATCCTGGGACAGAAGTTTGTAATGTGCTCATTCCTAATGACTCAGTAGTAGAACACTTAATAGAATCCAGGAATCCTGATCCCAAGTCCCATACTGTTAAACACTTCTTGTGCAGCAGGTGAATCTCCCCAACATTCA
Organism: Gopherus flavomarginatus; assembly: GCF_025201925.1. Taxonomy (NCBI): domain Eukaryota; kingdom Metazoa; phylum Chordata; order Testudines; family Testudinidae; genus Gopherus; species Gopherus flavomarginatus. The sequence continues at coordinate 50,345,588 of NC_066627.1, forward strand.
TTGCCCTGGTCACTTCCCAATTTTGAAATGTGAAAATGCATGTTACTGTGGCTTCAGTTCTGTGGAGAGAGAGTTCAGTGCTGCTTGCCCTTACCACTTTTGACATACCCCTGGAGTTATTTACCCCTTCATATAACACAAGAACCAGGGGTCACTCACAGAAATTAATAAGCAGCTTGTTTAAAACAAACATAAAGGAAGTACTTCTTCACACAATGCATAGTCATCCTGTGGAACTTGTTGCCAAGAGACTGTGAAAGCCAAAAGTTAACGGGATTCATGGAGGACAGGTCCATCAATGGATATTCAACAAGATGATCAGTGAAGCAGCTCATGCTCTGGGTGTCCCTAAACCTCTGACTGCCAGAAGCTGGGACTGGGATGACTGGATGGATCAGTCAATAATTGCCATGGTCTGTTTATTCCCTCTGACACATTTAGCATGGACTACTGTCAGAAGACAGGATACTGGGCTAGATGGATGATTGGTCTGACCCATTATGGCCACTCTTTTGTTAACACCATCTTGAATAGTTGTCTTAATTCTGCGGAAATCTTCAACCTCTGAGAGCCAGCCTGCAAGCCATTGCTTTTTATGACACTGCATTCGAGGGCTGAGGGTGTCTGTGGGAAATGAAATCAGAACTGTACTTCTTGGAAGTGAGCTTTACGTTGGCCAAAATTAGAGGTGAACGATACAGCTGAATTATAGGAGGAAGGGGGCAGTGCTGAGTGGCTGGTGGATTGAGGAAATGTTGCCACTGCCATGAATGCAGCTGGAAAAACATAGCTGCAGGGAACCTGGTTGTTTTATTCTGTATTGGCATGGATGTGATTTCCTGCTGTGTTCTTAACACTGAAGAGATGTCCTTCTCTCCCACAGCAATTGTACCAGACATTAACAGACTATGATATTAGGTTCTATATGTATGAGATTTTGAAGGTAAGTGGATGTTCTCCAGTTCATTGATTTTTTTTATCAGTTTTGTGTGGATCTGGGATTTGCCCCCAGTACAGTCCTACGGTGGCTGGCATGACTAGTCAGTGATAGAAAACAAATGCAGATGGCAGAAGGATCAGGTCTCTGAATGACAGAAGTGAGAGGGCTCATATCAAGTTTACAGGAACTGGCCTGCCTTGTTCCCACATATTCTAGCCCTGCTGGGTATAGACGGGCTGCTGCCTTTGAATTTTTTGGTACACTGAGACAAGCAGAAATACTAAATCAGATGTGTGTTTACAGCCTGAGAAAGAGGAAAACTTGGATTGGAAGATGTGATGTGCTGGCTTCCTGCCTTAATGTCATCTGTGAACTGAGTGTGTTTGCAGCACAAAATCCCCTTTCTTATGCAAATGGGAGGTGTCCCTTTTCCCCCCTTCATCAGAGTTTGAAGGAAGCAAGACCTGTTTGGTCCATGGTGCCTTATAGCTCTGCTTTTACGGCCGTTATTGACATTCCACTTACATTAGGAGGCATCTGAGGTGAAGCTAGAAGCATTGCTCTCCCCAAAACATATTGATGGGCCCACTCCTGGGGAGAAGGTATTGAAAAGCAAGTTCTATAGGTTTTCTTTTTAGTATGAGTAAGTAGAACAGACCTCGGATGATAGTCAGGTCTGCTGTGTGGTGAGATTGGGGTATGCATGAAAACACTTCCCCACCTGCTGGGTTTGAAGAAATCTGTTTCTCAAACATTATTCCTGTAACCAGTATTAACTTTACAACTGGCTCAGTTCATAAATCTGTCTGAAGTAGGGCAGCTATCTATTTTTGGAATCCTTCCTCATACAGCTTCCTCCTTTCCTATGCATGGGAGCCTTGACAAGGGAGTAGATCTCAAAGAACACAAAATGGTGTCGTTCCTTTGTGCTTTGGTCAGAGTGGGTGCAAAAGAATTCTGCGTTGAATGATTTCTTCCTTTCCTCTGTTCTATACACAGGCTTTAGATTACTGTCATAGCATGGGGATCATGCACAGAGATGTCAAACCCCACAACGTCATGATTGACCATGAGCACAGAAAGGTAAGGAGCAGAATGCTGGTTGGGTTTCACTTTTTCTTCAGATCTACAGCACCTCCATCATGCCATCACTGCGCTGTGGTGCTGCCAGAGATCAAGGCTCAAAGTGGTAGCTTTTCCATCATGTGAATAAATCTAAAATGAAAATCTGTAAAAAGCCTTTAACTGAATAGCTACAGTTAAACTTTATACAGAATTACAACTGTTTAAGTGACGACTCTTCCTCACATGTTGTAATTCATACTGTAACATGTATAGCTAGAGGTGATTACGTGTACATGCGTTCAGAGGTGATTCCTATGTGTGGTTGGAATGTGGCGACTGCTTTTACTTGCAAGTCTAGCTATGTTAGTGACTATAATGTGGTTCCTTTGTCCCTCAAAAACTGATCTTGTATGAGACATCCCCACTCTGTTAACCCAGACAGAAGCTGCTTGTGCTAAGAAATTTCCTTCTACTACGTTAGATCTTGGAACTGAAATGCAATGCTCTGACTTGCTCAAATAATCTCAAATGTGTGTTGGGGGGGTGGGAAGGGTTTAAGTATTTCCAGCACAAAGATAGAGGGGTAACAGTGTCAAGTTTAGACTAATCCTCTACCAAGAATCAACACAGATGTTCATGATCTCACTTCTAGCGGATTAAAAAGACCCAATTTAGTCTCAAATTTTCTGAGACATGGTGTCTAAAGTAATTGGAGAGCCAAGGCCCAGACCAGGCCTTCTTACCTCTTCTTCCTCTTCCATTTCTAGCTGAGGCTAATAGACTGGGGTCTGGCTGAATTCTATCATCCTGGCCAGGAGTACAATGTCAGAGTGGCTTCCCGATACTTCAAAGGACCTGAACTCCTTGTAGATTATCAGGTAAGAATCATAAGTGAGGTTCAGACCAAAGCTGCTTAACTTTGGCTTATACAGAAGCCCAGTACCATACCAGAGCAGGACACTAAGGAACTAGACCATCTGAAGACTTGGCAGAATTCAAGAACCTTGGAGGACCTGTCCTCCAATGCAGGGAAAAAAAGCAGCAGAGGGTATTCAGCACCAGTGTATTGGAGAGATTAATGTTTCTAAGAGGCTCTAGAGAAGAGCCAAAAAACTTACAGGCCTGCTTCCTTGATTTCAGAAGCAAGGGAAGATAAGGGGACCAGCCTTGTACTAAGGAAGAGCATACAAAGAATTGAACTGGACCCATGTTTACACTCAGGGTAACTAAATGTATGGCATAAATTACTAAATAGAGCCATTAAAATCCTAAAAAGAGAGGTTATTGCTGTAGTTCATTTTAGCTACAGGCTGTTTCCATTGTGGAGGGTTACAAACTGTGTGCTAGAGTTGGAAGGATGTTACTAACTGACCAAGGGGCCCAGCACTCCCAGGTTCTGTTCTGGTTCAGGGCCAAGGCCAAGCCAATTTCTCACCTGCCAATTTTTCCTAGGTGAGAAACAACCTGTTTCTGTTCTTTCTTGCTTACCTCACATTACTTCTCTGGCAACACAACCTGGCAATTGATCGATTCCATATTATCTACTTCCAGTGAACGCAGCCCTCACACACCTTGTTACAGTTCCATCAAGATAGAAAGATGGAGCTGAGGACAACTGTCACTGTTCTCTTAAGTTCCCAGAGCCCAGTTTGAGCAACTGGGTTTTTAGAGCCAAACGAGGTTTTTTAGGATCGTATTGTGTGAGCACGTTTCATTCGTTATTCCTAACATCATCTGGCATATATATCATTTGGACAATGCTCTCTTTAGCATTGGAGTCACTTAAGAAGTTATCTTGCCAGAAGGAGTGAGTCATGTCTTTGTTTTTTCCAGATGTATGACTATAGTTTGGATATGTGGAGCTTGGGTTGCATGTTGGCCAGTATGATCTTCCGAAAGGAACCATTTTTCCATGGCCATGACAATTATGATCAGGTGAGTTTAGCAGGTGCAATCCCCATGGTCCAGGTTTCTGGTTTGCATTTCCAGCCATCACAAGGGACTGAAGAATTAGCATTTATCGTCACTATTTTTCTCAATCTGAAGCCATGTTTTAGTCTCTGTTCAATGTGTAACGTTTATCTACTGATTCAATGGAAATGTATGGCTAGAAGGAACAGTACATCATTTGAGCTGTGTTTCAGCTGCTGTATCTGAAGATATTTGTTCTCATCAAGAGCAATGGTTCTATTTAGCATAGTAGACTGTGTGTTTCAGAACAGCATGAACCAGTAACATTATATGAAAAGTCCTTCCTGATACCAATCTTCAGTCTTGCTCTCAGACTTACCCAGTATCTTCATGGTTTTTCTTATTCAGTAAAGTGACTGACTTCACACCAGGTTCATTATTTATCCCCTTTTGGTACTTATGCACCAGAATTACATAGGCTGTAGGACCATGAGCCAGAACTTTCAAATGGAACATGTCTAAAATTAAGCACTTAATCCCCATGGATTTAGGTGCCTAAACTGATATGTGAAGTTAAAGAATGTTGGCCGCCTTGTTCAGAGACGTTCATTCCTGAGCCCTCTAAGATAATGTATTGCCCTTCAGTGGCTCATTCTGGTGCTTCTGCCTTTTCCCCGGTTTTATTCCTGCCTTCCCACACAGTTGCTATTTTGAAACTTTTCCTCTACAAATTGAATTAGAATACTGCATGCCCTTCTCTAATAGACTGACATGACTGACCAGAAGAACTGAATATCGGTAAGGGCATGTTTGCTATATTTGTGATCCTATGCAGTCTGGGGAGTAGGAGCCACAAGACCACCCCTGAACATGGATTCATTGTTCTGGAATAGCACTTCAGTGCTGATAAGAGGATATACTGTGTTACTTTCTTGATGGTTGTATCACATCCTTCTTCCCCCTTCAAAGTGGCTTATCTTTTGTTGTTTGATACCAGTTGGTGAGGATAGCCAAGGTGCTGGGGACAGAAGATCTATATGACTACATCGACAAATACAACATTGAGCTGGATCCACGCTTCAATGACATCTTGGGCAGGTGAGCCAGGAACCTTTAAGATCAACCCAAAATCTTTGAGCAGGTAAACTAATGCTCTGGCAGCAGTGCTGTGTCTAGACACAGACCACTGTCTAGGAAGAAAGCAGCTGTAGGGCTCCTAAAACTAACCTGGTTCTTGTGTGATATCAATCCAGTAGAGCAGTGCTGCCTTGAAAAGAATCCTGTCTCTGCAGATGTGACTAAGGACAGATGCTGACAGATTCTGGGAGATCTTGTAGGCAATAAATGTACAGTTGGAGTTAGTGACTAGGCAGATGCTACCACTCTTCTTCAGGGGAATTTGATCAGTGGCTGTTGACTTTGTTACAGCAAATCAATCACTGCTTAGGATGAGGTAGATTTTTCTAGTACAGTGATCGTTTTCAGTGGTGACATCCACCAAAACTACTTTGGGGGAGGTGGAGTAGGGAGAGAGAGGGCTTGTCTACACTACCAGCCAGATCGATGGGCAGCGATCAATCCAGTGGGGGTCGATTTATCGTGTCTAATATAGATACGATAAATCGACTGCCAATCGCTCTAGCGTCGACTCCGGTACTGCACCTCAATGAGAAGTGCAAGGGGAATCAATGGGAGAGCGTCTCCCATCAACACACTGCAGTAAGTAGATCTCAATATGTTGACTTCGTAGCTAAAGTTGCATAACCCAGGCCTGGTCTACACTGGGGGGGTGGGGATTGAGCGATCTAAGTTACGCAACTTCAAGTACGTACTTAGATCTACTTCCTGTGGTAAGTCGATGGGAGAGCGCTCGGCTGGATCAATCACTGCCCATCGATCCAGTGCGTAATGTAAACAAGCCCTTAGTGTAGACCAGTACGCAGTGTGGTCTGGGAGTTAATTTCACAACCTGAAGTCACATTGACTACTGTGCCACCAAGAGGTGGCATGGTGTACTCCAACTTTCTAATCTCCAGTACAATTCTGATCATATTTGCTGCCTCACTGAATAGTGACAGTATCTCTTGTGGCATACACCTGGCCAGCAGGCCCTGTTCCAAAGAGGAAAAGCCATATTCAACAGTGGTGTTCCAGACTCCACTCATCTGACTTTCCTCACTCTACAGGCACTCCCGTAAGCGATGGGAGCGCTTTGTTCACAGTGAGAACCAACACTTGGTGAGCCCAGAAGCTCTGGATTTCTTAGACAAATTGCTGCGGTATGATCACCAGTCACGACTCACAGCAAGAGAAGCCATGGAACACCCCTACTTCTGTAAGTAGAAACCTTCTCATGTTTTGCTACTGTTCGAGCTGCTGGTTCTATTGGTTAATGATGGAGATGCGGCAAGTGGCTGTAAACTGAGCCTTGTCTGTCCAGATGCTTGCATAGGATCTGAAAGATTGTTTGCCTCTGACTGTGTTAGATGAGGTAGTCCATTACACCTAAGCCAGCCTGGACTTGCCCTTCTGGGAAGGAAGGGCACTCCCAGGATGGAGAATGAGTTGTGGTATATGTATTGTCAAGCCAGTCAATCAGCCTGTTAATGAAGACACTTAGTGGTGCTGCTTTGGTGATGACTGCAGCACAGATGCCTGATTTCTTACCTGTCTCCTGTGTTTTAATAAAACCAAATGAATAGTATCTCATCCCATTTTGTTGTTTAATGTATAGTTTTTGCCTATATTTTGTTTGCTAGTATGGCAAAATTCTCATACATTTGTTCAAACTTATTTGTGATTTCTTCAACAAATAATTCTTGGTCCGCAGATTTTTTGTGAATAGTTGCAAAAATGTTAAATCTGATTATTTGCTTAGTAACACTAGTCACGTTGTTTTCTTGGTCCCTGATTGATTCGTACAATTAAGCAATACAGTCTACAATGAAAATTTTGCAACTTAATACACAACTTAGTTTGCTTTTGGCAAATGTTAGAGCTAAAAAATTTGATTTTAAAGCTTGAGTGCTAGAACTTTCATGAAGAGCGAATGCAAAATATGAATTCCAAATATGAACAAAATATCTGCAGAAAAATGGTTTCAAGATTTGCTCAGCTGTAGCTCAGCAGCAACCAGGGAAACATTTATGGTTCTTTGTGCTGCTGCAGAAGCAGGCTCTGGGTCTTTTTTATTATCAGCCATGGGTAGGGCACTGTCAGTCTGAAGCTGGGAAGAAAAGGGGCAGCTAATGAAACAGGCTTTTTATGAAAGATTAAGACCTAAAAAGTAATTGTCACCCCCGAAGTTATAGTATCATGTTAAACCCTCAATACACTGAACAACTTAGGGTTGTATTTAGAAATTATCTGTTAATTTGAGATAAATCTTGGTCTCTGATCCACTAAACTCACTTTCAGAGATCAATTTATTATTAGTCAAGTCCCTTAATCTTTCCTTCCCAGACTAACTTTGGATGCATTTCCCTCAGCTGCCTATTATTATGTCAAGCACACCCACTGAGACTAGAGTGCTGCATTACTGCAGCTTATAGTGATCAAATGCTACCCTCATACATCTGTGTGCATTTCCTGCTGAAGTCAGGGACTTGCTTCTGTGCACCCAAGGGCACAATTTGACATCTCATATAAAAATGCTTAGTGCATACTTATATATCAGTTAGCAGTGCATATACAGGCTTTGTGCTTCTGAGATGCTGTCTGGCAGAACAAAACCTAACCCCTTGTATGTTGTTCTTAGATCCCATTGTGAAGGACCAGGCTCGGATGGGTTCATCCAGCATGCCAGGTGGCAGCACTCCTGTCAGCAGCGCAAGTATGATGTCAGGTCAGTTCCTTCTTGGTAATTGCTGTAAAACTTCCTGTACAACAGTGAGATGGGAGGTGAGGAAAGCAATCAGGACTAGTGAATTCTGCAGGCAGTGCTACTAGCCATCAGCCCCAGGGTATGACCTATGTAAGGGGGTACAAACGAGTTGGGGATGAAACAGGAGTAAAGATTCACTAACCTGCCATGGTCCCTGCTTGATTCACAAGAAAGTGCTCTATTGTTTTGAATGCCTTTGGGGCAGGGTTGAAAGATGTTGAGATGGGAGGATAGTACTTATCCAGCGTTGCGTGTCTGCTCCCAAGAGGAGACGTGTACAAACGTGATTCTCCCCTCACCATTTGAGACCAATGGTGATTGTTTAGAGGCCAATGAAAGCTCTTCAGTCACCTCTTGTTCTTTAGAAGATAGTGGCATTTTGTTACACTCACACTAAAGTGGCCTCCCAAAGTAGCTGGCCTTTAGAAGCATATTGGGTTGCCTCAGGTATGATATGCCATCCCTGCTTTAATTCATGCTGAACTGTCTTGTTTCAGGGATCTCTTCAGTGCCAACACCTTCGCCCCTTGGACCTCTAGCAGGCTCACCCGTGATTTCTGCCACCAATACTCTGGGGATGCCAGTTCCGGCTGCTGCAGGAGCTCAGCAGTAGTGATGGGTTTTGTCTCCAAATGCCTGAGCTGAGTCAGGTGGGGAAGAGGTTCCCCCTCTACCTATCCCCAGGCTGCAGCTTGCACCTGGCAGGGGAAGGGAGGGGATGGAACACTTTGGAGGCACCGTGTCTGAACAGTTGCTTGTGGATTTATAGTAGTTCAGTCATTATATAAAAAAAATTATTATAGGCTGATTTTTTTTCTTTTTTTTTTTTTACTTGAACTTTTCATAACTCAGGGGAATCCCTGAAAATACTGCAGATGGAATATTTCTCGGACAATTTTTTTCCCAAACTCCTCATCACTTGAGAACAAAGATGAACCAACTACGTTTCCAGGCCGTTGTATCCTGCTGGAAATCTCTTCTCTTCATAGTCCCACCATTACTCCTCCACCAGCTCACACTGTGAGGAGATTGTCTTGTGCTTTTCTCTGGAGTCTGCCAGACCAAATCTTCACAAGGCAGTGGGAGGGGGATTCTTAAAGTACCAGTCACTTTAACACCATATTCTGCATATGACTCAACTGGGGTACATTGAGGAGACAACTTCAGTTTGTAGAGATGGTAAAAACTTATAAGAAATAAGCGCAGATAAGGCCTAAAACCCTATTCTGTCCTGTATGAATCATGTCTCTCTAGGAGCTAACCAGAGCGGCGACTCTCTCCCTTGCATGTAATTTTAGTCTTAAAGCATAAAGTTACTGATCCAGTTGACGTTCTTGCCATCTCCTGTTGAAGGTGCTTCAGTAGGGTAAACTGTACTCTAATCAGTACCTTTTCCACATAAGGTTCTTCCGGCCAGTCCCTTGGCTTGGAATTCTGGAATTAATTTGTTACTGGGTATATTGTTTTTTTTAAATTGTTTATACGGATTTCAAAATGGTGGCTACTTAAAGAGCTGGAAAATCAGACTGCGCCAAGTCACATATTGAGTCATCACCCAGCACCCCCACCCTCATGTGCCATGTGGTGAGAATACTGGTTACCTCACAGTCTTGTAAATATGCACTGAGAGGAAGAAGCGAGTAGACTAACTTAAACTGAAATGGTAGACCTGTAATTGTGGACAGATATTACTATTGATGACAAAGCACCCTTGTTACAGCCTTGCTACCCTTTGCTGTGTATATATACTTTGTCCTTCATATGTGAAAGATCCAGTGTTGGAATTCTTTGGTGTAAATAAACATTTGGTTTTATTTATCAAGGTTAGATTTAAGTTCCCTGTGTAGAGGTCTCACTGGGTTGGTGTTGCACACTTTTACACAGGAGTGGCCTGCAGGCCTGCACATATTGAGGGAGGCTGCTTTCCTATTCATATGCACCTTTGAATGATCTGTTGTAGTGAGCAATGCAGAGAAGCCTTATAGAAGCATCACAAGCCAAAGTATCTCCTGGGATAAGGATCTTTTGCCATAGAACTCCTTTTGTTTCTCCACCATGCTGGGATTTGTGGTAGGGAAACAATTCCCAGCTTTTTGTGCATTGCTGTTCACTGAAATCAAACCACTTAAGCTTGTCAGGTGCTCTACTAGAGAGACTTTAAGCACAATAGCACCCATCACTTCTGGATCCTCATTTTAATGCCATTGCAGCAGCTGCTTGTTCTGGGCATTGAGTACTCTTCTGGCTCTTGCAACAAGTCCTGAAGCCTTGGCATTTCACCCCTGCTTGTTCTATAAGCACCTACCACTTTAATTTTGTGTGGTGGGGTTTCAACCATTATTTCCTTATTGCTTCAATTAATTCTGCAAAGTAAGTTGAGTACATGGGCTGGATTAAATTGAGAGAAACTGCCCAGCATGGAACCCATAGTCCTCTTTACATTAGGATCACCTAAATGGGAGATGAATTTTTAATGAACACCAGGGTAGCTTTCTTCTCCAGGATGTCATCCGTGGAAATGTATTGTACTTAATATTTTTATATCCTAGAATGATGTGAAAATCGGACCATGTTGACTGTTTCCTTGATGTGCAGTAGCTAAAAGCACCAAGTATGGCAAAGATATCACTTGTGGTTTGTTTGCACTAGGTCAGGAGCTACACAGGACACTTAACCAATTTATTTTTTGTAAATGAGGAAATCAAAACAATTATGCTCTCTTCCTAGCTAAGAGAGCATAATTGTAGATAAGGCTGGATAATAAGGAAACCACAAACAGCTGAAGGTTCTCATGCCCATCAAGCCTTGCAAAAGAGAGCAAGAAAACAAGATGAGAATGGAAGGACTCCCTTCTGGAAGTGACACAAGCTCTTTATATAAAATGCTACATCCGACTCACTGCACAAGCATGCCACTAAATAGACTGGGATAGTGTGTCCAAGTGGTGATGGGAGGGCAAGGGGTTTACAGATTGTAACAACTTCTGTGTTGTAGATTACCTCATCTGTATACCTTGTATTGGAACACTTGTTTCTCAGTACTACTTGTCTCTGCATTGTGTTAAATGGCAGGAAATCAAATGCCAATATATTAGTCCTGTTGGCAACTAACCTTCAAGGTCTTTTTTTTTTTAAAGCTTTTTTATCTTGTTTGAAGTGGCCCTTTTTTGTTGAAGTTAGACTTTCTTTTCTCGATTTTATTGGTTGTAATTGTATTGTAATTGTTATAACTAAACTTAACCATGCTGGGAAGAGGTGGTGCCATGGAGGTCTTTAATTTTTTTTAATAAAAACATTGAAACAAAAACATCCCTGCAGAGTGAGCAGTACAGTAACCTGCAGCTAGTTGCACATGCATACTAAATTGCTTTGATTTTACACAAATTACATTGGTGTCTTCCATAAAAGGAAATAAAGATGAAATGTTATTGTATTCATTCTAATACTGCAGAAATTTGTGCCCTGCTCAGACAGTATTTTTTCATCTTCTGTACCTGTGCCACTTTGTGCCTTGTTTTTCCAAGCTCACACAAGCAAACAGGTCCTGGCTTGTCAGAGCTTGGATGGAGGCCTCCAAAGAGCGCACAGGTGCTGCAGGAAGTGGGGTTGATTTGGGGGGTGCATTCTTTCCTCTGAGTCAGTCTCTGTGGCGATTAAGGGCATGCTATTGCTGGCAATACTGTCACTTGAGTGCAGGATGAAAATAAATGTCCTGGTCATGTGTGGTCACCAAAAAGCTTATGTTGGTCTTTGGAAGTATTAGATTTTGTGTAGGAGAGTGGGGATAATTCGAATAATTATATTTGCACCCAAACTGCCCCTGCAGTTTGAGCTGGAATTAAGGCAATGACTCTCAAATTCTGGAATTAGGAGTGTGTGGAGCCCTTCCTCTTAATCCATGGAATGAAACTTCAGGAGCACAAGCAATGTGATGGAGGATATGTAGTTAACTGAAAAGGGATTTTTGTCTTGCAAAGCAAATGTTGAGCTTCTGGTGATCGGGTATTTAATTCCTGGCCTAAACTACTGGTGTGCTGCTAAAAAGTTGTCACATTACAACCCAGATTCTGGCTGCATTTAAATGGCAAGTGATGCAATCTCAAAGTTTGTCTTTAACACCAAGAAGATCCCAAGTGATGATCAGGGCCTAATTGTGCCAGAAGCTGTACAAATACACACTGAAGAAAGTCCATACCTGCAAAAACTCCCTTTTGTAAAGTGTTAGTGGATGAGGTGCTATGTAAATGAATGATACTATTAAACTGGGCCTGAAATGTAGGGGAAAAAATTAAAAGCAAATTAGAAGTAAAAAAAACTCCAGGGTGGCTGGCTAGCTCTGCTGTATGTCTCTCAGACAAGATCTTAGTACAACTACTTGTGACAGCTGTTCTGGTACAGTATCATTGATGGTCAATTTGCTTATTTTCATCTTTGTTTGCACCGTAGAGAGGAGCCCTTCTGAGTGTCAGTTGATGGATTTGGCTTCTTTCTCTGGGTCACCCTCTCTCTTTCCAGGTGGTGTCCATGTGGACTTTACTTGATGTTGAAGTCATGTTGGTGGCACCCCATACGATGTCCTAAATGTGATCAGCTTTGTCCTCTTACCATATTTGATGCTTTAGGGTGGTTGGCTCTGCTTAGAACTTCTGATGTTGCCGAAACTCTTTCCGAGACACTCTGAACTTTCACATTCCTTTACTGTGGAATGAAGTAATCTGACCAGTTTTCTCCTAGGGGCCCAGGACGCTGCTCCACAAAGCACAGACATGATGCTGGTGTTGAATATTCATCGTTCTGTTAGTGTCAGTCCGGCCATTTTTTCCTTTACCCGGAGCGAGTTCTCAGCGCAGACAAGCGGGCAGGGCCCGCCTTTGCCGGGGGAGGGACAGGCTTGCAGCGGTATCTGACGCGCTGCCCGCGGCCCCGCGCCCCGCACCGATTTGCTCACAGCCACGTGTCCCGAGCGCGCGCAGGCAGGACTCTCAGGCGGCCGCGTCGGTCAGGCGCACGCGCAGTGGTTTCTACTGGCCTCTTCCGCCCTGGTCAAGGGACGGGAGCCTCATGCGCAAGCGCTCGGCGCGGTGACGTAGGCGGCCGCGCGCCGCTAGCGGAGGAAGCGGAGCCGGGCCCCGCCCGCCCGGGATGCGCTCGGGCGCCCGGAGCCCATGTCCCTGCGCAGGCCGTCGCCGGACGGTATCGCGCCGCACGGTACTGGGGGGCTGGGCCCCGCGCGCGGCCCCGGCCTGGGGGGGGGTCTCTGCAAGCCCCGCCCCTCCGGAGCTCCCGTGTCCCAGCAGCCCCCGGGGCCGTGCCTGGCGCCGCTCGGGGGTCCGGCCCCGCTCCCCAGCCTGGCTCGGCCCCGCCGCCCGGCCTCGCACCCCTCCCCCCCACCGCCTGTCTCGGTGTTACCCCGGCCCGGCCCGGCCCCCGCCGCCTGATCCGGACCGGCCCCGCCCCCACTGCCTACCTCGGCCCCCGCCGCCTGTCTCGATGTTCCCCCGGCCCGGCCCCCGCCGCCCGGCCTCTCACCCCCCTCCGCCGCCTGACCCGGCCCGGCCCTGCCCCCGCCGCCTACCTCGGCCCCGCCGCCCGGCCTCGCACCCCTCCCCCCCACTGCCTGTCTCGGTGTTACCCCGGCCCGGCCCCGCCCCCGCCGCCTGATCCGGACCGGCCCCGCCCCCACTGCCTACCTCGGCCCCCGCCGCCTGTCTCGGTGTTACCCCGGCCCGGCCCCGCCCCGCCCCCGCCGCTGCCTGACCGGGCCCGGCCCCCACCCCCACCGCCTGTGTCGGTGTTATTCCGGCCCGGTCCCCACCGCCCGGCCTCGCACTCCCCCGCCCCCGCTGCCTGGCCTGGCCTGACCCGGCCCGGCCCCGGCCCCGCTGCCTATCTCGGTGTTCCCACGGCCCGGCCCCCGCCGCCCGGCCTCGCACCCCGTCCCCCGCTGCCTGACCCGGCCGGCCCCCGCCGCCTGTCTCGGTGCTCCCCTGGCCCGGCCCCGACGCTGGGGCTCCCTGAAGCCCGCGGAACTCGGCCGGACTCTAGCCCCCGTACAAACGAGCTTTCCTACCCCCGGGGCCGACGGTTCGGCGGCTTGTTCCCCGTTTCGGGGGGTCTGTAGCGGGCCTGGCCCCCGGCGCCCCCCATTGCCCCGCCGGGACCAGGCAGCGACCGTCGCCTCTCACCCGCCACGCTGGGCCGCAGCGGCGGTTCTCTCCCTGGCTTGTTCGAACAGCAACACCGGCAGCTTCTGCCCTGGCGGGGCCCGTGCTGGGCGGCTGCAAAGCGAGCCGGGGGCGGCCTGGCCTGGCCTGGCATGGCGCAGTGACACGCCAGCCGCGCTCTCTTGGCAGTAACCCCAAGGACCGCGAAGGGATTTGTTAGTTGTTTACCGCCTTGAATGCTTCTGTCGGGAGCTGTCCTTGAAAAGTGTAGGGGGTTCTTGAACGGTGTATCCTAAAGCCACTGCCCATGGGTAGGCAAGTCTGGAGCAGAACCTACATCACTGATGACCCAGGCAAAGGGTTTGTTACCCTCCAAGAGTATTTGTAACAAGTGAAATCAGACACTGGTACAGGTGCCCATCTCTGTATAGCCCTTTAGCATCCTAGGTGATCATCTGCATCTTTGGGTTTTTTCATTTCTGTAGCTTTCTATTTGTACAGCTGTGTAAAAGAGCATCTGTCAAGGGCTTTGAGCTCCACCTTTAGTCCTGGACATAAACAAAATCCAGCTGAGCCTTATTTTATGGAGGACTTGGAATTACTTGTGTAGCAAAACCTACCTTATCCCTTTGGCTGCACATTTCTCTCAGGCCTTGGCTACACTGGCGCTTTACAGCGCTGCAACTTTCTCAGGGGTGTGAAAAAACACACCCCTGAACGCAGCAAGTTACAGCGCTGCAAAGCGCCAGTGTAAACAGTGCCCCAGCGCTGGGAGCTAATCCCCACAGGGAGGTGGAGTACGTGCAGCGCTGGGAGAGCTCTCTCCCCGCGCTGGCACCATGACCACACTCGCACTTCAAAGCGCTGCTATGGGAGCACTCCCGCAGCAGCGCTTTGGAGTTTCGAGTGTAGCCAAGTCCTCAGAGAAGGTGGTGGTGATTGATACTTGCTAGAGATTTGAGTAGAAATTGTTGGTGGATCAAAAACATGTTTGAAAACATGTTCTTTCCACCCCCACACAACAGTTCTCAATTTTCAAGCTGGTAAACTTTAAAA
Organism: Gopherus flavomarginatus; assembly: GCF_025201925.1. Taxonomy (NCBI): domain Eukaryota; kingdom Metazoa; phylum Chordata; order Testudines; family Testudinidae; genus Gopherus; species Gopherus flavomarginatus. Next base: position 50,360,606 of record NC_066627.1, read on the forward strand.
ATAATGTAATGTGGGGGAGGCCAGTGCAGCATATATTTTCTTTCCTAGGTGTTGCTTCCTAAATTCTCTGCGCTTTCTCTTGTATAAGCTTTCTCTCCTTCCTGATTCATTCACTATGTGTCAATCTTGTTTTTGTGTTGACATTACAGCTTGACTTCAGTAGGCAGGAGCTGAGTAGAAAGGAGGTAACTTCTGTTCACACACTAACACCTTGGTATGCAGCAGGGAGGAGAATTACTGGGTGAGGTTTTGATAACTTTCTCTGTTTACTGGCATCAGGTGACTTGTTTCTTAAGAGGGAGTTGTGGACCTATCAAAACCTAACAGAACTACATCTTGATTGAAAAACAAGCTATACAAAATGAGTTTTGAAAGGGATGATGTTTAGATGGGTATCATACACCACTTGAGCTACTGACTTGTTTGTAGGTCTTTGAAAAGCCTGTCATCCTGTTCATTTCTTTCATTCAGAACATAATGCTGTAAACTGAGCACCCAGGAGCAACTCTCTAATAGCAGACAAGGGTGCAAGAGCAGTGGAGAGGAAACACTTCTGATATCCAATGTTCAAAGGGCTGCTGTAAACTGCAGTGAGTGAAAGCATGGTGGGAAAACCAACAGTTATCTCCATTAGGCCAGTTTTAGTCCATCCCCGTCCAGCCACCCCCAAAAAAATCCCATCCAGCTGACTTAGTACCAGTTTGATGCAGTTCAAATCAAAGGGGTGATATAATAGGTGATGAGAGTGGAGTTTAGACTGGAAGTCACATAAACATGATCTATTTTGAAAAGCTCTTGAAGGCAGGCTAGATGTACTCTCTCATTTTACTCACTGGAACTATGGCTCTCAAACAGAACCTTCAGGTGTCCTGAAGGATTTTGCTGCCAAAGGATATGGAAATCAGCTGATTCTCAGTTGCCTTTCTTTTCCCACATATAGCATAGTGCTGGCAAGTAACCCACTGCAAATATGGCCATGCTGGAATCTGCTCTAAGGAAATATTTCTGTATCCTGTATAATGCCTTTAACCTGTTAACAGGCAGTTCACTACATGCATTGTGTGTGTCATTCTTTTCCCTACCTAATGTCCCTAAAAATCAAATGTCCTATAAAGGCATCATGGTATGTTTGCTTGACAGTACTTAGCCCTGACATCACTTTACAAATATTAATTGGCATATTCTTGCAACACTCCGGAGGGGTGGGTAGGTATGATCTGTATGGAAATTGAGTATAATTCTAATGTAAATGCTCCTTTGCACATATGGCAGCATTGGGGAAATGTTCAGTTACGTGATATTTCTAGGTACTGATTTGGGGTAAGCTCAGCTCAGCAATACTAGAGTCTAGCTGCCAGCCAGTAGGAATTCAGAGTACAAGTCTTATGAAACGCTTGAGCTGGAAGCTGAGCCATCCCAGCAGTGGAAGACAAACAGTTGCAGAGTGGCTCTGAATAGTAACTACTGGGTCAGGTGCAGTGGCAGTTCTTTTGACATTAGAATTGAAGGACAAGGGATCCTGTAGAACATTAGTGATTGCTTCTCTGACACTTCAGAATTCATATGTCATCTGAAGAACAGGAGCCTATATTCCAGTGAGATCTCACAGGGTGTGAAGGAATTGCAGAGCTGGAAGCAGGGTAGCGGAGTTGGCACTTTAAGTGGTGAAAGTGCCGTTGTTATGCTTGGCCTTTGGTGAAGATTCTTGGTATCCAGTGATAAGTCATATATCATCTGCCCTGCAGGGGAAGCAGAGTGAATAATCTCCTAGGCCTCTCCCATCTCTAGCTGGGGTGACCCAACATGTTTTTTCGATCAATTTTTTTTACATGGTCTTTGCATCTGTGAGCTAATCCGGTCTGTGCCTTTGTTTTGCATGCTGGACAATAGCTGTAATCCTGACCCTTTATTTTTTGTTCCTCTTGCAGAGTATAATTTTAAGAAGAAAAGGAAAGTAGCTGAGATTTGTCAGGCCCTGAACACCGATCCCATTGATGTGGCTGCACTCAGACGAATGGCGATCAGTGAAGGGGGTCTCCTGACAGATGAGATTCGTTGCAAAGTATGGCCAAAGCTTCTCAATGTGAAGATGGATGATCTGCCTCCTGCTCCAGGTACAGAGAAGCCCTTTCGTTGCTGCTTTGGGAAAAACTCTAGTGATCTTTGGGCTGTTTTTAACTCGCATTTTCTTCATGTAAATTGAGATGCCTTTTCCATTGCACTTGCTTGAGAATCATACTTGTGGTGCAGAATGATTCCCGTGGTTTCACCTGCGTTGCATATTTAATTATATGAATAGCAGATCCAGGAACAACCTGAATTTTTTATTTTTCCATTGCACTGCAAAAGCCCTCTTACTTTTGGGCCACACTGATGGAAGTAAGCGTGTTTGGAACACAGCTGGTGCCGTCTGGTGTAATTTGTTTGCAAAATGCACGTTAACCGGTAGCAAAAAGCTGCCATGTTGCAAACATATCTAGTTTAATTACCTTTATCGTGAATGGAAGCTTGGCTTTACTGAATACTAAATGGAGGTTCCTGTCCTCGGCATGAGTGAATCGGTGGCCAAATTTCTGTAAATTGAAGCTTGTATGTAGAATAAGTTGCATCTGAGGCAGGGAAAATTTGCTTTCTAGTGACACGCCCACCTGGAGGAGTTCCATATGCAGTGGTTTTTACTTCCACAGCTCCCAGAGGGTAAGATGGGGTTTTTGTGAGCAGAATGTTCAAAGTGTGCATTCCTGGTTGTCCTTGAGTAGCTAGGGTTGTATTAAAAGTGCAGAGCTGCAGGAGACTTGTGTATAAATATCTTAGCTACCCATGCTTAATTTCACTTAATTTCTATTTATTAAACTGTGTGGTGTTGCCTCTACCCCTACATAGTGTCTTAGAGCTATATTCTGCCTTACTCCAGTGGTATGGTGATGGGGCAAAGACTTATGCCAAAGGACAAAGGAAAGATGATGATGTAAGGATCTCAAAATGATGTTTGTAGCAAAGAAATTAGTGTCCTATTTTCTCGCACTGGAATGTCATAAATTGGTATTGACACTGCCAGAATGTATGGCAGTACTGGGCTCACATGTAACAAGTGAAAATGGGGATCTAAAATTGGGGACTTGAACAGTTTGGGGCCTAAATTTCATGCCCTTGACTTGTGCAGAGTCCTTCTATGAACCAGCTCCCTCTAACGCACTCTGTATGCTACTCAGTGACCTGGGTGGGTTTGTAATGCTCTTCTTTCTGCATCAGGACAGGAGCTGCGAGAGGACAATGAAGACTACCAGCAGGTGTTACTGGATGTGAGGCGATCCCTGCGCCGCTTCCCACCCGGTGAGATGGTCTTCCTGTTTATAGCAGGGAAGCTTCATGTGAACCAGGAGCTCCCTGTCCCCACATGTCCATGTGATGCATCTCACTTCAGGGGCCACAGCAGATCTGCAGGACCAGCACTCCAGGGGCCCGTAGAAATGGAGTCTTCTGGAAAGGGCTTTCTGATCTGTTTGCAGCAACACCCTTTTCAGATATGGTTGCAGGCTTGCACTGCAGCTGTTTTTCAACATGTTCTTTCCACACTAAATTCTCACCCTTAACTTGCTGATTCATTCTGCCAGCCCATCTGGTACAGTTAAAACTCGCCCTGTACCTAGAGAGGCCTGACTCAGATATTACCATCCCTGGCCATTCTGCTGCTGTTCATAGGATGCGACAAACTCATGTATGGCGTTGAAGGGGTTTACCATTTTCCTACATGTATCCTGGGCTGAAACATGTCTGGGTTAGGAGCCTGAGTTCACGAATGATTTACTTGGATTTTGGTTTTTTTAATCATTGCTCATAGACTCATAGACTCATAGACTCATAGGTCAGAAGGGACCAATCTGATCATCTAGTCTGACCTCCTGCACAAGGCCTGCTCCTTCCAGTGACTCTCATGCACCAATGTATAACAGCTCTCAACATATAATAACAAAACCTCCTTGCTTTTCTTAGTTTATATGGTTGGTTGGTGCTTGGTGCTATTTATAAACCCTTTTACACTAGCAGTTATCTGACTTTGCAGAGCAGCTGTTTGTTGCTCCTGGGCAGAAACTGCTTTTCACTGCTTGCTTTTTTCCTTTGTATAAACAGTCAGTATATTCAGATCATCAGTATGTTGTGGATACCATGCAGATCCCTGTTGCTCGAGGTTCTGCTAACCCCATATTGCTTTTGAACGGCCATATTCTGACAATGCTTAGAATTCATAAGACAAAAAAAAAGAGATCTATGTGTTGTCAGAACCTTGCTTGGGATTTTGTAAAGCTTGTTCTGCCATAGGGCACTGTATCTACTTAAAGGAGTCCTGGCAAAAGGTGGATACAGTTTTCTCTACACATAGCATTCTGTTCCAAAGATGCTTTCTGTCAGTGGGCAGAAGAAACCTCTCTATACGTGGGCAGTGCAGTGGCTTCTGTGAGCTTTGCAAACTCAGCACAGTTTCCATGAAAAGGGGTTAGTTTAATTAGCACTTCTGGAATATTAAAAATAATTAAAATCCTCAGCACTTACAGGCATGGAATGTAATTTAGCCTTCAAGATGTTTTACAAATACTAGCAGATCCACCCCATCCTTGCAAAGTGACTATTAATATCCAGGAGTTGCTGGTTTCTAGTCCCATGCTCAGGCCACAGCACCATGCCCCACTCTCAGTTAGGGTTTGTTGACAGTTGTCAGGACATTGAGATTGTGGCTGTCTCTGCATGACACAGCTAATTAGACTGCTCCTGGGATTCTGTGGGTTGACTGACGCAGTATGTGGCAGGTACCTTGTCAGGTCTCTGACTCAGCCTTGTACTAGACCCATCTGCTGCTGTCCCCACAGGGATGCCAGATGAGCAGAGGGAAGGACTCCAGGAAGAACTGATCGACATCATCCTGCAGGTTTTACAGCGCAACCCCCAGCTGCACTACTACCAGGGCTACCATGACATTGTGGTCACTTTTCTGCTGGTCGTGGGGGAGAGACTGGCGACTGCGCTTGTGGAAAAGCTTTCGACTCACCACCTCAGGTACTTCAGCTGGGCATGCGTGGCATGTCTCCTGCAGAGTGGGGTGACAAGGAGCTTCCTGCCTGCCTTCCCTGTCAGAAGCCGCATGTTGTGGAGGAGAAGCCTTTCCTGCCATTCACATAGGGAAGAGTCTGGAAATGTAGGGAAAACAAAGAAGCCCCTAGAGCCCAAAAAGCAAAGCATGACTAGACTGGCTGCTTTTAGCCAACAGTGCTAACAAGGCCCTGGGCTGCTATGAAACTGCAGTGGTAATGACATGGCTTCACAGAGAGCCATACCGAGGGCACAGCTGAACTGAGGCTGGTTGTTCTAATGTCAGCGTGGAATGCATTGCCTCTGCAGCTTAAAAATCCACTTCATAGCTCCTCCTGGGATCGCCTGTTTCATTGTCATGTCCAGGGCTTCCCGCAGCGTGGCCTAACACAATGGCCCACTTCATGCAGTGCAATAGGCTGTCCTGGACCTGCTCAGCAGTGAGCATGGCCAGGTACCATGGGAGAATCTGAGTCTGAGTGAGTTGTGTGTGTCAGCCAAGCTGGAAGTCAGCCTCTGGCCAGTGGGACTGGTTTTGAAGGGAGTCTTCTCCAGTCCCTCAGTGGGGAGCTGTTGGCTACAACCCTTGGCCCTGGGAAGGCGTTGGGGTTATGCTAATGTTACTTTCCTAACTCTGGGCTTGTCCACACTCAGGTGTGCACGGACGTAGCAAAAGGTGTGAATAAAATCAGTGCTGTAATTTCAGTGCAAGGTTGTGTGTAGACCAGCAGTTGTTACTGCTAATGGTAGGTGGCTGTTGCGGGGAAGAGGGTGTGCTAGGGCAGAGTCCCTGGCTCTTTTCTGACTCCTTGTTGTAAGGCTGGAAGGGGTGGAATGCAGCAGGGTCAAAACCTCTGAGATGCAGTAGTAGGGACAGTCCCACCCCAGCGGTCAGTTAGGTTGCAAGTGTGTCTTAACTTCTGATTTGCTGTGTGTTGTGCGCCCATGGTGGTGAATGGGACCAGAATGACATTGTTGCCTGATGGAGCTTTTGCTTGTCTCATGGCAGGGATTTTATGGACCCAACAATGGACAACACCAAGCACATTTTAAATTACCTGATGCTCATTATAGACCAGGTGAACCCTGATCTCCATGACTTCATGCAAAGGTACGTCAAGATTCACCAAACCTTTCGCTTTCTCACGGGGCCCAGCAGCAGCTCCCAGCCAAGCCCTGCCGTTCTCCTGGTGTTATTCCAAGGCACTGTGTGGCTCAGCTGGTTCAGGACCTGCGCAGCACAGCGGTGCTTTCCTCAAAGTGGAGCTGTGGCCCCACTGCTGATAAATGAGGAAACTCTTGTGGCCCTTGGTTTTCCGGCAGCCTAGCTGCCCCTTGCTTTTGAAGCCATTACACTGTGTCTTGAGGGCTGGTTCATACTGTGGCATCACCACCCTGTCTCCTTATCCTCTGTGCTTGCATGACAAAATGATTAGCAGCTGGTGTGGGACACAGTTCTAATTAGTCAGTTCTGATTGCCTCATTTGTATAGTTCTGTGGGTGCTGAGACATCTCCTCTGGGGTCTTCTGCAGTTTATCATTGGCCCTGAGGATAATTGGGGCATCTTTCAAAAATGGCAGTGGGTTGAGAACAGGGGACCTCTCCAGAGAAAAGCAGAGGTGGGAAACTTTTTTTCAGAGTCCCTTGCCCACTAGCCCCATGGCTGCGCTGCTCATTGCGCTAGCAATATCTCTGTAGTGAGGTTGGCAGCAGACTCCCAGGGGCTGGTAACTCTTCAGGGTGGGGAGCCCTGCCGGAAGGGTTGTAACGCGTACCGTGCAGTTTGCTATACGCAGGTGTAGCACACATCACTGTCTTTAAAACCCTTCTGAAGAGAGATTCCAGGGTCAAGCTCCCGACCTTTGTGATGGAACTGTGTCCTCTGAATGAACCGCTTCCACACGGTGGTGATCTGGGAACTGAGGGAATCCTCGGCTACGGGTGATATTCCAAGACCTGAGTGTATGTGGTGCAGTTACTGTGCATTTCCATGGTGGTAGCATCTGTCTGTCATGGGGAGGGAAACACAGTTACAGTGGTGGGCTGGGCCCTAACCTCTCATCACTGATGACCAATGGCCTGTCCCTTACCAGAAATGGAGGAGCCCCTGGCATTAAGGGATCACCAGAAGGTACTTTTACCCACACTGGAGAGGTGTGGCCAAGGAGATTCTGGTAGCAGATGAGCTGTCTGATTGAGTGTTTTCTGTTTGCACAGTGCTGAAGTGGGGACCATCTTTGCACTCAGTTGGCTGATCACCTGGTTTGGGCATGTCCTGGCTGACTTCCGCCATGTGGTGCGATTGTATGACTTCTTCCTGGCATGTCACCCACTGATGCCCATTTACTTCGCTGCTGTGGTCAGTATCAGCTGGTGTGACTTTGTAACGGAAGGGAACCAGTGTGCACCATTAACAGTTATACAGCTGAGGCTAGTGAATACAGCACTGGCTTCTGACTGTGTTCCATCCAGAGTGTCAGGTGTACCAAAAGCCCTTTCCGAGGGAATGGGGTTTAGTGAGTTCACTGTGTTTTTAGTGAAGAACATCACATGTCCCTCTTTGCCCACCGCCCTGATCTCTGAACCCTGGGTGTGGAATCCCAGCTGTATTCACCTTCCTGCTGTTCCCATACAGGGCAGTCGTCATGGCTGCACCGTGTGGCTAAGAGGGAGGCAGGACATACAGCAAATTTAAGCCTGTTGTTTCATACTACAGCAATGAGTGACTGTGTTGGGCAGACCCTGGGTGCGATACTGACTGGAATTCTTTTTCTTGGCATTGCCACTGCAATTTGAGATGGAGACTTACCAAGGCATTATTTACAATAAGGGCTTGGTTGCAAGCAGGTTTCTGATTTGTGTCCATGTGCCATTTATGTGAGTGCCACCTAAGCACATGTCGCTTCTAAAGCAGTTTCACCCCAGGGTGCCTTGTTCAGACACTGACTGGGCCTGATCAGGAGTCTTGGACTGCTCTCAAAGCCACAGCACCTCCGGCAGGAGCTTTTCATGGCTTCAGAGCAGCTGAGGGAACTTACTATGTCTCCTCACCCAGGAGTGTGATGTTCTAATATGCACCTCCAGGCTGGATCCTGGAATTCATTAAGAACTGGTGGGGGTGGGGGGCAGTCCCTTTTCATGGCAGGCCAAGTTCCTTCCAGGCACTAGAGGCAGCAGTCATGAATGAAAACAGAAAGGGCACCATTCTACCCTGGAGCACTGAGCTGCTGCTTCCTTCCCTTTGCAGATCGTCTTGTATCGGGAGCAGGAGGTTCTGGACTGCGAATGCGACATGGCCTCTGTCCACCATCTCTTGTCCCAGATCCCACAGGACCTTCCCTATGAGACCCTGATTAGCAGAGCTGGGGATCTCTTCGTCCAGTTTCCTCCGTCGGAGCTTGCCAGGAAGGCAGCACAGCAGCGTGCTGAGAGGTGAGTGCCAGATAGCGTGCGTTTTCGCTGTTCGACTCCCAGCACGCAGCATTAGCGCAGCTCAGGAGGGAAGCCCAGTGTCCATCTCAGAAAGAGCTTGCAGGAATGGAGTATGACTGGGATCAGAGCATGTGCTTTAAATCCTCGTTCTTCTGACCTGGGCAGGCAGAATGTTCCGTTTCACCTGGTCACAGCTCTTTAAAAGAAAACCAAGCCATGCAGGTTGGCTCATTCCATCAGGCTCTGCCTTTTCCTCTTCTGCACAAACTCCCTGACAGCTTCCTTGCTCCCTTGGCACTCACTGTGCTGCCCCTTGCCTGCTGGATCCATTCCTTCTGTGGGCTGGGATTCCTCGTCTTGGGGTCCAAAAGCCCAAGCTCCTCTCTGCCATTTGGTCCCCACACAAATCCAAACTCCGTAGCGCTTGGTCAGGATAACAGAGCTTTGTTTCAATGTGGTATTAAGATGATACTCTCACTTTGTTGGATGGACTGTTCTTGAGGCTGGTGGATACAACACCAGCAGAACAGTACTTAGTTGCTGACTAACATAAGAACGGCACTACTGGGTCAGACCAAAGGTCCATCCAGCCCAGTGTCCTGTCCCATAGCCAATGCCAGGTGCCCCAGAGGGAATGAACAGAACAGGGAACCACCAAGTGATCCATCCCCCATTGCCCATTCGCAGCTTCAGGCAAACAGAGGCTAGGGACATCATCCCTGCCCAGCCTGGCTAAGAGCCATTGAGGGACCTACCCTCCATTAACTGTTTTCAAGTGTTAGTCATGCTCTGTTCATGCCTAATCAAACCAGCAAAGCTGAAAGGGCCTCACTACTCCAGAGTGCTGCTTTTCCATGACAAATGTCTCTTTTGGGTTCTGTCTGGAACACCAGTTTCCATCCTTTGCAGTCACTTGCCCTCTGGTTTTGTCCCTGTGGCGTTGGCAGTATCTTGTGGAGCAGTGGTTTTTACCAACATTTCTCTTTGCACTTCAGTTAGTTGCTTTCAGGACAGTGTAGGTTCGCAGTCCCTGCTCCTTCATCGCTCTCATTCAGCCAGCAGGGGTGGAGTATGCTGAGCAATGCTCATCCTGCTTGGAGCAGCTTTCCATGGGCTAAGGGTGTCTGAGTGCAGAAGGACCCATTCAAATCCTTTTCTGTTTATTTCTGTCTCTTCACTTGCAGGACCGCTGCTTCCACCTTTAAAGACTTTGAGTTGGCTTCAGCCCAGCAGAGACCAGACACTGTGCTGCGACAGCGCATCAGAGACCGGCTCCGAGTGGAGGAACGGACAAAATCCATCTTGACAAAACCAAGGACCAATCGCTTTGTCAAGCTGGCAGTGATGGGGCTGACGGTGGCACTGGGGGCAGCTGCTCTTGCCGTGGTGAAGAGTGCCCTAGAATGGGCACCCAAGTTTGAACTGCAGATTTTCCCCTGATGGAGGGAGAATGGTGCTCTGCCACTTTAAAGGTCATGTCCTGCCATGGCAGGAGAGGCCGGTGTTTCCTTTATTGAAAGGACTTGTCTAAAAATGCCTGGCGTAGAGAGTTTTCTAGTCCTGCTGCTCTCCATAACACGACCTGCCTTTGTCTCCAAGGTGGAGGGGGACTGGCCCAGCAGTAGTGCTCACCATATGAGGATGCTCACCTTGTTCTTGTCTCCCTGAGCAGCAAGGAAACTCCTCCTCTCTTACTCTGAGGAATTAGAAGCGAACGCTTCCTGAGCTGGCCGTGTATGGAACAGCCTGGCGGGTCAGGTTTCACACCCAGTGGCTGGACACCTGCAGAGCTCTGTGTGTGTCTATCTCTTGAAGCACTCTGATGTTCTCCCCCCAGAGTGTAACAGGAGAGGAAATGACTAAATATTTTCAGGTAGATGAGCGGTCACATCTGCACCAGGAATCAGTCTGGGAACTCAGTGGGTTTGAGGGGAGGTTAGACTCCTGACAAACGGTGTAAGTAGCTTTCAGGTTCCCATAGCATCCCTTTCTGCCCTCCCGCAGAGCACTCCGCTTTCTGCAGAGTCAGGGTCTTACCAACACTCGGATCTTTTTCTTGCTCTGTAGGCAATGTTTTAGTAGAGCAGAGCCCTCTTTGCAAATTCCTCTCCTGGGAATAGACCCCCTTGACTAACACTAGGGTTCAAGGTTATCACCACTGTATAACTGCATGAGTTAAGTTAGTGTCCTAATCTCCCCAGTCTGGTATGTTTACAGGAGGGAACATCTGTGGGCTTTTTCTGGTCTGCTGGAGAGAGGTCAGCTCTCAGCCAGCCACACTAGCTGGACTGGTAGTAAGCTAGTCGGTTCTTTTAGTTCAGCAAGATAAGACAGGGCTGAGTGTGAATGATTTGTCCCAGGTGTGAACAGTTACTTGCCCGGCCACACCAGCTCCTGGTACCACACCTAGAGAAGCCATTTCAATTGCTCACTTTTAAACACAGCCTTTGAAATAAAAAAAAGAATCTTTCCACCATGCAGAATAGCTTGTGGCAGGACAGAAGCCATTGCCATTGGAAGCCCCTTTAAAATGTCTCTCCAACTAACCATTCAGACTTTCGCATCAACCCTTAAAATGCTGCAGCTGAGTGACTTTTCCAAAAATTGACCCCAGGTGCCTAGAGCCCAGCTGCTCACCAGATCTGCTGCCAGCTTCTCCTCCTCCTAGCCCAAAAACCTCCAGGCACCTAGTACTGTCTAACTTAAACTAAGCCAATAGACACTACACATCTCTACCTCCTCCTCACTGCTGCTAACCCCTCCCACAAGTGCCCTTACCCTGCCCCACTGCTTCCCAGGTGACTGACTGTCCCCTGCCGCATCCCACCCAATGCCATCTGTCCCCGTTTCCAGCAGTTACACACCTAGAAATTAGGTGTTGGTTGAAGAGTTAAGGAAATCTGAATATACTAGAGCTTTGTGCCCTGCAGTAATTTAGAGCCTTTTATTCATTCTTAATGCAGTCAATTTTATATCTGAATTACTCTGACTGTGCTGTCAGTCCTGAAGGCACCATGCCATTCAGAACTGCAGCATAAGGAAGTAACAGTGCCTAGATAACATAGCAGTGTTCACCTATATACAAGCATAACTTTCTCAGATGGGAGCAGGGCTCTGAGCAAACTGCCCTTTGCTTCTGCAGTGGCTGATGTCTGTGGTATGTTTTGATTCAACAAACCAAAAAAAAAAGGAAATTTGCACCATTCCCCTTTCTGTTGCTGGCCCCTCTTTGTGGGCACCTTGCTTTCTAGTGACATCTGGCTAGTCACTGATCAGGTTGTTTCCACTCAAGCAATCACTCTTCCCCTTAGCCAGCCTGTCATCTAACATGCTGCATGTGTAAAAGGTATTGTCAATTTGCAGCTGCATGGGAGTGGGCAGCCCAACCAATGGGAAGTTGCTGGTGGCATCCTCTGTGTAGCAATAAATGGAGTTGGGGGTATGGGGAGAGCTGTTAAATGAAGCACTTTATTTATAAAAAACAAACCACTGCTAGAAGAGGAGGGCACTCAGCCCGGGGTTATTTGCTCACATGGTTTACCTTCCTTGCCTAAATACAAACCCAGGACCCTGGTTCCATCAGGGGCACCTTGGATACTTGCAGTTGATCTCATTGAGACAGAAGATACTTTCCTATATAGCTACCAAAAGGGCTGAGCCTTTCTGCAGTGTTTGGCCCTTGTTTAACTTGGTGTGGTTTGTGATAGGCCCAGGCAGGGAATTAAGAGGAGAGGGAGTGTGTGAGAGGATTTTTCCAAAGCACTTAGATGAGTTGGAAGTACAAGTCCCATTCAGTGGGGTTTATGCTCCTAATTCAGGGGTTTCTGCAACTCCTGCCTGACCTCTACAATTAAAATACGGGGGGGGGGGGGGGGGGGGGGGTTGGCCTTTTCTGTTGTGTAAAGGTAGCTGGAAAGGAGTTCCCACACCCAGCTGAAAATCTGTTTTTTTTTCTTTTTTAAACATTAGAAATTCAGGTCTTGTCTCACCTGCCTTTGCTTATCAAATGCAGGGCAACTAGAGAGTTGGTAGGATTGATATCACAAGGGTCGAGGAGCAAATACTGAGCCGTTGAGAGGTATAGTCGGCTTTTAACATTGTTTTTCCTGTCAACAGCTCTAGCTCCAACACCAGACGCAGTTGGCAGGAAAAACGTTTGTTAAAGATTGAAACCCTCTGCCCATGCGTCAGTTACAGGCTGCCAGTGCCTGTTCCAGCTCTCTGGTCCTCCACCACACACAGGGAAGAGGAGACTTGATGTTACTGACTCCTGAGGGAAAAACACAAACATCCCTGCCTGCCTTCCATATGCCTAAAGCAACAGAAGGTGCCATTGCAGGGACCTGTTGTGGTGCTGAGTGTTGTGTGTACTGTGTGATTTCCCTTTGCATGTACAGATCAAAAGGCCTAGCAGGTAGCCTGGAGATGCTGCTGGAAACCAGCACAGCTTGGGGATCCAGTCAACACTTCCCACACCTAAGTGTGAACCCCTGCCTTACACGCTCAGAGCGGTTTCCAGCCCATGTGTAAACTCATTCCCGCCTGGAGGGGTTACTGCGCCTTCAGTACCCTGCTGTGGCTGAGGGTCCCTGGAGACTGGCAGTAGGTGTGCTTGGCCTCCACTCAGGCTCTGCAGGAATGCAACAGTTTAATTCTCTTTTCACACCTTCACGGAGGAGGCCAGGATGGCCCTGCTGAAAGACACTGTTCTCTTCAGGTGGTTTACTCTGTATAAGGACTTGTATACACGTGTAAATGCTGGTTTGTACAGAACTGTGTAAAATAAACAGCAATACCCGGTTACCACGTATCTCCCCTAGTGTGAGTGCGCTTCTGTGCTAGCAGGTCTCCTGGCCTCCCAGGCACGTGACTTGCAGCTTGTGTGGTCCAAAATTGGCTTTTCTGTCTCCCCCGAGCCTGGTGCTGGTTGTGCTGTGCAGTGAGTGAGTCATCCCGTGGTTCTGTTTCCAGCTCTGCCACCGACTCAGATGTGTTGCTGCTCAAGGAACTTCATTGTTTCTAGTTCCCTATTTGCCACAGGTTCACTTCTGAACTGAGGAAGGCGAAAGGGCGAGAGAAGGGGTGGGTGAGCAGGGAGAGGCTGAAATGCACTTAGTGCCGTGGTCAGAGGTGCTGTGCATGTTGCCCATGTCACTTAGCCACCTCAAAATGAGACTGTAGGGCACCCATTGATCCCAGCCTGGCAGCACCATCTACAGTGGGTTTGAGTTCATTAGCAGCCCTCCCCCATGCTCTGCTGAGCCCTGCAGACACTGCTGGTGTGCCTCTCCCCTGTTCCGTGATGGGTTTCAGGTAGCAGGAGGCTGTTTACTAGAGTGGGCTGGTGCTATTTTCAGCATGCTGTGACTTCCTCTCAAGAAGTAATTTTCATAATAGCATTTAAAGTTTATCTTGTAGGAATGTTAAATTGGACGTGTTACTTCAGCTGCTGGTGAAACGCAGCCCACCCCCACACAACAGCAGCTAGTTATAGACTCATAGGTCAGAAGGGACCAATCTGATCATCTAGTCTGACCTCCTGCACAAGGCAGGCCACAGAACCCCACCCATCCAATTTTATAACAGGTTACCAGTGTTCTTATCCAGCAGCACAGGCCAGGAAGGGAGTTGGACTTCACGCCGAAGGAGAAGCCAGGTAGCCAGATCTTGTAAAGGGAAGTGGGATTTATTCGTGAATAACCAGGAGCCCAGGGGGTCTCGTGCACAGCTCAGGGAGTAGCCAGCAGACTGGATCCTCGACTGGGGTAAATCAGCATGGACGGCAATGGAGCGATGCTGATTTGGCAGCTTGGGGGTGGGGATTCAATCACATTGAGACTAATTGCTGACAAACACCAGCCCCTCCCAGTATGGAGCCGCTTTTATTCCCCAAAGCAGGAATCGTTTGGCCTAGTTTGGGATCTATGTCTACAACCCACTGATGCGTCGAGGCAGGCTAACCCTGCCTCTCAGTAGATGCCATATCTGCATAACCAGGCACAGCACCAACATTGACACACAAACTTCTGGGCCAAAAGTTGCAGCTCTTTATTGTAAATCCAGGTGGAGGGCAATGAAAGCTGCCTGCTAAGAACTAACACTGCCCAGTCTGTCTCCAGTGCCCTGGAGCGTACTGTGCATGCCAGCTGGCTGGGAGGCTGCTGGGTCCTGCTGCACCAGCTGACTGAGAAGTGCCCATGGGCTGCAGCGGACCGGCTGGAAGCTGTAACTGGAGCCAGGTGTAGGGGTTTGGGGTTGCCCTGGCAGTCCCCTGCACTGCTCAGCAGTTTTGCTCCTCTCTGATGGGGTGGCCCATTTTTCTGCTTGGCCACTTCGGGAGATGAGGGGCACCAAAAACCTTTTTCACTGTGGCTGGCAAAATGGCTCAGGTTGCACTGCTGACCTGTAGGCAAGGCGGAGCCATGTTTTCCCTAAGGGATGAGGAAGGGCTCCTTCAGGCCTGAGGGCAACCAATGTACCTGCCATCTCCATCAACTAGAGGAGCCTGAATGTTCCCAAGGTTCCTGCTGTTCCAACCCGTCCCCGTCATTTTCTACACAGCTGCTGCGGCGGGACACCTGAAGGGACCAGCTTGTGAGGCAGGCCCCCCTCGACTCTCACAGGGCACACGGTTCCCAGCAGGGGGTGGCCAGCACCCAGTCTTCTCCTAAGTCCGCCTCCAATCCATGAAACGGGAACGCTCCGCTCGCCCCATGGCTGCTGACCTGTGCAGTCCTTCCATGGGTCTGTGGTGGGCTCAGGGAGCCAGAAACCTAGAGGCCTGGCCCCAGGCTATGAAGGCATGGTAGGGAGAGTAGCCAGGGGCTCGAGGGGAGCTGTGTGCCCCCCCGCCCCCAACGGGGCTGGAGCAATGTGTAGGGAGCGACCGCCCCCTCCTTCCTCTTGGGTCGTGTGCTCAGTGGCAGTTCTGACAGTGGGGATGGCAAGCAACGCCGTTCAGTCTGCAGCGGCAGCCACCGCTGGTATCGCCCGGGCCCTGGGGAGAGGAGAGCAGAGGAGAGATGATGCACACGCAGGCGATGGAGGGAGGGGTAAGAGGCAGTCAGGACGTGGGACTGGGAGCGAGGTATGCATGCATGCTAGGCTGCTGGCAGGGCTGAGTTTTGGGCAGGCTGGAGGCAGGCAAGGCTCTTGGCACTGGAGGTGGGGAGCAGGGAATCACATTTCCCTTCCCTTTGTGAGGTGGGAGAGGAAGGAAAACGTAATGGGAGGAGCACTGGATGCAACTCCCCACTCCTGCAGCCAGCTGAGCTGTGAGCCATGGCTCCTGCACCCGCCAGCCACTCTAGCATCCTGGGGGCCAGCTGTGTGCAGCAGCAGTTAGTCATTTAAATGGTCACAGTTAGGCTTCAGAGTGAACAGCCCTGCTGCGTCCAGTGGTTCATGCCTCTCTGAGCATGTGGGGTGGGCTGGTTGCAGACTGGAGAAGGCAGAGCCACAGGAGCTTGTGTTGGGCAGGTTTTTTTAAATTCTGGGGCAAGCGACTCCGCAGAACGGCAGGATTCCCCAGGTCGAACGCTGGTTCATGCTCCAAACCTACCGCTGGCCCCCAGCGCGGCCCCTTGGTCACCCAGCAGATCTCCGTGTGACAGACAGTGCAGCGGATCCAGTCACAGCCGTCCTTCTTCTGGACAATGATCTTACAGGTGGGACAGTACATGGCCTCCCCTCTCTGGACCATTGTCTGAAAGGAGAGGAGGGAGCTGATGGTCCTGGCTTCCCATTCCTACCCTGGATCCCAGGCAGTGCCACCTAAGACGCTCAGTGGGATCTGCCCTTTGCAGCTGATGGGGCTAGCGGCTGGGCTACCCCAAGCTCAGAATCATTGGACTGGTCGCTTTACCTGGCTCTCTAAAGCCGATACTCCCCCCATTTTGGACTATTGCACCCACCAGGTAGCAGAATGCCCAGGAGTCGAGCCATGCAAGCCCCTGTTGGTGCAGTCACATTCCCCTGGTCTGGCAGTGGCAAGCCGGGGCGTTCATCTATCTCCCACTCTCTACAACACCCTCCCCATCTGCCTGGATCAAGGCCTCCTGTCTGGTCAGTGCATTTCCTAAAGCAGCAGCAAGGGCTGAGAATGGTCACAGGACTTTATTTACCATTAAATCTGCTGTGCCTCCCTGGCCATGCGGTCAGTGCTGGCCTGCAGCCCCTTCCTTCCTGTCCTCCCTCCCCCCCCCCCCTGTTTCATTGGCTTCCCACAAAAGCGCCAGGCCAGAGCAGGCTTTTACCGTCAGCATCTCGGTGGTCTGCCTGGCAGCCTGGTCGTTCTCAGCCCGGTGCTTGAGGTCGTCCTGATATTCCTTGCAGTTCATGTTCTCGTGAATGGCCTGGGGAGAGCATGCAGGTAGTTCACCAGGTTCTAACACGCCTCCTCCAGCAGGTGCTACAGCCTGGCCGTGTGTCCCAGCTGCTGCTCCCCAGCTCAGGGGCCAGAACAGGTCCCCTCCCGACAGCTACAGCAACTGTAACTAGGGGAACGCATCTTCTCCAACACAAGCCTGGGGTCACGGAGATGGAGTGGGACCCCAGGTACCCCCTCACACTGCAGGGCAGGGCCAGCATACACATTCCATGCCTCTTTTGTGGGGCAAGGAGAAGTGACCAGAGTTGAGGGGCAGATCAGAGTGAGCTGGGGCTGGCTCCAGGAGAGGGATGGAGCACAGGGCAGTGGCGATGGGCCTGCTAGCACCTCTAGGAATGCTGTTCTCTTTCCCATCGACCTCTGTCCCTTGTGCTGAACTGTCCCAGGGGAGGCTGAGGGGCCATGGCAGGCAGCATGTGACACCATGGCTCTAGGACGTGCCTTGAACATGCTGCTCCTTCCAGGCTCATCTAAAGCCCTGGGCGGGGCCTTCGCCAGTTCCGGGGCAGCCATGCTGCACTAGGGCAGAGCAGGCTCGTGGGCTTGGTCACTGTTGCCCCACAGTTCAAAGGCCACCAGCTGCTTTAAAGCTGGATCCCCCTCCTGTTGGTGCCAGGATCCCCCCACCCCTTCCCCAAATACAGCCGTGCCCCATGGCACCTGGTTTCGCAGAGCCCAGCGGCCTTTGAACTCCCCTCCAGCCATTCTGGCCCCTCAGCCTGGGAAGCTGCAAAGATGCTGGGGAGGACGCAGGTAGCATCTCACCTTGCAGAGCAGGCAGTTCACCTTCTGGCACACCGGGCAGGCAAACTCGTTCACGTCATCCTCGAAGATGCACCAGCCCCGGCAATCCATGGTCTTGCAGTGGTAGCTGGACCGGCTGCGGTTCTCAGCGATGGAGACGCCCAGGTCCAGGAAGTGCTGGTATTCGGCAGAGCTCAGGAGCTGTGAGGGACCCAACCCTTTCCATCAGCACCGAGACTCTCGCCCATCCCCTGGCGGAGACTTGTAACAGCCCCATCCTCTGCCCCACATCCCCCTGCTCCCTCACAAAGTAGCTGCCCCAGTTCCCCTGCTCTAGCCCAGCCTACAAGACCCGGCCACGCTGGCACGCCATCGCTGTCTTGGGTTGTATCCAGCCTCAGCTGTGCCTGCAGCTCCCCCCCTCACCCCTGGCTCTGACCCCTCCTGCTCCTGCTCCATGGGCCCTGGCCCCTACCGCTCTGATCTCACGCTCCAGCAGCTGTCCTGTGCAGGAGTACTTCTCGTCGATGTACGGGCAGGGCACCTCGGGCTCCGGGCTGTTCAGTATCGTCCCCTTCAGACAGTCCCTGGAGGGAGCCAGGGGTCAGAGGAGACACCAGCAAGGCATAAGCTGCTTGAAGACTGAGCTGGACGGGGTCACCTAGGGGCCAACCGAGGCAGCAGCAGAGCCAGGCCTCAGGTAAGGAGAGGAATCCCAGCAGCAGACCAGGCCCCTGGATAACCCAGGGGAGCGGCCACAGCCTGCCTGGGGCCCCAGTCCCTGGGTGGGGACAGAGCGATTAGCTCCTTTCCACCTACCTGCAGACTGGCACCCCAAGTGGGACTAACTGGTACATAAGCAGGCACCCCAGCAATCAGCTTCCCCTGGTACACAGCACTGGAGGCGGCTTAGCGGCTGCAGGGCACAGGGCTGGAGTTAAAGCCCCTGCAGGTAGGTGGCTAATTGATGGTAGGTGCCCATAAAGGAGGAGGGCTGAGGGCTTGGAAGGGGGGTAGCAGAGAGGATGGAGCAGGGTGATGATGATTGCATCCCTGCTCCGGCACAGGGGCCCGTCAGCACCCAGCACACCGTCTCCAGTCCCATTTTCTCCTACTCAGGGGCCGGTTTGAAGCCTTTGGGTTGAGCGAGAGCAAAATCCCACCTGGGCCTGGGCCCACGGGGGTGGGTTAAGATGTGAGGAATGCCATGATGGGGGAGGGGCCCGGACATACTGCTTTTCCCTTCCTGCGAGTGGTTCCTGTCTGGCAGAGCCCCCGCTCCCCACAGATTTTTGGGTAGCCCAGACCAGTCCATCCACCCTACACAGCGGGGCCAGGGTAAGGCGGCTAGAGCAGGAGCATAGACTGTTAACATGATTCAACCAGGCTAATTCCCTGTTGTGCTACCGATCTTTGGCCATATGGGGCACCTTGCCGATGTCCTCCCTGTTGGCAAGCGAGCCGGGGGAATGCTCTGTCTGTCTTTGCGCAGCCCAGCTGAGCAACTCTTCCAGCCAGGGGCGTGCAACCAGGTGCTCTAGCCTAGAGACACAAACCAGCTGGCAAAGCCTAGGCGGGTCTGAGGCAGGTAAGGCTCCAGGTTGGAGGCCAGACAGGGGTGGGGCCGGGGCTCTTGGGTGCAGACTGGCTGGGCAGGAGAGAGGCTGGGACAGAGGCTGATTGGCTGGGCGGGAGGGGGGTGGAGGCTCCCAGGGCAGAAGCCAGACAGGAGAGGGAACCGGGGCAGAGGCCGGCTGGGTGGGAGAGGTGTTGGGGCAGAGGCTGGTCAGCTGGGTGGGAAAGGGGCCAGGGTTAGGGGCAGACTCACCTACAGAAGGAGTGCAGGCACTCCCGGAGGGTCACCCCCTCTCCAGGCTGCAGGGTCACAAAGCAGATGGGACATTCAATCACTTCATCGGCAGGCACCAGGCTCTGCCCATCCACCTGCAGGAGGTGCTGGTAGTTCTCAATCTTCTGCTGCTCTCTCACCTTGGCAGACAAACCAACCAGTGTCAACAGGAGGGTCTGGTGGGTGGGGCACTCACTTACATTTCCTATCAGGAACCTTGACCCCTACAGGGCTGTGCCCTCGCCTCTCTACACCACCCCAGCTGGATCCCCCACTGCTGAATGCTCTGTGCCGTGGGGATTCCCCCGGGTTGCAGGGACAGTGAAAGGGCCTCCCAGAGCAGTGGCCAGGGAAGGGAAGGGACCTGACCCCAGCATGCTTTGTGCTCCAGCTGTTCTGGGCTGCCAGTCTGTCCCCTAGGGATGGTTACACCCTGGGTGTAAGTTAGAGCAGTCCCTGGGCTGCTCTGACTTACCCCAGGAACCAAGCCAGCCCCTTGGCCATCCCACGACGCTGGAAGGTTTGGTGCTATGAGAACAAAGCCACAATAAGCCAGTGCTCACCTGCTAGGTGGAGAGCCCCATTCAGCGGCAGGGGGGCTACTACTTCCTCCACCCATCTCAAACCTGGGCTTGTTTTCAGAGTGTCCTCTCAGCCTCCCTCCCTCCCTCTCTGTCTGTCTCTGGTAAATCGTGCCCAAGGTCAGCCCCACCACAGCCTGGCCAGCGGGATGGGAGAGGGGAAGTAATTAGTATCCCAGCAGCGACTTCCAGCCACTGATGGAGTTCAGAGCTGTCCAGGGGGGAACTAAGGCCCAGATCTCCCAAACGATTTGGGCACCTCAACCAATCAGTAAGTGACTTGCCCCCAGGGAGGCTGTTGCAGAGCCTGGACCCTCCTTCCTCCACTCAGGCCTGCTCCTTTGGAGCCACTGCAAAAGCTTCATACAAATAAACAGAGGGAGAAGGGGTTCAGGGAGGGAAACACCAGGTGCCCACAGCTCTCCCTTGGGTGCCCATCCTGTGATGAGAGCTTTCCCAGCCCACCGCGCCCCATGCTGCTTCGTTAAAACCAGGAGCAACACGCAGCTGCAGCCTTCTAGGTCCACTGCAGCTGGCCAATGCAGGCTGCACCTCCCTGCCCCGCACTGTTGCTGAGGGGATGGCCCGCGGCAGGGCCCAGCTGGAGCAGGCCCCTCCACAGCATGGCATGAAGGCTGGAAAGAACCCAGAAATGAGGCTCTTCTGGCTCTGGTGCAAATCGCGCCTGGCCCTGGCGAGGTCTGGGCTACAGGCCCCACTGCTGGAGATCAGGCACCACGAGAGGTTGGACCTGCCTGGGGCCAGGAGAGGGGTTGGGGCCCCTGCCTTGCCGGAGCAGCCTCAGAGCGATGGGCCCCCCAGGCAGGCCCCGCTCTCACTCTCGAGCCAGTGTGACTCTCCGTTCCCAGCTCATACGGAGGCCGGTGCTAGCCACCCCGTGCCTCCGAGATCAGCGGGGGTGAGGCTAGCGTAACTCTGTGCTCCTGAGTCCTCCTGCCACAGGCTAGACAAGCCCCGTCAGCCTCGGAGAGAACCGGTGCCCCTGTCAAGCGCCCCCGGGGCCCTGTGCAGCTGAGCCTAGAGGAAGAGGGGAAGAACCGGTGACCCCCATCCGCGCCTCCTGGTCAGTCTCTGTGCAGGGACCCCTGTGCAAAGAGACACTCCAAGGGACCAGCCTAGTGGAGCCAGGGCAGGGCCCTGCACCAGGAGCCGCATTACAACAGTTGCTTACGGCGACAGTGCACAAGGCAGGATCTGCCCCGGCAGCCAGTGGCAGCACTTGGCAGCCGCGACTCCCCAGCATCTCGGCCTCCAACCTGTTGGTACTGCCACATGGCTTCCTCCTCATTCCTCATCCTCGCCAGCTCCTCCTCGTCCGGCTGGTAAGCCGCAGGCACCGCGTAGTCCTCAGGCCGCTCCTTGCAGCAGATCTCGCAGCCGGGGCGGGTGGGCTTGTTGACATAGGTGCAGCTCGGACAGACCCAGCCGACCTAGGAACAGCCCCGGTGAGAACATGGGAGGTGAAAGAAACAAGCCAGAGTGGGGCGTTGGTGCCCTGCATCTGCGGCTCTCTTACCTTGGGGGGTTCAGGGGGCAGGGCAGCTTCCACCTGTGAGAGCTCATGCCTCAGCTCCTCCATGCACAGGCTGTCCTGCGCCCCTCCGAGCCCTGTGTCCGCCGATTCCTGGCTCCCACGAGGCTGCAGGCTAATGTCTCCGAAGCCCAGTTCTAGAGGGAGGAGAGAGGGAGGGAGTTGCAGACAAGAGACAGATCTCCCTGCTGCTCCCACACGCTTTAGCCGTCTCTCCAGAGCCAGCACTCGGTGCAGCCCCGGATTTCAGCGCCTGTTTCTTGCCGTCGCCCCGTCTCCTCCTGAGACCAGCGCTGGCCCTCTGCCCTGGGGAGCAATCCTCAGCCGCAAGTCCAGCAGTCCCCTCTGCTTCCTGCCCGCTGGAATTCCCCAGTGCCAGGCTCTGCCTTTGGGGCTCCCCTCGGCCGCTCCCCCAGCCTCACCTGCCAGGACTCGGCGCTGCTGCTCCCTCTGGAATGTCTCTTTGCTGAGCTTGGCCTCTTTGGCAGACCGGAGGTAGAGATAGGCCATGTCACCATCTCGCTGGATGCCGTTGTAGTGCAGGGTCTCCTGGTCTCCGGGGAGCCTCTTGCCCACCACCCACTGCTGAACGCTGGGTGGGAAGCCGTAGTGGAGGAATACCTGGGCCAGAAGACATGAAGAGACACCGAGGGCCTCGTTCAGAACCAGTTGGCCACCGGGTGCTGTTGAGGGCAGTCGCTCAGTGACCTTACGCTGTTGCCCACCGGCAGCAGGTGCCAGCAGATCACGCCGCACAAACCAAGGCAAGCAGAGGGCAGCCCAGGAAGGGGGTGTCAGTAAAAGGACAGATACTGCAGTCAGCTGGCAGGCCACTTGCTGCCCACGAGGCGGCTGCTGCCTGCAAGGTTGGTGATCACACACACACACCCCTGCAGCTGGCATCATTCAAGACAAACAGAGCAGAGGGCTGCAGGACCGCACTAGCAGCCTGTGGACTGGCATGTAGAGAGAGACCACCAGCCCTGGCATTCACACCTGCTCTCAGGAGCTCCCTCCCTAAGCCTGGACCCACCGCCAGGCTCACCCTGCTGCTCCGTTGTGTAGCCTGGAGGCGGCGACACATGGGGCTGTCTTGCTCACACTCTGCAGGGGCCCCTGTGCGAGGCCGCAGGGCTCACCCCACTCTGTGCCATCAGTGCCCCCAGCACCAGCCCACAGGCCCGTACCATGTCCTTCAGAGAAGCCACAGTCATATGAGGATTGACTTGCAGGTAGATGGGGACTGTGGTCATCTGGGCATCCTCCACTCCCACCCACAAGCTGAAAGAAGAGAGGCAGTGAGAGCGGCTCTGGTGTCCCTCCTGCCCTCCCTGAGGTCCCACCACAAGGTGTGTGCCTGGCTCCCGGCGCCTGCCTCAGTCACTCAGCCTCCAGCTCACGTGCTCCTGCTTTTTGTCATTCCCGTCCTCCTGCTCACGCAGTCCAAGTCGCCTCCTCCTGACTGCTGGTCTGGGGAAGGAGCTGGGAAGGAAAACACCATCACCTCATCCTTCCCTACTGAGCCCAGGGCTGGCCCCTCTTGGTTCCACACAGCTGCAGACCTGACAAGGGGCTTTGACCCAGGGACCATCAGAGCAACAGGTGCAGCCTCTCCCACTGGAGCCAAAGCCCTAGGTCAGGGGTGGGCAAACTTTTTGGCCTGAGGGCAGAGGTGAAAGTAAGCTGGTACGGTCTGGTACGGAGTACCGGCAAGAGCCAGTATGCTGTGCCGGACCACACCAGCTTCCACAGCCAGGATTAAAAGGGCTCTGGGCTCCCCGCAGCAGCTCCCTGTCACCATGGAGAGCCCAGAGCCCTTTAAATCCCGCTCACAGCTCCGGGGGCTGGGCTGGGGCCGGGATTTAAAGGGCTCGGAGCTCCCCACATCCGCAGGAGCTCCAGGCCCTTTAAATCCCAGCCCCAGCCCGGCAAGGCTTGGGGCTCCCACAGCTGCCTTTAAATCCAAGCTGGAGCTGCGGTGAGAATTTGAGGGGCCTGAAGCTCCACAGTGGCCGGAGCCCCGGGCCCTTTAATTTGCCTGTGAGCCCCGGGGGCTCCCAGCCACCTCTGCAGCTGTGAGCTCCGGGTTGATTTAAAGGCCCTGGGGCTCCCAGCCACAGCCGCTGCCCCAGGGCCTTTAAATCTTGAGAGGCCCCGCCTCTTCCAGTTGAGGCCACACCCCCTGCAGGACTCCAGCAGGACCGGTAAGTCCTGTAACTTACTTTCACCCCTGCCTGAGGGCCACATCGGGTTTCCGAAATTGTATGGAGGGCTGGTTAAGGGAGGCTGTGCCTCTCCAAACAGCCAGGCGTGGCCCGGCCCCTGCCCCCTATCTGACACCCCCTGCTTCTCGCCCCCTGACGGCCCACCTGGGACTCCTGCCCCATCCAACCCCGCTGCTTCCTCTCCTCTGACCGCCCCAGGACTTCCCACCCCTGACTGCCCCCTGCCGCCCCATCCAACACCCCCTCTCCTTCCTGACTGCCCCCATTCAACCCCCCTGTTCCCTGCCCTCTGACTGTGCCACCCCCATCCACACCCCCAGCCCCAACCACCACTCCGAACTCCCCTGCCCTCTATCCAACCCCCCCCCGCTCCCTCCAGGCCAGGCAGCCGCGCCACTGTGCAGCACAGAGCACCGGCTCAGGCCGGGTTCTGCAGCTGCGCTGCCCCGGGAGCTCACAGCCCTGCCGCCCAGAGCATTGCACCAGCTGAGGCTGCAGGGGAGGGGGAACAGCAGGGGAGGGGCCAGGGGCAGCTTCCCAGGCCAGGAGTTCAGGGGCCAGGCAGGAGGGTCCTGCAGGCTGGATGCCCTAGGTCAGTGGTCCCCAACGTGGTGCCCATGGGTGCCATGGCACCCACCAGGGCATTTATGTGCGCCCGCCTAGTGCTCAGCAGGGGACCTGCCGGGGATAGAGAACTCAGGCTGCGGGCGCGGTGTTCTCTGTTCCCGGCAGGTGCGGGGCCTGCCTAGTGCCCTGCAGGGGAGAGAAACTGTGGCCTCATGCCTGCCAGGGACAGAGAACTCGGGCTGCAGGCGCTGATGTTCTTGGTCCCCAGGAGGTGCGGGGCCCACCTAGTGCCCAGCAGAGAAGAGAATCTGGGGCCTCGTGCCTGCCGGGGACAGAGTACTCCAGGGCTGCGGGCACCGGTGTTCTCTGTCCTCATGGCTTTTCTCTGACTTCTCTCTGGATTCATATATTGCGTAATATTAAATATGGTTTTTTGTATTATTTAACGTACAGATACAAATTAAGCCTTGAAAAATTGTTGGCGCCCGCCACACTCTTCTGAAAACATGAATGTGCTCCTGGCCACAAAAAGGTTGGGGACCACTGCCCTAGGTCCTTCATGTCTCTTGTGGACTAGTCACTAGAGGGGGGCCCTGGAGCTGCTCCCGGGGTACGGAGTGAAGGGGGCCAGGGCCACAGGCGGGAGACCCAAGAGCTGCAGTGAGGATCCCCCCCACTCTGGGGAGTGAGTAGCCCCACCCCAGCCCCCTGAATCTGCTGCTGTCAAGTCTCTCGGAGCAGTGGCCTAACACGCCCTTTCAAGGGACAGCGACCACGGTTGGCCACCATTCCCATTGCCCCGAGGCCCACGGGTGGCACCCACCTGATTTCCTTTTTGGGGTAGGCCTCCGGCTTCACCTGCACCATGACGGGCGCCCGCTGCTCAGCCAGCCAGCCAGCACACTCCAGTGCCAGCTCCTTGTCCCCTCCCTCGATGGCCTCAGCCAGCTTCAGGGCCAGCTCCTCTGCTACAGACAAGAGACCAGGCTGGCCTGGGTCCTACTGGGGGGGGGGTCTCCTGGTTCAGGGCCAGGGCAGGACCTGCTCAGAGAGCCATGTGGGCTCCATCTAGGGCCTGGCAGGGGAGCTGCTGGGAGCTGTTTGCTGCTTAAGTTGCTAATTACCATAGATGAATATAATTATTTAGATTTATGCAAAGATAAAGAGCGGTCCCTCCACGGCTCTGGGGGCTCCCGTTAACAAACTGCAGCCCCACACTGAGCTGCTTCGCAGAACAATGAATCCCCCTCCCAACAGACATCTGCTTTCTCTGCCCCCCATCTCCGCCAGCGTGTCCAGCAGCATGCCCGCTTAGGGATGTACAGGCCAAACCTCCGTGCACCTGTGAGCGTTTCCCAAGACCCCCACACAGAGGGGCTTCCTCAGACACCCCAGTGACCCCACCTTTCTTCATCGTCTCCTCCACGTATTTTGTCCCCATCGTAGCAGACTCCCGGGGCTGTTTAAAGCAAACAAGCATGTCAAACCCGGGCTGGGGGAGCAGGGCTGAATGGCGGGGGTGCTGGGAGCCCGATGCAGGGACCCCAGAGTCCAGCCGCCAGGGCGAGGGCACAGTGCTGCCAACCTCCCCCAAAGGCAGCAGGAGAGTCCTGGGCTAGGCGTGGCCAGGGCAAGCGAGCCGGGTAGGGTCACATGCACCCTCCCTTCCCACTAGCCATGCACCCGCTTAGCTCTCCCCACCCATGTCCCAGAGCTCCCTCTTGCGTTCTCCAGTGTGCATTATGCCTGCCCCGTCCAACTCTAGGCTGCCCTGAGCCCAGCAACCCCCTGCTCCCAAACCGAGGGCGGACGGACCCCAGCAGGCCTGTCCGGCGCGGAGGACGTAGAGGCCCGGTGGCTGCCTCGCTCTCTTTTTAAAAGTGCTTTCCCAGGGGGCGTGTGGGCCTGTTTGTTTCCCTGCAGGAGTTAGCCCATCCCTGAATCAGCCCAGGTGCAGGCTGCGCTTTCAGGATATTGTGCCTCCAGCCAGGCCATGCTGGGTCTTGCAGGCCCCACCTGTGCTGGGGTGAGTCCCTGCCCTGCATGCCTCAGACACAGATTCCCGGTACTGCCGGAGGCTGGACGGACAAGTCCAGAAAAGCGCTGACAGCGAGCTGGGCGCTGCGCATCACCCAGCAGGTACGTTCCCTGCCCTGCTGACCTTCCAACCCCAGCCACGTTTGCCAGCTGCCCTGGGATCGAGCTAGGTCAGCACTGGCAGGCCCTGCAGTTCGCTGAGCTGGGGCTCTGCCCGGATGGCAGCCCCCACTGGCCCATGGAGCGGGAACCTGGACTCCAAGCCGAGGCTACACGAGCGAGCGAGCGAGCGATCCCTGCATGTGGCTCCGCACAGGCCTGGCAGACCTCTCCCCCAAGCACACGGCAGCAGGAAGAGGAACTCGGCAGCAGGGAAGCCCGGCAGGCACAAAAAACCCCACACCGCCAGGCTGGAGAGCAAAAGCCAGCCCGAGTGTCTGACCTGCCTGGCTCACTTACCTCCCGGAGCCCTGCCCCGAGGGGCTCGATGCTGGGCAAGGGCAGGGCCAGCTGAGAGCTCGCCACTGACTGAAGTGAAAACCGAAAGCAGAAGCAGAGAGATGAGGAAGTGGAGCCAAGGCCTTGAAACAGGGCAGGGCTGAGAGCAACAGGAACAAAACCGCAGAAGCAGCTGCAGGGGACTCAAACTGAAAGTGCAGCTCCCCAGCCCTCCCACGGCACAGCACGGCCCACTGGCCAGCTGAGAGGAATCGCTAGGTGCTCCCCCCACCCACAGGCTGCGGAGCCGGGGCTCTGACCCGCTTGGCCTCCCGGGGATTCCCATTCACTGGCGAGCTGCCCGGGGACGGCCGTGCTGGGCTTTGAAGCAAGGGAGGGGAGGCCTGCCTTGAAGACGCCATCCCAGGGGTTGGTGGGGAGTTGAGGCAGGCTGGGACAGGACTCGCGGGGGGCTAGTGAGAGCTGCGGCACCATCCAGCCCCAGGGTCGCCTTCCGTGGAGCTCAACAAGAGGAAATTCAGCGAAGACAGATGCCAAGTCTGACACTTAGGAAGGAAAATCAAATGCCCAGCTACAAAATGGGGCCTAGGTGGTGGTGCTGGGGTCAGCGAGGCTCACCCCCTGGGGGTCACTAAGGCTCACCAGCTGAGCGTGAGTCCATGTGATGCAGTTGTGAAAAGGGCTATAACCTTCTGGGGTGTTAGCAGGAGTGTTGTACGTAAGGCACAGGAGGTCACTGTCCTGCTCTACGCAGCACCGGGGAGGCCTCCAGCATCCCACTTCGGGAGAGATGTGGACAAACTGGAGAGAGGCCAGAGAAGAGCAATACAAATGGTAAAAGGTTTAGAAAACCTGACCTGTGCAGACAGGTTAAATGCACTGGGCATGTTTCGTCTAGAGATAAGAACCTGAATGAGGGACCCGGTATCAGTCTTCAGATGTGTTAAGGGCCGTTAGAGAGGCCGGATCAGTTGTTCTCCATGTCCCCTGAAGGCAGGACAAGAAGGAATGGGCGAAATCTGCAGCCAGGGAGGTTTAGGTTGAATGGTTGGAGCTTTCTGACTGTAAGGGCAGTGAAGCTCTGGAACAGACAGCCGAGAGAGGCTGTGGAATCGCTTTCCTTGGAAGTTTCTAGGGACAAACCCGCCAGGACTGCTCTGGGTTTACTTGGTCCTGCCGCAGCACGGGGGCTGGATGGCCTGAGCTCTCAGGGTCCCTTCCAGTCCCCCGTTTCTGTGATTCTACGCTAGGCATCACATCAGGGCTTCTCCCCATTTCCCGTACCGGGCCCCGCACCCACTGAGCCAGATGGGACAGGCAGATGGAGAAGCCCTGACTGAGTCATGGTGTGTTCAGTCCCAGCTCCCAGGGACGTGGGTAGCAAGACAACACTGCCTGCTGGTAGGGCTGGGTCTGTCTGCATGAGGGGCAGCCCCAAGGGACGCAGGGTGGACTGGCTGACTGCTAGAGGGAGCCCCAGGGCTGCGTACTTATCAGCGAACAAAGGGAAGTGTGTGAGGCAAGGGGAGAGGGTCGAACCCAGGACCAGCCCCAGGGAAGCCGGGCAGCAGGTGGAGATGTTGTCCCTCACCTAACGCAAGAGGTTATGGGTCAGCAGTGAGCGATTCCGAGGGGGGCTCTGCTGTCCTCCTGCACCGGCAGGGTTGGGCTGAGGACCGGCCCATTTCCCTGTCCTGCTCAGCTGCATGGCCACCCTCTGAACCTTCATCCCTCACCCCATCCCACAGGCCAAACTGCTGTCCTGCAGCACCAACCAGGGTCTGTTCCTGGCACCGCTGAGAGCAGGATGTGGTTCAGTCCTGCACTAGCCCCCATGCAAGGTACATCCCACGCTAGCACCTCTCCTCTAGCACCTCTGCCTGGCTGAGTCCCAGCAGCTCTGCTTGTGCTCCTCAGCGCTGCAAAGCTTGGCTTGGAAATGATCCCCAGCCTCCTCTCCAACCCCCATGCACCCAGGCCCTGGCGTGGCACGAAAAGAAGCGGCTTCTCCTCAGCTCTCTGGGAAAAGGATTAGACCATCCAAGGGCTGAGTGGAATTCCCTTCTGCAGCTTTCACAGCCTGCCCCTCCCCACCGGAGATCGTGTGAGCAACTGACTGAGCTGCCTGCTGCAGACTGGGGAAAACCACTCTCCAGGGCAGAGGGGTCTAAGCACAGCCCCCCGCACTCTCCTTTGCCTGGCCCCGGAACCAGCTCTGCCTGAACAGACGTGCCAGGGTGCAGGGGAGCCTGGCTATCCTGCTGAAGCAGTCAGACCTGGTGCTGGCAGGGGGCAGGTTGTTAGACTCACACAGAGGTCTCTTCCGGAGTGGGGCATTCCTCTCCTCCTGGCTCCACGGGGAGGCAGCTGGCTAGTCATCCACATAGATCCACCTTGGGTGGAGAGCAGCTGGCGCTGTTGCTACTGAAGAGGGAGTGGTAGACTGGCGATGGAAGGAACATGCTCTCTCGTACTGTGAACACTGGAATTGCCACAGGATCAGGCCAATGGTCCATTGTGTCCTTTCTCCAGAAGCAGCCAGGCCTAGTTACTAGAGGAAGGGTGGATAGCTACAGACCAACCTGGCCCTGGGGGAGCTTCTTTCAGAGCTCTGCCACTTTGGGGCTGACACGCCCTGTAACACATGGGTTTATGTCCCTATGAATAGCTATCCACTCTGATGTAACTGCAGCTGTTTCTGCTCTCAGTATCAATGCTTAATCCCTTTTCCAGTCCTGAGAAATCCTTGGACTCAGTAATTGTCTAGTAGCAGTGAGTTCCACATGCTAAATCATACATAGTATTTAAAATATTTCCTTTTAGCCATTTGAAATACATTACCTTATTTATTCAGATAGCCCCGTTCATGGGTTGTGCTACAGGATAACTAAAAGCATCCACTTTCTCTTCTCAACCTCGTTCATTATTGGATATTTCCTTTCTCATTCAACTCCTCTCTCAAATGACACACTCCTAATTTCTACTCCCTTAGGCAGCTTTCCGACTGTTCCTGCTGCCCTTCTCTAGCTGCTAGACATGTGCCCACACAGCGTGTGAGATATAGAGGCAGGTAGGTGTGACGCAGTAGAAAGCGGGGCGGATTGACCTGGGAATGTTGTCTAGTTTTAGTGGGACTGTCTGCATTGGGGAGAGGAGAGCAGGGGATGATTTGACTTGAGTTACCTGAGTGGGGGTGTGTGTGTGTGTGTGTGCCAGGTGACACCTTTGCCCGGGAAACTGGACAAGGGGAGGGGAGGAGCTGGGGGGAAGGGGAAGAGAGATGGCTAGAGGGGGTTTTGCTTTCAGTTTTGGGCTGGATAGTGAAACGCAGGGAACCCCAAAGTTGGGATCTAAGCTCCCTCACTCCCCCACCCCCCGGACTTGATTGAGGGGTCCTGGTTGTACCTATCCGCTCTGCTTGGGACTGTGTTCTTGTCGTCTAATAAATCTTCTGTTTTCCTGGCTGGCTGAGAGTCCCGGTGAATCTTAGGAAGAGGGGTGCAGGGCCCTGACTTCCCCAGACTCTGTGATAGTAGGTGATCTGAATGGCACACGCTATCCCTGGACAGGAGGAGTTGGACAATGACAGACTATTTGCAGGATTATTCTTAATCCCTACTTACATCCGAACATCATGTTTGATTTTTTGGCCCTTCCTAGGCATTGAGCAGATGTTTTTACTGACCTGATCACAGTGATGGCCAGGCCTTTCTTCTGAGCAGCTACAGTTAATTCAGATCCTGGCAATGTGCATGACTTAATCTGAATACAAGTCCTAGAGGTGGTGCCAGACCAGGAACACTTTATCCAAATCCCCTTGAGCTGCACGGGCTGGATTCACATGGAATCAGGAGCCTTTGCAAAGCCAAACCAGAGCCCATCTCTGCTGCACCCAGGCCCGGCGCAGAAGTTCCAAGCAGCGCACAGGCGAGGAGCCAGCATTACAAACCTTTTATTTGTCAAAGGACAGAAGAATAGACACATGGTGTCCTGGCCTGGGCCCTGTAGTGTCAACACATGGTGGGGATAAAACGCACGCTACGAAGGCACAGCTCCGGGAGAGGCAAGGCCCCGGGCCTGCACTGGGAGAGCGGCGGGTGCCCGCTCGAGCTAAGTGGGATGGAGCAGGCAGGTCCATTCTGCGCACGCCGGCTGCTCCCCAGAAACCAGCTGCCTCACAACTCCCTGAGATATATATGGTCAAAGTTCTTCTGGGCTGCTGCCGGCCCCCCGCCCCCTGGCCTGAGGGGATGGCGCAGGGCTGGCACAGGGCTCCTGGGGTGCAGCAGAGGGCAGGGTCCCCAGTGGGGAGGTTAGAGAGCCAAGGCAGCTTGCTGCGGTCACAGCACAAGATGGGGGGAGGCCCCTACATGGCACGATAGTGCAGAGACCTCATAGTGCCCCGACCCCAGCCAGGGCTCACTCTCTGCCCCCCCACCGGGAACAGCTCGGGCAGGGGCTTTATTTGCTTGTTGCCAGAAGCCCAAGGGCCAAGCCTGGTAAATGGGGCAGGCTGTAGTCGCCATCCCTACTAGCATAGACCTGTGCCTCACCCCAGCATGGTGTGTCCCCTTCCCCTCTGCTTCAGGGTGAGCACTGCACGCTGGGACTTGGAGTCTGTACGGGCTACAGCTACAAAGGAAGGGGAGGTGGCCGCGGGCACCCCACAGGGCTCCACAGGCTGCATCCAGCTCTTGGGCTCTGCTTTGACATGACCTTGGAACACCCCACCCCCTGCCCTGTTCACACTCCCACCCAGCTGCATCCCCCTCTCCCTTCTCTGCTCTGCCCATTAACGTCTCTACCCTCCAAGCCCCACGGAGCCACTGCCCTGGCTGCAGCAAAGCTCAGTTCCCAGGTGACAAGACAAGGAGTTCCTCAAACACCCTCCCATGCCTGCTATCCTGTGCCCTCTGGGAAAGGGCCCCCCCACTTCAGGAAGCTGGTATCAGAGCTCAGCCCCCTCTGCACCCATCCTGCTTCTACACGGCCACAGGGACTGGTGCAGAACCCGGAGATGCCAGGGCCTGCCTCGGTTCCCTGGCCACTCCCTGCCTCTGGATCCCCATGTCTGGGAATGGGAAACGCACCTTCCCTCTGGGAGGGCGCTGCTGGTGATCAGAGTTTGAACAAGTCCTTTGGCACGAGTAAGTGGGAGCCCCCTAGACCAGGGCTCGCTGGGGGCTCACTCCTATTTAGTCACATCTGCCCTGAATTGCCGTGTACGAGGCTAAGGCACTTTCCCGCTCTGCAGGATTCAGACACACGCCTGGACAACCACAGCTCCCCCTCTGAGGCACTTGGGTTTGCAAGTCCTGGCTCTGGGCCCTGCTGGGGCCGACACAGCCACAGTGTTATCCCGATCCGAGCAGCAGCCCCCCCCTTAGACAAACAGTCACCAGCCCCAGCTCTCCTGGAGCTGCCGACAGTCTAAGGTTCCCTGGAGGCATGGAGGGCCTCTTCGGTAATGCATCCTTGGGGATCCTCTGAATGCTTAACTGTGCAGATCTTCCTCCTCCTCCTCCTCCTCCTCGTCCTTCTGGCTCCAAGTGTCTGGCACAACTTGCTCCATGCCCTGCTCCCCAGAGGGGTTTATGCAGGAGTCCTCGGAGGCAGCATCACCATTCGCTAGCCAGGGGTGGAGCAAAATCTCCCGGGCCGTCAGTCGCTCAGAGGGGGTCTTGCGCAGGAGGCATTGGATGAGGCACCTGGTCTTGGGGGAGAGGCCGTCCGGGATGGAGAAGACCCCTCGGCGGATCTTGCTGAAGAGCGTGGCAGGCTCAGTGTCCTGGAAGGGGTATCGCCCCACCAGCATGGTGTAGAGCACCACGCCCAGGCTCCACACGTCAGCCGCCTTCCCTGAGTACGAGTTCTTGGAGCTGAGGATCTCCGGGCTCACATACGCTGGGCAGCCGTGCTTGTCTGACAGAGAGTCATCTGGGCCGCTCAGAAGACAGGCGTCCTCCAGGTTCTCCAGCACCAGCTTCGTCCTGCAGAGAAAGAGGGAAAGCACCAGATAAATCAGCCTGTCAACAGCTGCTGCAGTCCAACCACACTAGGTAGGCAGGCCACAGAGCTAGACCCCAGGAGTCCCGACTGCCAGACGGCAGCTCTCAGCATGAGACAATGGCACCGCCCCAGAAAACTAGGTGGGAACTAATTCAAGTGACCAAGACAGGGATTGGAGGGAGGCGCCATCGAAGGTGGCTTTAGAGCTGGGCCCTGGCGGCTCTGGAAGGACACAAAAGTCTGAATTCCCTGCAGCACAAGCAGACCTCTGTGAGCTGTGCAAAGAATCGGGCCCAGAGCGAAAGCTGAAGCCAGAATGACCCTGAGCTATGCCCTGGGGCTCTGCTAGCTCACTGCCATGGCACTGTGATCAGTGGCGCCGTGGACACAAAACATGAGGCCCCAGGAGCATCTGCAACACGCAGGGGGCACGTGGGCTCAGCCTGGCCGGAGAAGCAGGTTTCAAATGGAAGCGAGGCTCCTGCTAGGCCCAGGAACCGCTCCCTCCGCTAGCACTGATAAGCTGCTGTCTCTCTCTTCCCCGGCTTTCCTGAGGTCAGACAGCCTGTGTCCCAGCAAGGCTGCTGCAGCCGCACGCAGGGAGAGCTCATTCCAGAGCCTCGGCTGGGCTCTGCACAACAATTGTCTTGATGAGGAAAATGGTACTGGGCTCCCATGCCCTAGACCCAGGAGTCCTGCTCCCCATCCAGCCCACTGTGGGGCCCCTGATGCTGAAGGGTTCAGCTGGACGCCAGCCCTCACCTCTCCCTGTCCACGAAGAGGAACTTGCGGAGTTTGAGGTCTCGGAGGATGACCCCGTGGTCGTGGCAGTGGGCGACCGCCTCGGCCATCTGCCGGAAGAGCCCAGCGGCCTCTCTCTCAGGCAGGCGCTTGCACCGGCGGACATGGCTGTGCATGTCACCTCTGCCGGACTGGAAGAAGACGTAGATGTTCTGGTCCCCTTGGATCACCTCGGCAACCTGGGCCACGTTGGGGTGGGGCGAGAGGTTCCCATAAGGGGCCATCGTCTCTGGGTAACTCCTTGCCGGATAAACCTAAAAGAGAAACAACGCTGGGCATGAGGAAAAGCCCCCCAGAAAGAGAGGCAGGGGGATGGTGCACAGGCCTCAAGGCAATCGTTCCCTCTTGTCTACAGTCCTGCTGCCGCAAGGGATCTAGGGCTCTGTTTAAGTGGGGGCAGGGGGTCTCCGATCTGCCCAGCGGAGCTGCAGTATTGTATCTCGCTCATGTGTGCCATGCTGTTCAAGGGTAGCCACCAGGGGGCAGCACTGCTTAGGAGGAATGCGAGGAGCAAGGAGAGGGGACCCCTGGACCAGGAGCCCACTAGCCCCAGTGTGAGTCTCGTTTCTTCCCTGCCCAGCATCAGAGAACGCATGTCCGTCCATCCCCTGTCCACTCATGGAAGGACAATTCTCGCCCACGTCCAACAGGCTGGAAAGGGGAGCTGATAAACCTGAGAGGGACCCCAGCTGGGAATGGAGAAACTTTCCAAACAAACCCCTTGCCAGTGCTGTTCTCTGCAGCCAGAGCTCACACTGGCCCTGAGGCCCACCTGCCCTCTTTGCCAGTCTAACAGAACAGTGCTGGGGGGCTAGCACAGGTGTCCTCAGAGAGCTGCCCCCAGGGGCATCTCCACCAGGGCATGAAGTGCCATGGCATTTTCCCATAAACAATCTGAAGTCCATAGACTTCCCCAGGGCACGTAATCTCCAGTAACACCAGGCTCTGATTTCCTTGTAGGGGGGAGCAGAGAATGGCACCAGAAACCCTGCTGTACCTTGCAGCTGTACTCCATCTCTGTGTGCCTGTGCACAGCCCTGTAGGAGTGGCCCTCTTCCCTGGGCTCCAGAAGGATGTACGGTCCAATCTGCAAGACCCTGGAGTCCTGTTCCACGGCACGAGGGGACTGCGCAAGGGGCTGCAGGCATGGGGTGAGTCCTGACACTGGACCCAACCGTGGGCGCTTGGGTTTTGAGGGCTCGGAGTCAGGGGTATCCTCGAAGTCCAGCCGTTTCTTCTTCAGTGGAGACACTACAGGGATCACCTGTACGTTTAGACTCATCTGCAAAACAAGACGATGGAAGGGTCACATCAAGATGAAGCGACTAGTTTCACTCTGCAGCTGCAAGAAAGAAAACCCAGAAAATCCCAGCTCTGCCGGGTCTTCTATCTCCTTCATACAGAGCCATTCTGGAAACGCGGGTTTGTTTTCTAGCATGCTGCGAGCATCCCCAGCGCCTGGTCCATACAGACATATACTGGATGGGGCAACAACCTGCCATGCGCTGTGTTTAGCTCTCAATATCCAATTGTACAGCCTTAAGTATTCCGTGGGTATCAGATGCAGTATTAATATGTCAGTCTGCACAAACCTGGGCCAAAAGCACCTGCTTCAATGCCCCGAGAAGAAGATTTGTGCCACCCTGCTACCAAGGAAGACCTAGGCACTCAGAACAGCTGCTTCTGATTAACTAGAATGATTACAGTGAAGGGAAGGAAGCCCCAAGTTAAACAGGAGTTCATCCAAAGCCAGCTGAGAAGTATTTCTGTCGAAAACTTGCCACCCACTGACGTCCTGTCCAAAGTAGTAAAGGCTCCAGCCAGCCAGCGCCAGCGGGTACGTGTCTGAGGAGGATGTGTGTGTGCATTCACGTCTGATGATGTAATGATACTGTCTCATAGTGTAATAATGGTGAGTGTGTGTCATGATAGCATGGGTTTGTCTCTCCCATAGTGAGTGCATGTGTGTCTCATAGTGTAAGAATGATGGGTGAGTGTGTGTGTGTCAGTGTCATGACAGTGTGTGTCTGTGTGTAACGAGGATGAGTGTGTGTGTGTGTATTTAATAGGGCAATAAGGGGGATAAGTGAATGTGTGTGTCTCCATGTGATAATGGTGGTGAGTATGTGTGTCAATGTCATGACAGTGAGTGTGTCTCATAGTGTAACAATGGCGGTGAGTGTGTGTCTGCTGATGGTGGGGGGTGAGCCTGCAGGACAGGTACAGAACAGATCCCCCTGCCCAGCTGTGAGCCCCTCCAGCAGCCAGGTGAGGCCGGCAGCCTGCACCAGGCCTTGCCTGCTCTAGGGGGCAGCCTGGTGCTGTTCTCCACCCTCCCAGCCAGCGCTGCACCATCCTGCTGCGGCTGCCGCTGAGTCACCGCTACACAACGGCTGCCAACGGAGGGGGGTACCCCCCTCCCCTGCAGCACCGGGCACACACCCCTCCCCTGCAGCACCGGACACCCCCCCCGCAGCACCGGGCACCCCGAACCTGGGGACCCCCGCAGCACCGGGCACCCCCCCTCCCCTGCAGCACCGGGCACCCCGAACCTGGGGACCCCTCCCATCCCCCCGCAGCACCGGGCACCCCGAGCCGGGCACCCCCCCTCCCCCCGCAGCACCAGGCACACACTCCTCCCCTCCCCCCCCCGCAGCACCAGGCACCCCGAGCCGGGCACACACCCCTCCCCCGCAGCACCGGGCACCCCTCCCCCCCCCCAGCACCAGGCACCCCGAACCTGGGGACCCCCGCAGCACCGGGCACCCCGAGCCGGGCACCCCCGCAGCACCGGGCACCCCGAACCTGGGGACCCCTCCCCTCCCCCCGCAGCACCGGGCACCCCGAACCTGGGGACCCCCCCGCAGCACTGGGCACCCCGAACCTGGGGACCCCCCCGCAGCACTGGGGACCCCCCCTCCCCCGCAGCACTGGGCATCCCATCCCGCCGCCCTCCCAGTGCCAGCCTGGGCCAGGCCAGCCAACACACCCTCGCTCCTACCCAGTGCGCGCTGCCCCGAGGCCAGGGGCACCCAAGGGCGGCGCTCGCCTTCGGCCGCCCGCAGAGTGGCCCCGGTTGCCGGACCGATCCCGGGGGGCCGGGGCGGTAAAGGCGGCTCCCCCTGAGCCCGGCAGGGTGGAACCGGAGCGCGCCCCGAGGGGACCCCGCGCCGGGGAGCAGGGAGCCCTACCTTCGAGGGGCGGCCGGCGGGGGAAAGGCGCGGGGCTGGCGATCCCCGCGGGCCGATCCCGGAGGATCCTGCTCCCGGAGCCTCAGACGCCCCGACTCGCCATTGCCCCGGACCGGGGGCGATCGATGGGCAGCGCGGGGCTGCGGCGCGGCGGGCGCTTTGTTCGCGGGGCTGGCTCACATCGCCCAGCCCCCTGGCTCCGAGTCCCAGATCCCGGCGGATGATGTAAACCGGAGCTAATCAGCACTGCAGCGCCGCTCGCCTCCCCTCCCCGCCCGGCGCCCGGGGCGGCTGACGCTGGACTCACTCCGGATTGCAACATGCGCGGCTGCAGCGCCGCCCCCTGCGCTTTCCCCGCCGTGACGACACGCGGGGGTTCACCCTCCGCCGAGCGGGATTGCGCCACTCCCGGGTCGGGTTACAGCGATGACACAGCCCCACCCCCGGCTCCGAGAATCGGGGGCGCCCCCGGCCTTCTGGTTCGTGTCTCCAGCACCGCGTGCACACGCCCGCTGCCCGGTCCCCAGCGGGTTGGTGACTAGTTTCAAAGCAAAATATCTGGGGTGGATGCGAGAAAACTGTGCCGGAGAGACAGGCCCATGTCTGCCAACAGCACTGCCCTATATACAGGCAGAGTCAGGACATTGCAGTCCAGAAATTCCGCTCTGCCCCTCCTCCTGCACTTTGTCTTGCACCTGTGCAAAATGAGCTGGAATGTGACTGCCCCCCCCCCGCGCCCGGCCTGCTTCCCCATTGTCCTGCACCTTGCACTGCTGTTTGCACTGGTGCAAGGCCGCTGTGACGGACTGCTGCTCTGTCTGCACCACTTGTGGAACTGACTCCCCAAAGCAGAGGACAGTGAGGAGAGGGGTCTGGGGAGACGCTTCCACGCAGCACACATAACTGTCCTGCTCCTGAGAGGTCTCTGAGTCCATTTGCCCATCCGATTATCCCTTTCGCGCCTCCCTCACCGCTGCGCTAAAAGCGCGCACAAAATTGGGCCTGCAATTCTGCAACTGCAACGGGGAAAGCAGGTCCTCTGCCCCTGGAGGGAGCATACTGGCCTGCCCCTGCCCTTGCCACCTCCTCTCCCTACCCCAGTGGTTCCCAAATTGGGGTTCGTGAAATGTTACAGGAGGTTCTCAGCGAAAATTCCCTAATGGCGGACAGAGCTGTCCCTAGGTAGCCCGGGGCCAGCAGCCCGGAGCCCCTGGACTTCCAAGAGCTAAGCAGATCAAAGCAAGCGTCTCTATCACACTTCAAGACTCCTTATAAGGAATGGAAAGGGAGGTGGACATTTTTTGCTGTTTTTAAAGTTAAATAGGCAGCTAGTCTTGATTTTAAAATTATGATGAAGAACAAGTTGAAGCTTTGTTGTAATGTGTGTTGTTTGCCTGGCCTGCTGTGACGAACTGGGAATGTTCTTAATGTTTGCTCTGAATACTGTGTTGGTGCCTCAGTGTCCCCATGGCAGTTCTTAGTATCTAGGTGGTGGAATAAGGGTGTGTGATTGCTGCAGAGGAAGGGGCCAGTGCACCTAAATGCCTGGCACTCTGTCTCCTAGCAACTGATGGCCTGGGCCCCTCCTCTGCAAAGGTGCCAGCTGAAGGTGTTGGAGACAAAGGGATCAGGTGACCTCCTGGCCCAGGAAAGGAACTGAGCAGAGAGGACGGGCTGGAGGGGGTGGTTGGTGTGGAGCTGGCTGGGGATGAGGAGTGAAATGCAGACGTGGGGGTCTGGCTCACTGCCCCCCAGAATGGACCCAGCCGAGGGGTCCGGTTCTCTGTTCCTACAAGCTCTGTTTTAGACCCTGTTCCTGTCATCGAATAAACCTCTGTTTTACTGGCTGGCTGAGAGTCATGTCTGACTGCAAAGTGGGGGTGCAGGACCCTGTGGCTTCCCCAGGACCCCGCTGGGGTGGACTCGCTGTGGGAAGCGCACAGAGGGGCAGAGGATGCTGAATGCTCCAAGAAGAGACCCAGAAGGTGAAGCCGTGTGAGCTTCTTGCCCTGAACAAGTCTGCTCCAAGGGAGAGGAGGCTCCCCAAAGTCCTGACTGGCTTTGTGGGGAGCAGGTCCAGAGCATCGCCCGGGGACTCCGTGACACCTGCTCAAGCCCTGAATGCTTGTGTAGGAGGAACTCTTTGAGTTGGCTTTTTAGATACCTTCCTGCTCTTTCACATCTGATACTCCTTGGTGAAACCTAGGAGCCTTGTCTTATAACAGGCTTATTCACAGTGATACAAGCTACAAAAGTGAGATCTTGGCAAAGTGTTGCCGTTTTCGTAATATAATAATACGGTAATGATAAATAATAAATAGTAATGAGCAAGTCATAAAACCACGTTACATTCCCAAGCTCACGGCTTTTCTCATTTATACTCAGGTAAAGGAGAAAATCCCTGGAAAGATCCATTTTTAGGAGGGGGCTCGCGAGACTTGACAGTTTAGTGACGGGTTCACAGGTTGTTAAAGTTTGGGAACCACTGTCCTAGGCACTGGATGTCGGCAGGGCGGACTCCCGGGCCGCTCATGCCACCCCCCGCAGGTGAAACGGAAGGGTGTGAGCAGCGGCGTTATCCAGGCAGCAGCGCACTGGGCAGGGTGGAAGGTGAAGGGGAAGCTGGCTCCGTGGCTGCACAATTAGTGCCACGGCACAGAGCAGCTGAAGGTGAATAGAACAGGCACGTCCCCCTGTCTTTGTCGTTCTCTTTCGAATTATTTTCCATGCTTGCCACCCGGCAAAGCCCCCTGAGCTTCCGCTCCCAGCCAGCGTCCCAGATCCCAGCCTTCCGCTTTAGCTGTGCTGACACGTCGTAACCCCCGTGGTGAGCCGGCCGAGCAGCAGTGCAGATCCCTGCTTCTGGCACTACGCTAGGACATAGGTTGCTGAAATTTGTTCATGGCCAGTTTATCCCGGTGGTTCTTGTGCCAGCATTGCCCTTTAGCTTAAATGGCTCTTCTCCCTCCTGGTGTTTAGCCCGGATGTGTTTGTAGAGAGCAGTCAGATCCCCGCTCAGCCTTTGTCTTGCCAAGCTCAGACCATAGGCCCCCAATCCCCTGACCATCCCAGGAGCCCTTCTCTGCACCTGCTCCAGTCTGAAATCATCTTGCTTGAACATGGGGGCCAAGGATTGCAGGCAGGATTCCAGCTGAGGCAGAAGGCATCGACCCGGATTGGAATCCGGCCAGAACGCCAGGGCAAACCCTCCGAGTCTTGTTGGGAGGGAACCCTAAATGCTCAGCGCCTTGGGTTTACATCTCATGTCAAGGCAAGATCAAACTGAACTGGCGGAAGGAGAGACTCCTATCCTCTGCTGACAGCAGCCTTGTTTCTCCTTTGATATCTCATGCCAAGGCGAAGCTGTTCTGTGTTCCCAGGCACCCTGCCATGAGAGGTGCAGAAGTCACTCCCAGGGGAGGAACTGGCAGCTAGTTCTCAGAGGCTGCTGCACCTACCTCAAAGCGTGTGCTTTGTCGTGATCTTTATTTGTAGAATGCCAGGTCAACACAGGGCACTTTGACCCAGCCCAGAGCTGACCAGCCCCTCCAAGCACTGTGGGGAACGCTGTGGTTGAGTGTCAGCAGGCCCGGGACACCTGCTGGAATCTGGTGGAAAGAGTTTGCTATGATCTTGGACTCACAGACGGAGCAGGACGAGACCTACCCAGTCAGCCCTGCGGATGGGGAGGCAGAGGAAGCATTTCCTTTCATCTCGCAGAGCAGATCTTTGTAGGGTTCATTCCGACTGTGCCACAATGGGAGGGGAGACCCCCATCTGTTTCCCAGTCCCATTCACTTATTCCCTGGGACAGCAGGAGCTCGGGGCAGATAGGGAGAGAGAGCACATCTCAGCAACCACGCCAGCCGATTACAGCATGACACAGCTGGGTTCCCAAGGAAGCCCCATCCAGTGCTCCTGGCTTTGGGAGCTGTGGCGCTGTGCACATAAAGCGGAGGGTGCAAAGCAGGGGAATGCAGTGCGTGTTTGGGGATCCGCAAATCCCTGCCAACTTTATGGAAAAACCTCCCAGGTTAGATTTAAAATATGCACATTGGAAGAGCTGTGCAAGGCACTTCCCTGCCATGGGGGCCATGTGCTCTTTGAGCGTTTCCTGTATCGTGCAGTTCCTTTCAGAGGAATTTTGCCTCCATCCTGAACAGTTTGTTGTGATGAGCTGCAGCAAATGGCTTTGTTTCCTTCCGGAAATGTTCCCGTGAATACACGCTGAAAAATAGCAAGGGCTGAGCTGAGCCTGGAGTCAGGGCTTTGGAGATCCCCGAGCCCTGGTTGCAAACGCTCCATTGGGCAGCAGACCCTTAGACAGTGTCAGCGCAGGGGTCAGTTTCCATTGTGATCAAAGTGCCACAAGGTTTCCTACCACGACTGGCGTTGGTTATGTTGTTTGTTAATGAAGCGGGAAAGGGGAGAGCAGGGCGGTGGCAACATATGCAGATTATTTAGCTTAGACAAGATCCAAGATGGTAGTGAGTTCCAGAGGAACAGAGAAAGAGCCAGCGTATTCCCAGGGAGGTAGGAAAGAACTGAGGGAGATTCATCTTTAAAAGAGAGGGCCCACACTGCAGTGTGTAAGAATCGGGCAGTATCCCTTGAAATACTTGGTGAGCCTTCTAGTGGCCTTCGCTGTGTTCTTTGTTTTAGAGCCTCCAGAAACCAGGCAGACAGCAGGACACCTGTCTGCGTATATTTAGTGAACCTAGTTATTTGGGACCCAGCTGTGCCCTGGTGGGTTCTCCAGGTTGATTTGGTTGTGCAAAGAGCAACAGATGCCACATGTGCCTGTAAGGAGCAGGGCAGCATATGACCACAGCCCTGCGATACAAAAGGCAGCCTGCTCTGTTCAGGGGTGTCTCGAGGGGAGGGTGGATGGCTCGGCCTGTGGGTGCTGGAGGCTGGTCAGGCACCTGGGGGAACTCGCTTTGGGGGCGGGGGGTAATCGTTGGGTGTTTCTGAGAGGCACCTCAGCAGTGTCTGTCTGTCTTATGTTGTGCCCATCATTGGGGTCTCTGAGCAGATTCCAGGTTCTGCTGGGTTTGGCTGACAGATGAGTGCTTTGGGGGCCTTGGCACCAGGTGCCACCCCAACAACCTGAAAGTGCCCATCTGCTGCTGCTAAGATGCCTATTGCTGTGCCCACACTCATAGGCAGTGAATTATATGGGCTCCACCAATATTCAGAAATTTGGGCCCAGCTCCACCAATGTTTGGGCTGATATTTTCAGAGCCGCCCCATCCATAGGATAGACTGGGGCAACCGCCCTGGGTCCCACGCTTTGGGGGGCCCCACGCTTCACGGGGACACAGGGTGCAGGGTGGCCTGAGGAGTTAGCGGGGGGTGTGTGCTGGCAGCAGCGAGTGACCGGCTCTGCTCTGCCCTGCCTCTTTCTGTCCCTGCTCTGCCCCGCCCCCACGCCACCCTTCCTCCAAGTCCCCGTCCCACCTCTTCCCGCCTCTGCTGTGCCCCTGCCCCCATTCCACCCCTTCCCCTAAGCCCCCACCCTACCTCTCTCCAGCTTCTGCACCCTCCAAATGCCGGCAGGGTGGGCAGGAGCGGGCTGGGGCCAGATCACTCTCTGCTGCTGGCACCAGGCCCCCTGCTAACCCCCCAGGCTGCTCTGGCCCCTGCATCCCCTGAAATGTGAAGCCCCCAAAGCGCAGGGCCCCCTAAAGCACGGGGATGGGGCGGTTGCCCTGGTCCTTCCTATGGACTGGATGGCTCTGCTTGGATCCATTCTGGGCACCACCAACAATTATACAAACCTGGCACCCATGCCCACCCCCTCCTCTGGCACTGCCAGTGCCACTGGTGCTCTGGCCCCCACCTGTCCCTCCCTGTAAGCACCGCCGGTCCCGTTAGGCCCCTGTTTGCCAGGCTTGGCAAGATTCCAGTAGTTATCGCTGTAAATGACTGACACCAGCTGTTAACCAATGACGTGTGGATTTAGGTCTTATCTCGGGGCAGTTGCTGTGGGGTTCCAAGGGGCATCGAGCTGTAATGCAGCCCCCAGCCTTGGGGGAGAAGCAGGAGGGAGATATTAGCACTAAAGTCAGAGGGAAAATGTCCTCCTTGAGTCAAGCAAGGTGTGACACAGAGAATAGCTCGTGACCACTAACTAAGGTGAAATCTCTCAAGCAGTTCTCCTAGGGACAAGAGAAATTATCTGCCGGCCAGAGCTGGTCACCAGCTAAAGCTGAACATACTTACAGTGGGAGCTTTGGGGATATTTTAGCACAATCCCTTACTACCATTTGCCATTCTCCTGGCTTTGGAGGATCTCAACAAATCAAGGATGTTTCTATCCCCATTTTACAGCTAGGTAAACTGAGGCATTTCGTGAGAAAGAGACTTGCCCAAGCTCACACAGCTGGTCAGCAGCAGAGTGAGGAATAAAACCCATGTCTTCTTGTCACCCACTCTAACCACTAGGCAATGCCATAAGTAACAATCTGGCTCAGTCTCCAAGACAAATGAGTCGAACACATCCCGGGATCAGAATAGCAACACTCGGCACAATGCATAACTGAAGTACTCCTTGAAGAAGGGGAGTGACACTTTGCCCATGGGACAGCTGGGGAAACAGAAGCACAGAGACAGGAAAAGAACCCAGGAGCCGTGTCACCAGCCCGGTTGGTAGCTGAGCTGGGATGAGATATGCAAATGCCTGGCTCCCAGACCCATATTCAGTCCACTAGGCCATGGTGCTGGCCATGGGAAGAGCAGGGCCATTCTCCATCACCTGCCCCCACTACAACCCGGTGGAATAACAGGCCTAAGGACACAGTTGTTCCAGCGCTCAAGGGCTCACGCTCCCAGCACGAACCAATGCCCACTGGGTTGG
Organism: Gopherus flavomarginatus; assembly: GCF_025201925.1. Classification (NCBI taxonomy): domain Eukaryota; kingdom Metazoa; phylum Chordata; order Testudines; family Testudinidae; genus Gopherus; species Gopherus flavomarginatus. The sequence goes on from NC_066627.1 coordinate 50,404,387, forward strand.
TCATGAGGCTTCAGGAGCCAGTTTCCCAGCTGTGTACGATGCCGTGTTACCTCACTTTCCCCTACCACCCAGGGGTCACCAGGTGTCTCTGACCCCGGATGCCATGTGCCTATGCCCCTTTCAGCTGGCGCAGTGTCCGCGCGAGGCTGCCCTTTGCAGGCTGTTCTCGGGGCACATCCCATCTGGCACGGCCAGGAAGTCTCCTCCGAGAGGGACTCCACCAGGAAGATGAGCTGGAGGCAGAGATGCAGTGAGCAGCCCTGGGTCAGACCCTCTAGGTTTGGGCTGTCTGCGTGATTAGCCCAGCTGCAGCTGGGATTGGGCAGGGACTGGGAGCCTGCACTGTCGGGAAACTCGGACAGTTCATCTTCATGAGAGGAAAGCGTCCTGCTCCGACAGGCTCTGGCTACCTGCCACACCCTGCAACTTGAGAAACGGAGCCCGGCCCCTTCCTGCCATCACTGGCTGGACTTCGCCTCCACCTTGATCCTGAGGGCAGGTGCCGCAGCATGGCTGGCAGGCCTTCTGGGGAAGGGGAGTGGGAGGGAGGATGGCTTCTTCCTCTGTCTTCCCACTGCAGAGTCGTCAAAGGCGCCTGCTCCAGCCAGGGTATTTTAAATTCCGGGAGGGTGGTTGTTCAGCTCCAGACCTACCATCTCTGGCCAAAGCGCTTGAATGGAAAGGTAGCAGAGCCCAGTAACATAGTTGCTCCCAGCTGCTCCCCCAGCCCCAGGGACCTGCGGGGGCTTGGAGCGGGATAGTTATGCCGCGGCACTTCCCCCGTATAGATATATTGCCTTGGTCTCAAACAGGGCTTGTGCCTGTGCGCCTCACCCTGGCTTCCAGCCTCTACTGGTGCAAAACTCCCGCCAGGATTCAAGCCCTGAGAAGTCAGCTGCATTTCACTACATAGCCCGTGGGAGCTTCTGAGCCATCCCAGCTGGCCCAGCAGCCAAATCCCCTGTCTCAGCAGGGCTGTTCCTGGAGGGGTCCTGCTCAGGTAATAGTATGGTACTGGGCTCACGCTCTCCGTCCGTAGACTCAGAGCGCTTTATGAAGGTGGCTCGCTAAGTGTATGACTAGCCCTATGTCCAGATGGGGAAACTGAGGCACAGATAAACGCAGCCACTTGCCCCAGGCCTCCCTGTGGGTCAGTGGTGGAGCCTGTGATAAGCCTGGTCTCCTGCCTGCCCAGTTTGCTGGATATGCCAGTGGAAGGCCTGGTTTCCTTGGAGCTTTTGTTAAGTGCTCGAGTTACTGTGGATGTGGAGAAGCCAGTAGATGCCTGGTGCTGTAGAGGCTTCGGCAGGCCCTGCTTTGGCAGGTTCTTGCCACACTATGGCAGGGCTGGAATTTCACAGTGGTGGGACCCAAGCTGCCAGACACGGACGCAGAGCTGGCATTTGAGCACCTCCCAATTTGGGGTTGGACTCTCCAGGCTTCAGGGGCGTTTGGGACCCATCCCTACTCTCATGTGATGGGTGAGGGGGACACTGTATTGCAGGTGAAGAACAAACAAATGTTGTGAGGCAGAGAGAAGCTTCAGCAGAGGCTTGAAAGCAGGTTGGGCAGGGGACGGTGCTGGTGACTTCACAGCAAAAATGGTGACTTGACTGCAGAACAGCAGCAGAGAGCCCTGGGGACCAGCCGCTTGTGGTTGGTGTCTCATGGCTGCACTCAGCTGATAACTAGTCAAACCCTAGGCTTGGAATCACACAGTGCAGCAGGGAGGGGATTTCCCCCCCAGAAGGGCAGTCTATCAGGGCTTGCTACCAGCTTCCTGGTTAAGGCCTGCAGGCTGTAGGACAGAGGGAACTGGAGATGAGGGTAGGGTGACCAGACAGCAAGTGTGAAAAATTGGGACGGGGGTGGGGGGTAATAGGAGTCTATATAAGAAAAAGCCCCAAAAATCGGAACTGGTCACCCTAGATGAGGGAGAGCCACCACGTAACAACAGGAGCAGCATTTACAAAGCCAGTAGGGACCTTAAGCCAGAGAACTTCCTCAGAATAATTCCTAGAGAAAATCTGTTAGAAAAACATCCAGTCTGCTGTTACTACGGCCCTTGGTAAATTGTTCCAAGGTTAAAAATGTTACACCTGCTTTCCCATCAGAATGTGTCAAGCTTCCGCCTGCAGCCAGTTCATCGTGTTATAACTTTCTCTGCTAGATCGGAGAGCCCATTATTAAATATTTGTTCCCCATGTCGGTATTTAGACTGGCATCAAGTCACCCCTTAATTGTCTCTTTCTTAAGCTAAATCGACAGAGCTCCTTGAATCTATCCCCGTTAGGCAGGTTTTCTAACCCTTTAATCATTCTTGTGGCTCTTCTCTGAACGCGCTTCAGTTTATCAACAGCCTCCCTGAATTGTGGGCACCTGAACTGGACACAAGATTCCAGCCGCTGTTATTGCACAGAGGGGCAATAACTTCTCTATTCCCACTTGAGATTCCCCTGTTTCCGCATCCCAGGTTTGCATTAGCCCTTTTGGTCCCAGTGTCGCACTGGGAACTCATGTTCAGCTGATTATCCACCAGGACTCCCAAATCTTTTCCAGTCCCTGCTTCCCAGGATAGAGTCCCCCATCATGTAAGTGGGGCCGGCAATCTTTGTTCCTAGGTGTGCGTATTTACATTTAGTCACATCAAAAAGCATATTGTTTGCTTGCACCCAGCTTACCAAGCCATCCAGATCTGAATCAGTGGCCTATCTTCTTTGATATTTATCACGCCCCCAGTTTTTGTATCAATTGCAAACTTTATCAGTGATGGTTTTGTCACCCGCTTGATGACCCTGACAAATTAAAGAAATGGCTTGAAATCAGCAAGAAGAAATTCAATAAAGTGTGAAGTACTTCGCTTAGGAAGGAAAAATCAACTGCATAACTACGAAGTGGGGACTGACTGGCTAGGAGGTCGTGCTGTGGAAAAGGATCTGGGGGTTATACTGGACCACAAACTGAATAGAAATTGTCAATGTGATGCAGCTGCACAAAAGGGCTAATATGATTCTGGGGTGTGTTAACAGCAGTGTTGTACATAAGACACGGGAGGTAATTGTCCAGCTCTGCTCGGCAGCTGGAGTCCTGTATCCAATCCTGGGCACTGCACTATACGAAAGTTGTGGACAAATTGGGAAAAATCCAGAGGAGAGCGACAAAAATGATCAAAGGTTTAGAGAACCTGACCGACGAGGAAAGGTTAAAAAAAACTGGGCCTGTTTAGTCTTGAGAAAAGACGATCGAGGGGATACTGATCATAACTGTCCAATCTGTTAAGGGCTGTTATAAAGAGGAGGAGGATGAATTGTTCTCCTCATCCACTGAAGGCAGGACAAGAAGTAATTGGCTTAATCTGCAGCAAGGGAGTTTCAGGTGAGATATTGGGGGAAACTTTCCAACTCTTAGCGCAGTTAAGCTCTGGACCAGGCTTCCACGTGAGGCTATGCAATTCCTGTCATTGGTGCTTTTAAAGACAAGCTGGACAAACCCCTGTCAGGGCTGGTCTAGGTTTCCTTGGTCCTGCCGCAGCACAGGGGCTGGATTTGATGATTTCGCAAGGTCCCTTCCAGCCTGGCATTGCTATGAGTCTCCATTTACAGTTACATTTTGAGACCCATGAGTGAGCCGGCCTGTAATCCATTCCATGTACACCACGCTGGTTTTTATATCACACTTGGGTTTTTTTTATCCAAACGTTGTGTGATCCCAAGTCAAACGTGTCTGTTACATCAATGACCTTTGTCAGCCAAATTTGCAATCTCCACCAGAACAGATATGAAGTGAGTGGGACAGGCAGTTTTCCAGAACCCCCCATTGATTGGCGTTAATTACATTACTCTCCTTTAACTCTTTATCAGTCAAGTCCCATTATGTTGCCCAGGGACCTGCTGGAAGGGCTGGAGCTGCTGCGGGCTCATTGTGAACCCAGGAGGGCTGGGGGAGCACAGGGGCAGGGCGCTCAGGCAGAGGTCAGGTGGGGCAGTGGGTGAGATCAGCAGGAAGCCAGCTTGCGGTGCCAAGCCAGTGCTCACTGACGGTGCACAAGGATGCTGGGTCTCAGGAAGTCAAACTCAGAACACTCCAAACCAACTGGTTTCCTTCAGGTTCCCTCCACCACCACCACCCCTGCTGTCTTTCTACTGCCTTCCAGTGCACGCTAGACCTTTACAAACAGACAAGGGGCCAAGATGTGGATCTTCTCCAGGATTCAGGGTGCATTGATTTGGGGTTTTGGTCTGGGCCCTTCCCCGAGACTCTGCTAAGGGGCAGGTGGATGTGGCAGGAAAGTGAGTGTCTCAGGTAGTGAGTCTCTCGCAGGTGCCTGGGATCTCTCCTGATTTCTCGCTCTCTTTGCCACTTCCATCGGAGAAAGTGTTTTTGCCGCCTCTGGCTCTTACTGGAAAATGGCCTCATCATTGGGGCTGTTACCAGGAACTGAGCTGTCAGTGGGAAAATCATCATTCCTCCAGGAGGGGAATCCCACTGGGGAGGGGTGGCAGGAGGCAGCAGATGGCTCCTTCCCGACAAAGGAGAGACAGAGCTGGGCTGGCTGCCTCCTCCCCCTCCTAAACCACAGACCTTGCTCAGCGTTTGCCTGTCCTGGGGGGTTTGGCATGGGATTTCCGGACTCCTCCCCCTGTCCGAATCTGTGTGCGGAAGGCATAGTGCTGGGCCCGCAGGGATGGTGCATTGCATGGTATTTCTATGTGGTTCCCAGTGGCCCCAGGCAGACACTGGGCGCATGTCTGCCTGCTCTGCTCTGGGTCTCTGGCTTGCCAGGGCCCAGCGTTCTAGCCAAAGGTAACATTGGGGCAGGCGCCTCCAGTCCCATCCTGGCTGGGCAGCTGGAAGTGACTGAGATGGGCTCTGAGCAGTTGGATTCCAGGAAAGTGCAGAAGCGTTGCTTGTTTTAGCTGCTGTGGGAGATGATGCATCTAAGGTCTGGGCTCACAAGGGGGTCTGGGGAGTCCCAGCTCAGTGCAGGCCAGTGCAGAGGGCTGGGGCTGACAGTGGAAGGCAGCCAGGGAGCGGTAGAAGAGCTGAGGCTGGACACTAGACACCTCCGACCTGGGGTGTTCCCAGTGGCGGGCGAGTTCTGCCTGAGATGTGATTTCTCCTTTCCCAATCCCGTCCGGGGAAGCAGTGACTGCCCGCCAGGGAGGGCGGGGGTGCAGCTGAGAAACCCCGCAACTTCCTCAAACCCTGTCTAGGCTGGCCCACTGCCAGGTTTTGCCACAAATGGCATCCAAAGCTATGCAGCTTCTTAAAACCTGGGGAAATGCAGGCTCCCGTCTCGTTTCTGGTGAAATAGAAAGTCCAGATGCTTGGCTCCCTTCCACCCCATCCTGTGTCTGGAATGCAGCCCGTGCTCGCTGTGATGAACTAGGAATGTTCTTAATGTTTTCTCTGAATACTGTGTTGATGCCTCAGTGTCCCCATGGCAGTTCTTAAGTATCTGGCAGAGCAAAGGGCCAGTGCACCTAAATGCCTGACCCTCTGTCTCCAAGCAACTGATGGCCTGGGCCCCTCCCCTGCAAAGGTGCCAGCTGAAGGTGTTGGAGACAAAGAGATCAAGTGACCTCATGTCCCAGGAAAGGAGCTGACCAGAGAGGAGGGGTTGGGGGGGAGGCTGTTAGTCTGGAGCTGGCTGGGGTCGAGGAGTGAAGTGCAGACCTGGGTGTCTGGCTCACTGACCCCCAGAATGGACCCGTCTGAGGGGTCCGGTTCGCTGTATCTACAAGCTCTGTTTTAGACCCTGTTCCTGTCATCAAATAAACCTCTGTTTTACTGGCTGGCTGAGAGTCACATCTGACTGCGAAGTGGGGGTGCAGGACCCTGTGGCTTCCCCAGGACCCCGCTGGGGTGGGCTTACTGTGGGAAGCGCACGGAGGGGCAGAGGATGCTGAATGCTCCAAGGAGAGACCCAGGAGGTGAAGACGTGTGAGCTTCTTGCCCTGAACAAGTCTGCTCCAGGGGAGAGGAGGCTCCCCAAAGTCCTGACTGGCTTGGTGGGGAGCAGTTCCAGAGCATCACCCGGTGACTCTGTGACACTCGCCAAGGAAGTGTCTCTCTGCCACTGTCGCAATGTGGCCTCCCAGGGAGTGTGCTCTGTCCGGGGCGTCTCCTGCAGGCTCTGGTTTGGGCCACACTCTCTCGGTGTAGCCAGGGCCCAGGAGACAAGCCACTGCCACAAACTGCTGGCTGCAGTGCCTTCAGCTTGCAGCTCCTGCCTGGCGCCAGGTGCCCACCCGTCTGCCATCCCCATTGTTCTGCAGGGGGACGAGGTCTCTAGCTCAGGTGGGGCAGAACCAGTGACACTGACAATGGCCTCGTCTCTCCTGTCACAGCTGTATACAGGCCCTATCAGCATAGCATCTGAGCGCCTGGTGCAGATGGGAAAACACAACCTTTGCAGTTTCAGCAGCTCAGCTGCTCCCATAGCTGCAGCCATGAGGGCCTGGAAGCGACACTCAATACACCAGAGGAGAGGCCTTGGGCCCATCAGCTGATTCCTGAACGCCCGCTCTGCTCACACTCACCCACCCATGGGCTGACGAGTTCCCCTTGATGTGGTGCCGTGTCCATTCTGAAATGGCAACCGGGCTGTAGCGGGGTGAGCACCCCGCTCGAGCCTTGGAAGGGTGAAAGCAGCCCTGGAGAGGGTGCAGCAGGGTAAGAGGGATTAAGAACGGCTGGGGAAGCTGAGTGGGTAGCTGACCACAGCTGTGACCGGCTTAATGAGGGCCCAGCTGGCCCTTATAAGAGGGTTGTGGGCCAGAAGCCAGACTCTCTCTAGCGGTTGAGAGGGATGGGCTTGGCTGCTGGGAGCTCAGCAGGGCACCTAGCTGGGAGCAGGGCTGGGGAAAGGCCAGAGGCGCTGAGGAGCCCTGGCCTGGAAAACCCCCAGGCTGCAGGCCTCCTTAAAGGCCGAAAAGGGTACTGGGGTTGCAGAGAGGCAGCCCAAGGGTAGGCAGAGGCAGCAGGTTCAAAACCCCCTTGCCGATGATGTGTGGCACTTACACTGCAGTCCGCCCCAGTGAGCAGGGGCTAGATTGTGACTGGCAGTTGCCAAAGACTGAGGTGGAGATAGGGGGTTGGGGGTTCCCTGGGGAGGAGAGACCCAGCGAGACTGTGGAGTACTGCAGGGGGCAGAACCCAGAGAGAAGGGGCACTGGAGTCTGGGAGGGACATGGGGGCCAGTGGCAAGTCAAGACGCAGGCCAGCAGAGGGCGCTCCAGAGGCTGGAGAGCTAATTCCCTGGATGACCAGCAGGAGGTGCCACCGGGTGAGCCATCACCTCGCCACAGGGGCACAGAGCAAACCTCAGGCTTTTCCATCTCCCATTGCAGGGGGGTTGGGGGAAACGCCTGCCTAAGGGGCACCAGAGATCAGGCTGCTGGCAGTGCCTGCTGCCCCATCACAAGCCTTCAGACCTCCATGTACGGGCAATGCCCACTGCCAGCCCAAGGCTTGGGTGCCTAGTAACTGCTTGCACTAGCTGAGCACCCTATTCCAGAATCCCCTTAAGGTAGCTTCGGACACAGTCATGGTGCAGGGCGTCTGGCCTCCTAATTCTGGGCAGAGCAAATGATTCTAATGTTCAGCTCCAGAGCCGTGGCGGAAGCCTGAGGTTTGGTTCAGCCTGTTACTGAGCCAGGGCTCAGCTGCAGAGCTTGGTTCTAAATGCGTCCAGGCTTTGGGAGTGTTTGGGTTGGCAGGGGGCTGTTCAGGGGTCCCTCTGCTACTCTCAACCTTGGAAAGCTGGGCCAGACCCATCCCAGGGAGAGCTCCTGCTGCCGGAGCTGGGAACAGAAATGTCACAAATCCAGGCACTACTGTGAGAAGTGGAGTGTCAGTGGACAGACAGAGAGACCTGCCTTTCTCCTGGTGCCCCCCTGGCACTGCCCAACCCAGCCTCAAATCTGAACATGCAAAGGGACCTACAGAACCCTCTGGACCCTGGAGAACCTCAAACACCTGCTTGGTTCATGCAACGAGTGATGGCTCAGACCCTCATGCCCTGTTCTCACCCTACATCCCTCCAGAGTCCCCAGCCTTTGAAGTTCTGCAGTGGGGAAAGCAGAACCTGAGCATCAGGACAGGCCCCAGGACGGTAGCTCCTGTTCCTGTCTCTGGCTCCCACGTATAATAGAAACACTTGTATCTGCCTCAGTAAGTCCTGGAAACGCCCACGGAAGGAAGGGGAGGGAGGTGAGATAGGGCTGGCTTGGAGGGCCGAAGGGAACTGCCTCTGACTTCCCACCAGGGGAGGATTCTCAGTCCCCGGCAGTCTGATGCTGGGGTTCAGGATGGGCTGATTTCAAAAGATTCTCCCATAATCACCAGCAGCCTGTGAGAGAGAACAGAAAGGCCTGGCTTCTGGAGAACTATCCCTCGGCCACTCAGGAGGAGCAGGCACTGGCTGAGATCCTAGGCCTGGCTTCTAATCCCAACTCTGCCACTGGCGCGCTGGGAGTCCTTGGGCAAGTCACCTGACCTCTGTGTCTCTTCTTCAAAGCAAGGACAATGCTCCTTCCCCTCCTGGTCAGTGCTGGAATGGCAGGCGGCGTTCTTCGCGTTACCTTGGCGGCTGTTCTGCTGTGCTTCCCAGCAGTGGGAGCACCTCCAGGGTTGCAGTGGCACACTGCAGTCACTGTGTTATGCAGCGGGAGTCGGGACTGCGTGAGCACGAGGAGTTAGCATGGCCATACCATGTGCTCAGTGGTAGGTGGCTGGTAGCACAGAGCAATTTACCGACTGGGTCAAAAGCTCTCAGGTAGTTTTGAATCCATCCTTACTGTGGAGTGAGGAGATGAACCCAAGGAGCCAGGCCTCCAGCAGTAGCTAGACAGCTCCCTGCCCGGGAAGTCCCTCCTTGTCCAACTCCCCCTGCAACACGACTCCCCACATGCTCAGGCAAACTCCAGTGGGGTCAGTGAGTGTTTGGCCCACAGGAGGGCTCAGGAGTTGTGCCCCGGGGAACATTCTGTCTCCACTCTGCAGCCCGGCAGCACAATGACCAGTTCACGCAGCCACAACGGAGCAGCCAATGGTGCCAGAACAGTAAAACAGTCGCATTCTGGTCAGACAATGGGGCTGTCATAAACGGATAGTTAAGAGTTAATGGAACAGAAGTACTTCATGTCTCTTTTGCCTGTGAAGGGTTAACAAGATCAGTGAGCCTGGCTGTCACCTGACCAGAGGAGCAATCAGGGGACAGGAGACTTTCAAATCTTGAGGGAGGGACGTTTGTGTGTGTGCTGTTAGTGTTTGGCGGTTGTTCTCTCTGGATTCTGAGAGTGACCAGACATGCAACCAGGTTTCTCTCCAGTCTCCCTGATACAGGCTCTTATAAGTTTAAAACAGTGAGTACTGGATAGATAAAAGCAGCAAAGAATCCCGTGGCACCTTATAGACTAACAGATATTTCGGAGCATGAGCTATCGTGGGTGAATACCCACTTCGTCAGATGCATGCATGACATGCATCTGACGAAGTGGGTATTCACCCACGATAGCTCATGCTCCGAAACGTCTGTTAGTCTATAAGGTGCCACGGGATTCTTTGCTGCTTTTACAGATCCAGACTAACACGGCTACCCCTCTGATACTGGATCGATAAGGCGAGCTAAGCTTATGTTTGTTTTCTTTATTTGCAAATGTGTATTTGGTTGGAAGGAGTTCAAATTTATATTTTGCTGAAAGGATTTTTATTTGTACTTGAATACTTAGGCTGGGAGGGTATTCCCAGTGTCTATAGCTGAAAGACCCTGTAACACATTCCATCTTAAATTTACAAAGATAATTTTTACTGTTTTTCTCTCTTTAATTAAAAGCTTTTCTTGTTTAAGAACCTGATTGTTTTTTTATTCTGGTGAGACCCCAGGGGACTGGGTCTGGATTCACCAGGGACTTGGTGGGGAAAAAGGAGGGAAGGGGGAGAGAGAGGTTAATTTCTCTCTGTGTTAGGATTACTTTCTCTCTCAGGGAGAGTCTGAGAGGGAGAGAGATAAGGAGAGGGGAAGGTGAATTTTCCTCCCTGTTTTAAGGTTCAAGGAGTTTGAATCACAGTGATCTTCCAGGGTAACCCAGGGAGGGGAAGCCTGGGAGAGGCAACGGTGAGGGAAAGGGTTTACTTTCCTTGTGTTAAGATCCAGAGGGACTGGGTCTTGGGGGTCCCAGGGCAAGGTTTTTGGGGGACCAGAGTGTACCAGGCACTGGAATTCCTGGTTGGTGGCAGCGCTACAAGTACTAAGCTGGTAATTGAGCTTAGAGGAATTCATGCTGGTACCCCATCTTTTGGACGCTAAGGTTCAGAGTGGGGAATTATACCATGACAGGGGCCCAAACCCCAGCCCTGTGCACTGTCCAGCTCAGGCTGTAACGTTGCAAATCTAATGGCCCCTTAATGAAAGGATAAAAAACGTGTGGGTCAGATTTTCAGCCCCGGCCTTTGATTCTGCACATTCCATGGAGAGCCCCCCAGGAGGGACCATATGTCGCCATCACTTGTGCAAAGCACATGAAACGCAGGCCCGAAGGCAAGCGCAAACAGCTGTCCCCCAGAATCAGCTGCACTGATGTCTATTCCTGAGCACCAGCAGGGGGTCAGCAGAGTCCAGGACACCGCATGTCTCCTCCGTACTGAGTAGATTGCCTGCCTGGCCTTATGGCAGGGAGGGTGAGCTAGGGGTTAGGGGCCTGACAGTGCAGGAGCACAGATGGGCCAGTGGCTGTTCGGAGCACAGATGGGAGACGGAGTGAGGCAGGCTCCAGGGGAAGGGCAATGCTCTGCACCATGGAGCCTTGTCAGTACCCTGGTGAGCCTTCTGCTTTTCCAGCTCCTCAGCCAGTTCCCTTCCCTGACTGAACACTCCCCCCAGAGCCACCCCACAGCTGTCTGCACCGACACACGCACTGGTGCTTATCCCACGGGCTGGCAGATGCCTGAGCGACAGCCCTGTAGCATTGCCAGGAATAGGCCAACCACCTCAAACTAGCACACAGTAAAAACACCAGGCCCCGGTCTCCACTTAGGACATTACAGCAGAGAGCTCTCCCCACCGGAGTTCGTGCAGCCCAAGCGTGTCTTCAATGCAGACAGCGCCTGAGTCTGGATGGGTGCTGCTGCCCCTCGCCCCAGCCGCCTCTCCCTCCAAATGCCACAATGATCCCACGAGACTCCCGAAGAGCCCTGTCCCTGCAGGGAACCCCAGCACGGCACCAGAGCCCGAACCACCCCGCAGAGGCCCTGCCGTGGGCTCAGTCATGCCACTAGCCCTGGCTGCACTTGGAAGGGCCTGGGGACCATCGGGGACCCCTGCTGAGCTGCTCTAGTAAAGTGTGACACACTCTGTTCTCAGATACCACCTTCTGCTGGCCAGAGCTTGGGATCCGTCATAGCACCAGATAATGGGCATGAGATAAACTCCCCCTTCTCCCTGCGAACCATCGGGCACAAGCGGTGGGTATGAGAGATCCTGTGCCCTCTCTGCCCCCCAAGAGCAGGGAACAAACACGATGTGGACATACCTACAGCCCTGCCCGTCTGGCAAGCAGCCTGTATTTTGGCCTGGCGGGCCACACAATTTAGATGCAACTATCAAAAAGACAAGCCACTGCCCCGCCCTGCTGGGAGGACTGCTCTGTGCCCGAGGCTCCTGGACGGTGCAGTTCAGGCTCTGTGGGTGTCAGGTATCCAGGCTCTGAGTCCCTTATTATGGCAGGGGAGTGGCGTAACCAGAAATGGAACAAGGAAGGTAGCCCCCAGGGTGCACCCAGGGCACGCTTGTGTCTATGTCCAGCCAGCCCAGCCCCCTGGCTGGGAGCCTTCATTTCACTGTGCCCTTAGCAGACCTCACCTGGAGAAGAGCACGGCACCACAGGATGTTCACACCAGTCCTCTAGTGCATCTGGGGGACGCGTTTTCCGATCCCTTCCTGTGCACCCCTAAGCCACTCGCATGTTTCCTGCTCAGCTCAGGGTCTAGACAATGGCAAGTGCAAGCAGCCAGTTAAACCTCTAGCTGGTCACTTCCACGCACAGCCACTTGAATTGCACATCCAGGGTCAGCGTGGAGTTGTGGCCATGTTTGTGCCGCAGGGGGCTGAGGTTCTGCTCTCACGCCTGCAAAGCGCTGCGCTAACCCTAGCTCCTGCGCAGAGCCCTTGCCCACATCTAGGGACTGGCACAGGGCCGCAGGGGAGCAGCTGGGATTAGGAGTCAGAACTCCTGGGTCTCGTTGCTCAGGTACCTACTCCTGCTGCCTCTCCTACCGGTGAAGTCCGGTAGTCCGGCACGCCAGAGAGGCAATGTTACCTTTGCTCTGTGGCTTGGACAGGAAAGACAAGGAGCAGAGTGGGTGCACGGGGTGGGGAATGGAGAAGTCTGCTAGGGGCGGAAACCCCTCTGCCTTTTCCAGGGTAGGACTCCCCACTTCCGTCCCTGAGTTTCCCTTTGCTTTCCGCTCCCCCACCCTCCCTGTGCTTTCCCTTCTCCTCTCTGCGTGGTGCCTGCCCTTTTAAAGTCTGGGCCTCGCTCTCCTGAGCTCCTCCTGGAGCAGCCCCTCCTCTTCTCGGGAGAGCAGCCAAGCCTCTGCCAGAGGTATGCGTTTTCCGTCAGGAGGGTTATGCAAGGAGCCAGAGGCTGTGCTAGCACATTGGATGCGCCTCCCCCGCCATAATATAAAGCAAATGGCGGCTCCCTTGAGCTGCTCAGGGCCCTAAGCTGTTGCTTAGTCTGCTTCTGCCTCGCGCCAACTCTGCAAGGAGCAGCTCGGTCTCTCGCACACAGGCCAATGGGCCAGCTGCACCCTCACTCGCGCCTGCCCCGCCGCACTGCATGGGGGGAGGCCCCACAACCCAATGGCGGATGCCTAGACGACAGGAAGGCTTTGCTGGTGCTGCTGGGCCCTGTTCTGCCCATGAGCAGTGTGCTGGTGCCCCCCATAATGCTTGATGGAAATATGCTTATGAATGTATATATGACATAACTGGAATGTGTTTTATGCTATGTATGCCACTTAACATGTCTCTGTGAAGGTTATGAGCTACTGAACATCTTCATCCTATTTGTAGGCGTGTATCACTATTGGAGTCGAAGTTATGAATATTGGCTGTGGACTTGTTTGATTTTAAGTAGGCTGTAGTGAAGCAGTTGGTCGGGTTCCTGAGAAAACACTCTTCTCAGTAAGTGCCCAATCAAGAAACACTTAAGCTAACAATGAACATGGGGTCACCAATCCACGTCCGAGCTTTCCCAGAAATGTGGCCTGGCTGGTAAGGAACTCAGTCATGCATGAACATGTGACCTGCCCATGTAACTCCAAAACTCCATCTTGGAACTACATTCTGGATAAGGCGGGGGTCTCCATCCACAAGAGAAAGTCTATTTAAACCCCTGAGAGACCCCTCCATTTTGTATTCAGCTGGCTCAAGAGTTAGCCTCTCCACCCCCAAGGCTACCTGAAAGAGCCTGGGACAAAGGACAGTAACCACAGGTGTGTGAGTGATTGCTGGACCCAGACTAGAAGGAGGCTAGTCTGTAAAAGAAGCTTCCTGGGACATCTCTCAGGGTGAGATTTCATCTGTAATCACTTTCGTACTGTATTAGGCATAGACTTGCATGTTTTATTTTGTTTTGTTTGCTAATTTACTTTATTCTGTCTGTTATTACTTGGAACTACTTAAATCCTACTTTCTGTATTTAATACAGTCACTGTTTACTTATTAATTAACCCAGACTATGTATTAATACCAGGGGGGGGGGGAAACCAGCTGTGCATATCTGTCAGTGTTATAGAGGGTGAACAATTTATGAGTTTACCCTGCATAAGCTTTATGCAGGGTAAAACGGATTTATTTGGGGTTTGAACCCCGTTGGGAGCTGGGCACCTGAGTGTTGCAGACAGGAACACTTCTTAAGCTGGTTTCAGTTAAGCCTTCAGCTGTTGGGGGACGTTGTTCAGACCTAGGTCTGGGTTTGTAACAGGCTGGCGTGTCTGGCGAGATTCTGGAGTCCCAAGCTGCCAGGGGAAACAGGCTCAGGGGCAGACTCAGCACATCAGTTGGCAGTTCCCAGAGGGGTTTCTGTGATCCAACCTGTCAGAAGCAGCTCCTCCGAAAATGCCCCATCCCTGGGGACAGGCAAGTCTGAGCCCCCTCCCCCTCCTTCAGCCCCCCACTGCCTCCCAGGGCACGGTGCCAATAGTGCCAGCCTTGGGATTGCAAAGAGGCTGAATGGCAAGCGTGTGTCCCTCTCGTACAGGGGCCAGGTCCCATCCCCGCAATGGATGCTGTGCTGGTTTCCATGGGAAGGGGATGTTGCCCTGCATGTGCAGGCCTCGTCAGGCCTGGGGGGCAGTAGCGGCCCTGCCCCATGGCGGTGGCGGAGCGGGGGCTGGGAGGAGCAGTGAAGAATCACTTGTCACATGGAGCGTGCAGCAGCGATGAAGCTAGGCAGAGATTCACCTGCACTGGAGTCCAGGGCTCCTATCCCTCCTCAGAAGGGACCAGGATCTCTGGGAACGAGTGAGGGGCTGGGCCCTAGGTAAGACAGCGCTTCCTGGCACCAGGCTGGGCATTGGTTCAGGGGGGAGAGACCCCCCCCCGGAGTCACTACCACCACTTCTGGCTGCACCTGGCTCGTTCTTGGAAGGCATCTCTCTGAGCCTCGACCCGTATAGCTCTGCTCAGCTCCAGGGCCAGGTGAGACCATACTGCATGGGGCACAGAGCGCTGCATGGCCTCTGCTGCCCTCCGAACCCACGCTCCCCACTGCGGCCTGGGTGCGGTGCTGGCGCCTTTGGGAGCCAGCCCTAAAGGCAGCCCCGGGCTCCTCCCTCACTCCCCGACAACCAGGGCTGTCCATGGATGCTGCAAAGCCACCGAGGAAACCCCAGCTGCTCCGGAGAGTGCCTGGCTTGGCCCCCCGGCCTGACTCTGCTGGAGCTGCAGCGCTAGGAGGAGCCAAGGCCCTGGACACTGAGCCAGGGGGACATCCGTCTGGGCCTGCACTGTGTGCTGAACAAGCAGCTAAGTGAAGAGAGACAGCAAAGGGAAGGCTTCTAGAGTCCTTCCCATCGCAGGATCTCAGAGCTTCCCAAATGGTCCTTCACCAGGCCCTGGTGACACAGTGGCTGTTGTGCCCATTTTGCAGATGGCAAAACTGAAGCGCAGTGACTTGCCTGAGGTCACAGCTGGTCACAGCTGGATGCAGGACTAGAACCTGCAGGCCCGTGCCTTCTCTGCTAGAGCAGGAAGCAGCTTGCGTCGCCCTTTCTGGATGTAACTTGAGCTCAGCAGGCAGCACTGTTTAAGCAGGGAAGCCGAAAAGCCAAGCCCCCTGTGCTGCACCAGAACCTCTCAGGATTGTGGCCTGGTTGGCGGATTATACAACCGCGGTTCTGGCACGTGGTCCGGCTCATTTCATTCAGTGCTTCCCCGTTCTGTGCGCCAGGCTGCACCGACTCCTAATCTCAGGCGCTTACCTGGTGGCAAACAGCTGCTGCCAAACACCAACTCCCCTCAGGGGAGCACTCGTTGCCGTGGACACATTCAAAACACACACGTATCCTCAGGGGAATGAGCTCATCACACATGTGCCAGTACATGTAACACCAGCTAATGCACCCAGCCCTGTGTTTACACACGCATGTGCACATACACACACGAGTCTTCCTCTTTCTCTGGCTAATACACACAGCCTTAACTAATACACACGCACCAGGAGAGCCCTGCGCCCACGTCTATAGACAATTCTGAGCAGATCCACGTGCCGTTATTTGCACCATCGGCCTTCACATATTACTGCACCTTTAGTCACAGCCACGTGCACTCCCAGCCACAAGAACAAACTCAGACATTTCCTGCCAGCCATCTGCATAGGTGTGATCTTACCCCCAACATCCCCACGCAGGTGGAGGGCAAACTCTCCTTTGCTGTGAGTCTCACCTGGGATTCCCCCCATGGCTTTTCTAGGGCGCCCATCCTGAGCTGTGGGGTGCAGCTGGCCAGAGCCCACTTTTCTAAGGGGTCCCCCTGGGACGCTGTACACAAACCCCAAGGGGCTCCATGGCTCTGCTGTTCTGCCAGCAGCCCCGGATCAAGGCCCATCGTGCCAGGCACAGACCATGCAGGTGCTGAATGATAACCTGTGCCCCAAAGAGCTCACAATAAGACCTAACAGGTGGGTGAAACCAACATGCAGGGAAGGGGGAGCAGGAGGGTGGGGTAAGAGTGACCACAGAATGATTAAACCCAGGGGGGCTGCAAGCCCAGAGGCTTGGTGTAATTAACCAACGAGCAGCAGCAGCCGTGGTCCCAGCAGCTCTCTTCCCTGGCCCTGCAGTGCCCAGAGCTCTGCAGGCATGAGGGGGAGGGGATGGCTTGAGGGAGGGAGGTTCCCCAAATCCCCATGCACGTGGGGCGGCACGGGACAAAGCATGAAGGAGCGGGTGAGCCAGGCTGGCACGGTGGGCAGAGTGAATGGGGAACTCACCCTGCAGCCGTGGGGCAGGCAGGGTGGGCAGGGCTGAGCTGTGGAGGGCTTTGAAGAGGAGGCTCAGAAGTTCCTGGTAGAGGAGGAAGAGCCAGGGGTGGGCTTGGGGGCGGGGGACATGGTCCTAGGGCAGGGTCTAGGGGGAGATCTGAGCCATGCGTTCTGGATGGACTCCATGGGCATGCGGCCCAGGCGGCAGGGCCAGTGGGGAGGAGGCTGACGGTGCTGGATACGCAGGGTGTGGCCCAGGGCCCACTACAACTGGCCTTACAGCACCAGAGAGAGGGTGGGAGGGAAGCCGGCCCCTGGCAGTGGCTCCCAGGAGGCACTCCTCGATCCAGGAGCCAGCGAGGGGCAGAGCTGAGGGGAATGTGAGCCGGCCTGGTGGGGCCCCAGGACAGGGAGCACATTCCTCAGGCGCCTTCCTCACTGCGGCTGGAATGCCCCCTCCCTGCTCCGGGAATTTGGCTCCCACGCCGCCCGCCCAGCCTCCTACATCCGCTTCCCAACGCAGCCCCTGGGGCTGCCGCGTTCCCACGCACTTGGGGTCAGGAGCTCACTCCAGGCTCAGGGTAGCAGCAGCAGCTTCTGTTTTCCCCCCTCCGAGGGACCACCACTCCCCCTCCCAACTATTCCCCAAGGGGCTGACATGCTGGCCCCAGGGGACCTGGGCAGTGGCTGTGATGGGGGCTGTCTCGGGGGTGCTGCGAGGTTAGATGGCAGTGGGTCTGGAAGCACCCTGCTGATGGAGGTGGGTCTGGAAGCACCCTGCTGTTGGAAGGACGGACCAAGCAGGGAACAGTAGTGCTGGCATCAGGCCTGCACTGCTGGTGCTGATGCTGCAGTTGTCAGAACCACTGGTTTCTAAACTCAGACACGGGCACCATCAGGGTGCAATGCCCAAAGCCTTGGCTGTGGTGCCACGGGGCTGGAATCGGACCCGACTGTGGGGCAGGGGCTGGGGCTGTAGCCGCTGGGGTGACGGTTTTGACTCAGGCAGCCATGGTCTGGAGCCAGATGTTTGTGCATAGGTGGGCTGGGAGCCAGATGCCTCACGCTGCCATCCCTGTAACTGGCTGATGGGGGTGGGGCCTGCCAGTCCCCAGCACGGCCTGGGAGGAGTTTCTTATTGTGCCCAGGCATTACAGGGATGGCAAGTGGTACCCAAATGCCAGCTCGCCCAGCTGCCCAGTGCCCAGCCTCGACAGGGCTGGGGCCTGACTCCACCGGGCCTGACACCTCTGCCCTGTGGCACACCGGAGGCATTGCAAAACTGCCAGTGTGATTACACCATGCAAGTTCGTCTAGGGTTATGCAATCCCCTGGCTGTTCTCCGAGAGCGCCTGGTCGTCTGCCAAGTTGGTGGGACAGGATCCTTCTGGCACCAGGAAGCTGGGCCTGTCAGGGTGTCAGCGGTCCCGCCCTGCCCCCCGTGTGTGGCTCGGAGGGGTGTGGGGGTGCTGCAGCGGCATAGGGAGAAGCTGAGCTATGCAGTGCTTTGCAGTGTGCCTGCGCTGGGGCAAGGGGCAGGAAACGGGCTGATGTGCTGGCAGTGACCCTGATCCAGCCTAGGCTGCTGAGGAGTCATGAGCGAGTGACTCAGGCCCAGGGACGGGACAGGGGATGGGAACCCCAGGGCGCTGAACAGAGCGGGCATGAGCGAATGCAATGCACAGCTGAGGCCAGTAGAAGGCGTGCAGCTCAGGGAGTGCGGAGGGACCAGGGTGGACACAAGGCGATGAAAGTTGATGCATTTTTGCAAGTGTCCTTGACTAAGGGCTCCCGTGAGCCCTGCAGGCTGCTCGCTGTCTCCTGGGGAAACGCAGCTCCTGCCTGGGAGAGAAACCCCACCAGGAGCGAGTGTGTGCACACGCGCTAACTCTCCGCCGTGCCCACCCGACGCTGACCCTGGCGCACTGTGGGGTGTGCTTGCCGTGCATTACAGAGCATGGCGCCTCCATCCTCCAGTCACACACGTGGGAAGCCACACCCATATTTGCACATGGGAGACAATGGTGGATCTGGAGCTGGGCTGTGGCGCTGAGCCACTGCCCCCCTTCAGTCCACTGGCTTTCGCCATGCGTCTTCAGACAGGTTCTTGGCTCCATTTACCAGAGCGGGTCCCCTCCTTCCCCAAGGTGCCTGCCTGAGGCGTGATTCCCAGAGACCCTATTTTCCAGAAATGGGGAGGCCTGCCCAGGGGATGAGCCCCTCTCTTGTCCCAGCACTCAGAGCTCCCTTCCTCACTGCTGCAGCCAAGCTAGGCCACAACCTGTCTGTAATGCTGGAGAGACTGTGAGAAGGGCCCAGGCAATGGAATCACATGAGGAACAGCACCTCTTTGGGGCTGGAGGAGGGGAACAGAATCTCTCCAAAGAAAGGACCTCACCCCATGCTGTGGGTGACCCAGAAATAGCTCCCTGCTGCCTGTCAGATGTGTTCCCTGCACAGCAGCATGGCCCAAGGTGGGGGGTGCGGGACAAACTGGAGTGTTTGCATTCAGATGGGTGGGCCTTTGACAGCACATGGCAGGGTGGTGGGAGAGGGGGGGCCAGTCGGTTTCTCTCTCTTATGAGCACTCAGCTTGGCAGGTCTGTCATTGAGGGTGTGTCCGATACAGGGAGCATGGCCCTGCCTGGCAAACCAGACATAGCTGGGAAAGTGACTGTAGCAGAAGGGGTGAAGCTATTGCCTGGAACCCAACCTTCTGTTCCACTTGGACCCATTTCCTAACCCCCTTGGACTAGCAGTGGGTGCGAGCTCAGACGTCCCAGGGCTCAGGGCTTGGATCCCAGGCCTGTGTCTGGCCCATTAGAGAGACAAGAGGCCCCCACCAAATGTGGATATGTCACGGAGTCACCGGGCGATGCTCTGGAACAGCTCCCCACCAAGCCAGGCAGGACTTTGGGGAGCCTCCTCTCCCTTGGAGCAGACTTGTTCAGGGCAAGCAGCTCCCACGTCTTCACCTCCTGGGTCTCTCCTTGGAGCATTCAGCATCCTCTGCCCTTCCGTGCGCTTCCCACAGCGAGCCCGCCCCAGCGGGGTCCTGGGGAAGCCACTAGGTCCTGCACCCCCACTTTGCAGTCAGACGTGACTCTCAGCCAGCCAGTAAAACAGAAGTTTATTAGATGACAGGAACAGGGTCTAAAACAGAGCTTGTAGGTACAGCAAACCGGACCCCTCGGCTGAGTCCATTCTGGGGGGCAGTGAGCCAGACCCCCCACGTCTGCACTTCACTCCTCGTCCCCAGCCAGCTCCCGACTAACAACCCCTCCAGCCCCTCCTCTCTGCTCAGCCCCTTTCCCGGGCCACGAGGTCACCTGATCTCTTTGTCTCCAACACCTTCAGCTGGCACCTTTGCAGGGGAGGGGCCCAGGCCATCAGTTGCTAGGAGACAGAGTGCCAGGCATTTAGGTGCACTGGCCCTTTGCTCTGCCAGATACTTAAGAACTGCCATGGGGACACTGAGGCACCAACACAGTATTCAGAGAAAACATTAAGAACATTCCTAGTTCATCACAGGATACAAATCTGGATCCAAGTTTCCCTGCAGCTGTGGGCTGTTTAGATGTGGGGGTTCGGCTCTGGCCAATCTCTACCTACCCATAGAAACAGGGCAGATTTTCAAGCCAGTTTGCACACAGCTTCCATCACCGGCTACAAGCAGAGCACAAAGTAGGTCGCCATTGCATACTGTCACCTCGCGGGCTTGGAATCCATCGCGCTTCCCGTCAGCCCCAGGTGTACATCTCTGTGCCCTGAGTTAGAATAAACCATGTGGCCAAAGTATCGCCGGGGAAATGAAATAAACCTACAAACCCCGCAGCACATTGGCCTCCCTTTATTCCCAAGGCCAGGCCTGGGCAGTGGCTCTGCCGACCCTGAATGCAGCTCTCACAGAACCAGCCGGGTTAAAGAACTACTTTCCTTCTGGTGGCAGGAGGTGCAGTCAAGCCTATGTCAGCGTCAGGGCTAATGCCCAGCTTCCGCTTGTGCAGCTGTTGCCATGACCCAGGCTGCTGGGAGCTGCTGGCTGACTCAGCCTTCTCGGTCAGCAGCTCTTTTTATCTTTCCCATTCATCTCAGGCCAGGCTCTGCGTCTGCATGCTCCAGAAGCCCCCGGTGCCCAAGGCAGTGCGCATCTCCGGGAGCAGCGTGCACACGGCCAGGATGGCATAGCTCTGCGGAACCAGGAGTGTGCTCAAGGGAACAGCTGGGAACTCCTGCCCCTTGGGGAGTGGAGAGGAGGGGAGAGCTGCACCTTCTGCATTCTCAGCCTCTCCCAGCGGGTGGCACTGCAGGACATGGGGCAGGAGCACTGGCTACAAAGGCTCTCCCAGCTGCATTAGCCCTATCTCCTCCCAGCAGGCATCACTGCACAGGGTGTGGTGTGGAGATTTCACCCCTGCTCCAACCCTGGCCTCTCCCAATGGCTGAATTTGGGAGCGCAGAGCCGCATGCATCCCCCCCAGCCTCCATGGGGGTCACTGTAGGGAATGGGACCTGGGAGCTGGCTGCAGAGGAGCTGAGGGACTGGGTTCATGTGAACATGTTTGTTGCATGCTGTGGAAGCAGCCTGGGGAGAGCTGGTGCAGGAACTGAGATGCAGCGGCATTGGGCCCTCTTTGGCTCCTCCCTGGGTAACAGACTGGGGGGTGCCAGGGCAGAAAACCCTTTGGAAGGGCCGCTGTCAGGGCCGTGCAGTCCTGGGAGCCGTAAGTGCTGGTTCCTTTCCCTCTCCCACTGCCTACTGCTGCCGGTGTAGGAGGAAATGCTCAGCTTCCTTCCGCAGGCTGCTCTCCGGGTCTCCCCCCCGCCCCGAATCCAGGCCGAGCCACAGGACATCCTGTCTGCAAGGAGGGAGCCAGACCCTGGAGGGGAATGGCCAGTCACTGCTGCTGCCTCACCCTCCTGCCCCCGTTCCCAGGAACTGCCTGCCCCCCTCACCCATTCTTCTGAGGGCCCTGTCTGGCCTGTGTGCCCATGTACAGCGCTGGCACATGCCAGGGGAAGCTGTGAGGAACCCCAGCCTGCTTGGGGATGGCCCCTGCTCTGGATTTCTCCTTCCCTGCTCTTTCTTTTCCAGAAATGACCAGGGCGAGAGGGCACATTTTAAAGATTCTGGTGGGATGCAGGAGGGTTCAGGGCTGGACATAGAAACCCTGGCAGAAATCAGGGGCGGAGGGGGAGGGCACGTGACCCTGCATCTGTCCCAGCCCCCACGTCACCTCTGTTTCTTCTTTCCTTCCCTATTTCATTCACTCCTCCAGTTACTTGCTGCTTCATTCATTCTTTCCCATGCCCTGGAAGTCACCTTCCCCTCGCCCTCACACTCCGCCCTCTCCCACTTCCTTCTTCATTCACATTTTTGTTTCCTCCCTCATGCAGTCACTCAGGGACTAGGCTGTCACTTTCTCGCCCAGGGGTTCGCCAAGGCCAGTGTTGTCTGCACCCTGGGGGCAAGGCATAAGGGAAGGGAGCTGAAGGCAGGAAATCTGAGATTAGCAGTCCCTTTCGACCTCTAGGAAGGCTCCCTTCCCCTTCCCCCTCATCAGGCCTGTTCTCCCCACTTTCCTAGCATCTCCCACAGCTGTTCGCAGAAGCTGCAATTCATTGCATGCTGCACGAACCATCTCCAGAGAGCTTGACCCAGATCTTTCAGGGTATCACATGGCCTCTGTAGGATGCAGAGTTTGGCAAAAATGGGATGCAGGGCCCTGATCCTGCCCCCAGTGAAGCCTGGACCCCATGGGTGCAGGTTGCTGGAAGTGGTCTCTCTAGGCTCTGTGCAGACTCAATGAGCACCAGCCAGGTTGTAAGCATCCTTAAAGCTGCCCCACACCATGGGATCCTTGTGGATGGAAAGGGGTGTGGAAGCAAGTCATTAGCATGGTACAAAGTACTTACCTGGGGCCCGAGGGGAGGGGCTGCAAGGGCTGGCAAACAGGACAGCAAGAGGCAAAGGGTTGCCCCAGGTGTCCATATTTACTCACTAGCAATGAATAAAACCCACCTGCATTAAAGTGACACTATCAGAGGGGGGATGCCAGGGGTGGTTGGAGGTGGAGGGATCCAGGTCGGGCAGCATAGCAGTCAGGACTGAATCCATTGCCCCAGGAGGTCGGGTCCCCTGTCACAGCGATACTGCGCCTGAGCTGAGCTGACTGGTCAGGGAACAAGGGATAAGAAGCAGAAACAAGATGTTTCTCCCAGGTCAGTTCCCTGGTCAGGGAGCCAGGGAAGCCTGAGCTCCGAGGGATTTGCTGCTCCCTGGGGTCTGCACTGAGACAGCCCCTGCTCCAGCGTGGTAGCGAGAACTGGGCAGGTACTGGGCCCAGCCGGGCAGGTATGAGGCACTCCCAGAGCTCAGGCTTGGTGCATTGGGCAGAGATGATCTCTGCTGCTCACTGGAAATCTGCTCTGTGTCCTCAGGAACCTGCTGTCAGTGAGCCCTGGCACTGCCATTCCTCCAGCCCTGAGCTCTGAGCACACAGCTCCACCAGGCGGTGATGTGCGGAAAAGGGGCCGCCCAGATTCCTGCCTCTGCTCGAGGGAGGCCTGGGAACATGCAGGGGTAGAGCAGCACATGGGGCTGGGCAGTCTGGGGTCGGGCGGGGCAGATGGAGATGAACACCTCCAGGGCCAGACATGGCATGGGCGGCTGTGCCCAGTGCAGGCTGCGCTCACCAGGGAGTGCTCACATAACCCTCCAGGGCTCCCTGCCCCTGGGCTTTCCTGCCTGCTCACACCCTCCCCTGGTGTGTGTCATGTGCCCCGGGCCATGGATTCCCCTGATCTCTATGACTGGGGCACTGGCAACTTCCACAGGAATATCTTAAAAGCCGGCCCCAATCCAGGAAGTGCTGAATGGGGCCATCAGCTCGAGTCTGTTCTTGTCATTTGGACTGAACTCAACGTCTCAGCTTATCCATGGTAGACAGGGGCTGAACCTGGCCCATATACCCAGAAGTCCCCGATGAGGGTGGGGAGTTGGATGAATGGGCTACAGGTCTGAACTGCCCCATGGCCCTGCAAACTCAGTACTTTCTTAAATACTTCAAGCCCAGGTATATTACTTTGCAGTAGTCCAGCTGTGAGGTGGCGAAGGCCTGAATCATTGAGGTCAAATCATTGTCCATTTCCACCAGGACGGGATGGAGTCTCCTAACAAATATCTTGAATTAACCTTGCTGCCAACTCTCGTGATTTGATTGAAAGTCTCAAGATATTTGGTCTTTTCTTTCAATCCCCAGCTCATGGAGTCATGTGATTATATGAAACTCTCAGCTTTCACTTGAAGAAAAAAAAAGGACATTTATATCCCACGGTTGCAGAGAAAAGCATGCAAACCTGACCCCTAAAGGCTCCGAAACCAGTAAGCAAATAAAAAGAACACAACTTTTTTATTTTTAAAATTCCACGCTTTGAGCCATTCTCCCCATCTTGGGGGCCCTGAGTCAAGCTTTTTCAACTCCTGGGTAGAGCTGGTCAAGAATTTTTCAAGGAAACATTTTTACCATTTGTCAAAACCTTCCAACCTTAATGATTCTATGCTAAAACTGAAACTGTTCCTGAAAGTGGGTTGATTCAGAGGAATTTCCTGGCTCAAAAACCCAACCCTCAGGGTATATAACAGATGATGCACATTGAAGGTAATAGGAATATCCAGGCCCAAGTCATGGCTGCTACTTACAAAGGGCTAAATTCCACTCCCAGTTATACCAGTGCAAAACAGCTGACATCAGTAGAGTGGCCTCACCATATCTGAGAAAAGAATGTGGCCAAAGTCAATAGCAGTGTCTAACTAGCCCTGCTTGGACTTGTGCTGGAGTCCCACAGGATTGTTGTGGGGTTTTCTTTGGGCTCTTCTACCTTCCGCATGTTTCATTCTCCTCTCTAGTAAGTAATGGAACCTTATTCTGCATCTGCCTTTCATTTAAAAACATATTCTAAACAGTAATTGAATGGCATTTGACCTCTGTAACCATTGATCAGATTAGCCAATAACTCGTATAAAGTGTCTAAAGGGTAGAACCTGTGTCAAATGATTTTGTGATCTGATTAAGCTTAGAATTGAATTAGGTTGTGGGAGTGGTGGAAGGTGAAGGATGCTGTCATGTGAAACCCAGACTCATGGAATTGTGACAAAGTCATGCCGGAAATGACTGATGATGAACTTGAGTTTCTTTGTATCTTTATTGAACCAGCATGGAAGGACATTGCTGGACCGGTACGCAGACATTTTCATCAGTTACAGCTGACCAAGAAGCAGGGCAGAGGAAGGTGGACCACAGAAAAGTTGGGACTTTGTCCATTAGGTGATGGCCAATCACACTCCACCTCTACCTCCGAACACAGTTTCCTTCTTGCTGATAGGTTGCAATTATAGCCCAGCCTCCAGATGATGCGGCATGAAATGATCCTGTTGGCTTAAAGGCTGAGTCAGCCTGAGCTCAGGTGGGGCATTTCTGTTCTGGTTTGAGCCAGGTGTCCTGGCCAGAAGACACCTCCAGCAGTTCTCAGATCTTCTCACATGGGGGCCGGGCCACAGCCTCCCTCCACACTCCCCCTCAGATTCTGCAGATGAAGCAGCGGGAAGGGGCGCAGGTGCTGCACACACCTTCCTCCTGCTAGCGCTGAATGGTGACATGTCGGGACTCTTTAGAGCTGGGGCAGTGGGGCTGTTAATCGGGTGTGGCAGTAACGCAGGGGGAGACAGGAGAGGTCTTAGCTTCAGGGAGTGGGTGTGGTGGTGGAGGGAGGCAGGAGGGGGAGCTGTGTGTCCCTCTTTGGCTGTATGTTTTGTATCTGTGAAGCGCCGAAGGGCACAGCCGGTGATCCTGCTGCTGCCGGCGGCACAATAATGGTGCTGTGCTTCTTCAGGGGGCTCTGCCGCAGAATGGGCGATAGCTGCTGCTCCTCCTCTTCCTCGCCCCCTCGCGCAGCCCTGCCCAGCATGCACGCCAGGACGCCCACCACCCCCAGGGCCCCGGCCCCGGCGCACAGGACAGTGCCCACCAGTCTGCAGGTCACCAGGGCATGGTTATATGCCATCGCCTGCAGGTCAAGCACCATAAACTCTTCCTCGCCGATGCCCTCCAGCTTCGGGGGCACCAGGTATCCTGTGGCCAGTGCTGCAGCTCCAATCAACAAGAGCAGCATTCCAGCTGAGAGACTCACCTGGGGGTCGGGATGCAAAGGGCTCAGTCAGCGTGGTACTAACGAGAGGAAAGGCTCTACCATGGGGGATGGGGACAGAATGGCCTAGGCACTGGCCTGGCACCCCCGAGAGCTGGGTTTCTAGTCCTGGCCCGGCCCTTGGGTACTCCCTCCCCCTCTCTGGGCCTCTGTTTCCTTCCCCACCCCTTGCGTATAGACTGTCTGCTCTTCGGGGCAGGGACTGTCTCTTGCAGTGCCTGGCACTCAGCGCACCTAAGACAAATTAACAACCCCAGCCCCATGGAGAGGACCCCTCTGATTCTGTGCCCAGGGCCCCCGCTTTCATTGCAGGCTGGGGGATGGGCCGTTTCTGATTCTGTACCCAGGGCCCCCGCTTTCATTGCAGGCTGGGGAATGGGGCATCTCTGATTCTGTGCCCAGGGCCCCCACTTTCATTGCAGGCTGGGGGATGGGGCATCTCTGATTCTGCAGGGGCACAATGAGGACTCGATCGAGGGGAGGAGAGGGCCGGGACCATGCCAGCACAGCAGCTGCATTGCATCCAGTGCTGCTGGCCGATTCATTTGGGAGAGGTGTCAGCTGATCTCTGGGCTACAGGCACAGTTGACCTGGTGACCCTGCACTGTCACATGATCAGGTGGGGAAGCCCCAGCTTGAAATCTTCCTGAGTGCTGAGCTCCTTCCTCTTCTCTGACTAGCTGGGAAAGAGCCAGACGTTGCACCTTAGGGCCGTAGCGTGGTGGGCAGCTTGCATGCAAGGGGTAGGAATCGGGGGCAGGAATTCAAGACTCCTGGGTTGCACCCCCCTCTGGCCTGAGACAGGCAGGTCTCCGCCTATGTGTGCCTCAGTTTCTTCCTCTATAAAACGGAGTCAAGGATCCCTCCCTGCCAGGGCTGCGAGGCTGAGTTAATATTTGTGCTGGGAAGTGAGTTGAGACCCTCCGATAAAAGGGGAGTTGGGATTGGGACAGCATGGGTGTGGGGTGGTTTCTCCTCCGAGTCCCCAGCGGTTCCTAGTGACCAGCGTTCAGACATCGGCTCGGCTCTGCCTCATTGAAGCCAGACAGGCGCAAGCTTGTAACTCAGCATGGGAACAGCTTACCGAGGGCTGCGGGGATTCTCCCTAGATGGGATGGTTTCTCCCAGACCGGCTCTAGTTCAAACAGGGGTTATTTGGGGAAGTCCCGGGGCCTGTGCTGGACAGGTCAGACTAGCTGATCACAGGGGCCCTGGAGTCTGGGTTCAGCAGGAGCCCGGGACTGGCTAGACGGAGTTGCTGCTTGCCAGCACGGAGGGGAGGGGAGAGGTCCCGGGGAGGGGCAGGCCAAGGCTGCGTCGTCTGAGCTGTGAGGGGGAGGCCGGTGCCGTACCTGCCTGCACAGTGCCTCAGCCGGATGACTCTGCGATCCAGAGAGCTGGGTGATCACTGACGGCTGAAAAGCCCAGCATCTCCGGCACGCTGTCTCTCATCCTCCTCTGGCCCAGAGGAGTGTCTCTAGCCTCCTAACTGCGGGGCCAGAGAGGGTCCCTGAAAGGGACAAGCCAGGCAATCCAAACCGGGGAGGAGGGGAAGGAACCCAGGCTCATACTGTGGGCTGGAGAGTTTCGGGGGGGAATCCTGGGATGGAGGAACGTGACCATCCCAGAGGTGACACTCAGAGAGGGTGAATGTCCCTTGATCCCAGGCTTCGGGAGCAGAGCATCTCCCAGCAGGGGCTAATGATGCTGACATGGTTCTTACCTTCCAGACGAGGGAGGGCCATCCGCCATGGGCACGGGAGACTGGGGATTCGGTCACGTCATCAGCCAGACCGGCGCCGGTGCAGTCCTCATAGAAGAGGTGCAGGTAGGAGCGGACTCCGTACCACTTCCCGTGCTCCACATTGGGCCCCCGGCTGCAGCCACATGACTGGTCGTGGGCAGGCATGGAGCCTGGGGAGGGGATTGACAACGCCTGTCAGGACATCCCTTTGCTGCTGATGCCAAGCTCGGGGACATGAACACTTCCAGGAGCGGAGCTAGCCCTGTGGGCATGGCGCATCGGGGATACCCACGGGACACGTCCGGGCCCCATCTCCCAGCCGGATGCTAGGACATGACCTCAGCCAGACATTCATTTTCTGCTGAGCACAGTCCATTCCTGAGGTGAGTGACTGGGGGGGGCACCCAGGAGTGCACTGCTGGCTCCTGAATGTCCCACGGTGTGAGCACAGCGTACCCCTGCGCCTGTCCCCTGTGTCTGGCTAGAGGGCATCCCCTAGTGGTTAGAAGACAGACAGAACCCAGGACTCCTGGGTTCAGTTCCAAGCTGTGCTGAGATCTAGCCAAGTAGTCTTGGGCCAGTCACTTAATCTCAGCGTGACTCAGTTTCCCCAGCTGTGAAATGGGGGTGATGACCCTTGTGCCAGTCACAAAGGCCTGGGCAGTGCACTTTGGTTCATTCACGTTCCATGGGGAGGGAGGGGCTACGGGATTATGGAAAGTCAGAGCCAGTCTGTAAAGCTCTGACTCAGCTTTCCGTTTCCCTGCTCTCACCCAGAGGCCAAGAATGTTCCCCCTGCTCTTTCTGAGCGTGCCCCTCACCCGTCTTGTGGGGCAGGACACCCCCAGCTGGGTGTCGCCTCCCTCCCATGGCAGGGTGAGCTCCCAGAGCCCTCTTCCCGCTGGGGAGCAGCTTCACCTTCATCTCAGTCAGGACGTGATGTTTGAAAGCTGGGGGCCGAGAGGATCTGGTTAGCCAGGGCTGAGGGGTTAATGGCCAGGGCATGGGATAACAGTACCCGGGGAGGGGGGGAGCCAAGGGGCGGGCATGGGGACAGGAGTGACAGCTCCTCGGCCTCCTGAGAGCGCCTCCTGCTGGTACCAAGGAGACATGGGCATTCTCAGCGGGTCACGCTTAGTATCCTAGGCCCATGAGGAGCTGGACTGGGCCCTTCAGAGCAGGGATAGCCTTTGCTGAGCCAGGGCCCTGCTCCCACAGCTCCCCTGCTCAGCCCCATTGATATCAAGGAGGGTTTGGCCAGGACCGGAGCCCATTGTCCTATGGGCAGAGTCAGCCTGCAGGACCTGGGAAGGGCCAGGGAGATGATTGTTGGGTCACCTCCCATCAGGACGTTGGTAGAAACTGCAGCCCTGTGCTTTGCAAGCCTTGGGCAGCCGGGGGGGCAGCATGACCTTCATGTGCCTGCGCTCCCTGGCGATCAGTTCCAGAGTCACTGGCTTTCGTGTGAGCTGATTGACACCTCTGGTGCACCCACCCATCGCGGGACCCTGTCTGGGTCCCAAACACCAGCCGGCCGTGCCGCTGAATGGAGACTGGCTCCATCCTTCCTATGGGCCCAGCCCCCCGCTAGGAGCGCAGTGGGGCTGCAGGTGTTCAGCTGCTTGCAGAATCGGGCCCTATATCAGGGTATCCCCAGTTACCCAGCAGTGTGAGTGGAGGAGGAGGGGCTGGGACCACTTGGCTCTGCCTCCCCATGCTGAAGCAATCCCCATCCCCCCCACACTTTTCCTATAGCACTCACATCCACCCTGTCCTGCCTTTCCCCACCAATCACCGTCCGCCTGCAGTGGGGCTGAGCAGCGCAGCCCGGGGCTGATTGGGCATTGCCATGGGAACTGCCTCGCTGGGTCCGCAGCCACTGTGTGTGGGGAGGGGGTGGAAATGGCAGAGCCTCCCTGCGGGGGACAAGGGGCCGGGGAGAAGGGGGACCCCTTCAGTCCCGGGGGGAGGGGTTTGGGAAGGATCTAGGGGCCAAATTCCTCACTGGAGTAACCCTGGTGGAGTCGTGCCGAGGGGCTGTGCTCTGTGTTAATTTCAGGGAGCGCAGGCCTGGCTGGGGCCTTGACCTCAGCACCGACCAACACCCAGCCAGAGAGACATGCCGCGGGGCCTGGCATGGCAGAGGGTGAGCCTGCACCCACAGGGCCTGTCTGCCAGGCCATGGTGGTTAGCACAGGGTCATCTGAGAAGGCACCTTCCATCCTTGAGGAGCAGCAGCCTGGGCATAACCCCTCTGCCCCCAGTTCCAGCCAGTCGATCCATCCCTACCTGCATGGGCTACACTCTGATGCTGGGTTTGGGGCCCAGTTACTGGCACTAGGGCATTTGTCATTCCTTCCCCGCTCCTGTACCGAGAAGCCCCATGTCTGGGCAAGAGGTGTCTAAACCTGGGCTCTGTGAGGGGGCCCTGTTGGCACCAGACATCAGAAAATCTCCCCCACTCCTTGGCTGGTGAGTCACTGGCAAGTAAACGCCACTGTCTGCAACGCTGCATCTCATTCTCCCCCCTCACGCCCAACACCCCCCTCCCCGCCGATCGCTCCCCCCCCCTTCCTTCCTGCACTTCCATACATGTCCAGGATTTTAGCACATCGATTTCCCCTTGTGCCCTGCTTGGCCCTGAGGCAGAGCCGGGGGCCCTGAGCCATGCCAAGTTGCCTCCCCCATGGTGTGACCTGCAGCAGTTCATGGAGCTGCACCCGCTGCCCTTACCGCTGGCTGAGCTCCTAGCGCATCCTTTCCCCTCTGGGTTCTGCCTCTGGGGATGGCCCCTTTGCTTGCGGGACGCCCTCCAGACCAAGACCCGTAGCGGGATGACAGATCTTGCTCCGACGGTATCCAAACTGGAATGGGCACCTCTTCTCTCTGGCTGGCTGGGACACAGAGGGTGCCAGCTCGTGCCGGGGTTTGGCTGCCGGCAGGAGCTGGAGTTATTTTTCTTCTCCAAAGTGCTTAGCAGCACCCGCTGAATTGAAGGGTGTGAAATGGGAGGGAGCAGGGCTGCGGGGAGCAGGCAGGGCAGCGAGGAGGGGGCAATGGAGAGAGAGCTGTTTACCTGTTGCAGTGGCCAGCTAGCCCAGCATCTGCCTGGCGTTTCCCAGCCAGCAGAAGCTTGTGAGAGGCTGGCTCCGCATAAGCGTGGAGCTGAGCAGTGTCTGAGTCAGAGGAAGAGAGAGGATGTGTGGCTGTGTGTGTCAGCGGGTCTGAGGAGATGGGAGCATGTGGAGGAGCCGTCAGTCGCAGCGCTGGGGAGTGTGGTGTGCTGGGGCTGCCAGGCAGAGCATGACCCCAGCCTGGCGGTTCAGCAAGGGCCCATCTTGGCTGGCAGGGCAGAGCGGAGAGACGCTGTCTCCTGCGGTTCATGGGCAGGGCAGGCCTGCAGCATCAGACTCTGCCCCCTCGGAGACACTGGTGTAAACTCAGGCTTGGGCCCCTGAGAGGAGAATCCAGCTCCAGGCTTCTGGGCGTGATGGCTGGTCCAGCCTCCAGGCCATCCGGCAGCCCCCTTGCTGGGCTTCCCAGGGCCAGTTCTCTCCGGAGAGCCCAGCCAGGCTGACAGGGATAAGAATCTCCCTTGGCCGTGGAGTTTCACTGACAGCTTGTAGCTTCACGGGCACATCCGCAGCTTCCTGTTGTGCCGTCAAATCAAAGGCAGCTCCCTCAAAATCCATAGCCTTCCCCTGGAGCTTGCCTGGTGACCCAGCAGTTACTGACCAAGCACAGCCTCTCCGTAGGAACCACATTGCAAAGGGCAGAGCTGGGAATAGAACCCAGGCCTCCTGATGCACAGTCCCCCTTCCCCCCCAACTGCTAGGCAACGTTCCCCTCCCTGAGCTCAGACTAGAACCAGGAGTCCTGCCTGCAGCCCCGTGCTCTAGCTCGCTAGCTCTCCAGGCCTCCCTTAGAAGCAATGTTCTAGCATAACCAGGGCAGGCCGCAGGGTTGCTGGCTGTACTGGGCTGCGTTTTGGCCTGATTTGGTGCTGGTAGCACCTTCCCCAGCTCCCTGCCCTTGAATGGCACATGATGCTCATTGCTCCTGGAGCCTGCACAGGGACAGATGGCCCATAGCTCTGAGCAGGGAAGCCCCAGCATAGTGGGGTGACAGCAGGGCCTGGCCCCAAGTTTGGAGCCGCAGAGAGCCTTTTTGATCCCAATGGCTTTCTCTCCTGAAGGCCTCGTCTCTGTGTTTCTCCACCCCCTTCTCTCTCCTCAGTCCTTCTCTTCTGTTCTCCCTACGCTTCTACGCTGCCTTTCCAGCCTGCCAGCCTTCTCTTTCAGCTCCCCTCCTGCACCTCCTTTCCTGCCAACCCCCCTCCACCCCCCATATTCCTGCCTGGTGACTGAGTGCCCTGCAAAGAGGAGTGATCTGCAGCTACTTTCCCTGTGCTCTGATCGTCTGGGGCAGGGCCAGCGCTGCGCAGAGATGGTGCAGCAAAGGAGCTGTGAGCATGCAGCACATGACCTCTCAAAGGCTCCATTGCTGGGGCAGAATTCTGATCCTGCATTCAGCCGATCACAGCGGTTGCTAAAGCAACATCCCTAAGGTGGGCTTGGAAACTTTCTGTTGCTAACAAACCTGGAGTAAACTGAGCTGCTGCTAGGATGCTCAGGTGAACCCAGGGGTGCGGACGGCACACACAGGAGTCTACCTCCCATTGCTCTGAGGTTGAGCAATCCTGGATACTGGGCTGTATGTGACCATGGCAGCTGGGACCGAGCACGAGGCTGGGCACCCCGGAGACACTGATGCCCACTGGGAAAGTGGGCACATCATAGGCACAGAGAGGTAGCATAGCATTCATGGGGCAGTGAGCAGGGGAGGGATTTAGTCATGGTGGCTGCTGCACTGAGAGTAACCCAGTGCCCTTTGGGGCTGAAAACCAGGCCGAAAGCCTGCTGCTCAGTCACCATGCAAAGCCGCCCAGCCACGCTGCTCCGGGAACCTGCTGTCATAGTACAATCGGCTCTGGCTGTAGGTCCTGCTGTGTCTGCCTGCGTGCCCCCTCCCTGCACACCTGGAGCTGGGGGGATGTCAGGAGGGGATCCAGGGAGCTGCTGCTCCTGTCACCGTCTCCCCACTTTACCAACTCCCTGCCCGTCTCCCTGCCTTGCTTACAGCATCCAGCCCACTTGCTTGTTTGTAGCACTTCCAGAAGCAGGGGGGCCGTGCCCAGCCCTCCACGCCTGAGGCTGGTGACTGATAGCTGGGCCATCTCTCTCCACTCAAAGGCGATCACAGAGTTTTAATATGAGCTGTTACACTGAGACTGGATGTCTCTAAAAGACATGTCCGGCTCAGCCAGCAATGAGGGGCTGGGTGCAGGAATCCCTAGGGGAGAGTCTCAGGCCTGTGCTTTTCAGGAGCTCAGGTGAGATGATCCTAATGGGCCCTTCTGGCTGGCAGATCTCTGCAGCTGATCATGGCACAAAAGCTTTTTCAAACTGACCGGACGGGATCACTTGGGCCTCAGTTTTCAGTCGTTGCCCAACATCCAGCACACTAGGAGTTCAGAACAGAGATGTGCCTTATGCTTTGTCATGGTGCGGATCAGCTCTAAAATGTAGGTTGGACCTAACTAGCACCCTTCCAAATTTATCAGAGGGGTAGCCATGTTAGTCTGGATCTGTAAAAGCAGCAAAGAGTCCTGTGGCACCTTATAGACTAACAGACTGTTAGTCTATAAGGTGCCACAGGACTCTTTGCTGCTTACAAATTTAGGGGCAAGTTCTGCTTTTGGTTGGAATGGTGTAATCTGGAGTCACTCTGGATTTAATCCAGTGTGAGATCAGAAATTGAGCCATCAAGAGGCTAACTCACAGGGCTCAACTGGGCTTTGTGGAGAGCATGGTGAGTGGAAGTTTGAGAAATGGTTGATTTAATTCCAAGTATCTAAAGACCCGTTTCTCTTCTTTCTCCCAGAAGGAATTGATGATGGGAAAGGATCTGTGTGAAGTCCAGGGGAGATGCAAGGCACATGAGGAGAAAGGAATAACTGAGGGGCTAGAAATATAAAAGGAAGAGGAAATAACTGAATTGGGGACACTACAGAAAAAAACAGAACTTTGGGTTGGCTTATTATAACATGGAGCAGGATGCAACATTTTGAATCTACCCTTTCTCCCTCCAAAAAAATGAAGTTTTGGAGTATTCAGATGCTGGAGGCTTGATCTGGATCCAAGCTCCCTCAAAATGTAGCGGGGATGTGGTCTGGACCTATCCCTAGCAAACGTTAGATCCAACCAAGCAGGGACCTTCATCCCTCTGGTTATGTGTTTGGTCCTGCTGTCACCTTGGTAACAGCTGCTTGGAGAGCAGAGGAGAAGATGAAAACAAGAAAATTGGGTGTTAATTCCTTCGGGCGCCTTGGAGACAAGGCTTCCGGGGCAGAGGGGTGTATTTGGATCTCGAGTCTCTCGTTGTTGTTGTTGTGCTCAGATTTATTTACTATGTAAATGCAGTGGGATTAGGGGACGTTGCTCAGAGGCGTGAGCTGCCCTGCAGTTCACCCAATCCTGTAATTCCCCAGCTGGTGTAATAACTTTCTAATACTGGATACAGACAAGAGACCAGCTGCCCGGCCTAATCCAGCCATGAATTTCGGAGCAGTTCTAAAGGGATTTGAATGGCTCTATTATTTCCACATGGGTTTTATCTGCAGCAGGGGCGAGTTTTTCAATTCTTCCTGGAGCCTCTCTGCAGTTGGCTCAGGGGACGGCTCGTTTACCATGAGTCATAGGCCGGCGCCACCGCCCTGTTGCCATGGAGACAACTTTCACCGGATGCTGAAGTTGACATTCATAGGCCGTTGGTTCTGGAAGGTGGAGCTGGGAGGCCCTTGCCACCTCAACGATAATGGATTTAGGGGTGTCCTGAGCCCCTTTGGAAGGATGAACATGCAAGGAGCTGCTCAAGCCATCGGGTCTGGTCTGCCGATGCTTCGGAGGAGAGCAAATAACCCCATTAAACCTACGGCGTCTTCCCCTCATGGGTCTCAGTGCTCTTTGGGGACATTAAACATGAAGAGTTTACTGCTGGGGGTTAGCTGACTTGCCCCCACCCAGGTGTCATGAATCCCAGTCCCAGACCTGTACCACAGCCAGGTGTGCCAGGCTACCCCCATCCTGATCTGCTGATACCCTGACCAGTCAAGTCAGACGTCCCCATAGAAGGATCACAGCGGTTGAAGTTCTCAGTGAAGTGCTTAGCCCAGAAGGCACAACAACGCTGCCCTACTAGCTAGCCAAGGAAGGGGAGTGTGGTACTCAGTGGCTTGGGGTGAAGTCCTGGCCCCACTGCAGTCAATGGGAAGGAACTTTGCTATAGATTTCAGTTTAGCCAGGTGTGATGAACTGGGAATGTTCTTAATGTTTTCTCTGAATACTGTGTTGGTGCCTCAGTGTCCCCATGGCAGTTCTTAAGTATCTGGCAGAGCAAAGGGCCAGTGCACCTAAATGCCTGACACTCTGTCTCCTAGCAACTGATGGCCTGGGCCCCTCCCCTGCAAAGGTGCCAGCTGAAGGTGTTGGAGACAAAGGGATCAGGTGACCTCCTGGCCCGGGAAAGGGGCTGAGGAGAGAGGAGGGGCTGGGAGGGGTTGTTAGTCTGGAGCTGGCTGGGGTCAAGGGTGGAGGGCAGACCTTGGGGGTCTGGCTCACTACCCCCCCCCCAGAATGGACCCAGCCGAGGGGTCCGGTTCGCTGTACCTATAAGCTCTGTTTTAGACCCTGTTCCTGTCATCGAATAAACCTCTGTTTTACTGGCTGGCTAAGAGTCACGTCTGACTGCAAAGTGGGGGTGCAGGACCCGGTGGCTTCCCCAGGACCCCGCTGGGGTGGACTCGCTGTGGGAAGCGCACGGAGGGGCAGAGGATGCTGAATGCTCCAAGGAGAGACCCAGGAGGTGAAGCTGTGTGAGCTTCTTGCCCTGAACAAGTCTGCTCCAAGAGAGAGGAGGCTCCCCGAAGTCCTGACTGGCTTGGTGGGGAGCAGTTCCAGAGCATCGCCCGGTGACTCCGTGACACCAGGATCTCAGCCATGGCCTCCACGAGGTCGATGCTAGTCCAAGCTCCAATGGTGTGATCGTGGGTAAGTCTCTTACCCTCCCCATCTGCTGCTTTCTGGGAGAGTGGCTGCATGCTGCAGGAGACACTGAGAACCGGGGAAGCAGGACAGCTGGGCCCTCCCCACAGCCCAGTCCATCCAGACCTCTCTGCCAGCAAGAACTAACTGCAGGGGTGGACTGAGAACACCGGCTGCTAGACGGGTGCTCGATGGCAACATAAGCGACCTCCAATCCATGCTGTCACGGGGCTGATTTCAGTCGGCACCCAGGGAAAGGCTCCAACCCCTCTGCCTCTGAGCTGCCTGTTTCCCTGGACTGCTCTCCCAGCTGCCTGGTATGTCCAATGTGTCTCCTGGGTCCCTCAAGCCCCTTTGTGCTACAGTCTGCCACCAGGAGGCTGAGGTTAACTCACTGCCCTTGGCACAACACAGCCTGCTCTAACCTGGTTGCCCTGGCAAACCCAGCTCCCAGCCTTGGCGTCTCTCCACGGCTCTAGGTGCTGGAGCCTCTCTTGTGTACCAGGTGAGCGGGGCTGGGCTCGTGTCTAGTACTCAGGGGTCACTGACAACAGCTGGGCTGGGGTTTGACACGGACGTTTAAAGGGGGGTGAGTTTTAGGCCTCAAATTGTTACAACAGGGCAGGGGAAGTCCAGCAGAGTCTAAACGTTTGGGGTGTGTGTAAAATATACCCTCGTCCCTTTCCATGATTAAGCTCTTTCTTTTTCTTTCCAAAAAGGTTTATATTTGTGGGACCCACAATAACTAAGGTATTGTGCCCTCTGCTGGCTCTCTGCCAGCTGCTAACTAACCAGTGCTAGACCCAGACCCCAGTGACACTGAGGCCCAAAGGATGCCTTGGCAGGGCACCATGCTTTATTCAAGGGACTGATTTGATAAAATCATCTGTGTTCATTTCAGCTTCGAGCCAGACCTGGTGACTGAGGTCCTGTTTGCCACACACACAGTCCTGCCAGCCGCCTGTGCATACCCAGCGCACAGAGGACACCGCGCAGACTGTACGCACCTTTAAAGGTAACTCACACTTTATTCTTCTCTCAGTTCCCCCGCAAAGCATGGGAGAAGCAAATCCCATACATTGTCTCAGGGGGAGAACGAGCTTTTTCACTATATTCAAAACGGGGCATGTCCCGGAGTTCTGGCACAGTTAAGAGTGGAGGGACTTTGGGGTCAAGGGGTTGAGTTTTAAGTGATTCTGTTGGGTGGCGGCGCTATCAGAGCCTCTGGGACATAAAGGGCCCTGTGACCTGCTTCAGGATCTAGTTTCCTCTTCACTCCCCCCTTTCCTTGGGTGGAGGGTTGTTACCGTCCCCCAAGATACCGGCCTGTCCTGTCAGTAGCTGCTACCCTCGCTGGCCAGCAGATGTCTCCGTGAACCATACAGCAGCAGCCTCGTTTCCTGTCTGTTGGTCTCCTAGAAGCATGGGGGGACCCTGCCCTGGGCTGCTGTGATGCTCAGGCAGGTCTCGGGGATGGTGCCAGAGAAAGAGGAGAGGAGACTAGAGGCAGCTGGGTCCCTGTACAGTCTGGCTCCTTTGAGACACTTGTAACGTACCCTCTGCCCCATAGGAAGGAGGCTGGTGGTGGGTGCAATGCAAAGGCTCATCAGAGACTTTGAAAACCAAGGTCCCGTCTGCTCTGTGTGGGCATGAAAGAATTCCCAGCACTGTTCCAATGGTTTCCTTGAGCAGAACTCCCCCCCAACCCTGGCTGAATGCCAGCTCTCTGTCTGTCTGCTGCCCTATACCCCAGAGGTGGCTGCATTTCCATCATGCTGCACACAGTGGTATGAAATACTGTTGGATGAAATGCACCATATGCACATGAAAGGGAAACTCACTTTCCCTGCCTGTAAAAGGGGAGGATACTAATTCCTACCTGCCTTTGGAAAGAGCTTTGAGATGCCGGGATGAAAACGCTGTGGAAGCACAAAGCATTATTGAACCTAGTTAGGGGACTGTGCTGCAAGCAGAGGCTGGGGCTGGGAATGTGGCTCTCTGCTCTCTTGCTCCGGCATGGAGATCTTGTGAGCAGGGGCATATTACAGCTGTAATGGGGACAGTCAGGGATAAGACAGGAACAGAACATTTAGCTCTACTGAACTACTGTGAACAGCTCCAGGGAGGGAATGAATGGGGACTGGAGACGGTCGGCATGGAGAACGGGGAGGAAATTTTCCACAAAAAGGGAATTTTGTCCCAGAATCCAGTGAAATTCATGAAAACATTTCTGCGAGATTTGTAATGTATTTTGGGGCAGGGCAGGAGGGATTTCTGTTCTCCCAGATTTCCAGGTGTGTCTGTGGAGGGTGCGGCTCCTGGTTCTAGGCACTGCTGCAGGACTCAGAGCCTGGGGTTTGCCCCTTCTACACTGAAAGTATCTGTGCAGCGGAACTACAGTGAGAGTCGCCCTTTTCGGCGGCAGCGGTAGTAGAGAGGGGTTCCTTGTGCTGAGCAGAGCTGGGCTTGGCTGGTGTTTGGATGGGGGATCGCCAAGGAAAATCTAGCCACTGCAGTTGGTGGCAGTTTCCTAGGTGGTGCTTTTCCCTCCAGTCAGTAGCAAATCAACGCAGGAGTCGCTGGGCCCTGCATTTAACCCTGGAGTCTCTTAGAATGGGTAGTGAGTCCCGTTCATACTGTTAGCCATGCTAGTAGCCGTGATGACGTCTCGGAGCATGCCTAGCATGAACGAGACATTTCCCAGCACCTGGGCATGCTGAGCGCTCTTGTGGTTAGTAAAAAGGGCTGGCCATCAGCCTTCTGAGTGTGTTACAACAGTGGTTTCAACGAGAGGTCTTCCAGGGGGTATATCAACTCATCTAGAGATTTGCCTAGTTTTACAACAGGCTACAGGAAAAGCGTTAGCGAAGTCAGAACAAACTCAAATTTCAGGCAATGACTTGTTTACACAGCTCTGTTATTCACTGAAATGTAAGTACAGTATGTATATTCCAATTGATTTATTTTATAACCCTATGGTAACAATGAGAACGTCGGCAATTTTCAGTAATAGTGTGCTGCTGTGACCTGTCTGTGTTTTTATGCCTGATTTTGTAAGCAAGTAACTTAGTGAAACTTGGGTGTACATCACTGCGTTTCAGTATCCCAGCCAAAGTCCAAGTCAGGCCATTACATGCTGCTTCCTTACAATTCTCTACTGCGCTTTCAGATGGATAGTTTTCTTCTTCACTCCCTGCCCTACACACGTGTGTGTGTGTGTGTGTGTGTGTGTGTGTGTGTGTGTGTGTGTTAGGGGTTCTTGTGCAAAGAGAGGGGGAACTGATTCTGCTCTCACAGCAGTGTAAATCAGGAGTAACTCGGTTGTAACCAGTGCTGTAACACTAGTGTCAGGCTGCCAGTGTAGGTGAGCTGAGTCAGAAACAGAGGCACAAACCGAGTGAGAAGAGCACCTGAGGCAGACCAAGAATACACTTTATTCCATAGTTACAACAATCAGTATAACCATTAGCTGAGCTTTCACATAACCAGTCCGGGACATTTCACACACACTGTTTGGATGTACCAAGTGCCGTTATTCCCCTCATCTAAAAGCCTATTTCTCCAAGACAACAGATACAGGAACCTCGTCACTAACACAACAATACAAAAGAAAACCCAGAGCGCTTGTAGCACCATTTGCAGGCTGGAGTT
Source organism: Gopherus flavomarginatus (assembly GCF_025201925.1). NCBI lineage: Eukaryota > Metazoa > Chordata > Testudines > Testudinidae > Gopherus > Gopherus flavomarginatus. Next base: position 50,443,581 of record NC_066627.1, read on the forward strand.
TTTCTCCATCGACACCTGCTGACAACTGTAAAGCGTTGGGAGGAGGTTTGGGAAAAGGGATGGGGGTCGCATCCCCAGAGCCCTGCTGGCCACAATCCGTGGAGTTTGTTCCTGAGACAAGTTTTTATTTATCTATATTGATGACTCGAATGTGTCACACACACACACACGCGCGCACACGGCAGCAAATTACAGGCAGCAGGGACACGGGGAAAGGATAGTCACAGCAGAAACTAGCCAAGCAATAGAATGAGAGAGAAGTCAAAACGCGGGGGCGTCTCTAAAGCACTAAAACCACATGTCACAGCAGTTCACCATGGTTCACAACTCTTTCTCCTCTGACAAAGGAAAACAAGAAAAGCCGACAGGAAGGGGCAGCGGAGAGAAAGCAAATGCTCTCTGTGCTTAAAGTCAGGAGGAAGGAGGCTGAAGAGTAGCATTTCCCACTCCCCACTGTCCCCCTTCCGGGCCCTAGCTCTGCAGCTGTGATCAGGCCCCTCTAGAGAGGATCCTACCTAGGGCCTGCTCCTGAGGAGGGTTCAGCCTGATGGTTTGTAAAGTGACTGGAACTGGAGCCTGCTTTTTCCAGGGAGATCTCTCAGGCCAGGCCAGGCAGAGCCCAGCATCCCCACCCCACCTAGTCTCCTGTGTGCCCCAAGGGGCAGAGGGAACCTGCTCCATCAGATACAGATGCAGGGGTGGACAGGGCACGTTTTGGCCTACAGCTCTGGGGGCAGCCCCTGAGAGGAAGAGGAGAGCCTGGCCCAGGACAGGCTCTGCTCTGTGTTTTGCAGTAATCCTTCCGGAGTTCCCTCTACCTGAGCCGCCCCCCCCCTCCCCCGCTCCCCACTGAGTAGAGGGAGGGCTCTGCAGTTCCCAAGAGGGCATGCGCAGGGACCCAGCAGGGTGGCTTCCTACCATGCCTTGGAGCTGTGGGGATAGGGGAGGGGAAAACAGCTGGCCAGTGAAACCAACCTCTTCCTACAAGCAAGAGGGGTGAGGATGCAGCCCCCGCGCCCTGTCCATTCTCCTCTCCCCTTCCCGACAGGCCTTCTGAGCCACAGGGCTGACAGAGAGCAGAAGATGCCCTTGGTGAGGCGGGACGTGTATCACGCACTCTCCCCAGCACCCACACGCCCAGCCAAGCCACCTCAGCCCATGCACCCTAGGGTGGCACTGGTTGAGTCTCTGTTACTGCCCCCTGCAGTCCTCGTCCCTAGTCGGGGCTGATCTGCTCCTAACCCTGGCTCCTGTTACTGGCTAAAATATCTTCGACAGATGCAGCCCATCAGCCCCGGTTCACCTGGTTGTTCTGCCCTCCCACCGCTCTAAGCCCACTGGCACAGACCTGGGGGCTATAAGAAAACATGAGATCCATGGGTTGGCTGCGAGGTGGATGCTGTGTGTTCGCTGGTTGCACCGCACCTGCTGTCTGCCCTACAAACTACTGCCGCCAGCTGATGTCACCTGCTAGCAGCTGCCCTATTCCTGCAAATACCCCTTACTGTGGAACGGGGGGCCCAGCACACCCCCAGAGCCCCTCTGTGTACAGCCCTTCTGGCCACACTTGTCTCCAAGCGTGTTGCCTGCCTTGTGATCTGTGACTCAAACCCCTGAGGCCAGGTGGGGCCCCACGACTGCACCAGAACAGCGTGCTGGTGACAGTCACTGCATGCACCTGCCAGTGGGACATTCAGAACGCCAAGGCTCCAACCCTGCAAGCTGCTCCGCAAGAGAAAACCCCCATGCAGTGGGGCTCTGAACGGATATGGGGACCTGCCTGTATGGAAAGCCTGCAGGCTGGGGGTCTCAGAGGACAGCACTGGTCATGGGCAGTGGTGGTGCTGGCAGCAAGGACAGTTCACAGCAGAGCCTGGGGTTTGTGGGCGGATTCCTGAACAGTCAATGCTCATTTTAAAAGTTGCCCTCTGGGCCACTGCCATGGTTCTAGGGACTGGTGCATGGGAAGTGCCTGATCCCTACAAGCTAAGAGAGCCCGTGGGCCACGCTCTGGGGAGTGAAACACCCACAACCTGCATCCCACCTGCTCTAAAAAAAGTGGTGCACTTTCCTGGGTTGCAGGAAGGCCCTCCCCAGGAGCACTGTACTGGCAACCCTGCAGTTCCTGCCACGAGAATGCGTTGGGAGCTGAAAGCTGAAAGCACCCAATCGCTGTGAATATCAGCCAACACTTCCTCCTTCCAAACAGCCAAGTTTGAACCTGTTCCCACTGAAGGTCGGGGCCTCCCTGGGACAGGGCCAGCCCCAGCACCGGCTGGGTTCAGGGGATATGCTACTTTCTCAAGTTGCTGAGTTTCTTTCCTCACCTTGGGAGGGCTGATGCCAGGGCAGCCAGGCTGCAGATTCTGGTGACATCTGGAAGCAGGATGGCAGAACCAGCCCCATATTAAAGGTCCATTTACAGCACTGGGTAAACACCCGACTGCCTCTGACTCAGCCCAGCATAGGGCCCTGCAGACAGCAGGGCGCGCCCGGGGGCTGCCACTCCTGGGCAGAGGAGTCACCACCAAGGTTGTCTCGTGCCTTGCTTGGATGGATGCAGTGCAAGAAAAGAGACAAATTCCAAAAAGGCACCTAGATCCTAAAGGGCTCTGGGTGTCCTGGAAAGCGCTGGAGGGGACAGACCCTCCTGCAGCCAGCATGTGCGGAGGGCACTTCGGCAGCTGGATTCCTGAGGATCAGAAGTGATGGGACAGCCAGTCCCCCCAGGTCCTTTAAAGGCAGGCCCTCCTCTGCGTGGGTATAAAACCCTTTGGGATCATTGACCTGCCAGGTGCCCTGCTGGGAAGGGAAGGGGGTGGGGTTTTCATTACAATGGGCCTGTCTGGCCTCTGCGGGGGGGGGGGGGGGGGGGGGGGGGGGGGGAGCGCCGGGGAAGGAAGCTGCAGGGGAAGAGCTCTGCATTAGAGGCTGACTGACGCAGATGGGCTGTAGTGTCCCTGCCGCATGCCACTCCAGGTGAATGGGCTGCCTTGAGCAGAGGATCTCGGGGACCATCTGTAATTCATGTGGCTTTCCATGGGTTTATTTGGTTTGCTGAGGTCTGTTCATGGCATTGTATTTTAATGGCTTGCAGCCTTGGTGCGGGAGAAGGAAAGGTGAGGCTGATATGGGAAACATTTGTTCTGCCCAGTAAGGATCCCTTGCTTTTTGCATATTTGCAGTATGGTCTCAGTGCTCTTTAAACCTAGTTTATAAATTTGAATCCATATCTACACACACACATATCTATAATATTTCTCAAACGTATCCCGAGAGCTCAGCTGATCAGCTGGGGAATAGGGGGTTGGAATGTCCTTGGGAAAGGACTTCCTGAACACGCCCACTTGTCCCCATTCAAAGTCTAACATCTGGGTCATTTAAACTAAAGCCACTTAGATCGCGGTTTGGGATCGCGGTTTGACTCAAAAGCCAACAGTGATCTACATGAGGCCCTGCACAGGACCTGATTTTCAGAGGCACCACTCACCCATAGCTCTCAGCGGAGGTGGTAGGTGCTTGGCATCTCTGAAGAACATGCCGGCGTTAAGAGCCTGGACTTTTTGAATCACGTTGTTTCATACGGCTAGACAGTTTCCTAGTGAAGGCGATCCCATTCATACCCGAGCAACTCCAGACTCTGAGCTTTGGCCGAGTCTGAATGGAAATCTTTCCAGCTGTGGGAACTGGGGAATTCTCACTTAAGAGTCAAGCGGCCACCTGAGAAACAGCCCTAGGAGCCCAGGACAGGTGAGGCAGAGCCGCTGAAAAACAAGGGGACAAGCCCTGCCCCGATTTCTGCAGCAACACGGCACCCCAGCATGGCTGCGTTCAGGGTGCTTCCCTTCCTGAGAGATGTCCGAGGGGCTGCCTCACTAGGGGGTGGGATCCAGGGCAGAGGAGACCTCAGAATCTGCATAAAGCAAGAGTTCCCTGGTGAGCCGAAGGCGGATAGCTGTGGGGTGTCTTCAGGGCTAAGTCACGTCCCAAGCCATCAACAGGACAGTGCGATCTGAGACCTGCCCCGCCCCCTCACCCTTTCCAGCCAACTGGGATTTCATCTTGCTTGGGGACCCGCTTCCTGCAGCAGCACCCCCCAATCTCAGGTTGTGGCCAGGGAGCACCTCGTGTCCTTTCTAGGGCCACCGAACAAAGCACATTCATACCTGGGCAGAAAGGTCCCTTCCTTCTGCAGCATTGTACCGTGCCTTTAAATCCAAGCCTGCCATTGCAGCCATATGTTTCCAGGCAGCAGCAGGAGGAGGCGGTTTTACTGCAGGAAGGAGACATTAGCAAAGGCAAGGAGAAACCGAACCAAAGAGCCCTTCGGCCGGGGCATTCCCTGCCAGGAAGCCCCAGGTCACTAGTCTGCAGGGAAACCTGCCCTAAGGCCCAGCTCCACAAAAGGATGCAGGCACGATGAATTGTGAAGCGTCCCCATGCAGCATACAGGACTGTTTTATTCGACCTTCAGTTACAGACCCGGCTCAGCCAAGCATCGGGCTCTGCTGTTGTTGTTAGTCCCTTTTGGGTGGTCGCTTAAGGCAGATTTCCCTGTGGCTTCCCCTCCCCAGCAAGCCCTGGATCAGCACACTGCCCGCAAAGCTGCCTCACCCTGGGCAAGTCATCAGAACGGGGCATGGGCGAGACCAGCACCGCTGGCCAAGACCAGACAGGAGCTGGAGCCTGAGTCTTGAGCAGCGCTGGGCTGGTGTGAGCGAATCGCCAGCAATGCCAGGGCTCAGGGCTCAGCCTGTCGGTGCTAAAATCTGTGTGCGGTGCAGAAGGAAGCAACATGTGCCCACTTTCCCTGCCTTTGGCTCACCTCTTGTATTAACAGGGAGCAGGGTCCTTCCTCGGAACGGGCTCCCCGCACGGCGTAGTTGCCTGCACGAGCGTCTGGAGAGAGGAACAGCCTCTCGGATCCACGTGCAAATCACGTGCGTGCAACTTCGCTCTTTCCCAAAGTGAGTTCCGGGGAGCGTGGGTGCGCCGTTGCAACTAGGCAGGGACGGAGGCTTGTCCCGCTGGAGCCCCAATAAAACTGGGTATCAGAAGGGTAAGAGAGCATGAGCCATACGTGCTCCCTGGCATCCCTATAAACCCGGGGATGGGCGGACTCGGCTGGGCTCTCTTCCCAAGGGCTGTTCGAAGGAAAAGGAGAAAAACGAAGGCAGGTTTGACAATGCACTGAAATAAAAGCAAAGGAAACCGGTGATTCCCAGACATGCAAAGGAGCAGGGAAGGAGGAAAGGGGCATGAAAATTCATTGGGAGGGGGCAGGTGGCCTCTGCTAGCAAGAGAGGGCAGGAGGGAAAAATCTGGGGTAGAAGCGAGATGGAGTGGGAGGAGTGTCTCTCAGCAGTGGAGGGATGGATGGCGGCAGAGCTGAGCAGCAGCTGGAAGCAGGGGTGGGGGAAGGGGAGACGGGAGAAGAGAGGTTCACAATGAAAACCTGATTAGAAAGTCACATTTCATGGCAAAATAAAGGCCGTGTCAAGCCCTGTCCTCCCCAAGGCTTCAGGAATGAAAGGTGATGGCCCAGCCCAGCCACCGAGCTGCAGCCCCCGTGGCTCTGGACCGGAGCAGGGCGACTGTGCTAGTGCTGGGAGAAGTGGGTGTGTGCAGCGGGGGATGGGGTGATCGGGAGTGTCTGCCTTTGAATGTGTTCAAGGCAAAATACCTGATTCCTGCATGTAAACAGCTGGTTTTTCTTCCTGTTTTTTGATACAACCTGATTGTGGAAAAGAGTTACCTGCCGAATGCAGGACTCAGTACGTAAAGACCAAGTCCGAGATGCTGGACATCAGCCAGTCCCCAGCAATCATCTCCGTCACCTCCGGAGTGCAATAGTCCGGGAACTCAAAGTGAGAGGTGACTCCCAAGGGGAAAAGGTCGAGGTCTTTGTCAAAGACTGACCAGTCCAGGGCTCCGCAGGCTGCGCTCGGCTGGGCTTTCCCAGGCAGGACACCCAAGAGCTCTTCCTCCAGCTCTTCGTCAGAGGAGAAGGAGGAGGGCGGGGATGCGGTTGACATCGGGGAGGGGGATCCGCTCTCTGGGGAGCTCACCTGCTCCAGGAAAGGCTGCGCAGTGGGTTCTGGGTCCTTCGGCTGGTGGGACTCAATGAGGTCATCCCTCTTGTTCCTTTTCTCCCCAACCGCCCGCGCGGCAGGGACCATGTGCCAGAACTCCTTGCCGGGTGCCTTCGGGCAGTCCTCAGAGGGCGTCTCTGACAGCCGCACCTCTAGGAGGTCCTCTTCCATCTTGAGTGTGGACTCTCCCATCTGGCAGCTGGAGTCGTGCTTGGACGGCTGCCTTCTGCTGGAGGTGACCCGGCTGAGGACAGATGGTTTTATCTTCACAGGGAGCCTTGGCCGGGACTTGCTGGCCCCAATTTTGCCCTTTTTCCTAGGCCGGTACTTATAGTCTGGGTAGTCAGCCATGTGCTTAAGTCGCAGGCGCTCTGCCTCCTTGACGAAGGGGATTTTCTCCGAGTCCTGGAGGAGCTGCCACCTCCTGCCCAAGCGCTTGGAGATCTCGGCATTATGCATGTCCGGCCACTGGTCCATGATCTTCCGCCTCTCGTTCTGTGACCACACCATGAAGGCATTCATGGGCCGTTTGATGTGGCCACTCGGCGTCTTGCACCAGGCAGGCTCGCCCTTGGTGCCAGCTTCCTTCAGGAGCAGGGAGTCTTTGGTGGTTAGCTGGGGACACACCTCCCTCTTGGACTCCATCGCACGGCTCCTCATGTTCCTCTGCTGGACCATGCTGCTGCTGCTGCTGCTGCTGCTGAAGAATTGCTCCCAGATGCTAAACGCCAGTCCGGGTTATTTTCATTGTCCGGAAGAAGAGGAGGAGGAAGAATCTTCTGCTTGCTTAGGGCTGGGGAAGGTTCTTCAGCCCGTCCGCCCCCTTTTAACTCAGTCCGTCAAAGCAGCAGGCGAGGAAATTGATGGAAGCGGCTTGGCACCTTTACAAAAAACTGCCCTGCCTCCCTGAGATGTTTCACTCCGCCGGCCGGCCGGCCGGGAAGCGGCCTTTGCAAAAGGCACGCTGGCTCCTGAATCAATGGACTGTGAGATTAACTCTCCTTGTGCTACACACCGGCTTGGCACTGCACCGGAGCGATGCAGGGGTCCCAGCAGCCTGCAGCACACGAGCCCCCCAGGGCAGGGGGAAGGGGATCAATACGAAATGAATTGCTAAGAAGAATCCTGGCTCTTTCCTCCTACTCTTTCCCAGCCAGTTGCCTTCCTGTGCCTGCTCCTTGTCTCGCTGCACCCTAGCGCCTGCCTTGCTCGCCAGCTGGAGCCAATGCCTTGCACTGCATGCTGTCTGCACGCCCTCCCCGCCTCTCTCTGGTGCCTTCTCGTACAGCTCTGCCGAGCTGTCAGCCAGCGCTGGCTCCCCCAGACGCTCTCCGCCCCTCGTGTGCAGTCTGGGGGCTGCACCCGCAGACGCCTCTGGTGTAAACACCCAGGTGCTTATTCTGTCAATGGGAGGCTCCGCCCAGGCCGGCGCGTCATTGGTTGCAGGGCAGGAATAAAGGATTTGCATCCCCCAATAGGCTTTCCCCGAGGAAGGGGTTGCTAGAGAGAATGTCAAACTTTCTCCTGATTCCCCCCCTCCCCGCTCCCCACGTCACTTACCTGGGATCTGAACCAGACCTGGGCTGACGTGGCCACAGGCCTGGGGGACTCAGAGCCCCAAATCCATGGTGCAGCCTGGCGGGCAATGCCCAAGCCTCTGTTTATACAGCGCTGTGCCCCGGGACCCTGCTCTGGGGGAAGGGAACAGGTGAGAGAGGAAAGCAGGTAAATTGCCCTTGTCATCGCTGGCATCCCCTCCTTGCGACTTGCCGCCTCCTCCTCCTAACGTAGCGTGGCTCTTTCCTGAGATCAGAAACCTGCCCGGTCCCTGCCCACCACCGCAAGTTGGGTTCTGCTGGCAAAGCACTGACCCTTCCCGGGGCCTGGGGCCTGGGGCAGAGGTGGACGACCCGGAAGAGGAGGGCGCTGGCAGGGAGCAAGGTGAAAAGAGCGGGGTTTCAGAGGGCCTGGGATACCGACGTCATCCTGGTCTCTTGTAAGTCTCATGGTGTGAGTGGAGCAGCGCTCGGCACAATCAAAGCAGCGGGCACTCAGCCCCGACAGGCACTCATAGCGCTCGCTGCTTCCCGTGTGCTGAAGATCTCAGAGCACTTCACAAACCATGCCACAGGCAGGCCCACCCCACCCCTCTGGGGGAGGTCTTACTGGGACACACACACGCTGGGGTAATGTCACTGCAGCCAATGAGTTACACCACGGCTGAACTTGGCCTGCCATCATTTTACAGATGGGAAAACTGAGGCGCGGAACAAGACAGTGACTTGCCCAAGGTCACACTGTGAGTCTCTGGCAGAGTGAGGACCTAAGGCCGTTCAGCAGCCTATCGAGGGCCACAGCAGGAAGAGATGCTCTCCCCCAGCCCTGGACCTGCTGCAGCCAGGGAGAGGCACCTCTCCCCCTCAGCCCAGGTGCTGCTGCAAGGAGAGAGGGCTGGGGGGGGTCCTCTCTCCCCACCATGGCCCCAGGGCAGCCTACACCCCAAACCCATCATCCCTGGCCCCACCCCTGAGCCCACACCCCCACCTGGAGCCTTCACCCCCCTGCACCTCAACCCTCTGCCCCAGCCCTGAGCTCCCTCCCACACCCTGAACCCCTCATTCCTGGCTGCACCCCAGAGCCTGCACCCCTAGACAGAGCCCTCACCCCCTCCCGCACCCCAACCCTCTGCCCCAGCCCTGAGCCCCCTCCTGCACTCCAAACCCCTCAGCTCCACCTCTGCCACACATCACGTCCATATTGGTGCACATAACAAAATTTGTTCCGCACATGGATGGGAAGAATTTGAGGGAACATTGGTGAGGACTGGAATCTAGAACACCTGACTCCCAACCTAGTGTTGTAACCACCACATACGATGCTCTTGCTTCTAGCCCACCAGCAGAGGCGGCTCTATGTATTTTGCCACCCCAAACACTGCAGGCAGGCAGCTTTCAGTGGCACGCCTGCAGGAGGCCTGCTGGTAACGCAGAGTCAGCGGGACACCTGCGGGAGGTCTGCTGGGAACGCGGATTCGGCGGCGCGCCTGCGGGAGGTCCGCTGAGAACCTGCAGGCCTCCCCCAGCGGCTTGCCGCCCCAGGCACGGGCTTGGAGCGCTGGTGTCTGGAGCCGCCCCTTCCCACCATTCATTTTTGTTCCCTGCTGTAAGGATTCATCTCCTTGGTGTCTGTTTGATCCCCTCTGGAGGAGTCAGCTGCCCCGGACATGGCTCGGTTTCACTGTTGCACTCCCCCAGCCAGCTAGAGGCTGAGGCTGTAACTGCATGGAAAGAATCCAGTTGTCTCCTGTTCTTAAGCCTCCACTGCAGGCTTGTTATTTACAAAGAGGCCGACGCTGCAGAGTCAAGATCCGGATCTGAACTCTCTGAGTGCTGCAGGAAGCTTGGAACCAGGGTTTGGCCATCCCTGGCCTAGCCCTGATGTGACCAGGCTTGCATCGGTAGTAGTGGTGACCAGACCTGGCTGCCGAAAGCTGCTTGCAGCCCTGGCCGCCCTCCTTCGCCCAGGGATGGACCCAGGCACAGTGTGCAGATGTTGGGTGTCATCTGCAGGCGCTGCCCAGCCCATGCCCAGCCCAGCCCCAAGGTTTGGCCTTTACCTCTAGGAGCCCTAAGAACGTCTTGTTTTTAGGCATCGTGTTGAGAAACAAGCTCAGTCCATATTAAGGCTTTAGGCATCTGGAGTTTTAGGGGCATAAAATGGATGTAACCAGCATTGCCAGCCCCAGCTATTCCAAAATCATGAGTCAGGCCTCAAGGTCACGAGACTGGCTTAACAACCACGAGCATTCAAACTGACTTAGCGTTAGGTTCTTTGGCTTTGCCTCTGAGGTTCTGGGCCTTTGGGGTTTGTGTGGTCAAGCTTTCCTCTGCAACCACAAAAGAGTAGAAACTGACTTTTTAAAAATAATGACAGCTGAGGGTCTCATGTAATCACCTGACTCCAGGAGCTGTGTCTTTCAGGAAAACACCCGCTGTCATGAGACATGCAAAAAATCACTAATGTTGGCCCCACTGTGGAACCATCTGGCAACCCAGCCCACAGAGTGAGAGTCGCAAGGGTTGAGACGTGGGAACACAGTGGACCAACAGCCATGTCTTCAAATGTGGGTTTAACAAGTGTGCCTGAAAATCACACGTGCAACCATTTGGCTAAATCCATGCACAGCATAACACCACAGCTTCAGTGCAGTTATGCCACCGATTAATTTGGCCCATTGCTTTTAGTAAAAAATGTTGCCTTTGTATCCACTGCCTCCCGGTTACACTTGCAAATTGGGTAACTTTGGGTGCAACAGAACTATTTTATTGCAGCTTGACCCATGTAGCTCCCTGGATGTTAGGATGGTAGCCCCGGTGTTTGCAATTGAGCATTTAGGAACATATCCCGCCTGCCTTGCACTTTATGCAACAATGTATCAGCAATGTGCTTTGTTCATGGGCAAAGCTTCACGGGGAGCAGGGACAGGGCCCAACTGTCTGAAGGCCCCGTGGCTCATTGATTGCCCTCCTTGGGCTTTGAACCCTTCCTTAAAGCACTGTTTGGTGACCCATCCACTCTGTGAGCTCCAAGAATAGGACTGAGCACTGCTCCCTCCTGATCTTTGAAGAAGTCTTAGCACCACATTTTCAAGCAAGTTGAACATACAGTTTAGCATGCAAATGTGTGTGCAATTGTGCACCCTGATTGCATGCTCAATGAGGGCTGTTACACTTGCAGATTGGAAACGTGCTCCTGCACTTGGACAGTTTCCTTCATTTCCATAGGAAGTGACCAGATTTGCACGTGCATAATATGCTCACAATTACACACACATTCCACAGGGCAATTGTGCACTGATAATCATTTGCAAATCTGGCCTGTATTGGCTAATGTTATGTGGGTGTAGGTGCTGGAGGGATCGATGGGGGGTTGCGTTAAGGAGTTTTTCAGTCGCTGCTTGCATTCTGTGATTGCACCTCAGCCTAAGCGCTCAGGTGGGAGGGTGTCTGATACATATTTATTACCATTTCCATTTGCATATGGCAATGCTGGTCGGCTTGCAAAGGCAGGCTTTGTGCAGGCAGCATGGCTGCCCCATTACAGCCTCTTTTGGCACCGTCTCCCCCCACCCCCAGAGTGTATGTAGCCGAGGTGCAAACGCTGTGTGCACAAGTCCAGGTGCACGCTGGGCTGTGGGGAGGACTGGCTGCCAGCAAGCTCTTAACCCATCAGCTGCAGAGCCCCCATCCTCCAGCGGAGAGCCTTCAGCACAGGCTCCCGGCTGTAATTGCAGCTTTTTATGGATCTGGGAGCGTGACTGGGGTATAATGAGACGTTGGCTCCCCCTCCCCCACCTGAGAGAGGCTAGTCAGTGATTCCAGAATTCCCTGCTCTGTGCCACGTGGAGACCAGAGGAAAGCGGCCCAGTTCTCTGAAAAAAAGGTTCTGCCAGTGCCTGTTCTGCTGCACGGTTCCCCAGGAGCTGTAGGCACGTGGGGGCTAATTCACGGGAATGGAGGAGCATTAGCTTATTGTGGGTCTCCGATCTGGGGCTTGGGGACTTGTGACTGTGCTGCCGGGGAGGAGGCCGTGTGTGCACAAATAAGGTGCTGCTCTACAGCTTAAAGAGTGGAGTGGGGATCAGACACCTGCTTCTTTCCCAGCTCTGCCACTGACTCAAGTGTGACCATGAGTGAGCCTCTTAGCCTGCTTCTGCCTCAGTTTCTCCATCTGAAAAATGGGGATAATACAAATGCCTCAGTCAAGCAAAGGGCTTTGAGAGCCTTGGATGAGGCTGTTAAGTATGTGCACAATGTTTGTAATATTTATCATGACTAAGGCTACGTTTTAGTCATTGGTCTTTTTAGTAAAAGTCATGGACACGTCATGGGCAGTAAAAAATTCATGGCCTGTGACCTGTCCATGACTTGTACTATCTACCCCTAACTAAAACTTGGGCTGGGAGGCTTTCGGTGCTCTGAGGGGGCAGTCGGGGTGCTGCGGGTGCTAAGGGGGGGATGGGTGGCAGTGTGCGGCCCGGGACCCCTGCTGGTGCTGGGTGGGGAGGGTTGGCAGGGCTGGCAGGCTTCTTACCTGTCTCCATGTGCCTCTGCAGCATCTGGCCGCAGGGGCTCCATGTGCTGCTCCCACCACGAGTCCAGCTTCGCAGCTCCCATTGGCCAGGAAGCACAGCCAATGAAAACTGTGGGGGCGGCGCCTGTGGGCAGGGGCAGCGCGCAAAGACCCCTAGTCCCTCTGCCTAGGAGCTGCAGGGACATGCCAGCCGGTTTGGGGGATGCCACCCCTGAGGTAACCGCCATCCTTCACCCCAACCCCTGCCCCAGCCCTGAGCCCCCTCCCACAACTGAACAGCCCCAGCAGCGGCCGATGCAGCTGGCCCAGGGGCTGCCTGAGCTACTCAGGCAGCCCCAGAGCCAGTCACACCGGCCTCTGCAGAAGTTTCAGAGGTCACGGAAAGTCATGGAATCCGTGACTTCTGTGACAGACACACAGCCTTAATCATGACAAAGCGCCCACCCCGGGAATGTGCTGGGGCTGAAAGGAAAACGGGGATGTTCCCAAGGCACCTGCCTATTGCAGGAGACTTTCCTGCCTTGTGGAAATCACTGGACCTTGCCCCCAAAGCCCTGGCATTGGCTACAGCTACAGCTACTGTCTGCTTCTCGGGGTGTCTGAACTCCTCACTCCACTACAGCATGAGCCACCCTCCCTGCCCACCCCCAGCCGGGATGAGTGTCCCCCAGCTGGGACGGGTGTGCAGGACAGCTAGGCTGTCACGTCTGTGTCATCTTCCACGGAATATCGTTGTGAGCTGGCACACACCTGCCAGGCAAATGCACCATGTGAGCCTGCCACCTCCACAACTAGCCAGCGTGCCTGCAGAGCCAGCCAGCCCCTTCTGCCACAGCCCGACACACAGGCGCTCACACGAGCGTCTCACTGCCACTAGCTATGGTGCGCAAAGTCCGTGCCAGGGCAAGCCTGCCCCAGCCACGAGGAAGGCCTGCACTATGGTCTAGCACGTGATCTATCACACAAGCCCCCTGAGCACGTTGGCCTAGCCATGGGGAATTTCACACAGTCAGAGCGGGGCTCTAGAGAAGGCGTATCTTGGGGAAGAAGCAGGTCCCTTTGGGAACAGTCCCGGCTGTCGATCCTGCTGCACAATCAGGGCAAGCCAGCCACCCCTCTGCCCTGCCTCGCCCCACTCCAGCAGAAAGCACGAGAGAGCACTTCTCCCAAACACAGGCGTGAGGGCCTGGTGGGGTTAGCTCTGCTCAGTCCCACAGACAAAGAGAGCCGGGGGCTGCTGTGGTCAGGGATGAGTTTTTGCACGGATGTGCTCGTGATTGGGGGCAGGGGGGTATGGCAGACGGATCTCTGGGGCAAGGAGGGAAGGTAGTGAAAGCTCCATTGGTCAGGTGATGGGCATGGGGCCAGCTGTGAGTGTGCCCGGGATGTGGGAGGACAGTGCAGCAGGGGCCTCCTGCCAGGCCAGGGCAGTGAAATGTGCCATGGTATCTGCCAGGCCCTGAAGGCTCACCAGTGCCCGGCTCCATGGTGGCGGGGGAGAAGGGTGAAAGGCAAACGTTGAGAGGGCAGGGCTGGGGTCGGGCTTTCTGAGCACAATGTCTGCCAGTGCCGATGGCGGCAGGGCAGACGCAGCAACAGACGCCAACCAGCATCCAGAGCTTCCGGGAGCTGCTGAGCCATTTCAATGAGGAGGCAAGCCATGCATGAGGGTGGGGGATGGGTAGGGGGGCAGAGAGGGGAGTGTGGCTCTTAAAGGCACAGGAGCCTGCTTATGGTGGTTACTGCAGGGGGTGACTAGACAGCAGGCAGGAGGGAGGCTGAGACCTTGACCTTGACCTTGTCCCAGCCTGGTCAGCGCCTGCCTGGGAGGGTCCTCAGCACTCTCTGTCCAGCTGTGGGAATTCACTGCATGAAGGGAAGGAAGTGGGGTGGATGGAGGATGCATGAATGGTAGTAATCTAATCCAGACTATGATACCCTGGCCAGACACCAATCTCTGCTGTATTTGGGATAGTCTGGCATCGCTCCACGGATTTCCAGAGCGACTCCAGATTTACGCCCAGGAAACTGGAGTGGAATCTGGCCCCGCATGTCTGGTACAGACACATTTACATGGTACGTTCTCAAGCCAATGTGTTTCCACCACTTTGCACGTTCACTAGGCATGGGCAGAAGCAGACATTTACACACACACACACCCATTTGCACATGCAAGATCACAGGCCTAGTTTTTCAGGCTATGTTTGGAAGCTTAGCCTGTGATGCTCAAAGGGATACTGGAAGCGTAATCAGCTTTGAAAAATGCCCTGACTCTCCTTGCTAGCGTTTAGAACGTTACGATCACCTTGCTCGCTTTTACCCTGTGCTCTGGTGCTGTGTGAGTTAAAAACCCCACACCACACAAACGCCAGGAGAACCTGCCTCCTGGAAGCAGTGAAAGTGTGCCCCAAGTGCTGTCAAATGCACAAAGTAAACACAGTGAGAGGGGGAGAACAGAGCAGAAAGATATTTGTCACTAATCTCTTTCAGTTATAGCAATCTCAAGAGTCTCTTACAGCAATAATAGGTAAACAATTTTTAGAAGAAAATGTGATTTATGAATTGACCGTGTCCCTTTAATATTTCATAAGCTAACAATAGAGCTTCTGTGTGGGAAACGGAGAGCTTCTAGCGTATGGGCCATCTCCAGAGCTCACTGAAATCGATGGAAACCTTCCTATTGACTTCAGTTGGCCCTGGGATCAGGCCCTGAGGTTGGAAAACAGAGCGATCTGATGTTAAGCAGACAGGAGCAGGATGTGGTTCAGGAAATGCAGACCCAAAATAAAACTGTAATCCCAGCCCTTGAGGACCAGTTTTTCTCTATGCTCTTGGTATCCTGGAATCCTTTCCCTTGTGCTTTGTAACCACCCTGAGTACCAGAGCACTGGTGTTATATCAGAATCAAACAGAATTTTATAGTGTGACGTGTGACACTAACATTGGAACATGTAAACCCCAAATATCTTTGAAATGTGCAAACACCTTGGAGGATGCCAGGAATATGGTAATAAGATTCCTCTAACTAATTTAAAATTCATGAAAAGATACCATCTATTGACAATTGTTTCTTTACCTGTAAAATTGATTTTCCAGGATCCCAGGGCAAGTGATGGTAAAATATCACTTTAACCATTTTTTATTGTGTATTTTATTAAACTTAGAACATATAGTGCCTTTCATCAAGGGACATCAAACTCAAGCACTTTGGAGGAAGGATGGTCTAGTGGCTGCACTCAAGACTCCTGGGCTGTATTCCCTGGCTCTGACACATAACATATGACCTTGAGCAAATATGTACCTCAGTTTCCCTATCTGAAAAACAGGGCTAATTACACCAGCTGCCTCACGGGTGTGTTGTGAGGCTTAAATCAGCCACATCTGTAAAGCCTCTTGAAATTCTTGAACTGGAAGTGCCACAGAAGTGCTAAGCATTACTGCTCACAAACCACATCAGACACAGGGCTTGTCTACATCACAAAGTTGCAGCGCTGGTGAGGGGGTTACAGCGCTGCAACTTAGGAGGTGTACACATCTGCAGGGCATCACCAGCGCTGCAACTCCCTGTTTGCAGCGCTGGCCGTACTCCCGTTTTGTCTCGGGTGTAGAGGATCCAGCGCTGGTGATCCAGCGCTGGTAATCAAGTGTAGACACTTACCAGCGCTTTTCTTGACCTCCGTGGAATAAGCAGGTATCCCAGCATACCTGAGGAAGCCTCTGGTAATCAAGCTGGTCTCCTTCCCCGGTTTGCTCTCGCGTTCCCCGAACCCCGAGCAAGCAGGTCTCCTTCCCTGCGGTTTGCAGGGTGGTTCGGGGAACGCGAGAGCAAACCGCGGCGAAGCTGGTCTCCTTCCCCGGTTTGCTCTCGCGTTCCCCGAATCCCCGAGCAAGCAGGTCTCCTTCCCTGCGGTTTGCAGGGTGGTTCGGGGAACGCGAGAGCAAACCGCGGCGAAGCTGGTCTCCTTCCCCGGTTTGCTCTCGCGTTCCCCGAACCCCCGAGCAAGCAAGTCTTCCCTGCGGTTTGCAGGGGGGTTCGGGGAACGCGAGAGCAAACCGCGGCGAAGCTGGTCTCCTTCCCCGGTTTGCTCTCGCGTTCCCCAAACCCCCGAGCAAGCAGGTCTTCCCTGCGGTTTGCAGGGTGGTTCGGGGAACGCGAGAGCAAACCACGGCGAAGCTGGTCTCCTTCCCCGGTTTGCTCTCGCGTTCCCCGAACTCCTGAGCAAGCAGGTCTCCTTCCCTACGGTTTGCAGGGTGGTTCGGGGAACGCGAGAGCAAACTGCAGCGAAGCTGGTCTCCTTCCCCGGGTTGCTCTCGCGTTCCCCGAACCCCCCTTGAAGCCGCCCAACAGCGCTGCAGTGTGGCCACATCTAACACCACTTGCAGCGCTGGTTGCTGTAAGTGTGGCCACTCTGCAGCGCTGGCCCTATACAGCTGTACTAATACAGCTGTAACAACCAGCGCTGCAAAATTGTAGATGTAGACATACCCACAGACTACTGGAGACTGTTATGCCAGCCAGAGTGACCACGGTTGGTCGCATTGCACCAGGCATCGTGTAGTGACGTTCCCAGGTCTGGCTCAATCTTGCAAATCCACAAATCTCTGGTGCAACCCCTCAGGCACTGTCAGGATGTGCACCCCTTCGCCCATTGGTGGAGAGTTTGAGAGCGCGGTATTCTGGGGTCTTCGAAGGGCAGTCAATGCTGCATTTATTGCTGTCTCCTTTCACAAATGCAGAAACAGGCTCATGGGTACGCAGAGCCAGGGGTAGAAGCCAGGAGTCCTGACTCCCAGTCCTCTGCTGTAACCACTTGGTCCACATGACCCCCATGTAATGAGTGCACCTGTTCTCAAGCACTCAGTCAGCACTGAGCAGAAGGCCAAGGGGTCGCTTCAGACAATGCTCAAGCTGGGGAATTGCTCACCTGTCTGACTGACCTAACCTACATGTGCAGTGGGCACTGCGGGAGAGGGCACAGCACCCTCAGGAGGAGAGCTGGCAACCTTGCTGGGGGTGGAGAGATGATGGTGTGCACCCAGGAAAGGACATTGGCCCATTGTGTGGAAGATGGCAGTGTGGTTAAGGGACATGGTGTGAATGGTCACAGAACCAAGGTATGCTGGGTGTCCACCCCGGACAAGGGCTGAGCAGGTTAGAAAGGGCCAATTAACCCTATAGGCTTCACCTGGAGGAGAGCCAGGGCCTGCTAAAGTCTAACTGAAGATAAAGCCCAGCTGGGCAGAGACAGGCACAGGTGCAGGCTGGGCTTGTACAAAGCCAGGAAGTTGAGAGCCGGAGAGGGCTGCAGGAGGAGCTCTGCAGTCATTCTCTAGAGAGAAAGGGAGGTGGCTAGGGACAAGGAGGAGTTCTAGGTGGCAAGTAACCCCTGGGATCCTGCCCTGGGTTGTAGAGTCCAGGGGGAGTAGCCATTAGAGAGGAGGAAACTTGGGCTGGTGTACCCAGAGATGGGCCTGCAGATGGGGAAGTGAGGTAGGAGGGAGCCTGGGGAAACAGCAATAGGGTCTGAGACTGAGCTGAGCATGGTCGCCCGCTACCCCCTGGGCTGGAACCCGGGGTAGCGGGCAGGCCTGGGCGGCCTACCAAACACTGGGAAAGTGACACAACCTGGACTTGATGACTGCCTGACATGGCATACATATGGGCAGCCTGTATGGGCACCCCGTCTGGGCACCCCAGAAGGGGAGGACTGAATAGTGACCTGGCCAGAGGGCTGAGTCCCAAGAAGGGAGCACCTGAGTCCCAGAAAGAGAGAGAGAGCCCATGGTGCTAGGGAGGGTTATGGCAGCCCGGGCGAGGAGGGGAAGGGAGTTACCACCACTGCTGGGGCACAGGGAGCAGGAGGCTGGATGTGTCTCCAAAGGTCTATCACAAGGAGAGATGCATTACAAATATGTGGCCCGACTCTTTTCTTGATGATCCCTCCGGAACGGAGACCCTTTGCCTCCTCAGGGCTGCCCTGCGCTGCCCCCATAGGGCCCCGGGGCCTGTGGGTGGGGTAGAAACATTCAGGCATTTTTCAGGGAGAGAAGAAGTTCTGTATAAAGAATGAGGTGGACTTTGCCAAGAGACGGCATGCTCCAAAAGAAGGGCACAGCCCTCCCCCCTCCCCAATGCCCCCATTTCTGTACAGTCTGGGATGGGGGAATTTCCCTGCAATATGCTTCGCTGTTTGCCTGGCTCCCTGGGGCATGCAGTGCTGGGGGCACAGGCACAGCCGTTCTGCCTAGGTGTATTTCTCTGTGGGTCATAGTGTCACGGAGTCACCGGGCGATGCTCTGGAACTGCTCCTCACAAAGCCAGTCAGGACTTTGGGGAGCCTCCTGTCCCTTGGAGCAGACTTGTTCAGGGCAAGATGCTCACACGTCTTCACCTCCTGGGTCTCTCCTTGGAGCATTCAGCATCCTCTGCCCCTCCGTGCGCTTCCCACAGCGAGCCCGCCCCAGCGGGGTCCTGGGGAAGCCACCAGGTCCTGCACCTCCACTTCGCAGTCAGACGTGACTCTCAGCCAGCCAGTAAAACAGAGGTTTATTCGATGACAGGAACAGGGTCTAAAACAGAGCTTGTAGGTACAGCGAACTGGACCCCTCGGCCGGGTCCATTCTGGGGGGCAGTGAACCAGACCCCCCATGTCTGCACTTCACTCCTCGACCTCAGCCAGCTCCAGACTAACAACCCCCTCCAGCCCCTCCTCTCTGCTCAGTTCCTTTCCTGGGCCAGGAGGTCACCTGATCCCTTTGTCTCCAACACCTTCAGCTGGCACCTTTGCAGAGAAGGGGCCCAGGCCATCAGTTGCTAGGAGACAGAGTGCCAGGCATTTAGGTGCACTGTCCCTTTGCTCTTCAGCAATCACATGCCCTTATCCCACCACCTAGATACTTAAGAACTGCCATGGGGACACTGAGGCACCAACACAGTATTCAGAGAAAACATCAAGAACATTCCCAGTTCGTCACACATAGGCCCCACATCCCTCTAACAGGAGTCTTCCACACTGGGGCCCATGCTCTCAGCCCACAGCCAGTCCCTGCCCGGGACAGTTCAGCAGGCAGGGCATGGGAAGGGTTAAGAGAGCCCCAGGTGAGGTGCGAGGAGGCATAGAAACAGCAGATTTTTGAACCCAATTCCTTTCCTGGCGCGCGCTTGGCAGGGAGACGCCAGCAGGAGCTTACGGTGGCGCACAGACAGGGCAGCCAGATGTCCGCACTGAGCACCCCCACCTTGGGCTTTGGTGCACTGGGTGCAGGACATGCCCGCGAGTTGCCTCAGTGACCGAGGGCTTCCCTGGGCAGGTGAAGTGCCCATTGGTTGCCCGAGCGCCTGAGAGGATCGGGGAGCACAGCCGATGCCCATTGGCTGCCTCGGTGACTGACGGGTTAGCAGAGCGTGGAAGCCCAGGCAGCTAGTTGCCGTAGCAACAACAGCTGTAAAGGAAAACAAAGGGCCTGGTGCCCTCCCTGCACAGGCAGCAGCAGACCTGCCAACAGTCCCGGCTTTCGTGGGATTGTCTCCACGAGCTCCCTGTCCTGGTTAAACTGACCATTTCCCCCAGGCAGGGCTGCCCAGATGGGGCGGAGCAGTTTGCCCCAGTCACCCCATTTGAGAGGGCCCCCAAACTGGATGGCATGGTGCATAGGGTCGCAGCGCCAGTCGGGTTAGGCCGGGCCACCCAGCTGTCTCCATCTATGGAGGGGACAGGCCAGAGCCATGTGGTGCTGTGTCCTGCCTTAGCCCCTGGGAATGCTGGGAGTTCTGGGGAGTGGGGTGGGCTGGGAGTTCCTTGGTGGCCTTGCCCAGACACCTGCTCTCGCAGGGCGGCGGGTGTACAGCAGCCTGGAGCAGCTGGTGCCACAGGCTCTCAAGCAGCGTGTGGCGTGGTCATGTCCCCCAGACTCAGAGGCAGAAAGACCCAGATGCAGGTGATACTGGTTAGATAAGCCAGGTGGCACGAGAGGGGGGCATTGCAGAGACACCACCTGGAACTGGGGGCAGGGAGCAGAGCCAGAGTGGGGCACAGGCTGGGTCCTGGAAATCTGGGGCATCTGCTGCTGTACTCCAGCTCTCTGGAGCTCATCCCGCACAGGCAGATTAGGCCAGAGCAGGAGCCACCTCTGCCCTGCTAGCACAACCAATTCCAAGGTCATGTGATAGGGCTAATTGATAGATTTGGCATTATTTTAATTAACTTGCTAATTAGCATTTCTAAACCTTGCACATAGAGCTGGGTGCAAAGTCGTCCCTTATAAGAGTAAATAACCCAGCACATGGACAGCTGGGCTTTACTGGGTGATGGCTCTGAGCAGGTGCCTTGCAGACTGCCCCCAGCTGGCATTCTGGAGTAAGCTGTGTAAACGCAAGCTCTCCCCTGGCACCTCCTTGATGCCCACCAGGGCAAAGTCCAGTTTTAAAAATAAGAGGGCTTCTGATGGAGGCGGCAGCAGGTCACTGCTACCTCGTTCCTCCCCCAGACTGCAGGCAACAAGGGAGCTACAGAGATGGAGCTGTCATACAGAGCCAACTGGCAAGTCCTGCTCCTGGGACGGCAGAGCTGGAGCCATTGTTCTGGATTGTGCAGGAGTCCAGCTCTCTGGACTGGGGGGAACCGGAGCTGGGGCCAGCATTCCGGTGCACACTAGGGAAATGAACCTCGTTCCTTGGACTGCAGGAGCAGGAGCAGGAGCTGTTAGACCAGAGCCTTCGGGGGATCCTTCGCTCAGGTGCCTGGAGCTGCATGGCAGGGATGATGCTGTCATGCTCTGGGATTCTCGCTCTCCAAACCTGCAGCATGCAGGAGCTTTTCAGCAAAGGTGAAGGGGCTCAGTCCTGCGATTTGGTGATGTAGATGCCTGCCTGCTAAGAACCAGACCAGGGACCTACAACTCAAAGAGCCTTCAGGTAACGGACCGACAGTGGAGTTGATCAGGTGGCCTGGTGTTGAAAATACCACCGCTCATTAACAGTCCCTGTGCCCTTCCCCTCGTTTACAACCCCGTTTTTAACCTCTCCCGGAAGCCAGCCTGCAGAGAGCTGCTCTGACACGGGACTAGCTCCGTTGCTGTTCAGAGCCAGCCCCTGCAAGCAAGCAGGTTCTCCGAGAAGGCACATCCTCTCCAAGGTGAGGAAGGGAGCAGCCTCTAAACTAGAGATAAAGTGGCAGTGGGCTGGCGTGAGCCTACCTTGAGATGCCCAAGGGCAGCTCTGAAAATCTCTCCTCTGATTTCCTGTGCTTTTGGGATCTGCTTTCCATCAGCTGGGCCGTGGGCACCTTGAACCAGCTTCTCCCTGATGCTGAGCCCAGACCCTACTGGCATAGAGGGGACCCCCATGTCAAGAGTGGGTGCCAGTCATGCCACGCAAAGCTGGTGCAGACACCACACCTAGTTGGACTGAACACTCAGCCACGTCCCTGGGCCTAGTTAGGTTAGCTGGGAGACTGCACCTGCTTGGGGTGTGAGGAAGGATTTCTAGAAACCATAAACCAGATGGGAAGGATTCCCTTGGTTCCTGGGAAGGTCCTGGCGGCTCAGAAGTGGGTTGGGTCAGAACCCTAGTCCAGGAGAGAGGGAGGGGATTGGCATCATCAGGAGAGGGGGGCAGTGCTTTCCCTGGAGGAGGCTGGCACCTGGGAGGGGGAGACAGGTCACAGTGCTCCTTGGAGAGCTCAAGAGCAACCTGCAGCCGAGGAGTCTAGAACCCACAGGGTTTATTCAGACCAGTGGAGCTGCCACCATATCTGTGTGAATGCACCAGACCCTGCTGCTGCTGGCACAGGTGGATGGGGACTGGATGTGATGCAGCCCCGCTGAGTGTCTGGGAACAGGCTGCCAGGGATGCTGGGTGGTGCCTTGTCCCAAGATAAACCTGTGCAGTGGGGGTTAACCCTGGGAGACACCTGCTCACCAGGCTTTCGAACCCAGGACACAATTGCAATGATCTGATTGGCTGTCGTGGTGTCACCCAGCAGCCGATGGGTATCCAGGCCCTGCCTTCGCCTCCCCTCCACCACCCGCTCCTCAGGGAGGCGCCTTAAAGAGACAATTACACTCAGAAAAATGACTGCAAAAACAACTGCCTCTTATTCTGGGCATTATGTAAATCAGCCCAATGGAACGGATCCTCCCCCTCCCCCCCAGGTAGCTGCTCCCTCCCTTTGCCCTGAGTCCTGATGGCTTAACCTACTGGCACAGCTGCAGTTTAACCCCTGGCGTCACCACTGGGCTGATCCAGGCAGAAAGGAGCAGGCCTGGTTCTCTTTTACCTTGTGCCTCATAAACAAAATGACCAGCCGAGACCTGCTCTGCTGGCCTGTAGTGGGGTGGCTGGTGCGTCTGTACAAAGAGCTGCTAGTGGTGCTGCTAGTGGGGAGAGATCTTGCTTCGCCCTGACCGCCCTGCTAGCGAGTGACCCTCCGGCAGCCCGCTGGCTTGTTTACAAAGCCCTGTAATCCTCGGGGCCTCTGAGAGCCTTCTCTCCCAGCATCTCACAACCAGTAATTGACCCTCTGGGAGCTGGGTCCATGCTCTAGATGGAGACACCAACAGACAGAGCGACTCTCTTCAAGGATCATGCGGTGAACGCAGGGCAGGCCGGGGAATGGAACCCAGGAGTCCTGCTTCCACACCCTGTAAAGTCACTTGCCTATTAGCCTTGTTCCATAGAGCCATGCGTGGCCCAGTCACACCACGTGGCCACATGCTTTGGACCCAAAGAAATCGCTCATTCATGGGGGGCAGGGCCCATTCCCTCCTGCTCCGCCTCTGAAGCTGCCCAACCGTGCACCCATAGCATCCCCTGGCTGCTCCACCTCCCTCCAGACGGAGCCCATGTCCCGGAGTCCCCAGGCGATGCTCTGGAACTGCTCCCCACCAAGCCAGTCAGGACTTTGGGGAGCCTCCTCTCCCTTGGAGCAGACTTGTTTAGGGCAAGAAGCTCACACGTCTTTACCTTCTGGGTCTCTCCTTGGAGCATTCAGCATCCTCTGCCCCTCCGTGCACTTTTCACAGCGAGTCCACCCCAGCGGGGTCCTGGGGAAGCCACCGGGTTTTGCACCCCCACTTTGCAGTCAGACATGACTCTTAGCCAGCCAGTAAAACAGAGGTTTATTCGATGACAGGAACAGGGTCTAAAACAGAGCTTGTAGATACAGCGAACCGGACCCCTCGGCTGGGTCCATTTTGGGGGGCAGTGTGCCAGACCCCCAGGTCTGCCCTCCACCCTTGACCCCAGCCAGCTCCAGACTAACAACCCCTCCCAGCCCCTCCTTTCTGCTTAGCCCCTTTCCCGGGCCAGGAGGTCACCTGATCCCTTTGTCTCCAACACCTTCAGCTGGCACCTTTGCAGAGGAGGGGCCCAGGCCATCAGTTGCTAGGAGACAGAGTGCCAGGCATTTAGGTGCACTGGCCCTTTGCTCTGCCAGATACTTAAAAACTGCCATGGGGACACTGAGGCATCAACACAGTATTCAGAGCAAACATTAAGAACATTCCCAGTTCGTCACAGCCCAGTTTCAGGGCCACCTTCTGCAGGGCACACCCCTCACCCATCTGACAACAGATCACTAGCAGCTGGGGGTCTGGCACACATCCCCACCTGGGACTGTACCTGTAGGGGCATCAGACAGCCTGGGGAGGGCCCTCTGGGCCAGGGATGCACGGTACCTGGCTCTCTGAAGAGCAGTTTTTCTAAGCCTTGACACTAACTGGGGTTCCCTTGGTCTGCCTGTCTCCTGCGGCTTGGGGTGTGCCCATTAATGCACCCCCGGCAGTCCAGAGAGAGCATTGCATGCATTGTACAGAAAGGGAAGCTGGAGGCACAGGCTCGGGGGTTCAGGTGCCCAATTCCAGTGAACGAGTGGGAACAGAGTATCCAACCTCCCTATGCAGCTCCAGAAAACCTCTGCTCCAAGGAAGCCGCAGCTGCACCGTGACTCCGTGACAGGGTAAGGGACTCCAGCCACCCAAAGCGTCTCTCCCACCAAGGGCCAGCGGGAGGATCACAACCAGCCTTTCAGCTCATGGGGCGAGGGGCTCAGCACAAGCCATGTCTGCCTCACAGGTATTCCGTGGGCCCACCCTCTGCCCCCCTGCGCCTTCCTGAGCGATGCCAGGAGGGGGCCTTTCCATCCCTGAGAACCAACAGTTCTTGAGCCACTCTAGGGCAGGGCAGAGCCGAGTTGCTACCAGGCGGAAACTGGTGTGGGCGGCGGGGGTGACCCTAAACCAGGCCCTGAGGGCACAGAGAGACCCATCTTCCAAGGCCCAGCAGAGGGGAAGCTTGCAGGCTGGCCACCAAGAGGTTAAACGTGATTGGAAGCTGATGGGTAGCGAAGCCGCCCCCTAGCCAGCCAGCTGCAGCCTCCCCTCACTAGGGCCAAGCGCAACCATCTTGCTGTGTTGGGAGGCTGACAACAGGAAGCTCCTCCCTGCCGGGAGAGTCTAGCAGCCTGACCCCAATTGCAGGCCGGCTGCGCGGCAGGGGTCCCTCCTGCATTGCAAGCGTGGGGACCTCAAGCAGCCGTATCCTAATGCAGCCTGGCAGCAGCGAGCTCGTTCCTTGCACTTCGCTGCGAAGGCCCCGCGACAAAACTTTTCGAGGCAGCGGCTGAGAACCTCAATCTGTCACTGTGCCTTATGCGCCCACTGCCACGGATTGACTGGCCTTCCAAAGAGAGCGGGGGCCTGGCCCCAGGCCCACCCCCAGACAAGCCACTTGGCCAGGGGACCGCAGGGAGAACTGGTAGGGTTTCCTCCCTAGTTTGTTCAATGCCACTCAGAAGAGGGAGACCAAACGCCAGTGCTGAGCATCCAAATGCTGCCCCCCCTCCCTCCCAGCAGGCGAGGGCCATCAGCTGGCCCGGTTCCTCGCCCCTGGGGTCCCTGGCTGTGAACCCAGCCAGCAGCAGTGTGTGCGTGCACATGGTGCCTTCCTGAAATTTCACCCACAGCCCTGGAACCAGTTGGCTCCTTCTGCTAATATGGTCAGCCAGGAAACAGCCAGTGCTGTTATTAAGCTTCCCAGTTACCATCCTGGGAGCAGCTCACTCTCCTGCCCCTAACAGTCTGAGCCTGTCCCCAGCGTAAGGCCAGCCGTGTGATTCCACCTGCCTGCAGACTTGGGCGCCCAGCACCACACCAGGTCCTGCTCACACTATTTGCATTGCTACCATCAGGGCCTTGATTCCGAGGCAGGGAAGTGCTGGCATGGCTCAGCCGAGAGTGCCAGCTCCTCCCAGCCCTGGAGAGGTCATTCTGCGGTCTCCTGGGATCCTGGCTGCCTTACCCTGCTCCCCAACATGCCCCCAGCTCCACCAAGGAGGGGAAGCATGGCCTGGTGCACTTGCATCTCCAGACACTGTGTCCTTGGGTGGCTCTTGGGAGTCCCCCATCCCGCATTTGCTCCCCTTGACTGAGACACTCTGTCCTGACCTCTCTCTTCATCCCATCCCAGCTGGATCTCCCCCGCCCCCATTCCGCCCTGGAAACAGGCTCCTCCAGCCACTGCACCCCCTCCTGCGCCCCATCACCCTGTCGTTCAGCCCTCACATCTTCAACTGCTATCCCCACCTCCAGGACCCAACCCCAAGTTCCCCTTCACTGCTCCCTGCATCCACTTCTGCTGGATTCTCCTGCCTCCCCCCTGGGGTTGGTCCTACTCCATGCTTCCACCACTGCTGGGGAAGGGGAGTGACTGGAGTGAGAGGGGGCAGGCTGGGGACAGGGGAGAGGGGCAGTGAGTTGGGAGAAAGCAGGGCAGACTGGGGCAGTGGGGAAGAGCAGTGTTGGGAGAATGGTGGTTCATTTCAGGGAGTGCCATTGCAGCATCAGAAGCAGGAGATGTGCGCCGAGCCCCAAAGCTCAGGGCCGGATCTGAATGTAACCAGCTGTCTGGACCTGGGGGTTGGCTTTGAGGCTGCGGCCCACTGCAGGGTTCAGCCCTGGGTCGCTTGGGGGCTGTGGGGCTTGGCTCGTGCCATCTCCAGGGTAAGCCCTTGCCAGCAGCAGGAGGGAGCCGGCAGAGGAGCTGCGCTGCCGCTGGAATACAGCCGGGTAAAGGAGCCCCGGTCTCTGTCTCCCAGCGCTGTGTGAACTCCCCAGGGCCAAGGGGAAGGAGGAAAGGCAGGTGCCCACATTGAGTCAGGAGGGGCTGGTTTGACACACGGGCTTTGCAGCCCTTATGCATCTTGGCAGGCCCAGAGGTGGGGAACTGGAGCCCTCTGCTGACTTCTCCCATTTGACACCCGTCACCAGGAACCGAGCTGGTTGCATGGTGCCCTCTGCTGACTTGTCCTCGTTTTACACCTCGAGAGAAAGGCGGGACCAGGGCTGTGAGCGGGGTGAGGGGGCTGCAGAGAGGTCACTGCCCTGAAGCTTGTGCCAGCAGCTCTGAGATGAAGCCTTGCTACACTCCCAGCATCAGACCTGGCCCTCCCACTTCACCCTCACTCCTAGCTCATGGCGTTTTACCTGCCTGGGGCTGGAGCAAGGACTTGGGGGGTTGGCCCAGAGAGAGGGATGAGCAGTCACAGGCCTAGAAACCGCAAAGTCTTGCTTTCTTCCCTGGCCTGTGGTGCTAGTCTGGGGCCAGGCGCCCAGGGCTGCCTTTCCCAAAGCGGCCCCCAGGTCTGGCAGCCCTGGATCTTGGAGGCCCATCTGCAGCCCCCATGAGCTGTTTTGCCGGGGGGCCAAGCTCCTGCTGCTCCTCTTTCCTACACTGACCATTGTGGGTGCTCAGCAGTTGGCCAGACAGACCTTGGGTGCAGATTCTTCATCTCTCTGACAGAGAAATTCTCCCAATCTGGAGGGAGAGTGAGTGAGAACACACACCTAGATCCCAGGATGGGAGAGACCCAGATTCTCTGCTAATGAATTATTAACTGGTCCCAGGGCTGTGTCAGGGACACTGACATCCTCCACCTGTGGAAAACACAAACCTTCTTTTCAAGATTTTTCTGACCAACTCAGACCTGACACGCAGCAAGGCTCTCTCCTCCCAGTTATGCAGGGTGCCTATTACCTGGCTGGATAAATTTATCCTTCAGGGCCAGGCCAGCCCTTTGCAGGCGTCCGCAGGAAGGGAACTGATGGTGGTAAATTTGACCAGAGCCGGATAGGCGGCAGAAAAGTGCAATTGGTGCATCGTTTGCCATCTGACTTTGGAGTGCATGGCCCTCCGCAGTGACACCAGAGACCCGAAAAGTAGCTCCGCGCTTCGGCTAGCACTGCGGGGAGAGTCCGACACATCCAGGGCGAGAAACGAGGATCCTCACATAGGGCGTGCCACCATCGTTAGGAGTGAGGATGGTCACCGAAACTTTTCCCTGCAGTCTCTGGACAGAGTGGAGCCCAGAGAACATCTCTGCCGCACCACTGAGACCAAGACTGCCCACCCAGATTGGTCCTATGAAGTCTCATCAGGACACGGTTGAAAGAAGCAGTTTCCCGTCTCCTGGGCACGCCCTCCCCTAGGACCACGTGTTCCGCTCCGGGGCCCCTCTCCCAAGGAGGACACAGCAGGAGTAGAGCTGGGCAGAGGAGTGAAAGCTCCAGGAGTGAGATTTCATGCTGAGCCTGGAAGAGTTGCAGCACAGAAATCACAGGCCGGGGCGGAGGGAGGGCAGGAGAGGGAGCAGGGTGGAACGGGGATTTAAGCCACCTTTGCACCCTCCTGATGCTGGGCTGCCCTAGTGGAAGTTAGCCCTGGGGCCTCTCTAAGTTACACTTGGCTGCCCTGGACCACCGCCTACATGCTGCCTGCAGCCCTGCTCCTGACATACCCCAGTGCACCCCCAGCCTGCTCCAGGGGCATCTTCTCCCAGCAAGATATGAGGCTTTTAGGCCCTTCTCACCACCTTCTTACTCAGCGTAAAGGGCCTGGAGCAGGGGTGAGGGTCTCCCCTAGAACTCCCTTGGTTACAGAGGAGATAGCGAGACGCAGTCACACTAGGGACTGTTCCTGAGAAGATCAGTGGGGTCTCAGGTTCAGCCCAGCTAGAACTCATGAACAAGGGGCAGTCGAGGGAAACCGTGTATCAGCCGAGCCCAAGAAACCCTCTATCCCAAGGCACCGGCTCCAGGACGAGTGTCAAACTGCTGTCATGATAAGATCAACCTCTAGCCCCGGAACAGCCAGGTCAGCAGCCGAACAAGGTGGCATAAGACAGATGGCACCTGAGGATGCAGCAGGCAGCTAGAGAGCATGGCTGATGGTGGCAGTGCTTGGGAACGACTGGAGAGCTGTTTCTCTACAGACCAGGAACATCATCGGCAACAGCTGAGCCTGGCCTTTCCCTCACCAGGCCACCTCATTAACGTGCTTCAGCCCTGAGCTGGAGAGACCTTCTGAAGGGCCAGGATGGCACTTGGGCCTCCACGTCTCATTCGGATCTTTGGCCTCTGCTGACTTCTGACCCAGCGAAACAGCTGGCTGGAAGGCCAGGTGAGAGCAATGAGAAGATGGATGAAAATCAGGCCAGCACCAACCAGCCGCCTGGGAGCAGGCCTGGAGCAGCCAGAGACAGAGGAGAAGAGAGTGGCTTTCTTACAAAGAGAACAAAATCCTCCTGCTTTTAGCCCTCTCTGTGTCTCTTTCCCGCAACACTCCCCAGACCCAAGGAGACCCTGCCAAGCCAAGGGTGCAGGACAATGGGAAAGTGCCTGCTGCCTGGCACGAAAACCGGACAAGGATAAAGTTGGTGCCACTGAGTGAGCAAGTGCAGAGGAATGAGAGTCTCCTCGTATCGTGCTGGGGAAGAGGCTGTGTCGGGGTGCTCGCTGCTTTGGAGAGCTGCCTGGGTTTGTATGGAGACGGCTTGTGGAGGAGCATTTCAGGCTATTCTATGCGAGGAGCTGCTAGCAGCCCCTTGGCACGGGTTACCTGCACTCTGCTGCTTTAGTGAAGGGTGCAGGGGCTGGCAGACGCAGGTGGCAGCGAGGCGAGAAGTGAGGTGCCCCGGCACAGTAGCTAGTCCGATGTCACTTGGACAGACGGCATTTTGGCCTGGGTGTCAGTGAGGGCAGAACTGCACCGTTCACTCTGCACCATTGTGAACAAGGGCAGGTTCAAATCATCTTCTTCTAACCTGTGTGGCTCAAGAGTTGAGAGCAGGGCGCCCGTCTGCCCAGATACTCCTTGGGCCCATCCTTCTCCACAATGAGAACCTGGGCTGCTCCTTTCTGTTTTCTCTGATTACATGAAAAACCCTGGGCTGGATTCTGCTCCGAGTGACACTGACTAACCTGGGGCATCTCTGCAATGCCCAGATATCAGAATCCGGCTCATTCTAGCTCCAGGAGTGAGGAAGGCCCAGTTGGCGTGTCCTTTATCACACTGCAGCACAGTTCAGAGCTGCAGAGTCACAGCCTTCTCCATAGCAAGATGAGATCTTTGCGGAAGTCTGCGGGCCTGCAGTCTCACTGATTGCTGATCACAGCATGCGGTCTGGGCCCACCCTCGTGTCCTTTCCATATCCCAGTGTTTGTTGCAGCCCTGCTTGTTGGGGATTGGTGCCTGGTTAGTAATTGCTACAGTAAATCAGAGTCTGACCTTGAAAACATGTCACTGTTAGCAAGGATTCTGGTTGCATCCAGTCCAGTCTTTGTTTCAATTTGCAGCAACAGATGCCCCACGCTGATGAGCTCAGGAAGGGGGAAGTGCCCCTTGTCCCCTTCACCTGATGACTGATCCTGATCATCATCATCTTCACTTGGAAGTCAGGGGAAGGACCAGACTGCTGAGTGTGGCATAAACACCTGCATAGGAAGACTCTAGCATTCTGCCATTTCCTACCCTGGGAGAGACACTCACCACAAAGAGGCCAAAGAATTGGCAGCCACATTGCAAATGAGAGGAGAGAGAAAAAGAACCAAATCCAATCCTGGCAGGCAAAGGGGTGGGGTGAAAATCCCTTTCCCAGCCCCAGCCCCCGGCACTCCCCCTCCCACTGCAATATAATAAAGTCCCGATTAACGCGAAGTAGGAAACGCCAGCGCACCCAAACAGCTGCTTATGGGCTCGCGCCCTCTCTTCTTCCCGACTAACCTGACAGTAAGTGACAGGCCGGGGAACAAAGAAGCCATTCAGCTCAGCTCTGCAATCCCCTCCCCCACCCCATCCTACAAAGGATTTTTTTTAATGTGTAAAAAAAGCCAAGAAACAAAGACAGCGCTGAACGGATGGGGGAGGACCGCCTCCCCCCCCCTCTGCCCTGCAGCACCCAGGGCTGTCTCAGACTGGAGGCTTCCTGGATCCCAGGCTGTGTCATGCCCCAAAAAGTCATTCATCAACTTCTGAGAAGAAACAAGCTCTTGCTAAGAGGCATGTGGGGCTGCTGGGGGCTGAGGTGGGGCCAACTGCCCTGCTTTGATAAAGCAGAACTTGGAGCTCAACTCATCACCAGCTTGGCCCAGGGCATCTGGGCCTGAGAGTGTGAAAGCTCCTCCCACCTGCTAGACAAAGGCCAAGAGAGGGTTAATGATCTCTCCTGCCCTGGGGCTGGGCTGGGGGGGGTGAGTGGCAAGGCACCTGAAGATCCCTGCCCTGCTGTAAACGGACACTAACAGTGTCCCTGGGGTCCCTGGGCATTGGCCTGGGGGGACTGGGCTTTGCAGAGCCTGCCCTGGGCAAATCTGCCTTGAATCATAGAATCATAGAATATCAGGGTTGGAAGGGACCTCAGGAGGTCATCTAGTCCCACCCCCTGCCCAAAGCAGCCTGCTGCTCCTGTGAGGGGAGAATCTCTGCACGTGGTGGGGGGGTGGGGGCAGTCTCTGTGCCATGCCTGCATGGGAGGGGGTGGGCACGGGTCAAGCCTTGCTGCTTGAGACCCCGAGAATAGTAGGGAGTGGTAGGAGATGCCCAGCTGGGTCCAGGCAATGGAGCTGGATGGAACTGGGCAGGTCGCTGTGTCTCTTGGGTAAGTATTTGATCAGAGGGGATGAGTACAGAGAACAGCTCAGAGTGGGAGAGGAGGGGGGTCTGGGGCGTTGGGTTGATGGACAAGTTGGAGAGGGGAAGCGGATCAGCCTAGGATGCTCATCTCCCTTTGCCAGCTGTTAGGCAGGTTTTCCTCCGGGACCCTGGCCACAGGCAGACTTCTCAGCACCACCTGACTTCTCTCCTCTCAGCCACAGTGTCTGCTTGAAAGGGCTTTGCGGCCTCCAGCCCCTCACATGTCCTGCCTGTGGACAAGAGCCAGCGCCAGCCTCACGCGGGGTATCAGACACAGACAGTGCCGTGGTGCTGGGCAGGAAAAAGACTCCTAACGGCAAACGCAGCCCTGGTGGAAGCAGGTGAAATTGCTGAGACTTGCACTTGGCTCCTCTGGGCTGACTTTGGCCTGCAGGGCATGGCCTTCGCAAACATACGGGCTGCCTGGCATCGTGTGGTGACTCTGTGGGGCGGTCGGCACGGAGCTCGGTTAGGAGGTTGTGACCTAGCAGGCCAAGTTGAGGCTCTGCAGTCAAACAGAAGAGGCCATGGGTTGTAGCCTGAGGTGGGAATATCCCTGCGAGAAGCCCTGATGGCACAAGGGGGCTAATCCCCAGCTTTCTTTCCTTCCCTCAGGTCACTTTCCCAATCTGAGTATTGAAGCTCCTGGGCATGGAGATTCTTATTGTCACCAATGCAGCCGGGGCCTTGGCAGAGAGTTTCAGCACTGGAGATCTCATGATTATCCTAGACCACATCAACCTACTGGACTTCTCTGGACAGAACCCGCTGCTGGGGCCCAGTGATGAGAGGTAATGCCAGTGGCTCTGCCAGTCCCAGCTTCCTCTCCCTGGCTGGCGATCATGCCCCAGCTCACGCCTCATCAAAAGCATGTTACTTGGCATGGCATGGTGGTTACCTGTAGAACACTCACTGCTCCCATCCAGCGGTCTGCCCTACCTGCAAATTGGCATGCACAAGCAATTCGGAGACCAAGCCATTCAAGGAGCTGAGGTGGGATGTGTGGAATTCAGATCCTTCCTGTCCAAGGACACCACCCAGAGTCCATCCCAGTCGGTCAGCAAAATCCAGGCCAGGTTCTTCTCCATAGGTCTGTCCTGGTGACTGTTCCTGATGGATAGAGCACTGGATTGGGACTCAGGAGACCTGGGTTTTATTCCTGGCTCCACTACAGGCCTGCTGGGTGACCTTGGGCAAGTCACTTCCCCTCTCTGTACCTCGGTTTCCCCATCTGTAAAATGGGGTGATGATACTGACCTCCTTTGTAAAGCGCCAGGGATCTATGGATGCGATGCTATAGAAGAGCGTAGTGTCCATAGTATAGTCCAACAGGTACAGGGCTTTCTGACTCTCATTAGTTTCTGTTCCTTGGCTCAGCTGCAAATCCCACTGCATCCATCAGGCAAGCAAAAGCAAACTGTTCTCGTTTCGCCTCCCTGCCTTCCTCAGGTTTGGGCCCCATTTCCCAGCCCTCTCTAGTCCCTGTGGCAAGGAGTCCCGAGCCCTGGCTCAGGGGATCTCGGAGAGCCTCGGCTACTCGTCATTTGTCAAGGAAGGTGTGTACTGCCTGGTGGGGGGCCCCAACTTCGAATCTGTTGCCGAGGCCAGGGTGCGGCACATGCTGGAGGCAGATGCTGTTGGTAAGGAACCCCCGTGGAGCCTGAAGTGAGCCAAATTCTGGTTCACTCTGTAATGCTGAGCTGCCAGCCCCTGCTACTTTCCTATCGGGCAGTGATAAGTAGTGTCTGCTTGTCAATGGTGCAAGATGAAGGAGTGCGCAGTGGGGCCCTTGCACTGCTGTGACATCTCTGCGCTCAGCCTGGTCCTTTGAGCAGTGGCAGCAGCTCCCACTAAAATCCAGCTGCATCCGGCCCAAGGACAGACCAGATTCCCTGCAGCTCTCTTGGCAGTGCTCTGTGTGCACAGAGAGAATGGCCGGAGCAAACAAATCCGACCATCGGCCACAGCCTGGGCTTCAGGGGATGGTTCAGCCAGGTTAAAAATCCCAGCAGGGCTCACCTGGTGGAGTTGTGACCCCCTAAACCCAGGACCTGCCTGCTCTTGATGGACATTATTAAACACCCCACCACACTGTTTGTAGGAGCCAGGGTCTGCCCAGAGGTCCTCAGACACAGTTCCCTTTGCCCCCAATTCATAGAATGTCAGGGGCTGGAAGGAACTTTGAGGAATCATCTGTTCCAACCCCCCTGCTCAAAGCAGGGTCAATCCCCAGACAGATTTTTACCCTAGTTCCCTAAATGGCCCCACCCCCAAAGGACTGAACTCACCACCCTGGGTTTAGCAAGCCAATGTTTAAACCACTGTGCTATCCCTCAGGCAGAGTGCTTGGTGTGCTGGCTGCATTCGCCTGCTGGACAGACTGACTGCATTCGCCTGCTGGACAGACTGACTGCTAGTGAAAGAACTAGATGCTCCAGGAGAGCCCCATAAAACTCAGTTCCTATCACAACACAGAAACACAGATTGCCTTGGTAATCAGGAATGAGCACTGCTCCCATGATGCTCCTTGCAAAGTATTGGGGACTTCAAGTCTTTGGCCTGCAGTACAGAGCCCATATTTATATCTGAGAAAGGTTTTGTTAGGCCTGTGAACAAAGTAGCACCAACTTAATGACAGGTGTCACTTTAAACCGATTTAGTTAAACTGGTGCCATTTGTGTGCAGATGTTCTTCAATCGTTTTAAATCTTTAAAACTTGTAAATGTGGGGCTTGCCTACATGCAACCTGACCTGGCACCAAATGAAGTAAATGGGTTACAAGTCACACTGTTAATAATTTCAGTGGAAGGCTGTGTGTGGACACACTCATTTCGGAGTAAGAGCACCAGTCCTATTTCAATATGGTAAAATGTAGATTTGAACTGAAATAACTCAGGTATGAATTACAACTCATGTTATTTCAGTGCCATTTATCACATAGACAAACCTTTACAGGCTAATCCATTATAACCTGTTTTAATCTGATGTAAAGGTGTCCGCACTGGGATATGTACTGGTTTAACTAAACGGAGGCAAGTTTGTGTGTAGAAAGCTCCCAGGTAATGAAGTATTGGGTGAAGTTCCCTGGCCTGTCTTATATAAGAGGGCAGACTGGATAATCATAATCCTTTCTGGCCTTCAAAATCTATGAATCCTCCAGTCGTACACAAACCAGATACTCAGGAAAGGTTTGGGATTCTAATGATGCTCTAACATTTAATTACTCATAAATCCAACTGTGTAGAAATGAATGGCTTTGTAACTAAAGTTATTCACATGATCCAATAAATATGGTAACACGTGGTGTCAAGTATCAGGAAGGAGCCGTGTTAGTCTGTATCAACAAAAACAACAAGGAGTCTGGTGGCATTTTAAAGACTAACAGATTTATTTGGGCATAAGCTTTCATGGGTAAAAAACGATGCATCTGAAGAAGTGAGTATTTTTACCCACAAAAGCTTATGCCCAAATAAATCTGCTAGTCTTTAAGGCGCCACTGGACTCCTTGTTGTTTTTGTGGTAACACAGACACACTATGGATTTGGACACAGTCTTGTGTCCGATGCCCACAAATCACACATGGCCCGTGGTTTTCTAAAGCACATTTCTGTTACTCTTTCCTGGGAGGGGGCACAGCCTCTGAAGACACTGCACTCAGCCCAGGACTGCAGGGGGCTGGGCAGAAGGTTCCCAAGATTGCTGCTTGATTGGGTCTTTTCCTAACTTTGGCGCTTGACTTTGCCAGCTCGAGGTTTCTGTAGGGTGACCCGGCAGCAAATGTGACAAATCAGGACCGGGGAGGGGTGGTTAATAAGCGCCTATATAAGAAAAAGACCCAAACATTGGGGCTGTCCCTATAAAATCGGGACATCTGGTCACCCTAGGTTCCTGTAACCAGTCCTAGGCCATGTCCACATCAGGACAGAGACCCCAGCGAGCTCGACGGGCGTAACACGTGCGGGCTCAGTCATAGCGCCCCCTGCAGGGCACACGCTGCAGCAGTGACCGGGTGGGCGAGACGGGGGCGCTCTGCCGACTGGGGATCGCCAGGGGGCGCTGCAGAGCCATGGCCCGGCCCCACGTCCGCCCGGCCAGGCGGCGCGCCGAGCACAGCGCCGGGGGGCGGGACTAGGGAGCCACGCCCCCTCCCCAGCCGGGTTCCGTAAGCAGGCTCCGTCCCGTCCCCATGGAGACCCGGCGCTCCGCGGCGCGGAAGCCCAGGAGAGGAGCCAGCCGGGAGCGGGCGCCGGAGGCGAGAACAGGCGCGGGGCGGGGCGGGGCCGGGCAGGGTGGGCTCTGGCTCCTGGGCGGGTGCTGGGGGGACCCCAGGGTGGGCTCTGGTGCCCCCGGGGGGGCGTTGGGGGACCCCAGGATGGGCTCTGGTGCCCCCGGGGGGGCGTTGGGGGACCCCAGGATGGGCTCTGGCTCCCCCGGGGGGGCGTTGGGGGACCCCAGGTTGGTCCCCCAGATGGGCTCTGGCTCCTGGGCGGGTGCTGGGGGGACCCCAGGATGGGCTCTGGTGCCCCCGGGGGGGCGTTGGGGTCCCCACGTTGGTCCCCCAGATGGGCTCTGGCTCCTGGGCGGGTGCTGGGGGGACCCCAGGGTGCTGTCTAGTTCACTTGTCTGCATGGCTATATCCACGTCACTGCCCACCCACCAGTGTCCCCTCTTGCCATCCCAACAGTGCTTCCTGGTGGGGGGCTTGAGCCCGGAGGAGCTGAGAGTTTCCCCAAAGCCAGCATAGCTTCACCATTCTCTGCAGTGACTCCTGCTGGGAAAGCCTGAGAATAAATACGCTGGGACTGGAGACCTGTGAGCTGCTTACAGTCTGTGCTCTTATACAGTTTCTTGAAGTTACTTGCCCAGGGTCTGCAGTAATTATAAAAGCAGCAAAGAATCCTGTGGCACCTTATAGACTAACAGACGTTTTGGAGCATGAGCTTTCGTGGGTGAATACCCACTTCCTCAGATGCATGTAATGGAAATACATGCATTACATGCATCTGAGGAAGTGGGTATTCACCCACGAAAGCTCATGCTCCAAAACGTCTGTTAGTCTATAAGGTGCCACAGGATTCTTTGCTGCTTTTACAGATCCAGACTAACACGGCTACCCTCTGATACGAGTAATTATAAAGTCACCTTTGGGTTAGTCACCTGGTTAGCGTCTCCTGCTTTTCTTCCAGAGCCGCCCCCAGAGATGGCTGCAAAGGTCCTGAACACCCTGGCACAAAACGTAACTAATAAATACGGGACCATAGTAAGTTACCCTGATGGCACTTTAACTGGACTCCTCTGGGGGCTGGAGCCAGGACACCATGGTGATGGGGGCTTTAAAAGTGCATGAATAGACCCTGTACAGTGCCTCTCCCCATGCCTCTTGTGGTGAGGGAAGGGTTGGGGGCTGGGAGGTGGATAGCTGCCATTTGAATGTAAGCACATGCTCAACTGGTCCTGTCGGATATGCTAGCAAACTATCACTGATAGAAGGCTTGAACGGAGTGTTGCCCAAATGGTGCACAGCCCTCTGCCACAGTGGAGAGGTTCCTTCCAGACTCCCTTCAGGAATAGGATGGGGAAGTTCAAATTGTAGTAAAGACCACCCATAAACCTCCCATGACACTGTAAGCATCTTGTTTGTGCCTTCTGCTGAGTTTAGGATTACAGCAAGTGGCAGAGGGTAGAAGCAAAAAAGAAGAAACCAGCTTTGCCACCTGTCGCATCACCAAGTGAGGACAAGAAAAGTGAAGGGCGCTCCACTGGCTACCAGAAAGACAAGCGGTCAGGTTGGCAGAGATTCTATTTCTGTACCATATGGCATGTCACTGCCCACCAGTGTCCCCTCTTGCAGTCCCAACAGTGCTTCCTGCTGCGAGGGCTTCAGCCCAGAGGAGCTGAGAGTTTCACCAAAGCCAGTATAGCTTCACCATTCTCTGCAGTGTCTCCTGCTGGGAAAGGCTGAGAATAAAAATGTTGGGACTGGAGACCTGTGAGCCGCTTACATTCAGTGCTCCTATACCATTGCTTGAAGTTACTTCCCCTGGGTCTGCAGGAATTAGAAACTCCCTGTGGCTGGCAAGCCTAAATGTTATAGAATCATAGAATATCGGGTTTGGAAGGGACCTCAGGAGGTATCTAGTCCAACTCCCTGCTCAAAGCAGGACCAATCCCCAGTTAATCATCCCAGCCAGGGCTTTGTCAAGCTGGACCTTAAAAACCTCTAAGGATGGAGATTCCACCACCTCCCTAGGTAACCCATTCCAGTGCTTCACCACCCTCCTAGGGAAATAGTGCTTCCTAATATCCAACCTAAACCTCCCCCCACTGTAACTTGAACCCATTACTCCTTGTTCTGTCATCTGCTACCACTGAAAACAGTCTAGATCCATCCTCTTTGGAACCCCCCTTCAGGTAGTTGAAAGCAGCTGTCAAATCCCCCCTCATTCTTCTCTTCTGCAGACTAAACAATCCCAGTTCCCTGAGCCTCTCCTCATAAGTCATGTGCTCCAGCCCCTTAATCATTTTTGTTGCCCTCTGCTGGACTCTTTCCAATTTTTCCACATCCTCCTTTTAGTGTGGGGCCCAAAACTGGACACAGAACTCCAGATGAGGCCTCACCAGTGGTGCTGAATAGAGGGGAATGATTATGTCCCTCGATCTGCTGGCAATGCCCCTACTTATACAGCATATCCCTCAGCTACACATGGCAAGTGTATTCAATTCGTGTCATGTGTTAAAACTGGACAGTTTAATAAGTGCAGAGCATTTTCTGTTTTACCAGTTCTATTCAGTCCCAGTTCATCCTTGCCTTCAAAGACAGCATCCTCTCTGAATCCCAGATTTGCTCAGCAGAAAACCTCAGCAAAGGAGACTGATGTAACTAAAAGCTTGGAGAACATCAAAATTATTAAGGTGTGTGAAGCGAATGTCCAGTGCTGTGATTTATTTATAGGGAGCTGTGCAGACCATTCAAGTTATTCGGGGTTGCCCCAAGAGAAGGAAAAAACTAGTGGCCTGGTTATCTCATTTACACTCATGCAAAGTGGATGTCAAAGACTGCTATTCTGATTTGGACACATGCACCAATTTGACACTCCCGTTGTGCTCATGCAGATGACTCCACAAGGTGCTGAGCAATGGAGAATCAGACCCTAGGTGCTGGGAGGAGCTAGAGGAAGAATGTAGTGATAGAGCAGCTGGCCAATGAAGAAGGTGGGTGTTGGGGGAATTGGTGTGATGTGATTTAGCAAAAAGATTGAGTTTTATTGGGTGGTTTTGTGGTGCCAAAGTAAATCAAGGGCGATATCATTATTAATTAACAGGAATGTCACTGGGATGGCAGGTGGAACACATCTGTAAATCTTTCATTCATAAATTCTTTCAGAAACTGACTAAGTCGAAGAGAAAGTCCCTAAATGAGCTGAAGCATCACAGCACCACCCTTGTAGAGACCAACAGGAGACTGGCCCAGGACATTCAGCAGACAGATGCCAGTACTGCCAAGCATGCCAGAGACCTGCTGCAGCAGTATGAGATGTTTGGGGTGAGGCTGAGGTGTGGCCAGTGAAGTCAGATGAGCAGAATCCCAACATAATCCCAGTTCCTCCTAATCCCACCTGAGCAGATTCAAGCTCTCATGTGGTGATTACACAGCCTGTCGCTGGTGGTAAGGGGGGACAGTCCTGGGCCCTGAAGCTCCTCTGCCGCATTCTGCTTTACACAGTTTATATACTACTGGGCTCTGCCCCCCAGCAGCCAAAGATGCTCCAGCTACCTGCATCATGCTGCCTCCTCTTAAGCATCCCTTCTAATGCAGAGACAGCCCTGGAGTGTGTGCAGCAGCTGCTTTGCCAATCCCAAAGGCAATGCTGCTGCAAGATTTTCTGATGAGGAAGCAACAGTGTAGTAAGTGACAACTTCCACCCCCTCCTAGTACCTTGAACAGGTCCCCTCCGTGATGTGCTTGACCTTGACTGGCTCAGGAGGTGGAAGCACAAAGTCACTCCCAAGAGCAGATCTCCTGTGCTTGCAGCTGTGCTGCCTGGGCACCATGCAGTTCACTCCATCATGCTAGTAGTGGGATCAATAAATACCATAGTGAGAGGTGCATTAGGAAGCCTGCAGCTAGACACTTCATAGTCTGTCAGTAGCATACAGCAATCAGTGACTAGATTTCTCTCTCTATAGACAGTCATCTCGACCCTTCGGGACTCCAGTCAGAACCAAGTTGGCATAGCAAGAGCAGAACTCCAAGAAACAGAAAAAATGGTGGAAAAGAACCTGAGGAGTAAGAATGGATAGTTTACATTAAGCTAATATCAATATAGTACATGCAACCCTATTGTCCAGTACTCGTCATTTCATTGATTATAAATGCCAGATTGGTGTTGTGAACATCAAATGGCTAGGTTTCCTAAAGATAATCAATTAGTTTTGGTATATGGGGACTGTCACAGTTTCAGGGCAACTGCATCTGTATTCCCCCTCTGTGGTCCACTCGAGGAGTTCCCAGCCAGGTCTCAGGACTCCAGCTGTTACCTGTCTCTGGGTAGGGACCTTTGTCTCACTCCCTTCTAACTGGAGTTTTAAAGTTGCGCAGCTCCTTGCCTTACTCGGTGATATCCCCAGCAGGCTAGTGTGCCTGATGGTCAGCACCTGTGTGTTGCTTTCTCTCCGTGGGCTGTGAACAGTGTACTGCCAGCAGTTACAGGTTACTACACAGCTCCTCATAAGCAAGCACATTTGTTCTTAAAGTAAAAGCATGTATAGGGTAAACATTCAATCAATCACTAGAGTTGAACTCACCTAAAACATTCCAGGAGTCCCCCATTAGTCTTATGGTGCCCTTGTAGGCCAAAGTCTTTTCCTGAGTCAGTTTAAGCTGTCTTTTCATGACAAAAGCCCTTTCTTTGTCTGTTGGTCTCTGGAAAATCCAGTTTGAACCAGTATGCACAAGCTTCCCCATTTGGTACTTCTCTGGAGGTGTTAACAACCTGAGTGATTCACCTTAATCATTCTCCCCCCTCCCCCTTAATTTCTGGCAGAGCTAAAAGTAACCTTTCCCTGCTGGAGTTGCATTCAATTCCTGGCCACAGTGATGCACAAACTAATCATACACTTAATACAACATGGGGTAGTGCATGCAGTTGCAATACCTGTCACAGGACATTCCCTCTTAGTCAACTCCTGTAAAAAATGTTTGGAAGGGATATAAACCTTACAACAGCAGAACTAACCACTAACTATTGGAGTTAGAAAGAGACTTCTACTATAGGCAAGTTATTCCATATTCTTGCACCTTCTTTGAAAACATCTGGTACTAGCCACCGTTAGAGACAGGATAGTGGATTAGATGGGCCACTGGTTTGGTTCACTCTGGCAGTTCCTGTATTTCTAGTCACGGCTACTAGGCTAACATAATATTTAACCATCATAAAGAGAAGGTTCTATTTCAGAAGAACAAAAGTTTCCTTGGCTCCACTGAACAGGAGACTTGGTAGAGAGGGGGTTTAGGAGTCTCTGTGGCTTAACTTTTTATCTTGGCCTTTTAATCAGAACTAAAACATCAGGTGGATCACATGAACACTAAGGTGCAAATGCTCCAGGAAGAGCTCAATGTTTTACGAACATACATGGACAAGGAGTACCCGGTGAAAGCTGTCCAGATAGCCTTTATGCATCGCAACATCCGAAACCTGAAGGATGAACAGCAGGTAAAGAGACCTCTCCTAACCTATGTTATCGCTGTGTGTAAAGAGAAGGGATGGGACCAAGGCAATCAGATGTTCACTTGTTTAATAATCCTGTTGTTTCCCTGCCACCCATCCCTGTAATTCTCAGGACGAAATGGAAGATATAGAAGATCTGGCCAAAACAGTAATACAGCAACTGGAAAAGAAGGTGCAAGATGAGAAGGAACGGATATTACAGGCTGTTGCAAAGGTTAGTGGATTGCATGTGTCTTTGCATGCTTGAAAGTCAGTGAGAAAGATAATGGACTACCTTGCCAAATAGACTGCTGCTGGGAGCTGCCATGTAGGGCTAGGGGGTTCCAGATTTGGCCCACCAGTGACACTGTGGTACAGAGGACATGCAAGGGTGTAACAGTGAACTTCTTCCTCCAGCTTAGTTGATACCTGGAGCTTTTCTTTAGAGTAGCAGAGAGCTGTAGTTACAGAGCTGGATTTCGCAATTGCAATTGCAGGCTTGCATATTGCAGTATTTTCAGAATCATGCATGGGTATTTGCGCACACAATTAGAGGGAATGAATTACATTGAGCTGATGTTATTTAGATGTTTAACTAGTCACTTGTGTGCACAGTTACCGAGATTGCGCACACATTTGCAGTAATTGCATGAGCACATTAAGCACACAAATACACGCAGTACTGAAAATATGAGACTTTATTGTCCCTTCAGAAGATATAGGAAACTTCTATTGCACAATTGCTGTTTATGTAGTAGTACTTAAGACTTCTGTGCAAACAGAAAGGAACCCTCACCACAGCCTGGTGAGGTGGAAAAATATCAGCATTCTCATTTCACAGATGAATCTGTAAGCAAGGGTGGTGTGACTTGCCCAAGGCCATATAGCTAGTCTGTGCGTGCACCTGGAATTAGAACACCAATGTTACTGACTCCTAGTCCTATATTCAGCACAGTGTGATCTCATTGGGTATTGAGGAGATGATGGCCCGAGAATTTGTCCCAGCATGCATTTCTTAAAGGAGGAGTTCACCAGTTATTATAGACATGGCAAATATGACTGGATCATCCCTAGGGTCTGCAAGTGGCAGGGCTTCATACCTGTCATTGTGGGTTGCATTGTAGAAATAAATTATACCCAGTCAGCTCTAAAGTACACGTTTTTGAACAACCAAAACCCTGACAGACCGCATCCCTTTTTCCTCCCACTGAAGCTGTGAAAGCCGTTCTTCTGAGCCTGTTAGCTCAAGAGAGCCATGGACAGGAGTCATGTTTGTGATTGCTGCAGTCCTCCCCAGCTATTTCCTGCTTCTCTTCTGGCCCAGATGCGTATTGGGATTTACTGTCTGGTCTTTTGGTTCAGCTGGTGTATTTGTTCTATCTGTGCAGGACAAGGCCTTTCTCTATCAGGAGGGGCTGAAGCAGATGGCTGTCAACAATCGGATACTCAGGAATGAAGTCCAAATGCAAAAGAAGGTGAGCAGGTTTGGGAGGAAATAGCCTGGAGCAGCAGGGGGGTTGGCCTAGTGAATATTAACCCCTTTGTTGCTGGGCCTCAGTACAGTGGCTGTGCCATTCAGTTTCCAGTGGAACCAGTGGACTGTTAGGGCCCACCTAGGATGTTGAGGCGCACAGCAGGGATTTCCCTGGCACACTGCAGAGTGTATGGTGGGGAATGCTCTGGCCCTGGCTTTATGAGAATGGACTGATGCCCTGGCAAGTCTACTCTAGCTTCTCTGGCACCTTTGTGCTCTCCTCATCTAGGTGTTTTTAAAGAGCAGTCTCACAGGTTTAATTCTTTCAGGTCATTCACATGCTGTTGGAAGAAATCGCAGAGCTCCGAAAGAGCGTTGTGACACTTCGCTGGAGCGTGAGAGACCCTAGAGAGGTGATCTTCGCCGACGTCCTGCTCCGCAGGCCCAAGTAGGTCCCTGCGTTTATTTCCTAAGCAGTAGAGTTTATTGAACAACACGCCACAGGCCCTTCTGACACCAGCTTCAACGTGAGTATTCATAGGTCGCCCTCTGCTTGGTGCACTGGGAGTAAATCTCTACTCAGAATGCCTTTGCAGCCTGTGTTAAGAAACGCAAGGCAACTATTTGTACAGTCTTCAAAGGTAAACGATGCACCTCACCATAAAATGTAAACCTAATTATAATATTGGATCATAGAATCTCAGGGTTGGAAGGGATCTCAGGAGGTCATCTAGTCCAACCCCTGCTCAAAGCAGAACCAATCCCCAACTAAATCATCCCAGCCAGGGCTTTGTCAAGCCGGGCCTTAAAAACCTCTAAGGATGGAGACTCTACCACCTCCCTAGGGAACCCATTCCAGTGCTTCACCACCCTCCTAGGGAAAAATTTTTTTCTAATATCCAACCTAAACCTCCCCCATTGCAGCTTGAGATCCAATTGGGGAAGGGAAGTGCATGGCCCAATGGCCTGAGCATGGGAGTAGGAACTAGGAAGGGCTCGCCCTAGCACTGATACTGATTTGTTGTCAACCTTGGGTAAGTCACTTCCTGTTTCTGTGCCTCAGTTTCCCCACTAGGGGATTGTGAGGATTAATAAAGCTTTACAAGCCTCCTGTGATGCACAATAAGGAAGTAATCTGTTCTCATTTTACAGTTGGGAAAACTAAGGCTCCGAGGCACCCACAGGCCTTCCCAAAAGACTCATTGTATGTAGTGTATTCATAGCCATGTCAGTCCCAAAAGACTAGTTGTCAGAGAATGCACTGGTTATCTAAAGACACTTTTCGAACAGCCACAGTAAATTCCCCCCCAAAACACTGGGTGAAAAAAGAGAAGTCGGCCATTTTCCTGCTATGTTAAAGAAGTTTCAAAGGCAGTTGAGAGCTGCAAAAAGCCAAGTCTCATTTCTCCTCTTTGCTCCCTCCCCGTTCCCAGTTCACTGGTGGCTGATTGCTTTCAGCATTGAGTTTCTGTGCATCAATGTGCAGGATGCCCTGCCAGCTCATTCACAGATATCCTGGCTTCTAACTTCCAGGAACAATGGAAAAGGTTGGCTAAGATTGTGGGCTCAAAACATAAAACAGAGAGAGATGCACTAACCCGCCCTGAAACTACTCCCACAAATACCTACTGGGGTGCAGTTGATACAAAGAGCAATTGTGATAACACCTCAGATTGTGATCGACTGCACACCAAATACACACAGATCCACAATATCTAAAGGAAACGTAATGCCGTTTAAAATAGAAACTTGATTAATGAGTGCCAAGTGACATTACAAATGGCCATTGGTTTTGATTGATTATTGACTTCAGTTAGGGTGTAAGCCAGGGTAACGTTTGGCCCAAAGAGGTTAAGGTCTTGAATGTCAGCCAGTCTAAACTTGTAGATGTGCAAAATGCATGTGAAATTGTTTGCTGTTTGCTGGTGTGTTTATTGCAGTTGTGTGTGCAAAATGAGTGTGTGTACAAACTGTGAATCATACTAATTTTTCACCTCTAGCTTCCCCATTTTTGCACATAAAGTAATTTTACAGGCAGATTAGTCCTGCAGTTTCCCCCATTTCGCATACACAGATTATTCACATCAACTATATGAAAGCCAGGTCCTCCGTGATTTCCAGAAACCCGGTCATAAGTCTGTGACCGAGCCAATAATAGGGCCAGATTCCCTGACTCCAAGTCCCATGTTTTAAGCAGAAGACTGTCCTTCAGCCTGGTCTAACTGCAGAAGTTTGGAGGCCTGGTGTAAAGCAGAAGGAAAGCCTGCAACATGTCAGGAAGTTGGGGAGAGTTGAACGGCCTTGTAGTATATTAGTGTAACTTA
This sequence comes from Gopherus flavomarginatus, assembly GCF_025201925.1. Lineage (NCBI taxonomy): Eukaryota > Metazoa > Chordata > Testudines > Testudinidae > Gopherus > Gopherus flavomarginatus. The sequence goes on from NC_066627.1 coordinate 50,488,235, forward strand.
ATTTCTTCCAGATAAAAGCAGGATAAAATGGAGAATTAATTAGTTCTGACAGATTGCAGAGCTGGGGTGACTGTGTGACTGGGAAAGGTTTAAAAATAGAAGAAAGGCCAAGTGGGAAAGTTTCTGCAGCATCAGAAGTCAGGCATTTGGTGATTACACAGCCCTGCCAGCCTGGGTGCCTTGCCAGAGCTCTCACCACGATTTCCTCCACAGACATTTCCCACTGACCTCCCTTACACTTTTCACATGACTTTGCAATGGGCTGGTTTTCTTAGATTAGCCCATTGGTTTCCCTGAGATGCTGAAGGAGCAAAGTTATGTTTAGCCCACAAAAAGCTGGGAGAGTTGGGGAAAGTGCGGTGCAGAGACTGTCTCTCCCCCTGCTAGCAGCAGGAGAGCAGAAACTGATCATAGGCAGTGTTGGATTTTTAGTAACATGCCTATAGTATCACAGGACACGAGATCTGGGAGGAGACTGGAGTGGGTCCCTCCCTTTTCACACTCATTTTTGTTATGGAAAACCACGTTACTTCTTTCCCCTCGCCCTCCGTTCCCTGCCTCTGCTTTGCCGAAATACAGCTGAACAAGTCCACCTTTTGTGCACAATCAGTATTGCAGCCTAGTCAGCAAGGAAGATGAGAGATGGCTGGGAGTCAGAAGACTTGGGAAGCTATTCCTGGCTCTGCCACGGACTCATTGTATGACATTTGGCAAGTCATGTGGGGCCTGATTTCTCAGTGTAGGAAGTGCACGGGCATTGTGGGTGTTCAGACCTTCTGGAAATCAGGCTATTTACCCTTCTGGGCTTCAGTACCTCCTGTGAGTGCCATGGGGTGTCATTCATTGAGCTTTTCCTAGCTGTCACAGAAGCCTGGATTGAAGGTGTCACGAAACAGAACCAGAATTAATAAGGATGTTCATACACAAACTAGTGATCACGTTTCATCTTACTGCGTTTCTCCACTGTGTGCTGGAAAGTGGATGTAACTGACAAGGCCCTGCTGCTGTGAAGCTTTTCCCTCTGCGTTTGTCTGTTGGGCTTGAAGGAGAGTCGCAGCTAAATACATTGTTCTGTTTTCATAAACCCACTGCCACCATCTGACTAGGGCTTGGTTATCCTGTGCATGCTATCCAGGAAATAGCTATGCAACAGGGCTCAGGCTTCGATTTACAAGGTGTGATCCTCCCATCGGAAGAGAGGAGATGGCCAGTCTGGTTAATGCCACAATGGGCTCTGCAGGGTGAGTCAGAGCTAACGTCTAGCACTGCTGCTGTGGGCTGGGTCGCTGCTTTGGGCTCTGGCTCACGCACGAGAACCCAATATAGCTTTAAAGGGCTGCTGTCCTCTGAGCAAGTCTGGGGTTCTGGTCCTACCCCTCCTCTCACCCTCTAATAGCAAAGGGTGTCTGAGTAGTGGACAAGGGATGTCCAGGCCCTTGAGTTACCGTTTTGCTGTACAGCATGTCTGAGAAGTGTCGTGTGTTTCTGGCCCTGATTGCACCAGGATTTCTCTTCCCCACCACCTCACTCCCAAAGACTCACTTGATCTGAATTGAGGCAAAATTCTTGTTTCTTTGGCTATGGTTTGACTTTCTCCTTATTGCTCTCTCCTCTCTCTGCTCAGATGCCTGCCAGATACAGAGATTGTTCTCAATATCCCCTTAGAGGAGAAGGTTTTCATTTAGTTCCAGAAACTTTGGACCTGAAGTGGAAAGGTGGGTGGATGGGCCAGGCCTTGCCCACAGAGCTATGTCATCATAGAACCAGCTAGGCCAAGAACAGGATGGGGAGCTGTACAACAAATCGCCCTCTCTTCATAGACAAGTTCTCCCAACCATCCCAGTTCTCAGGAAGTTCTGCTCTGCGCCGCTTTTGTTTTGTCAGGACAAGTTCCATCACAGAATAATATGAGGACTTATTGTGTCATCATCATGCCAGATCCAAGCTGGGTAAAAGCCAGAAAACTGCCATCTCGCTAGAAGGTGCAAAATTCTATTAAAGCAGCCAGGTGTGATCCAAAACAGGGACTCGTTGATGAGGTGTCACTATTGTCAACAGCCCTTCCCCAGTCTCACATTCTTACAGAGCTACCATATGTCATTGGTGTCAGCCAACTACCGGTAAAACATCACAGTTCCACTTGGTCAGATAATTCTGGGTGTAATTCTCCTGAAGCCCGGGGGAGTTCCAGCAGAACCAGTTTGGCCTTTTTATCCTTCTCAGTGAAACTACTTTGTACAAGATGTTGTATCGATATTTTGATTTCTGATGAGCTGAAGCCCAGACCCAGGATGAGGTCTTTAATAATGGAACAGTGAGGAACTGTCACTAAGTGCCCTCCAGCAGCTGCCTGTCAGAACAATTGTATCTGCTTTACCAGATGTCAGTTCAGGGGGACAGAATGGTGACACAGGATCAGGATCTTCCACTTCCAGTGTTCCGTACAAATGCTTGCAGATATTAGCGGCAGGCGTGACAGTAGACCATCCCATCTCAGCTGCGTCTTGCTTATGGTTGAATGGTTCTGACAGTATTCAGTTGAGGAAGTCTACCAGTTGATGGAGAACTGTGTAGCATGTTTAACCTGCAACTTTCAATCTACATTTTGAAATAAAAATTAAGTGGGTCTTTAATTTGTAACTGAAGTTTCATCCTGTCAGAATAAATCTCCAGACACCTTTTATTATTTGTCAAAAATACAAGCACTTTTCACTTCAGTAATATGTATCAAGCAGGGATCTCAAAGTGCTTTACAGGCTACAGCCACTCACAGCCTTGACGACACAGAGCTATAGGTACTGGGTACTCCATACTCCTCACGCCCCATCTCTGTAAGCTGTGAGCCTGCCTCGCTTCCCCTGATGATATTTCACAGGCACCTCTAAAAGGCTTACTGCTGGAGGTGTGGGGTGAGGTTAGGGCAGTGAAACTTCCCGGTTCCTCTCAAGTGCTCTGGGATTGGTGGAGGAAAAGTGCTATAAAAGTGCAAAGTGATATTACGCTGAGTTCCACTCCTTACTTGGTGAAATAGCCGTAGCGTCTGTCGTTATTCAGTCTGCCACTAGATGGAGCGTGGCAGCCGCTCAGCAGATAGATACATCAGATACGAATATCTTGTAAGATTTTGGGGGAGGGCTGGTCAAGTGATTAATAGAAAACTCAGAGAGCCGAAGTGCTGGGGGAAAGGGTTTCCCTGCCGCCTAGCAGCAAATGAGGAGCCCTGGAGAGCAGGCCTGCTCTGCGAAGCAAGGGCTCCTGCTACGTGGGCTGTCTCACCCGTGGAAGGTGGAAAGTGCCATTTGATAGGGGATGGATTTTCAAACATGGGAGGAGAATCTCCTCCAAGGGTGGCTTAGGCTAAAGAAGAATCCTGCTGAGTCGTTGCTGCTCCATTTTTTCACGGCTGGAGAAAGCTCCACTGTAAGGAATCTGAAAGCCCTGCGGCTTGGAATGGGGCTGCAGCCTGAACCAGACACACAGCAGGAGTTGGCTACCCAAAACCAGCCCCCAGTGCACCCAAAGTGTGGCCTTTACACACGGATTCTTCCCTGGGGGCCTGATCCAGCTCTGCTGAAGTGAGAGCCCTTGGCTGGGGCCCCGCCATAGCGGGGACCAGACAGGAATCACGGTGTGTGTTCACAGTGCAGTGTTGGGCTGAGAATGTGAATTGAGTAGCAACTGGAAATGAAAGACTGAAGGTGCTTCAAGTGGTAGCAGCCAAGGTGGCAGGAGGGCTTCTGGGGTGTTAAAGCGTGAGTTGTGCAGTATCCTGTCAAATCTACAGACCCATGTTACACAGCAGGATCATGGACACGACCACCCAGCCCTGGGGATCACAGTGCAAGGAGCACCGAGGGGACTGGCACACACTGGGCTGGGGAAGCAGCTCAGGCAGGCTTCCAAGGATCATCCTTCTGTCTGGCCACTTCATTTCCTGGCTCTCTCTTTGCCCACTGCTGGGCTGCGGAGGTTACCCCAGTCCTGGGGATGGTATGAATTGCCTGGGGCAGCAGGTTCTAGAGGAGGGATAATCAGGGCTCTGCTGTGTGCTGGAGGTATAGCCTTAGATCATGTCGTGGCGGGGTGTCTAGAACGATGCCCTGAGATTATCAGGCGTGAAGGGGCAGGTCCCTGAGGCAGGGGCTGTGGACGCTGCAGTGAGGGTGGATGCCCTGGTGTGGAAGTCAGGGGGTGTGACGCAGCAGGGAGCGGGGTGGATTGACCTGGGAATGTCGTTTAGTTTTACTGGGGCTGTCTGCATGGGGGATGGGAGAGCAGGGGGTGACTTTAGGTGAGGGACAGGACGTGAGCCAGGAAGGGAGGTGGGGCGAGTCGACACCTTTGCAGGAAACTGGACAAAGGGAGAGGGGGAGAGAAGGATGGGGGAGCCTGCTGGAAGGGTTTTTGGTTTCAGTTTTGGGTGGGCTGGGAAGAGGCAGGGAACCCCAAGTCTGGGGTCTACGATCTTTGCCCCCCAGAGGGACCTGGCTGAGGGGTGCTGGCTGTACCTACAAGCCTTGCTTGGGGCTGTGTTCCTGTCCTCTAATAAACCTGTTTTACTGGCTGGCTGAGTCCTGGTGAATCGCAGGACGAGGGGTGCAGGGCCCTGACTGCCCCAGACTCCGTGACAGGGGGCTCAGGCTGGGGTGGGAGGGCATATACCAGTGGGTGTTGGGGGAGGGTATGGGCATTGGATTCAGCCTGGGGCAGAAACCAGGAGGAGTCCGATGACACTTAAGACTAACAGATGTATTTGGGTATAAGCTTTTGTGGGTAAAAACCCACTTCTTCAGGTGCAAGATGCAAATTGCAGCTGCTAAAGTGGGATATTTACCCAGGAAAGTTTATGGCCCAAATAAATGTTAGTCTTTATGGTGCCACCGGCCTCCTGTTGTTTTTGTGGATAGAGACTAACAGGGCTCCCCCTCTGGAGCCTGGGGCAGAGTGTTCAGGTGCTGGAGAACTTGATCCCCAATGCTGGCCTTGGGCTGAGGGGTGTGTGCTCCTGGACGCTGGGCTAAGACAGCTGATCCCGGCCCGTGCTCAGACCCCTGGCACCGGGTGCTGGAGCCTGTGGGCAATAGACTTGGGCTGGGCCAGTGACTCCCTTGGCGGAGTTCGGGGCGGACCCTGGAGGCGCTGGGTTTGGGGAGTGGATTCCAGCTCCGCCCGCTCTGAGCGGCACCCACCGGCCGGAGGGGCTGGGGAGGGTCCCCGCCAGGGGGTGGGTCCCGGGACCGGGCGAGGGGGGCTCCACCTCCCAGGGTTTAAAGCCTTGCGCTCGGCAGCCGCGGCGCTACGCGATGAGATAGGGGCGCGCCAGCTGCCGGGCGTTGGATTCCACGGGCTGCGGGCGGTCGGGGGCCCCCGGACAGCGGCTCCGGTGAGCCGGGGAGCGCGGAGCAGGAGCGGGGCCGGCACCGAGGTGAGCTGAGTTCTGCGAAGAAACTTTCCGCTGCGGGGGCTGCGAGCTGGGGCTCACGGGGGCGCAGCGAACCCGTCTCCACCCCGGGCGCGCTGGTCCCTGCTCGGCTGCCTGGCCCGGCTCCCCTGCCCCAGCGCCCTCTGCGCTCCGCCCTTTCCCCGGCAGGACCGGGCTCCGATCCCAGCGCCGGAGCGGGACGCGTGCAAGGAGCCTCCGAGCCCTGGAATTCGGCTGGGGCCAGACCCCTCGGGGGAGCCTCGAACCCTGGGCCAGGGGCGCTTGGCCCTGCCCGGCCCCAGCGCCCTGGCGGGAGTGGGAGGACGCTGTGTGTGTCGGGATCGCCCCTGCGCTGCTCCCCTGCAACCCGAGCCTGCCCCGGGCTGGCACATTGGGGCCTGTACCATGTCGTGGAGGTTGGCACCGCTGTCCCCATGGCCTCGGGACTCGTGGGGTTTTGGTGCCAGGCTGAAATTCAGCGGGGGGAACCAGGCCGGGAAAGCGCAGGGGGCAGCACGTTACCCGACACAGAGGGGCCAGGGCCTTCAATGGGCCGGTGCCAAGCTGGCAGCTCTGGGTACCACCTTAGACCCAGCCCCTTTGCAGCAGGTGAGATCGGAGAGGGGAACATTTCCAATCCCTCTCCTACATGGATCAGCCCTCTTGGCCTTTTGCCTCTCCCTTATTCCTTCCATCTGGCCCGAATAAAACCCTTCCCGAGCTGCTGGGACCCTACCTGTGCAGCAGACAGTGTCCCAATCCCAGCTGGGTGAAAGGGCGCTGGGTGAGGGCAGCAATCAGACCCTCCCCACCACACACACTTTTGCCTTCCTTGCTCTGGAGCTGAAGCAGAGAAGGGCTAACACCCAGGATCCACCGGGCTTTGAAGAGTCTTTGGCTCCAGATTTTTTTTTCCAGTTTAAAAGTTGTTTGGCTGAGACAGTGCAGGGCTGCTGGGGCGGCGTTGGGAGACCGGGATGATTTATGTTTGTTTCTTCCGGGCCTGCCTCCAGTCTGGAGATAACAGAAGTGGAACTGAAAATGATCCCCTCTGTACCTAAGGTGAAGGAAATCGAACTCCGAGGGCATCCGGGGTGGGGCAGGCTCTGGAGAATCCCAGCCAGAGCAGAGTGGGGAAAAGCAGCCAGGGACCCCCAGCTCCCCAGCACAGCACTCGCCTCCAGACTTCCTCCCACAAGCCGGTCGCTCGGCCTTTTCTGTTTTGCAGAAGATGACTCTGAACACGCAGCAAGGGGGCAAGGGCCCTGTGCACAGACGGGCCAGCACCCCGGTCCCCCTCTTCCACCGGTCCAGGCCAGGGATCCGTGAGCCGAGGCCTAACCCCACTGAGCCGCATCACCCTCCGCTTGGCTGCTCTTTGTCCTTCGAGCCTGGAGACAAAGCTCCCGTCGCGCCGTGCAGCAGCTGGTCATCGGACTCGGCCGACTCCGACAGCTCCGGGGAATCCTTGTATCGTGTGGTGCTGCTGGGAGACCCTGGTGTGGGCAAGACCAGCTTGGTGAACCTCTTTGCCGGGATCCAAGAGCGGGACCTGCCGGAGCAGCCGGGAGGTAGGGGCCCTGCCCTGCCCTGGGGGAAATGCAGCGTGGGGCGCCCCAGCTCTTCCTGGGGCTCTGCAGAATGAAATGCTCTCAAAGTCCATGCGGTGCAGCGGTCGGGGTGTGGGCAGTGGGTCACAGCATGCAGAAGCCCTGTGAAACCCAAGCCAAGGGCACAGTGGAGAGGCTGCGCTGACTGCTTGGGAGCAGGGCAGGGCCACTTCTTAGCAGTGAGGAGCCTGCTGCCGACCACGAGCAACGTGCCCCCAGTGCCGTTAACCATCTCTGTGGCTGGGCAGGGGGAGGTTAGCAATGCACAGCCGTTCCCAAAAGCCAGCTGAGGCTCAGTTCTGATGTACCTACTGTAGGTAATACTGTGCACCCCCTTGAAAACTGGGGGGTCCTTAGCTGTGGAATTCAGTGGGAGGGATATTGTTCTGACACGCATCAGGGATCAGCCGCCTGGGTCCAGGTAATGCCAGTTGTCCAGCTGCCTGCTGGAGCCTCGGTGCCTTTCAGCCTCCCCACCAGCCAAAAAATAACCTGGCAAGGAGGGTGATTGAGTCCTGAATCTGGGAAGAGCCATGAGATACCCCAGCACCCTCCCCGTCCTTCCAAGCACTAAGGCAGGAGAGTAGTCTGGCTTCTGCCAGGGCATCACCCTGGACCTCACCACTCTCCCACATCTTTTCATGGTGCTGGCTGCTTTGTAACTTTAGTTCCTTGCCTAGAGGATCAGTTGCTTTTTCCATGCCCTGCGTTCAACCCACCACCTTGGGGTGCTGCCTCCTCCCAGCCTGAGCAGCCAGCAGAATCTCCCTCTGGAGCTCAGCAGCACTGAGCCTGGGCTGGAGGCACTGCTGGGCACGTGGAGTCCAGCTGACCTGGATGCATCTGGCTTGTTTCAGAGGACGCCTACGAACGCACCCTGTCGGTGGATGGGGAGGAGACCACGCTGCTGGTGATGGACGCCTGGGAAACAGAGAGGCGGGTAGGGGAGCATGCATGGGGCGTGGCAATCCCAAGGGTTGTCTGCGGGGCGTGTGGGGGGGGTCACCTTTTCAATGAAGTGGGTTCTGTTGCTAGACTGGAGCTATTTATTATAGGGTCTGTTGCTATTAAAAATGCCACAGTGAACTTGTATGAACATAAGAGCGGCCAGACTGGGTCAGACCAAAGGTCCATCTAGCCCAGTGTCCTGTCCGCCAACAGTGGCCAATGCCAGGTGCCCCAGAGGAAATGAACAGAACAGGGAATCATCGAGTGACCCATTCCCTGTTGCCCATTCCTAGCCTCTGTTTGCCAGAGGCTATGGACACCATCCTGCCAAGCCTGGCTAATACCCATTGATGGACCTATGCTCCATGAATTATTCTAGTTCTTTTTTGAACCCTGTTATGGTCTTGGCCTTCACAACATCCTCTGGCAAGGAGTTCCACAGGTTGACTGCGTGTTGTGTGAAGAAATACTTCCTTTTATTTGTTTTAAACCTAGTGCCTATTAATTTCATTTGGTGACCCCTAGTTCATGTGTTATGAGAAGGAGTAAATAACACTTCCTTATTTACTTTCTCCACTCCAGTCATGATTTTATAGACCTCTATCATATCACCCCTCAGGGCCGCCCAGAGGATTCCGGGGGCCTGGGGCCATCGGCGGCAGGTGGCTCCGGTGGACCTCCCGCAGGCGTGCCTGCGGAGGGTCCGCTGGTCCTGCGGCTCCGGTGGAGCATCCGCAGGCATGCCTGCGGGAAGTCCACCGGAGACGCAGGACCAGCAAGCAGCAGGGCGCCCCTCATGCGGTGAAATTTCTAGAGCCGGCCCTGTTCGGTGGCGGGGGGCCCTTCCATTCCAGGACCCACCGCCGAAGTGCCTCGAAGACCCGTGGTGGGGACCTTCCGCCGGTGAATTACCGCCGAAGCGGGACCCGCCGCCGAAGTGCAGCCCACTCTTCGGCGGTAATTCGGTGGCGGGGGACCCCTGCCGCGGGTCTTTGGGGCACTTCGGTGGCGGGTCCTGGAACGGAAGGGCCCCCCACCGCTGAACTACCGCCGAAGACCGGGTTGCACTTTGGCGGCAGATCCCGCTTTGGCGGTAATTCGCTGGCGGGGGGTCCTTCCCCCTGGAGCTGAAGGACCCCCCCGCCGGCAAAGACCGGGAGCGGAAGAACCTCTGGGGCCTGGCCCCGCAAGAGTTTTCCGGGCCCCATGGACCAAGGGAAGGACCCTGCTCCAGGGCCCCCGAAAAACTCTCGTGGGGGCCCCTGCGGAGCCCAGGGCCTGGGGCAAATTGCCCCTCTTACCCCCCCCCCCGCCGGGTGGCCCTGTTGCCCCTTAATCGTCTCTTTTTCAAGCTGAAAAGTCCCAGGCTTATTAATCTCTCCTCGTACAGCAGCCGTTCTATGCCTCTAATCATTTTTGTTGCCCTTTTCTGAAACTTTTCCCATTCCAATATGTCTTTTTCGAGATGGGGCAACCACATCTGCACACAGTATTCAAGATGTGATTGTACCATGGATTTGTATAGAGGCAACGTGATATTTTCTGTCCTGTTATCTGCGGCCGGCTGTGTTTCCATGCCCACCTGCTCATGACACAAGGCTGCAGGGACAGACCTTCCTGCTGGACCCTACGTCCACCAGGCCCCACTTTAGCTTTCTGAAGAGCTTCTCTTGCCGTTGTGTGACATCCACAGCAGACTGTGCTTGCTGCTCCCATGGTCTGCAGCTGGAGATGGGAGGCTGCAGCTGGGTCAGGGTCAGCCGCTAGTAAGGGGAGGAGGGTGACTTCCCCAGTGAATAGCTGACTGGCTCATCGGATGTCCAAGGGAGGAGCTAACACCCCCGGGAGCTGGAAGGAATCGCCCCCACCTAGGCTGGGAGTTAATTGCTGTGGGAAGAAGCAAGGACAATTTTAAACTCTGTGGGGGTGACTCCGGACAGACCCACCTCCCTGTCCCCACAGCTCCTCCACAGAGCGGATGCTCCAAGCTAGGCACTTGGGGCTGATTCTCCCACCTTCCCTCCGTCATAGCTCCTGATGCACCTGCGGAGGGGGTGCAGGCTGCTGCCAGGTCAGAACGGCTGTGCTGGCGTCAGCACAGACACGAGGTGCCAGGCAGCGGGAGCTGGGCCCGAGATGTCACCGAGGAAGGTGGAGAGAAGGAGGGAAACGTGCCAGATCCCCAGTGCTGAGTGTGCTGGGAGGTGCTGGTGGTGCTGTCTCCTAGCTGTGCAGGAGCTGACTGGGCGAACGACGGGTGAGGAAGTGCAGCCTTTAAAGGGAATGCGTTAGTAGGCAGCAGTCGTGGTGCCCAGCAGCATCTCTGCCCCTCCGCCCCTGCTTGTGGGGGACTGGAGATTGACAGGAGCAAGATTCCCCCTCTTCCAGCCCCACACGGGCCTTTGCTTTCAATGCACAACTGGGGGCGATGCTCGCTGGTAACAGCAAGAGGGTCCTGAGCATCACTGAAATGGCCTCTCTGTTGCTGGTCTGGGACCCACCTGCACTCTTCCCCTTCACCAGTTGCATCTTCAGGAAAGTCAGTGTGGGTCATCCAGTCCACAGCATCTCTTGGAGCCCCTGCTCCCTCTGGCCAAGGACTCTGATGGGATCTGGGAAGGGATGGACTCACTGGGCTAATGGCCACGCTCCCCACCTGACGTGGTATGAGCAGGGAACGCTGCTTCTCTTTTCCTGTCCACTCTGTCCGGAGCACTGGGCGCAGATACCCCTTAGCGTCCTGCCCTCAAAATCCAGGAGGGGGCTCAGGGAATGGCTCCTACAGGAAACAAAGCACGTAACTGAGTGGGGATGAGAGCATTGGCATGGAGTGTGAGTCAGTGGTACCCACCGAGCCTCGAATGATCCGTAGGGAGAGGGAGGATGAGAGAGCCTGACCCAGGGCCTGCTTGCTGTGATTATGGCCAGGCTTTTCCTAGTGGGTCAGTATGTTACTTGGAGTACAATAAGAAATGCAATTCTTTATCACTTTGTTTTGAGTGGACAAACAAAGGGTTAATTCCATGTCATTCCTGTGAAGCCTGCTTTGCACCTCTGGCCAGCTGCCGCCTCCATTAGCTCTCTCTGCATCAGAGCTGTGCCAGGCATGGGCGGTGAGTCGCGGGAGGGTTGGGCCAGCCCTTTTTGCTTCTGCTTCATATGGGCTTGGCCTCCTGCTGCATGAAGCTTCCTAAACCCAAAGGCAAACTCTCCCCAAGGTACTAAGTCTTTGGGTCCAAACCTTGCCAAAGCTTTCCAGGGCTCCCACCAAACCCCTACAGCTGCCTCGCTTTGGCTGGGGTCTCTGGTTTGTAGAGATGAGCTCCATCCTGGCAGGCTTGGGTCAGGATCTGGCTGTCGCCAGAACTCTGCGCTGGTTGGAGCTGAGATTTTGCTGCAGGCTCATGGGTCCTGCTTTGCAAGCAACCCCGAGAAGAGTTGCCCAATTTGGGGGGTTGCTTTGGGGATCTGTCTTGGCAGGGCTCTGGCACGTGCAGCTTGTCCAGAAGCAATGGCATGACCACTCGCTGGAAAAGCCATAGTGTCCTGTCAGAAACACCTGTGTCTTCTGCACTGCCTCTAAAGCAGCATATTGACTGTAAATTGGCATTACTGGTTCTAAGGCCCCAAGTCCTGGAAACCTTTGCTGACCAGTATCTCTGCAGCTTGAGGTTTGCTCCCTTGTGGGTGGAGCTGGCTTCTCTTCCCAGCACTAGAACAGCAGGCTGGTTTGTCACAGAATGTAGGACCACAACTGCCTGCAGAGTGGGGGTGGATTAGCACGCCCAATGTGTGCATCTAATCACGGTAACAGCGTGCAAATTAGATGCACCCTTTGCACACGCAGTTGTACATCTAAACAGTCTGAAAATCTGGTCCTAAAGCTTTAAAGACTTGAATTTCTTTCCACTATCCCTGAAGGCATTTTCCTACCGAGGGCTATTTCCCCGCGTGAGACGATACCGAGTGTCAAATTAATTTGTTTAGGAACACAGTGAACAATCTGGAACCCAATGCCCCTTAAATCCCCCCATCCTCTATCCTTCCCATTTAAAAAACCCGCATTAAAAGCTGGTGTTTCCTTCCAGGGGCTCTGGCCTGATGATATTATCTCGCTCTTATGTGGTGTTTTTCATCAGTAGATCTCAAACCACATCACGCTTGTTAACGTATTTATCTTCCCCTCTCCGCCCCCGATGAGGCACTCTTTACCCCAGTGTACAGATGGATACAGAGGTGGTAAGTGACTTGCCCATGGTCACACAGGAAGTCTGTGGCATAGCAGGGAATTAGCCAGGCCTAACCACTGGACCATCCTTCAGCCCCTTCCCTTCCAGGCCTCCATTCCCTTGTAAATGGGCTCCCCTGCTCTTGCTGGCTGTTCACAATTGGAAAGGGGCTCGTATTCCAGCCTGAGCCCAGATCCCTGAGCGCTCTGTCCGGCATCTGGGGCTGTACAAATACCCTGCTGATGAGTTATTGGCTTACAAGGGTGTCACTGGCTGGCTGTGTTCCCCAGAGGGTGCTGCAGCCCGTGGTTCAGTTGTGAACCCTTCAAAGCCCTCTTCCTTCTCCGGCGTGGGAGGGCGAGTCCCCCTGAGCCCCAAGAGCCCGTTGGTGTTTGCAGGCCCCGGGCTGCCACAGATGCATGGCTGGGCAGCCTGCGTGTTTGGGAGCGGAGCCCTGGGGCTGTAATTTGCAGCTGACACAGACTGAGGAGGAGACTGTGTCAAATGCCTCCCAAAACCAGAGGCTTTTAATCTGCACGTTATTGACTGAGCCACATGTCTGCTGGGTGGCCAGAGGCTGCGGGAGCCTGGGCTGCTGTCTGATGGGGACAGGCTGACGGCAGCGGGGGCTGCGCCCCACCTGCACTGGGGCTGGGATGCTGAATTGCTTCCTCCTCCCTGCCTTGGCCACAGTCTGGAGACTTGCACCATCTATGGGGACTCGTTCCTTCCATGTGCTCAGACTAGCCCCAGCTGGCAGGGAACAGCCTTAGGGCAGGCCTCATCCTTCAGTAAACCTCGAGCTCGCTCCCTGTTCCCCACTGATTGATGGGGCTGTTCAGCTGAGCCGTTACCCTGCCTGCTGGTTTGTCTTCTCTCCTCCACCCTTGGCCCCAGCCCACAGGCTCAGCCCCAGGGAGCAGAGAAGACTCTTCTGTTCGTCCTGGTAGACAGCATTGCTGCTGAGTACAGACTGTTATGATGCAGATACGGGGGTGCCTTGTCTTGTACTCAACGACCCCGGTGGCTGGCATCCTTGGTAGCCATCCAGGCCACCTGGAAGCTGGGGAGGGCACTTATTGTACACATTCCCGCCTCCTTTCCCATTAAGGGCAAAAGGGAAATGCTTGTTTGCACCCAGTGCTGCCAACTGCAGCAAAGATATGGCTCTTCCCATGCCAAGTCACTAGCCCACTGACTCCATGGAGTCCCCTTCCTCATGGCTTTGCCAGGAGCCCCTAAGCGCTAGCTGGCCCAGCGCATGGGAGCTGGGAGCAGCTGCGGGGTGGATGGGGAAATGCACAGGTGTGGGTCACGTGAAGGCTGAGGGGAGAGGGTGGATCTCAGTGAGGCTAAGGAACCATCACAGAAAGCAGGGTCCTGCGCTTCCGCCAGCGAGATTTGCCCATAGTGAGCGGTGAGCAGAAATCCTGGCTGGGGGGAGGCTGGAATCGCTGTCAGGCTGAGATGGGGAGGGACTGGGGTCCAGCGGTGCTGGCTGGTACTAACTTACTCTCACCACCTGAATTAACGCTTGTAGAGGAATCATGGAAGTGAGCACCAGCCTTGGCCTCCGCCTGAATGTCAGACACCTGCAGAAAAGGGTAATGATCGAATCCCTGTAACGATCCCCCTGGGTAACATGGGGATGTGTGTTTTTCTAGGGCCAGATCCTCAGCTAGTGTAAATCACCCCAGTGCCCCTGAGGTCCCATGACATCCTTCCATATGTGCCCAAATCAATGAAGGCGGGAAGGTTTTCACAGGCTGAGAAAACCCCTGAACGTAAGGGCAGGTTATAGATTTACAGCTCATGGTCCCCAGCAGGAGGGGAGCTTGGGGGTCAGTGAGGTAAGATGCAGTGACGGCGAAGCAGGCGGCCTGCTACCCAGGCACAGGTGTGGAGGGCTTACCAAGGTGAACAGGAGCGTGCAGGATGGTGTGTCGGGCCCATGGGAACAGCAGGAGAGCCTTGCTGGTCTCCTGTGCCAGGGGCATGAGAGTGTGAATGAAGAACCAGCCCTGATGCCATCCTGCCAGAGATGCGGGAGGCAATGGGCTGGCAGGCTGTGGACGGGCGGAGCTCTAAAACCAATGGGCTGTGGTTTGAGGAAACAAAACCAAAGACTTCAAGAGGCCTGGGGGGAAGGGAATGGTCCCACAGAATACAGCCTGGGCTGACACGCAGGCCTAGAGTGACAAGAGCAAGGGGTGTTGTGTCTCAGGCATCCCAGTCACGGCTGAATCCGAGTGGAGTGATTCCAAGTACAGCGAGGAAGGAAGCAGCTGGTAAAACCGCTGGGCGCGGCAGAGTAAACGTTTGTCAGCAGTGCATTGTGGGCAAGTGAAAGGGGTGCATCCCGCATTGCTCCCGGGCTGCAGGCCCCTAGTCACTACACCTGTGTAAAATGCTAGCAAACGTGAGCGGCAGCGTTTCCCATGCACTGGGGGAGCCGCCTATGCCCAGCGCCAGGTGGGAAAGCCTCGGGCTCAGGCGTTTGGGAAGAATCGCTCTCAGAGCCCCCGCCACGCTGGGTGTCTGGAAGAGCCTGTGGCTGGGAGGCCAGGTGCTCCGTTCCACAAGCAGCACTCTCATTCCCCACTCCCTGGGCCTATAGCTGAGTCGCAGCTTGCGGGACATACCACCCCTTCCCCCCTCAACATGTCCCACCAGCTTGGGCTCGGTCAGGCACACAGGCTTGCGCCCTCACACCCAGACTCTACTTACTGCCTCTGAATTTGGCTCCTGGAGTCTGGGGGGGTGTCCACACCACAATCCGTAGTGTGACTGCGGCTCAGCTAGACGTGCCTGCACTAGCATCACCTGTGCTAGCGTGACTAAAAATAACAGCACAGGCTTAAATGCTGACTAGCAATCCTAGAAGGGTAGGACGGGAAGGGATCTCAAGAGGTCAGAGCTTGGATCCCCGATGCACGTGTATGGGCCACTGTGTCTACATGGCTCTTTTCAGCACAGATCTGGCCACGCGGGCTGCGAACCCAGCTTGGTGCAGTTTAAATGTACCCTAAACTGACCTGCGTAATTCCCAGCCCAGGGCTGGAAGAGCAGGGTTTAGTAAGGAAGGCTGCCAGCCAGGCAGAAGGCGTAAGTTAAAGTCCTCGACTTCACTTGACGCTCCTCCCAGTTCCTCAGCGTGTAGGTTACCGTGGCGCTGGGAAGCACGTGGGGAGCTGGCCGCAGCACCGCTGAGTCTGGCCGCCGTCGGAGAGTGTGTGTGTGGACGATGGCTGTGTGCCTCAGTAACACCGTCTTTCCCTGTGCAGCCCCAGGATGAGGAGAACCGGTTCCACAATTACTGTATGCAGGTGGGGAATGCCTATGTCATTGTCTACTCCGTCACCGACAGGGTGAGTTTCGAGAGCGCCTCTGAGCTGAGAATCCAGCTGCGCCGGACCCGGCAAGCAGAGAACATCCCCATTATCCTGGTGGGGAACAAGACGGACCTGGTGCGGTGCCGAGAGGTCTCGGTGGAAGGTGAGCGAGCAGGGCCTGTTGTCCCCACCCTGCTGGGACCTGAGGGGTGGGGGACGGGGAGGCTTCTTGCCTAGTGTCTCCTGCTGCTGCTCCTCAGACCTAGCTGAGATGGCCAGCGAGAGATTGCTATGGGACCCACTCCTCTGCTGAGTGTCCATCCAGGAGTGCCACTCTCTGTCCATCTGCCAGTCATCTCTCCAGCCATCAAACCACCCATCCTGCTATCTTTTAGCAGCCCATCCTGTCACCTCCATCTCTGCCCTCCCCTGTAGTCTGCCATCAATCCAGCCTTTCCGCCAGCGTCTCTCGCTGCAGCCATGAGCTACTGCCCTGAGCATGTACCTCCTCTGGCATAACCCACTGTTCGCCGCTTCCCCTGTCCCATGCCCTGTGCGGAAAGTGCTGCCTGGCTCTGCCTGGAGAGAGCTCTTTGTCCTGGCGGCCAGCTCAGGTGGGGCTGGACCCCATTCTCTTCCCAGAGGGCCGGGCCTGCGCCGTGGTCTTCGATTGCAAGTTCATCGAGACGTCTGCCACTCTCCAGCACAACGTGGCGGAGCTCTTTGAGGGGGTGGTGCGCCAGATCCGCTTACGCCAGGACAGCAAGGAGGCCAACGAGAGGCGCAAGTCCATCTACAAGCGCAAAGAGAGCCTCACCAAGCAGGCCCGGCGTTTCCTGGACAGGCTGGTCGCCAGGAACAACAAGAAGGTGGCTCTGAAAGTTCGCTCCAAGTCTTGCCATGACCTGTCCGTGCTCTGAGACGTGTCACAGAACAGGACACTTCTTTCTCATGCCTAAAGGGACCTCCCAAGCGGCTTTCTGCCATGTACCTAGGGGTGTGTGAACTTTCTTCTCTGTTCTTGGTATGTGGACAGGACCTTTCAGGGCAGAGACGAGACTCATCTGGAGCAATAACCAAGGAGACGGTGCCGACTTCCTAACCAGACCCTCAGAACCAAAGTGACACCAGCAACCAGAAAACACCATGGGGAAGGACTCCTTGCATTGACTGAATGTCCTAATCCCCGATAGTGCCTCCTGCCAGCCTGCCACTTGCCTGGAGCCCTGCAAGAGGAAGGGAGGTGGGCAGGGAGAAGCTAGGGCAGGTCTCCAGGGTGCTAGCAGGTGCCAGGAAATGTTCTAGTGTTTGCCCATGGAAGGGAGAGGGGGAGGAAGCTGCCCACCCCCAGAGGGAGGGATGGGGACTCTGGGAGAGAAGGTGGGGTGTTCCCTGGTGCCTAGAGATAATGCAAGTCTGACTTTGCCAGGGATGGGTTTGAGCAGGACACTCGGATCATGCAGCAGGGACAGTACTGCCACCGGCTCTGCTGGAGTCCACAAAGCCATCACCAAGGTCAGAAGCTGCCTCTGAACACTGCTGGGAGCCAGAAGTGCAGCTGGCCCATGATACCGTGCGGACAGGCACTCTAGAAATCCCTTAGACAGGAAGGCCCTGAGCTGAGGTGCAATGGTATGTTGGGGTGGGGGCTGGCGGCGTTTCGCTGCCACGTCTGGGCATATTAACGTCAGTGGGGCAGGGGCGAAGAGGGCAATGGAGAAGCAAAACAAAACTTCCTTGGGTAGGAGTTTGGGGAGGCCAGACTCCACCTGTCTCCTGGCTCGGGTTGGGGACTGTACCGGATAGGGTTCCTTAGTGCCAGGGGCCAGGCGTGGCGGGGTTTTGTACCACATCTCTCTCTTGTACAGTGTTTTTAGGATCGAGGTTTTTCTGTTGTCTCTGTATGACCGCGGTGATGACCCGTCTAGACTTGCAGAATAAACCAAATCTGGAAAGGTGCCTGTCACCAGTGTCTGCGCAGTGCCTCTTGCCCTTTAACTCCTCCTGCAAGGTGCTCCTCTCTTGGATTTCCCTGGGTCCCCTAGAGAGGAAGGGAGCTGGGCCCACTGCTCGTTGTACCAGCTTCCAAGTCAGAGATGGTGTCACGGAGTCACCGGGCGATGCTCTGGAACTGCTCCCCACCAAGCCAGGCAGGACTTTGGGGAGCCTCCTCTCCCTTGGAGCAGACTTGTTCAGGGCAAGAAGCTCACACGTCCTCACCTCCTGGGTCTCTCCTTGGAGCATTCAGCATCCTCTGCCCCTCCGGGCGCTTCCCACAGTGAGCCCGCCTCAGTGGGGTCCTGGGGAAGCCACCAGGTCCTGCACCCCCACTTTGCAGTCAGACATGACTCTTAGCCAGCCAGTAACACAGAGGTTTATTCGATGACAGGAACAGGGTCTAAAACAGAGCTTGTAGGTACAGAGAACTGGACCCCTCGGCCGGGTCCATTCTGGGGGTCAGTGAGCCAGACCCCCACGTCTGCACTTCACTCCTCGACCCCAGCCAGCTCCAGACTAACAACCCCCCCCCCCCAGTCCCTCCTCTCTGCTCAGCCCCTTTCCCGGGCCAGGAGGTCGCCTGATCTCTTTGTCTCCAACACCTTCAGCTGGCACCTTTGCAGAGGAGGGGCCCAGGCCATCAGTTGCTAGGAGACAGAGGGTCAGGCATTTAGGTGCACTGGCCCTTTGCTCTGCCAGATACTTAAGAACTGCCATGGGGACACTGAGGCACCAACACAGTATTCAGAGAAAACATTAAGAACATTCCCAGTTTGTCACAGATGGGCAAAGCCCAACCCAGACCCCTGAGTCTGAACCCTGGGGGAGCTGGGCTTCAGAAATGCACCTTTAATGGGGGCAAACGGACTGGATCCATTGGGCTGCCGTGGGAACGTCCTGTGATTCCCCAAGAACCTGGGATGTTTTGATTTCTGTAGATACCCTGAAATGGCAGCACAGAAGCACATGGGGCAGCTGCTAGGGTGACTAGACAGCAAGTGTGAAAAATTAGGATGGGGTGGGAGGTAATAGGAGCCTATATAAGAAAAAGACTCAAAAATCAGGACTTTCCCTATAAAATAGGGACATCTGGTCACCCTAGGAGGGACTTGGTTCACACACAAGGTTTCCAGGTGGCTAGGAAATCCCATGGAATATCTTTGAGGAATTTAGGCCGGATTCTCCAGTCTGCCAACTTCGATTTGTGCTACTTCCGAGGTGCAGAGTGAACTGAAACTGGCTGGAGATTCCCCTGGGAGTAGTAGGAATCTGGGCAGTGAACAACATAGCTGCCCTTCTTCCAGGATCTGAGTGGGAAGCGAGGGGTGTCGAGGGCGAGAGCAGAGCTCCCCTAAGTTACACAGCTCTCACCAGCAGCATGGAGCCGACTGTCTTCTGGGGCTGGAGCCAAGCGGTCAGGAATCGGCAAGCCGCAGTCCGCTCCCTGCAGCTGCCACCGAGCGCAGCGTGGCCATAGTGGGAGGAGCAGGGCCCTTGTCTCCTATGCATAGAGGGGGTGATTTCATTGCTCAGTGACTGTTAATCGCCCTAGCTGTTGATTCTGTACCCCATGCCATGTGCACTCAGCACTGTGCCAAGTGGGTGTAAGCTCACCTGGGGCAGGAAGCCGGGCAGAAACCAGGCCGGCCCTACTGCCCTTACAACGTGGTTTCCAGTGGAGATGGGGTCAGCCTTTGACATCAGTTGGATGTCCAAGGCGAAAGGGGTGGAGATGGAGTCTGCAACACAGACAGGGTGTGCTGGGGGTTGGATCCGGCCTCCAAGTGGACATGTGATCAGAAGCCAGGCCTGAGTGGAGGTCAGCAGTGACCCCCTCAAGCAGGATTCTGGAACAACCAACAAAGAGACCAGCTCAGCATCAGGATCCATCCCAGGTTACGGTGAGCGCCGTGCATGCTGGGAGGGACCTGGGGAATTTTAGTGCCATGGCGAGACCGCTGGACATCAGCAATGAAGCTTTGAGCTATGGACCTCCCGGGGTGGTTCAGGGAGCCACGATGGAGCCCACTCCCAGCTCTAGCTCCTAGGAGAGATTGGAGAGAGAGAGGGAAGGATGCTTGGCCAGCAGGGTCTGGGGGAGGTCCCTGGTCTATGGGGCAGCATGGGAGACAGCGAGAACTGGAGGGGGAGTAGACTCGTGAGAGGAGGTGAGATGCAAAGCAGGGGGGTAAGGACAGTGTATGGGGGGAAGGTGTCTCACTGTCGGGGGTCCTCTGAGAAGAGGTGAACTGCAGGGTGAGGGGGTAAGAATGGTGTTGGGGGGAAGGTGTATGATTGTCAGGGGGTCCAATGAGAAGAGGTGAGGTTCAGGGAGGGGGTAAGAATGGTGTGTGGGGGAAGATGTCTGACGGGTCCCATGAGAAGAGGTGAGCTGCAGGGTGAGGGGGTAAGAATGGGGGGGGAAGGTAGCTGACGGGGGGTCCCATGAGAAGAGGTGAGGTTCGGGGAGTGGGTAAGAACAGTGTGGGGGGGGAAGGTGTCTCACTGTCGGGGGGGTCCCGTGAGAAGAGGTGAGGTTCAAGAAAGTGGTAAGAATGGTGTATGGGGGGAATGTGTCTCACTGTTGGGGGGGTCCCATAAGAAGAGGTGAGCTGCAGGGTGAGGGGGTAAGAATGGTGGGGGGGGAAGGTAGCTGACGGGGGGTCCCATGAGAAGAGGTGAGGTTCGGGGAGTGGGTAAGAACAGTGTGGGGGGGAAGGTGTCTCACTGTCGGGGGGGTCCCATAAGAAGAGGTGAGCTGCAGGGTGAGGAGGTAAGAACGGTATGCGGGGGAAGGTGTCTGTCTGTCGGAGGGTCCTGTGAGGAGAGGTGAGGTTCAGGGAGTGGGTAAGAACGGGGGGGGGGGGGGAAGGTGTCTCATTGTTGCAGGGGGGTCCCATGAGAAGAGGTGAGGTTCAAGAAAGTGGTAAGAATGGTGTATGGGGGGAAGGTGTCTCACTGTCGGGGGGGTCCCATAAGAAGAGGTGAGCTGCAGGGTGAGGGGGTAAGAACGGTATGCGGGGGAAGGTGTCTGTCTGTCGGAGGGTCCTGTGAGGAGAGGTGAGGTTCAGGGAGTGGGTAAGAACGGGGGGGGGGGGAAGGTGTCTCATTGTTGCAGGGGGGTCCCATGAGAAGAGGTGAGGTTCAAGAAAGTGGTAAGAATGGTGTATGGGGGGAATGTGTCTCACTGTCGGGGGGGTCCCATAAGAAGAAGTGAGCTGCTGGGTGAGGGGGTAAGAACGGTATGGGGGGAAGGTGTCTGACTGTCGGGGGTCCCGTGAGAGGGGCTGATGGTGGGCTTGGGGCAGCTCAGTGCACTTTGCTGACTACACAGCACGGCTGGTGGCTTGGGCGGGGAGAAGAGCGGGAACAGGAGGGGTTTCTGGGGTGCCCAGGCAGGGCGGTGAGTTGTGGGAGGCTGGGACCCAGCCCTGCGGCTGGGCTAATGAGGCCAGCCTGTGGGTGACAATCCATCTGATCTT
Source organism: Gopherus flavomarginatus (assembly GCF_025201925.1). NCBI lineage: Eukaryota > Metazoa > Chordata > Testudines > Testudinidae > Gopherus > Gopherus flavomarginatus. The sequence goes on from NC_066627.1 coordinate 50,509,256, forward strand.
GTACAGACTCGCTTGACCCCACTTTGAAAGGTGAGCCCTGCCCGGAGTGGGGGGGCCCTGCTAGGTCTGGAGCACTTGGCCGGGAGCCGAGCTGGCCCTGTGATCGGGGAACAAGAGCGGCTTGTGCCTGCAAGTGATTCCCAGCGTGAGAAACCGAATGGGGGCTTCCTGCCCGGCTCCCCAGGGTGTGAAATTCCAAGCTGGCCACTGTCACCAGAGGGCCAGGGTGCCTGGCCTTGCTGGGCCACAGACTGCCCTGGTCAGCTGCCATGGAGAGGAGGGCCTGTTTGCGGCCGTCCTGGCCAGCGAATGGAGGTGGGTTAACAGGTGAGTCCCAGGGCCTTTGACCTGCCGTGTCTGGCTTGCACGGCCAGGAGGGCCCAGCCCAGAGAGGAGGCTTGTGCTCCAAGCTACTTCTATCTGTGCCAGTCCCGGAACGCGCCTGGCTGGGCTGCTCTGTACGCCCTCCGAACTCCTCCCAGGCGTCTGCCTCGGCCTGGCAGCCCCGCAGGACAGCTAACCGGGGCCCTTTTCACAGAGAGGAAGGGGAAGGGATTTCTCCAAGTCTGTCCAGCACCTGAGCTCACTTGCCCCTGGCTGCGTCACAGCACCAGCCTCTGGCTCGCAGCGCAGCTTGGTCAAAGGCCCACACTGGTCTACGGCCTTCCCGAGGCTCCCCCTTGGCATCAGGTGCCTGCTGCATCTCCCCTCCCAGGCCACGCTGCTGCCAGCCTGGCCCCGACTTCACCAGACTGGGACCTCGTATCCCCTGGCAGGAGCCCAGTGAGGAGGAGACAGTTAAAGCCCGGGGCTGTCACCTGCAGCTTCCAGTCCTGACTTGCTTCTGGTCCTGGGGAATCCATTAAGGGCCCGTCTGTGCTACAGGGGACTTAGCCCTCTAACGTGTCCACCTTGCAGAGCTGCTGGGAGGCTGAATTCCCCCGTCAGCAAGAGCCTTGGATGGGAGCCGCAGGAGAACGGGGCTGGGCTGCATGGGTCCAGCTGGGTGAGAGAGGCTAGAACTGATGGGGTGGGGCTGAAGTAGCTTGGAGCACAGAAATCCGCCCTTTGAATGGCTAGCGTTCCCCTGTCCTCGCGAGTCAGCTGGGAGCAGCACACTTCCCCAGCTGGACTGCCAAGATCCCCAGGCTGGCACAGCCAGGTGTGATGCGACCGGTATGCCAGGGACAACAGTGAGTGATTCTCCACTGGGAGCGCAGCCCCCACCAGCCCCCTCAGAACCTGACTCGAGGAATCCACTACTCGGATAAGGAGCAAAACCCCCTCTCGAGCCGCGGCTGCTGGAAGAGCCTTCAAGTGGTTTGTGGTGGTAGCTTGCGCTGAGGCTTTGGGCCCCAGGCCAGAGCTGACTTTGCTAGCCGCCCCCACCCTAGGTCAGGTCAGGAGTTTCCACTCCCCGTGCATCTTTAGCATCAGGCGCGGGAAGAATTGTTTAAGGGGAGAGCGGGGGAGATGCAAAGCTCTGGTGAATTGCAGTCATCAATTTAGGCGGCTGAAAGGAGGGGGGGAGGGAAGCAATGTGTGTGTGGGGGGGGGTAAAAACGTCTTTCCTGCTCCCTAGGAATCCAGAGACTGAATTCTGCTGCTCTTTACACCAGGGCAAATCCAGAGTGATTCCACTGACAGCTGCTTACTCCAGATTTACCCAGCTGCCAGTGAGCTCAGAATCTGGCCCGGGGCTGCTGCACTAGTCGTTATCCAGAGGAACCCCAGAGAAACCTGCTCTGCAGCCCCCTGAGTGTTGCTTAAAGGTTCTCGCTAACCAGCAAACTCTGTTTCCGAGCTGAGAAAACTTCTACTAAACAGCGGCCGCTCTTGGGCTGCTCCTTTATACGCCACCCAGCCAGCTGCCCCTTCAGCAAAATGCTTGTTCCTGCCTGGGATCTAGCGGCTTCCTCAAGGCACCACTACAGGGCAGCTCACGCTGGAGGAATCCCATTAGCTGCTGGCAGTGCGCTGCTGGGAGGAAGCTTACAGCACTGGAGTCCCATGGGCTGCTGGCAGTGCGCTGCTGGGAGGAAACTCACAGCACTGGAGTCCCATTGGCTGCTGGCAGTGCGCTGCTGGGAGGAAGCTTACAGCACTGGAGTCCCATGGGCCGCTGGCAGCGCACTGCTGGGAGGAAACTCACAGCACTGGAGTCCCATTGGCTGCTGGCAGTGCGCTGCTGGGAGGAAGCTTACAGCACTGGAGTCCCATTGGCTGCTGGCAGTGCGCTGCTGGGATGAAGCTTACAGCACTGGAGTCCCATGGGCCGCTGGCAGCGCACTGCTGGGAGGAAACTCGCAGCACTGGAGTCCCATTGGCTGCTGGCAGTGCGCTGCTGGAAGGAAGCTTACAGCACTGGAGTCCCGTTGGCTGCTGGGAGGAAGCTCACAGCACTGGAGTCCCATTGGCCGCTGACAGCGCACTGCGGGGAGGAAGCTTGCAGCATTGGAGTCCCGTTGGCTGCTGGGAGGAAGCTCGCAGCACTGGAGTCCCATTGGCCACTGGCAGTGCACTGCTGGGAGGAAGCTCGCAGCACTGGAGTCCCATTGGCCGCTGGCAGCACACTGCTGGGAGGAAGCTCGCAGCACTGGAGTCTCATTGGCCTCTGGCAGCGCACTGCTGGGAGGAAGCTCGCAGCACTGGAGTCCCATTGGCCGCTGGCAGCACACTGCTGGGAGGAAGCTCGCAGCACTGGAGTCCCATTGGCTGCTGGCAGCGCACTGCTGGGAGGAAGCTCGCAGCACTGGAGTCCCATTGGCCGCTGGCAGCGCACTGCTGGGAGGAAGCTCGCAGCATTGGAGTCCAGTTGGCCGCTGGCAGCGCACTGCTGGGAGGAAGCTCTCAGCACTGGAGTCTCATTGGCCTCTGGCAGCGCACTGCTGGGAGGAAGCTCGCAGCACTGGAGTCCCATTGGCCGCTGGCAGCGCACTGCTGGGAGGAAGCTCGCAGCACTGGAGTCCCGTTGGCCACTGGCAGCGCACTGCTGGGAGGAAGCTCACTTGAAGCCTAGCTGCAGCTGGACCCAGGAAATGCCCTTTGATCTCCACCCTGGGTTCTTTAAGCCCAGCATTCGCTGTGCTGCCCTGGCCTGGAGTTAGCTGGGGCTGCCTGGCCGGGCGGCACCACTCCAAAGTGCAGTGGAAACAGTTCTCTGCGAAGTGTCAGCTTTGATCTGTAAAGCTCTTTGTTGTTGTTGAAGATCAACTCTAGCCCTGCTGCCCTCCCCTCCTTCGCCCACCCTGGCCCCGGCCGGGGAACATCCAGATGTCTCCTGTGTGCAAACAGCTGAGAGACGGTTGCAGTCGCTCCGGGTTTACATCCAGCAGAAAGGCGGGGGCCGGGCTGTCAGTATGGAAAGTTGGCAAGAGGCTGCAGGCCGGGAGGAGAGTGGAAAGAATGAGATCAAACCTAGAAAAATGCAGCCCTGCTGGAGGGCCCGGGAGGAGAGGCCAAGGGGGCGAGACACTGACATGCTGGGAAAGGAAGGGAGGGGGGCTTTTGGCCAGGGGTTCTGCACACAGCAGCGGCTGGGCTGCGGCACCTGACGCAGGTACGGAAAGCCAGGCCTCAGCTGCCTGCTTGCTTCCCACCCCTCCTGAGTGGCACCGCCTGTCCGTCACAGCATGGGCCACTGCAGTGCAGGGCAGGCAGGGAGAGGGGAATGGGGAGCCCTTTGGCTGAATGTGGTGGCTCCCCCATCACTGACAGCTCTTAAAGCAAGGAGGGAAAGGGGGTTAATAGCTCTGCTGTAGGTGTTCCTTGGGGGACATTCGCGGGCCTGTTACACAGGAGCTCAGCTAGAAGATCACAATGGTACCTTCTGGCCCAGAAATCTCTGAATCTGCCCCCAGTGCACTGCCGGAGCTAGTGTTCCTCTAGTGCTGCCACGGCACTGTACACAGGGGCCCTGAGTGCAAAGGGAGCACAACCATGTGCCTTGGAGATGGCCTTGAACCGGTCACGGGTGAGGCTAGGAGTGGCTGGAGGCTGGACCTGTGGGGAGCATGCCATGCACCTGTTTTGAGGAACTAGTAGTACCTGCTACTTCTGGGCTTGCTCCTCCCAGCAGCCCCTGCCTGTTTCTGTGCACGCAGGCTCCAGCACCCTACGCGGCCACACACACCACACCAAGCGGGTGCAAAACGCTGCCGTTCTGAATTGCACATCTTTGGCCCAGGTGTAAGTGTTGACACAGTGCACCCTGCTTCACTTGGTGCCCACGGATTGCTAGTGGTCTCTGGTCCCTCCACGAGAACCAGCACCTCCACTATCCAGCGGCCCAACTGACCCATTGCTCTGTCCCCAAACCCACTAGCTAGAACTAGGACCAGTAGGAGCCAGTTGCCAGCTTTCAGCTAGAATTCTCTCTCTAGGGCTGCTGCCCTGTATTTGTCTCCAGCCATTGGCTGACTCAGTGTGACATGCACTGAAGCTTTCAGGTGCTGATCCTGCTCCCAAGGAAGCCATTGGGGTTTTTGCCAATGTTTCAGCAGAAGCAGGTTCTCAGAGAAAAGCATCCCACGCGGGGCCAATTCTGCTCTCAGTTACACCTGGGCATCCCGTGAACTGTTCTAGGTGTCCCAGCTGTAAATGAGAGCAGGAGTGAGCTCAAAATGTTTGAGACAATCAATGGTGCAACTTTCGGGAAGTAGCATCTGCTGCCTGGGAGGCACCGCAGGAAACGGAGGGCTGAGAAAATCTAGAGGATGGGAAAGAAAATGCAACTAGCGTTTAAAGTGGCCAGGAACAGCCAGCAATGTTCTAACTGAAAAGAAGGGGACAGAGCCCCCACTGTTGTAAACTTGTGCAGCTCCCTTGAAGTCGGCGGATCTAGGCCTGTTTATTCCAGATGAGGATGTGGGCCTAAACTTTACTCAGACAGTTGCTAGTAGGATCTTGAGTCTTTTCACTTCCAAGTCACTCACTGGTATCCGGACTTGGTCAATGGGGACCAAAAGTTGTTGCCATTCGATGGCCTCAGTGAACAAGTTTGTTGGGTTTTCATCCAGCTTCCAACAGACAAGTGTCCACATCTCAAAACACTCCCTCAGTTGGCACTGATTGACCCAGGGGTTGGTAGAGAGGCCAGTGTTTGAATGGGCCATGGGGACAGAACTATTTTTACTTTATTTGTTTAGTCCTTTTATAAAGCAGCTTTTTTGAGGCATCTAAGAAACGTGCAGTAAAAACCAAATGCCAAAGAATCAACCAGCCAAATACAATATGCAGCCAGACAGTGTAAAAAAACATCTGACACTGAGACAAGCCTAATAGCCATCAGGCAAACCACTCTGCTTGTGCCAGGATCAATTCCCATATAACAAGAGTAACGAGGAAGGGTAGCAAATACGCCCGCAAAGGAAGGGGCCCATCCCCAGCCTAAAACAGGCCAACCAAAATAACTGAGATTGGGGGGGAGGGATAGCTCAGTGGTTTGAGAATTGGCTTGCTAAACTCAGGGTTGTGAGCTCAATCTTTGAGGAGGCCACTTAGGGATCTGGGGCAAAATCAGTACTTAGCCCTGCTAGTGAAGGCAGGGGGCTGGACTCAAGGATCTTTTGGGGTCCCTTCCAGTTCTATGAGATAGGTATAGCTCCATATATTTTTTTATGCTTTGAGGGCAGCAAGTGTAGGAGCTAAGGATCTTCACCTGAGCCATCCCTGCTCCTGACTGACACAAGGGGCCCAGAGCAGACAAATGCCTTTTGACTGCTACTGCTGGGTTAGGACTCAGGAGATATGGCAATCACATCTCCCCCTAATACTTAGGACTTACAGAAGGTTTTGAAGGTTCTGCCACTGCCAGGACTTTGCATTGTATCCTTTGGGGGTCAGTAGATTGCAGAGGACCCAGTTGTCTTGCTCCTATCCCAAGACAACCCCAGTTTGTGAGCTTTGAAGCGTCTGGTGCTATTTCAAGAGAAGCAGAAGCACATCTCAGTGACCTAGCCTGACCAAGGCAAGGTCTGCACTGGAGAGAATGTGACAACCATTCTGGAGAAAGCAAACACAGTAATGGCCACTCTGGACTGTGTTTGCCACATGGGCCCCTCTACTGAGAGCGTGTTCAAGGCTGACTCCAGTCCCGCCCCGTCGCAGCACAGGTAGCTTTCCCCCTTGCAGAACAAGCACACCTGTCTCATCTGATGGAGGATTTCCCTCCTCCCCTGCTTACTGCATGAGCTTGGATATCTCAACTGACTGATAATGCCATTTGCAGCCTCTTTGGGCAGCATTCTCGGTCACTTTTCAGTCCATGGCCCCTCTGCTCTGCAAACAAAAGGTTCATTTCAGCTGTTTACAGGGCAAGAAAAGAGGAGAAGAAAGAGAGTTAAAGAGGAGAAGCAGGGGAATAGCAAAACCATCACTTCTTTTCTATTCTCTCTCGCCACATTCCCTGCTTTCCAGTCTCTCTTCATCCCTTCCTTTGCCCTTTCCTTTGCTTCTCTCTCTCCGTAGCCTTGTTTATCCTGCACTCACCATCTCTCTCTGATGATGGTGAGAGATGAAGCGAGGCAGTGCCTCTCTGTCGCTCACCCTCTCAGATTCAGTGTGGGGTTCCCCCTCCCCACTTGAGGGGCATCAGACCAAGGTCATCTCCAGAGCTTTGTGCTGGGAAGATGCACCAAAGGGACAGGGACAGGATTTGCAGCTGTGAAACTCAGCAGGGATAAAGGGTCCAACCTGAGGATTTGACCCTGAATTTTTTTGTTGCTTTGAATTAAGATTGCTAACATTGACTCTGAAGTCTAACATGTGTCCATGCATGCGTGCGGAGAAGGCACCTCAAATCTACATGGGCCGTACCAGCAGCCTGGGGTGGAAATGGTTACACATGTATAAAATGTGCCACAGTTCATCTTCTCATGGAGCAGCTCTAAGAAAAGCTTTTGGGAAGGATGGTCTGGCGCCTCTCCTGCTCCTCACTACAGACTGCAGGCAGGTCATGTTCCAAATCCCTCTAGTACAATGACAGTGGAAAGTCCCTCCTGCTTTCCCAACTCATATTCTTGCAGAAAATTCCTGTTACTTTGCTGACCGCTCCACTCTGCTCACTGCTACCCCACTGTTGGACTCTCTCTAGCAGATGACTAATATCCCTGCAATTAACTCTTCCTGGAACCCTGAAGCCACTATCCTGGGGTCATCCTATCTCGGTCCAAGGTGCCTGCCTACATGCCATGGTGATGGGTGCATTATAAATGCGAGAAGATAGCTAGAGAACCCGAAATCCCCCAGTCCTGCTTCTTGAAACTGTCATTCTGTAATCAGCCCCTTTAGGACTAAGGGCTTTTGCCCTGAAATCTACCATTGCAATTCATGGAGGCTGCTTTCCCCAGGATCAGACTCACACCAGTGAAAGGAATGGCTAGCCAGGGTTTGTCTGCAAAGCCAGAGATCTGCTGAGGCTGTGCACGCCCACATACATGACACTAGTGAGCTTTCTGAGTTAAGCCTGTTGATGCTTCCTGCCGCTGTCAACAGAAAAGAATGGTCCATGAGCAGGCTTCATAGCGCTACAACTTTATTTCTAAAGCCAATTCCTTCACTTGTGTCAAAGACCCTCACCATCCTCATTACAAACAAAGCCCCTGCCAAGCTGGACCTTTCCTCTCAGGATGGGGTCCCCACTGAGTATGGGTTGTAGCTGTTTGATGATCCCCTGTATGGGTTCCAGGGTGGGGTGGTAGGTGACAACTAGGGGTGTTTGGTTGGGGACAGAGGGGCCATTTCTGTATTGAAACAGATTCTCTTGGGGTATTTGGGAGGCCCATTCCATGACATGGTCCACATCTCTGGAGCAGCGTCTGTGTTTGGTAAAGGCAGTTTTAAGTGTGTTAGGCAGAAGTTCTTGTTAATAGACCCTAAGTGCATGACAGTGCACTGTGTAGTATTAAATGTCATCCTATTTCTATGACTCCAGGCCTCTAAGTCATCCAGTTCTTCCTGGCTAATATTCCGCTTCTCCTCTGTATTGATGATGCTTCCCAGTTTTGTGTCATCAGCAAATTTCATTCTCACGCAAGGTCACTAGTGCAAATATTAAATGAGCTCAGTCTCACGACTGACCCTTGAGGAACTCCTCTAATAGCCTCCCTCCATCCCAAGGGTTCTCTTCTCAGCACAACCCATTGTCGTCTCTCCTTTAGCCAGTTCCCTACTCACCCTACAATTCTGTGCTACTCCCCAGCTTTTCCAGCCTAACAAATCACTTCCCATGTGGCACCCTGTCAAATGCGAGGTACGAGATATCCTGCAGAAAGCTGGCCTTCAGTTCTGCATCAAGATTCCTGGCTTCTCTGTCTTCAGGTTCAGCATGTGGAACTTCCACACCAGCTTCATTCAATTAAAAACGGTGTTTTTAAAGTGTCAGCCATGGACATTAGTACTACAGTCAGTAGAGTCACCCAGTATTGTTTAGTTTGAAATTATATTCCCCCTCTAGGGAGCCATGGATGGCAGTTTGGAATTATGGGGGAAATATTTGTTGAATGTTTCTTCTAAAATGCTCAGCAGTGAAAGAGTTAACAGTGTTAGCATTTAAATGGTTATCTTCAAGCTTCAGATTTAACAATCCTTTGAAATGAATTGGTCAGTTCACACCTCTCCAAGCTATTGTTTCAGGCTGTCTCCAAACTCAGGCAGACAACACTGCATCAGTCACACTCCATCCAGGTTATCTAGGGCACCTTTGCAACCATGCAACGGAGAAATATGGTTTCTAAAGTGAAAGCTGAGATTCTGCAGCAAGGTCTGGATATCACAGCATCATGGAATCATGGCCCTGATCACATGATGCGAAATTATTTTCTGGAGTGCACCAGGGTTACATTTTTTAAGTCAGCACCATTGTTCTGGTGTAATTAAGAGCAGAATTTGACACTAATTTTGTTCTTCCAACAGAAAAAATAAAATAAGAGGCTGAAAGGGTTTTCTCCCATGGTGATTTTTCTAGCCCACTTGAGATTGATCTTTTCAAACATGCCTCTTATGTAGGGCATAATTCAGTCAGCGTGGAAAATGAGAAGCCTTGATTCCACTATGTGCATGTGTCTATCGCTGACAAAGAGCACACTCTGGGGCTGGATTCCTACGGCTTTCAAGGGACTGGGACAGGGACTGAATGTGGTTGAGATAAAGTAATGTAGAGGTGGGGAGAGGGCAGTAAGGGGAAGAGTTTTCCCTGCATGAAGGGGTTACCAGCCAAGCCCTGCTTTAGAATATGGTTTACAGCTGCTGTTTGTGAGAGAAGGACAGACAATGACAGGAGACTCTCCTGGCCAGGAGACCAGCCCCATAGAAATTGGGACTAGAGCTCCCTAGAGACCTTTCTATCTCCCCTTTGCCTGAAATATGAAACTAGAAATCATCCCTTCTGAGCCTTGAAATAGATTTTTTTAGAGGGGTGTGACAGATCCCAATCAGTGTGGTACAGGAATCTGGTAGAGGGCAAATATACTGGTCACTGGATGAGTAGTTTTCTGTTCCCTGAGTGACCAGAGCAGGGGCTGTACTGGAGTAATCAGGAACCTGCTAGAACCAATTAAGGCAGACAGGTTGATTAGATCACCTGCAGCCAATCAAGGCAGCTAATCAAGGCACCTGGGTTTAAAAAGGAGCTCTCTCCAGTCAGATGAGGAGGAGCCAAAGGAGAGGGAGTGCGTGTGAGGAGCTGGGAGCAAGAGGCACAAGGAGCTGAGAATGAGAGGGTGTACTGCTGGAGGACTAAGGAGTACAAGTGTTATCAGACACCAAGAGGAAGGTCCTGTGGTGAGGATAAAGAAGGTGTTTGGAGGAGGCCATGGGGAAGTAGCCCAGGGAGTTGTAGCTGTTGTGCAGCTGTTACAGGAGGCACTATAGACAGCTGCAATCCACAGGGCCCTGGGCTGGAACCCAGAGTAGAGGGTGGGCCTGGGTTCCCCCCAAACCTCCCAACTCCTGATCAGACACAGGAGGAGTTGATCCAGACTGTGGGGAAGATCACTGAGGTGAGCAAATCTGCCAATAAGTGCAGGAACCACCAAGGTAGAGGAGGAACTTTGTCACAGGGGACAAATTAAAGAAATTGTCTTTCTTTCCTTCTTGGGCTTATTTTCCCTGCTTGCACTCTGAATTTAAACTAGCTTTATGTGACCATCACTTATTAGCATGTAGTGTCCAGGAAGTGGATCTCTTGTGTGGACTGGTCCAGGCTGAGGTTGATGGTGGGGTGGAAATTCTTGAAATCATGGTGGAATTCCTCAAGGGCTTCTTTTCTAGGGGTTCAGATGATGAAGATGTCATCAATGTAGTGCAAGTAGAGCAGGAGCGTTAGGGGATGAGAGCTAAGGAAGTGTTCTAAGTCAGCCATAAAAATGTTTGCATGCTGTGGGGTCATGCGGGTATCCATAGCAGTGCCGCTGACTTGAAGGTATATGTTGTCCGCAAACGTGAAAGAGTTATGAGTGAGGACAAAGTCACAAAGTTCTGCCACCAGGTTTGCTGTGACATTATCGGGGATACTGTTCCTGATGGCTTGTAGTCCATCTTTGTGTGGAATGTTGGTGTAGAGGCCTTCTACATCCCTAGCGGCCAGGATGTTGTTTTTAGGAAGATCACAGATAGATTATAGTTTCCTCAGGAAGTCAGTGGTGTCTGTAAGATAGCTAGAAGTGCTGGTAGCCTAGGGCCTGAGGAGGGAGTCTACATAGGTTCTCATCTACACAAGACAGAGCCTAAAAGGGATTGGGCAAAGCATATTCTAAACTCTTCCTCCCAATGGTACCAGTGCATTGATAACTCAACTATGTTGCTTTCCTCTCAAGAGGCAAGTGCACCCTTCATCCTGTTTCTTCATGCTCTCCTTGGCTAGTTGGGGCAGCCCATAAGGCTTTGACGGATGTTGTCATTCCCTGGAGCCAGCAGCCGTAGGGAGAGAGGAAGTTTGCTCGTTTCAGCACTCTAGGTCCCGTATAGCATGGGGAGAGGGGCCAACTCTCAGGTAATCAGGACCCAAATCACTAAAGATTTATAGGCTTAAAACCAACACCTTGAATTCCACTTGGCAACTCTGACATTAATACACATTCTGAAGCCCCAACAGGGCTGCAGTCTCCTTGCAATACGTTCACGAGATGCACAGCCCATGAGGCTGCACACGAGGTAATTAGTCATGAGTGAAGCAGATGGCTCTTTGGGTTCAGTGACTGGTAGTTTGTGACAGATTAAATTTACCAAGTAGCCTTAACAACTTGAGCCTACCTAAACTCTCCTACTCAGAGCCATAGGAAACCTGTGACTCTCATTGCACCCAGCTAGAGTCACCATGTTTTATGATGAGTAAATCCCAATTTCCCTTCGTTTTAGGATGGTAATGTTTTATTGGCTGGAAACAGAGCTGCTGTATCCCTCATTGCTACGAATGAAGGACACGTGTCCTTGTCTGGGGGACAGAAAGGGCTCACTTACCCTGTGCCACTGCCTTTACCAGGTTTGAATTTTATGACTTCCCTGATCAGAGAATATGTGTGAATGACCTCCTCACTCAGGGCTAGCGCCTACGGACTGGAAGACCCTGAGATAGACACCTACACAGACAGGCTTAGGCATCAAAAGAAGGATCCACAGGAAGCAGAAGGACTGATTTCAAAAGAGCTTAATTGCAGGGATGAATTGGGAAGAGGACATTGCATCCCAAATGCACCAAGACCCTCCCACCCTTCTGTGGCATTTAGGAAAGGGGGACACTATTTTATGGAGATATACCTAGCTCATAGACAGGGCTGCCCAGAGGATTCAGAGGGGCCTGGGGTCTTCAGTAGCAGGGCCCCCTGCTGCCAAAGAAGCTCCAGGGGCCTGGGCTCCATGAGAGTTTTCTGGGGCCCCTGGAGTAAGTGAAGGACCCCAAAGAACTCTTGTGAGGGTCACTGCAGGGCCCAGGGCAAATTGCCCCACTGGGTGGCCCTACTCATAGAGCTGGAAGGAACCCTGAAAGGTCATGGAGTCTAGCCCCCTGCCTTCACTAGGCAGGACCAAGTACTGATTTTAGCCCAGATCCCTGAGTAGCCCCCTCAAGGATTGAACTCACCACCCTGGGTTTAGCTGGCCAATGCTCAAACCACTGAGCTATTCCTCCCCACCAGTCTAGGAGTGTCAGTGTATAAGCTAAGGAGGATGCTTAATAACACAGCCAAGCTGCCAGCAACCCAGGAAGGAAGGAAATATTCACAAGGAAAACACACATTTCAGCCAATTTTCCAGTGGCGCCCTGGCTCCTGTCCAGCTGCATGGAAAGTTTGATTTCATTTAAGAGGCATTTTTCCTGAAGAGTTTTCTGTTGAGTCCTGCAGCAGGTGGGATCCAAGGAAGAATAGGGGTGAGAAGGATCCAGTGAGGCAAAAGGGAAGACTCAGAGCGGTTAGCTTTCGCTCTGAACCAGCCAGCCCCAGAACAGGGAAGCCCAGCATAAAACAGGGACATTTGTTAATGATTATAGCTCCAGACTTAGTAATTTATTCAGATTCCTCTGCTAGCTGTATATCTATCTCCTTCTCTTTTATTGCCTTCTTTTGGAAGCCCATCGTGGCGGTGAGGGTGGAGATGAGAAAGGAGAAGCAGCTGCAAGGAAAGTTAAATACGCAACACTCTGCGTATTAGAAGCGTTGTGCACAAAGAAGCTAGCAACACACAAACTGCTCCTGGAGGCAGGCCAGGCATCCTTAGGGTCTGTTTCATTGGTACAACCAGTGTAGAAAGCCCTTGGGCCACATCTCCAAGCACAGGACAGGAGGCCTTTTCTCCCATGTCCCCAACCAGTAAGTGGGTGAGCCTTTTGTACCCTATATTGGCCATGAACAGAGTTTTTACTTTAGGGTTTGGACCAGGACTTCATCTGCAAAGCGTAAAAGTTCTTGGCACCACATCTTCAACAAGGAGGGTTTTGGTACCCTGACTCCACAACACAAACCACAACTGCAGTTACACTGCTCTGCTTATATCCAGCATTCAGTGCTCCATAGAACAGCCTACAAATAAAGAAAAATGAGGGACCCCTCCCCCATATTGTCAGGGGTGAAAGTAACTTAAAGGACTTGCAGTATTCTGGAATCCTGAGGAGGGGCGTGGCCTCCACCGGAAGAGGCGGAGCCTTTAAATCCCCAGGCCCTTTAAATCAGGATTTAAAGGGCCCAGGGCTAGGGCTGTGGTAGCAGCAGCTGAGACCCCCGAGCTCTTTAAATCACCCCTGAACTCCCAGCTGCAGAGGTGGTTGGGAGCCCTGGGGTTCAGAAGCAATTTAAATATGGGAATTTAAAGGGCCCGGGGCTCTAGCTGCTGCTACCACAGCAGAGTCCCAGGCCCTTTAAATTGCCGACAGAGCCCCAGGGCTCCAGCAGCACGGCCTGGGGCTCCAGCTGCCGCTACCCTCCAGTTCCCTTTAAATTGTCTCTGGAGCCCTGCTGCCAGAGCGCTGGGGTAGCGGTGGCAGGGCTCCGGTGGCTATTTAAAGGGCCCAGGGTGATAGAGGCAGCAGGAGCCCTGTACCCTTTCAGTAGCCACCAGAGCCCTGCCGCCGCTACCCCAGGGCTCCGGCAGGCTCCGGGGGCTATTTAAATGGCTCTGGCCCTTTAAATTGTCCCGAAGCTCTGGGGTAGTGGCAGTGGGGCTCCAGCAGTGATTTAAAGGACCCAGGGTGGTAGCGGCAGCAGGACCCCTGAGTCCTTTAAATCACCACCCAAGCCCCGCAGCTGCTACCCCAGGGCTCTGGCAGCGGGGCTCTGGGCTCCAGCCCTTTAAATTGCTGCCTCAGGAAGCTGGTCCACCCCGGTATGGCACACGAGCTCTTGCCAGCAGGGGTGGCAGGTTTGTAGAAATTTTGGTGGTGCCCAGAACCTGCCCCTGCCCAAACTTTGCCCCCTCAAACTCCACCCCCCACACATCCAAGACTCTGGGAGGGAGTTTAGGTGGAGGAGGAGGTCTGGGGTGCAGGCCCTGAGCTGGGGCAGGGAACTGGGGTGCAGGGTGCAGGCTCTGGAAGGAAGTTTGGGGATGGGAGGGAATGTGGAGAGAGGGGGTGCAGGTTCTGGGAGGGAGTTTGGGGATTGGAGGGAGGGGGAGCAGGGGTGAGGGCTGTAGGGTGAGGCTGGGGGTGGATCTGGGATGTGGCTGGGGATGAGGGGTTTGGGGTGTGGGAGGGGACTCAGGGCTGAGGCAGAGGGTTAGGGTGCAGGGGGATGAGGGCACTAACTGGGACTGGAGATGAGGGTTTTGGGCTGTTGAAGTTCAGGGCTAGGACACAGAGTTGAGGTGTGGGGGGATGAGGGCTCTGGCTGGGCATATGGGCTCTGTGGTGGGGCAGGCTTGGGATGAGTTTGGGGTGCAGGCAGGCTGCCCTGGGACTGGAGCCAGAGAGAAGGACTCCCCCCAGCCCTCTCCTTGCTGGCAGCAGTGAGCTCTGGGGTAGGGACCCCCTTCCCCCCCCCGGCAGCACACTCACCCCCCGCCCCACTGTCACTGCACGTGCTCCTACGGCCCCTCTCAGGTCCAGGAATCCCCCTCGCCTCTCCTGTGGTGGGTGCCATGCCGGTGGGGGGGGGTCTGCCATCACATGTGCGCCTCCTTCCCTGCTGCTGCCCCTCACTGTAGCTTCACTGGGGCTGCCCCTTGCCCAGTGTGCAGCAAGAGCAGTGACTGTGGGCAGGGCGGTGGCTGTACCAGTGGAGGGTCCCATTGGAAAATGAAAGGGTCCAAGAGGGAAGGGCAGCCTGCCCTGGCATGAGTGAGGGGGGCATTAGGACCCTGTGGCAGCAGTTAATGCAGGCAGGCAGCATGGAGCTGCAGGGGATGGGGAGAGACAAACGCTCTGGGACCCAGGGAGGTGCATGGAGGCAGCAAAGGGGGGGCCGGGGCACACTCAGGGGAGGGGTGGGGGGGCAGCAGGTGGGATCAGGGGGGAGACCCGGCCCCGAACTTTCATGGAGCCGGGCTCCCGGACCCTCAATTTGCTGGAGCCCAGGGGCGGAGTCAGAGAGGGAGAGAATGCTCCATTTTCTTGCTGGTAGCTACTGCACTTTTTCTTACCGGTCCTCCGTCCCGGCCCGTACCTGCTTACTTTCACCTCTGCATATTGTACCCTTTTACACAAAGCTGCAGGGAGGCCAGGGAGTACCCTGGTTGTCTGTCTATCAAGCACCTATTCACAGCGGTATCTAGTCCTGAAATACAGACTTAAGGATCACAGTCATAGCTTATAAAACTAGAAGGAACTATTGTGATCATCTACTCTGGCCTCCAGGATAACACAAGCCATAGGATTTCCCTGAATTCATTCTGGTTTGACCTACAGCGGATTGTTTAGAAAAACATCCAATCTGGATTTAAAAGGTTCCAGGGATGGAGAATCCACCACAACCCTTGGTAAGTTGTTACTTGCTCTCACTGTTGAGAATTTGCACCTTATTTCTAGTCTGAATTTGCCTAGCTACAGCTTCCAGGCTGCACATGGCTCTTGTTACACCTTTGTCTGCGAGATTTAAGCACCCTTTTATCAAGTTTTTGTTATCCAGGTAGTGACTATTGGACTGATGCTATACTCGTCCTGAAGGGAGCCAGACTGGCTAGCATTCTGATGCTAAGGGATGACCTTGTAGATGCTGGGGCTCCATTTTGTCTGGTGTTGTTCCCAGTCCACTGTGAGTGATCAGTCCCTGTGGTCCTGCCCAGGCAGCAAACTAGCATCAGAGACTTTTCAGTAACTGGAAAAACAACTGCTGTCCCAAGCTAGAGCAGTTCAGACACTGCAGCTCTCTGAACACAACCAGACACACTAAATCGCTCAATGGTGTCGCCCTCCGGATGCAGATTATGGAGAGAGGGGCTGCAAAGTCTTCTCTTCCACGCGGGCCGCATCTAGTCCACGCATCTATCAGCTGGATTCTGCTGACCTCTGGCTGCTCTCAGGCTAAACAGCAGCTCACTCCAAGCAGCCAGCTCAGGTAAGAGTTTTCTGAGGATGATGTATTTGTTCTATCACGGTTCCTCCAAGCTCTTCCTGGTGACCCAGGCAACCCTCTGTCTTTCCCCCTCTATTATATCCCATTCACAGTATGAATCCTATATCAACCCCACCATCATTCTGGATGAGGAGAGCTGGAAATGGCTCCCCCTCCGCCCCTCCCTAAATGCCCACATGAATACTTGTGAATCAGCCGAACTCTTCACTGGAGAGTGATCTGAGGGGGACTCCCTCTTGCTGTGGCTACCTTTGCAGTGTCACTCTCTAGTGCCAACCCAGGAATGAAAGACTACAGCACAAGTCCCAACACTGGATCCTCTGCATGGTAATGCACTACATTTCCACTAGCCTGGGGGCGGGCTCTGTTCCGACAGAAATCTCATGAAGACATGGGGCCAGGTCTGTGGCAAGCCCTCCACACAGAAGTGTTTTTTTCACTGCCTGAATTGCTCAAGGTGACGCATGTCTGGATCAAATATCCTTTCTCTGTCACAGGGTGTGTTCTCCATCTCTTTCAGCTTGAGTGATCGGAATGTGGGTCAATCTCCAGACACAAAAGGAAAGAGAGATCTCTCATTTCTAATCTGGGGGTCTCTTATCTGGGAATTTGCTGCTGTTAGCAACTGCCTGGCAAATGCCACTTGGCTGGCAACTCGTGATCTGGTTGATTAGCTAATCAATAACACCCTGTTCCATTGCTATAGCTGTAGTACATGAATACAGTTGAATATGTAGCAACAGTTGTGGCATTTAGAAAAAAGACCTGACTTGCGTGCTCTAAAAAGCCAGGTTTATTTTGTGCCATGGGGGATGCAGAGCTGTGCCGTGTGAAATGTCTAGTTATATAACAGCTTGTACTCACTTTGTCAAAGAAAATATTTATAACACCTCGGCTGTGTTGGCCTTAGGCCTGTGCCAGCTGTGTGATCACAATTATTACCCATCGTAATAACTGGGCTTACAAATTTATCCTAATTATGAGCTCAACTGTAAGAAGTACTTGAAAGGTCATAAGATGTCACAATAACCTATAACAACAAAAGTTGATGGAGGAAAAAGTATGAAAGTGAGACAGACTGAATTAGTCCAAATAAAAAGACCTCCTGAAATAACTCATGGACTGTGCTAAGATCATGCTTGGTAAACAGAAATCAGTGAACCAAAATTGGTGCATTGGAAACTAGACCTAACTGGTGGACAAAATAATGAGATGGGCTATTCCAACCATCATTCCTTTGTGAATCCTTAAAGAAGTAGACTTTGGGGAGAAAAATTTGGCTACTGGAGCAAGCTTCAACATCATGGCTGCCATGCCCACCGTCTCCTGAGATGCCAGGCCTTCATCATCCTGATCCTGAGAGAAATCCTGACTAGACTGAGCAGAAAGAGGGACCCAAATGCTGAGAAATGCAAGTACTGCACATGGGAAAACATAATCATAACTATACTTATAAAATGATGGGTCTAAATTAACTGCTACCAATCAAGAAAGATGGAGTCACTGTGGATAGTGCTCTGAAAACATCCACTCAATGTGCAGCAGCAGTCAAAAAAACTAACAATGTTGAGAATCATTAGGAAAGGAATAGATAATAAGACAGACAATATCATATTGCCTCTATATAAATCTATGATATGCCCACATCTTGAATATTGTGTGCAGATCTGGTCCCCCTATCTCAAAAAAGATATACTGGAATTGGAAAAGGTACAGAAAAGAGCAACAAAAATTAGGGGTATGGAACAGCTTCCGTATGAGGAGAGATTAATAAGACTGGGACTGTGGAAAATAAGCGACTGGGGGGCGGTATGATAGAGGTCTATAAAAACATGGCTGGTGTGGAGAAAGTAAATAAGGAAGTATTGTTTATTCCTTCACAGAACACAAGAACTAGGGGTCACCAAATGAAATTAATAGGTTTAAAACGAACAAAAGAAGTATTTCTTCACACAGCACACCGTCAACCTTTGGAACCTGTTGCCAGAGGATGTTGTGAAGGCCAAGACTATAGCAGGGTTCAAAAAAGAATTAGATAAATTCATGGAGCATAGGTCCATCAATGGGTATTAACCAAGATTTACAGGGATGGTGTCCCTAGCTTCTGTTTGCCAGAAACTGGGAATGGGTGACGGGATGGATCACTTGATGATTCTCTGTTCTGTTCATTCCCTCTGAAGCACCTGGCACTGGCCACTGTCCGAAGACAGGATACTGGGCTAGATGGACCCTTGGTCTGACCCAGTGTGGCCATTCTTATGTTCAAATGACATTGCCACCTCCACTGGCTCCAGCTGAATCCCAAACACCACCTGGGATGAAGTGGGAACAGATTTTAACAGCATCTTTGACTCCATCTAAGTGATTGTCAGACAAAGGGGTTTTTCCTTCTAAACACTCTCTTCAGCTACAGGGAAAGGGAACAAAGGTTGTTGGTAAAATGAAAGTCTTGTTTCATATTTTATATTTTAAATGCTTTAACTATTGTGTTCTCCTTTGTTAAAAGGATTTTTACTGGTGTGTTTGCCATGGCACTAAGCAGCCCGAGGTCTCTGTATATGAAAACCTGGACCTGGTTCATCACTGTTGGACAGTGAACACATTATGTTAACACCTTCAGCCCATATATTCATCTAAACTAATACAAGAGACCTGCCTCACAAGCCAGCCCAATAATCAAAGCACGCAAGCCCTAATTGCCCAGCCACAGTCAAGTCTATCTAGTACCCATGGAGGCCTGTTAAATGGGGTGTGGCACAGATCCACGTACGCGTTGCACTATCAGGGTGGGGGAGTGACTGGGAATGCAGCTCATGCTGGCTGGTGCACCAGCATAGTGCACAGGTCTCTACTTCCACACAGGGCTTGCAAAGCTCATTAGATACCTATTAGTCAAGGGGATAAGCCAACTAGCCCAGGGGTAAGCACAAAAGATGGAGGAAGTAAGGGGCTCTACCGCTGGAGGCCGGGGTGAAACCATGTCCCCTGCTAGGAGTTCTGCCAAGCTCCTCTTGGTGCTGCTTGGGGGCTCTGTCAGTCTGGGGTTAGCAGGAGGCTGATAGTTAGAAGCTGTTGGATGGGAGAAGGGGGCTCTGTTTCTTCCCTCCTGGCAAGAGCCTCTTTGTGGCCCTGTGGGAAGCGAGCCCCTACTCTACCCTGCTGGGGACACAGGTCACAGGCTCAAGGATAGGGGCCTGGGAATGGGGGCCCAGGCCAGGGATGGGGCAGGCCAGGGGAGAGCGGATGGGGCCTGGGGATAGGGCTTATGGGTGAGACAGGCCTGGCCCAGGGGTTGGGTAGGGTTGTCAACCCCCCAGGATTGTCCTGGAGTCTCCAGGAATTAAAGATTATGTTTTGTGAGGAAATCTCCAGGCATACGTCCAACTAAAATTGGCGTCTCTAGAGTGGGGGGGCCAGGCCAGGAGGAGGGAGGCCTGGGGTCGGGGTCCTGGCCAGAGGGGGGGATAGGCTGGGGGGCCAGGAGGAAGGAGGCCAGAGATGGGGGTCCTTGCCGGGGGGGCAGGCCTGGGAGGAGGGAGGCCAGGGGTGGGGGGGGCCAGGTTAGAGGAGGACAGGCTGGGGGGCCAGGCGGAGGGAGGCCGGGGTGGGGGTCCTGGAGGGGGGGGCAGGCCGGGAGGAGGGAGGCCTGGGGTCGGGGTCCTGGCCTGAGGGGGGTGCAGGCTGGGGGGCCAGGCCGGGAGGAGGGAGGCCGGGGCGGGGGTCCTGGCCAGAGGGGGGGGCAGGCTGGGGGGCCAGGAGGAAGGAGGCCAGGGATGCGGGGGGCCAGGTTAGGGGAGCACAGGCTGGGGGGCCAGGGGTGGGGGTCCTGGAGAGGGGGGGGGCAGCCCGGGAGGAGGGAGGCCGGGGCAGGGGGCCTGGCCTGGGGGGGGGGCACGCTGGGGGGGCCAGGCCGGGAGGAGGGAGGCCGGGGCAGGGGTCCCGGCCCGGGGGAAGGATGGGCCCGGGAGGGGGAGGGGGAGGGGCTGGTCTAGGCCTAGGCGTGTCCCTTGCTCATCCCCGGTTGGTGCAGCCGCAGCAGCAGGTCCCTTGGTAACGGAGCCGGCTCGGTTGCTAGGGGGCGTGGCCAGGCTGGCGCACGCGCACTTCTCACTTCCGGCTCTTAAGGGAACGTGTCCCTGACGCTGCGGGGCTGCCGGGCCGGAAGTGCGGACCGCGTTGGGAGCAGGCAGCGATGGCGGAGCAGGCTACGTCTCCCTTGAGCGAAGCGCACAACGTGAGCGGGCCCGGGGAGGCCCCCGCCGCCGGCCCGGCGCGCCCGCCCGCCACCCCCGAGGGCATGGCCCTGGCCTACGGCAGCCTGGTGCTCATGGCGCTGCTGCCCATCTTCTTCGGGGCGCTGCGCTCCGTCACCTGTGCCAAGAGCAAGGTAACCTCCGCCCCCCCCCCCGGCCGGGCCCCTCGCGGGACTCGTGCTCCGGAGCAGCCCCGTGGCGTGTCTGCGGCGTCCCGGGTACCGCCCACGCGGAGGGGCCGTGAGTCCGCCTGGTGCTGCTCTGCTTGACCCCCAGTGACAGGTCCGCCTTTTGCTCTGGTCCCCCACTGCGCCCCTAAGACACCGAGGCCTCCTGAGCGTCTTGCTCTGATCAGAGATTCACCGCTCATGCCACGGAGAGGAAAGTCCTGAGCCTCATCCAGGGACTGGGAGCCATATGTGCACACATGGGGGCCACGGTGTTTTCATCCCCCCAGGTAGTACTGCGCCCCTCCTGGCAAGAGATGCCCTCTAGCTACTGGTCCCTCATCTCTGCCTGTGACCCATAGGGTTCTGCTTTCATCCCCTAGTACTGCCTTCATTCTCCCCATCTGGAGAGAGGTAACCCATAGGGTACCTCTGCTTTCTTGATTATTGCCCCCTGGGTAGTGAGTGCCCCTCTTGGCTCAGGAGAAGTTCATGTATCCTTGGAAAGCTTCTAAGCACCATCATCCCTTTTTGAGTAATGCATCCACCAGACAGCTGAGCCTGGGTTCTGTTTCTATTCCTCTGGCTTTCTCCTGCGTCCTCTCACTATCCTCCACGGAGATGCCTTCTCTGTCTGAGAGAACTGTGCTCCCAGCTTTAGGTTAAACAAGCGCCTTTCAGGGTGTCTACGTGTACTTGGTCCTGCCTCATTGCAAGAGACTGCATTAGATTAACCTCCCAAGGTCTGTTCCAACCCTGCATTTCTATGATTTTGCGCATTAGCCTGTCCCCTTCTTGAGGGCTGTCTAGTAATGGTAGCTCACCTTGGTTTTCCCAGTTTTATCACATTTTCTTCTCTAATACCTAGCCTTGGGAGTTTATTATAGCCACGTTGTTCAGTATGTGCTGGATGGAAATAAAGCTGTGGAGTTAACAGACCTTGCTGCAGAGAATGAACAATTCTTTGGGTACTTAGATATTGTCTTGAGCTGGGGAATGCTGTGTAGCAGCCAGCTGTATGCTCTATATGAGTCGTCACTACTTTCATATGGTTGCTTTGCATAAGTGGTAGCAGTAGGGTGCATTCTGCTCAGGCAGGATTGCAAGTGTGTTGTGAAAGTTTCTGTGTCTTGATTAGCCAAACAGCTAATGCCAAGTGTAGAGTACAGTCAGCTGTTTGTGAGTGACGCTGCTTTCACATTCCAAGTAGACTGCTAGCCATTATACTCTGCTGTGTGGTCTGGGTACCACAGCAAGGCTACTGATGTCATGGAGAGGATGCAGTATAGGGGAACAAAAGATCATTTCAGGAGTTGAGGACCTACACTGAGAGAATCAGACTTTGCTCGGTCAAAACAAGAGACTTCAAGTTACCTAATAGATGCTTCCTTATTTAAAGGAATTTACAAAATTGATACATCTTTCACACTAGTAAGTGGCTCAGTGCAAGGGTGCATCCGAAGAATGTGATGAGTAAATCGGTGGCTGGACAGAACTGTCATTCAGTAGGTAATAAACATATGGCATACACAGATGAGGAAGCTAAATGAAGCCAAGAATATGAATAATGTTGAAACAGTTCTGATGCAAGAATAGCACAAAGGGGCTGCAGAACCAGCAGTGTCCAACACTCCTCTGCTGAGCTGGGGGAGTAGGAAGAGAGAACTGGGGAGGGAGGTCAGCTCAGAAGGCCCGCTGCTTTCTCCCCCACCAAAAAAGTAGTAAACTCTGGCGATTCCTGCCAAGACAAAGGTGGGCAGGTATCTGTTTCTGAATCAGTTTATGCTTTTAATAAAGGCTCGGCAGGGATGACTGGAAGCCAGCAAGCAACCTGCATCCATGTGAGCCCAGCGTTGATTAGTTCTGCAGACTCCAGCAAGCTGATAGCTCTGCTGGTGCTTCTGGACCTCTTCTCCCCAATGTGTTGATACAGAGAGCAGACTAATCTACAGATGTGCTCTTCTTCCCTCTCTAGAATGCCTCAGATATGCCAGAGACTATTACCAGTCGGGAGGCTGCTCGCTTTCCGATTGTCGCCAGTTGCACCCTCCTCGGACTCTACCTCTTCTTCAAAGTAAGTAAGCCACTTAGATCTTATGTTGTTGGGGGCCATAGAATGTGTAAGCTCCCTTCTTTGCTTGTCATTTGTTTTAACCTCTCTACCTTACTGCATTCATGTTTAAATCACATCAAGACTGATCACAGCCTGCAGTGCAGACATCTCAAAGAGGAGTCTGAAAGGCTCTTTTTGGCTTGCTGTATTGTGATCTCTGGGTGCACAGTATGTTGAAATTGCACAGGTTTTAGAGATCCTTGCAACATTGCTAGGCAGTGAGAGACATTAGGGATGGAGTCACAGCCTTTATTCTGAATTATCTGACTTTTATGGCAAGTCTGAGTCTGTGTACAAGTAATTGCTTATAAAATAAGGCCAAAGAGCCAATGGAAATTGAGTCGATTCTCAGACTACTAAGCACATGTGGCCTTCCCTGACACGCTGTGGTGCTGTCTCTGAAGTCTGAGATGTAGTAACTGATAACTCAGTGACCTGACCGAAAGCAGAGAAGAATGAAGGTATATGAACTGTAGCTTCTTCCAAGTTTGTTTCATGTTCCTTTCCAGCTGTAATCAGCCTTAGGCATTGATAAATGCAAGCTATCCAGCTAGCTGAGAAGGTAAAAGATGACATTTTTACTTATAGACAATCTTCCACATGTTTCATAGGGGAAGCCTCAGAGAATTACTATACCCACATCCATAGGCGGCGAGTTATATGGGCCCGTGGTATCTATACTGCACCAATATTCAGGAAGGTGGACCCGGCTCCACCAATGTTTGGGCTGATATTTTCAGAGCCGTCCCATCCATAGGACGGACCAAGGCAACCGCCCTGGGCCCCGCACTTCAAGGGGCATAGGGTCCAGGGGATCTGGGGGATTAGCAGGGGGGCTGGCACTGTCGGCAGCAAGTGACCTGGCCCCAGCTCACCCTCTGCTCTGCCTCTTCCTGCCCCTGCTCCACTCCACCCCTTCCCCCAAGCCCTCGCCCTGCTTCTTCCCAGGGTTGCCCCAGTCCGTCCTATGGACTGGACAGCTCTGCTGGACCCATTCTGGGCACCACCAAAAATTATACAAATCTGGTGCCCATGCCCACATCTCGGGTTACATGAAAATGCCAGAACTGTAGCTAGAGGTCATGGCAGTAATGGCTTTAGGCCTTGTATATGAGAATAGTGGCACTGATGTAACTAAATTGACTTAAGCTTCATCTGTGTGAGAATGTTTGTACTGAAATTACGAGGAGTCCTTGTGGCACTTTAGAAACTAACACATTTATTTGGGCATAAGCTTTTGTGGGCTAAAACCCACTTCATCAGATGCATGGAGTGGAACATACAGTAGGGAGTAGGGTCAGTGTGACCCCCGACTTGGTAAGGTAACTCCCATCTTTTCATATGCTGTGTATTTATGCCTCCGTACTTTATATTCCACTCCATGCATCTGATGAAGTGGGTTTTAGCCCACAAAAGCTTATGCCCAAATAAATGTTAGTCTCTAAAGTGCCACAAGGACTCCTCATTGTTTTTGCTAATACAGACTAACACGGCTACCACTCTGAAACCTGTACTAAAGTTGACCTATGTAGTTAAACCCATACAAATCCCCTATGTAGCTGCGCTTAAGGTAGCAAATTACCAATTTAAACTGAAGCTTAAACTGTCTTAAGTTTGTCTATATGGGGGAATGTACAGGCCTAACTAGTTTACAATTTAAAATCAGCTTAGTTAAAGCAGTACAGACTTTCTTTTATTGAGGAGGCCTTATTTAAGAATTCATTTCAACTGCCATTCTAATCCTTCATCACTTACAGTTTTCTCATACTTCTCTGGGCTGTAATCTTCCATTCCAGTCCAGGGGGAATTTATTTTTAGACTACTTGAATGAAATTGGTTCAGGCATATCTGAGTTATGTGAGCATTGGGGATGGGGGAATACCTCTCTAAAAATACCATCTGGATAGGGTTCTTGCTCCTGGAATAGGGGAGACCAGAAGCCAGGATCCCTACTATTTATGGCATCCCCCTACTATTTATGGCACCCCCCCACCATGGTTACAAATACTGCCCATCAAATGTTCTGGTCAGTTCCTTCTTGCCTGTGGTCAGAGAAGGTATTCTCCCTAAGAGACCCAATATCCTGCAGTGTCAGGATGCTAGCAGGACTCCTCGGGTACCTTTACTATCCCTTATCTTTTGGTCATGCCAGGTGTGGCTGTGAAGTGTCTCAAGGCAAAGTGCTAAACGTGTGCAATGTGGACAGATTAATGTTGCCACATGAGCCTTCACTTGGATAGGTTTAAATTGTTACTGTGATGTTACTCTGTAATAAGCATTTGTATTTTAATTTCTCTCTGTTTTAGGAGAGTACAAGAAAAGCTCAAAGGGTGACCTAAGTGCCTCTTGGCACATTTAGCTAGGTTACGTGTGTGTGTGTGAGAGAGAGAGAGAGGGACAGGTAGAGAAATTTTGCAGCCTTATAGCCTGCATTCATGCATTTCAGAGGGGTAGGGCGGACCATGAGTTTAGCATGCCTTTGGAACTGAAGGGTAAGGGGAATGCTACCTTAATTCAGTTTTCATAGAAATGTAGGGCTGGAAGAGACCTCAAGAGGTTATCTTGTCCAGTCCCCTAGATTGAGGCAGGACTAGGTCAACCTCTGTCATTTTTTGTATTCAAGCTGTTGCATGAATTTAACAATTTCATGCTCCAGTCACATGCTGAATTTTTCTCCAAAAGAGAAGTGTTTGGAAAAAATGCGTGCCCTTTCCTGCAATTTTTTTTTTTTTTAATCATTCTGAATGGCTCGCTGTTGCATGTGGTAATATAGACTCTGGAGATGGCCAGCTATCCCACATGGCCCTTATTATGTGATTGGGGAACTAGTCATTTATTTTAATTTTTTTTATTTTAATCCTGCTGGTGTGAAATATAGTAAATATGTCGAGTTTTAGTCATTCTAAGTCACTTGTCACAACCGTGACCAGAAAGCAGTGACGAGTAACTTGCTAGTTACATCACAGCTGTGTAACATGTAAAGGAGTTCTTGCCTTTTCTGCCACCTGCAAGGTGGGAATTGCAATTGTAACTGAATCTCATTCTTTTGCCTTCTAGATCTTCTCTCAAGAATATATCAATCTGTTGCTCTCCATGTATTTCTTTGTCTTGGGGATCCTAGCCCTGTCTCACACCATCAGGTAAAAGCTGGGGGGATACCTCAATATTGCATGGTAAACTCTGTCCTGGTGACTAGGGGAGTGTATAGGGAAATGCCTTCTGGCGTATGTGCACCTAGGAAAGAGGGCAGATTGGACTTGTTTATTCCCAGAGTGCTCTTACCTTGCAGCAGTAATAATACGACCTAGCTCTTACATAGCGTTTTTCATCCGTAGAACTCTAAGCACGTTACAAAAGAGGGCAGCAACATCGTCTCTGCCTCAGCTTCCCTGTCTGTAAGTCATAGAGAGGTGAAGTGACTTGCCCAAGGTCACATAGTAGACCTGTGGAGGAGCCAGGCATAGAACCCAGCTCTCCCTAGCCCCAGGCTGGTTGACAAAGCACTGGGTTATGCTGCCTGCAAAAGCATTTGGATTTATGCTGTTACTGCACCATAGGTGTGCATGCCCAGCAAGGCACTGTCCCTCTCCTGAGCAGCTTACAGCGTAGGTTGTATTTAAGCAGGACAGAGAGAACGTTTTGCTTTGAACAGCAACCGAGAGAGATGGTTGTGAAATCCTCAATGGGCTTTTATTGCCAGAGCTTGTGCCTCGGCAAAGCCAGTTGGGAAATGTGTTTACAAAGCACAAACCTCAGTGAAAACTGCAGGCTAAATTCTCAACTGCGCTGGGACAAAATGTGATACGGTCCAGGAAGCAGGTGGAATTGGGCCACCGTCCTGCTCCATCCCCCATGCCTGTGGCTAGCCACAGCCAGCCCTGCCTCCCACTGCAAGTTAGAGCAGTCGGAGCTCATTGCACCAGCAAGGCTCACTAGAGTGTAGTGTACTCCAGCCTGCCCCTTCCTGCCCCATCCACCAGAGGGGCCAGCTCTGCCAGCTTTGCACCAGTTGAGGACTCTGCCTTTTCAGGGGAAACTGGTCGCCCATGGAAGGCAGTGTTTAAGGGCCCTTTACACCTTAGAATAGGGTAGGATCTGGCCTTGGATGTTGCAATCTCATCTGAGCTTTTCTAGAAAAGTAAAGTTATTGTGAGGAGAGAGGAATCGACTTCCTGTCTACTGAGCTGTTTGGGGCCTTTTGGGGGTGGTGCTAGGAGGGGAAAGATCCTGTAACCTAAAGGATGGGGTTTTAATCCCTACATGGACCCCTCTGACTTCTGATATTCGTTCAACTGGGCCCTGCAAACCCAGGAGGTTGTGGGCTTTTGGGACAGAGATAACTTTCCCCAGGCTTTTGGATTATGGTGTTTTGCCTTTTTCTCTCTAGATGTGCTGACACAAACACATTAGCTACTGCCTGAGATGGTATTGCTGGTTTCAGGCTTCGAATGGGGGTCTCTCCTCTGCAAGTTTCTGATTCAGGAGACTCGTGGGATGTTGCAGGAAGATACACTAGAAACTGTTAGGTGGGCTGGGGCATACAGAGGGCAATCCAGAATGAGCTACAACCTCACGGTGTTAGGAGGTGTGATGGATGAGAAATGAGAACCATCACTCCTGAGCACTAGCAGAATTGGGATTAGGCTTCTCTGCCTCCAGAGCTCCCTTTTCTCTCTGGCTAATGCTAAGCCAACCCTGCCGAGGGTGACTCTGAAAAGCATTGGAATGCAGCCAATTGCACCAAATTGGCATGCTTCCAAAATATACCCAGCAATGGTCCCCTGCAGGCCCCCCTACAAATTGGTTTGAATACTGCCTATAACCTTACAAAGACTGTCTCTTGCCGGTTAGAACCTGGTGACAGTCACAGCCCTGGCTGTGCCAGTATCTCAGGAATGTTCAGCAAGTCACTTTGTTGTTCTGTACTTGAGTTTCTCCATCTGTACAGTGGGGATAGGGCAGAGATATTGGGACTTAATTTTTGTAATGGGATTTGCAGTCATCCTGGAGGTGCTAGGGAAGTGCATTGAATTCACAGGTGCTTCTGCAGGATTGACCTTCTCTCCATCTCTATTTCAGCCCCATCATGAACAAATTCTTCCCAGCTAACTTCCCCAGCAAACAGTACCAGCTTCTTTTCACGCAGGGCTCAGGGGAAAACAAGGAAGGTATTTCTATTTTGCCTGCTTTCTCTTGAGACTTTATTGTTCTCCTTCTTGTTTCCTACTTCATGTGCTCTTACTCTCCCTCAGCTTGTCAACTTTCAACCCTTCATTGAATCAAAATATTTTGGACTCTCTGCCTCTCATTCCCCACTCCATGCTGCTAGGGTCTGTTTGGATATACCAGTGCTCTTTAGATACTGTGCATTTGCTGTTGGACCTCTTTAGTGTCTCCCTGTCGGCTGCCTTCTGGTCAGATGGAAGATTCCAGTATCAGGGCGGTGCAGAAATGAAACTGATAAAGAGAATTCATTGTTAATATTTTTATCTAAGGCTTTTATGTAATTTAGTGCTGTCTACGGTGCTCCTGATCTCCACGCACTGATGGTCTGTGCACAAGTAGAATGTTTCACCTAGCAGAAGTAGTACTTTCCACTAGTTAACTGTGTGAATGTGAAAGGCATACACCTCCTGAGACAGCTGTGTGTATACAATCCCAGCAAACCTGAGTTCAGCGTCCTTCCTGGCAGCAAGACAATCTGCTGAGGAAAAGTGGCCTGGTTGAAAGGAAAGGTCTGGATTTTCCAAGTTCAATTCTGAATGCACCCCTAACTTGAATGTGGTTACTGTAGAATTGGTCACTTGCACGTGCAGTGTCACTCCGTCACTCGTTTGGGAAAGTTGCCACGGTGGTCCTGTGTTGCTCACCTGCTATATATATATATACACACTAGTCACTGCTCTGCCTGTGTGAGTGGGAGGAGGAGTTGTGCGGGTAGATGGAATCATGCTGTTATCTTTGTTACAGAAATAGTGAATTATGAGTTTGATTCCAAGGACCTTGTGTGCTTGGCCATGAGCAGCGTTGTTGGAGTCTGGTACCTGCTGAGGAAGGTAAGAAAGGGAGCAAAGCAGCAGTGGGATATTCAAACTAGGAAGGGGGAGGAACAGCCCCTAGATCACACTTGGGAGTCTCTTGGTAATTTGCTTGCAAGGAATAGTCAGTTTGTGCCGCTGGCTGTGCTGAACTAGATCCATCTTCCTATTGTGTTTGGCCCTTAGCACTGGATTGCAAACAATCTCTTTGGACTGGCGTTCTCTCTCAACGGCGTGGAGCTCCTGCATTTGAACAACGTCAGCACTGGGTGCATCCTGCTCGGGGGCCTCTTCATCTATGATGTGTTCTGGGTAAGCAGGCATGGCTCGTGGGTGTTGGAGGAGAAGCAATGTCACGCCACCCTGTTCTGTGGGTTTTCTGGCAGAGTTGGCCGTATATGATGTCATGCTAATTTTGGGAAAGGAAGGAATCTTGGAAACCATGACTACAATCGGGTTTACACTTTCTCCTCTTCCCAGAAGCAAGAGGGGTGGGAGGGAGGGGAAATGACAGGGTCTTTGGCCAAAACTTGGCCCAGCAAATATTCTTCCAATTTATTCACTTAATTCCATAGGGTGGCTCCCGGAGCATGCATCTCTCCAGCGAGAGAAACCTGCTGCATTGCATAATGCAGCTGGCACCAGCACTGCTCTCTGTTTGCTCTAGAATATCTGGTTTTCTCAGCTGATTGTTCCGCTGTTCCTACAAGCAGTCTCCAGCCAAACTTCCTGGCTCTGTACAAAGGACTTGTCCTTGCTGCTTCTTTTCATGTGTCTCTTCAGCGTTAAACAGTCACGTAGTTCAGTGAGAGTCATTCACAATTTGGGATCCAAGGTATTGATTTTACAATAAGGAGCAGATAAATAATTTACTGAACGTGCTGCAGGTCCCTCTTGTAATGTTGGTGTGAAGTTTTGCTAGAATGTTTGTTAAAGATTTTCCTTAGTCCTGGTGGCTGCTTCAAGGCCCAGTCTGCTGGAAAGTCCCTCTGGACATTGTCCTCTCTTTGGCCCTAGCTAGAGCTTTCTGACCTCACTCCTTGATGATAATAGACATTCTAGCAGTGATTGCACCATTCTGTCATACTCTTGTCTCTTTGTAGGCTAACTCTTGGATCTCACTGGCCAGGAACTAGTTGGCCTCTGGTTTATAGATCTACAGTTGGCTTAATCTAAACTAGATGCCATGAAATGACCAGGAATTGAAGAGTCCTGACAAACACGTGTTCTATCAGTCCAACAAAAAGATGTCAATATTTAAAATGGACGCGTTCCTCCAGATAATACAATAAAAATAGATGGCCACGGAGCAAAATACAGTTGTCAGAAGCAATTGTTACACTTCTTATTTAATTCAGTCCTGTTTTAAACTTCCAGACAAAAACTATGCATTGTCTGCTAATTGAGGCCAAATCAGCAGTTTGTACTTTTGCTGAAATGCCTTCATGTGAATTTAGGCCAATGGCAGGCACCATCAATTTGTTCGACTTAATGTATCCTCTCTACACATGCACATAATACGTCATTTGGAACCTTATGATGTCTGCTTTAGGATGAGGTATGATATGGAGCTTTCAAGTGGTGCCATTACCATAGAAACAGGGATAAACTGACACCGTCATATGTTAGTGACCACTTTCAATATTTGCATTCACTTCTGTTAGTTTAATGTCTCTCTGTATTGTTGTTCTGATGCTTTGAGGTCATAATCTATTAGATTTTGTTTTACCCTTTAAACTCATAAAGTTATGCAGCAGCCCATATTGGTACAGGCACAAATAAGGTCTTGTAGAAGCTCAGATGCAAACTGGCCCTTGAAGAATACAGGAAGTAATTTATCATCCACATTTTTCTATCCATGTTACGATGGTGATTCACTGTCTGGCTTACCTGTGTGCAAGGACATCCAAATCTTTGTTTGCTAAGATGCTCTTTTGACATGCACTTCAAAACTCTCCTCACATGGTGAGCGTTTGACCAGCGACTTGTCCTTTTTGATGGCTAGATTCAGGCACAAGCAATTCAGATGTGTGGGTCGTCTTTTCTTTCTCACTTCAGACAGCACTGATACCAACCTCTTTGCTGCAGACATCACAGCTTGTCTGTCCTCTCTCCCGGAAGCAGTAAGCTGTCTTTGTTTTAACAACATTAAGCGTGGATTTTTTTTCCCCAACACCAAATAGGAATGACACAGTCACATCCTGTTAATGCAGGTACAGCAGGAGATATGTTGCAGGAGTCAGGAATGAGTACATCACAAACTGCACGCACAAGTATGAAGTGCAACACTTGTTAGTTGTGCTGGTAATGGAGTGTTTCAATCCACATGTTTCTCTCTCTGTTCCATTTTCGGAAAGTAGTGAAGAGCAAGTGCTACTGGAAAAATCGCCAGCCAGAAGGGGTGTTTGTGCTGAGCATTTTCATGCACCCTCAGGTATATTTTGAACCGTCTAGTCAGAGGAATATTACAAGTGACTGCTTGCTGGATGCCACATTTAGGCCTTGTCGATACTACAAAGTTTTGTCTGCAAAAGCTGCCTTTTGCCAACAAAACGGGAGGGATACACACTACAAAGCTACTTTTGGTGGCAAAACTCTTCTGTTTTGCTGACCATTTAAAACCACCTCAACAAGAGGTATAAAGCTTTTTGCGGCAAAGTGAAAGCAACAAAGTGTCAGTTTAGACACTGCTGTTTGTTTTGTCGATATAACTGGCTTCCGCCTGTATCCCACAATGCCCACTGTGACAGCTCTGCTCACTGGTTTGATCTCTCCTACCCTGCGTGCATGTCCCCTACCCCTTTCAGAACTCCAGGAAGTATCCGACAACCCAGTGTGCTGCTCTGTTTGGGGAACAAAGTTAATGTGGAAGCCTCCTGTTCTGCCCTGCACTAGGAACACAGCAGCAGGTAGGCTGCAGCTTGGGGACAGGGGGGACTACTGTGCTGCTTTGCCATTTCTCAGCACGGAGAGCTACAGAGCTGCTCAAGATGTCTCCCGATAGCTGAGGAGGCTGTGGGAGAGCTCAGGGAGTGTCAGAGCCATAGGCAGGCAGGCAGAGTGGGCTGTCAGGAGAGACTGCTATGCAGACTCCAAGCAGTGCCAGGGGATGATGGGAGGGGCAGAGGGCGGGGGTTTGTAGGTCGGTCAGCCTGCTGTCTTCCCCGTCAAAGACATACCACTCTTCTCTGCCCCTCCCCCACCACGTGCGCACAAACACGGACTCTTCAGTTGAAAAAGCGGCTGACAATCTACTGAGGCATTGCAAGCCCTTCCCAAAGCACCACGTGGCCTCTTGCACGGTGGGATAGCTACCCATAGTGCACTGCTCTCTGTGTCCATGCATGAGCTGTTAGTGTGGATGCACTCTGCTGACACAAGGAGCTAGTGAGGGCCTGCAACCGTGATTTTGATTAAAACGGCTTACCTTTTGCTGACAAAACTTTGTAGTGTAGACAAGGCCTTAGAAACTTCTTCCTTGGAGGCACAGGGCATCCATCAATCGCCTGCTCTTTCTTGCATCCCTCCTTGGATCCTGTCCGGTGTTGTCTTTCTGCAGTTTTCACAGAGTTACTGTTGTATCTGTCAAAGACTTCGATGGCAAATTAGCTTTGTCAGATCCTTTTTGGATCTGCCTCAAGTACTCAGCAGCCAGTTCATCGAAGGTGTGGAATTGGAATGTGCCATCATTTCTATGGCAGCCATCGCACTTCTGATGTACACTGTGGTTTCTCTGTTGCACGCTCTTAACTTACTGATTCTTCCATCGTGAGCTTCCAGTTGATGTCCTAATTCATCTTTGTCTGTTCTTCTTGTTGTATCAGTGTGGAAGAGGGACATAGGTACAGGTCCTATTGGGTGACTAAGAACAGTTACCACTGAAATATCTCTGCACCTTGCTAAGGACAGGGCTCCATGGAAAACATTTTCTGGATTGGTTGCTGCTGTGTCCTCCCTGGTCAGACTTAAATTTGGTCATCTTGGCCATGTCAGCAAATCTTTTGATGCCAGATTTCTTGACTGGGCTGAAGAAGCTACGGGTCTCGTTAGAATCAAGTGCACCTCTCCTGAATCTGTTTGTTCTTCACCAACATCTGCTGTTTTCAGTAGAGACTTTTTTACATGTGATGTTACATGTAGTCCAGTAGCTATGTTGGTAAGCACCTCTAAATCGGGTTGTTAGTTTCTTTCCCCACTCTGAACTTTAGGGTACAGATGTGGGGACCTGCATGGACACTTGTAAGCCTAATTACTTGCTTAGCTCTGGTATACTGCCACCACCCAGAATTCTAGTGTCTGGGGAACTCTCTGTTCCCTCAAAACTTCGTCCCCTCCCTGGGTTGCCTTGAGAGACTTCACCAATTCCCTGGTGAACACAGATCCAAACCCCTTGGATCTTAAAACAAGGAGAAATTTACCATCCCCCTCCTTTCCCCTCACCAATCCCTGGTGAGTCCAGATCCAATCCCCTTGGATCTTAACACAAGGGAAAATCAATCAGGTTCTTAAAAAGAAAGCTTTTAATTAAAGAAAGAAAAGGTAAAAATTAACTCTGTAAAATCAGGATGGAAAATGCTTTACAGCATAATCAGATTTCTGTAGACCAGAGGGGTCCCCCCTAGCCTTAGGTTCAAAGTTACAGCAAACAGAGGTAAAATCCTTCCAGCAAAAAGAAGCATTTACAAGTTGAGGGAACAAAAATAAGACTAACACGCCTTGCCTGGCTAATTATTTACAAGTTTGAAACATGAGAGACTGATCCAGAAAGATTTGGAGAGCCTGGATGTACGTCTGGTCCCTCTTAGTCCCAAGAGCGAACAACAACAAAACAAAAAGCACAAACAAAGACTTCCCTCCACCAAGATTTGAAAGTATCTTGTCCGCCTATTGGTCCTCTGGTCAGGTGTCAGCCAGGTTCACTGAGCTTCTTAACCCTTTACAGGTAAAAGAGACATTAACCCTTAACTATCTGTTTATGACACAAGTGTTCTCACAAAAAAAATTTTGGCGCTTCAGAGTGCGGCCACCAACTTTTGCTGGTGGCTGCTCGACAATTTTTTCTTAAAATACTTAATTAACTTTAGGGAAAAACAAATACTCGCATGTCTATGTCCAAATCTTTGTAATTTATTATGTACATTTTTTTTTTGCAAACTTAATAATAAAAATAAGTACAGTTGTGTCTCTATTCTTTACTGGACCTAAACAGAATAGAAACACAAATAAGGTGCTTTGCATGTTCTTGTCTTTTTTTATTGTTTCTGTTGCTTTTTTCGCTGCATTTTTTAGACTTGCTGGCTAGTAAGTCTGCCTCTGTGAAAAGTGATTTGTATGTTTGCTGCTGTGAAAAGTTATATTAACAGACCTGTTAGCTGGCTGCGAGGCAGTGAAAACTGATATTAACTAATATCACTTTTCACAGCAGACTTATGCAGCTCTGGCAAGCCGGGGAACAAATTAAACCTTGGATGAGGAGGTGGGTAGGGAGGCAGCAGGGGCAGTGATGGGGTGGTGAGTCCGGGGATGGAGTCCTGCAGGCAACAAATGGAGCCTACTGCTGAGTAGCCAAAGCCCCATGTTCAGAACCTGTGGCAGGATCCTGGTGCCACGTGGCCAGAGCCTGCCGCCCGCCACGCCAGGGCTGAAGCCAGAAGCCTGAGCCCCACTGCAATGGGAAGATGGGAAACTCACACCGGATGTCTGCTCGTCTGGTGTTTGTGGCTCCAAAGAGGGGCAAGCCCCAACCCCTCCTGGCAGCCCCAGGGGAGGGGCTGCTCCTTTCCTCCCCAACCCCCGAATCACCACCCAAGAAGCTGGGACTGCAAGAAAAGCCCCTGGTGGCCACATTTGAGAAATGTTGCTCTAGATGTGATACAGTGTCAAGTGGGTTTGTCATATTACTGCTCACATGGTTGGTAAGAGCTGTAACATGCTTTTCATCTCCCTTCAGTGCAGAGGAAAGGACTTGTTTGTGAGGTTTGTCATCACTACTTCTTGTTAGGCCCCTTCTTTCTCAAAGCTTTTGTATATTCATAATATGAAGCTGTGTATTGTCATCTTTAACACTAATACTGACCTGTGCATAAAGTGTCACTGAATTAAAAAGCTAGTTGCTAGAATATTTCAAAGGCTAGTACTGCATGCGTAGGCAACAGCAAATTAAAAACCTACCAGGCAGGCTAAATGCGACTTTGTATTTACAAATGGAAAAGCCTTATGTTAGGAATTTGTGTACATTTGTACCTCTCCACTGTGCAGGGCATGCACTCTACTGTTACTGGTTCCCAACCTTCAGTGTGAAACTGGTCTGGTCAGCAAACTTCAATTAAAAATATAGGAAAACTTTTCTAATTATAGGGTTGGAAGGGACTTTAGGAGATCATCTAGTCCAACCCTCTGCTTAAAGCAGGACCAATCCCCAGACAGATTTTTAAACCATTTCTCTAAGTGGCCCCCTCAAGGATTGAACTCACAGCCCTGGGTTTAGCAGGCCAATGCTCAAACCACTGAGCCTATCCCTCATCCCATCACGTGTCTTCTTAATTGTCAAAGTATCTCCTATGATGTGAAAACAGTTCATGTTACTGTATTGCAAAATGTTGATCTTCACCACTTTTGCCACATGCATGCTGAACAGCATAACTTCTGGGAAAAACACCCGTGCAAAACCAATACAGATCTTTTAATACATTGCTGTTTGGTATTTATTGGTGAAAACTACCATAATAAGGTGTTGAAATTAATCTAAACAGTAAAAACTCCAGTCGTAGTCATGCTAGTGTTTCTGGAACAGTCCAAAAAATGACTTTCTCATTTTGTGTACCATTGTTTCACCTTACATACAAGCTTATGGCACCACTTGACAATTCCACATAATCCTTCATCTAAATGTACCTAAAATAATCTTTCAAACAAGATATGATGTGGGTGTGTCGAGAGCAAGTACTTTAAACTCCAGAAATAAGGTCCTTTGGGGAGAGTTGCTGCACTCCTGTTACTCTGGCTTCACACTCAACTAATGTGAATCAGTAGAAAGTGAATACTGTGATTCTGTGCCTGGCGGGAGCTCAGCTCTGCTGTGATCACAACTGGCTCTGGTGGTGGTAGCTGCAGCTAGGCCGCTGTAATAGAAAGTCTTCTTTCGTTATTACTTGGGCCTCTGTTTTCACTTCGGACTGTTTGCTCCTAGGTTTTTGGCACCAACGTGATGGTGACTGTTGCCAAATCATTTGAGGCACCAATAAAACGTGAGTAGATCTTGCCTGCTTTCTGGGAGGACCTGTCCTGTCTCCTGCCCATCACCCTCCCTGCCTGGGCTCTGTGCTCCACCTGGCTTGTTTTACATTCTATTGTGCGTGCCCCTGTTCATGAGTCGATTCTTTCCTGGGCTCCCTCTCTCAGAGTTGGAATTCTACCCCTGCTTACACTCTGTCCATGAGGAATTTGGATCCTCTCGCAGCCATTTGCTCTACATCTGTATAGGTCTTTCCAGCGTGTCCTGTCAGTGGCACACCATGAAGTACAATACACCTGCCAGGCAGGGTAGCATTGGACGTGGGCATTCAGGTCTCTGATGATTGGGCGGGAATATCTGCAGAGACCTGACCCAGCCAGTGAAGGGGGTCAGTACAAAGCCTTTAAGGTGGGAATCATGGGGACTCAGGGTCACCTCAGATGTATGAAGTGAGATTCTACAGCCACTGAACAAGGCAGGTGCATCAGACACGGGATCTGAAAGGTACCTGAAGCCATGGAATCTGAAGTATTCTGGGGTGTTGGTAGCTGCACCACTGTTCAGGCTGCATGGGGATTTGCATGTAAAGCTGGAATAGAATCACAGAATATCAGGGTTGGAAGGGACCTCAGGAGGTTATCTAGTCCAATCCCCTGCTCAAAGCAGGACCAATCCCCAACCAAATCATCCCAGCCAGGGCTTTGTCAAGCCAGGCCTTAAAAACCTCTAAGGATGGAGATTCCACCACTTCCCTAGGTAACCCATTCCAGTGCTTCACCACCCTCCCAGTGAAATAGTGTTTCCTAATATCCAACCTAGACCTCCCCCACTGCAGTGTGAGACCATTACTCCTTGTTCTGTCATCTGCTGCCACTGAGAACAGTCTAGCTCCACTGTCTTTGGAACCCTCCCCCCCTCCCCCCTTCAGGTAGTTGAAGGCTGCTATCAAATTCCCCCTCACGATTCTCTTCTGCAGATTAAATAATCCCAGTTCCCTCAGCCTCCCCTCATAAATCATGTGTCTCAGCCCCCTAATAATTTTCATTGCCTTCCGCTGGACACTCTCCAATTTGTCCACATCCTTTCTGTAGTGGGGGGCCCAAAACTGGACACAGTACTCCAGATGTGGCCTCACCAGTGCTGAATAAAGGGGAATAATCACTTCCCTCGATCTGCTGGCAATGCTTCTACTAATGCAGCCCAATATGCCATTAGCCTTCTTGGCAACAAAGGCACACTTTTGGCTCATAGAATCCCTCTTAGTCTCCAGATTTTGCTGGGTGAGTTGGGGTACCACTGTTGTGGCCCCATGTGGCAGGTAGGAGTTTAGACAGCTTACAGTCCTTTTTCCTTTGTAGAGAGGTGAAGTGTGTAATGTAGATCTCCTGTCTTATTTTAGTAAAGTCTGTTTGTGTGGAAGGTTGGTTATTTTATGAGTCTCCAGGTTAGAGAGCTCTTTTTTTTTGATGTTTTCCTGTTTGCTGTATAGGATGCTGATCAGATGGTTCCTCAGTTTCTTCGATAGAGTATGATATAATCTCTCACTGTGGTCTGTGCAGTATGTAGATAGCAATGGATGTTTCACCTTCAGTCCATTTGGTATGATGTCCATCCGTTTGCATTTGGAAAGGAAGATATCTGTCTGTACTTGCGCAAGTTTCTTCATGAGGTTGACGGATTTCTATTCCATACAGCTAAATGCAGTGCCTTGCATGGTGTCAAGTATCAGAGGGGTAGCCATGTTAGTCTGGATCTATAAAAGCAGCAAAGAGTCCTGTGGCACCTTATAGACTAACAGACCATATTGGAGGATAAACTTTCATGGGTGAATACCCACTCTGTCAGATGCATGTTGACTTGTCCACAAATTTGACTCGCTCAAAGAATTCTAATTGATTGAGGCATGATTTCTCTTTACAAAAGCTGTGTTGAATCTTTCCCAACATATTGTGTTCATCTCTGTGTCTGATCATTCTGTTCTTTACTATAGTTGCAACCAATTTGCCTGGTATTGAAGTTAGACTCACCTGGTCTGTAATTGCCAGGATTGCTGCTGGAGTCTTTTTAAAAAATTGGTGTGACATTAGCTATCCTCCAGTCATCTAGTACAGAGGCTAATTTAAACAATACATTACATACCACAATTAGTAATTCTGCAGTTTCACCTTTGAATTTCTTCAGAACTCTTGGGTGAATACCATCTGGTCCTGGTGACTTATGACTGTTTAATTTATCAGTTTGTTCCAAAACCACCTCTAGTGACACCTCCAGTTCCTTCAGACATTAGTCCCTCAGATTTGTCACCTACAAAGAATGACTTGTGGGAATTTCGCTCGCAGTGAAGACCAATGCAAAGGATTCATTTAGCCTCTCTTGAGTGCTCCTTTAGTACGTTGATCATCCACTGGCCCCACTGGTTGCTTGGCAGACTTATTGCTTCTGATGTACTTAAAAAAAAAAAATTGCTGTTAGTTTGTCTCTGTTTTGCTAGTTGCTTTTTGAATTATTTTTTGGCCGCCCAATTATGCTTGACTTGCCAGAGTTTACAGTCCTTTCTATTTTCCTCAGTAAGATTGGACTACCATTTTTTAAAGGAGGACTTTTTATTGTTTAGCCATGGTGGCGTATTTTGGCTCTCTTACTTTTTTCGTTTTAGTTTTATATATTTTGAGCCTCTATTACAGTATCTTTTTAAAAGTTTGCTTGCAGGCATTTCACTCTTGTGACTGTTCTTTTTAATTTTCATTTAACTAGCCTTATCGTTTTCGTGCAGTTCCTCTTTTTGAAGTGAAATGCTACTGTGATATTTCCTGCCCCCGCTCCAAGGATTTTCTGGTTGCTGTTACTGAGCAGTTCACCTCTTGGACCAGATCATGTTCGCTGCTTAGGACTAAATCAAGAATTGCCCCTCCCCTTGTGCGTTCCAGTTGTTAGAAATTTGATCTCTTCATCCTGTCCTGAGGTGTCGTGTTCCCAGTCAATACAGGGTTAGCCGAAATCCCCGTTATTATTGGGGTTTTTGTTTTTGTAGCCTCTTGAATCTCTGAGAGTCACCATCAGCATCCTGGTCAGGTGGTCGGTACTATATTCCTGCTGCCGTGTTCTTATTAGGCATGCAGGGAATTTCCATAGTGAGTCTGTGGGACTGCTGGATTCATATCAGTTTTTACCAGATTTTTTCTCTGCTTTCACATATAGTGAAAGAACCATACTGCACCTTTTTTCCTGAGTTGCCTGTTTCTTTGGGTTCCTTTAGCTAACAGCCCACCCACTCCAGACAAACCTGCCATGCATTCCTATTGCATCTCGGGCACGGGTCAGTCTGCACTGTTGGCCCCCTGTGGCCTGGATGGCTACAGGCTGTTCATGATGCTCCATCCGCTGCCTTCTTTCCCATCTCCCTGGCCCCTCCCGCCATGTCGTCCCCTGCTTCTAATACCGGGTAGAGAGATGGGACAGCTCAGCTTGTGAAGTGTCTTGAACCGAAACTATCGGCTCCTCTCTAGAAACGGCAGCTTCTGCAAACCACCTGAGCAGCCCTATTGGACTCATCTCCAGCTGGGGGACCCAGAGCAGGATGCCTGGAGGCTTCCCACCTCCCTCTTTCTCCCCCCCCCCCCAATGTGATCTTCCCCCAAGTTGGCGCCACACAGCACTGCTGCCTGCGAGATGGGCGAAGTCAGGACAGCCTCACCAAAGGAAGCTCTGAATGTCCTAATACCACTGCTTCCCCAGCTCACCAGGAGGAGCCCAGCTGCCGTGAACAGAAGAATTGCATGTAGATGGGGCATGTGTCTCCCCATTTACCTGCTGTGGGTGTTGGCTTGCAAGTGTGTCATGTGAATGGGATTTGAATGATTTATCTCCTTGTTCCCTTGCTTTCCAGGGCCTGCAGTGGGGGGATATGCAGTAAGTTGATGCAGCTTTGTGGCAATAAGAATAGATTGAGTTTGGAGAGAGAACTCTCACCTGTAGGTCTTTCCATTCCTGTACGTATGCACACCTGCTGCTAATCTCCAACCAAAGCATCAGCTTGAGTTTGTGCTTTTAAACCTGAGCTCGTCTCCTGTGTAATGCTCCCTCTCTGCTTTTCCAGTGGTTTTCCCCCAGGACCTGCTGGAAAAGGGGCTGGAGGCTGACAACTTTGCCATGTTGGGTCTTGGAGATGTTGTAATTCCAGGTAAAGATGAATGGATGGTGTGTTAATAGAAAGTGTTACTCAACCCGGGATACGATTTTGATGCTTCGACTCTGGCCTGCTGGGGCCTGGGTGTGGAGTGTACACTACAAATACAGCTGAATGGCTGCAGGTCAACCAGGGAATCCTCTGCATAAGAGCTGGATGAGGACAAAGTCTCGTGGTTCTGAAGTGAGGGGGAGCCCAGAATGGAGGCTGTCAAAGGGAGATTGGAGAAGCCTTTGGCTTTTGGGGAGCCTGAAGCTGGGAGCAGGAAAGGGAGCAAGGAGAAGGGAAGGCGTATGGGAAAGGTTGTAGAGGGAAGCCAGGTGTTGGCATTGGAGCTGTCATGATAGCTGTGGAGTTTGTTTGCCGTGCTGATGTGCAGCAAGGCCATTGCCAATCCTAGCACCAGATGGCTCCATTACATGCATTCATATAGAGCCTGCTGCAGGCTCGCAGCGTGGGGCTGCCGGGAGCTGGGGCTGGCTGGCCTGGGCTGCGCTCGTTGGGAGCGCTGATGCAGGGATATGCTGCCGTTTTGCTGCCGCCTCCTTCTCAGAGTTTGGACTCTCAGGAGATCCCTTTCCCTCCCAACCGCTACCGTGGGCCCCTAGGGAAGGAACCGGTGGGAGCAGATGGGCTTAGAAGCATTTTAGACTGAAAAGTGTTCTCTGAAGGGGGAGGGCTTCTGGCGGCACAGCTAGTGATGCTCACAGACGTGCTGGGCCTTGTCACGTAATCTAGCTCTAGTGTGCGGCAGGTATGTCAGGCCTCCCTTCCTGGTTAGGGCCCGGGAAATGTTCCTTAAGGAATGTGCTCATGTGCTGCCCAGCATGGTGATGGAGACAGCAGCACTTGGTCACCAGTTTGAATTCCAGGCTAGGGACCACTTGTCTGAAAGGAAGTGGGGTGAGCATGTGGGTTCAGATGCATTCCCTCTCGTGGCTTACTCTGCCCTGTGCCCCAGCATAGTGCCCCTGTATTTACTCCCCTGATCTTCAGTGCCTCCCGCTCCTGCCGTTTCCCTTCGCAGCGAGGGGTTGGGGTTGGGTGCTCAGCAGCAGTGGCTCTCAACTTGTCCAGAGCACTGTACCCCTTTCAGGAGTGGGATTTGTCTTGTGTACCCCCAAGTTACACCTCATTTAAAAACTACCTGCTTACAAAATCAGCCATAAGAATACAAAAGTGGTCTCAGTGACTATTACTGAGAAATGGCTGGCTTTCTCATTGTTAGCATAGAATTATAAAATCATTTGAAATATAAATACTGTACTTACATTTCCGTATATAGAGCGGTATAAACAAGTTATTGTATGAAATTTTAGTTTGTACTGACTTCGCCAATGCTTTTTAGGTAGTGAAGATGAGTTGACGTACCCCCTGGAAGACCTCCGTGTACCCCCAGGGTACATGTGCCTTGGTTGAGAACCATTGCTTTACAATACCCAGGGAGTCAGGAATTGTTTCACTAGAACTGGACCAATATTGAATTCAACCACAAGAGGGTGCTGTGGTCCCAAATGTGCTTGTGGCCGTGGCCAAGTACAGAATCATCTCATCACTCTGCATTCGGCACCAGCTGTCAGATAGGTGATCTCTCCATCCCATTCTCTAACTCTGTGCTTCTGCCCCTCAGGGATCTTCATTGCTCTGCTGCTGCGTTTTGACATCAGGTGAGCTGTGCCTCTAGGAGCATGTCTACTGGACAGCTTTGTTTTGCACTGTGTTTGTGTAAGTTGCCCCAGAGTGCTTTGCTGAACTA
Source organism: Gopherus flavomarginatus (assembly GCF_025201925.1). Taxonomy (NCBI): domain Eukaryota; kingdom Metazoa; phylum Chordata; order Testudines; family Testudinidae; genus Gopherus; species Gopherus flavomarginatus. The sequence continues at coordinate 50,551,001 of NC_066627.1, forward strand.
GACGAGGAAGGCCAGGTGGCCAGCTGTCTCTTGCTGAGCCTTGAGTTGGGGAAGCTTTGACAGGAGGCCACAGGATTAGTCTAGAAAGCAGCAGAAGAAAGGAGAAGGCAACAGTCGTTGTGAGTGAAAAGAGCCTGGTGCTGGACAAGCCCAGAAAGATCAGATCTGTGAGCTAGCTGGGGAAAGTCCATGGGCAGGGGGCAGTCACTTGTGATCTGGGCCATGAAATGACTGGGGCCCTGTCATGTTGTTTGACCCTGGAAACTGCTGCGTTTGTGTGCGTGAGAGCAGCATCCTGCACGTGCTGGGACTAGAGGAAGAGCAGAGAGGAGACAGCTGTGGTGGAGCTGGGAGAAGTGGAAGCGAGGCAGCAGTGTGTGGTTGGGCACATGGAGAAGGGGAAGAGGAGCGCTCAGGGCCACTGTTGCTGATGGTGTAGGCCAGTGGGAAGCTGTTGGGAGTCGTCCTGTCACACACAAGAAGCACTTCTCTGGACGCATGACCCGTTGTCTGTGCGCATCTGTTGCCAGGGCTGTTTTCACATGTGTAGGGAAAGCAGGGTCTTCCCACATGGCGTTCGGCCTGCCTCTGGGGCTCTAGTTCTCAGTGCTTACCTTGCAGCCCTTGGAAGATGGGCTGCTGAATACGCTTCCCTCAGGTTCCCACTCCTGCTCAAACGCTCCACTTGCCACATGCATCTGTGCTGGCTTCGTGCAGGACTGGAAGTGCTATGGGTGCTTCTGCCTGAAGCTTCTGCCCCGGCCTGGCCTGCAGTAAAACAGCTGCCCAGCCGGGGAATGGGTGCAGGGAGATGCAGGTGAAGAGCTGCTCCCTTGGTGAAGGGCTTCTCATTGCAGCTTCCTCACTCATGTTAATGGGGTACGGCTGCCAGGCACTTCTTGTGTTTAGTGGGTAAGGACTGCGGGTTCCAGGATCCTTCCAGAGACCTCGTGTCTTGGCAGCCTCCTCTCCAGGACTGGACTGTGCTCTCACCAGATGCTCTGCACCACTCTGAGCACGGGCAGGAGTGGCTGCTCAGGAGCAGTGGTGCCGACGGTCTCTGCCAGCCTGGATGTCAGTCTCCTGTGTGGATGTGTTGCCACTAGGTTGTAGGCCAGCTGCAGATCTTCCCTGATACAGCTCCCAAAGTCCATCAGCTGGAGTGGTCTGGGGATTGCCACTCTCAGGGCCCATGTTAATCCTGCTCTCTTCCCTTCCCTATAGTTTAAAGAAGAACACGCACACGTACTTCTATACCAGCTTTGTGGCATACATCTTTGGACTGGGCCTGACCATGTTCATCATGCACATCTTCAAACATGCCCAGGTAAACCTGCTGTCCAACTGGCCTTGCCTCACACTGTCAAAGGAGCTGCAAAACTGCCGTTTTGGCCATAAGACCTCCCTGTGTTTGTGCGGCGAGGATCTGTAAAGCATGCCTTCCACTGCACAGAGTTTGCAGTCCCTGGCCATCAAGGGCTGGCAAATCCCCCATCTTCTGTGCCCTGCCCATTACCGCTCTGCTAACCCCTGAGTCTCAGGCAGCCATGTGCAGCAGCAGGCTGGCGAAGCTTGGTCAGGACTTGTGTTACGATCAGGGTGACAGTGCTGCTTGGGGGCAGAGAATCGACTCTGTATCTCTGAGCTGAGATTGTGTGGTGACCACCTTGAGCTGCCATCACAGCAAGCGATGCTAGACACAGCCGCTCCGCTTTGCATTTTCATATTGGGGGTGTGCGCTTCATACCAGAGTGGAGCACCTGGCTGGGGAGAGACTGCATGAAATGCAAAGGTTACTGGGGCCTGCCCCGTTCACTGCTTCTAGCACAGCAGAGCTCATGCATCTGCAAACCTGTCTGCTAAGCTCCTCCTGCAGGGTGCCTCCTGCCAGGGTGACGCAGGAGGCAGTCTAGCCAGCAGGGTTTTCAGCTCCCGGATGAAGTGTGCATTGACAAATTGTCTCCAATTGTAAATTGGGCAAACTGGCTCTGGGGTTCCCAGGCACTAAAGGTGGAACCTGCTGCAGGCATCTCTAGTATAACTGCACTTTACTGTCTTCTGGAGGAGGGAGGTGGTTCTCCCTGGCCTTGCGACTCCATCACGTCTGTGGGGAGCTCTGCTCATGTGCTGAGAACAGCCTGCCCCTTAGTAATGGGGAGCATCACCTGGGCTTGTCTCTGGATCGCAAGAGCAGGTGCAAGCGCGGCAGAAATACCTTGCTAGTTTTAATGCTTCCCAGCTGCCCCCTGCAGGGGAGGAAGGAATGAACAAGATGTGGAAACTGAGTGAGCGTGGCAGCCTCTGTGCCCTCAGCACGTAATTCCGTTAGCCTGGGGCAGTGGGCTGCTCTGAGGAGGGGTGGTCAATACTTGGGGGTTCTCTGCTCCTCCTCTGGGGCTGTATCCCCAGATCGTTAGTCCCCATCTAGGTGGGTGCTAGACAAGCGGACGGGACCTTGGCTATCAGAAAGTCAGCACCTGTAAAGTGTCACCCTCCCCTTCCTGGAAGTGCTCTGTGCTGGGCCAGAGTGTGGGACTTCTGGTCACGTTCTCACCCTGGTGCCAGGGTATGTTGGGACTCGACGCTTACAGATTTCTGGAGCATAAAGGAAAGATCTGACACTGAGCCCTAGCCCTGAGCCATGCCCAGCATTCCCTCGTGTGTGAGTTACTCCATAATCTGGGGACTGAGACCAGCCGTGAACCCGAGACAAGCCAGCCCCGTTCCTCCCCAAGGGCCTGTGCTGCAGGCTGTGTTGGTTTTTCTAACTGTTGGATGCAGTAATTGCCTCTGTTTTTCCTCCCCCTCAGCCAGCCCTGCTGTACCTGGTCCCTGCCTGCATTGGGTTCCCTCTCCTCGTGGCCTTGGTGAAGGGAGAAGTAACCGAAATGTTCAGGTAAGTCAGTCTCTGGCACGGCTCCCTAGCCGGCAGTGCTGGGAGTGCCTGAAATGTGCAGGTGTTCCCATGCTGGGGCGCAGGCAAACGGACGAGTGCATCTGGGCATGCTGTGGGCACGTGGGCGTGTGTACGGGTGGAGGGAGCGAATCTGTGTTCGTACACGTCTCCCTGGAGCGTTCCTCCTGTAGCCCAGTCCCTACCCTCCTCCTGGGTAACTGTGTGGGAGCGCCAGGGCTGGAACACAGGTGAGGCCTCTGGTATCGCTCTGCACCGTGAACTCTGACTCACTCTTCCGATGAGCTGGGGTGAAGTCAGAGGGTGGGCCTGCACAGCTGGCTCGTCAGCACCCAGTAGCTGTTGCAGTGGATGCTGGGGGAAGGGAGCAGAGCCAGCCCAGCCTGAAGAGGTAATGGCATGCTTCATCATCACGGGTGCCACGAGGCCTGTTTAATCATCCTTCCCGTCACCCGGAGCAGGTCCTAGCTATGTAGCCCTCTTCTCTGTGCTACTCCCAGTCCCGGCTCTGCAGAGGGGGTGCTTCTAGCCCTGCTGGCCAGCAACTGCAAGCACCCTTCAGTCTGGTTCCGGCACCTTCTGGCTGGCCTGTCCCCAACATGGGGGTCCTGCACCCTCCCAGCCACAATGGAGCCCTGTAAGTTCCTCCCCAGAGCTGGCATCCTTCTCACATGTCACGGGAGAACTTGGACAGTCCACGGCACATGGAAACACGAGCTCCTTGCATTGTTACCTCCGTCTGCTCAGAGGGGGTCCGCGGCTCCAGGCCTGGCAGCTGGCCTGAACCCATTGGGCCGACACAGGATTGATCAGAAACGAATGGGGGCAAAAGCGTGTTCGAGTAAAGGGGTGAGTTGTCATTCACCTGCTGGATGCCAGTGGAACCAGTCTTTCCCTCCCCATCTCCTAGCCCAGGGAATGCTGCTGTGCATCTTCCCCACTGTGGCTCTTCGCTGGGACTTCACCCCTCTTCCCAGTCCCTTCAGCACCTGCCTGCTCTTTGATGTTTGCTTCTGACAGTCGCTGCTGCAGGCACTGTGTGTTCTGGCTTCATCCTTCCTGTGCACCTGGTATCCTGCAGCCACTTTTCACACATGCCTGTGACTCACCAGCCTGCTGCAGCATCCCCTCCTGTGCTAGAGACGGCTCTGGTGAGAGACAAGCTGCTTGTACACGCGGTATTTGAACAAGGAGCTCGTGGACTCCTGTGGCAGAGCGAGAAGGGTTAATGGTCTGGAGTGCTGGGCCGGCATGGATGCCGCGCGTAGCTCCTGCCCCGGTGTGGTTCTCAATTGTTAGCAAGCCCACCTTAGAACTAACGTGATAAGGAAGAGCGATACCCTCCTAGCATCTTGGAGGCGGACACAGCATTCTACATCTCTGGGAGTCACTGTCTTGCAGAGACCGCGGGGGTTGGATGTCTTAGGAAAGTTTCTGGGGTCCAGCATCTCTTGAAACTGCTCCAGTATTTGGAGGCGGAAATGGAACTTGATAGAGCTCATGTGCCTGGAGAGACGGAAGCCTCCCCACCCTAGGAATTCCACCAGGTGGAGGATCCTAGGTTGCTTTGATGCAGCCTGTGTTCCTGTGAGCGCTGAAAGTCTGTGATTTGAGATGGGTAACTGCTCCTTGTGTCTCCATCAGCCACCTGCTCTTCTGGCAGCACACCTTAGTCTGAGGATGGTCCCTTGCCCTAAATTCCACACAAGCTCTCGGCCCGCAATCCCTTGCGGTTTGCAATGTGTATTGAACGTGGAGACGTGGCTCTGTTCTGAGGAGCTTACAGGTTTTGGACAGAGCACCAGGTGCCCAAACAGTAGAATGGCTGCCCAGTTTTCAATGGCCGGGCAATTGTAAACCCGTTGCTGGGCTTCACGGAACCAGTGCCCTAAGAAGAGGGGATCTGCCTGCTGTGCCTGGCTACCGAGGGGATTGTTGGGGCAGCCAGGAAGACGTGGGAGAAGAAGCCGGGGGAACAGTTAGATATATGGGCTCGGGCGGGGGGGCAGAATGCAGGCTGGAGCTAACTCTCTGGGGTTCGTGTCCCTGCAGTGCCCCCTTAGGCAGGTCCCCAACCTCCCATCTCCCTTTGTGCTTTGAATTAATCCCAGGAAATCCGATAGCCAGCACGCCCAGAGGAGCTAGCTATCAGACCTGCATGGAGGAGCTTTTGCACGTATTGGTCTGCTGCCTCTCAAAGGCCTCTGGGCCTGGCCCTACCCTGGGTGCACTTCTGTGCACTGGTGCCCGATTCTATTCTCCTGCCGGGCCCTGTCCATTTGCTGTCCGTGGTCCCGTGCAGGTACGGCCATGCCATAGACCTCGGCCCCTCACGCCTCATACAGCTGCACTCGTGTAGGCTCACGCCCCCCAGGCTTACATGACGTACACAGCAGTGTGAGCCCCCCAGCTCACCCCAGTGCTGGGGCCAGAAGCGCCGTTTAAGAGACAGCAGGCAGGCTTTGCAGGGCGGAGGGTTTGCAGACATATCACTCAAAGCGATTTCTTATTCCTTTCTTTCTCTCCCTTCTATCCCATTCCTCCCTGTCCCCTTCCTGCTTCCTGTCTTTCCTGCAGCTATGAATCCTCTGCTGAAATCTTGCCACACACACCAAGACTTACCCACTTCCCAACCGTGTCGGGTTCTCCGGCCAGCCTTGCCGATTCAATGCAGCAGAAACTGTCCTGTCCCCGCCGACGCCGGCAGCAAAGCCCCAGCGCCATGTAGCAATCGCACCCGATGCCCTTTCTTTGTCTGTCTCTGTCTCTGGCCAGGTAGGGTCTCTCCAGTTCTGTCAAACTCTTTCCCAGCTCCACGGTGTCTGGCTTGTGCTGTGGCCATCTGCCTCGCTACGCTGGGCTGGGCTCATTCTTTCCTCCTTTGAACCGGTGCCCCTCCCCTGACGGCGTCCTGGGTCCCAGCACTAAGTGCCAGAGTACCTTCAGGCCACCTGCTTGCCCAGTCCGAACCCAGCTCGTGAGCCCAGTGCACAGGCTCCAGAATAGCACCCCCAAGGATCAAGTGCCTCGGGGGGCTGGAGCAGGTGTCGTTAGCTCAGAGGTGTCCAAGGCATGGGTGGCAGCATTGCACGTGTTCAGCTCTCCACCATCTGCCTGAAGGCCTTGCTGCCAGGTTCGCCTCTGATTTCCCCTGCAGCTCCTAATGTCGCTAGTGTGGGGCTTCTCCTAAATGGCCAAGTCTGCTGAGGGACTAGCCTCTGCGTACGCTCTTCCCTTCAGACAGCCAGAGCCAACCACCCAAAAGAAGAAACAACCTAAATCTGCCTTACTGAATAGCCTGCCCCCCGGCTGCTGACTTAACTGAGGTCACTTGTCCCAGGCACTCGTGCTCTTCACAGCCTGGCCCATCTGGCCTCATGAAAATGCCAGTGCCACACTGTACAGGGGACAGTGTCAAGGGGCAATGCTTTTATTCAGGATGCCCGAATGTTCTGCGTGGCGCTGGGAGCCAGCGCTCAGATCCACGTGCCACCTACACAAGCCAGGGCTGGCTTGAGCTGAATTCTCAGTTGCTTGACCGGAAGGGGGTTTCCATCGGCGTGCATGCTCAGTGGGCTGACCGGAGCGTATGTTAGTGTACCTGCTTGTGCGCCTTGCTGCTGTAGTGAAATCCTTTCTTCTCAGTTTGGAATGTATATTTGGGGAGGGGAGGGAGGTATGACAGTGCATCTTGCGTTGTCTTCAGGATGGCCGTTGTCAGCCTCCCCTCTCCCAGTGACTTCAGCTGAATCCAGTGTCTGGCGGTGTAACACTGCAGTGACCGTGGGAGCTATTCTCCCCACCTGCGTGGAGTCCTGCTCTGTGTGAACTGTAGCCCAGTGATCTGCACTGCTAGGGGCAGGTTGGAAAGCTCCGCTCTCTGTGCAGCTGGCTGCCCTTGGTCCTGATCCATACTTTCCCTACCCACTTTCACCCAAAGCAGAGGCACTGACTTTCCTAGAAACTGCAGCTGCTTAACTCCCAACACCTCTTCTTCTCTTGCCCTCAGCTATGAGGAGAATTCCACGCCAAAGGAGGAGCCTGGGGACTCCAAAGATGCAAGGATGGAAACGGATAAAAAAGAGAAGTGACCTTGCACATCTGGGCCAGGATGGGCGTGTCGGGACCAGGCCAGGCTGGGATCCAGGCCCCATCGCAAGGGATAAAGATGAAGACCAATTGTGTATCAGCATCATGGTGTGTGTGTGTGTGTGTGTGTGTGTGCGCGCGCGCGTGTGTGTCGGGATGGGAGAATCTCTGTAAGCCACATCTCTGTCCGAAGTCCTGCCATCCCGACATTCCACCTGGGGCCTGTTCACGGCCACACAGTGCTTTGGGCAGCCACACTCCCTTCTTTTATTTCATTTTTTTGTCATCTCCAGAAAAGGGGAGGGGGAAACCAAGGGGCTGGTTTTTAAATTTTGTATTGTGGATTCGCTTTCTCTCATATTAAACCATCTCAGAGGATGGAGGAGCTGTCTGGGTCTGTTCCTTGGTGTTAAGTGGGTGGGGGAGCTCACCTCTCCCTTTGGGCCCCAGTGGGGAGAACACTCATTACCCCAGAGCAGCGGATTGGGGGTCGCCTGGCCCCTACTCCGGGTGCAGTCCTGCCTGGAGTGTGTTCAGTGCAGATGAGGTTAATTACTTCCAAGCTAAAAAGTGATCTCCAGCATCACTGCCCAGTGGGCAGGGGTGGGGAGGTTGCTTTCTCTTAGCCTGGGAAGGTGCTTTTCTCTGAGAACTCCAGTCCAGTCACTCCCTCCGTTTGCTGCACACACACGTGATTCACTTGGCCCCTGACAGAGAGGAAGGGTGGGGCTGACAGCCTGGAGGAGTTGGATGCCTGTTTCCCATTAATTTCTGTCTTAGGTTCTCATCTGGACCCCATTCCCCTCGTATCAGAGCTCCAGTCCACCTTTGTCCTCATCCGCACAAAGCCCCAGGGGGCAGAGTTGAGCTGTTATCCCCATTGTACACATGGGAAACTGAGGCACACAGTGACCTGCCCGAGGTCAACGGGCGCTGTGGCAGAGCAGAGAATGTCATGACCCCAGGTCTCACTGATCTCAAGCTAGGCCATAACATCCTTCCTCTCTCGTTAACGTCTCGTGGGATTCGGGGAGCCACAGCTGAGGGGGCCCCACTCGATTGGTTTGGCTTAGATCACATGACCCCTCGGCCAATAGCAAAGCTGCAGTGGCACTAGTGGAAGTGGCTGACATCAGTGCACGTGAATTGTTTGTGCTTTGTCCCACGCCCCTTTGAAGCGTCTGTCTCTGGGGAGAGCGTTGCTGGTGCTTCTAGTGACCTGCAGGGCGCTGGCCGTCCTACAGTGTCAGGGAGAGCTGCATGGTGGGAACACCACCTCCTGGGAGAGAAGATCCACCTGCCGGGGTGCTGCTGCTTGGCAGGACAAGGGGCAGAAGTCTTGCTGCTTCCATGAAGAACCCAACCCAGCAGCTGACCCACCTTGACCCACCTAAGAAGGAAGCTCACAAGGGGGGTGGGGAATAGGACCGAGGGTCTCCTGGGAGCCTGTCACTGCTCAGAGCAGGTGGAAAGAGGAGTAGGGGGAGGAGCAGAGGGGCTGGGCAGGGAGCAATGAAGGTGATCAGGGCTATCCTGATGTGTGTTGCCTGTCCTATGCCAAGTACCAGGGAGCCAGAAAATACGCCCCAGAGGCGGGGGCCGGAAGGAGGAGACAAGATAAATGTGTCAGATCCATTCCCTGCCCTAAATCCTGAGGCTTCTCCTCTGTAACTCCTGGGGCTTAGAGCCCCAGTCTGATAGCTAGGATCCTGAACCGGAGCGAAGGAATTAGCCAGTGTTCAGGGCCATATTCAGCTACAGGGACTGAGACCGACAATCCACATCTGACTCTGCCATCTGTAGCTTGTGCCCAGAGACCCCGATTCAGGGCCCCATTGTCCTACAAACACAACAGCAGAAATTATCCCTGTCCCTGCCAGTCTGTGCATTTGGGCACTGTTGGGCCTCACGGTCCCTGTAATAACTGCTGGGCCCTATCGCTTTCTGGGCGGAGAAGCTTGTCTCTGAAAAGGTCCCACACATCTGTGACCTTGGGCTTCTCTTCCCAGCCTGCCCTGCTGTGGTTCTGGATGGAGAAGGCTAGCAGCAGAGTACTCTAGGAACTGACACACTCACTGCCCCTGTCTAGCCAGTAGGCAGACCCAGCTAACCTCGCTTCCCGGCAGGCTCCTGCGTTCTTGCTGAGAGAGTTTTGCCCCAAGCCAGAGGAAACTGCAGGGATCTCAGCGTGTTCGGAGCAAAGGTCAGATGCTTCTGATTGTAAGCGGTTACCTGCTGGAGTTTTAGTCTCCTCTGCCCCTTCTTAGGGCACCTCTGCGTTTGGCCTTGGATGTGCGTCCTGGGGCAACCTGTCATGATCTTTTCCCTGAAGGACTCAGTGGAGCAGCTGTTAGTTTCCCTCCTTTAGCTAAAGGAAGCAGGGCAGGGTCAGTGATTCGTTGCAGGACTGGGGGCGGGCCGCACCTCCATGGTACCCACATAGCATTCTGCACGCAGGGAAGCTGATCAGTGAGAGCAGTGGTGTCTGGGAGAGGTCTGTCCTGGCCTGTCCCATGGGTGTGCAAGTGCTGCTACCCACAGTGAGTGGCAGGGCTTCACTGCCCTCCCCTGGGGAGGGATGTTCTGCACGGCACTGCTGCAGGTTCGGGGCCCCTGGCTGCCAGCCTCAGGCTGCCTTAACTAAAACTGGTGCTTTTGCCCAGCACCTGTGCTAGCCTTGGCAATGTCTGTCCGCTAATCCCAGCGTTGGATTAAACAGAAGCACTAGGGGCTGTGGCAGGGCCCCAGCTGTGGGACTGAAAGCCAGGCTGGCATTTTTAAAGGGGGGGGGGGTGAATTAGTCCTGGTTGTGCAAGAAACACCGACAATGGGAACTGAGTGTGCAGAAGCCTGAACCGCTAGCGTAGAGGGTGAACTGCCCTGTCCAGCTCCAAGGGGTGCTAACTACTCGACCCACCTCCAGCCACACACCATACCAACAGAGCTGTGTGGCCAGTGGAGAAAAGTACTGCCGGTCCAGCCCCCCTCCCCAAGATCTTGCAGCAGCTGTGATGTGAGTACTGGGGTGGGGGGGGGGCTTTCTGTCTCTTGAGGGTAGATGGGGGCCCATTGCCGTCCCTGGAGAGAGGTGCTGCCCCTGCCACTTGGGGAGGGGATCTCTCTGCCACTGACACTGCAAGTGGAGGGGAAAGTTGGGGGGTAGCCATGGGGGCAGGAGGATGTTACATTATGTCTAAGGCCTCTGCTTCCCTTCATCTGGCCCTTCCTAACTGTGGTGCCCTGATCTTTTGCTGCCTTCTCACAGTGTGCTCAGCCTGCTGTGGCTTCTGGGGGCTGTATGCATGAACCCTGTCTCATAAGGGGTAGCCCTTGCTCCCAGCCGGGCACCGTATCGCTCCCAGGATCTTGCACGTCGGGCTGGGCCGGCACATCGGGCACCATGTCCTGCCCTGCGGCCCTGCACTGTCCTGTCCCCGTGCAGGCCGCAGTGGAGTCATGCAGAGAGCTGTGCTCTGGTTGCCTGCCTGGCTCCTTGCCCCCTGCCCCCCTGCAGCAGCTCCCTCTGCCATGAGTGCAGGTGCCAAAGCGGAACTGCAGCCAGGAGCCCTAACATGCTTCGGCTCTGGGCCCCACCAGCCTCCAGCCTGCGCTGAGCCTTCCCCCCGCGCTAGAGCGCCTGGGAGTACGACCTGGCTAAAGGGGGGCAGGCTGGGGCAGTGAGCCCCTGAGCCAGCTCCTCGGTAAAAGGCAGTTTCAAAGCTCCAGCCGTGGAGGGCAGGGAGGAGGGGCACCGCTCCAAAGCCAAGACATCTGCAGCCCTCACCCTGCCTCCCATTGTCAGTGGGATTCCGCTGGCTGCCTGATTCCTTCACGCTGGCCCTTGTGTGTCCCTGTGCAGGTGGGAGCCTGGCCCCTTTATTGACCGGCCCTGCCCTCTGGACAAGGCCTGGCCTAGCCGTATCAATGCAGCCTCCGTTGCTCTGCTGTTTCTAAGTGACCATCCCCTCCCCTCACCCTGCTCGCCCCTCCCCAGTGAGGGCAAAGGGACAGCTGGGCCATCAGCTCATGGGTTTGTTCCAGGCCTTGCGCAGCCTCTCGCAGGCAGCAGCAGGCGAGATTTACTGGGCTGGCCTGCTGACCCGGGCCCCGTGGCCGGGGAGCAAAGCTTAACAAGCGAGAGCTGTGTTCAGGGAGCCCCGCACTCAGCCTGGGCTCAAGCACAAAGCGTGAGAAGAAGCCAAAATGCAGAACTACAGTGGACAGGGGACTCGTTTGTCTTAAGATTGATTGGGAGATGCCTATGGCCTGTCTTAAGATGCACAGAGCTGAGGGATCCAAGCCATGCTGCAGGCCAGCGACCTCAGGCTCCCATGGCTACACCTCCCCTCCTCCATCCTCGGGCTGGAGGGTGCCAGGCCAGGCCTGGCTGCAGCAGATAGAGGGAAGGGCTTGCAGCTCGGACCCTGCGATAGAATTCAAAGGCTGAACTGGCCTTGCCCTGGAGGTAAATGGGTTTTCCTCATTCCACCCTGGCTGTTCTCAGGGTATAAAGGGATCTATCTTCTTGCCAGAGTCTCCAGGGCTGGCCCCAGCTCCCAATCCGCCCTCTCCACATCTCTCTCTCCTGCACCTTCTACAGATGAGTCTCCGTCTCCCACTGCTGCTGGGTTTCTGGATAGTCCATCGCATTCCGAGCACTTGTTTCATTCTCCAAGCTCTGTTCTGAGAGGGGGGACATGACCCCCTTTTACAGCTGGGGAAGCAGCGGCAGAGTGTCTGCAGTGCCACGACAGGCGAGGCAGTGAGCTGAGAACCCCAGGAGTTCACATCATCGGGGCCAGCCCGCGGTCCATGGAATCCGTGTGGTCACTGGGCAGTAGCTTGTCAGCATCAGAAGGTGCTGCGTTCACACCCGGGAGGCAACCTGGTCTCCCCTTTGACAGGACATGGACAGCTAGACTTGAGCATTTGGTTTTGGCCCATACTCTGACCGATGGACCTAGCTCAAAGAGCACTGTCATACTCCACCCAACATGCTGGGATTTCTCAAGGCACTTTAGAAAGGTGCAGGAGGAGATATCTTTTATTGGACCAACTTCTGATGGTGAGAGAGACTAGCTTTGGAGTTTACACAGAGCTCTTCTTTGGGTCATATTTAAGCCCAAAAGCTTGTCTCTCCCCCCAACAGAAGTTGGTCCAATAAAAGACGTTACCTCCCCCACCTTGTCTCTCCAATGTCCTGGGACTGACCTAGCTACCGCAGCCCTGCATCCATCCATGCAATTTGTCAGTACTGAGGACGTCTCCAGCTGGAGAGCGTGGTCTGAATTGCTTCCGAGGGGGTCTCCAACTGAGCAGTTGCCTCTCTCATCTCCCTGGGCCAGGAGTGAGTGGTCTGGGTTCCCAGCTGCTGCTGCTGCTGTTTTCTGGGAGGTTATTCTATTGTCTGAGCCAGGAGGCCATTTCAATCGTGAGGAGACAACCATTGAAAACCCATTTCCCAGTCCACATGCTTATTGCACCCAGCCACAGGAGCTATGTGCTTCTAAGAGGGCTGGCTGGAGCCCTGGCACATGGGAAGCCGCTCCTATATGCAATGCAAGAAATCCCACCTTTGCAATCCCCTGCTCGTAGATCATGTCCATTCCTGTGATGTGTTGAAGTGATCCCGTTAACTCTCCTAGAGGAACGGCTGTTTTCTCCTTCTTCTAAAGGCCAGTGGAAGTTTCCAGGCTGGACATGTAGGGCCCAGAACCCCTAACTCCTGGCACTCCTCTGACTGTAGGTGGGTCCTTCCAATCCTGAAAGGTGAATGGAGAAACCCTTGTGGACCCTGAGACCTGAATTCCAGGTTTTGTTTTCTCCTGCACTGGCTGATGCCATCAGAAGTGCCCAGAGCAGAGCAAGGAATGCAGCTGCCTGCTGCGGGGGTGTCAGTGATTGCTCGTGTCCCAGGACACCGGGAGCGGCTCCATTTATGGCAGGGAGGCTCTGCAGGGAGGTCCACCCCTCTGAACTCCTATGATCTGACTGGCTAGGTGCCCACGTAGTCCTGAGAAAAACTCCCAGGCCCTGACCCACTATGCCCTGGGCTCCCCTGTGAAATGGAGATAACCCACCTCCAAGAGCTCTGGAATCAGGACGCTTGGATAATAGAGCACCGAGCAGGGAAGTTGTGATGCCTTCAAGCAGCATCACGGTTGGGTTTGGTCAAGCTGGGGCTGGGGTTGGGATTGCGCTGAGCCTTGAAATGGATTAGAGAAGGGATCAGTTAGCTTAGAATGGAATAGTTATTGAAGTGGATGGGTGAGATTCTGTGGCCTACATTGTGCAGAAGGTCAGACTAGATGATCATAATGGTCCCTTCTGACCTTAGTCTGTGAGGTCTGGTCTGGATCCTGGGAGCAGTGAGAGCACTAATGGGGGAAGCCCATTAAGACTATAACAGGTTCAAAAAGGAACTAGAGAAGTTCATGGAGGCTAGACCCATCAATGGCTATTAGCCGAACTGAGCAGGGATGGCGCTCCTAGCCTCTGTTTGCCAGAAACTGGGAAGGGGCGACAGGGGATGGATCACTTGATTCCCTGTTCTGTTCACTCCCTCTGGGCACCTGGCACTGGCCGCTGTCGGCAGACAGGACACTGGGCTAGGGGGACCTTTGGTCTGACCCAGTCTGGCTGTTCTGATGGAATGCCCCAAGCAGCACTATTGCCTGAGCAGGGCTGAGAGTCAGACCTGGCCTGCACTAGGGATTCCTGCTCTCGGAGGCCAGGCGCTGGAATAGCTGCAGCAGCGCAACCTGCTAATATAGACAAGAAAGGCCAGGATGTGTGCCAGTGCTGGGAATGGGCAAGCTGCTCTCATGCAAGTCAGGGCTGGCAGCAGCTTTGCCTGGGGGGTTGCAGCAAGGCCAAGGGCTGGAACGGGTGAGCCTGTGTGCACGAGGCCTGGGTAGGTGGGATGCTGATTGACCCATGTCCTCTGTGAAGTCACCCACCCAGCCAGCCAGTAATTGCTCACTGGTTTCAGATTCCCTTCCTAGGCAAAAAGCCCAGTCAGCTAGCACTAGCCTCGCTAGCATGGGATCTTCTGCTCCCCAGGGGCAAAAGAAAGGAGCACAAGAGGGTTTTCTGATGGACACTCCTCTCCGAGCGGAGAGCAAGGAGCCTCATTGTACAGGGCTAGCTTAGAGCAAGCCCCAGACTGCTGGAGTGATGGCACGCACAGCATCTCCCCTGCTGGCGTAGAGACTGCCCTTCAGTACAGGAGCTCCTGGAGTATCCCCACGTCTCTCCCCATGCCCAGTGCCAGAATAAATAGAAGTGTTTGCTGGCTTGGCAGCTCCTCCACAAAAGCCGTATTGAACTATTATTCTCTCCATCGGCTGCGAGCACTAAAAGTGGCGCCTCGTGTTCTGCCATCTAATGACCCTTCGCCGTCTCCTACAGATGTTTTCTATGACTTACAGCTACTTTTCCAACAGCCTTGTCCGCAAAAACAAGAGGGGCCACTTTAATTCCAATTAAATACCTCCAGCTAAGCAAACAGTGTGCAGCAGGGACTGGGCACAGCCCAGCCTGCAAGCCCAGCCCACAGAGTCACTGAGTCTAGACTCCAGATGTGATTTCACCAGCCTCCAGTGTCCCATGGAAAAATGACACTCAGTGAGCATAGGAGCAGTCATAAACAGCCCGGGAGATGGGAGAGAAGGGCTGACTGTCACACTGTGGAGGCAGCTGGGAGGATGAACCCTGGCACTAATGCCCTGGCAGGCCAACCCTACTGCACCCAGAAGCCAGGCTGCAGACTCTCTGGCAGCACCAGGATGGTGGGAGTGAGTAGAGGTCTCCCAAGTGGGAGGGTGAAGCCTGGCCCTTGAGCATTGCTGGGGTGTGGCTCCTACTGTGCAAGGCTCGGTGTTGAAAGACTGGCACTTGTGCCCAGGGTATGTAATCTACTGTACTTGGGAGCCGGGTGTGTGAATCCTGGCACCAAGTCAGTCAGTGTTTGGATCCTTCTGCATTTCTGCCCTGCCAAAACAAGGCCTGATTTCTGCCTCCAGCAGCCGAGTGGGGCCCAAACGTCAGACAGGGTGTATGTGGTTCTGGATTTTGTCACGTCTCACCCCTTGGTGTGTTGCATTAAATGCCAGAGCACTCCCCGGCTCCAGGAGTACTGCTGAATACTGGCTCCTCTCGATCCCAGCATGCCTCCCTGCGCTCCCTGGAACCCCGCTTCCCCAGATCCGTTTGGAGCCCTCTGAATAGTTTTTTTTAATCAGATCCCCACTCCTGTCTTGTCCCCAGGATGCAGACGTGAACTTCTTTCAGTGTTCCCACATTGCTGGTCCCAGCCGGTGCTAGGAAGTGCCGAAACAACTGAACATGGGGAGGAAAAAGACAAATTAACAAAAACTGCTTGGGGCCAGTTCGTACTTTACTCCCATCAGTTCTCTCATCCCTATTCTCCCCCCTCTCCCTGATTTCCTTTGGAACTAACGAGGTTAACCCTAGCGCCTTTCCACTCAGCTGCTCTGGGCACAGATTCCATCTGAACATTAATCCCTTATGGTGAACAGCCCAGAGAGGTTAAGGCTTTAATTTGGGCCTTTCCCCTGGTCATTAGCAGTGTTCTCTGAGTAGAAGGGTCAGGCTATTTCATTAGAAGTGGAGGTAGAAGGAAATTAGAGAAAACTGCATTCTCCAGTCAATCGTCTGCTCTCCAGCCCGCTCTAATTCCCACGTGAGCAGCTGGCACTGTGCTTGAGAGCTTGGATCAGGAACGCGGAGGTGAATGTCTACGGAAGAGAAGAAGCTGGTGTCACTAAAGGGCAGAGTTAAGGTTGTTTGGGTGATTTTAACTGTGCGCTTCCAGACTGTCAGATGGTGGGATTTATTTTCAATTTAACCTTAACTCTGACATTCCTGCTTTCTACAAGTTTTCTGCCCACGACGCTGGCAGTGTAAGTTTTCTTTTTGTTTGGCGTAAACGTGTGACTGAGACGTACTTCAGCCTGAACTCCAGACGAGCCAGGGCGAGGCGCGCTCTGCAGAGCTCCAAAGAGCGAGGAAGCAGCAGGTTCCCTGGGAGCTTAGGATCTCCATCTGCATCGCCTCTCTTTGCTCCTCCAGGCTCCAGAACCCAATTCCCAATCCCTGCCCCAGACCTCTGCAGAACGTAGGCAGTCCTGTACATACTATATACAATGCATGTGCAGAGATCCTGGGCCCCAGACTTTAAATCACCGATTTTGACAAGTCTCGCCCTTGGAACGAGGAATGATCTGCAGGAGCAGGGAAGCTAACGGAGGAGCCTGCTCAACTGCAGGATCCAGTAGCCTGGGAAACCTGTGAGAACATTGTTCCACCAGGCGCTTGCAGAAGTCCTGGATTCCAGGGTTCTCTGTTCCTGGTGCCCGGAGCCTTTCCCCTCTCTCCACCTCCGGGATCAAAGCAGCTCTGTCCTGGGGTGGGGGGGGCAGGGGAAGGATGCTACCACATGTTGCTTCTGTATGTGTAAAATCCCACCACCTTCTCCTGGCTGGTGGGGTGGCTGGGGCGTGAAGACAGACTCCTGCACAGCTGTGTATGAAGGTTTCTTTAGGGGCACACTCCCCTGCTCCTGCTGCTGCCTGTTCCCTTACGGGGGGGGCTGTGGCCAGGCCTCCTGCATGGGGCGTTGGCTCGACTATTCTGGCCTGGGCACCAGTTTCAGGAGGGGTGTGGAGAGAGAGGTGATTTCTCAGCTCGCTAGGGCCAGGCTGGCAGAGGGGTTCCAAGAGGGGCCAGCTGGCTTGACTTGGCCTCCATTGAGTTGGGAGGGCACTGAGCCGAGGCTGGTTCGAGCTGTTCCAGGCTGCGTGGCTTCTGCCTGCCAGCCCAGGCTGAAGGGGAAGAGGGAGGCACTGTAATCAAGTGGCTCCAGTGCAGGGCGTGGGACTCAGTGGAGACTCTTTCTAGTGTGAATGAACGTGGACAGCATGTCTCCCACCAGACCCCCTGTTACAGCCGATAACATGGGCAGGTTTGTGCTGATCCCATCATCCGGCCTTTGGGGGGCTGGGAGCAAGGAGGGGGAGCCGTTCCTTGGTCTTGGGGATGCTGTCGCGCTGTGTTACCTCCCTTGTCCTCGTTTTCCTGTCCCTTTCCGGACGCTTTAGCACACAGCGACAGAACAAAGCCAGCCTTCTGTTCCCTGCTCAGCACATACCCATGCCAGCTCCTTCAAGCGAGGCCTGTGTGCTATCCAGCCTCCTCCCCTCCAGGCGACTGGCCTGACGAATTTGAGGTGGCTTGGCCTTGAAATTAGGAGCGGAAGGATTGGCCGGGGGGACTTGCCTTCGCCCTTGGAACAGTGCGAGGCCCTGGCCTGGAACAGATAAGAGATGGGGATGCAGAGCAGGGGAGGGGCAGGGCATTTAGGAAGGAAGCAGAAAGGTCACGGGAAGATCCCCGTTCTCTCGCTGCGTGTGCCAGCATGAACTGCAGCCCGAGGCGCTGTGAGCGCACTCCTCTCTGCCTGCCCCTGGTGTGCGTAGCAGCAAAACAGCTCCACACCTGGGCTTCTTAGTTGTTACAATAACACAGCTTCCCAGGCTGGGTCACTCTTCCCCCCAAGCCGGCTCCACTCTGTCTGGGCAGCTGCTGAGACCACCTTCCTTCTCTCCGTGGGGTCCCTCCAGATGGGAAAGCCGTCTTCCAGTGGAGGAAATGTGCGCCACTCCTGGAGGAAATCTCCGTTTGTCTTTCAGAATCTGCAGGAATGTTTCCAGGGCCGTGTTTGGAGCAGGGCATGGCGGACAGGAATACACAGCCCCTTAGTCCATCTCCTGCACTGCGGCTGCCCCCACCTCACCCGCAGCTCCCTCCATCCCCACCCTCTGCAGGGAGCCTGGCCTTTCAAGGCAGGATCAGTAACTCTGCAATTCCTCTGAGCTGGATTGGAACCGAGAGTTGGTCCACAGTAGACGACACTATCCCAGAGGGCCAAACCACCATATAATACTAGTGCCAGCCTTGGCCTCTCTAATGAAGACACCCTGCACCAATGCAAAATGGGCCTTGCACTGGTGTGAATTATACACCTACCCACCTGACATCAACCACAGGCGTCTGCATGGGTGTAGCTACAGTGGTGCAAAAATTCTGGTGGCGATGGGACCTAATGAGGCTTTTTCAGCTCAGCTCCTTTGCCTTCCCTGTGGCCTGGACTCCCCAGAGCCAGACCCCCCAGAACTCTCACCAATGGTGGGTTTGGGATCGGAACATGAGTTTCACAGTGGGTCCCGTCTCTCCAATGGGCTAAACCAACGTCATGACTCCAAGCGTCACTGGGGACTGGGGGATGGGAAGGACCCTGAGCTCAAAGCTGCTGTGTCGCCCGCTGCCTGTAGCCGGGATGTTTTGCCCGGCTGGTTGTGCTGCAGCCCTGCTCAGGGGCAGGTCGAGGACTCACGTGCTCCTGTCTCTGCCTATGCTCCTTGGAGTTAAAACTTTGGACTTCAATGAAGTGGTTGAGCTGGGAGCAGCCTTAGGCCCTTCCCCGCATTATAGCTGTTAGCGCCTGCAGCCTGGGGCCTGCCAGGCCCTACTTTGCCTACCATCCAAGCCTCCCCAAGTGCTTTCCACATGTTAATGGACGTTCCCCGGACCTGCCTGTCAGCTGAGCATTAGCACCTGCCTGGCGTGCATGGGCAGCTGAAGGGACCTGTCCAGGGTTTCACAGGGAGCCAATAACTGGAGGGGGGACAGAACCCAGGGATCCTGACTCCCAGGCCCCGCTGTAGCCATCAGCCAACACATCCTCTGGTTTCCTCTCCATGTCAGCCGCGTCTCTAGGGGAACCACCTTCCGGATCCTGTCACTGGATCAATGGGAGCTGTTGCCTCAGGCCCATCAAGTTATAAGATTGTGACAAAGCCGATTGGTGGGGCCCGGGGGGGGGGTGACCTAGCTCTTAGAGCCAGCTGGGGTGTGAGAATCCGCCGTTGGAATGCTCAGAGCAAAGCGCCTGCAGAAATGTGACGAGCGACCACTCAACAGCTCTTAAAAACGTTTTGCAGCCCCCCAGCACCAACTGGCCTGAGTATCTTCGAGAGGCACTTTGGAGGGTGCTTTGCTGTCATCTAGCATTGGCCCAGTGCAGGCCTGTACCAGGCTGGGCATCAGCTGCCCCCGGCCCGCATCTGCACTAGCATCCCCACTGCTGGTACCCCACGTGGGAATGCAATGGGAGGAGAACTTCCATGGGAAGGTGAGAACAGACCCAGGGTCTATGTCTCCTGGGGAGGGCGGCTGGCCTGGCTCAGGAGCGGACATGCTGGTGGCAGTGATCTTGGTGAAAAGTGGGTGACCTCCATACCCACTTGCGGGGGTGGGAAGGGATTCCAGGGTCATTTGCTACGAACCAGTTTCCATCCATTAGCTGTCTGGTGGGAGCACCAAGGAGCCCCTGTCATGGCTCAGGACCCCATGTGCTAGGTGCTGTACGAACAGTCCTGCCCCACCAAGCTGGCAGCCTAGGATTGCTCTAGTCTGACACATGCCCGCCAGCATGACCCCGAAGCCCCAGTTGGCCCTGACGATCTCTGTGACCCAAAGAGCCTCCCTCTAGTAATCAGCTGCTGCGGTGGCTGCTGCGTCAGAGCCCAGAGTTAATAACGTCTCTCCTCTCCAGCTGTCCCTCATCCCTTCGGCCCTGGAGCTTCTCCCGGGGTTGCTGATTCCCAGCCAGGCTGGGGTGCTTGACTGTGTGCCGAGGCCAGCCCTGCTCGCGCCGCTTTGGGGTGTGATGGATGGCGGCTGCCCGCACCCTGGTGCAGCTCCTGGTTGAAGTGAAGAAAGGAAACAGGCGCGAACAGCCACAGCCTGACGTCTGCCTGCGCGAGGAGGGGCAGGAAGCTGGGATAAATCCCAGGAAGGGGCGCTTGGCTCCAGCTGGTCTGGGCTGAAGCGGATGGAGCCAGGGGAGGGGAAGCGAATGGGAGGGGGAGGGAATAGAGGGTTTCTCAGGCAGCTCCCAGGCCTTGTCCTTGCTACAGCTGTGCAGCTAGTGAGCTCATGGGCAAAGGGAGCCAACACTGGGTCACATCTGCCTTGCCAAGTAGATGCCTTCCTGGGTGCCTCTTGTTTCACCATCTGTGACAGGGCTACTTTTCCTCCCACCTGGCAGCAGAGGTGGCCTCAGGATCTTAGAGGCCCCTGGGAAGCCCACCTCCCTGGGGAGCACCTGACAGGCTGGCAAGCAGGCCGTGCAATGCACCCACCACCTGCAGCAGAATGGCTCCCACCTCCAGCTGCTCTTGGCAGGTGCGTGAGCAAAGACTGCTGGGAAACCGGCCTGCCAGGAGCATGGAGCAGAGCCAGGAGCCCTGGTGCAAGAGCTCAGGATGGGGGAGGTTAGTACTGAAGGGGGTGCATAAGACAGGGTACAATGGAACAATTCCGTCTGCCCTGATTAAGGGCCCAGTCCTGCTCCCCTCGAAGGCTCCCGGACAGCAGGCTCTAGGGTGACCAGACATCTCGATATTTAGGTGTTTGTCCCGCGTCCTAACCAATCTTCGGTCGGGATGCAATTTGTCCCGATATTTCGTTCCTCCGGCAGCACTTGGATTTTTTTTTTTTTTTTTTTTGCTCCGCCAGCGGACCCCTTCCCCACATGTCCCAATATTTTCTCTCTCTCATCTGGTCACCCTAGCAGGATCAGGCCCCAGCCGTTTTGTTTGGATGCTGCCACAGGCTGTCTGTCCACATGAATTGTCACTGTCCTCTAGCACAGCCATCTCTTGGCCAGTCACACACCCTGGGCAGTTGAGGGCAGATTTCGGACTCTGAGCCGTTACTGACACTGTCCCGAGGAGTCGGCTGCCTCCTAACTCCAGCACCGAGGTGCCAGCGGCAGGAACATGGATCCTGACAGCCTAAATCCCAGCCCATTGGCTCCTGCCAAGGACACACACACATGCTAAAGTTTGGTGCCATTTAATGCTTTGGGTAGATTTGTTCCATCGTATTCAGCTGATGTTCATGAAGCCTCTAGCCCTGATTGTTCTTTGCTGTCCCAGCTGGCCAGCTATTCTGTCTGTCCTTCATTTAATCTTTTCACTGTCAGAGCTAGAGTTTTGTGCATTTTCATGCTCCCCTGTGCAATAGCTTTCCTCTAACTCTGCCACTGTCTGAGCTTAGAGACTAACACCTTTACTTGAGTATCAGCTCATGCTCAGATAAAGGTGTTAGTCTCTAAGGTGCCACTAGGACTCCTGTTCTTTTTGTGAATGCAGACTAACATGGCTGCTACTCTGAAAAACGTCTCAACTGTGGCTCAGAGAAGGTGAGAGTTGAGGGACGGGGCTTGAATTGGGAGGATGTTTTCAGGTGATGGGTAAAACCTTTGTTTGTTGGTGCTGCTTTTAATTGTCTGTGGTTGAGTTATCTGTATTGCGGAGGGCTGGCTGCAAAGGGGAGGTCTCAGCTTGGAAATACCTTGAGTTCCTGAGACCACAGTTTGGATCCATGGCCAGGCAGATAACGCAAGTCCTGTCTGATTTACACGGTGTGCGTCTTTGGGACAACACTTACAAACAAGGTCCTGTCCACTCACTTGGGTGTTAAATCTGTGACCTGTCCCAGGAGACAAGGGTTTTGTCTTTGTAGCTTGCTGCCCTACCCCCTTCTCTTCTGTGCACTGTGCTGTGGTGCCCCAGTCAGTTGCATCCTCCACCCTAGAGCTGTGTGCATGGCAGCAGGGCTGCGTATACAGAACAGGGGAAGAATGTGTTGGTGAAAACTGTATAGCCGTGTAACCGTCATTAGCATAGCATTGGAGATGGGGCCATGGCCAGTGACTTCTCTGCAGCGGGTTTTATGAGTCCAAAGTTTTGTTCTTTTCATATAGGTGTCTGCTGTGAATATCACTGTGTCCCTGCATGTGTGTGTCTGTATCCATGTGTGTGTGTGTGTGTGTCACCGCCCGTCAGTGCACACAACAACTTGTCTTGCTATAAGTCCGTGTGTGCACGTGCGTGTGTGGAGGACTATCTGTCGTGCCTGGGATTTTTTGATGGTTGGCGTAACTCTCCCGCAAACCAATGCCATGTGGCCTTCCGATTCAGCCCGCCCCCAGCTCGGTGAGTCACGGCTCCTCCAGACGAACCACACAGAGCGTCAGATGGAAGCAGCACGAAGCCCTGGACACAGACATGCTCTGTGCATTCACTCAGCACAGATGCCCTCAGCCAAACAGGTTTTTGGCTAAGCCCACGTGCTCCTCAAACCTGCCCATGCCGACCCTGCTCTCCTCTGTGCCAGGATAAATCAGGAGTAAGCCCCATGCAGGGGAAGCAGGAGCAATGAACAGCATTTCCCTTGGCTGGGCTCCCCTCCCCCGGATCCCAGCCCTAATCTCTTCGAGAGAAAGGAGCGGGGAGGCTCTGGCCTCTCCTGGAGCTCACAAAGGCAGAGTGGCTTCCCAGCTTTGTCATGCTAAGAGAGCCAGTGGAGAGAGACAAACGTGGCCATCTGCATGTGAAGGAGCTGCACATCTGAGCAAAATAAAGTGCCATCTGGAGCAAAGCTGGTTACCGGGTGCCTCCCCCACCCCCACCCTGCTCCCACCTTCTCCCAGCCCTGGCTAAGCAAGGGGCATGAAGGGGAGTGGGGGGGCTGAGAGCAAGGGCTGGTGGAAATTGGGCCGAACGCGGGAGGAGTTACAGCAGGGTGACTCTGGCCCCGGGCCCCAGCTAAATGCCCACCAGAACCGGTGCCCTACGCAAGGTGCTGGAAGGGCCCTGTTGGGTGTGGATGATTCCTGGGGTGTCCGGCCAGGGCCAGCATGTGCAGAGTGCCAGGAGAATGGAGATCCCACTCCCTCCCTCGCCTCCTAGCCCCCAGGGCACTGCCCCCCTTTGCTGTTGGCAGCCAGCGATGAGAATTGTTCGTTACCAGTGTCAGGGACGGCATGAGCAGTGCTTGGCCCTCTCCCTGCAGGGAGTACACCCTGGCTGCACTGCCAGCTCTGTGACTGGCTGCTCTGACCACAGGCCACCCATCTGAGTGCCCCGGGCCAGGCAGCAGGAATCGGCCAGAAGGGCAGTGAGTCTCCAATGACCAGGGACTGATTGCTTTGATCTTGCAGTAACTCCATCCCAGCTCTGATGAGTCCCCGATCCAGCACCCAGAATCTCATCCATTGCTCTGATGGGTGTGAAGCCACTGATGGCAGCAATTTCACTGCTATGGCTCAGATGCCCTCAGCTGCATGGCTGCTGTTTGCACAGGACATTCCGCAGCACTTTGGTGCCCCGTCTGCAGGGATCACAGTGACTGGGCAGTTAATCTGCAGGGAGCCAGCAGCGACTCCTCTGAGCCCTGGGCTGCCTGTCAACGTCTGTTGGTCCAACTCCGTGGCTCGGGGGTGCAGCTGAGCGATGGAGTGGTACTGGCCAAGCTCCCAGTGTAGACTGTGCTAAGTCGGTGGGAGAGCTGCTCCTGTCGACGCAGCTACGGCTTCTGGGGGAGGTGGATTAACTCCGCCGGCGGGAGGAGCTCTCCTGTTGGCATAGGTAGCGTCTTCACTAAGTGCTACCAGGGCACGGCAGCTCTGGTGCAGCGCTGTCAGTGGAGACAAGCCGCAGGCGTGGGGTGAGCTCTGGGAGTGTCCAGTGCCTGCGGAGAATGAGGGCTCAGTGATTGCACTGCAGGTGCAGTGAACCGGGAGTAACTGTGCAGATCCCACTCGGGATGCGATAAATGCAAGTGGATCAGAGCAAATCCGCTGGGGCGGCAGCGCTGTGTGTGTGACAGCCGGGGTTCTGCACAGGACACCAGGCCTTTGCGGGTCGGAGTCCAGTAGGAACAAATGTTTATGTGGACTGTTCCCACCTGGCGCCTCAGCGAACGCTGCCAGGTTCCCCCCCACCATGTTATAGAGGGACTAAAGCGCTTGTACATGGGGGACCACAAGCTGCCAGAGTGGGGCTCTGAATTTCCACCATGGCAAGGGCGAGGGGATTCTTATCCAGGGATTTGATTTGGCCCATTGTAGAGACAGGGGCCCAGATCCTGGAGCAGATTCTCAGCCCCTAGAATGAAGGAGTGTTAGGATGTGCTGGGTTTTAACCCGGGCACATCTCTCAATTTCAAAAAGCAACAAAGTCCTGTGGCACCCTACAGACTAACAGACGCATTGGAGCATGAGCTTTCGTGGGTGAATCCCCACTTCGTCGGACGCATGGGCTCATTTCAAAGGCAGCCGCGGGCAAGTCCGTTAACACTTTAATTGCAGTACCACGTGTGACAGCCTGAGTCATCTCCTCTGTGCTGGTGCAGTGAGGAGGAGCTGGCTGGCGATGAACCAGACTCCAGCCCTGCCTTGTGTGGTCTCATCAGAAACCTTGTTTTGAAGAGCCCAAGTGAATAGCCTATAGTCTGCAGCGCCTTTGATATCCGCGGCTGCTGGGCAACGTTTGCTCTGCTCAAAGAAGCTGGGATCTGCCAGCAATCCTCAGCTTAGCTCTGAGCGAGTGCCATATGGACAGGGATGGTGTTACTGGCCTCCTCTCCTGTTTCCCAGAATTCAAATGGTAATGAAGCTATTCGTCTTGCACTCTGACACAGTCCGAGGCTGTCCAAGATGCTGTGCAGGGACCCTGCCATCCCGGAGCCTTTCACGCCACAGCCAGAGCACATTGTCAATGGCCTTCAAACCACCTGTTTGATTTTCCCACCGCCAGGCGTAATGGAGAGAAAAGCAGTTCATGAAACCTCCTCTTCCTCCGCACCACCTTGGATTCCTTCACTCCCTGGCCTCCGGGCTTCCCGGCTGTCTGTCGCAATTGCTGTTTAGCTCGTCTGTTCAGCAGCCCTCTGGAGCTTCCCTTTCCTCCCTCTCTGATTCCTCCCCTCCCCTGGCGCCAAGAGGCGATGAGCTCCCGCTGCTCTGCCCGGGCAGGAGGTTTCTGTGCGGCTGGGACTGGGGCTGTCCCTGGAAGTAGCTTCACAACACTCACCCAGCTCCTCCTATCCAGCCTCCTGCACACTCACGCTCTCCCTCTGCTGCCCCCGAAGCATCCACTGTAACCCCCCCCTCGCTGCACTCACCTGGCAGGGAGGGGCTGGGCTGCGTCACTCTTACCAGGGAGTTCGGTGGTGCCCAGACCAATTCCCTGACATGGAGGCAGGTGGCAGCTTGGGGCCTTTGGTGCGTAATGAGCTGCTTCCAGTCTCTGGTGAGAACCGTGTGGCAGGAACTGCCTTGCCTGCCTGGAGGAGCGCACGGGGTGCGGCCGGGCTGGAGAAGACGCATGGGGAACTCCGGGCACTTCCAGGGCCCTGTCCCCCAACCCAGCAGCCAGCCAAGGAGTGGGATGGGGGGGGCTGGTGACAGACCAGAGGCCTGGGACTGTGGCTGTGGTGAGAGGCTGCGGCCCCTGGCCTGGGCGCAGGGACCCTCCAGCCATAGGGCAGCTGCAGCCAGGGAAGCCACGTTTCCAGCGGCCTGGCAAGAGGACTGTGCCCTGTGTCCCCCCTCAATCCCTTAGCCTCTCTCCTGGGAAAGGAGAACCATCCAGGCTGGGCTTGTGCTGCAGCCACGTCTCCCCTAGGCCCCAGAGCTGAGCCCAGCCAGCTCACGTCCCAGCCCAATGAGCCAGCAGGTTTTCATCCCCAGTGAGAAAAGAAGCAGGGTCATTCACTCCACAGACCCCCAAGGGCAACTCACAGCAGCATTCGCTGACCCCCAGCCAACAGCGGGGAAGTCAAGCTCCCTGATTAGTGGGTGGCCTGGAAAAGGTTGAGGTTGTCAGGGCCGGGGCCGGGCCCCTGGGTGACACAGCAAAGGCCGTTCTTTCCTTAGATCTTTACCCTCTCCAAGTTCAGAACAATGATGACCTCTGGGCTGGCCACTTCCCTGCAGTTCATGGTCGGCTGAGTCCCAGGCTGCCCCGCTTTCCCCCAGGCCCTTGGCTTGTTCGGAGTTTGGGTGGAGAGCTGCACAATGCAGAAGGCACATGCAGTTGCAAGTTTCACGGGGACTGCGTGCACCGGTTACATGCCCAGGGAGGCTGCGAATTTGGCCGTAGGATTGGAAGTGCCCCCTCAGCCAGCAGCACTGCAGCCCAAATCTTCTGCTCTTCCCTTCCCTCCCACAGCTCTGGGCCTAGCGCCAGCAGCTCGCGTCGAATCAAGGCGTGGTCACGGAGGGGTGGGTGTAGTCATAGGTGTTTTTCCCTGGGGTATCTATGCATGGGTTCCTCATGTGGCATCTAGGCCCCACCATTCATTCTGTGGAAGAATCCGCAGCTTGGCATCCTCGCCCGAACTCAGATCCCCCTCTGCGCCATGCCAGTGCCAGGGGAAATGCAGCTGGATTCCCACTGGCAATCCCCTTCCAGTTACCACTATGAGATAGTACTGTGGGGGCCAGATGAATTGTCACATAACGCCACTGACTTCAGTGGGCGCCCCCCAGTGACGAGATTGGCCCTCTGCTGTGCAAGCATTAGTGAATGGAGCCCCACGGTGACGCCAGGAGGTAAGCCAGTTTTATCATCCCCTTGTAACTGATGGGGAAACTGAGGCTCAGGGGGGTACAGTGACTTGTCCCCAGGCCATCAAGTGAATGTGCATCAGAGCTGTGACGTTCCTGGCTCCCCATCTGGGGCTCACTTCACCTGCCTGTGTCTCAGGTCTATGGAGCAATGGGTGGAGGGGTGTGAGCTGGCCTGGGGGATTTCAGCCCCTCGTGTCCTGTGACCAAACTACATGCCCTGGAGGCGCTTGTGAGCATCAGCAAATGGGATCCTGGGGGGAGCTGGGTTCGGCCCAGGCCAATCATTCCTAGTAGGGAGCGGGCTACGACTCGACCCTTTGCCCCTAGAGTCCTGAGCTTTGACATGAGGCTAATATGTGCCATGAGCCCAGCTACAGAGCTAAGCGGGGCTGGAGGGACGGTGAGAGGAGTCAGGCCCTTTGGCATTGTTCCTGGCCTGGCTGCACAGCCCGCCTTGCTCCCAGCCGCGGCTCAGGCAGTGAAAGACATTCCTGCACACAATGCCCTGCTCCTCAATAGCCCCTCACATGCCACCGCTGGTGGCTGCTGCGGCTGCGGCTGCTGCTGGCAGATGGGGGCTAATTAGCTGCTTTGAGAGGCTGTGTGGGAACAGGGCACCCACAAGGCGCACATCTGGGCCCTGTGAATGGTGGGGCCGCCCTGCCGGCAGTACCCGCCCTGGGAATCCGGGGGTGTGAGCAAGAGAGAAAAGACAGACTGCTGAAAAAAGCCACAGCCAGGCTTGGCTGAGGCCACAGCAGATGGGTTTGGTGTGCCGTGCCGGGCAGGCCTGGCCCGAGCTGATACGGGTCAGCAAGAGACTTTGGAACAGAACAATAGCCAGGGTCCCTGCATGCCCCACAGCCAGCCCAGCCCAGGAGCAGCCCTGCTTGCGAGGAGCCTGGGCAGCACTGCCTAAGAGGTATCTTCTGTTCCCTTGCTGCTTGTGCACAGTAGCAGTCCTGGCCGCCCCACAGGCCTGAGCCTGGAGGGTGGGTGGGATATAGGGACCTGGGTAGTTTGGCCAGCTGGCCAATCCAGATCCCCTGACAAGCTAGCAAGATGCTCCATGGAGTTGGGCTGGGTGGGCCGGGCTTGAAACGAGGGACTTGCTCAGCTCAGTGGCAGGAGCCTGCCCGGGCACCAAGTACTTCATTGCATTTGGAAGGGACCCAAAGGGACAGCTGTGCGCTGTGGGATAGGTGCACTGGGAGATGCAGAATGCACTGCTGCGGCCAAGCTGAGAGACGGCTGGGCAAGGCTGCTCCAGGACGGATCCGACCGGGATGGTGCTGTTGTATGAATGGGCGGAATCATGCGTGTTCCCTGCCACCGATGCCCCTGAGTGTGTCCCCGACCCCAGCCCCAAGTCAGGGCTGGCCTGAGACAATAGGGCCCAATTGCCCACTGCAAGACTGTGAAAACTACATCCACTTCCAGCCAGGGGCCTCCCCACAGCCCGGGGGCCCAGGTGCCAGGGGGGCGGATTAAAGCCAAATGGGAGCCTGTCTCTCCAACCGTCCTCCCCCAGGGACCCTGCCCCCTCCCCACACTCTGCCCTGCCCAGATGTTTTTCTGCCTTCCTCCCCTGTCTGAGTCCTTGACCTGTCTCCCAAGCGGGCAGCCCATCCTGCCAGGCAGCAATCGGCTGTGCAGTGCCCTGCGGCTGTGACTCACAGCTCCTGCCCCACCCCTGCAGCAGGTGCTTGGGACTGGCCTTGCAGTGAAGCCAGGATGGAGGCAGCCCTTCTGCAGGGCTGGGCTAACCCGGCTGCACAGGAAACGCCTGCACTTTCTCCCCCCATCCCCGGCTCTCGGCCATGCTGCCCGTTTTCCCACAGGCCCTGCGGCGGGGGGAGGGCGCAACCCCCCAAGGCCTGCTTTGCTGCCCTTCACTCGCACACCTGCTCCAGGCTGGCCCATCCCTATCAGCCAGTGGGCCAGGGATGAGAGGAGGCAGCGGCACGCACAGCTGTCACTGGCATTAGTAGCGTGGCCGCGGTAGGAAGCCATCGGGGAGGCAGCCAGCGCAAGAGCAGCCAGATTAATCCCAAACCTCCTGTGTCCAGATGTCCCTGCACAGGGCGGCAGGGAGAAGAAAGGGGAGATGGATTTAGTGTGCTCAGTAATTAGCCCTTAAGTACCTTTTTGTCCCTTCCCAAACTGAGCTCTGCAGAGTTGAGTCATTTTAAACCAGATCATTTCTGGCTCAGTGAGCAGAGGGAGGCGGCAGGCTGGGGGCAGGCTGCTCACATCCCGTCAGCGTCTCTCGCCAGCAAACCCTGTGTGTGGACCGGGGGGCTCGGCGCTCGCACGAGGCGTGCAGGAAATGTGTCGGGGAGGCTGAGAGGGCCGTGTCTCTGATGTGGGTCACAGGGACGCGTGCAAAGCCGTGCGAGTGAAGCACAAGGGGTGCAAAGGTGGGAGTGTGGCTCTGAGGCACAGTGACGTGCGTGGGAGGCGGTGCAGAGGCGCACACATGCTGAGCTGTGTCTGGGGAGGTAGGCACCCCCTGATTACAGCCCATATGGACACCAGAGCCCCAGCGAGCGCCAGCTGTGCTGCGGGGTGCCCACTCACTGAGGGCTGGGGGAAGCTCTGCTGGCTGCTGGAGCCATTGCTCAAGGCAGTATTGTGTTTGATGAGACCTGCTATCAGAGCTGCTCCAAGGAGAGCCTGGCCTCTCCCTCGGGGAGCCTCCCACCAGCACTGGGGGTTGGCACATGGGGTGTATCACAGGGTGCATGCGAGTAGGGGGTGCAATCCAGCTGAGCAGCCACTCATCTCACGAGACAACTGAATTCGCTACCCCAACAACTGTGGAAGCAGCCGCAGCCGCCTTCGTCAACACGCAGCGCTCGCCAGCCGGATCGACCCGGGGGCTGCATTGCGGGAGGTTTGGCAGCTGGAGCTGCTGTCAGGCGCGGGGCAAGGAAGGCAGATTCCTGCTGGATGACTTGTGGGAGTGAGCATCCCACACACGCCACAGTGTTTTCTAATCCCCAGCCGCCCAAGGGTGGGGGTTAGTGAAGGAATGGCAGGGCCGGGGGGACTGTCACTGACCCGCTCAGGCAGTGTGATCACACCCCCTACGGAGCGGGAAGGAGCCCCGTGCTGCCCAGTCCCAAGGAAAGGAGCCATTTCCTAGCCCCGGAATTTGGGTGCGAAGGCGCCTGGGCTCTACCTTCCCGCGATAACACCTTTAACTTTCACATCCTGTTGTCTTGGCAGCCTGTCCAGTCCAGGTCACCACTTAGCCAGCGGAGGGCAGCGGGAGAACAATGGGAGATCAGTGTGGGATTGTGGGAGAGAGCTGGGCTGGAGCCGCTCTGTCTGGGGCTCCCTGTTCTAACCTCTTCAGGCTTTGTTCAGCTGCAGAGGCTATCAATACTTCCTGCTGCAGCCAACAATGCCCCTGCGCAGCTGGGCTCTGCTTCATCTGCTCTACAGGCCACACATTCAAGGGGGAATTGGAGCGGGAGGAGGAGGGGAGGCGAGGCCGAAATATTATATTCACACTCATGTGTGCGTGTGTGTGTGCCGTGCAATGGGGGAGGGAGGCTGCAGTTTGGAGTGACTTTTTCTTTACTGCCCCCTCCCGTTTTCACTGAGTGTCTTTGGGACAGGATGGGGTGCAGATCCTTATATAAGCGGCTTTTGAAAAGAGTGAAAGACGGAGACTTGTGAAAGAGCCTGGAGCTTTCTGCAGGAGCTGGGGATGGATTGTATGAGCTCGGGGGGTTCGAGCTGCCTGGGAAATGGAATCTTGCTCTGGGCTGGGGAGCTGAGAATATTGATCGGACTCTCTGTTTCTGGAGCCCCTTCCCAGGGCAGGGAGACGCTGACTGCTTGGTACACACGTTACTGATTAGTGCATGACTTAAGCCTCGTGCACCTCATGTATAGTGGGTAAATATATCAATAGCCCCATTTTGCAGTTGGGGAAAGTGAGGCACAGCAAGGTTAAATGCCCTGCCCACGGTCACGCAGCAAGTCTGCAGCAACCCTAAGAGTTCTGATGCCCATTCCTGGAGTGTACCCACTGCACCCCCTCCCTGGGGCTGGTCCACATGCAGTGTTGCGCCGGATTAACGAAAGGTGAGATGTGGCACCAGTGCAGTTAGTGTAGGCCAGGCCTGACAGCTTTCTGGAGGGGCAGCCCATGTGCCTGGCCATGCTTCCGCTTCAAGGCAATCACCGTCTCCACTGATGTGTCAGAGGCTTTGGAATTCTTGCAGCACCCAGGAGTGTTGGCCCAGCTGGCAGGAAGCCCCCGCCATGCCCATGTGGTTGTCCCCAGCATTCATTGTCCATTCCCTTGACATCACCTTGTCTCATAAGAATGGCCAGACTGGTTCAGACCAAGGGTCCATCCAGCCCAGTGTCCTGTCTGCCATCAGTGGCCAATGCCAGGTGCCCCAGAGGGAATGAACAGAACAAGGAATCACCAAGTGATCCATCCCCGCTGCCCATTCCTGCAGAGGGGACTCCTTTGCTTTCACTCCTGCAGGAGCAGGATTGTGTACAGGGGCTCTGCTTGGCTCTTGTATAGGTTCAGCTACTTCTATGTCATCTGTGTTCGGCGCCATGGACGGGAGCCTTCCCTGTGCCATTGTCACTGCTCACGGGGGTCTGTACAGTGTGTGCGCAGGACAGGCGCGTAGGCAGGCGGGAGGCCGCCATGGCTGGGATCCTGTGATAGTAATGAATGCTTCCAGGGGCCCAGCTTTTGGTCTGTGTTTGTCCAGTGCCGTGCACACGGGGCTGCTGCAATATAAACAATAATTCATGGTTTTTCTAGCCTATAACACCTTCCAAGTGCACCCAAAGCACCTGCAATGCCACCCCTCCCCCCTTGCTCTGTGGTAGCAATCACTGTCCCCTTTGGGCAGAGGGGGAAAGTGAGATGCTGAGAGATTAACTGACTTGCCCGTGGTCACGCAGCCAGTCAGTGGCAGCAGCAGAACGAGCACGCAGCCATCCTGACTCCCAGCCCGCTGCTCTGACCGCCAGGCCATGCTGCCTGCTCCATGCACCTTTCAAGCCTGGTATATTGTCTTTCATGGTTCAAGCAAACCTGCAAGGGGCTCCCATGGTCCATGTAGCCGAGAACAGGAATCATGAGAAATGGCCAGATTCGGCTCTGCTACCCTCAACTTCTGCACCCTGGATGCCCTGCTCTGTTCGTGCTGCTCAGACTGGTCGTGTGTCTAGGGGGAATGCAAGAGGGTGCACGAGTCTGTTCTCGTGGGATGATGGATGTCCTCATAAACCAGCCTGATGTTTGCTGGAGCTGCAGAGTGGGACCCTTCATCTGTTGCCACACCGGCTCCCTGCTCCGCCAGCTGCGATCTAACTGCCACAGGGTAAGGTTAGAGGCAGGATGCAGACGCCCCCTCCCACCCCAGTGATGGTTGTATTGTTGTATTGGTGGCGGGGGGGGGGGGGGGCGCAGATGTGCCAGCATGTCAGTGTCCACATACATGGGCATCATCTGTGAGTGGCTGATGTCACTGTCCTGTCGGGAGACGCTGAGACAGACACTGACTAGATTTGTTCTACACAGACGGGGGGGCGCTGAGCAGGCTTCTTGCTTGCTGCTGCTTCACCTGAGCCTGTACTTCCCGCGCCTGCCCTGGCTCTTCTCAGAGCGATGCTGCACTGGCCGTACCGTGCACTGGGCTCTAGCAGGGCTCTTTGTGGGGAAGTGGATGTACGTGTTTCTGCGGGGCTGGATGCGCAGCACAAGAGGAGCCGTCGTCTTTGCTGTTGGGCTTGCATAGTGCAGCACCCACGGAGTGCAAAGAGTAAGGAATTGCTTGGGGCGACACGCAGGCCTTGTCTATACCCAGCAGGTGCCCTGATTTACCCAGGTTGGTTTCTAATCTGATTTCCATTGGCATGATTTGTCAGTAGGTGAGCCAAGCCAGACAGAACTGAGGGTTAACATCAGGAACAGGTTCCTAGCGCTGAGCTCTATCCACAGTGGCACACCCCCACCCCCAGGTACTGATTGGCAGCCCCTTACTCACAGCTCTACGTATGGGACCTGCTCCCCCCTGCCCTGAGGCGTGTGGAGTCGTTATGGTGAAACGCTGCCTGTTCCACACAGTTCCTGGCCCCTAGACCCGGTGCCAGGTGGGAAGAATCAGGCCCCAACAGTTGTGAAGAGTCTCACCTTGGCAGAGTGGGCTGGACCATGGCTGTCTGCCATTCTAGGACTCTGCTGGCTGGCTAAGAGCTACTCTGGGACAGGCAGACAGGAACCGACGATGTGGCTGATAAAACCCGAAGGAGCAGCCCCTCCTCTGCATGCATTTCAGCTACAGCCTCACCGGTCTTTAGGTGGGGCGGTTTCCTTTTGTGTGAATTCTATTCTTGTGACTATTTCCATCTGCACCCCTGTGGAAAAGGAGCAGACTTTCCAACAGATGGTTCCAGCTCCTCCATCGGGATCACTGCGGGGTGAGGGGCTTTCCACACTGACATGGACAGAAAGGATCAGAGCTGAGCTTTCCTAGCATTCTTGTATTGGGTCTTGGGTTGCCAATTTTGGTTGGCTGTATTCCTGGAGATTTCATCACATGACATAATCTTTAACTCCAGGGTTGGCACCCTAATTGGGTCCAAGTCTCCTTCCACTGACGTCAAGCCTCAATCCAGGCAAAGTCCAGCCAAGTTACAAACCTCTGAAAACGAGGCGCAACCATGGAAATGTTGGCAGATCCTTAACCAGAGCAGGTGCTGCAGTAATCCTGATAGGGACCCCTTCCAGCGCCCCAAACTACTGCAGCAGGGGGTGAGTCATGAGCCTTCTCTGGCTCTGCTGTCCAAGGAAGAGGTCAAGCCAGCTGGGAAGCAGGCCACTCCTTTCCAGTCTAACCACCAAGTGGCCAGGGGTTCCACACAGCCAGGGCCCTCACACAACCAGGGCCCCATGAAGTGGTTTGCACTGCTTGGGCCTAAAGTTAGTTCTGCCTCCAGTAGCAGGCTCCTGTCTCCTCATCTTGCAAAAAGTTAGCACAGAGGTCGCTGGGGGAGTCGAGGGAGATGAAAACGCTGAGTCATCTACAACTGCAAAATAAATAAATAACGTGAAAATCCCCCTTCTACAAAAAATAAACAGGAGCAAGGTCTCCTGAGTCACATTCCGTGTCAGGCCATAAAAATGTAAAAGATAAAATTTGTAGCATCAAAATTTGACCCACAAAAGAGCACTGTGTAGGAGGAACAGCCTTGGCAATGCTGCGTGTGTCTGCTAAAGACAACCCCAGGAAGGCATGTGCAGCGAGAACAGCTTCTATCAGTCTAAACAACTGGGAAACCAAAATGCCTCTTTTTTTCAGGGTGAACTCTCAGCACCAAATCTTGCAACACTGTCACCCTGGCCACTCTTTTCAGTTTTGCTATAGCAGTTTTTACAGGCCAATGGAACAGGCACCTGGTGTCTGACCAGCCGATATAGGGACGTACATGCAGTTTATGCACAGTCCAGATTTTGTGCAAGCCCAGATGTATGCATGAAAAAATGTGTGTGTGGGTGGGGGGAGAATGGTAGAGACAGGGCTGAAGGCCCTTGAAAATCTGACGTCAATGGCTTTTATTTGGCATATTTGCTCTTCCCATTGTGCAGGAATAGAACCCCTTATGTCAAGGCACTCAGTGACCTGGGTCCAGTGTCACTAAAAGAGCCGAAAGGTTCAAGATATAGACGGTGCTTGCCAGTTTTTCTCCTCTGGCGCAGTGGGACTCATTAGACTAAGGGTAAAACTCTTCTGTGCAGGAGACAGAGATTCCTTGGGGGCTAGCCCAACACAGCGGGATGAACTGCCCAGGAATTAAGGACCTGTCCCAGGTGGCTTGTGGGTTGGTCTCAACTACATACCCCAGGTCTAGTTGATCGCCATATTGTGGTTGGGAAGGGAATAAATGCGGGATTCTCTGTAACTTGGAAATCTTTATATCAAGATTTGAGGCCTTCAGAAACTCAGCCAGAGCTGTGGGTGAGGTGCTGTGGTCTGTGATGTGCAGGAGGTCAGACTAGATGATCACGATGGTTCCTTCTGACCTTAAAGTCTATGAGACCATCCCAAATCTCACCCCCTTCTACCTCAAGTACAAGGCATGTTTTTGACCTGCCTTCTCTACCATAAACGTACATCCATATGTGCACCTACCCTGGGCCCATGACAGATATATGTGTAGACATTAAAAAAAAGAAATCCAAAACATGACACCCCACTGCACACACTTCTGACCTTGGGCACAGGACAGAACAAGCACATGACAACACAGATTAATGCACTCTTGCAAGGCGCTCAGATGCTGTGGTGATGAAAGTAGTATAAAAACCTATAGAAGCTAGACTATTGATTAGCTGCAAATAAAATCAGCTCTAACACATAACAGGATAAAAAGAATGGTGGTCTTTGAATAGTGCACTGGCCTGGAAGTCAGGAGATGTGAGTCATGTTCCTGGCCCTGCCCATTCTGAACAAGTTCCTTAATGGTTCTGTGCCTCAGTTGCCCCATCGGTCAAGTGGGACTAATGATCTCTGCTTCCTAGAGTGTCATCAGACTGAACGGATGGGGGCTGGAAAGCGCTGTGAACACCAGTGACAGAAGTGCAAGGAACCAACCCCAGGCTACGCGGTGCCTGACATTTTTTTTATTTAAAGAAATCTTCATTTCCTCGTATTAGAAAACAACCCCCCAGCCAACCCCGCCCCCCCCAATCCAAGCCGGAGGGGGGGCTGCCAGGGCCAGCCTGATTAGCTAGTTGAAGCCTGGGGAGGGGACGGCAGGAGCCCCCCCGCCAGCCCCCGAAGCTGATGTACGGGGGTGCACGGGGCGGTGCAGGTGCGGGGGGGGCGGTAATCTCCCTTCCTGGCCCGCAAGGTGATAAATGACCGCCGGGCCGGGGCCGTTCTCAGGCTCTGCCCAGGCTGCAGGTGATTGGGGGCGGCGGCGGCTCCCTGTTTGTGGTCGCCATGGGCACCGCCCGCGAGGCGCCAGGCTGACAGCGCTCAGAGTTTTATGAATGGGTGACGTCACAGCCCTGGCGTCTAACGGTCTGAGCAGCTTGTTTAGACACAGAGCCCGGCTGCGGCGGGGGGCGGGGGCGGGGGCTGCGGAGCCCGGGCTGGCTGCGGGGGCGCAGAGACAATCTGCAACGAGCGGGCTGCGAAGCGCCCCCGCCATGGGACCAACAACCCCGGGGCGCTGGGGAGCAGCGATCCGCGAGCTGAGAAGCGCCCTTGTGCCGGCTGCTGGCGCCTCGTCGTTCCCTCCCAGCGGGGTTCAGACCCGCCGAGGCTGCCGCGCAGCCCTGGGAATGTCCGAGCTTAATACGCGCACCCATCAATGAACCACTCGTTAACGATCAGTCCCTCCGCATGGGAGCGCGCACCCAGCTCCCGGGGCTGAGAGTCGCCAGCTCCCAGCCCGGTGCTGCCGGGGGGGGGGCAGTGTCCTGGGCTGGCCGGGCCGGGGTCTGACTCATTCTGCCCTTTCTGTTCTTACGCTGGAGAACTGTGCAATGCCCCGCCCGCCCCCGCAGTGTTTTCTGCCTCTTGCATGCTGGGGGTGTATGTTGTGAGGGCGGAGGGGGGGGAGTTCTGTCTCTTTGCCCCGCAGGGGTAGATCCTGTGGGGCAGCTGGATTTGTCTGCGGGGAGGGGGGGAGGAGACTTTGCCAACAAGTTGGGGGGCGGTGTCGGAACGGTCGTTAAAAAGCCATTCCAAGTGCTTGTCACATTCCTTTAATCCTCCCCCTTTCTCAGCCAGATGCCCTCAAGCGGCCTCCACCTGCGCGCCACCCCACTCCCCACGCACGTGAAACCCTCCCGCCCCCAAACCCATTTGTCTCTGCGCGTCACTGTCCCTTTAAAACCCTCTCCAAACGCGCGGCAGGGAGAAGGGCGGAGGGCGGGCTGGAAACCACGCCCCCTCAAGGAGGGCCTGTCGGATTGGCTGCTCGGGCAGGGAGCTGGCCCCGCCCCCAGGGCCCCGCACTCTATAAGTAGCCGGCGCGGCCGCGGGTAAGCCAGTGCTCTTCGCAGGGTCCTGCCGCCGACGGATCATTGTCCTGCTCTCAGTCCAGCATGAAGGTCGCCAGCGCTGCCGCCGCCTCCCCCGGGCCCAGCTGCCCCCTGAAGCGGGTGCGGCTGGGCGGGGGCGCGGGCGAGGCCGTGCGCTGCCTCTCGGAGCAGAGCGTGTCGCTGTCGCGGGCCGGCGGCGGCTCCCCGCGGGGGCTGCCCCTGCTGGAGCAGGCGGAGCAGGCGGCCGCCGCCGCCTCGCTGCTCTACGACATGAAGGGCTGCTACTCGCGGCTGCAGGCGCTGGTGCCCACCCTGCCCCGCCACCGCCGCGTCTCCAAGGTGGAGATCCTGCAGCACGTCATCGACTACATCTGGGACCTGCAGCTGGAGCTGCAGCACCCGCCGGCCCGCGGCCAGCCCCTGGGGGGCGGCCCCGACGGGGAGCCTGGCGGCGCCGCGGAGGTGAGACGGCTGCTTCGGGGCCCCTCTCCCTTTCCCGCCGGCTGCTGCTCCCCGTCCTTGTGCTCTGAGCCCCTCTGCCCGCTTCCCTGACTACTCCCCTCTGCTGCCATCTGACCTGGGCTTCCTGGGCTCCCCCACACCTGTGCTGGGCTCCAGTGCCTCCTCTCCCCCGTCCCTTGAGGTCCCCTGCTCCTGTGTCTGGAAATCCCACTCCAAAGGAAGAGAACGACCTGACCAGCCTGCTGTGGGCTTCCTCATAGCAGTGCCTGGGGAAAGAGTGATTGTACTTGCCTTTGCTGCTATGGGTTCCCAGGATCTGGCTCCCAGGCCTGGGGAGGCCCAGTGTAGCCAGCTCCTGGAGCCTTCTGCCCCAGGCAAGGCTAATAGGGGTGGGGAGGCGGCTTGGGAATAGTCTCTACTTATATCTCTAAGGCTGTGACTGTGAGAGGTCTGGCCTGGTTGCAGGAGAACTGGAGTGACCCTGGCTAGGTCCCTATGTGACATTGTGGTGATGGGCAGTGGCCTTTCTCCTGAAGGCATGAGATGGGGAGGAGGGAAGCCTGCAGCAAGAGGAGACTGAGCAGGACCATGGCCCCAGACTTGTGATTTACCCTTTGCCTCCTCTCTGTTCCAGCAGGCTGCCTGTGTGAGTGCCAGCGACAGGATCCTCTGCCACTGAGTGCCTGCCTGGGAGCATGGAGCACTCCTAGGGCTGAGGAGCAGTAACTCTATTCCCCATAAGGGGGAGGTCTGGCTGGTGTCTCCCCCTCTCTAGCTCCACAGGGGTCGTCTGAAGGGATAGCTGTGGCAAGTCTCTGGAAGGAGATGAGGATGGGGAGTTTGTGCTGAGCCTTCCTGTTCACCTGCGTGTGGAGCCTTCTGGGATCCTAGAAGGAGGAACAGGAACCAGGACTGGGGCTATTTGTAACAGCCCTGGCTCTTCAGCTGCTGCTGCAACATCAAAGACTCTTGAGACTTTTCTGTATTGGAGACTCTCTTAACTTTATATTAAAAAAATGAAACCTGTATCCTTCTCAGATTGCTGAGAATATTCCCTGTATTGTATATTACAATGATGCTACCGAGAATATTGTTCTACAATAGTTGGAGTTTTTGTTATTAAACAAATACTGATTGTTATGGAGAACTGTCTCCTTTTGTAGTTCTGTGCCCCGGCTCCCCTCTGCCCCTACCAGTCAATGGGGCCCTTCTAAACAGGGCTTTAAATGGTGCTTTGCTGGACCTGGCTCTGTGACCAGCACTAGTAAATTTTAGGGCAGTGGGTACAAACTGGTTCATTTATTGAATCACTTCATAAAGGCCACATGTGCCTGCATTAGTATGAGCCCTGGTTCAGTCAGTCCGAAACCCTGAGCAACTACAGCCTGGGTTCATCTAGTCATGGAAGTGCACTGTGGTGGAGTGAAATCCTGGGACTCTCAGATGAGGTAAATCCTCTGCAGCTGTCCAGGACTGATGCCTCTCATGGGCAATGTAATAGGTATGCTGGGGAGGGATCAGGTTGACTAACTGTGCTGATCTCTCCTGTAAGGACCTGCTGGGCCAGTACCAACCTCCTGGCTCGTTGCTGCTGGAGTATGTCCTGGCTTACTGGCAGAAAGTGATGGGCCAGCCAGTTTGGGTGACTGGTCCAAGTGGACAGAACTCAACTTGATATTTTATCAGAGGTATAAAAATGTTTATTCTAACCTTCTCTGAGCTTAAATTCCCCCAGTTTTGGGAATGGGGAGGGGAGGGAGAGACACCAGAGGTGTTAACTAGAATGACAGCTGTTGAGATTGAAAAAGCTAATACTTTATCACTTTAAAAACACATCACCATCTAGGAAGTAAATAGCCTTAAATTGAATAGCAGTTCACACATTTTATTACTTTTGCCATCTATAAACTCTGATTATTAATGGAAATATGCTGTGTGCAGTGACATTACCAACGAAATCTAAGCCTAGTTACAGCCCATTTTGGGGAGGGAGGAAGACCTCAGTCCATCTATTCACTGTCCTTCCTCAATAGCAGCTTAGTTGGAGCTTCGTACTCTTCTGTATCCAATCTTGTCCGTGTTAACTGATAACTTGCCCCCTTCCACTATCAGCTGTGTTTAAATGGGAGTGTGGGATGCACCAGGACTGAGACACAAATTAAATCCCCCTAACAGCTGCACCTCCATTGTATTCTGCAGAGGCTAATCCTCACGCTCCCCTCCATCACACTGTCTTCTAAACTTCCACCACCCTGCTTCTATTTGGTCTTAGAGGTTTTTAACCATTAAACTATATTTCCCCCCAATTAAAAGTAAAGCTGAGGTGCCAACCCCTCTGCCCAGTGCAGGTGCTGGGAGGGAGCCGGGAGCTGGCTGGACTCAGGGTGGGGGGTAAAACAGTTTTGCTTTGAGGTTTCTGCTGTTTAACAGGACCCCCCCCGCCCCGCCACAGCCACCAGTGGAGGAGCCGGCTGTTCCCTCTCCTGAGTTGCTCTGTTCTTTCCCTTTTGGCTCCCTCCCAGCCCATCTGGAGCCTGGCTCAGCCTGCCCGTTTGTTAATGTTTCAATCAGCTGTGTGCTAAGGAATGTGCAGTTATTTAACCTGACCTTCCCCAGGTGTACACAGGCGCCTCTCTGTCTGAGGCTGCAGGCCCTTCCCAGGCAGGCGGCCTGCCTTTGGCACAGATCTATTAGACAAACACTCAGCCCCCCCTCCCTAGCACACACGGCTGCCTTGTGGAGCTAACGTCCCACCCCCACAGCTGCATCTCAGCCCTGGGAACATAGAAACATTGCACAAGAGACTCAGGGAGGGAGACACAGAGAGAGACGTTACACACAAAACTCCCTCTTTTCAACTGCTGCTTGGAAAGTAAATAGATTAACCACTTTCCAGCCACTCCAACTGAGAACATACAGAACAGCTCCCCTTAGCCTGGGCTGGTTCTTACCTGCTTTAGCATGTTAGTTAGAAATGCTTCCATGACCCATTGAATTGGAGGTTCCAGCAGGAGACAATCTGACCTCATGCTTTTTTTCTACAGTGATTTCTCTTCCTGGACCCATGCTATATCTGTAGGCCCATGAGCACTGCGATACTGGCATGTACGGGACAACAAGAGGAGGGTCTTCAGGCATAGGGCAGAGTAACTAGCCAGGAGAACCAAGGAGGCACGGGCAGCTGAGTGTGAACAGGTAGATCAAGTGGTGAGGGCACAGGGCTGTGAGGCAGGACACCTGAGTTCTGTTGCGAGTTCTGCCCCTGATTTCTGGTGTGACTGGGGAAGTCACATCACCACCTCAGTTTCTCTAGCTAGAAAGTGGGAACAATGATCTGAGCAGCCACCCACTGGTGTTGCAAGACAGAATGTCTTGCTCTTTGTGAAGTGCTTTGAGATCCTTGGAGGGGGGGCACTAGGCAAGTGTGGGTGTATGATTAGAAGGGTGCAGGCTACTCGTGTGGTGGAAATGGCATGGAGGGGAGTCTGGGTCTTGTGCAAACTCCCTGTGTGATTTTGGGCAAGTCACTGAATCCCTCTGTGCCCAAGTTCTCCCATTGCTGATTGCGTAGCGTCATCCTTTCGCCCATCCTCTGGCTGCCTGTTTCCACAGTCCGCTCTTCAGGACAGGGACTGTCACAGCACCAGGAGGTCCTGAACTCAGCTCGAAGTACTAGTGTAACGCAAGTTGTTTCCTCTGCAGGCTGAAGCCCTCTGTTCTGAGCCCTGCAGCCCCTTTGAAAGGCTCTAAGAATAGCTCGCTTCCCGGGAGGAAGGTGGGTGGCTGAATGGGACGGTGCAGCCAAGGGTCAGGGACAGAAGCGCAGTAGCCCCCTCCCCTGGCTTCCAGGGGCCTGGAAAAGGGCAGTGAGTTTTCTTTTAATCCGAATCGTCCCAGCTCAGAAGCAGCATCTGGCCTGCAGGAAGGTCGAGGCCTTACCCAACTTTCCAGCTGGGTTGAGTGAAGCGCAAGGCGGTTAAAAGTGACTTGTTCGAGGTCATCCCTTGAGTCAGCGGTTCAGCACCGTTTGGAGGCAGGCTCCTCTCCTTTGCTGTGACACTGGAGCTGAAGGGGGAGTTGCTTGGCCTCCTGCTGAAGCAGGAGGAGCTTGTGAAGGGCCAGTGCTGCAGTGACTTAGCAGGGGCAAGGGAATGAGGGGTGCAGGGTGCTGCTCGCTTTGGAAATGCCAGGCCTGCCTGCATTTCCGCCACACGTTGTTGCAAAACCTCATAAGCAGAGTTGTAAATAGAAGTGCTCAGAAGGAGGAAATTGCATCAGAGGGGGTTGTGTAATTCCAGCCCCAGCTGCAGGGATGCCTCAAAGGGCAATAGACAGGCAAAGGGCACCGCAGCCGGGACTGGAGCTGGCCTCTGCTATCCGGTGGGCCTGACTCACCCCACCCAAGCCTTCCGGGGCGCCAGATGCCACAGCAGGGTTGATTTACTCACTGAGCGTTAGCATGGAACAGACTTTCCCTCGGTGATATTCCAAACTAAGGGGGCGCAACCAAGGAGGCCCAATGGACAGCTGGGTCTAGGGGGAACCTGACCCCCAGGGCCTCAGTGCAGGAGATAGCCATGGCCAATCACCTCCATGTGCAGGATACTGTACTCAGCGCTTATGGGCACAGGAGAGAGCCACGGCCCATCTCCTCCATGTGCCGAATACTGTACTCGGCGCGTGCGGGCACAGGAGAGAGCCACGGCCCATCGCCTACTCGGCGCGTGAGGGCACAGGAGAGAGCCACGGCCCATCGCCTACTCGGCGCATATGGGCACAGGAAAGAGCCACGGCCCATCTCCTCCATGTGCAGGATACTGTACTCGGCACATCCAGTCACAGGAGAGAGCCACGGCCCATCGCCTCCATGT
This sequence comes from Gopherus flavomarginatus, assembly GCF_025201925.1. Taxonomy (NCBI): domain Eukaryota; kingdom Metazoa; phylum Chordata; order Testudines; family Testudinidae; genus Gopherus; species Gopherus flavomarginatus. The sequence goes on from NC_066627.1 coordinate 50,592,883, forward strand.
GCCGGATACTGTACTCGGCATGTCCGGTCACAGGAGAGAGCCATGGCCCATCGCCTCCATGTGCCAGATACTGTACTTGGCGCGTACGGGCACAGGAGAGAGCCACGGCCCATCGCCTCCATGTGCCAGATACTGTACTTGGCGCGTACGGGCACAGGAGAGAGCCACGGCCCATCTCCTCCATGTGCCGGATACTGTACTCGGCATGTCCGGTCACAGGAGAGAGCCATGGCCCGTCGCCTCCATGGGCAGGATACTGTACTTGGCGCATATGGGCACAGGAGAGAGCCACGGCCCATCTCCTCCATGTGCTGGATACTGTACTCGGTACATACGGGTACAGGAGGGAGCCTTTGACTCCGTTTGATGCCGGACACCCTATTCCCTGGGCACAAGTGGATGGAGCGATCCCTGTGCCCAGGTGTCAGCGTGCAGGCAAGTCGCTGTTCCCAGATCCAGGGCGGCTCCTGTGATTGTGTCCCAGGACTGCAAGTCGTTTGCCCTTTTCCCTGGTGTCTGTGAAGGAGGGCATGCTCCAGCCCCTCCTAGCACACCCCACCCATCCCATTCATTCCTGGGGGGAGTTTGCCCTGTGATCCCTTTCTCCACTTTGGGGTTGGCTTAATACCAGAGCCCTGGAGAGCTGGGTGGACTCCCTCGCCCCTCTCCCAGCTCCTATCCTCAGCCAAACAGAAGGGAGAACATCCCAGCAGCGTTGGTGTCTCTTGCGAGCTTCCAGGAACGGCATGACCTGCAGGCGGCCTCCCTGGGCACTGAGCTAGCCTGGCAGAAGGGCGCCGTTGCCTGGCTATTCAGCGCCATGGCATGAGTCGGGGGTTGTGCTGGATTTGCAGTACAGTGCCAGAGGTGGCTGGTCAGGAGAGAAAGCGCAATGCAAGGCGCCCCTGAAGTTCCTCCCAGCTCCTGCACACGTTAGGTCAGAATAGCTGGGTTAGCTACACCCCCGTGGGATGTGGGGCCTCGCCTGGCATTCCAGGGGGTGCTGGTCTGGGGGGGTTGGTGCACCATGCAGACTGCTTCCCCAGAGCAGCCGTGCTACATGGATCCTGCGGCGGGAGGGTGGCCATGCTAGCAACTGTGAGTGAGGACTGGGCTGAATCTGAGCCCCAGGCTGCTAACCTGGCCCGTCAGAGCCACCCACCCCAGAAAGCCTCCCCACTGAGCCCCTCACAGACCATCCAGCTGGCCGTGAGGTGGGACATAGTGTTAGCTGCCTGGAAGCAGCAGCACTTCCCTGGTGGAGCCTGCCCTGGTTAACCCCTCATGTGCTGGGCAGGCTCAGGATCTTGGCTGTAGTGAGCAATGAGTCCTTTGCCTGGAATCCTGTGCAGGTTGCCACTTTGTTGGCCAGCTGCAGCCTCTCATAGGCACGGAAGGACTGAACAGCCCTAGCTCCTTCGGGGGGGTGAGAGAGACAATGGGGCAGCTCATAAGGACCTCGATATCCTCCTGGCCCCCTTTATCTGTACAGTTCTCAGCTCCTGTCCTTGCTGCTCGATGGCCCAGCTGGCGTACTAGGAATTCCGGGGGTGGATTTGCCACTGGGATGGTGTTAGTCTCTCCTGATTAAGAAGGCTGCAGGAGGCTGAAGGGTCAATTACATTAAAAAAAAAAAAAAAGGCAAACACACCTATGTCTCAAGTGTGCTAAGGCCCTGTCTATGTTGGAGGTACAGTTTGCACCAATGGAGCGACCCCAACGCAACTGCCAACTGTAGGTGTGGTGCAGGAGTGTGAGGGGGAAGTTGCCAGGGTAAGTGACACCAGGCCCAGCCCTGTTTTGTACTGATGCAGTGTCACTCCATCAGTGTGCTCACCCCTGTGCCAATTTCCCGGCTCTAGGCAAGCCCACGGACTCAGAGGCAGGGCAGCTGTCATGGGATGCCTTGGTAGTTGGGGAGGAGGTGAGGGAGGATTGTGGGGCGGGAGGGGTTCAGTTTTGAGCCCTTAGCTGTTCTATGCAGGCCGCTCTGGTTTTCACACTCTCTGGATCTGATGGGCCTGCGGGTGCCAAGCAGGCAATGAAGAGAAATGTGAGCTAATTAGTCAGCGATCAAGAGACCCAGCACGGGACTATGTGCTGAATGGGACAGGCCACTGTAATGACTCATCATTGGAAGTACTAATAACCCTAAGTAACACTTCAATTTATATCCCCCTTTTTGTCCCAAGGGATCCCCAAAGTTCTTGGCAAATTTTGTACAGGGTTAATTTAATTTGCCACTGAAACGCAGCCACCTCTCGGGTGGAACCTGGCAGCTGTTTAACAAAGTTTGGGATATGAAGTGAAGAAGGGTGTCAACTGGCAGTGTGGACAGACAAAACTCTGATCAGTTGAATTTCATCTGGGTTAACTCCTGCTCCTACCTAATGATCACAAGTGACCAGGGTGGCAGCTTTCATCCCAGGGATAGGGAATGCGACGGGTGATGCCGCTATTGCGCGGGAGCACAATTAGCATCTCTCTGGAATGCAGCGTACGATCTACCGGTCACCTCCCATAGGAGAAGCCCAAGGAGAAGCCAAGCCTGCCAACTCTAGAGCCTCTGCGATTCTCAAGGCACTTGAGAAAGCAGCTGCAGCAGATCCATCGTCCACCCTAGAGCCGAGGGAATCTGAGCTGGGCTCTTCCTTGCACAGAGTAACAAACACATGGGACTAGATACCAGAGGAAACAATGGAAGCAATGAGGATAAATGAGCTCGAGAGACAACCAGAGACATCCTGCCAAAAGCAGCAATTGCAGGGTCTGCAGCCCAGGAGGAAGGTGAGGCGAAGAGAACACGTTGGCCCAGATCCCTGTGCTTGTAGCTGGACCAGCTGTGTGCATCTCCCCACCCCCCACAGTGCCACCCGAGGCTGGAGGCCAGCCCCTGCCTTGCTGGGAGGTCTCCAGAGCCGGCAGGCGGAGGAATATGGCAGTGACTACTGCTGGGGGAGGTTGCGAGCGCCCCCAGGGCAGTGTTTGCAAACCCTTGTCTAGAGCAGGGCCTAAGGGGAGAGGCTGGGTCTGGAATCGCTGCCAAGCAACAGGGGAGGGTGCTCGCCAGGAGTGAAAAGTGGCAGAAAGGTCCCAGGTTTGTCGCAAACGGGACCATTGTAGCAATGCCCTGTAAAGCCAGAGTCCCTGATTCCCTGGGGTTCTGGCTGCTGGGTGAGTGTCCGTCCCTGCGTGGCTGTGAGCAAGGGAGCGGGAAGACACCAAGGCCCTGCCTGAGCCCCATTGCGACCCGGGCTTTGGTCAGGCCTGGGGCCGCTGGGAGAAGCCAGAGCCGAGCAGCAAAGGTACCAGCCCCGGGTCAGGGCTATGTCTGGGAGGCCAAATTCTGTGCTATGGTGCCCTCTGGTGGATCCTCTATTTATGACGGGCCGAAGACCATGAATGAGCTCCAGGGTGCTCAGCCTGGATGCAGTCCCACACCCTGACACCCATGCAGCGGGTGCGCTGGCTTTTCTCCTCTTCCAGGAGCACAGCTGATTTCTAAGGAAAAGGCCTCTCCTCCAGGAGTGCTGGGGTCCAGAGGATTGAACATGGAGAGGGACATCAGGAGAGCTAGCTTCCATGCCTGTCTTGGCCATGGGCCTGGGCAAGTCACTGCCCCTCTTTGTGCCTCAGTTTCCCCATATGACAACTGTGGACTGTAATATTGACACCCTCCTCCCCCTTTGCAAAGAGCTTTGAACCTTGCTGGTGCCACAGGCCATGGGGCTGCGGAGAATTGGGAGAAGACACAATTCCAGCCCTTTCCTTCAGGTCCCTTTATTTTACTCCTCTGGCCTCTGAACAGCATCGCCCTTGCTTTGCTGCCTGCCCTTGTGCTACAGCATTAGCAATAGCAGCAAAGAATCCTGTGGCACCTTATAAACTAACAGACGTTTTGGAGCATGAGCTTTCGTGGGTGAATACCCACTTCGTCAGATGCATGTAGTGGAAATTTCCAGGGGCAGGTATATATATGCAGGCAAGCTAGAGATAATGAGGTAGTTCAATCAGGGTTAGGTCCATCACAGGACCTAACCAGATCAGCCACATCATCACCGGTTCATTCACCTGCACGTCCACCAATGTAATATACGCCATCATATACCAGCAATGCCCCTCTGCTATGTACATCGGCCAAACTGGACAGTTGCTACGGAAAAGGATAAACGGACACAAATCAGATATTAGGAATGGCAATATACAAAAACCTGTAGGAGAACACTTCAACCTCCCTGGCCACACTATAGCAGACCTTAAGGCGGCCATCCTGCAGCAAAAAAACTTCAGGACCAGACTTCAAAGAGAAACTGCTGAGCTTCAGTTCATCTGCAAATTTGACACCATCAGCTCAGGATTAAACAAAGACTGTGAATGGCTTGCCAATTACAAAACCAGTTTCTCCTCCCTTGGTTTTCACTCCTCAACTGCTAGAACAGGGACTCATCCCCCCTGATTGAACTACCTCATTATCTCTAGCTTGCCTGCATATATATACCTGCGCCTGGAAATTTCCACCACATGCATCTGATGAAGTGGGTATTAACCCACGAAAGCTCATGCTCCAAAACGTCTGTTAGTCTGTAAGGTGCCACAGGATTCTTTGCTGGTTTTACAGATCCAGACTAACACGGCTGCCCCTCTGATACTTGACAGCATTAGCAATGCTGAAGAGAGCAAAAGACACAGCAAATGCAGCCGAGGCGACTCAGTTTCCCCCAGAGATGCTATCATGCTTTTGAGCTGTTCCAAAGAGTCACAGTTTGCACCCTGCAGGTCATAGAAAAGCTGAAGGGTAAAACTCACACTGGGCATCAAAATTGCCCATCAGACCCAACCCACCTGCTTATTCTGAATCCCAGGCTGGCCAGAAATATCATGATGGGTGGGGATGTATATCTTATTGCCCTTATATAAATCCATGGGACGCCCACATCTTGAATACTGCGTACAGATGTGGTCTCCTCACCTCAAAAAAGATATACTGGCATTAGAAAAGGTTCAGAGGTTCAAATGATTAGGGGTTTGGAACGGGTCCCATATGAGGAGAGATTAAAGAGGCTAGGACTTTTCAACCTGGAAAAGAGGAGACTAAGGGGGGATATGATAGAGGTCTATAAAATCATGAGTGCTGTGGAGAAAGTGGATAAGGAAAAGTTATTTACTTATTCCCATAATACAAGGACATGGGGCCACCAAATGAAATTAATAGGCAGCAGGTTTAAAACAAATAAAAGGAAGTTCTTCACACAGTGCACAGTCAGCCTGTGGAACTCCTTGCCAGAGGAGGTTGTGAAGTCTAGGACTATAACAGCGTTTAAAAGAGAACTGGATAAATTCATGGAGGTTAAGTCCATTAACGGCTATTAGCCAGGATAGGTAAGGGATGGTGTCCCTAGCCTCTGTTTGTCAGAGGATGGAGCTGGATGGCAGGAGAGAGATCACTTGATCATTGCCTGTTAGGTTCACTCCCTCTGGAGCACCTGGCATTGGCCACTGTTGGAAGACAGGATACTGGGTTGGATGGACCTTTGGTCTGACCCAGTCTGGCCGCTCTTACGTTCCTATGATGGCCAGAGATCCCAGAGTGGGACTGTGATCCCAGTGTAGTACAGAGGGGGGGTGTCTTCCTCCTCCGGCACAAGGCGACTGGGGTGAGGCGTTTGAGGCCAGCCTGCTTTTGCGATGGGGCAAGAGAGGTGCTGGGGGCTGAAATAGCAGAGCCAGCGCCCCTGGCTCCCAACAAGGGCTGAGGAGAGAGAGAGGGCTCAGGGCAAGCGAGACGGGCTGCTCAGAGACCGGTTTCCTCAGGGCTCCTGGGATGATCCGGGAGCTGGGCCTGACGGGTTTGATTTCTTTCCGGCAGGCTGATGAAAGGGAGAGGGTTAGTGCGACTGTCTCCTTTGAAACCCAACACAATCGCTGCTGCTCTGTGCCTCCTCAAGCCCTTTTGTTGCTCTGCCAGGTGCAAAGAGCTCGTCTTTCCCGGCTCTGACGTCAGGATCCCTGATGAGGTGGATAAAAGGCCCCTGGCTAGCTCAGCATCACTCCTGCCTGTGCAAAATCCCTGCGGACGGACGGACGGCATGTGGGAGGCAGGGCCAGCTGAGTTGATGACAGGTGCTGCCCAGGGCCTGACCTGGCCGTGACCTCGCTGGTTGGCATTAGAGTAAGAGATGTGATCAGTGCTCAGCATTCGCGAGACATTCCTGGAGCCAGGGGCCTGCTGGGACACTCGAGGCCTGTTCACCCCAGCTAGGGCAGAAGGCACAGTCAACACAAACGACACCAGCTACGCCTCACCCTCGCTGGGGGAGTTACTGCCCGGCCTCCTTCTGCTGCAGACAGATGGGGAAGGTGATTTGTGGGGCTCATTCTCTTCTCCGGGGTGCGGTAAGAAAAAGCGGGCGTGGCCTTCCTAAAAAGAAGTGTGGCCAAGTCAAATCCTCCCCACGGGCCACTCCCCTTACTTACATTTTTCCAAGCATTCAGCGGAATGACTTGTATGTTAGATTAGCCAAGCAAAGGAGAAAGCCTGGCCTGTGGTGCCAGCGTGACCCTTCCCCTACGGGCAGGCCCATGCTGTGCCACACAGCCTCCCCTGCCCAACACAAACACACACATGGACCCGCCATGCCCAGTGCCCCCCAGACTCCCTCCACAAATGCACAGCGCCCTGCACAACACCATCTCTGCCCAGCGCCCCCCTGCCCACAGCCCCACCACAACTGCCCAGAACCCCACCCAGAACCCCTACTCCCTAGTGCCCCAAGACACACATCTTTCCCACCCCCCTCACAGGCCAGTACCCCACCAGGTCCCCCAGAAGCCCACTCCCCCACCCCCTACCTCCGGCCTCACAGGCCCTTCTGGGAGGCGACTGTGTTTGCCAGGCTGAGCCGGCAGCACCCCCAGGGCTGGTGCCAGGGTGGGGAATTGCTCCGGGCCCTCGGGAGTGATGCGATCAGCCAGGCCAGGGCCTGTCCCAGCCAGGATCCCTCAGGACACACCTGCCTGGAGGGGCCAAGTCAAGCTGCCTACGTTGCCCCACCCACCCCCAAACTGACCAAGACTGGCCAGGCTTCTGCACCAGTCCCAGGCAGCTCAGCTCCGGGGAGACAGGCGAGGCCCCACAGGTGGTGGGAAGCAGAGACTGCCTGGAGCTGGAGGTGCACTGGGGTGTGGCCGGGGACAGATAGGAACCAGCAGGTGGGACCAGGGGGTGGAGAGAAGCCCTCGGCCAGGCTGGCAGGGTCTCGGGGTGCAGTGCATGTGGAGCAGGCTGAGGTCCCTTCTGAGCATGGGGCTGGCTCACTGGCACCATTGTAAACGGGTACTGGCAGTGTGTGCTGAACTCAACACGCCGCCCCTCCCAGCTGCATAGACAAGGAATGAGTCAAAGCTGCCTTGGGCGATTTGGCCATGCACCCTTTCCCCAGGGGCCCTGGCACTCGGGCTTGCTGCAGTGAGCAGTGGGGGAGGCTGGTACCCCTGGCAGCAGGACAGTGGGTTTCATCTTGCTGCCGTACTGACACCAGTGGAACCTGTGTGCTTTGGGATTTGGAATTGTTTCCAGGTGTGAGCCCTGCTCCTTAAGGGCTTTGCTGAGGTTGGAGATTGAATGGAGCTCGGCTCTGCATGGCCAGTCACCTGGGCAGTGCGACTGATGCTGCATGTGCAGCTCTCTGCGACGTGCTACAGCGCAGAGGCGTTTGCACCCCTGCACTGATCCGAGTCAGGGGAGTGTCTCGTCAGCTCTCCCGATTCACCCCACTTGACATGAGCTGCAGCCCCCGGGGGCTCTGGGCTGCATCCGGACCCTGCATGCAGCTTCCACACTGGTACAGTCCGGCCTCCTGCTTCCGCTGCAGCCACTGCACTGCCTCCCCGTTGTCTGTGAGCCAACACTCACTGCTCTAGGTGGGGTCAAGCTGCTGCTAGTGGGGCTCCAGGAGCTGTGAATCAGGGGCATTTGGATGCATTTATTTTTTGTCTGGCCTCTCTAAAGCCCCCCTCTCCCCACACTAACTCCTGTCACAGTGCAGCTCTGGAAGACTGGAGTGTGCACGGTCCCCTGCCCTGGTGCAGGCTCACTCTTCATTTACTTCAAAAGGGACAGTCAGGCCTCAGGATTTGAGTCTCCCTGCCCAGCTTGTGTGCGAGGTGCAGCCCCGATGGAGGCAGTGTTTGAAGGCTCAGTGAGGGGAACGTGCAGCTGGGGAGTCTAGAAACAGCACTGCTGCATTTCCTTGGCATCTTGGCTAAGGTTACACTGCACCACATTGCCCACTCAGTCCCCCTCCAGTGCCTCTCTTGATGGCTGTGAGCCCTCCCCTTGGATGACCCCTCCTTAGGCCTCTGTTGCTCCTTTGGGCTGCACATAGGTGGCCTTGTCATATTTGAAATAAAGAACAATCTGCTGGAATTTTGCACGAGTTCTCAGCCTCTGCAGCTCCTCTGCTTCTGCTGGCCAAGGTCCATGGGCTGGTGACTGCAGCCGAGCCCAGCGGTCACTTGAACTGGGGAGGGATGTGAGCCTAAGATCCCAACAAACTGGTCTGGGGTTTCATGGCAATTAGTATGGCCAAGCACAGCTGAATGAGGCCTGATAACCATCCGGTTGGGTAGAAAGCCCTAGCTGTGTTTAATCCAGGTCTCAGACAGAGCTAAAGGTTTGGGTGTGTCTGTACTGGGCTCATTCCAGGCTCCATTGCAAGGCAGACCCCTGTTTGGGGACAGCCGCAGTGTATCCCGCTCCCCACACCCTTGGCTCAGCAACCCCCGTCCCCCAGCTGTGGGCTGCCGAAACTGCTCTGCGTCTCGTCTGACATCGCTAATCTACCTGGTATGCCAGGGCTTCAGCAGAATCCGTCAGCCAAGCCCTGAGTTCCTAAGGGAAGGCAAAGCAAGAGCACACGCTGAGGGTGGTGGCATGCACAGAAAGGAGCCATGGAGGGACGGAGCTAGTGCTCCTTGGCTGTAGTGCATCTGGGAAGAGCCTGAAGGGAAGCGATGTCTGAGGGAACGGAGTTCCAGGTGGGGAGCCGCAGGGATGCCATGCAAAGGTGCTTGTGTTCTCCCCACCCCTGGAGCGCCCTCTGGCCAGCGTCTGTCAAGCTAGCAGAGGTCACTGGAGAGCAGATTCTAACAGGCTGATCCATCCTGGGATTTGCCTAATGCAGGGACTGGCCACTTCTTTGCGTGTTGGAGCCACATGGCCCACTAGGTGTGAACCACCAGCGAGCTAGGCCATGCCCGCAGTGCCAGGGGACCTGCAGTTCCGCTCACTCCTCATCCGGCTTGGCTGGCAGTGACTCAGCTGGAGACGCGGGACTGACAGTGTTGTTGAGATTAGGAGCAAGGAGCTCTGGCGCCTTTCTGGTTCAACCAGATTGTCAAGAATTTGGGCAACCTTGTATGTCAACACAGGCTATAAGAACAGGAGCTGTCCTGGTGCTGGGACTTAGACCCACTGGAATCAACCTGTTTGGATGCTGCAAGGACTTCGGAGCCAAGGAGTGAACAGGTATCAACATCATTCCTTCTGCGGCGAGGGCTCAGTGGAGGTTTAAGCCAGGATCTGGGGAGCCCAGCTAACTCATGCTTTTAGGGCTCATATTGCTGGGTCATAGACAATTCACTAATCTAGCTGTGCTGTGCAGTCAGGACCCGAAGGCTAGACTAGGCGCTTGTCTTATTGGTTATTGTCTATCCATAGTTGCGCAGAATGATTGGGTCAAGATGCACTGCATGGGCGACTCAGAGCAGGAGGGAATCGTGGCACAGAGAGGAAGAGTGGATAAGCAGCCATGTGGCTCCCAGGGGCTGCAGTAACTGCCCAGGCTGCAGCAGGGACTGGAGCCGGGCAGCAGGGACTTGTTTGCTGCTATAATACTGGTTTGCACATTTCAAGAGGCAGCGTTAGCCAGCAAGAGGCCAGCAGGTGCATAGGTGATGCTTACCCTGCTTTACAGCTGGGGTAATGAGGCCCAGCGAGGCCACGTGACTTGCTCAAGTCATCAGTGAGTCCGGTAGAGCCAAGGATAGAAGCAGAAAGAACGAATTTCCTTCTGGGGCCAACGGCCCATGTCTGGTGACTGGCAGCCCTCTCTGGGCTCGGAGACCAAAGTGATTGTCAGCAGGGGCCGGGGAGGGGGAGATCTGGAGATAGACACGTACCGGGGAATGTTCTGGGGCAATATGGATGGATAGTCCCAGAGAGCCTGTGCTCCCCTCTGTCCTTTCTGCGAGGAAACACAGGGTGTCTGGCAGCTCTATCCTGATTTGCTTCCTGCCTGCAAACAAGGTGTGGAAAAGTCCCATGTGTTTGTCAGGCTGGTAGGGCATGGCACGAGGCAAAGCCCTCTGACATTGCTGGCAGGCAGGGGGCTTTCTACTCCTCGTGGGAAAGAGGCTCTCTCTGGAAGCACTACGAAGCGTTGTGAGTACAAGCTACAATTGTTATTAAGACTGGGCTGCTGCTTCAGAGGGTTCCTTATGTGGCAGTAATTCTGGAGGGGACGTGATTTTCCAGTTTAGGTTTTTTCCAGTCCTGGCTAGAGTCATTGACTTCACTCTAGAGGGTCTCTTCCTAGCGAGGCAGGACCAGGCACGTGCTGGTGTCCATATTATCAGACGTGTGCAGTAGCTTAGCCACACCTTGCGTGGGGCAGGAGGTGAGCTTTGCCAAGTGACAGGTTTGAAAAGGCTGCGGGCTGCAGGAATCTTGGCATGACCGATGCTGCTTTCTGCCAAGAGGGAAGTGGACACTCACAATCTAGGGGTCAAATCTTGGGGAAGAGCTCCCACTGACGTCAAACCAAGAGCCAAGTCAATGGCAAAACTCGCACTGATGTCAGTGGGGCCGGGACATCCGCCTCTGGGGTTTGCATGTGCGTGGTTACTATTCCTTCAAACATTTAAAATCCTACTTGAGGTGCCCCCAAGCAGGATGTCCCCCACCAGAGTGGGAAACCACACCAGTAGGTATCTAGTCCTGGCATCACCTGCTGTAGTGCTCTCTAGCTGAAGTATTTCTGGTGCTCCTCTTCCCACATACACAGGCACCATGGCCCAGCTCCTCAGCACCTAACACACTGATTTCCATGCAAGTCAGCAGCCTAAATACCTTTGAGGATCCGACCAAAGCCCGTTGCATCCCATGGGCCAGCTGCACTGTTATTAGCGGGCATTACGTTGCTCTGAGAGGTGACGGCTCCTGATCCCCCTATATCCAGTGGCTCTTCCCATCCCCTCTTGCACACTTGGTAGGGATCTAGTTTGCTTGATGCAAGCTGGGAAGGGGAGATGCTCTGTGTGTGACACAGCAGAATGGAAGGCCGCCCCCAGGATTTTCCCCAGTCCCCTCTCTTTCCTTTGGCTTGCACATCTTTTGGCCCAGGGTTCATGGGGCTGGAATTGTTCGGTGTGAATTAACTGACTTTGAGTTTAGCCCTTTGCTCTGTCTATGAGTCGCTTTCCCCGGCTCCAGATTTGTGTCGATACAATTATCAGGCACAAGTGTTGGCTGAGCTGCTGATGTGACTCCATTGAACCCACAGCTGGTCCTAAGCTGCTCACCTAGAACACATCTATATGGGAGCAAAAAGACGCACAGCTTGGCCCTGCCTGGCCCAAGTCAGCTGACTTGGGCTCACAGGACTAAAAACTGAGCTCTGGGACCCTCCCCTGTCATGGGGGTCCCAAAGCCCAGGCGCCAGCCCAAGCCTGAACATCTACACAGCAGTTTTACAGCCCTGAAGCCTGAGCCTGAGTCAGCTGACCTGGGCCAGCAGCGGTGGCTTAGTTGCTGTGTAGATGTACCCTTAGGGCCATGTCAGTGGCTATTAGCCAGGCTGGGCAGGGATGGTGTCCCTAGCCTCTGTTTGCCAGGAGCTGGGAATGGGCGACAGGGGATGGTTCACTTGATGATTCCCTGTTCTGTTCATTCTCTGTGGGGCACCTGGCATTGGCCACTGTTGGGAGACAGGATTCTGGGCTGGCTGGACCCTTGGTCTGACCCAGTCTGGCCGTTTTTATGATCCTTTGAAGTGCTGGGAGACGGACCTGAGGGACATTGTGGACAGCGTGATAGAGACGCTGCTCAAAGCATAAGTGTGTTCGCAAGCACGGCTGAGGTGTCAGGAGTTCCTAAGGAACGGGACAGGACTAATATGGAGAATATTCTAATGTCTTTTCCATGCAGTGGCACAGCCCCATGGCCACCCATGGCGCACAGGAGAGTGAAGAACTGGAGGGGTCTAGAGAAGGGTCTGGAGACTCTCCTCTGAAGAGAGATTGAACCAACTGAGGTCGTTGCCTTAGAGAGCACACGAGTAAGAGGGGAAGGGTTGTAGAATGATGGAAATGTAAGGCTGGAGGAACCTCCAGAGGTCAGCTCAGCTCTGCCTCATACTGAGGCAGGATTAGATGCACCTAGACCACCTCTGAGAGGTGTTTGTCTAACCTGTTCCAAAAAAACCTTCCTGGGACTTCCACGACTTCCCTGGATAATGTGGTCCAGTGCGTCCCTCTCCTTAGAGTTTGAAGTTTTTCCTGCTATCGAACCTAAACTGCAACCTACACTGATTCCTTCTTCTCCTGCCCTCAGTGGACGTGCCGAAGAATTGATCACTGCCCCCTTTAAATGTCTATAAAATAACAAATGACCTAGAGAAGGGGGATCAGAGGCAACTGTTCTCCCTCTCCTGTAACACATGAACAAGGGGACAGTCTATGACATTAAAAGGTAGGAAATTCAGAACTGATAGAAGGAAATGCCTGTCACACAGTGTGAGAGGAGACTGTGGAACTCACTGCCACAGGGAGCCACTAAGGCCAAGAATTTAGCAAGAATCACAAAGGGATTGGACGTCTCATGGATAACAAGAATATCAAGGATTAGCACAGAATGGTGGCAGGGCTATTAAACCTCCTGCTTCAGGGCTTCAGCTGATTCTATTAGAGACTAGGATGAGCCCCACCAAAACTGTAGGTTCTTTGGAGCAGGGACCGTCGCTTTGTTCTGTGTTTGTCCTGGGGTGCCCCAGAAAGGTTTCACATGGTATGAACCCCGCGGCATAGCCCCCTCCCCCCCAGGGCTCCCCTCCTGCCTGCTTCCACGTGTGGGCACTCAGTGCAACTCCCCATACTTGAAGCCGGTCTGGAGGCGCTGGCTGAGTGAGACCTGCAGGTGGAGCAGAGCGGACGGGGCTGCTGTAGGTGAGGTGAAGCTAGGCAGGCCCCTGGCAGGGAGCCCTGATGCAGGAGTCAGGCCCCGAACAGGGTTGAGAAGCAGCTCTGGTGGACCCACCGCCAGCTCCATCACACCAAGGGGACGGGAGGGCCCAAACTGGGTGAGTGGCATTACAAGCTGATGCGTGGAGAGCTCAGCACTGCTCAAGTTTGGGTGGTGGCCCCTGTCCGGGAGGGGCTGCAGGGCTAAATCTGAGTGGGCAGTGGAGCAGGAAGGGCTGCTTCGCCTCGCAGCTGCCATGGGGCCAACTCCTGTACCAGGCTCCCCCACCAGGGGCCTGCCCATAACATGCATGTGGGCGTCACTGGTTTGTATAGCACCTGGTACACGGGGGTTCTGGTACAGGCCTGGGCTCCTAGGTGCTATGGTAACACAGATAATACATTCTAATAGGGAGGGGCAGAGTACGCCCCATCGGCCACCTGCCTCTGCAGCATCAGGTGCTGCCCCGCTAGAGTGACTGTGCAAGCTGGCCCTGGGTCTGATCCAGCCTGGCCGCTCCCAGGGATTGTGTCACGGGACTGTTCCCTCCTGGAGTGTGAGCACTCACCCTGGGCACATGACGTCAGCTTGGTTTTAGGCAGGAGAGTGATTAATAACTAGCAAACAGTGAGCAATGAATCCCCAACACCTGTACAACTCTCCGCCCGGCCTGTGTGGATTCTGTGATCATGCAAAGAGCAGCTGCTTCCCCAACAGCTTGTGTGAGAAAAAACCCCTTTGCAATCAGGGGCAAATTGATCAGCCGGGCCTTTCTCTTGGTTTCCCCTTTGCGTCACTGTGTGGGGAAAGGACGGGATTTCGCTGGCAGGCCGCAGGAACAGCGTTTTCGTGTCACAGGCGGGGCGAAAAACGGCTCTGTTGCAAGTATCCGTAGCAGTGGGAAGCCCAAGCGATAAAGCTTTCCTGCCGACTCATCAGCACAGGCCAGCCCCGTTACATCACAGCCACTCCTCTCCAGCCAGCGAGCCATAAAAATGTGGGGTTGTGTCTTGGGTTTAGCCCGGGTGTGCACTTGGAGTGACGGGTCTCGTCAGGAGCTGAGGTACTGGCTAGGGTCGGAGTCCCGGGTCCCCAGGCTGGCTTCACTGTCCCAGACTTGCCAAGCAGCTCCTTGGGGAGAGAGGAAAGTGGTTTCCCATGGATGTGGCTCTTGTGCCAAAGGACTGGCCCAAAGTCATGCCGTAGAGCTGAGCTGGGGACCCAGCCCTGTGCTGCAAGCGCCAGGCCTGGAGCTTTCCCATGGGAGGCTGTGGGAGGGGTGCTGGGAGCACTGGGCTGGGCCGTCAAGTGCTGCTAGCCGCGTGCCTTTGTCTCCCTGCTGCAGGTGGTGAAGAGGATCCCAGCTCCGGTCCGAGAGGATGGTTTGGACATTTGTCTTTGTTCTGCTGGGCTCCGGCTGTCGGGCAGAGGGAACCAATGCCGGCCTGAAAGGCAGAATAACGCAGAGGGGCCTGGAGTACGGTCTGTGGCTCTGCATAGTTATTACCCTGTTTGTTTTTCACTGGAACTGTCGCCTGTGCTCTCAGCCTGGAGACATCCCCAGGGCCCTGCTCTCCCTCTGAGCCAGACATGGGCTGGCCCCGTCCCCTGGGATCCATGCTCTGGGAGCAGCCCCAGCACTCACTGCAGCATGTGCTACGTAACAGAGGGGGACGACCTGGCTCAGCCAGCCTGGGGAACGTTCCCAGAGAGCTCCTTCCCCTGCATGCCGTGGGGCAGCGTGGAGGGAGGATGTGAGACTGTCACCACCTTCCTGTTCCCACAGCCCACAGCTGTTCCCTGCAGTGCCCTGCCATGGCCCCTGGCTGCTCTCTGCAGTGCCCTGCCATGGCCCCCAGCAGCTTCCCACAGTGCCCTGCCACTGCTCCGGGGGCTCTCCATGGGCCCTGCCATGATCCCAGCCTGCTCTCTGCAGTGCCCTGCCACGGCCCCCGGCAGCTCTCCGCAGTGCCCTGCCACAGCCCCCGGCAGCTCTCCGCAGTGCCCTGCCACGGCCCCCGGCTGCTCTCTGCAGTGCCTGCCACAGCCCCCGGCAGCTCTCCGCAGTGCCCTGCCACGGCCCCCGGCTGCTCTCCGCAGTGCCCTGCCACGGCCCCCAGCAGCTCTCCGCAGTGCCCTGCCACGGCCCCCGGCTGCTCTCTGCAGTGCCTGCCACAGCCCCCGGCAGCTCTCCGCAGTGCCCTGCCACGGCCCCCGGCTGCTCTCTGCAGTGCCTGCCACAGCCCCCGGCAGCTCTCCGCAGTGCCCTGCCACGGCCCCCAGCTGCTCTCTGCAGTGCCCTGCCACGGCCCCCAGCAGCTCTCTGCAGTGCCCTGCCGTGGCCTCCAGTGGTTCCCTGCAGTGCCCTGCCACGGCCCCCAGCTGCTCTCTGCAGTGCCCTGCCATGGCCCCCGGCAGCTCCCCGCAGTGCCCTGTCACTGCTCCGGGGGCTCTCCATGGGCCCTGCCATGATCCCAGCCTGCTCTTTGCAGTGCCCTGCCACGGCCCCCGGCTTCTCCCCGCAGTGCCCTGCCACAGCCCCCGGCTGCTCCCCACAGTGCCCTGTCACGGCCCACGGCTGCTCTCTGCAGTGCCATGCCATGACCCCAGCCTGCTCTCTGCAGTGCCCTCCCACGGCCCATGGCAGCTCCCTGCAGTGGCCTGCCACGGCCCCCAGCTGCTCTCTGCAGTGGCCTGCCACGGCCCCCAGCTGCTCTCTGAAGTGCCCTGCCACGGCCCCCAGCTGCTTTCTGCAGTGCCCTGCCACGGCCCTTGGCTGCTCCCTGCAGTGCCCTGCCACAGCCCCCGGCAGCTCCCCGCAGTGCCCTGCCCCGGCCCCTGGCTGCTCCCCGCAGTGCCCTGCCATGGCCCCCGGCTGCTCTCCGCAGTGCCATGCCACGGCCCCTGGCTGCTCTCTGCAGTGCCCTGCCATGGCCCCTGGCTGCTCCCCGCAGTGCCCTGCCACTGCTCCAGGGGCTCTCCATGGGCCCTGCCATGATCCCAGCCTGCTCTCTGCAGTGCCCTGCCATGGCCCCGGGGGTTCTCCATGGGCTCTGCTGTGACCCCAGCCTGCTTTCTGATTCAAGGTCAGCAGTTCGGCCTGGAGGCGATGAAGTCACTGCTGAAGAAGGAGTACATCCCGGATCTGAATGGCTCATACAACATCCCTCTCATCGGGGACGTGGGCTATTCCGTGTCCAGGTAAGAGCGCGGCTCCTTCTCCCTGGTTCTGGGGCCAGGAACACACTCTATGCCTCCCACACACACACGGTCAGTGGGGTCCCAGGCCCTCTGAACCAGACACCTCAGGCTCATCACGGGGACTCCTGGCTCCTTTGATGAGAGTCGCTCGGGGCTGGGCATGAGTGACGTGAGCTGGTTGGAATGAGAGAATGCCTTCCCCCCATGGCCTGCCACTCCCCTGGGGCCCCGACCCTGCGGGAGACAGGCGGGATCTCATCGGAGGGGGTGTTCCCTCCCTTCCATGCCACGGGACTGCCGTTCTCAGCTGCGGGGTCGGGGCTGCCTGGCACCATGGTATGAGGTTGGGTGGCCCAGTGGTGCAGGCACCAGCTGGGTTCAATCCCTGCTCCACCCCGGGCTCCCTGTGTGCCCTTGGGCCACGTGCATTATGGAAGGGGACTGTGGGCCCTCACTGAAACTCTGGGCAGGTTTTTGGGTTGGTCCTCTCCCACTACCAAAAGAAAGGGGGAGGGCTAATGGGAAATCAGGATCCTGAGACTGACAGTCCCCAGAGCTAATGGGCAGAGGCCATTGGTTCAGGTCAGGCTGACTGACAGTGCAGGCAGGCCAATGAGGTAGTCAGGAGGCCAGGGTCCCATGTGAGGTGGAGCGGCCAAGCCGGAGGGGCAGAGCTAAGGGGAGAGCAGGAGCCTGGCTGGGCTGGGAGCAGGGCCAGAGGAGCAGCCCCGGGAGCTGAGATGGAGGCAGGGTGTGAATGGGGCTGGAGCGAGTGAGCGACTGGGGAGTCCAGTGGCCCTGGGCACCAGACCTAGCACAGGGAGGCCTCAGACACGAGGCCTTGCAGGCTGGGCTGGGAGGGGCTCGTGATCCCGATGGGAGCGACGCTGGGGGGATGGGCCCTGTCCCCTAGTGCCTGCAGGTGTGTGGGCACCGCCAGAGCAGGCTGCGAGCCCCGGTGTCATGGCAGCGCAGCCAGGGCCTGGGCAGGGGCATGGACCCTGTGAGGAGCAGACTAGGAATGTCCCTGCACCTCCGAGACGGCCGGGTGTGGTGCCCAGGCCCGCGGAGCCCCATTTTTTTAAATTGGTTGCTGTTTAAAAATGTTTATTTGCTTGAACTCAGTGTGGTGAGCAGTGGGGCAGGGAGGTGTCTGGTGCAGAGACGGTGCCCCAGAGTGGAGACACCCTAGCCCCTGTCCTACGTGACCACGACAAGACGGGGGGCCCAGCCATGTCGGGGTTACAAGGACTCTGCCATGCGGCAGAGAGGAAGGGGAGCCCTAGAGGTCAGGCAGGCCCATGTGTAAAGGGAGTGGGAGCGGGGACTCAGATCCTTTCGCTAGCCCATTTCACCAGGATAGTGTATAAACCAGGAAAGTTTCCCACACTAGTGGGACCATTCCCCCACTCACAGTTAGATGGTGAGGTGCCCAGATGCTGCAGTGATGGGTGTTTTAGCTGCTAGATTGTCCCTGCCGGCCATCTCTGTAACAGTCTTACCTCCAGCTCAGTGACTCCGGCTTCAGGACGGTGCTGGGGCTCTGAGCCGTGAGCTGCTTTACAGAACCTGTAACCTTTGCCTCCAAGATCAGT
Source organism: Gopherus flavomarginatus (assembly GCF_025201925.1). Classification (NCBI taxonomy): domain Eukaryota; kingdom Metazoa; phylum Chordata; order Testudines; family Testudinidae; genus Gopherus; species Gopherus flavomarginatus. The sequence goes on from NC_066627.1 coordinate 50,610,916, forward strand.
CAAATGTTCTGCCCTCTGGGTAGTGCCCACTGGCACTCAACTGCTCTGACTCCAAACTGCACCAGGGTGGCCAGGGCAGGAGCTCGATGCACCGAGCTGTTTTAGATGCACTAGAAATTAGGCGCCTGAGTGTTTTTCTTGAACTTCCTCCGCTAACAAATCCTCTCAACGCCTCCCATTCCCTCGCACCTTGTCCACTCAGGCCGATCCCCCGCGTTCCCTCTGTGAGTGTCTCTCACCTCGTCTTAGCCACAAGCTCATCACTCCTGCATAGGTGATACCAACTGAACCTGCTTCCTTGTCTCACACCCCACCTTGAGAGCTCTGCCCTGACTCACTCTAACACACACACACACCCATAGATCTGACCTGCTTTCTCTTTCTCTCCCACACTCCCAGGATGCAGCAGCTGCAATAAATGTCCCTTTCCCCAAGGTGCTAAAACCAGTGCTGCTCCCCGAATGTTCGCAATGGAGGAGAATGGGGGGACATTTAGATAAGCTCAGGGCCTGATTATCCAGGATTCAGCACTCAACGTGCTGAGTTCTCCTGAAAATTTTGGCCAAACACCCCCTTACCCCCGGCATATGCACACCTACCCACATGCACACACACGGTCACACGCACATCCATATGCAGATGTGTGTATGCACGCACGCACGCACATACACACACAGCCCCCCCAACACACACACACACATGCACACTCGCAGGTGTTGTCAGTTTCTCTAGAACCCAGTGGCCAGAGAGGCTGTGCAGAGAGCAGCCCCAGGAGTCCATCCCCCAGCCACACACCCTGTGGAACGTGGCACGGAGGTTCCTGGAAGTTCCCGAGGTCCCTGTGATAAGCTGTTCCTGGGGCGTTTGGGGGAGCGTTTGGCCTTAGGGCAGTCGGGCTGATGTCTGTCTTTCTGCTGCTTTGCAGGATCCAGATTCAAGAGCTGCAGCTGAATGAGTCTGTCGTAAGCTTTTCTGAGGGGACAGGCGTGAGGCTCGTGGTCAGCAGTGCCCGTGTCCAGCTCCACGGTGTCTGGCGAGTGAAAGTCCTGTTCGTGTAAGGGCTACTCTGCTGCTGGTGCTGTGATGTGAGGCCATTGGGAGCCCTCCATAGCCCCAGGGACAACAGGGACCCCACCCCTACACTCTCCTCAGCTCCCCAAACTCCCACCCAGGGCCAGAGCCATCCCAGATGCCATGTGCTACTCTCCACCATAACCAGAGCTGGGTCACCTCCACTGGGCGGGGGCTCTGGGGCGTGCACCTGCAGATGTGACTTGCCCAGCCTGACTGTGGCCTCGTGGGAAGGACAGGGGGGCTAGCACTGGCACTAGAGATGCTGACACAGGGTCTGGCCAGGGGCAAATTTTGCTCTGGGGAGCGGTCGGACGGGGCCCTGCTTTGTGGCTGCTGTCTCCAGTGCCGCTCTGCGGTGCAACCCCAAGAGGGTAACATTGAGCCCCCTTCCTGCTTGTGCTGAGAACTCTGATCCCCTGCCTGGAGGGCAGAGCTCCTGCAACAGTTACCAGCTCCTTAGCCCCCCCACAGGGCCTGGCATTGGTTGGGGGCCCCAAGCGCTGCAGGGCCCTTATTTCCTCGCTCGGTCATGGGTCTAAAAAGATGTGAGTCCCTTTGCTAAAGGGACCAAGGGAAGGGAGCACCAAATGCCTTCTCCTTTGCGGACATATTGCTCCCTGGGGCCATCGGTGACCCAGCCTAGGGGGTGTTCCTGCAAGCTGAACCTTGGTGCAGGAGCATAGCTGGAAGGGAGGGAAAAGAGCAAGAGGGAACCTCCCCTGCCATGCCCTGGCTCCCCTCCATGGCTTCACAGGTACAGGGAGGGAGAGGGGGCAGATTGGGGGACACGGCTCTGGGGTGATGGAACAGAAGGCAGGGAAAGGAGGTGACGACTCCGTGCTGGGCGAGTGGTACATTCTGGGCAAGAGGTGCTGAGTGCAGCTCCTAGGGGGGCAGCTGCCCTCGCAGAAACCACGGGCACAGCTGGCAGCCTTGTGGGCAGCTGAGCAGAGAGGCCAAGGCCTGGATGGTCATGGGGGCACTGCTCCCCCAACCCCTGGAGGAAGTCCCTGCAGTGCAGGGCAGTGTGGGAAGCAGGTGCAGCTCTGAGTCCTCTCTCCAGTGCCGACTCCCTGGGGCTTTCACCTCTGCCTCCGGGCCCGTAGCTAGGGCAGCCCGAGCTCCGCTAGCCGCCAGGTGCTAAACTGCCCCATGCTTTCCTCCCTTCCCAGACCCGACAGCGGCTCCTTTGACCTGAGCGTGAGCGACTTGTCCCTCTCCACCGAGCTGGGGGTGAGCAGGGATGACAGTGGCCGTCCCCAGGTGTGGAGCACCAACTGCCGCTCCAGCATCGGGAGGCTGGATGTGAAGTTCCATGATGGAGCCAGGTGAGTTCTGGCTTCCTGAGGCCCTGCTACATCCCTTATCCCCTCGAGCTTGGCTCAGCTAGGCTGCGTATACTGTCAGCTCCCTTAAAGGGGGGCACGCTCTGTGTGGCGGGGCAGGCTGCGCTCTGCTCATCACACCCTCTCTATCCCACAGAGCCCAGGCCTGCTCACTCTCTGCCCCAGTGTGGAAAGCACCATGCTGAGGCTTGGACCGCAGGGCTGGCTGGGAGATGGGGGCAGGTTCAGAGCAGTCTTTTCAGAGGGGGATCTGTGTTACTGAAATATTGGGTCTGCCTAGCTGAGAGCCAATAACAGCCTGACAGGGATGAGGAAAAGATGCTTTATTCTGCAGAAGAAAGGAGAGCCTGTACCTTGGTACAAAAGACTCTACTTAACACAAAAATTAAGAATCTTTTATACACACTCACACACAGGCTTCAGTCGTGCTAGCATTTGATTGGTAGTTAGCAAACCCTGCACTTCTGCAATCTGCTCAGCAAAAACTAGCTAAGAACCAGCTTCAACAGCCTCAACACTGATAAGGGGAGACAGTTCAAACGTTCAGGGTACTGTGTCCGTGAGGCTTCTGCTTCTCCCTACTGGCTGCTTGTAAGCTGTTAAGGGGGCTACCAGTGACTTTCACAGCTGGGACCAGGTCATGTCCACGGTTTTAGTCCTCTAGGTCGAGGTGTCAGAATCACTCTGCAGTGCGGGGCCAACCTACATTTTTACTTATGGTCTGTGGCCAGGCAGATGACATATGGGGCAAGTCCCTCCATCCCCACAGATCTCCCGTTGGCCAATAGCAGAGTTGCACAACGAGGGAGGTTACAATATGGCCCTTGTGCACTAACTGAGACAGAAACGGGCGAAGTCACTCTTGTCTTCAGCCTCAGACCTTGGGAAAAGCGATGCAGGTCTCTGCAGGGCCGGCACGCAGCCTGCCTGTTTGCTTGGCCGCTGCCACATGCAATTACCCAGTCTGAAATTGTGCAAACCAGGCAGACAGTGACACACCTAGATCACTGAAAATCGGGGTCGTGGTGTGCCAGCACCATAGGCGTGAATGTCAGTATCCCCTGGAGATGAATGGGGGCAGGTCACATCCCTAGAGCTGTGGTTTCAGGCTGTCTGCAGACTCAGGAAGAGGCCACTGCAATCGCTTGCCCTTGATTGTGAATGGAGGGCAGTGGAGCTTCGTCCCAAGGCTTTGAAGAGGTTGACTGTTCAGAGTGGGATTTGCCAATGCTCTGAGTGCTGCCCTACACAGCCCTGGGAGTGTTACGGAGCTGGGCCAGTGCTGAGTGCTTCGGGAGCCCCCGCCCATAGCTCTGCACTAAGCACTGATTCTTCTCCTTCTCTCTCCCCACAGCTGGCTTTACAATCTGTTCTCGGGGGCTCTCCAGGCACCCCTGCGGTATGAAGTCAATAGGCAGGTGAGTGTTCATCCTGCTGAGAGCAGCTCCCCGGCCCTGTCTGCCAGGACTCGGGAGGTAGCAGGAGGATGAGATCAGCAAATGCTAAACAAGTGTCTTCCTTCCCGGCCTCTCCCGCCAAGCACTAAACTCATTCGCTCATTGCTATTAGAGGAGCTGCTGAGTGCAAAGTCCTTGTGGAGTGAGACCTCCAAACACAGGTTATCAGCAGGCCTTGCTCCTACACCTTCAGCACAGCGGCACAGACCTTTCTCGCTTGAGCTAAAGGAGTAACTCCCCTCGCTGGCAGCGTGGTAGGCTGGTTTCCACTATTGGATCAGGCCACTAGAGGGAGATGTTGGCCAGCATGTTACACTTAGCCTTATTGTACCAGTGCAGGTCACTTCAGGCTTCCTGCTTAACGTACTTGGCACATGGGGCGAAATATCGGCCCACTACCATCCCTGCCCCTGTGTGTCATGCTGGACACCCCTTTGTCCTGGGGCAGTGGACAGCAGCTCCTGGGTGGGGATTGTATCAGTGTTTCTATTTGAAACCCAGCTGAGAAACCCAGGGCCATTCTGTGCAGAGGAGCGTTCTAAACCTGAGGAAGTGGCAAGGAAAGGAAGGAAGGAAATTAAACAGGAGGTGATTATAACGTATCCACAGACCCTCCCCATTCACCTTATGGCTGATCCTGCTTTTCTGTCAAAACAGCTCCTCCATGGCCCCACAAGAGCCCCCTGGCCTGTTCTTTCCTCTGGGAAAGGGTTTCTGAATCTGTAACATTCTCTTTTTCCATCCAGCTCTGTCCTGAGCTCGGGAAAGGGATCAGTGATCTGCAGCGAGTCCTGAAGACCATGCACGGTAGGAACTGGGAGCCATGGAGACGTGTGGCAACATGGGGGGCAGATGGGATGAGTCGTCCGAAAGCCTGAGAATTGGGTCAAATATCAGAGAATTCTTAGGTGGGAATTCAGGGTATGAGGCAGCAGGACAGGAATGGGCAGCTCAGGCTGAATCTGGGCCGAAACCTCGACTGAATCCAGGATGCGAATTCAACTCAGCTGGTGATTAAGAAGAAATGAAAAAAGACAGGCTGGTCCTCCAGCTTTTTCCAGGGGACATCAGGGTTGACTCAGACGAGCTGTCTGGGCGTTATTGACCTGGGAGAGGATATGAGGACTCACCACTTTGGGTTGTGCTATGGTGTTCCTCTGTCTCCGGCTTCTCTGCAGTCTCAGCCCAGATCGACCCCTTTGCTGCAATTGACTACTCCTTGGTGAACAAGCCAGTGATTGCCAGGGAGCATGGAGACATGGACCTGAAGGTAAAGCAGCTGAGCTGGGCACCAGACACCCTTTGGGGAGGAAGTAGACTTCCCTGAACATTGTGGACGTCTTCTGGCCCAGATCTGCTGGGAGCAGGACACCTGCCAAGCAGAAAAGCAACTTCCTGGGCTGAGAGCAGCTGAGACGTTTGTAAAGGGAAATCAGCTCTTCAGGGGCAAAGTGGGAAAATCTAAATCTGTGGCTCTTCTGCTGGCATGTGCTGCCTACGCAGAGTGCAATCCTGCTGGCTGGGCACTGCACCTCTCTCTAGGTGTGGGGGGAGCAAAGCTGCCAGTGCGACTTGCCCCTCCCTGGACCCACACCTACCCCTGACCCCAGTTAGGTTCGGTCACTCCCCATTAGGGCTGATTGTCTGTCTCTGGAGTGATGGAGCCTGCAGTTTCCTGCTTTTCTCAGGGCCCTTGTGACACCTCAGGCCAGAGGGACCTTAGATCATCTGCTCTCCCCTCCTGTCTAGCCAGGCCAGAGAGTGCCCCCGTCCCCTTGCATTGAGCCTAATGACTTGTGCTGGGCTAAAGCAGATCTGCAGACTGCCCCGGACATGCCGGCAGAGCCAGGCGTATGTGGCAAATCCACGTTACTGCCCAGCAGTTGCTGTGATTGTCTCCTGCGCGGCCCACCCAGGCCTGACCCAGCAGTCGCCCCATCCCCGGGGAGTGACACGTAACATGTCCTATCTCCGTCTCTCCAGGGCGAGTTCTATGGCGTGGGCAAGCACAGGGAGAGCCCCTTCTCCCCCGCCCCCTTCTTGCTGCCTGACGAGGATGACCACATGCTGCTTCTTGGCCTCTCCGAGTTCTCGGCCAACTCGGCTGCGTTCGTTTACTTCACGGCGGGGGCCTTGCAGAAAAACTTCAGGGACGACATGGTATGGCGCCGGGACAGCCAGCGATGTGGGATGAGGGGCCTCTCTGCTTTCTGGTCGGGAGCAGCAGGGAGTCCCCTCCTCTCCCTGATTGGGCTAAGCAGCTCCCGGTGCATCTCCCCCTTCCTCCATGACTGTGTGGTGAATGCTCCCCCTGCTCTTTCAGCCCCAGAATAGGGTGACACTCAGGAGCCCATGGGCCCTGTCCAGCTCCCCCAGGAGACCCGACCTTTCCCGAGAGCTGTATCCAGTCGCTGCAGGAGATTTTCCCACGTGATTCAGTGCTCGCTGGAGGGGAAGCTGTTTATCTATGGAGCGGGCTCAGGAACAAAGCCAACATGCCCCAGCTGTGCCCAGTGTTGCCACCCATCCAGGTTTTCCCAGGATCGTCCCTCGTTTGAGGTCGCTGACCTGGGAGAGCTGTACGGGAGCTCAGTGCAGGCTGCCAGCTGGCAGGTTTCTGGGCTCAGGATCATCCCGGATGTCCTGGGTTTTTGCATCTCAGAGGTGGTGGCCCAACGGCAGTTGAGGGCAGAGCAGCTCCAGGCAGAAGGCCGCCCCGCCCATTGGCAGCCTCACCTGCCTGTCCCAGGTGGCAGGTGCTCAGGCACAGGCACATGCTCCCCCAGCAACCCGGTGTCTTGTGTGTTTGTGTTGCAGATCCCGAAGCGCTCCCCCATCCGGCTGAACACCGGGAGCGTGGGGCTCTTCTTCCCAGAGGTGAGGCAGCTGGGGCAGCCCGTGTGCCCTCACTGCTGCGCCTGGCACAGGGGCAAATGCATCCCCACTGGCTGAATCTGGGTTAAACCCCAACCCTATGGAGAGCTGGGCTCCCAGGCTGTCACACATAACGGACAGGCTGTGCTTATCCTGACTCCTCCTCAGCCCTCTGGGAGTTCAGAGCCCCACACGTGAAGGGAGAGGGGAAGGAGGTCACGTGCCCATGGATGAGGATTGGGGTCATGCAGTCCCAGAGGGTGCGGGTTAGGGTTCAGGGTCATGTACACACGGGGTGCGTGTCCCCCTGTGTACGTATGGGGGGCGGGGCGAGGTTGCACTGGCCAGCGGAGGATGGTATCCCATGCCCCGGAAGGCGGATGTCTCTCTGGCTCGGGGCTGGGCACTGGCTGTTTCTGTCCATCTCACGGGCCGTTCTCTTGCTCTCCCTGGCTCAGCTGAGGAAGCTCTACCCCCACATGCCCATGGAGCTGCACCTGTCTGCCCGCAAGCAGCCGCTGCTGACCTGCCACCCGGACAGCCTGGCCCTGGCCCTGTTCGGCACAGCCGAGGCCTTCGTCGTCCTGCCAAACGCCACCCTGGCCTCAGCCTTCCTGCTGGACCTGGTAAGTGCTGGGCAGAGCCCTGGGCATCCTGGATCCCTCTCTCCCAGGGACCCAGGCGTATTGGTGCAGGGCCGGTGGCCCCAGCTCTCCGGCTTGAGGGACCTGGAGTGTTGGGGGAAGGCTGGGGCCCTGTGCTCTGGAGCTGGGATTGGGGGGGGGGCGGTATTGTGGGGCCTCCAGGGCCATGTTTTAGCTGCTCTTGCTGATAACAAGAATCCAAGAAACATCTCGCTTTGTTGGCAGGATGCCAGCCTGGCGGGGCAGCTGCATCTCGACTCAGCCAAGGTCGGGGGCTCTGTGGCTCTGACTGAGTGAGTCTGGGGCTTGTCTGGAGCCTCCCCTCCCCTCCCCTTCCCCCAACCACAGGGGTTATGGCCCAGCCAGGGGCCCACGCCTACGAGAGGTTCTATCCCCTGGAGTTTATAGCCCAGCCCTGCCCCCTCTCTGGGATTTACATCCCACCCAGACACCCACAACTCCAGGGGCTTATGTCTCAGCCCTTGGGGTCCCATCCCAGCTGGGAGCCCCAATTCCCCCCCGCTCATCCCAAGACCAATAGCAACCCAGCAAGAAACTGAACTCAGAGCCCTCCCGTCCGCGCTGCGTCTCCTGAGCTCAGCCGCCCCCTCGGCCAGGCCTGGCTGAGCTGCGACCACGCTCAGCCCTGACCTTTGTCTCTGTGTCTCCAACAGCTTCAGCCTGTCCGTGTTGCGGTCCCACGTCGGCTCAGTCCAGGTGAGCCGTGCCAGCAGCAGGGGCTGGGCGGGCGGCAGGGAAGGGTAGGACGAGGAGATTTCCAGGGGCACATTGTGCGCAGCCCTTCCTCAGCCAAAGCTGCCACTGAACCGCAAGGGGAGATTGGCCTGAGGATCATCCTGCGCCGTGCATGGCCCCACTGGCCCCGGGGAGCCAGGCTCTGCCCCACGCTGTGCACGGCCCCACCAGCATGGGGGAGCCAGGCTCTGCCCCGCACCGTGCACTGCCCCGCCGGCCCCGGGGAGCCAGGCTCTGTCCCGCACCGTGCACGGCCTCACCAGCCCCAGGGAGCCAGGCTCTGCCCCGCGCCATGCACGGCCCCGCTGGCCCCAGGGAGCCAGGCTCTGTCCTGTGCCGTGCACGGCCCCACCAGCCCCAGGGATCCAGGCTCTGTCCCACACCGTGCACAGCCCCACCAGCCCCGGGGAAGCCAGGCTCTGCCCTGCCCCATGCACAGCCCCGCCGGCCCCAGGGAGCCAGGCTCTGTCCTGCGCTGTGCACGGCCCAGCCGGCCCCGGAGGAGCCAGGCTCTGCCCCGCACCGTGCACGGCCCCGCCAGCCCCGGGGGAGCCAGGCCCTGTCCTGCGCCGTGCATGGCCCCGCCGGCCCCGGGGGAGCCAGGCTCTGCCCCGCACCGTGCACGGCCCCGCCAGCCCCGGGGGAGCCAGGCTCTGTCCTGCGCCGTGCACGGCCCCGCCGGCCCCGGGGGAGCCAGGATCTGTCCCGCACCGTGCACAGCCGCCGGCCCCAGGGGAGCCAGGCTCTGTCCCGCACCGTGCCAGCTCTCACCAGCTGGCTTGTGTTCTGCAGGTGAAAACTCTGGAGACCCTGCTGAAGCTTGCGCTGCGGATGGTTGCATTGCCGATGGCGAACAGTGAGTTCTGCTGCATTTCCCCACCCCGTGTCCCTGCTCTTGGGGTAGCAGTGCCCCTCCCAGCTGCCCTCGGGCTCTGGGTCCTCCCCCCTAACCAGGGCTCCTTTTGTCTCCCCAGAGAAGCTGAAGAAAGGATTCCCCCTGCCCAGCATCTATAACCTCAGCCTGGTGAATCCCCATGTCAAAATCAACCAGGTAGGGCTCAGCCATGGTCTTGACTCCACGTCCTACCCAGTGCCTGCACTGGGAACCCCCAAGCCTGTGGCCAGGGTACCTTTTCAGACTGGGTGGGGGCATCTTTGACCATAATTCCAGGGGCTACCTGAAAACTTTTGTATTTTTTGGCAGACAACTTAGCAATTACTTGACGGAGCACTGTTTCTAATTCCTATTGTCACGGACTCACAGGTCGTGCTCACTCTTCACCCCGTGCGGTCCGTGGGGGGTGCCCCTTCAGTACAACAGCCCTTCTCAGGGGGCCACTCTCTCTCGGGGTCAGGCCCCTCCACCTCCTGGAGCCACACCTCTCTGAGTCTTAGCATGTCTGTCTCTCGCCGTGAGCCCCCTCAGGGAATCCACGTGCTCTGGACCCCCCAGGCCTCCACCCCTGAAGGGGATGATGCCCCCTGTTCTCTAGACTGGAGTGACTCTCAGCCCAGGAAACTCCCCGGCCTCAGGCTTGGCCTCCCTCAGCCCCGCACATCCCAGGCGGGCCCTGCCTGCTCCCCCTCTCCAGCCCAGCACGCGCCCTGCTTCCTAGCTGGGCATCTGATATCATGGGCCCCAAGCCCCCCCTCTGTCCATTGTCTTCTCTCCAGGTAAACAGGGTCATAAACAGGAAGGCATGGGTCTCGTCTCCTCTCAGCTCTCCTCTGGCTCCTCGGGCTGGAACCGGCTGGTCAGGTCACCGGGGTCCTCTCCCTGCAGCCCATTGTCCCCCACTGGCCAGATCCGGCTGTGACTCCTGAGCTGGGTTTCCGGGTCACCAAGTCACCAGTCGCTGGGGTCTCCATCCTCCAGGCCCTTGGCTGGGGTCCCAAGTTCCCTCTCTGGTCCTCTGTAACATCAAACTCCCTCTCCCCTCACCTTGTTAAACCCGTAACACCCAGGGACACTGAGTCCCAGCCCCTGCATGCAACCCCCTGGAAAACACAAAAAAAAACCAAGAAACCCCCCACTCCATCACACTTATATAAAAGAAAGAAAAATAAATAAATATTAGCCCCACTCACCTCTAATGCCAACATGTTCTGACATCTTGTGGCGAGTCACTTAATGGGCACTGGTTAGATTTAAAATTTTAATGTATATTCTTACTCTGTTACTAATTCTGCAGGGCGAGAGACCCTGTCAGGACTCCTGGGTTCCACCTCAGCTCTGGGAGGGGTGTGGGGTCTAGTCAGTTACAGCAGCGGGAAGATACATCTGGGGTCTATATAAGAACATCAGACTGGCCAGACTGGGTCAGACCAAAGGTCCACCTAGCCCAGTGTCCTGTCTGCCGACAGTGGCCAGTGCCAGGTGCCCCAGAGGGAGTGAACAGAACAGGGAATCACCAAGTGATCCATCCCTTGTCGCCCATTTCCAGCTTCTGGCAAACAGAGGCCAGGGACACCATCCCTGCCCTGCCTGGCTCATAGCCATTGATGGACCTGTCCTCCATGAACTTCTCTAGTTCTTTTTTGAACCTGTTATAGTCTTGGCCTTCACAACATCCTCTGGCAAACAATTCCACCAGTTGACTGTGAAAAAATACTTTGTTTGTTTTAAATCTGCAGCCTATTAATGTCATTTGGTGACCCCTAGTTCTTGTGTTATGAGGAGTAAATAACACTTCCTTATTCAATTTCTCCACACCAGTCATGATTTTATAGACCTCTATCATATCCCCCCTTAGTCATCTCTTTTCCAAACTGAGAAGTCCCAGGTTTATTAATCTCTCCTCAGACGGAAGCTGTTCCATACCCCTAATGGGTTCTGTTGCTCTTCTCTGAACCTTTTCCAAATCCAATATATCTTTTTTGAGATGGGGCGACCACATCTGCAGGCAGTGGTCAAGCTGTGGGTGTCCCTCTCTCCATTCTCACCATTTATTCCTACCGTTTTTTTTCCCTATGTTTTATCCTGAGTGCCTGGCAAAGCTTTCAGGATCATCTAATGATCCTTAATTTAATGTAATGACAAGTCTTTTGTTGTCTTAATCAATCTGCCTCTGTTTATAAACAAACTCCCTGCCGCAAAGGCAGAAGCTGGGAGCAGCACCAAACTCATCACATGGCAGTTAGGAGCTCCATCTGGGGCTAGAATGTGTGCTGTGAGCAGACTTCAGGTACGAAACTTCCGGGGGGGGGGGGGGGTAGAGTTCCTCTGCCCCCCCTAAATGGTGCCCCTGGTCTTGGGTCCTGCAGGGAGCTCGCTCACACCTACCCCATCAGCAACTCCTGCTGGGGGACTCTGCACCCCATATGGCCAGCACTCCTACGCCAGCCGTGAAACAGCCCCCTCAGCTGCTGTCATTAAACATGGCCGGACTCTCATCCTGCCATTTTGTCTTCACAGGGATTTGTGTTGGTAGCCACAGATGTGCAGTACAAGGCTTGAGCTGCCATGGCTGGGTAGCCCCCTGGGCGAGAGCCGCTGCCCTACAGGAGAACGCGTACAGCCCCTGGCTCCCCTCGCCCCCTGCATCCTGCTGCTGCCTACCCTGGAGCCAGCCTGGAGACCAGGGCCAGAGGGGGGATTTTGTGTTACTTTAAGTAAAACTGATTTTTTTATGCCCTCAATCGTGTCATGTTAAAGCCTCCTCTCTGCCCCTTCCCCTCCAGCAGTCCCCGCTTCGCTCCAGATCTGCCCCTCCACGCCCCCCAGGACCTTTCAGTCCCCCTAGCCCTACACTCGCATCTCTGAGCCCCTTGCTGTCTGGAGGGGAGGGGGAGAGACAGCTTTAAGCCCCCTTTGCACCTCCCTGTTCTAGCGTTGGCCCCTACAGAGGCAGCCCCCGGGCTGCTCTAACTCCCGCTGGGCTGGCTACAGCCGCCAGGGCCTAGCGTCGTGCCTCTCGGTTCGTACCCCCTTCTCCCCAGCCCCACCTGCTGCACATCCCTTCCGTCAGGGCCTGCACGGGATGGGAGCTCAGCCACTGAGCCGGGGGCTGGGGTGGGGGAGGAACACGAGGACCCCCTGCTATACCTCAGCAGCAGGATTTCTGGGGCGTGCCATCCAGGGGCCCTGCCCATCCCCTGGAGTCGAGGGTACAATGGGTACGGCTAGCAGGGAGTGTGGCACGGCTCCCCACAGCACAGCAGCATCAGGCAGGGCCTAGGCCCCTCTCACACACCCTGGGGTGACGGCAGGGCTGCGGGAAGGTGGGACCCCAAAGGGAGCATTGGCCTGCAGCTGTGCTCAGGGCTGGGGCCCAAGCCTCACACGGGGTCACAGGTCACCAGCCTGCAACGGCCCCGGCACCGTCTCTGCCTGCGTCAGGCTCAGGAGCCAGCGGCTGCAGACCAGTGGCTCCAGCCCCCACCCTTCCTCCTCTGCCTGAGCCTGGCTGCGTCAGGGACTCTTATGGCGCCTCCAGCTCGGGGGGGCGTCTGCCTGGGAACTGGCCCCCTGCCAGCCTGCTGGAGGGATCCATTCCAGCCCATGCAGTCCTGCCTCTGAAGTGGTCAGGCCTGAGGGCTCGGGTGGGAGGGGGGACTTGAGGGCTTGAACAGTGAGATTTCTGGGTGCCCCCTTGGAGGCCGCGCACTGGCAGGAGGCGGGGGGGGCCCTGCAGGGTGGTATGTTCTCCCACAATCCCACGTCTGTGCAGCTGAGTTGTGCTAGAATAAGAGTCTCTGCTGGCCTGGCCGGCGTGTGTGCGCTGGCCCCGTGCCCAGAACCCAGCACAAGCTGCACTTCGGGGACGCCTGTTGCCTCCATTTCCCAGCTGGCTGCAGCCCGCCCTGCCTCGTCCTGCAGTAAGTACACACAGCCCTGCCTGCTCCGGTGCCAGGGGGCCAACCGAGGCAGCCGGAGGCCCAGCTACCTGGCACTGCCCTCTCACATCAGGCCGGGGGCTGCAGGATCCACAGCCTTTTGGGCCCGGGGCTGAGCCACAAACGGAGGGGTTTAGAGTAGGGACATTGAGCGGCTGACTCTGTTCTAGCTGCACTTTGGCGAGCAGGCTGGCCCCCAACTGAACGTCTGAGCCCTCTGCAGAGGGCGACAGACAGCTTGCACCCCCACTGCCTCGGCTGGAAATTGCCTGCAAACCTACCGGGCCCCCTATGCGCCCCTGGGGCTGATTCTGGGTGGGGGAGACAGGAGCCAGTCCCTAAGGCATGAGAGGGGCCGTATCTGTAACTCCACAGGACTAAAGGAGCTTCCCAGGCTCCCCCTACACTCCAGGCATTTCGGGGGGGGGGGGGGATTCCTTCGGCTCTGACATCAGCATCTAGTGCACTTGGGTGACCCCCAGGGTGGGAGCAGCCCCGGGCCCCGCTGGCCAAGGGCTGGGGGCTTTTGGCCCATCCCTGCGGCCCCGTCCCTGTACCTTTGCCCGTGTGGGTTAGCTGTGTCCTGCTGGTAGAGGTCAGACAGGACGGGGCCCTGCCAAGTCCCAGTCTCCTTATTTAGTGCGTGGCGGCAGAGTCAGCTGCGACAACCGGAGCTGAGGGGCACGGAGCCCTCCCCGTGGCTGGGCAGGAGCCCCGAGTGCCCAAGTCCCGCAGCATGGGGGCCACGGGCCTGGCCAGCACCAGGCTGGCATTGTGGGGGTGAGCTGCCATGGCAGGTAGGGCTGCCACCTCTGAAGTAGAAAAAACCCAGGACATCCAGGATCGTCCTGTGCCCATTCAAGCGGCCAGCTGGCAGGGTGCAGAGCCGGCTGGCAGACTGCCTGGCACAGCTACCTCGACACAGGGACAAGCCTGGGAAAACCTGGCCAGGTGGCACCCCTCACGGCAGCTGAGCCTGCTCTCCTGCCCGCCCACCCGGGGTGCAAGGACACCGGCTGCGCTCCTGGGTCCCGGGAGCTGGAGCAGAGGCTGGCACTAGTGGGGAAGAAAGTTGCAGGCAGAGCGGCCTGGTAAATCACAGGAAAATGAGTCTTGTCAGGCACGGCCTGGAGCGGCTTGCAATGGAGGCAACAAATGCTCTGCACACCCGGCCCTTCCACCCAGCTTGGAAATCCACTCGCTGGCTGGGCCTGGGACAAGCTGCGCTAGCACTGCAGGGACCAGGAGCAGGGATGCTCTGGCAGCCTTCATCCAAGCCTCTACAGGCTCTTCCCAAATGCCAATGCTCCCCACACGCCATTCAGGTCTTGCAGTTGGGGAAACTGAGGCACAGAGAGGGGGGCATGCCTAGCCAGATGTCACCCAAGGAGTCAGTGGCAGAGCCAGGAACAGAACCCAGGTGCCCAGCGCAGTCCTGTGCCAACTCCCAGGGCTGCTGCTCATGCCCTTGCCCCCTGGATGTGGGTTTGGGATACTGTCCTGCCTCTTTCCAGAGCAGTTACCTGAGACAGGATCCTGCCCCCATTCACTCTGGAGCATTCTGTGCTGGGGAGGGCCGGGCAGCACCAGGGATGATCCCTCCCATCCTTGCCACCAAGGGGCACCAAGAGATTTGAGGCCAGCTGGGTTCTGCTGCCCAAGGCCTTTCACCGTGAGCCTGAAGCTGCCATTGGGGAGGGGACGTGGTGCCGGGGGACACTGACCAGCCAGGTTCCCACCCAGCTGCCAATCAGATGGCACCTTCCCTACATCTGGCCTGCTGGGGACACCCCCCTCGCTGCTAAAGGCTGCGCTGGCAGATGATGGTGAGGAGATCAAGGATTCGAGCAAGACTGCCGGATTCTCCTGGGTGGGGGGCAGCCGGTGCAGGTCCTTGGGGTGCAGCTGGGTGGCGCTCTGCCCCCTTGGACGGCACAGCACAGCCCCGCACGTGACAGCGGTGCCAATGCTTTGATCCCCCAGATGCTCTCGCTGCCGGCCCTGCGCGTGGGCACCCTGGCCAGGAGAGGAGTCCTGGGCGCTGCCAGCATCAGAGCAGCACATGGCCATAGCGGACATGGTAAGAGCACTCCCCTCGCCCAACGCCCCTGCGAGCCAGCCCTGGGGGTCACTGGCTCCCCTCCTGCCTTTCTCTTGGGGGCCCCCACTGGCTCTGGTGTCCAGGTCAGGCCGCAGAGGGAGACTGGTACTGGAGCTGTGGCTCCGGAGGGCTGCGTAAGCAGCATTGCGTGTGCCTGGGGAACAGCGGAGCTCCACACCACAGGCCACCCCACTCTGCAGCCTGCCTCCAGCCGGGGCTCCTGGCCTGTCGGAGGCAAGAACGCCTGGCCTCAGGCCTCCCCTGCCCTTAAACCCCCGCGGCTGGCTCAGGTGCTCGGCCTGCAGGACTGTGACATTGCAGAGCTCAGGCCGGAGGGGGCTCGCAGACCCAACGGTGCCTGCACAGCCGGAGCCCAAACATCTGCACTGCACTTGTACGGCCCTGCAGCCCGAGCCCTGTAAACCTGTCAGCTGACCCAGGCCACCGCAGGTGTGTTCTTCAGTGTAGACTCAGTTATTCCCAATAACACCCTGAGTGGCCAACCCTACACTCTGGAGAGCAGGGAGTGGATTCCTTCCTGACCCCTGCCTGCAAACTGCTTCGGCCTGCAGCATGGGACTCGGGGCCTCTAACCAAGCACTTACCCAGCATCGGTCTTTTCTAGGCCTCAGAGCTCCGCACAAACACTACGTGGGTGAATCGTAGCCTGAATCACTGAACATTTTGCTCATAGAATGACACAATTTTCTCTCCAGTCCTGCTCCGGTCTGAGGCTGATCTCCCCCAGGGCTCAGCCCACCGCACCTGGCTGAATTCCTGGCCCTATTGAAGGCAATGAGGGTTTTGCAACTGACGTCAATGGGGCCAGAATTTCAGCCCAGGGGCTGGAGCTCTTGATTAATTCTCCTACGGCAGCTATTTGCTTGCTCCAAAGTGCTGATATTGCAGCTACTTGTGAGTCTTTCTCCCGTAGGGATGGGGCTACTTGCTAACTTCTGGGCTCTCACAGCGTCCTGGTTCCGCTGAGCCCCTGTGGGCCCTAGCGAATAGAACAGACTTGGGTGTGGAGTGCTGGGGAAGGCCCCGACTGGTAACCGGCAAAGACAGGGGAAGCTGGGCCTGGGCCCTCCTCTGTGATGTATAAAGTGGGCTTGAGAAGGCAGTGGGCTTTACTCCTCTTCTTCTCCTCTCTGCACCTTTTGACATTAGAAATTAAGGTCCTATGTGGAGAAATGAGGCCACCCCAAGCATGGAAGTTGAGCAACGCTGCAGGGTTTGGATTTTTAGTCAGACTGCAGCAAAGGATAAGCACATATTTAACTTCAGTGAGTAACTCACACTTGGGAGAATGGAAGTCTTTGTTAAAGATTTAATTAAGTTGTGAGCACTCGCCCAACACGTCTTTTAACACTAGCCGCAAACTCAGGGAAAATCAGAGGTCATCTAGTCCAGGCCCCTGCACTGAGGCAGGACTAATATTAGCTAGATCATCCCTGACAGGTGTTTGTCCAACCTGCTCTTAAAAACCTCCAATGATGGAGATTCCACAACCACCATGGGTAATTTGTGCCCATGTTTAACCACCCTGGCAGTTAGGAAGTTTTTCATGATGTCTAACCTAGGTCTCTCTTGCTGCAATTCAAGCCCTTTACTTCTTGTCCTGTCCTCAGTGGTTAAGAAGAACAATTTATCACCCTCCTCCCTGTAACAATCTTTTATGTCCTTGAAACTTGCTGTTATGTGCTCCTTCGATCTTCTCTCTCTGGACTAAGCAAACACAATTTTTTCAATCTTCCTTCTTCTGCCATGTTTTCCTTTAATTGTTTTTGTTGCTCTTTCCCCAATTTGTCCACATCTTTCCCAAAGTGCAGTGCCCAGAATTGGACACAATTCTCCAGTTGAGGTCTTATCAGTGCTGAATAGAGTGGAAGAATTACTTCTTGTGTCTTGCTTATAACACATGTGCTAACACATCCCAGAATGGGTTTTGCAACAATCATCACATTGGTAACTCAAATTTAGCTTGTGATCCACTGTCCCCCCCAGATCCCTTTCTGCAGTGCTACTTCCTGGTCACTGCCCAGTCTGCATTTGTGCAATTGCTTATTCCTCAAGTATCGTATGTTGTATTTGTCCTTGTTGAATTTCATCCTATTTATTTCTGACCATTTCTCCAGTTTGCCCAGATCATTGTGAATTCTAATCCTGTTCTACAAATCGCTTGCAACCCCTCCCAACTTGGTACCATCCACAAACTTTAGAAGTGTACTCTTTATGCCATTGTCCAAATCATTTATGAAGATTTTGAACAGAACCAGAACAGATCCCTGTGGGACCCCACTCGATAGGTCCTTCCAGCTTGAATGCAAACCCCTGATAACTATTCTCCACCCAGGATTTTCCAACTAGTTTTGCACCCACCTTAGAGCAGGTTCATCTGGGATGTATTTCTCTAGTTAGTTTATGAGCTGGTCATGTGAGACAGTATCAAAAGCCTTACTAAAGTCAAACTATATCACATCTGCTGCTTGCCTCCTATTCACAAGGACTGTTACCTGGCAGAAGGCTATTAGGTTGATTTGACATGATTTGTTCGTGACAAAAACATATTGACTGTCACCTTATTTTCTTCTAGGTGCTTACAAATTGATTGATTGATTGACTGATTGCTCCATTATCTTTCTGGCACTGAAGTTAAACTGATTGGTCTATAATTCCCTGGGTTGTCCTTGTTCCTCTTTTCATGCCCTTTTCCAGTCCTCTGGGTGCTCTTCTGTCCTCCACAAGTTCTCAGCGATAACTGCTAATGGCTCAGAGATCTCTTCAGCCAATTCCTTGAGTATTCTAGGATGCATTTCATCAGGTCCTGCTGACTTGGAGACACCTAACTTGTCTAAGTAATTCTTAGCTTGTTCTTTTTGTATTTTAGCTTCAGATCCCACCCTGCTTACCGTGATGTTCGCTAGGTTAGTCGTCCGATCGCTGCTAACTTGCATGGTGAAAACAAACAAAAAAGACTTCGGCCATTGCTGCGTTTTGTTATTGTCCCCTCCCCCTCCCCCCATCCTTGGGTACTCCTGAAATCACCAGCGAAAAAAATGAAAGAGAGACAAAAAGTTAAACTCCTTGTAGCCACCCCCTCACCTGCTCTCCCCAGCAGCTTTAAAGCGCTGTTCCCAGTTTATCCACAAGATGGCACCAGTGCCCGTTTCCCACAAACTGCTGCTTGTTTTCCCCGTTAACCCCTGAGGTCCTGCCCCTGTTCACTAGTTGCTGCGTGGCCCTTGCTCAGCTGGAGCATGGGAATAACACTTGTCAGGGTCCCCGTACTGCCCTGGGCCGGGGCCGAGGTGACACTGTGCAGCCCCTGTGGGGACGGACGCTCCCGGCTGGCCGGCCTGGGGGCAGCGGGAGGGATGTGCTGGGGCTTTGCTGAGGCCAGTCTCTGCCCTCCCGCTCTCCAGTGGCGACTCAAGAGGACATGTCGGTGCCCCAGTACTGCGACAAGCGCAGCTACCCACTCCCCGATGTCCCCTACCACAAGGACCTGGGTGCGGAGCAGAAGGCCCTGAAGGAGAAGGAAAAGGGATCGTGGAAGCAGCTGAGCAACGAGGAGAAAGTGGCCCGTAAGCAGGAGGGGGCGGAAGCCCTGTTGCTGGGGTGGGAACAGGAGAGGGGAGAGGTCATGGTACCAGAGGGGGGGGTCTGGTCAGTTACCTCCCCCCCATCTTCTCTGTCCAGCATCCAGCTCCTGCTTGGCGACCGAGCAGGCTTGTGTCTGGGACCCAGCGGGTGGAGGGACAGGCCATGCTGCTGGACCCAGGGAACCAGGGGGGCCAGGGCCTTGGAAGCCAGCAAGGGACCTGGATCGAGTAGGGGCGGGAGAACCTGATGTAGTCCTACAGGCCCCATGCCCCATTCTGGCTGAGGGACGGAGGTGCTGGGCTATTCAGAGATGTTCCAACCAGCTAAACCACACAGAGAAACCATAACCAGCCCTCTCCTGGCCATGGCATTAGAGATCTCCCCAGCCCAGCATTCCTGTAGGTCCACTTCATTTAAAGGAAGGGAACTCTGCATCCTCCATTGTCTTTGAGTGTGCGATTGCTGAGAAACAGCCCTGGGCTCCCTCGTGGTCCGTACCTGGTGCCCTGGGCTTCTGGCATTGGCCGAGATCAGCATTGGCACATGCAGCGTTGGATTTCCCCACCCCCGCCCCCCGGCAATATCCCTCGCTCGGAGCCCCATCCTGCAAGCTGCAGCCTCCCCAACCCTGCTGGCTTCAGCTGGAGCAGAGCACGCCCAGCATCTGGCAGGGTCAGGCTCAAGTCATCTTAGCTCCCACAGGGGCCAGGCCTCCAGGCGGTGATGAAACCCCAGTGCCAGTGGAAATTTTAGCCCAAGTGTTTAAGTTGCTGAGGCCCAAAAGCCTCTGAAAAGTCAGAGCCAGGAAGCAGCTCCCTCCCCTTCTGCTGCCAACCCCCCTGTAACTTGCATTCTCCGCTCCACCATTAGTTGACATACCAGGTAAACCAGCTGGTGTAATGCCTTAAATACGCTGCTCCCCCAGCTGGAGTGTCTGCCAGGGAGGATGCTGTGTCACCCCAGAATTCTCCACCACAAGAGGAGCCAGACAAAGCCAGCTAGCCATGTATCGATAGCGCTTTGTCCTGAGCAGGCAGCAGCCGAACAGTTAAATCTGTTCCAAGTCAATACATCTAATCACTGGGGAGTGGGCAAATATTGCACCAGCCTGCATCTGAGCTAGCCCAAGGAAGCTCTGTGCACATGACAACCTGCTGGCAACAACTATTACACTGGCCTTTTACGCTGGGACAAAACTTACACACAAGAGCATGGAAAACTAAACCCCAGCTCCACTGCATGAAATACGCAGGCTGCCCCGGAATCCTCGGCTACACAGGAACCAGCACGTGGCTGAAGGGCTGCAAGTGGGGGCCAAGAATCCACCACATAGATCAATGCACATAGCCACAAAGGGCTGATACGTCGGCTGGGTAACAGTGGTAACCACGAACTGGACTCTGTCCTTGTCCTGTTTACAGCTGAGCAAAGCAACTTCCAGGGTCTTCCCTCCCCTTGGCCATTTCCCTTCACCATCGATAACTTAACTCTGGCCTTGGTGCTCTCAAGCGTATCAGTGCCTTAGAAATGCCCTGGGAAGCATCATCACCACTGCAAAACAGCCGCAGTGAGGGTGAAATGACTTACCTAACGTCCAATAGTCTGTAGGTGGCAAGAGCCCAGATCTTCTGCTCCCAGATCACGACCCAACCACTCCAGCCCCCTCTTGCCAGCATGGTTCTGCCACTGTTTCCCTGGTCCAGGTGCAGATGGGTTTGTCTCTCTCTCTAACACGATCATAGACTCTCCAGGGTGCGTCTCCAGTAGAAAAACTAGTCCCGTTTTGAGCACTGGGCCAGTTTCATCTTTGCTGCCCTCAGCAGCAGCACTAGTGTCACCACCATGGTGCTTAGCCCTGCTCAGAACAGTGCGAGATGAAGAGACCCCGAGCCCTGGCTCCACCGTTGGAGCTGCACCAGTGCTGACAGGACAGGAGAGCTCCCCAAAACAAGTTGCTGTGCATGGGGCTTCATGCTTACCGTGTTGGATGCAGGCACTTCCCTACCGTTAGACCAACACGGACGGATGGACTTGGAAAGCAGACATCGCTGCATTTGCCAAGCAACAAAAGCCATTATCCTGGGACAGTATCCCAGTCCCCGCGATTTCAGTGCTCTTCCCATCTGGACTCATGCTCTAAAAGCTTGGACCGTGTCTCCAACGTGCCTGTTAACTGCTGTCCAAGTCCTGCCAGAGCAGGCCTGACAAACCAGACAGCTCCCAGGAGGAAAGGTGGGATGGGCCGTGCAAGGGATGGGGGCTTGGCCACAGGAATAGCCTGTGGGAACAGCAGATGGGATGAGGGGGGCAGAGGGGGCTCTGAGGTTAGCAGCTACCACAAAGCCTTTGCCAAAACTGTCTGTAGCTCCCTTTACAGACAGGCACCCTCGAGGCTGCAATCTCAGTGCTAACACGGTCTCTCCAGCAGCCGCCGGGGTGGGGGAGCGGACTGGCTGTCAGAGTGGGCTGGGATTCTCTGGGCTGCCTGAGCCTCGCAACTCTCTCTCTAGTCTATCGCCTGAAGTTCAATCAGACCTTCGCAGAGATGAATAGGCCATCCAGCGAATGGAAGACGGTGCTAGGAGGCGTCTTCATATTCTTTGGCTTCACTGGATTAATCGTGTGGTGGCAGCGCGTCTATGGTAAGGAGAGATGGACCGTAGGCTTGTAGGACAACACGTGAGAAGGCAAACGGGACACAGCTGGGGGGCTGTAGTGACAATCTGCTGCCACTGTAGAGGCTCCCCCATGTTCCGCTGCCCACAACTTCCTGCCCCAGCCTGAGCTGGGGTTTGTGACACATCATTCGAAACCTGGCTGTGCTGCCATCCAGGCCTGGACCTGCAGCTGGCCACGTGCTCTGGCCTGGGCTGGGGCAAGAACTAGCAGTGCATGGAAGTGGCTAGGGAGCAAGGCCCTGGCTTCTGGCACTGGGCACAGAGGAGCTGGCGAAGCAGAGCTCAGAGCACGGCTGTACACTTCTATCCATCTGGGCATGCCCTCGAGTGGGTCTGCTCTTAACCCTGCCCACCCAGGCCCTCTACAGAGCTGACACCTAGATCCTGCTGAGGCATTGGTCCTCAGATCCCCTGAAAACCCCCTCTGGGCCCTGCTGGCCTCACCCCCGCTACACGCAGGCTGCAAGAGCCCGAAGGTTTTCTAAGCCCCTTCTTTAAAACGGCACCAGGGACAAATAAACCGCTGCAAATATTTCTCCCAACCCCTCCTGGAGAAGCAGCCTCCCGTGTAAGCCACCCTTCACCCAGCAGAGGGCGCCGGAGCCGGCACATCCTAGGGCAGGTCTGGGGCCGCCCCGCTGCCCTGGGACCACGCGGGCATGGACAAGCCTGAGCCCAGCCAGCTTATGCCCCTTGCTGGGGGGCCGGGCAGGGCCAGGTGCTGGGCTGGCCTGGTGCCCACGTAATGCCACTGAGCCAGCCACGTTCCCGGCCCAGCCTGGGCGGGGAGGAGCCGCCCATGCCCAGGGCTGATCCCACACCCCGGGGGGAGGGGAGATGGGGAATAACGTGGCCACAGCCCGTTGGGTGGAGAACCAGGCAGGCAGGTGCTCTGAGCTCTCCCCTCGCCGTGTCCCCAGTGTTCCCCCCGAAGCCGCACACCCTGACGGACGAGTGGAAGGCTCAGCAGGTCAAGAGGATGCTGGACATGCGCGTGAACCCCATTCAGGGCTTCGCCGCCAAGTGGGATTACGACAAGAACGAGTGGAAGAAGTAGAGGGGACGCCCTCCACCCCCCACCTGCAGCGGGCAGCGCCTGCACACTGCCATTCCCGGGCAGCAAGAGGCCAGCGCTCTGGGGGAGAGCAGCTGGAGCAAAGCCACTCTTGCCTGGCTCCCCTACCCCCATCCTTCGCTGGGCTGCCAGCCCGAGCCCCCCCACCTGACCCCTCGTGCCTTGTCCGCACCTCTCCCTCTCCTGCGCCAGCTCAGCTGTGCAGCCTGGTCCTGGGCAGTGAGCTGGCTCCAGTCTCCGCCCTGCCCCTCCCTGGCCCACTGGGGGATCCGTCCTGTGGCCCAGCCTGTCTCTGGTGAATGAGCATTTGGCACTGTCCGTTCCCTGCTCCCATGGAATAAAACACTACAGTAAATCTGCAGTGTGCAGCTTCTGTCTTGTACCTGACAAAGGGGAGGGGAGGAGAGACCCACTGTTCTCAGCTCTGGGGTTCCTGGTAACTTCCCCCTCAGAGCCTCCCCCTGCGCAATCCACTCCTGTCCCCCAAGGTACAGCGAGGAACCCTTCGCCCTCGCGCAGTTCCTTAAAGCATCACCTGGCCAGGCCTACTGTCCTCTCCAGTCACTCGGTTCTTCTCCCTTCCCTGATCACCAGTTCTTACCTGCTGGGAGGCAGAGATCTAGGCCTGTGTTGGTCTATGGCGAGGAGCCAGCCAGGGTGGCACCCCAGCCCTGGGCACTGCAGGAACCCGGGGGCTGGTGTGCTCATGGGAGCATTTTAATGGAATTCTGGGAGTGCAGGCAGCTCCATTCCTTCTCCAGCCACCCAGCCTGTGCAGTGGCATTAGGCTCAGGTCTCACCCTCACAGGCTGCTCCAGGTGAATCTCTGCAAGCGTAGCTCATTCACTTAGCGCTTCACAGGACACATCTTCAGAAGACCCTGCCAGCAATCCTTGGGGCTCTGGAGCAGGGCCAAGAGTCCTGGGCTTCTGCTGTGCCCAGGGGGAATAAGTGACTCATCTGAGGCACCGAAGGGCCAGAGCGGCTATTGGAACCCAGGCAGCTGTAGCTCGTAGTGCTGGGCTCTAGCAAACCACCTATTTCACAGAGGGAGGTAGGGCCATGCAGGCACCGCTAAATGCTACGTCAGCCTGGCCCTGCGGGGCTTGGATAGGCACATTCTCCACTCGGACACACTGCTGGTGCATGCTGGCTCCTCGAGTGTGCAGGCAGAACAGAGAGGACACAGGTATTTCCACACGACACCGTCTCCACCTGCCACCAGCGGGGCTGGAGTGGCTAAAAGCAGCCAGTGCCCTGTCTACACTAGCGTTGCACCAGTGGGTGAACTGAAGACAGGGAGAGAGGAGGGAGCAGCAGTAGCCACGTTTTGCAGGTACGCCTCTCAGTAGGGACAGGGCCCTACTCAGCAAGAATCACAGAACTACACAGCTCCAACAACAGAGTTTATTAATAGGATTGAGCCTCCACCTGCAAATCAAAGCATTTCAAAATGCCTGCCACAAGCTGTGTCGGGAGTGACTTTCGCACGCAAAGGACTCGGTGGGCCTAACCCCACACTGCCCGGCCAGCACCGTGAGAGGCTGAGTCAGGAGCTGAGAGTGCAAGGTGGGTTCTTAGTGTCTGTGGGGACCTGCTCTCTCGCCCCGGTTCTCCTTTGGGGGGGTGGGGGCCTGGGGCCCGCCCCATGCAGAGTGCATAGCAGATGCCCTGCAGGGTGATGGGGGAGCACTGTCAACACACATAAATACAGACATACAGTTAACAAAAATAGTATTAGAATATTCACAAATGAATAAAAACTACTCTCAGGTATTTACAGCAGAGCACAGAAAACATGTACATGGAGCAGACACCTGCTAGGCCTGTTGGGCGCTGACGCTGGACTCCCAGGAGACGGGGGATGTTTCAAAGCCAGCGGCACGTTAATGCTTCAGGGGGATGAAACTCCAGGCAGGCACTAGCAGGGCCCAGCTCCTCCTCAGCAGCTTGCAGGAGAGAACAGGAGGTGCGGGGCTACAAGCGGCACAGAGGACAGCCCCTCTCCAGCCCCACACCCCCCATGTGCAGGGAGGGGAGGGCACGTCCCTGTGCTTGGAGCAGGAGATGCCACGCCCCGCGAGGAGGTGAATGCACACTGGAGATGGAATGGTGGCAGGCCCAGTATTAAACCAAATGCTGCCGTTACTCAGGCAATCCCGAAAAGCACAGCAGGTATCCGAGCGAGCGTGCTGCTGCTGAGCGAGCGGGGAGCGCTCCAGGGGAGTACCTGTCACCCTGGAGCTAGCAGGGGGCCATCAGGGCTCTGAACACTCTCCTGCTCACTGCTAGAGCGTGGGGCCAGACTTGGAACTCAGCTAAGTGGAACTATCAGGAAGGTGGGCAGGGGCCTTCCTCCATCTCCAGCCCCTTCTCTCCCATGCCAGCTGGGCTGCCTCTGGCCGTGCTCTGTTCCAGTGTCCAGCTCCTCCATCCCCTCAGACAGATCAGGCTCCTACTTTGCCCCTGGCCCCGGGACAATGATGCTCCTGCTGGTTCCCTACGGGGCAGCACTCACCTCCACCGCAGTCTTGCTTTATTCCTCCCACCCTGCCCTCCCGCACAGCAATGAGGAAAGAGACTCACTCTGCTGCTAGCCCACAGGGTGCGCGTAGGAAGGGGGTGGGGCAAACAGTCCCATCACCGCTGGGGCAACCCCACCTGAACTCCTACCAGGCCCTGGGCAGAGCTGTGTTTACTTCTGTCCTTGCTGCAAGCTCCTCGGGCTCTCCAGAGAGCGCCGCTAGCAGAGGCAGGGAGCAATTAGAAGCCAAATGTAAACACCTGCCATGGCACTGCTGCTGACACAGTGTTTTTCTCTGTCCGTGAGTCGCCCACCTGGCACTAGCTAGGGGACTCCAAGCAAGAAGAGCAAACCCAGACATGCCTGGTCCCCAGAGAGTGGGAAAGCACTTTGCAGCCCCAGGCCCATGCTCGGAGCAGCCGAGCCGAGGAACGCAGGGTACCTGCTTGGAGTGCTGGGGTGCAGGATCGGGTGCTTGCAGCATGTAGGGACAAAGTGGCAGCCTAGGGCAAAAGGGAAGGAGGCGGCACAGTGTAAGTCACTGCAGAAATCTACATTCATAGGGAGAGAACAGCACGAGGATCCCACTGTGCCCATGCCTGGGAGCACAAAGCTGGGCCTGACACCCGTCCCAGCAGAGTGCCCTGGGCTGGGCACAGCCAGCGTAGAGATGGGGCTTTGGCCTCTGGAGCTAGATGCAATGGGAGAGCAGATTCGGACGCATGCAGCAGTACACGGCTCTGGGAGGAGTCTCCTGCAGCACAGGGGAAGGGTTAGGACTTTCAGGGCTGGGGAGACGCCTAATGTAAACTCTACCCCTTAACTAGAAGAAATGGTTTGAGGTCTGCCAAGGGCAGCCCCGGGGCCCTGGCTGCACCTAACCCCTTCCCACCAGCTCCAGGTGCCACACACAGCAGCCAGGCAATCGCAGCACCAGCTGACCTCACAGACAGACCCAGGAGGGGAAGCTGCACTGATGGTTAACAGCAGATCTTCCCAGTTCAGTCTGCCAGAGGCACACTTCTCCTTTCTCCCCACCTCCCTGCCACGCCCACGGCCAGCTGAGCTGGGCATTGCCTGGAACACCCCTCCAAGCACTGAGGGCTCTTGCTAGATATGCACAAAGCCTGCAATGACAGTGGGGCTGTGTGGAGGGGGTGGGGCTTGCCCCTAGAGCCTTACCCTAAACATCCTCCCCACCTCCCCAAAGGGCGTCTCCCCATGCCACCTGGGGGAGCACGTTTCCACTCCAATCCCTGCTGTTTGGTGACCTAGGACACAGGCTGGGGTCCCCAGCAGCCTATGGGGAGCAGCCCGCGGAACAGCTGCCTTGGTCGCCGGGGTTTTTAAAACCAACAGTAAGTGAAGATTAGGATAAAAGGGAGATGGTGGTACGCAGGCCAGAAGAGATCTGTGGGGCAGGAGTCACTGCCCTTCAAGACGGGCTGCGGGTGGGGCGCTGCCCCTTGGAATGATCACGTTGCTCTGGAGTATAGTGTGACGGGGTTTTGCCATTTGCCACAGGCCCAGGGCCATCCTGGGCGCTGGGGAGGAGTCAGTGTCCGGTTACTTGCGGCTCAGCAGAGAGCCCAGCAGGAGCACTCCTGCCAGAGTCGCCCCGGTCAAAAGCCACCTGTTGAACTGCTCCTGGCCTTTCCTGCTCTTGGCAGCAGCGTCATTCCCATAGAGATCCACAAACCGCTCCTGCAAGGGGGGGGGGGGGGGAAGAGAGAAAGAGAGAGAGAGAGAAGGGTTAGGGAGCTGCAGAAGCCGGGGTGTGGGAGGCAGGGCAGAGCTCACATTTAAACACCAGACAATGACCAAACGCAGGATCCATCTTGTGAGCAGGAGACAAGGGGATTCCTGAACTGCTGCTCCCCCAGGCACTCACCTGGGTCAGAGGCACAAGCCCTGTTCTTGAGTCAGGTGACACTGCCCAAGGCAGGCCCTGCACG
Organism: Gopherus flavomarginatus; assembly: GCF_025201925.1. Classification (NCBI taxonomy): domain Eukaryota; kingdom Metazoa; phylum Chordata; order Testudines; family Testudinidae; genus Gopherus; species Gopherus flavomarginatus. The sequence goes on from NC_066627.1 coordinate 50,637,842, forward strand.
AGTCAGGCAGCCTGGCCCAGTCTGCACCAGCAAAGCTTTGCTGCCCTTGATGTACCAGCAAACCCTCCTGGCACAGATGCAGCTTATAACAACAAAAGACTGTTTGTGCCAGGAGAGCTTATACCGGTTCCCTGAAACCCACAAAGTCATTCCTGAATGATGCCACACACCTCATTCACAGTGACTGGGCCCCCAGGTGCACGCACACACCATGGCACCATCGCAAGCAGCCTCCTACACTGAGCAGGGCATGAAACAGACTGGGAGAGCCCCCCAAGGATGGGCAATGTCATGTTTCTTGTTAGCTGCCTTGCCACATGCCAGTGACTGCTCCTTCACCCCCATGCCTCTCTCTGGTGGAGAGCAGGTACTAATACAGATGGCCTTTGAACCTTGCTAGGCAGCAGTCAGGAGAACAGCCTCCTGCCCTGCTCTGCAAGAAGCCAGCTGAGCAGCAGCCAAGACACTCAGGACATTCCTTTTATTCAGCCCCTTTTACCTGAAGTTCCCCCAAACCAAGCCTGGTTGCTGCCCCACAAGGCTGCAGAAAAATGTAGAAAATGAAGGACTTGGCGTGGATTAAAATACCAATTAAGATTCACAAGAACTCTGTCAGATTTGGCTGGAAAATCCAGGAGGACAAGGTATGCAGCCATTATAAATCCTGAGAACGTTCACCAAGGACAAGACAATTGGATCCAATTTTCAGCACTGGGGAAAGAGAACAATGAGTGTGTTCCTGCTGCAGGGGGGGTCTTGCAAAACCCAGAGGAAGGGCATGCGTGCATCCACTTCCCAAGACACCAGAAATAACTCAAACGCTGAAAAAGAGAAGGGCGAGCCTTGAACACAGTGACGAAAGCTACCGAACAGAGTCAGATGTGGACGTTTCCTTTGAGAACCACCCTAATGCCTAGACAAATTGGAACACCCGTGTTTAAAAAGAAAACAATTTCAGAGACACACTAACAAACAGAGATCCTCTACCAACAATGTAACAAGGAAGAAAGCACCTGCTACAAATACATGAGAAGCAAGAGGAAGACCAAGGACAGAGTAGGCCTGTTACTCAGTGAGGTGGGGGAAGACAATTACAGGAAACGTGGAAATGGCAGAGGTGCTTAATGACTTCTTTGTTTTGGTTTTCACCAAGAGGTTGGTGGTGACTGGACATTTAACATAGTGAATGCCAGGGAAAATGAGGTAGGATCAGAGTCTAAAATAGGGAAAGAACAAGTCAAAAATTACTTAGACAAATTAGATGTCTTCAAATCACCAGGGCCTGATGAAATGCATCCTAGAATACTCAAGGAGCTGACTGAGGAGATATCTGAGCCATTAGCAATTATCTTTGAAAAAAGTCCTGGAATGTCTCCCATCTTCCATAAGACTGGAAAAGGGCAAATCTAGTGCAGATCTATAAAAAGGAAAAAAGGCCAACCCAGGGGATTAAAGACCAGTCAGCTTAATTTCTGTACCCGGAAAGATAATGGAGCAAATCATTTAAGCAATCAACTTGCAAACACCTAGAAGATAATAAGGTGATAAATAACAGTCAGCATGGATTTGTCAAGAACAAATCGTGTCAAACCAACCTGACAGCTTTCTTTGACAGGGTAACAAGCCTTGTGGACGGGAGGAAGCAGTAGATGTGGTATAGCCTGACTTTAGTAAAGCTTTTGATACTGTCTCACAAGATCTTCTCATAAATAAACTAGGGAAATACAACCGTCCTAGATGGAGCTACTATAAGGTGGGTGCAAAACTGGTTGGAAAACCATTCCCAGAGAGTAGTTATCAGTGGTTCACAGTCATGCTAGAAGGCATAACAAGTGGGATCCCACAGGGATCAGTTCTAGGTCCGGTTCAGTTCAATATCTTCATCAATAATTTAGCTAATGGCATAGAGAATATACTTATAAAGTTTGCAGATGATTCCAAGCTGGGAGGGGTTGCAAGTGCTTTGAAGGATAGGATTATAATTCAAAATGATCTGGACAACCTGGAGAAATGGTCTCAAGTCAGTAGGATGAAATTCAATAAGGACAAATGCAGAGAACTCCACTTTGGAAGGAACAATCAGTTGCACACATACAAAATGGGAAATGACTGCCTAGGAAGGATCAGTGCGGAGAGAGATTGGGGGTCACAAGCTAAATAAGAGTCAACAGTGTTATGCTGTTGCAAAAAATCATCATTCTGGGACGTATTAGCAGGAGTATTGTAAGCAAGACATGAGAAGTAATTCTTCCGCTCTACTCTGCGCTGATTAGGTCTCAACTGAGTATTGTGCCCAGTTCTGGGTGCCACATTTCAGGAAGGATGTGGACAAATTGGAGAGAATCCAGAGAAGAGCAATAAAAATGATGAAAGGTCTAGAAAACATGACCTATGAGGGAAGATTGAAAAATGTGGGTTTGTTTAGTCTGGAGAAGAGAAGACTGAGAGGGGACATGACAAGTTTTCAAGTACATAACAGGTTGTTACAAGGAGGAGGGAGAAAAATTGTTGTTCTTAACCTCTGAGGACAGGACAAGCAGCAATGGGCTTAAATTGCAGCAAGGGCAGTTTAGGCTGAACATTAGGAAAAACTTCCTGTCTGAGTGATTAAGCACTGGAATAAATTGCCTAGGCAGGTTGTGGAATCTCCATTATTGGGGATTTTTAAGAGCAGGTTGGACAAACACCTGTCAGGGATGGTCTAGATAATACTTAGTCCTGCCATGAGCGCAGGGGACTGGATTAGATGACCTCTCGAGGTCCCTTCCTGTGCTATGATTCTATGGGTGCAGACTTTGCCCATATTCTGCAGAGCCTCTGCTCTCCCATCTTGGCACCAGCAGCTCTCGGGCTGCCACCGCTAGGGACGTGTGCATTTTACATTAACACTTGCCGTTTCTGCCAAAGGTTGGCTGGATTGTTACACGTGTTTAATCTTTACAGTATAAAACATATTTAATGTTTTAATGTTCCAGGTTAAAGTGGCTAGAACAGGTTCTGAAAGGGAAGCACTGTGTAACTGCAGTGGGAATGCTCTCTCTCTTCAGTGTACATGGAACCAATTCAGTGCTCAGCAGCTGAGCTGCCATCTTCCTGTTGGCTTATTTCTGGTTTGAGCTCTCCTCCCTGGGAAGTGTGGGGCAGAACTCTCTGTGAGAGATCAAGGGCGGAGCCCTAAACAGCCATCGGATCAGGTCCCCAAACTGTAGCGTGGGCACATGGAGGCTGCCTAACGGCAGAGAGCCCTGGCCCTTCGAAGGGGAAGGATGGGTCAGCTCCCCCAGCCTCAATGGCTCCTCCACAGATTAGTCCCCGCTAGTGGGGCACAAGGCACTTCAGTTTCCTCCACAGAATAAGCACCAATTGCAGCTACTCTGCCCAGCTGCCAGGCCTGCAGTCACTTTCACCTGCAGGCATTTACCCCTTCCACCAGGTGCACCGTGCCCTCTGAGATCAGTGAACTACCCATTACAGCCTCCCACCCACCAACAATATCTTGGGGACCTGCCACAGACTGCCTGTCACTGTCAGTACCCAACAGGCATCAGGAGTTTTGCCGCAGCCGAGGGTGTGGGAGAGAAGAGGCGGGAGACTAGCATCTGTGTTCCTGCAGCAGGCCCCACGTACATCAGCCTTCTTCAGGCAGGGGCACCGAATGGACACAGAAGCCCTGCGCACCCCACTCTGAACTGTGTGTAAAGAGGGCAAAGGAAAGCACAGGACCAGTCATGAGAGAAGCGTGTGTCAGGGAGGGGAGAACACCACGAGAGCAGGACAGGAGGCGCACCACAAGCACACAGCGTGCTGAACTCAGGAAGAGGGGCGGGGGCAGCAGGGAGACAGCTGAGCTTTGTTTGCTGGGGAGGCTGGACTGGGCAAACTGTTCCATGACTGGAGCCCAATTTTCTATGGTTACTCTAAGAACAAACACCACATGTCTGTTAGTGTCTGCTCTGTGCCCACTCCTCTCCTCCCACCCACAGCTAGCGCCCAGTGGGACACACCGGCCCTTCTGGCAGCGAGCGTCCTCACAACAGGGCCCTGCATTCAGCATTATCAAGCTCCACGAGTCGTTTCTGGAAAGCTGGGTGTTCTGGGACAAGATCCTTGGAGTTTCAGGGCACAGGGCAATCTGAGGCATCTACCAGGAATGCAGCCACTCAGGGTTCTGTCTGGTTCCTCCCAGCCCTGCACCTCCTGCCAACAGATGGCAGGTTCCCACCCCCCATCTGAATGTTGAAATATACGTAGATTTAAAGCGTGCCAGCACAGGAGGCCACTGGAGCCCAACTTCCCCTCCCATGACAGAGAGAAGGGACAGGACAGAATCAGAGGGGGACAGTGTGGGGAGCAGCTGGGAAGGTAGTCAGGGGAGAGGGCAAAAGGACACAGTAGCTTGGATCTGGGGGGGATGCTCACACCCTACGGGACAAGCACTGTCACCATAACCACACCCGCTCAACTGCATTACTCCTGCACCACTAGTGGCAGGATCCACCCTCTTCCCCTAGCCCCGGCAACAAGAGCTCCTACCCCACCCTCCCCTTTGCAGGCTCTGGAGCCCTCCCCTTGCTAGTCTACCCAGCCTGAGCACCACCCAAGCACAACTTCAAAGCACTGTGTGCAGTGGTTCTGGAAGGCTAGAGGGTCTCGCACTAGCACAGGTCTGCCCAGCGGGGCCGGGAGGCTCATTCCCTGAGCTGGGTAGACATCCTACCCATCTTAGCGCCCCCTGAAGACATAGGCTAGACCTAGGGCTGCATGGAGTTGAGAGCAATGCACAGAGCAGGGGTCTCGGCCTTAAGTGACATTTCCAATAGTCACTGCAGGAAGGCAGCTTGAAGACAGACATGGCATCTCCTCGGTGAGATGCTCAGTCTGGCTAGAGAGCAGGCCCTGACTGCACGCCCAACCACCCAGCAGAACCTTGAACCAGCAGAGCCTGGCCTGAGATCTGAGAATGACCGAGGTAGGCCATACCCTCCCGAGCTGGTTCCTTGGAAGGGTCAGAGAGCCGGAGTCTGGTCAGGACCTCGAGAAGATGCCTTTCCAGGGCTGGGGAGTTTGCTGATCATCTGGGTCCAAAGCACATGGAAACATCAGCAGCCCTGCTGACTCACCCAGGACACCAACTCCTTCCCACCTACTGAGATACTCCAAATCTCCAAAATAAGCCCCACCCCAAAGAGTTCCATGAACAGAGCACCGACCCCACCCACAGGGATAGGGCTGCGCTGCAGCTGCAAGAGGTTCTTCCAGATACAGCAACACAATGTAGGCCAAATTTGGGTACCCCATGCCAAGTGCAGAATTCCCACTGGAGTCAACAGGAGCAATGGGCATTCACAAGGCTTTTGTTTAAATACCTTACTATTAAGCACAACTCTGACCCTGGGGAGGGATGGGGAGACAAGAAACTCCTGCTGCAGAAGGTATATACCTGCCCCAGGTAAACGGCACGGCTGTCCATCAGAGCTCTAATCCACAGCAATCCTGGCTCTCATGGAACGAGGGGTCCAAGTTCAGTACGCAGCCAGACTACAGAAGAACTTTACCCCCGGCAGCCCTGAGGTTTATCAAGCATGCCTGTCGGTCAGATTAAAGCAGGAACCGGCCTTGCAAACATTTCCCAACAGCATTCCAGAGAGCAGAGCAAATCTGAGGCAAGCTTTGTTCTTCTAGCTCACTGGGTAAGTAAACAGGCCTGCTCCCCTGCTATGCACAAATCACACTGCACAGGACTGGAGACCAAGGAGGGCCAGCAAATGGAAATCAATACAACAACAAACGGTAATGAGAGCTTCCAACCAAGCATTTCCCCGCCCCACCAGCAACTGATGGGCCCCAGACACTACTTTTCTCCCAGAGCACTCCATGAGAAGCTCTGTGTCCTGGACGAACCTGACCCGGGCTGAGGGCCCTTTTCTTCCCCCACAGGAGCAGGGTATGTATTATATTCAGACTGCCATTTTTCCTAGCAGGTTTTTCTCCTGAATAAAGAAGGCTGCAGTAAGTCATCCAGTCTGGAACAGCACAGATAAGCTTGGAGTGACCCTGTGTCTGTGTCACGCCTTATTGTGCGATGCACAGAAATCAGACAGGCGGCAGCTCTCTGCTAAATCCCCTCCTGCTGCCTGAGCCTCTAGAGGGTTCTCCTGACTCCAGCAGCTGTGCCAAGGAACTGCATGGAACACCTGGCAATGTCCCCATTACCATCCAGACAAGACACCAAGAGACAAGCTGTGACTGTTGCCATGGTCAGCGACGTGGGTTTCAGTTCCTAAGCTACTGCTGTGATTGACAAGTAGCTCAGCCAACTGCTTTTAAACTGGCTCCTCCCCATAAGTCATAGAAAATGCAGCTCACTTCCTCCCATTACTTAGAAGATGTGAAACATCCTCAAATCCTGTCCCTCCATCACAGCTCCTTGCAGAGCACCCATCCCTCCACACCTTGCTGTTTTAACCAATGACCAAATTCCAGCCTGGAGTAAGCAGGGATTTGGGGATTTTCAGAGGCCCCGGGGCTTTGCACCTGCTTGCCCCAGGACTGAATTTGGCCTGAAGCCTGTCTCATTTGTCACAGACCCTCCCTTTTGTGGGCTGCCACACGAGCCTGCTGCAGAGATTGATAAACGTGCAATTTCAAAAGCAAGTTTTTCAATGGCCTATTTGGAACAGATGGAGGTCATGTAAAATCCCAAGCAACACCAATTCTTGCTGTGGCCTGAAGCAAATTGCTTATCCTCTCTGCCTCAATTTCCTCCTGTAAAACAGGGATCATTTTACCTCCCAGGTGTCTTAGTGAGGACAAATTCATTCCTGTTTATATTGTGCTTCAAAGCACCTAACAAGTAGTTCATACTACAGCCAGCTGGACAGGGCCCAGATCCAGGTGTCAGAGGGTCTCTGGCTGCAGCCTCAGATACACACTACTGCTGTTTCACAGCTGGATCAGGTTGGCGAACCTCTTCCCAAGTCAAGCTTTTCACAACCCCCTTACATGTTTTTACTCTGATTTCTACAGTGAATGTAACAGTGATAACAAGTATCAGAGGGATGGCCGTGCTAGTCTGGCTCTGTAAAAGCAGCAAAGAGTCCTGTGGCACCCTATAGACCGGGGTCGGCAACCTTTCAGAAGTTCTGTGCCGAGTCTTCATTTATTCACTCTAATTTAAGGTTTTGCATGCCAGTAATACATTGTAACATTTTTAGAAGGTCTCTTTCTATAAGTCTATAATATAGAACTAAACTATTGTTTTATGTTTAAGAAGCTTCATTTAAAATGCAATTAAAATGCAGAGCCCCCCAGACTGGTGGCCAGGACCCGGGCAATGTGAGTGCCACTGAAAAATCAGCTCGCATGCCGCCTTCGGCACACATGCCATAGGTTGCCTACCCCTGTTATAGACTAACAGACGTATTGGAGCATGAGCTTTCGTGGGTGAATAGATCCGACGAAGTCTAGTTAGTCTATAAGGTGCCACAGGACTCTTTGCTGCTTTTAGTGATAACAATAAACCCCTATAGAGGCTGATAGGGAATAGTTTAACCTGAGATTGTTATAAAGTTTTCAACCCCTTGGGAGTGGAGTCTCCTGTTCGCCTTTCTTGTCCCCCTAGGGGCCATGACCTACTGATTGCAAAACACGCTCTAATGCAATGAAATATTAGAGGACCCTAGGGCAGCACAGACTCCTGCTAACTTATACCATGTGCCCTACCATGCCAGCCTTATTCTTCACCGTTCTGCTGGGGAAGAAGTACCAGATGTGTGTGTCTATAATTCCCATCCATTAAGAGGAACACAGAAGGCCGATAGGTTTCACTTTAGGGCTACCAGCTCCTTTTGGCACTGCAGACCTGTTATATTGTATCCTCTGCGCCATTGCTGTGGGGAGGGGACAGGCCACTGATGTAAGAATCCTGCCCAGAGAGAAAGAGGTCAGGATTCTTGTATATTTCCAACGTCCTCCCTATTTACAGGTGGGAGCGGGAAGGTGAGCATGTGGTTTGTGATAACAGAGAAACCGAGCCCTCAATGTGTTGGCAGTTGCATCCAGAACACTTTGGGCTACAGGGTCAGGGGAAGCACTTTGCTCCCAAGGAAGGGCTAGTTAATGATTCCCCAGCAGGATGCTGGGCAGGAATGCATAAGCTCCTCCCACTGCAAACAGCCATGCTGTGTGGATATGCATAACCCTGCCACTCCCCAGCCTCCATGCTGAGTGCATATATCGCCTCACCCTCCTCCCCACCAATGGCCCTGGTAACATAGTGTTTATTCAGAAGGGTCCACGCAGTCATTCTGTAGACTCACAGCCCAACAGCTCCCTGATCTGCCAGTTCGCAGCTGGGGCTGCCTCACAAGACAACAGGGAAGAAAAGAGACAAAGGCACGATCTCTGGCCCTGGTCAGGTGCACTAGAACCCTTTCCCTCCCTCCCGCCGCTCCCCCAGATGCTGCTGTCTCCACATCCTCTCAGGAAACTGCCAGACCTTTGTTTCTAGGGTGACCAATATTGTTATGTTGGGGGGCAGGGGCAAAGAGAGAGAATCAAGACTGTGGAGATTCCTTTATTGAGCCCAATGCTAAATAAGGGGGAAAATCCTTGTTCCCCCTAAACAGTCCCCAAGTACCCCCTTGCCCTGCTCTAATAAGGCTTCCAGGAAGGGGGGGGGGGTGTTGTCAGGCAGAGTGGTAGCACGCCTTGGTAACTGACAAGCTGCCATATTTGCATAGATTTCAGCACTAAGGGATTTAGACACAATCTCATCATAGCACCAAAAACTGTCACAAAGAAACTAAGAACTAAGTCTTTCCACTTGGTAATAAAACCAAAGGCCCTTCCCCCACAAGACACTGTGCAGCTGCATAGACACCAAGCAAACAGAACTGCTATAGGGAGCGGTCACCCAGCAGAACGAAGGGCCTTCGCTAGGGCACGAGAGATGAAGCAGGCTGGCTTGGCAGAGCGCCGATAGGGCAAGCAGGCTGGCCTGGCATTTTGTTTCTAGTTTTGATAGCATCTGTCTGAGAGCTTGTGGAAATCATTAGAATTCTTCTTGGAACTTGACTTGTTTTGAAGCGCTTATTTCTAAGAAAAGAAAGTGTTTGCTGAGCAAGAGATAAATGGCATCTGGTGAATACATGGAGCTATCAGGCACTACAGGCAGGGAGGGACAACAGAGGAGGAGCATGGAGCAACCCTCCTCTTCCTCCAGAACTGGACAACATGTAGCTGGCAGGGCACTGAGGGCCACACAGCAGAGTGGCCCCCGTCCCTTTCCATGTCGACATGCCTGGAGAAGCCAGTGAACTCTGTGGAAGTCACTAATGCTCTCCATCCAGCCACTCTGCATGGGGCTCTGCCCCCACCCAATGCTCGGTTCCCAGACTCAGCAAGCCCAGACTGGGGGCAGGCAGGACGAAGGGACAAGGCTGCTTTAGCTCAGGATTTGGTGGACACACTGGAGACTAGCCAAGTGCAGGTCTCCTGGTTACCTTTCAGTTCATGCACTAACTCAAGGCCTTGCTTCCCTTATACCTGAGATCTAGCCCCCCAAGTGTTAGTTTCAACCTCTTCAGCCCCCTGTTCTGGATCTCAGACTAGTCCAGACATGTCCAGATATTTCTAGCCTCCCCCAGTCACCTTTATCTGAGAGGAAATGTTTAGAATTCCTGAGTTGCTCAAACGATGACTCTCTGATAGCAACAGCACGTTACAAAGAGGATCACAGACAATCTGTATTGGCTTACCCCATCCTCCCAAGGGTAGATTGTTTTACAATAGGCCCTCTCTGCACTTCACACATTCCCTCCTTCCCCCCCTCCCCCAACCCCAAGTCAACAGATACACTAACAAGGATGGGGCAGTAGGTGATAGTGAAATATAACAGAAGCACTTATGCCAATAGCTAGTGAGGTATCACCTCACTTCCAAGTCATCCAGGAACCATCCACTGGTTCAGCAGTGCAGTTCAGCATCTCTCTCTTTGTTTTTGCCACCCCCACCCTCCCCGCTGGTCAGAAGACATTGTACATGCACAGAATCAGATTCACAGCTCGTACTCCGCTCCATCCGCCACCCAACCAGGATCCTCATTCCCCCCTACACCTGCACTGACCTTGGCATCCTGAAGGTCCCACAACACTTTGCATATCTGTTTAAATGTGTAAAGCAGGCAGTTACCAATCACTTCACCCACCCTAAAATGCAGCCACCTCTGGGGTGAGATGCAGCAGATGTTTAAACAGTGCCAGCAATGTCAACTGGGTGTGAAGGAGGTATCTCGGTAGATAACAATAATCTATCAGATTTGAAATTTGGCCAGGACACTGGCATTCACATCCCTATCTGGAGACTGATGGGAACTAGAGCTTTAAATGTATCGGTAGTACCAACCCTGTTAGCTGGGTGAGTTTCATTCTCTTGTGTCTAGGTAACTATCTGAAATGCTAACACTAGACAGGTGGGAAGGAAATCAGTTGCACTCTCTATAGTGAAATCGGGAACAGGGCCAAGTTCGAGGCAAGTGAAGCAGAGCAAGTTCCTTTTTCAAGGTACAAGCAGGATTCAGCGAGTAGCAGTGATCCATGAGGACAGATGAGGGAAGCAGATGTAGGGGATAATCCCTGTCTAGTCTCTGGGAAGCAGCATATTGTCTGAACCATGGCTGGGGTACAGAGGAGAGCAGGGCAGTTAGTAGGGGAATGAAGGGGTTTGGGTACCAAGAAAGATTCCTTGGTGTGGCATGGCTGAAGTGCGCCAGCATGTGAATGGGTCACTTGGTTCTTTGACAGCAGAGGAGTCCCTCCTATAGGAGTGGAAGTGTGAGCAGATGACAGGGACGGAGCTTGGTCCTTTGCAAGCCAGCTTGGGCAGGGTTCAGAAAAAAAATTCAATGGCCTTTCACACAGAACATTCCATGTGGAGGAAACAGGCAACAGATCAGCCCGAGGGCCACACCTTCCACCTAGCAATGGCACTGCCACGCCTGCTTATTTACAGCCCAAGCCTGTAAAACAGGAGCTTATTTATAGCCCAACCCAGTGAGTAAACACACAGCGGAGTGACCACCACGCACATGGCTCTCTCTGCCACCCCAATAAGATCTGCTTGGGAAAGAGCCATGTACCATTAGAGAGAAACACCCCAAACAGTTCAGCAAATACACCAGGCTGTTCATTCAAGAGTCTCAAAGCACTGTCTAAATATTAGTCAGCTCTCAAAACCATCCTATGATGTGGAGCACTATTATCCCAGATGGGAAAACTGAGGCACGAAGCAGTTTAAGTGACCAGCCCAGAGTCATATGCCAGTCTGTGGCAGAGTTGGGAACACAATCCTGGGCTCTTGACTCCCAACTGCTGGTGTTTAGCCAGAGGACACTGTTCCCCTCAAAAGAAGCTCTCTGTGTTTCTAGTATACCTGTGACTGTAACTATAACAGCAGCTGTGTTACTGCTAAAATACCTATGATGCACCCCAGCCACCAGCTAGCAACTGCCATTAGAATTTGGATTAATGTGCATTTGGGAATAGTTTCATACAGAAATGAGCAAGACGAGGTGTGGAATAGGAAACACCCTGGTTCCAGCAAAGCCCAGGAACAACAGCTGCCTTTTACTCAACTCACCACGCGGGACTGGCATGTACAAACCTGCAGATGAAGCTCAATGGAGAAAAGCACTATCAGAAAAACTGAAAACAGGAGTATTCCCAAAGGCTGCTGCTAGAATCCTGTAAACACAGCTCAGCGGGTCCCCACGTGACTACTAGAGCCCAAGAGAGCCCAGAGGTCCGCTGCTCCATCTCTCTCCACCACGGAACCGGATGACAGGCTGCAAACCCCACAAGCCCCCTCCCTGCATGTTGTATGGCTGCTCAGACATCCCTCAAAGCCGGGACCTGAGTGTCAGGCAGCAGCAACGTCCAAGCGGTTATATTGCCATCGGCGCACAGCACCACCCTTGCAATCCAAATATTTCAGAAAATAGACCACCTCTCCCCCACTGCCCCGCCACATCCCACGTCAGATTTGACATCAGAGAACAGGCCTCAACCCCTCTCCAGAGCTGCCCCTCACATGCGGCTTTGCTGTTCTGCCCCTAGTATTCTTTCAAGTGCTTTGTCAGTAACTCACTGCCAGCTTCCATGGCGAGTGGGGGGAGATACAAGCAGACTCTGCAGGTGCAAATGCTTCAGGGACTCAGTTTTAACTGTTATGCAAACGACTGACCTACATGGAAGCAGCTGGTTAATTTCAATTACAATAGCAGGGAATTCTGGGTGATGTGAACCCTGAGTTCTCAGCAATCACTGTCAAATGCCAGGATGTTGTGACCCAGGGCTGTGTAGAGATAAAACCTCTGCCATTCTCCCCCTCGACCCCCACTCACACACAGCAGGACACAAGCATTAGGTAAGGCACACAGGCTGTCCCAGTTTGCGGAAGGGCTCCAGCCAGACTGGGTACTGGAGTGGGAAGTACAATAAACCTCCAGAGTTCAGTGCACACTACAGCCAAAGCCAGTACTCCGCGAAGCAGAGACAAACAGTCACTAGCACATTCCATTCCTAACCCTGCTGCCAGGGACGCTTGTCAAACTGGTTTCATCACCAGCTTCACAGAAACTACAATGCGCTTGCACCACTCGGAGATGACAAGTGCTCACCAGCAATTTCAGCATTTCCCAACGTGTTAGAGGGGTTATCCAGAAAGCTGCAGCCTGTTCTGGGCACTTCAGAAGAGACTGGAGAGGACAGAAGTGTTCACTCTATTGCGAGGCAATCAGCTATCAGATGAAACATTAATGTGCAGCAAAACAAGAGCTGGCATCAATGACTAATCTACTTGCATCCAACTTTCATCAGTGAAAGTTATTCCCTCAGAATCATCTGGGCTGAGCCACAGACCAGAACCAGTATCAGGAACACAGAGAAGAGGGAGAGCTGGGAGCCATGAAGCCATAATACAAAAGCACAGTGAGGAACACGTAGGTCGAGCCAGATCCACTCAGGAGATTAGCACCTGCTGGGAATGGGATTGCATTTCCTTGGACTAACCCATTTAATACCTTTTGGAAAACAGTCTCTATGCGGCTTCTCCCCACTGGACAGATGGTGTCTGAGCCCCAACAGGGCAGACCAGTCTGCTGGCCTGTGGTGAGAGAGGCACGTTAGGGGCAGCAGGAAGACTCCGTGTCTCTCGTGTCAGAGCTATCTGAAGCCTAGAAAACAGTGCAATGGCTGTGTGCCTAGTGAGGCTGCTATGTAACACAAGCATCTACTTTTGGGGGAGACCATGCCTTCAGTATGTGGTGCCCAAGGAGAGGAACTGAGCTGCATTTTCACCCAGTCACACTCTTCACCCCCAAGCATTAAGAAAGTTCCTGTATCCTTGTAGAACTGGGTATGAGGCAACAGTTTCTGCAAGGAGGCAGCTTTTGCAAAGACACCACTTTTGGGCTTCACTGGACCCTGACACCACGTCCACATTCCTCATTCTCTGGAGCCAGAGCTGGGGTGTGCCCTACAGTGCTCTCAAGCCTGTGACCAGAGTGCAATCTTGTCATTTCGTAGGCATCTCCCCCTAGACTGAGAGGCTGGGTGCAAGAACACGCTCCCCCACAGAAAACATGCCTTGGGAAAATGGTCCAAACAGACAAGAAATCAGGACCCACTCCTCCTTCCACACACAGACCCACTCTGATTTTAAATAGACTGTCTCAGCCCTTCTCTCTTGGGTAAGTCCCAGGGATCCTTTGAGCAGAGCTCCTCCTCCAAACACCCCCCTGGGATGGAGCTGGAGAAGGGGAGGGAGATGCACTCATTTAGTTCCTCTTAATTCATGTGAAATCTCAAGGGATTCAGCCCATGAAGTCACTTAGCAAGAAACCTCCTGACCAACAGGAGAGGGAGCCAAATAGGTCGTACTTCCCTAACATATGCAAGGCAAACTACTGCAGCAGGAGAAAGCTGCTTTGGAGCGCTCTACTCTGGGCCTTAGTCACACACTGGAAGCAAATAATTGTTTCATCCAATAAGCTATTGGTGAGCCACATGATTTCAGGATGGAATAAGCATAACCATGTGCTTATGGCCACAGGTTTATAGGAGTTCAGATCGGATGCCCTCAATACACAAAGCTGGGGCTTCACTTGAGGGCTACTCATGACCATCTGTATACAGCCTCCATTTCCTAACCAGCACAGCTAGTCACTGCCTGAGACAACAGCGTCACCACAGCTTTCCTGCCAGCAGAATGCCATTAACCCGCTCCCACTGAAGCCAATGGCAAAACTCCCATGGACTTCTGAGTGGGACCAAGATCATGTCCAAAACACCAGTGAAATGGTCCAGAAAGGGCAGGAACCATCTGAGTGGAAGCTGTCCTACCCTTCCCCTCCTCTCTGCACTGACCAGTCCCAGGGTGCAGCAGTCAAACAAACCCTTATTCTAGCTCCAGTGCACACAATGGTGAACCTGGCAGCTCGCTCCAACGTGTGGCTGGGTGTTGAGACTCCTGTGCTTCCCTCACCTTTGCTCTGTTTAGTGCGGAGCTCTTGGCTTCAGGTGAAGGACTGCACTGGTATCGACATCAGCGGGGGGGGGGGGGGGAGGAAAGATCTTTTATTCTTTTCCCTCCTTTCTCCTCACTCAGTCAAGGGCCTCCAGGTGCTCAGACACCTGTGCTGTCAAACAGACAGTTCTGTCCGTTCCCCTCTTCAGCCCAAGCATACGATTCTATTTCCAACCAACAAGCCAACCCAGCCTGCACCTGCCGCTTTTGTCACGGGCAAGGCACCTCACAGTACGCTATACATAGCCATCCCTTCATGCACAGTTTACAACAGGACAGAATCCTGCTTCAGAAGCTCTGGCTGCATGCTGACCTCCTTCGGAACTCCCTGTTACAGAGCAGCCCAAAGAGGCTGCAAGTTACTGCACAGGGTATAAAGCTCACTGAAATCAGAAGAGTAGATTAACTCCATGTTCATTCAACTCTCCGCTCCCTTAAAAGGGGGAAAACAACCACCGCATTCAATTAATCCCAGAGGCAGCAGAAACTTCTCTGGTTAAAACTCCAAAGAGGCCTTTGAATTCCATCCACTCCTCCCTCCCTCCCCTAGAGGCAGGCACCAGCACCGAGGGCTTCTGGGTCCCCATTAATGGGATCCTAAGAGACAGCAGTAGATCAGTACACGTGAGCATGTGCCTGGGAGAAAACACGTGCGGATGTAAAGATGCTGGCTGCATGGAGGAGCTGTGCTGGGTGTTTCCGCCTGGAGGCTGCCCTTCCCAGCACTGGTGAGCTCCTCTATTTGCGCTCTATCTAAAATAAGCGCAAGAATAAAAATAAGTGAAATGCCTAAAAATAAAAAACAAAGCAAGCAGTTTTCTGCACCATAACTAGGTCACCCAGCTCGCCAGCATGCGAGTTGTGGCAGAAGGCACACAACCTTACAGGCCTCCTGAATTCAAACTCAACATGTCTCTTCAAATTTTCCTGTCACGAAACCCACACCTGCTCCCCAGTAACCCCCAGCTGGAGCCATCTGTTAACGGTTCTGCCCTCCAGTCAGCTTGGGCTGTTTTGCTTGTGTGGCAAACTGTAACCTTATCCCCCCACCTGAACGCTGCAACAACGAACACTGCCCCAGAGGACACAACCGAAGCTGCCCTGTGCGTTCAGACGAGGCCATGCTTCCTTCTTTAGAAACAAACGGACAGGCCTGATGCTGTGAAGTGGAGAGAGCTATCGCAGGCCCAGCGACAGGGGCTCCCCTTTAAGTGCACACCAAAGGGCAATCAGTAACTAAGCTTGAGAAGGTCTCGTGCCAATAGACTGTCATTGTCACTGGCACAGCACAGATAGGACCAGGGAGTTCTGGGAACATTCAGAGATAAGAAATCTGGCCTTGGAGAGGAACGCTAAACAGACAATCCCAGGTCCCATCCCAACCAGGGCAATGTCTGTGAGGGACCAAAATGCTTCCTTCCCTGTTACCAATGGTACTCTTTAGCCACTTTGGAACAATGGGTTTTCCAGGAGCAGCAGCCCTGCCAGGAGGGGCAGCAGGAGAGGAGAGCACCACTCAGCAGAGAGATGGCCACTGAGGCATGCTCTGGAGGATGCCAATGGCAGTTATAGCTCCTACTGCCGTCAGTATACAGATCATCACAAAGGGGGGGGAGACATCTCGGCCTAGCAATTCTGCTGTTGTCTCAGAAACAACCAGCATCAATCAGGGATGGCTCCCACTTTTGTTATCAGATATCGTTAAGGTTCTCAGATGAGCGTCCCCACCCCAACCCCGCCAATCCAGTTTCTCCCAGGACTGGTCAGGCTTGGTAGTTGCTAGGGAAATAGTTATTTGTCCTAGAGAAGTGCTCCTGGTTCTCTCAGAAAGGGACTCTATTCCCACAACGTTCCTCCAACTTTCACTCAACAAAATGTGAGGGGAGGAGGGAGGAGGGGAGGAAAGAAGAGCTGCAAAGGCCCTGAAACATCACATCACCACTGAGCCTCCAGCACACTCCCGCCGAGGACCTGCTGTGTGTGTTTCCATTCAAATTATATAAAGGGAGACTTATGTAGTTTCTGACATCCAGTCAGGAACCCAAAAACGAGGTGTGGCCATACATGTCAGGCACATGCATAAAAAGCAGCAATTTCCACAGGGTGAGCGAGGGCTCACCATTCCCAACCCCTCTGGCTGGGTCGGGCAAGGCATCTCAATAGCACAAACATGCAAAGACCCAGGGCAGCTCACAGTCAGGGCCTGAACTCCAATCTCAAACAACACCAGCAGATCGGGGGAACTAAAGTTAACGAGAGCATCTGAGAATCGGTAACAGTGAAAAATAGTTCGGAAATGCATCTTGGGGTATTTTTAAAGTACTTTGTTTTTTGAATCCCAGGATCTCAGAGAACTTTACAAACATGAATTCTCACAGTCCACCCTGCAAGGTAGGGAAGTGTTATCAGTGATAGAACAAGGGGGTGAGAGATCAGGAGTTCTGACATGCAGATTCCTGCTTTGATGACAGACTTTCAAAAAATGTAATCAAATTGCACAACACAGAGAGAGACACCACATAGGACAAAGACAGGGAGAGAAGAGAGGCAAAAACTGAGGAAGTGGGGTGAAGAGTGAAAGTCTGCAAAGATTTCTTTCCATCTTTCACTTTTTAGCAGGCAGGAATTCTGCTGCTGGGCTGGGACAGGAAGCAGCAATGGAAGTCATTCCAATGGCATTTCCTGAAGAGCTGTACAGAAAAGTCTCCCAGCTCCGAATCAGTTTGAGAAGATGCCAAAGGTCTGCACACTGAGCAGAGATCTCAAACAATCCCATTGTTCAGACCGCCCCTATCTGCAACTAGCCACCCTGCCTCTCCACCTGATACTGAGTCAATCTTCTGGGGAAACGGATCAGCATGATTGCAGGGAGTGCCTGGATATACCCTCCCTGCTCCACACAAGTGTGACAGTGAGACTGAATCTGACGGAAAGAAGACAGAATCTTCAGGGCTTCAGCTGGGAGAGAAGAGAACCATCTGGTGTTCAGAAAAATATTTATTTAACCCAGGCAGGTGATGCCTAGAGAGACATCTTTCCCCAGCCCTAGATAGCACGCAGAGTAGATGAATAGGTGGGATATTTGTTTAGAAGACAGGAGGAGGAAAGAAAATAGGAAAAGCCAGTTGCCTGATAATGCAGGAGCCTTACAATTAGAGACCACTTCACTGTCAAAGCTGACTGTGCACCTGGAGATACCATCCTTTGTCCAAGATGTCATACTGACAACTTATGGCCATTAAAGATCCCATGTCACTTCTATATAAGAGTCGGAGTATTAATTTTGGTATGCTAGCCACAGTCCAGTCTGCATAATTGTATTTGGCCCACATGGATTTCCCTTGTAACTTAATAAGAATACTGTATTCTTCTATCCTGGTATTTATACCGTGCTCATCACAAACACCTAGTCTTCATTCCATGTCTTCGAGCTGTGGTACAGTGTTGCTGTGTGTTAAACGACTACATTCCACCCAGAGAGAGCTGCATTTCCTTGAAAAATGTAGTGGATTCTATAAAGCTCTTTTAAACATGCAATATACCTATCTGAATCAATGCTTAATCTCACAGTGTTAACTACACACCAAATCTTGGTTATCCAAGCTGTCTAATCAGCCAGTGAACCTCTCGCTGCCCAAACCAAAAGGTCTAAATGGACATAATTAAAGACACAAACTCCCTTAGATGGCAATGGGAGTCCTACATGCTAGGAACAGAGATTAGCATACCAGGATAGGAGGGCTTGAGAGCACATCTAGTTTGCTCATCCAACCTAAGCATGGATTTAGCATCTGCACACAGTGCAGTCACAAACTGTACCACTGAGTCCACCCCAGCCATCTCTAAGAGGGCGAGATGAATGCCTCAACATGGTTATTCCCAATCCCCACAGTGGAACAGAAATCATAGGAGTAGACATGAAGAGGAGCAAACAGTCTGCCTGAAGGGTGAGATGCAAAGTCTCACATTTTCTCTCTGAAAGCAGAGGGTGTATGCAGAGCACAACTTGCCTGTCATGACGAGTGTCTGTGTCATTTCCCATCATTCGGAAAAAAAAAATGACATTAGAAAATGGACTCTCCATAATCACATTTTCTTGAGGGTCTTCTCCACAAAGCACCATAAGACTCCATCCTGCCGCAATGCAACTCAGCAGGACTCTGTCCAACCTGGCTACCACTCAGCAACTGGCAAAATCTGGGTTCATAGAATATCAGGGTTGGAAGGAACCTCAGAGGTCATCTAGTCCAACCCCCTGCTCAAAGCAGGGCCAATCCCCAATTATATCATCCCGGCCAGGGCTCTGTCAAGCCTGACCTTAAAAACCTCTACGGAAGGAGATTCCACCACCTCCCTAGGGAACCCATTCCAGTGCTTCACCACCCTCCTAGAGAAAAAGTTTTTCCTAATAAAAACCTCCCCCACTGCAACTTGAGCCCATTACTCCTTGTTCTGTCGTCTGCTACCACTGAGAACAGTCTAGATCCATCCTCTTTAGAATCCCCTTCCAAGTAGTTGAAAACAGCTATCAATTCCCCCCTCATTCTTCTCTTCTGTGGACTAAATAATTACAGTTCCCTCAGCCTCTCCTCATAAGTCATGTGCTCCAGTCCCCTAATCATTTTTGTTGCCCTCTGCTGGACTCTTTCCAATTTTTCCACATCCGTCTTGTAGTGTGGTGCCCAAAACCAGACAGTACTCCAGATGAGGCCTCACCAATGCCAAATAGAGGGGAATGATCATGTTCCTTGATCTTTTTGCAATGTCCCTACTTATACAGCCCAAAATGCTGTTAGCCTTCTTGGCAACAAGGACACACTGTTGACTCCTATCCAGCTTCTCATCCACTGTAACCCCAACGTCCTTTTCTGCAGAACTGCTGCCTAGCCACTCGGTCCCTAGGCTGTAGCAGTGCCTGGGATTCTTCCGTCCTCAGTGCAAGACTCTGCACTTCTTCTTGAACCTCATCAGGTTTCTTTTGGCCCATTCCTCTAATTTGTCTAGGTCCCTCGGTATCCTGTCCCTACCCTCCAGCTTACCAGTTTAGTGTATCTGCAAACTTGCTGAGGGTGCAATCCACTCCTCCAGATCATTAATGAAGATATTGAACAAAACCGGCCCCAGGACTGACCCTTGGGGCGCTCCCTTGGGTTGGGCAGGTCAGAAGAAGGGGGAAGAGGCTTCATCTAGTCCATTCTAGAGGACATGATATCAGTTTTCAGGTATCTAAAAGGGTATCATAAGGAGGAGGAAGAAAACGTGTTCATCTTAGCCTCTGTGGATAGAAAAGCATCAATGGGCTTAAACTGCAGCAAGGGAGGTTTAGGTTGGACATCAGGAAAAAGTTCCTAACTGTCAGGGTGGTTAAGCACTGGAATAAACTGCCGAAGGAGGTTGTGGAATCTCCATCTCTGGAGATATTGAAGAGTAGGTTAGATAAATGTCTATCAGGGATGGTCTAGACAGTATTTGGTCCTGCCATGAGGGCAGGGTACTGGACTTTACCTCTCGAGGTCCCTTCCAGCCCTAGAATCTATGAATCCCCCTTCCAGTGACATCCAGTTTTTCAGACTTCAGATAATTCTATTGGCATTATTTTTCTTGAGAAACTGTTCCACTATCACATACAACTAATAGTTCTTTCCAGTGAGAAATCGGAACCCCAACCTTTCCTTTGTTCAGTCTTCGCCCATTACTTCTCATTATACTCCCCTGAGCCATCCTCAATTTCTATACCTCCTTGGTGTTTACATGTTAAGCATCCAGGAAATCAGTACTTTAGGGAACTGTTTGAATTACTCCAATGGGACAAAGCTCAATGCCCCAGTCAAGAGACAGGACAGTCGGCATCAGCAAACAGCAGTATATTCTCCAGTTCCCACTTATTCAAGGAATTGCACATTTGTTGCCAGAACCTTCAATTCCAGCCTTTACTGTCTGACCAGATCTCTATTAGAAATGTAAATGAGTGATTCATGATGAATCACTCCCAGCCTTTGCAGAGCTCTCAGAAAAGCATTATTCACACCCACTCTAAAAAAGCAAGGATTTCCCTCTGATAATGGCATCCTGGCCCTCCATCCCAAGCACCCCAGCAGCTCTTTCATTTTCACCAGCCTCAGGAAAGCAGGAACTCTTACCCAAAAAGACTGTCTGGACCTACTCCTGCCCTCTCTCAGGAATTGGCAGGCAGTGAAATGCTGCCATACTCTAGAAAACAAACTATTCTGATACATATCAGGAGTAGGCCAGCCAGAACTTGCATTCCTCTGTTTCAGACTTGGCTATGGCAATTTTTTGTGAATGGGCCAGGCAATAGCTGCTCAGCATGTACCATACACACCGTTGGTAAGCAGTAATCCTGTGCAAAGAGGACAGTGACAGAGAGATTACTCCATCATTGGGCCAGGAGGAGCACTCACTGGGTAAAGGCTCATGGCAGAACTAGCTAGGAAGAGGCCAATGGTTTCTCTCTGCACCTACAAGCAGGGGGAAGGCGAAACAGAAGATATCCATAACCCTCCATCCCTGTTGGGTTGTAATGCACTATTAACATTAGCACCAATGTTAGCAGCAGCAGAGCTGAACAAGGGGAACAAGATTGGGAAATCTGGGGAGGTGGGAGGCCTAGTGCTAACAAGGCCAGAAGCACCACTACTAAAGTTATCAAAGCTCCAGTCTGGTGTCTGGTTTGAAGCCCCTGTAATGGACCTACACAGTAGATGCACCCTACATCTTTTCTACAGCTCTCAGTGTGGATGAAACTACAGAAACAGCCCAGACCTTCTCTTTGGGCATCATGGGTATTTGCATGGCCTCCCTGCATCAACGGCTGTGCCACATTGTTGCAAGCCGGCCGAACTAACAATACAAGCCAGCCAAGGCAGCTAGAATCACAATCAGGGATACCAGCACAGAGCAAAGCTGCTTCTCTGGCAAAAAAAAAAATGGCTAATAGCCATCTTAAGAGCAGGAGCCAGTGGGTGTGTCAGACAGAGGAATCCTGCCCCTCATGCAATCTGCTGAGCAAATATTTGTTTCAAACAATGAATTTGTGCTCAGACAAAAAGGAAGCACAAACTGTGATACTTGGTTGGGCTGGGGGAGGGGATTGCATTCCCAATAAGCAGAGACCAGTGACTTTCTATCAGTGATTTAATCTAAATCTCCCAGAGAGTTCATTTACAAAATCAGATTGCATTATCGCCTAGGTCTCCAGGACACAACCCAATTGTCACCAGCAGCAACGGCCACAGAGACTGGGAAATCTCCAGTTGATCACCCAATTCCAGGACTAATCTCTGTTTTTAAAAGACAAAGCTGGAGAGGAGAGGGTTGAAACCCAGCATTCAGCTACTGCTAGGGTGATCTACAAGGCCAGAGAGCTAATGGGCCAGAGACAGCCTGCTGAGATGGTCAGTGAGAATCCTGGTTATTAACATGAAACCAAATTCAATCTGTTTGGGTAGCCACACCCCAGGCAGTGCCCCAGGACAAATGCATTCCTGGGCTCCACATCCTCCCTTCTGCCTCCACTCCTCCACTTTATCCTGGATCCAATGCTGGCCTTCCCTGAGCTCCAAGAGACAGATCAAATTCACCTGTGCCAGGAGCAGGTGCAGAGCAAGGCTGGGCTGAAAAAAAATCTTGTCTCCATACTCCCCAGCACCTCCTCATGTCTCCTCTAGTTTTCAAGGTGGGATACTGATTGTGGCTGCGAAGATGAACACAATTTTCAAAACCACAGCTCATCAATGGGCAAGGGAAACAATACTCCAGTGCTTAAATGCCAGTAGCTGAAAAAGTGTTTTTTTTTACCCACAAAAGCTTATGCTCAAATAAATCTGTTAGTCTTTAAGATGCCACTGGACTCCTCATTATTTTAGTAGCTGGAATGTCCCCCCTGTCCAGCCAGCACTAGTACATGAGCCACTAGAATGTAGGAGTTAAAACAAGGCATAAACTAGGCCAACCATCTCCCATTGGCAAAATCCCCTGAACCTAACAAGTTCCACAGTGCAAGCCATCTAGTGATGAGCAGAATAGACTGTGGACTTCAGTGGGAACACACCTACTCATGTTAACACAAACCCATTAAAAGGGCACGCAAGTTTGGTGCTCAGGAGAGCAGGGGGAACAACTGTGATGGGAGCCAGGTATACAGCAGTAGGAGTTTTGGTTGGCTCTCTTTACACAGTTTTAGCCATGCACCTTAATTCTCAGACTACATGGAGGACAGATACCCAGTGGAAGAAGGCCTACTTTATTTGTGAGCAAATCAGAAGGTGAATTCTTATCTCCAGAGGTGGACAGCTAGCATATCATCATCCATCCCACTTGGCCGCAAAGCCCAGCCCTGGCATTTTAGGGTCATTGCATTAACAAAGGTGGAAGGAAGGTTCAGTCCTGAGCTAGGTTCCCGACCACTGTCCGACATGCTAAGGAACAAGGGCTTTCATCTTTAAGAGCCAGCCTGGATTATGGGGGCTGCCAAAAGGGTTCCTCCAACATCCAAGGAGGCTGAGAAGAAAGAGGGATTCAGATAAGCCTGGCTGGTGGGCTCTGCCACAATGGAGTGACCCCTTGCGGCAAATCGCTAAGAATGCGCAGGGAAAGGCTCATTCCAGTTGCATTTGATTCACTATGGACATCTAGGACAATTACTAGCATGCACAAGGCATTCAGCCAGTTACATTTTAATCAGACTCGCACTATAGCTGAGTGGGGAGCACGGTCCCCTTGGAAGTGAGACATGTTCTTACCCAACCGCCATTCTCTTGGATCCAGGGATCTAGGTGGTCAGTCAGGTAAGTGGTCATCCATGAGACGATGCGTCCAACCAACACCTGCATCTCCTTGTCGACACTCTCCACACACAGGGCTCCTCCAAAGGAGAAAAAAGCCACAATGCGCCCCCAGTTCACTCCGTCCCGGAAGAGTTCATTCACTACCTGCTCAAAGCTCTGGTATGCCGTGCCAGGAGTGATGTGGAGTTGGGAAGTGAGGTCACTGAAAGCCCTCCGATACCTCAATTCAAACTCATCTCCTGCCTCTCTCAGTGCCTGCCTCACTCCAGTTGCTGGAACCCTTTCATGGGCTTCAAGGCTGTTACTGTGCCCAGCAGCCCCATTCACTATGTGGCTGGCACCCGGATGCCAGGATGGACTCCCATTAGGGACACTTGCCATCTCAGCCTCTTCTGCAGAATCAGTCCTGACCTCATCCTCCCCTTCGAACCGACTCCAGCTGTATCCCCTCTGCGATAGCTTGTAGGAGAGAAAGTCAATCACTAATTCCCTGTTAGTGTTCGACATTTTCACATTAGGGGGATTCTCATGGAGTCCATGGTCCAGAACACAAGCTGACCAACGTGCTTACCAGGTCCAGACTCTGCTCTCCTCTGGAGTCAAGGCAAACATCTGAACCCTGAGCAGACAATCTTTAGAGGGAAAAGAGAGGCAAATAAACTGTTAATACAACATTATACTCACTGTTAGGGCATTAACATCAGTACCTTCTTCCTAAACTGAAACCCTCAAGTGTTTTTGCAGCTATACGTCAGGCAGAACCTCAGAAAAATGCTGGAAAACCATCAATTTCTATGAGAACTGGACTGAAAACCCTTGGACTTGCTTCTGAATCAGCCACAAGTCACATGCACATGAAATGCAATCAGTTCAGCCACCTCTACATGAATGAGGGAAAGCCTGAAAGCTCTTTTGTCATGTAGCTGCGCAGAAGGTTGAGGGGTTTCTACACCTCTGCCTAAGGTCAACAAGGGCTCAGTGCCCAGTCAGCCACTGCTAAGCCACAGAAGAAAAAGCAGCTCTTGCCGAAGCGATCATGCAACACTGCAGGCTGGAAATCTGAAAGCAAAGAAAGAGGCTTTGGAGCCCCGAGCGCTTACCCTCTGCCTGCTCCTCCATTACCTTGATTGAGTGGTGCATGCAGCTCTGCTCTGCTGCAGTAACGCAAAGAGCCCCTCCCTCCCTCACGCCCCCTTCCTCCCCGCCTCCCGGAGAAGATCAAAGCTCTTCCTGGTTTGTTTGTTTTTTTTAAAGGGACCCGTACTACTGGGTGAGGTCCCTTGAAATATTTGCTTGTGCACTAAAAGAACAATGCAGCCCTCTCTCATTCCTGTCAAGTAACATTTTCCAACAATTAGCGAGGCTCAGCCTAGAACAATAGCAGCTGCCAGCCTGCACAGGGGAGTTTTTTTAAGCTTTACAGCATCATTTTCCTTTTTCCATTCCAGAGAGGATTAGCCCTGGGTTGAGTTTCACCAGCTTCCAGGTGCATGGAAGCCACGCAGTTCCTCTTTGCTGGATTTGGGTGCCACTACATCCTTAGGAGATCCTATAACGGACTCCTTATGTGTTTTACTGGAATCCCAGTTATAGGTTCACACCCTCAACCCTACTTTGTTAGCAAAAGTTGGGAGAGGAAGTCACATAATAGTTTCAGAGTGCCCGTGAAAAGCAAGCAAAGACTGCAAGCACATTAAATCTATGCTGTATTACTTCTGATGTAGTTAATCATTGCAGAGGGAGGTTTCCAGGGAAAAGGAATGCATCCAATCACATATAAAAGTGGGCGAGACTTGGCACCATCGAATTTTAAGGGAAACCCTGTAATATTACCAGAGAACCCTGGAGCAATATAAGGACAGAAATAACCCTACAGAAATATGCCCCAGATACATTCTTTTTCAATGTCTTACCATCACAAATACAGTCATCATCTATCAGGGAAAGAGGGCCAGGGCTTTCTGTTATTCTAAATATTCAGACCTTTCTGTAATCAGTTGTATTAAGAAACCTTATTGTTCCACAGAGAAATCACTAGGTAGTTCAGTCACTGACTGAAGTTACCTTCATCTCAATACTCTTTATTAAAAGCATTTTACTGTATTCAGTTCTATGGCTTTACTAGGAGCAGCTTCTCTCTTCCCCATTTCCACCCTGCCCTAGGTCCTACAAGGGGAAGCAGCATAGGGTGGGCCTCACCTAAACCACAAGGATTTGTAACAATAGACAGGATACATAGGCTCCCTATCAGAATATGGGTTGGAGAGAGAACATACATGCGTGTTTCTACTTACCCTCTAGAGTAGCTGCTGGGAGAAAGCTCTGGCCTGGGAAATCTCAGTTCACCGCCCCTATCGGACCAGCTGCAGAGGAGAAAAGACAGCCACTGACTCAGCACGCAGTAGGCTGCTCCCTGACCCTCCCACAACAAGATGCATTGAGCTGCCCTGCTCCCCATCCCACATGTCCCTCCCCCACTAGTCTTCTAACCCTTCCTTTGCCCCACCCCCTTTCCAGCCCCCAGATCTTTGGAACTCTATACATAGCAAGAGTCCCCTCTGGCTGCTGCCCTCTCTCTCAGGCATTTGTAGTAAGCCTCTCAACACAACATCTAGGCGCCAAATATATTTTGCTCAGACACCTTACATAGAGGTCCTAGATTTTCATTGCTGTTTTATTTTTAAATTCATTCTCTTGCCTTCATCAATGCTGGAAGTTTTAAAATCACCTTCTGAAAGCAAACAGGCTTGGGCTAGTTCTTATATCCTCTCCTGAGGAGCTCCAATTGAGAACTGTGTGTTGAGAAGGCTTTGCTCTTGTAAATTTCATCTGGACTCTGTCAGCCAGAGCATTCACTTGGCTTGGAGCACATCTGTTTTGCAGGGTCACAGATGTGAAGGTGATCTCCAAGATAATCAAGATCTAGTACGTATTGTTCCTTAAAAGCAAAGATTGTTATTCACCTATCTGAAGTATTAGCTGGGTTAAAACAAATAATTTAGATAAATTCCTGGAGAATAAGGCCACCAATGGCTACTAGCCAAGGTGGTCAGGGTGTTGCTAAACCTCTGACTGATAGAAGGACTGCTAGAAGGACTGGATGACAGGAAATGGATTGTGTGTTAATTGCCCTGCTGTTAATTTCTTCTGAAGAATCTGGCAGTGGGCATTGTGAGAAGACAGGCTATTGGGCTAGATGGACCATTGATCTTGCCCATTATGGTTGTTCTTATATTCAAGAATGAACTGGGAGCCCCTGGACACTTTTAAGTCCCCATGTGATGAGCTCTTAGCAGTTTCTTTCTTTAAAGAAAGTCTGCTGCATGCTGAACAAGTTAGAATTTCTACGTAGCATTCATCTTCAGACCCAGGTGGATTTACAGTAGTTAACTGAGATTACAGTTTTTAAGTACTCATCCAAAAGAAACAGCTGCAATCTTCTGGCAAGGTGGTAAAAGGTGGTCTTTCTTGCCAGTGTTGCAATCCATATATCTAGGAGAACCCAAGAGTTCATACTTCTTTGTTGTTTGGAGAGATGCATGCCATCAGCAGAGGGTGCAGAATTAGAACCCATGGCATTTCATAAACTTTCCAGTGGGTCTCACGTATATTTGAAAAGTAGAGTGGGCATGATTAATTGTTGCAGGATCTGTTGGGATTAATGAAGCTCACTCAGTACTATGCCACTGATTCCTGATAGGTCTTGCATGTAAATCAGCACCATTTTTTACCTTAGCTTACTTTTTGGAGGAGGGAGGCTAAAGTTCCAGCACCCTTTATTGTAAAGAAAACCCTACAGATGTAACCCACTGATGCTGAGAGCTGGAAGTTTGTCACAGTGATTGTAGCTTATTCATAGCATCTTACAAGCATCCAGGGCAGGCTGTTGGGACCCTGGCAACCCACTCCTGTGGGACCCTCTTTTTTCCTGGCTGTGGGAGAGGTACCAATTAGTTGCTGCTGATGGCTCTATGCTACCAGAAACTCCCTCTTAGCTGGTTGCCCACAGAGGAATTGGCTTCTTTTCTGAACAGCCAGTGTGATTTCTGAGCCAAGAGTAGCAGGATGGGCTAATGGGCTAAGCCCAGGACTCCTCCCTTCCAGGCACTGACTCCCTTGGCTTTGGCAAGGCCATTGAGGAGTTCCGCCTTCCAGTTCCCTTGTCCGCGTGTGATGGGGGGCAAGGACACGCACATGCAAAGGCTTGGGGTGAATGAGAGAATGGCTGTAACCCAGGACCTGAGATCCACCCCAGCCAAAGGCCCTGCTGGGGAGAGCCCCAGAACTGGGAGCCGGCCAAGGGAGGGGAACAAACAGCAGGAGAAGAGAAGGAGACCCTCCCCTTCTCCTTTCCCCTCCCCCACCTCTGCCCCTCCCCACGGCCCCGCCCCCTGGGGGGTCAGGGGCGGGACCAACAGGCATCCTCCCATTGGCAGCTTCCGGTTGTCACTCACGCCTTGCGGGCCCCACTCCGCTCTCAGCTCGGAGGCTGGCGAAGAGCCCAACCCCCTGCTCCCCGCCCAGGAAGACGCCGGGACAGAGATCGCTGGGAGCCCGCGGGGCTTGAGCCGCTTCAGCAGCCTCCTCCCCCAACGGCTTCCTTGTCAGGGCTGAGGGGAGTACGCATGCGCCAATGGGTCTCACGCTTGGGGCGGCAACATCCGGCCAGGCCTGGGCGTTAATACCCATGCGCGAGATGTGTTTCGCTGAGCGTGCGGCTGCGCACGCGTGAGTAGTGAGCATGCGCAACACAACGGGAGGCCGTGTCAGAGCGCAGACTTTGGCGACACCGCGTGACCGCCCTAGAGAAGTGGAGATTTAAAGGGACCGCGCCGCCTGGCTCGCTCAGTGATGTCACTTTGCAGCTGTCGGGCAGCTGGAGGGGCTGTGCCCATAGCAGCCCATCAGCGCCGCCTCTGTCCTGTGGGGCTGGGTGTCCTGCGTGGGCCAGCCCTGCCAACAGCCCTATGGGGCATCCATTCCCATGCCTGGGGCTTAGATGGCACCGTGCGGAAATGCCAGCGGCTCCAGCTGAAAAGCCAGAGGGCTGCATCAGTCACCTATGCAGGCTGACCAGGCAGCAAGTGAAAATGAGGACAGGGGATGGGGGTAGTAGGTGCCTATATAAGACAAAGCCCCAACTATCGTGACTGTCCCTATAAAACAGGGACATCTGGTCACCCCACATGTATGGTTGTTCCAGCTCTTTCCGTCCTCAGGCAGAAAGAAGTGGGGGGTGCAATGGAGCATTTTCATAGAATCACAAGGGGAGACCTGGAAGGGACCTCACAAGGTCATTTAGTCTCTCCCCTGGACTCACATCAGGACTGAGTAATAACTAGACCATCCCTAAGGCATCTAACTTGTTCTTAAAAACCTCCACTGCTGGAGAGTCCACAACCTCCCCATAGGCAATTTGTCCTAATGTCCAACCTAAGCCATGCTCGATGCAATTTAAAACTATTGCTTCTTGTCTCAGAAGTTAAGGAGAACAATTTTTCACTCTCCTCGTTGTAACAACCTTTTACATACTTGAAAACTTATGTCCCTCATCCCTCTTCTTTTCTTCAGATTAAACAAATCAATTTTTTCATAGGTCATGTTTTCTAGACTTTTAATCATTTAATCTAGTCTCCTTTGGGCTTTCTCCAATTTGTCCACATTTTTCCTGAAATGTGGTACCCAAAACTCAACATGTTACTCTAGCTGAGACCTTATCAGCATGGAATAGAGTAGAAGAATTACTTCTCATGTCTTGCTGGGGTTTTTAAATTTTGTACATGCTACTCTGCATCTGTTAGCAGAACAGTGTGCATGGTGTAACCCCTTGGTGCAAAGTGTGCATGGTGTAACCCCTTGGTGAGTATGTTTTTCAGGTTCCCCTTTGTGCCTGTCTACAGCAGATATGAGTTCTTAACAGTCCCCAGCTACAGTAGCTCAAGCTGTAACAGCTGATGTTTTTAGCTCTGGAGCTCTCCAGTTTAATCCCCAGTGTATTGGCCAAGAGAGGGGCTGGCACCCTAGAGTTACAGGTGCTGGAACTAGGGTGCTGCCACACTCTCTGGCTCCAAGTGGTTTTCATCATATACAGGGCTTATAGTTTGGATCAATGGCTGTCAGCACTCCCACTGTACAAATAGTTCCAGTGCCCCTGCCTGGAGTTTGCTGCAAAAGATGGGGTGGTTTGCAGTGGTGCTTATTCCTGGGTGAGTTCCTTACATATGTTCATATTGGCCCCTGTAATGATAGGCAGTTGTGATTAATTTGGGCAAGAGTGTTGTCAAGCTTAAGATGAACAACAGTATTGCCAGTGTTAGGCCTAACACTTCCAGAAGCTTTATAAAATGAGCTTCACAAAATTATCTTTAAAAAGCAAGCTTTGCAAAATTAAGCTGCAACTGCCTACAGCCAGACAACATTTTATGTTGACTCCTATATGGTATAATAGATCATGCCCCCGGGTACGGCTTATTGAAACCACATTTGGAACTTGTGGTTAAGAGACGCTGCAGCCAAAAAACAGATTTCTATGTGGGTTTGAAGGGCTAGGCCTTTAGGCATAGGTCATCAAGATAACCTCACCCACAATCAAGCCAATAACCCATTTAGAGGTAAGTTACCTAGAAAACTAAGGAAAACCACAGTCGAGACAGTGGGCTATATAGAAGTAAGCTATCTCCTTGAGCATAACTTATAAACTAAAACAATAATTGGCTACAAGAAAATAAGCATGAATTCTACAGCCAAAGCGATAACACTAAATTTGGCCTAACCTGATTGGTTGACCTGCTTCAAAACAGGGCAGGCAGATGAAATTAAATGTGTAGAACCTCATGAGGGTATGTGTGCATGTCTTGGTCTAGGATGTTGTTCTTTTTGACCGTGTGACCCACCCCACCCCCTGAACTGAGGAAACCTGAATCACACCGACTATCTGTACCTGGCCAGTGCAAAGAGCAGTCAACTAAAGGGTAACGTATTCTCGGCAGGGTAAGGTTTTAAAGTCAAATAGTCTGGTTGCATGCAAACTAAGGTAACGGAATAAAGAAGTCTGGGTTGCTCAAGCTGTTTTGATCTTACGCTTAGGGTTGCCAACCTCCTGGTTTCGCTGGGAGTCTCCTGGAATTGGGCTTTATCCTGGAATTGAGCCAAACTGGGAGATTTTAGGTGCTAAACGTCCAGCGGCGTAGCAGGGCTAAGGCAGGCTCTGCCTGCCCTGGCCCCGTGTTGCTCACGGAAGTGGCCAGCACATCCCTGCAGCCCCTGGAGGAGGGGCAGGGGTCTCTGCGCGCTGCCCGCACCCCGAGCACCAACTCCGCAATTCCCATTGGCTAGGAATTGAAACCAATGGGAGCTGTGGGAGCATGCCTGCAGGCTGGGGCAATGTGCAGAGTCCCCCCCCCACCCCCGCGCCTCCCTCCAGGGACATGCTGGCCGTTTATGGGAGCGGTGCAGGATCAGGGTTATCTGGGAGTGTGCAATACCATATTTTACTGCTAGCGATAGGGGAAATATTTCAGCAAATAAACCACTTGCTGATAAATGCAGTTTTGGGCAACCCCAAACTATTTGTGAGCACATCAAGTTTTGACCAAACCAAAATTCAAAATGGGGGTTATTTAGACATCTGCACAATCAAATAAACCTACTGAGAAGTGTGTTGGTGTAAAGCTGGCTAGGTGTGTTGGGCCCGATCCTGGGAGGTGCCCGACTAGGGAGACTCCTTGGCATGGAAGGTGATGAGGGAAAAGGGCACAACCCCCTAGCTCTATGCTGGGGAAGATCACATGGCTCGACCCACTGAGTTGAGGCAATGGGGCTGGAGGGGATGGGAGACGTGGCACCCCACTGAGTTGGGGGAAGGGTTTGGTATGGGAATGAGCCAAGCGCCAGTGTCACCTGTAGTCTACCTGCCCTGCCTCCATAGTTATATCAGCTTCACAATGGACTATTCCAGCCACCAAGGACACCAATTGCCCCCGCTCCTGAAACGTAGCAAACAGTCCCTTACTTACTGAAAGCTGATTGGCCACTTCAACCCCAACGTTGAAAGTTCCTTCTCGGATTGGTACGCACTTCGGTTCTTGTTGCCTTCTGGGAGTTGTGGTTTCAACGCTCGCCTGCCGTGTGAGCCGCCCTCAGGCTGGAGACTACATGTCCCAGAAGTCTCCGTGAGGGCAGTTGGTTTCATGGGAGAGCAGGGCGGGCTGGTTTCCATCCGGGCACTGTGCTCCGTCCCGCGGCTTGTCCAATCCGCACGTTCGATGGGGATGACAGCCCGCGGTGATTGGTGAGTTTGGACTAGGGGCCGTTGTTCAAACTTGTTAACGGCGGAGCGAAGCGGTGCAGTGGAGACTGTCGCGCAGAGCGGGGCTGGGATTGGCGGGAGCGGCGGTAAGTGGGTTTGGGCCTGGCTGGCTCCTGAGCAGCGGGGCCCCTTGGCCCCCGCGGGCTGGGGTCTCTCCCGCCCGTCCCGGCTGGGGTCTCCGCCTGGGGGGGCGGCGTTAGTGGGTCCCCGGCCGTGTCAGACTTGGGGCCCGGCTGTAGCCGGAGGGGTGGGAGTCCCGCGTTCCCGGGAGCGGGCCCCTCTCCCCGCTGGTGCCCGGGGCGGGGGCGAGCAGCCGCCGAGCTTCGTGCCCGGCTCGGGGCTCGGGGCCTGTTGCTAGGAGGGGCGGGTTGCTCCAGGCCCGTCTCTCTGCCCCGACTCAACTGCCACGTTTGCTGAAGTTTTGACCAACTCAAAATGGGGGAGCTGTGCTGGGGCGTGGGGGGGTTAATAGTCATAGGAGCGGAGATGTGGCTGCAGCTTTTGCATCTGTTCTGGCAAGCTCTGGTGTGGCCTGGTCGGTGGGGTGCTGGCTTCTGATGAGGTTTGGGGGTGGGGTGCTTTGAAGGCCAGAGCAAGGGTTTTGGGAAGTTTTTGCTGTATTGAAGCAGGCTCTTTCAGGGAGTCATAGTAGTTTGTTCTATGATGCTATCTACTTCTTTGGTGGAATATCCTTGTTTGGAGAAGGCAGTTTTAAGTGTATTAAGGTGTATATCCCAGACTATATTTTGTGGCATTCAGGTGCCATTGCAAACAAAACATGCACACACCTACAACCCATCCTGGACAATGATCCCGCACTTTCACAGGCTTTGGGTGGCAGGCCAGTCCTCGCCCACAGACAACCTGCCAACCTGAAACATATTCTCACCAGTAACTGCACACCGCACCATAATAACTCTAGCTCAGGAACCAATCCATGCAACAAACCTTGATGCCAACTCTGCCCACATATCTACACCAGCGACACCATCACAGGACCTAACCAGATCAGCCACACCATCACCGGTTCATTCACCTGCACGTCCACCAATGTAATATACGCCATCATATACCAGCAATGCCCCTCTGCTATGTACATCGGCCAAACAGGACAGTTGCTACGGAAAAGGATAAATGGACACAAATCAGATATTAGGAATGGCAATATACAAAAACCTGTAGGAGAACACTTCAGCCTTCCTGGCCACACTATAGCAGACCTTAAGGTGGCCATCCTGCAGCAAAAAAACTTCAGGACCAGACTTCAAAGAGAAACTGCTGAGCTTCAGTTTATCTGCAAATTTGACACCATTAGCTCAGGATTAAACAAAGACTGTGAATGGCTTGCCAATTACAGAACCAGATTCTCCTCCCTTGGTTTTCACACCTCAACTGCTAGAACAGGGCCTCATCCTCCCTGATTAAACTACCTCATTATCTCTAGCTTGCCTGCATATATATACCTGCCCCTGGAAATTTCCACTACATGCATCTGACGAAGTGGGTATTCACCCACGAAAGCTCATGTTCCAAAACGTCTGTTAGTCTATAAGGTGCCACAGGATTCTTTGCTGCATACACACACAAACACTTAACATTTGGTTAAAGAGTATATTGGAGAATGGGCTAGTGCAAGAAGTTCCAAAGTAACTGAAATGTCAAATTTGGTATCAGAGCACTGGATTCCTTTAGCTATTAAGAACAAACACTTTCCATTTTTGTTATCGTGCTGTTGTGTAATTTCTTCTTGTTACAACATAGGCACATTTTGTCACGGAGTCCCCAGGCGATGCTCTGGAACTGCTCCCCACAAGCCAGGCAGGACTTTGGGGAGCCTCCTCTCCCTTGGAGCAGACTTGTTCAGGGCAAGAAGCTCACACGTCTTCACCTCCTGGGTCTCTCCTTGGAGCATTCAGCATTCTCCGCCCCTCTGTACGCTTCCCACTGCGAGTCCGCCCCAGCGGGGTCCTGGGGAAGCCACAGGGTCCTGCACTCCCACTTTGCAGTCAGACGTGTCTCTCAGCCAGCCAGTAAAACAGAGGTTTATTTGATCACAGGAACAGGGTCTAAAACAGAGCTTGTAGATACAGCGAACCGGACCTCTCGGCCGGGTCTATTCTCTGGGGCAGTGAGCCAGACCCCACGTCTGCACTTCACTCCTCGTCCCCAGCCAGCTCCAGACTAACAACCCCTCCAGCCCCATCTCCTCTGCTCAGTTCCTTTCCCTGGGCCAGGAGGTCACCTGATCTTTGTCTCCAACACCTTCAGTTGGCACCTTTGCAGAGAAGGGGCCCAGGCCATCAGTTGCTAGGAGACAGGGGGTCAGGCATTTAGGTGCACTGGCCCTTTGCTCTGCCAGATACGTAAGAACTTCCATGGGGACACTGAGGCACCAACACAGTATTCAGAGAAAACATTAAGAACATTCCTAGTTCATCACACATTTGAAAAGAGAATTTCAAAAGTCATTTTAGAAATAATTTTGTCAAAATCAAAACATTTAAAAAACATCAATTTGTTGAAATAGACCTCCCCCTCCTTTCCAGCCCCAGCTCAGGGGCTGCTGTAGCAGGGGAGAGGGCACATCCATTGCATTAGAAAGATAAGATTACTAATATTAAAATGAGTTGTGTGCTTTTATT